>NW_023425355.1:53600668-54955559 GCF_014108415.1 Molossus molossus
TGTTAACAACTTCTATGAACAATTATATAGCAACAAATTTGCCAATCTAAGCCAAATGGAGAAATTTCTAAAAACACATTGTCTCCCAAAACTGGACTGGGAAGAGATAGAAAACTTGCATAGACCAATAACAACTAAGGAAATTGAAGGGGTAATCAAGTCTCTCCCAGCAAACAAAAGCCAAGGCCTGAATGGTTTCACAGAGGAGTTTTACCGAACATTCAAAAGAAAACTAACACTCAGTCTCCTTAAACTATTTCAAAATTCACGAAAAAGAAAGACTTCCAAACTCGTTTTATGAAGCCAGCATAATTTTAATTCCAAAAGCAGAAAAAGACACTACAAAAACAAACAAACAAACAACAACAAAAAAACTACAGACCAATATCCCTGATGAACATATACACCAAAATCCTGAACAAAAGACTAGCAAATCAAATCCAGCAATACATCAAAAAAAAAAAAAAAATATTCACCATGACCAAGTGGGATTCATCCCAGGGATGCAAGGCTGGTACAATATTCACAAATCAATAAATATGAAACACCACATAAACAAACTGAAATATAAAAATCATATGATCATATCAATAGATGCTGAAAAAGCATTCGAGAAAATTCCAGCACCCATTTCTAATAAAAATACTCATCAATCTGGATATAGAGGTATCATATCTTGACATAATAAAGGCCATATATGAAAAACCTACAGCCAACATCGTACTCAATAGGAAGAAACTAAAAGCATTTCTCTTAAGAACAGGGAGAAGATAGGAATGCCACTCTTATTTAACATAGTATTAGAAGTCTTAGCCACATCAATCAGACATGAAGAAAAAATAAAAGCGATCCAAATTGGAAAGGAGAATGTAAAATTGTCATTATTTGCAGATGAAATGACATTATATATAGAAAACCCTAAAGACTCCATCAAAAATCTACTAGACTTAATAAATGAATTTGGCATAGTATCAGGATACAAAATTAACGTCAAGAAATAGGCGGCATTCTTATACACCATTGATGAACTCACAGAAAGAGAAACTGGAAAAACAAACCCATTTACCATTGCGGAAAAAAATTAAAATACCTAGAAATAAACTTAACCAAAGAAATAAAGGATCCATTTGCAGAAAATTACAGGACATTGAAAAAAGAAATAGAGGAAGACATAAAAAAGTGGAAGCATATACCTTGTTCATGGACTGGAAGAATTAACATCATTAAAATGTCCATATTACCCAAAGCAATCTATATTTTCAATGAAATCCCATCAAAATACCAACGACATATTTCACAGAACTAGAATAAATATTTCAAATGTCATATAAAACCAAAAATAAATAAATAAATAAACCTGAATAACCACAGCACTTTGTTCTTCAAAGTAGGTGGGATCACAATACCAGATATCAGGTTATGCAACAAAACTACTGTAATCAAAACAGCCTGGTACTGGCACAAGCACAGGCATATAAACCAGTGGAACAGAATAGAGAACCCAGAAATGGACCCAAGGCAATATGCTCAATTAATATTTGACAAAGGAGGCCAGAGCATACAATGGAGTAAAGACAGCCTCTTTAACAACTGATGTTGGGAAAATTGGACAGCTACATGCAGAAAAATGAAACTAGATCATAAACTTACACCATATACAAAAATAAACTCAAAATAGATTAAGGACTTAAATGTGTCCCGTTGAATCCATAAAAATTCTAGAGAAAATATAGGCAACAAAATTTCGGACATCATACGCAGCACAATTTTCACTTATACATCACCTAAGGCAACAGAAACAAAGATAAAAATGAACACATGGGGCTAAATCAAACTCAAAAGCTTCTGTGCAGCAAAAGAAACAACCACCAAAATGGAAAGTCAACCCACAGTATCGGAAAGCATCATTGCCAATGATGCATCAGATGAGGGGTTAATTTCCAAAATATATACAGTACTCATACAACTCAACAAAAGAAGACAAAGAACCCAATTCAAAAATGGGCAGAGGAACTGAAGAGACACCTCTCCAAACAGAACATATAAATGGCTAAGAGACATATGAAGAAATGCTCAACCTCACTAACCATCAGAGAGATGCAAATTAAAACAAATGATGTATCACCTCACACCTTTCAGAATGGCCGCCATCAACAAGTCATCAAACAACAAGTGTTGGCAAGGGTGTGGAGAAAAGGGGACTCTAGTACACTGCTGGTGGGAATGCAGACTGGTGTAGTCACTATGGAAAACAATATGATGTTACCTCATAAAGTTAAAAATTGAACCATCATTTGACCCAGTGATCCCACTTCTAGGAATATACCCTAAGAAGCCTGAAACACCAATCAGAAAGAATATATATACCCGCCTGTTCATAGCATCACTATTTACAATAGCTAAGATCTGGAAACAGCCCATGTGTCCATCAGCAGATGAATAGATAAAAAATGCTGTGGTACATATACACAGTGGAGTATATGCAGCAGTAAGAAAGAAAGTTCTCTTATCCTTTGAGACGACATGGGCGGACCAGGAAAGTATTATCCTAAGCAAAACAAGCCAAGCAGAAAAAGACAAATACCACATAATCTCACTTATTTGTGTAATATAATTAATATAACAGTCTGAGGAATAGGGTAGACCCAGAGATGTGGAAGTAGGGTACAGTCTGACAACCCTCAGAAGAGGTTTTGGTGGCAGGAGGGAAGAGATAAACCACTGAACGTATATGCATGTATGCATAACTAATGGACATAGACATCAAAGCCTGTGACTGGGTGTTGGGGATGGGGAGGAGGGTGTCAATGGGGTAAAAAAGAGAAACATCTGTAACAAAAATAAAATAAAAAAACAATAAATAAATAAAGCTGAAAAATAAAAAAACATCATTAACCAAAAACAAACAAACAAACAAAGACCGTAAATTTTAAATAAAGAACTTAGCAGACAAAAACAAAACAAAAGAAAACAAAAAACCAGACTAATGGAGTTTAGTACCAACAAACCAGCACTCCAAGAAATACTAACGGGACTTTTCTAAGAAGTAGAAGAGAGAGAGAAAAACAGACGTAAAATGGCAATAAATAAGTAGTTATCAATAATAACTTTAAATGTAAATTGCTTAAATGTTTCCATCAAAAGACATAGAGTAGCTGAATGTATAGGAAAACATGACCTGTGCCCGGCCAGTGTGTTTCACTGGTTGAGCATCGACCCATGCACCAAGAAGTCTTTGGTTCGGTTCCCTGTCAGGGCACATGCCCAGGTTGTGGGCCTGATCCCCAGTGGGGGGCATGCAGAAGGCGGCCATCGATGTTCTCTCTCAGTGATGTTTCTATGTTTCTCTCCCTTCCCCTCTAAAAATATCAATAAAAACATATTAAAAAAAAAAAAGAAAAGAAAAGAAAACATGACCCATTTATATGCTGTCTACAAGAAACTGACCTTAGAACAAAAGACTCATACAGGATAAAAGTGAAGGTATGGAAATATATTTTTCATGCAAATAGAAGTGGAAATAAAAAGCTGGGGTAGAAATACACATATCTGATAAAATACATTTCAAATTGAAGGCCATAACAAGAGACAAAGGAGTTCACTACATAATATTAAAACGATCAACCAAAAAAGCGGATATAACCCTAGTAAACATATATGCACCCGATATGGGAGTACCCAAACATATTTGAAATCTTCTGGAGGTCTTTAAAAGAGAAACTGACAGCAATACAATCATACTAGGGCTTTAGCATCCCACTGACATCACTGGATAGATCTTTACAGAAAAAGTAAATAAGGAAACAGAGACCATAAATGACGCACTACATGAAATAGAGTTAATTGATATTTATAGAACTTTCTCCCCAGTATTGCAGAATATACATTTTTCTCAGGTGCACAGTGAACATTGTCAAAGATAGACCACATGTTAAGACACAAAATAAGTCTCTACAAATTCAGGAAGATTGAAGTCATATCAAGAATCTTCATGGATCACAATGCCATGAAACTAGAAATCTACTACAACAAAAACACTCAAAAATGTTCAAACATGAATGGATTACCAATTAGATAAATGAAGAAATAAAAACTTTTGGAAATTAATGAAAATGAACATTCAACAACACAAAATCTATGGAAAACAATGAAAGCAATCCTGAGAGGAATGTTCATAGCATTATAGGCCTATCTTAAGAAACAAGAAACTTTTCAAATAAACTAATTCATCCTACAACTTAAAGAATTAAAGAACAATAAGAAAATCCCAGCCCTGGCCGGTTTGGCTCAGCGGTTAGAGCGTCGGCCTGCGGTCCTGAGAGACCTGGGTTCGGTTCCCGCTAAGGGCATGTACCTCGGTTGCAGTTTGTCCCCGGCCCTGGTCGGTTGTGCGGGTGGCAGCCACTCGATGTGTCCCTTTCACATCGATGTTTCTCTCTCTCTCTGTTCCTCTCTCTCCCCCCAACTCTATCTGAACAAAAAATGGAAAAATGTCCTCCGGTTGGGTTTAAAAAAAAAAAAAAAAAAAAAAAAAAAAAGAAAATCCCAGAGTAACACTAAGAAAAGAAATAAAAAGATCAGAGTGTACATAAATGAAAAACTTTATATATATATATATATATATATATATATATATATATATATATATATACTGTATATATATATCAGTGTAACCAAGAGCTGGTTCTTTCCAAAGAGAAACAAGTTTGATGAACCTTTAGCCAGAATCACCAATGAGCAAAGAGAGAGGACCCAAATAAATAAAATCAGAAATTAAAAAGGCAAAGTAACAACTGACACCACAATAATACAAAGAATTATAAGAAAATACTGTGAATATATATATGCCTACCAATTGGACAACCTAGGTCAAATGGACAAATTCCTAGAATCATACAGTCTTCCAAACCTCAACCAGAAAATGTCAGAAAACCTGAACTAACATTAACAACTAAGAAAACTGAAGCAGTAATCAATAAAAACCCAGCAAACAAAAGCTCTGGTCTTGATGGCTTCATTGAGGAGTTTTACTACACATTCAAAGAACTAACACCTATCCTCCTCAGGCTATTCCAACCATTTCAAGGGGAAGATTTCCAAGTTCTTTTTAAGAGGCCAACACATTTCTAATTCCAAAACCAGATAAAGACACTATAAAGAAAGAAAATTACAGGCCAATATCCCTGATGAATATAATTGCAAAAATCCTCAATAAAATATTAGCAAATTGGTTACAGTAATATATTAAAAAAATTATTCACCATAATCAAGTGGGAATTATTCCAGTGATCCAAGGCTGGTACAATATTTGCAAATCAATAAATGAGATACAACACATAAACAAAATGAAAGGTAAACACCATATGGGTTATATCAATAGATATGAAAAAGCATTTGACAAAATCCAGCTCCAATTTTTGATAAAAATGCTCAGCAACGTGGGAATAGAGCATCAGGGATGTCTGCTTTCATCACTCTTATTCAACATAGTATTGGAAATTTTAGCCACAGTGATGAGAAAAGAAAAATAAATAAATAAAAGGCATCCAAATAGGAAAGGAGGAAGTGAAACGGTCACTATTTGCAGATGGCATGATATTGTATAATAGAAAACCCTAAAGACGCCACAATAAAAAACTACTAGCTTTAATAAATGAATTCAGCAAAGTAGCAGGATGCAAAGTCAACATCCAGAAATTATTGGCATTCTTATATAGCAATAATGAACACTGAGAAAGAGAAACTAAAAAAAAAAAAAAAAAAAATCCCATTTACTATTGCAAAAATAAATTAAGATACTTATGAATAAACTTAACCAAGGAGGTAAAATACCTGTTCTCAGAAACTACAGGGTATTGAAAAATAAAATAGAGGAAGATATAAAACTTTGAAAGCAAATACCATGTTCATGGATTGGAAGAACCAACATAATTAAAATGTCCATATTACCCAAAGCAATCTGTAGATTCAATGCAATCACTATTAAAGTACCGATGGCTTATTTCTCAAATACTCCAAAAGTTTTTATGGAACCAAAAAGACCCCAAACAGCCACAGCAATCTTGAAAAAGAAAAAGTTGGAGGGAATCACAATACCAGATATCAGGTTATACAACAAAGCTATTGTAATCACAATAGCCTGGTCTGGGCACAAGAATGGGCATATAGATAAATTGGACAGAACAGAGAACCCAGAAATTGACTCAAGACATTTTCCTCAAATAATATTTTACAAGAAGGCCAGAACAAAAAATGGAGTGAAGACAGTATTTTTAATAAATGATGGTGGGAAAATTGGACAGCTACATGCAAAAGGATGAAACTGGACCACCAAACTACACCACATACAAGACTAACTCAAAATGGATAATAGACTTAAATGTCACTCATGAAACCATAAAAATCCTAGAAGAAAATATAGGCAGCAAAATCTCAGACAACATATACAGCAGAATTTTCACTGATAAATCACGTAGGCCAAGAGAAACAAAGGAAAAAAAGTAATTGAGACTACATTATACTATAATGTTTACACACAACAAAAGGAACCTGCATCAAAATGGAAAGTGAACCCACTGTATGGAAGAACATATTTGCCAGTAATACATTGGATAAGGGGTTACTTTCCAAAATATATATAGTACTCATACAAATCAACAAAAGGAATCCAATTGAAAAAATGGTCCTAGATCCTGAATTGACAATTCTTTAAAGTGGACATACAAATGGCCAAGAGACTTATGAAGAAATGTTCAACATCACTAATCATCAGAGAGACGCAAATTAAAAGGACAATGAGTTATTTTCTCACACCTGCCAGAATGGCTAACATCAAAAAATCATCAAACAACAAGTGCTGGTGAGGGTATGGAGAAAAGGGGACTCTAGTACATTCCTAGTGGGAATGCAGACTGGTACAGCCACTATGGAAAGCAATATGGTGTTTCCTTAAAAAATTAAAAATGGAACTTTCATTTAACCCAGTGATCCCATTTCTAGGAATATATCCTAAGAAGTGTGAAACACCAAACGGAAAGAATATCGGCACCCCTATGTTCATAGCAGTGCTATTTACAATAGCTAAGATCAGGAATCAAAAAGAAAGATCTCTTACCCTTTGGGATGACATGGAGGGACCTGGAGAGTATTATGCTAAGAGAAATAAACCATTCAGAGAAAGACAAGTAACAAATGATCTCACTTATTTGTGGAATATGATAAACAAAATATTCTAAGGAACAAAATAACACCCAGAGACATGGAAGTAGGGAACCATCTGATAAACCTCAGAGGAAAGGCGAGTGGGGTGCGGGAAGACATAAACCAAAGGAGTTATATGCATATATGCATAACCAATGGACACAGACAACAGTGCAGTGAAGGCTTGAGGTGAATCAGGAGTGGGGAGAAGAATGTCAATGGGGAAAAAATGGAGGGACATCTGTAATACTTTAAATAATAAACATTTTTAAAAAATAATTTTAAAAAATGTAGACATCTATAAAGTACACTTGGAAAGTGACACTAAGACTTCTCCCAACATAGCAGTTCTATCTCCATTCCCCAGGGTTAACTCCTATACCTCTATATTTTTTCATATGTAAATATAAGTATAAACCATTTTTTAAAATTTTGCCTTAATAACTGTACTTCAATCTGCTGTTAAATTTCAAAAATTAATCATTGAAATATTGCCATGTCCCTGCATCCAACACACCTCATTTTAAAATGTTTACATAATATTTTATTACATGAACAGTCAGGTTATTAACAATAATCATCCTTTGTATATGTATCCAAATGTACATGGAGATATTCCTCAGGATATATACATAGAAAAGGATTGCTGGGCTGATGCAAAGGCCTATCTTAATATTTTATAGAAACTACCAAACCATTTTCTGAAAAGTTGTGCCTATTCCCACCATCAATGTGAGTGTATTTCCCCCACATACTCTCCAACATTGAAGACCATTCATTTTTTTTTCTGTTTGAGGGGTTACTACAATATAGTAGTATTTGTATGAAATGTTTTCCTTGATTGCTAGTGACAACACACCCACATTGAAAATTTAGAACAAGTAAACGTTCTTTTCTTTCTTTTTTTAGTAAACAGGGATGGCTCTGGTGTAGTATGAGTGTGCTGAAGGGCCTCTTGCTGTATTTGTGAGCAGAGTGCCAGTGTCAACTGGATCAGGTGTCCCATACTACCATTATCTGTTGGTAGCTATCTCTTACTTCCAGTAAGTTTGTTCCCTAAGGTATTGGGCACAAACTATTTGTAGAGACTGTACTATCATTATCTACAGAATTTCCACCTGCTTTCGGTGCTGCTTTATGTTCATTACAATTGATTTTTATGATCTGTAGCCCCTGTTCTTTTATATTTTGTTCTCTCTTTTCTTTTTATTTTATTTATTTATTTTTTATTGATTAATTTTTGTTACAGATGTTTCTCCTTTTCCCCCCACTGATTCCCCCCTCCCTCTCCCTCCCTGCCCTTTCCCCAGATTGTTGTCCATGTCCACTGTTCATGCATACATGCATATAAGTTCTGTGGTTCATCCCTCCCCCACCTCCCCCCTCTTTAGGGGATTGTCAGTCTCTACCCCGCTTCCTCTCACCTTTTGGTTCATGTTTTAGATTAAATCTTTTTCTGAAATTAATTAACTCAGGGCCTCCTCAGGCTTTGCGTTAGTGAATAAACTACTAGTAAGGAGCTGATGGCATCTAATGCCTCTCCCAAAGGGTACTGACATTTTAACAATAAACTTCTAATGATACCATGCTTTAGTCCAAAGATGGATAATTTCTCAAAGCTACCCTAGATTCTCCTATTGTCACTGACAACAGACACACACACAAAAAAGAGACAAGGGTTGGAGAAAGTACAAGTTAATCTGGTCTCCTTCTTTACTGGAGTGTACACAAAACCACAGACAGCTGTCTGCCCCAACAACACTCATCATCTAGGAGTACAGATTCTTAATCCTGACAGTCACACTCCTTTGTATGACAAATTGCCATTAATATCTTTATAAAGCAAAGATAGCTAACTCCTCCATTAGTGTACACTTGGGTGTTACTAAGATCTTTCAAAGGTCAGATTTCAAATTCCTCCCTGAATCATCCATTCTCAACCTGTCCAGATTGTCTCATTTAGCTTAGAACATCCAATAGCATAGATATTTGATGGGAAAGGGTACATTAATAAATGTGCAGGCACATTGACCTTGGTGATTTGTTTCTCTGGAAAAATTACATATCTTTGTTAAACTATACATATCTTTGTCAAACTATACATATCTTTGTCAAACTATATATGAATATACCTTTTAAGTCCAACATAGAAAGGAATGGCAATAGTTGATATGGCTGAATATTTTAGCAATCCTCAAATCAAACCACACAGATAATTATCCACCTAGGTAATTAGCCACAAGGATGGGGTTAGCCCTGGTTGAATTATCATGGCAAAAGAGAGATGTCATAGTATAGTGGCTAAGAATATACTTTCTGAAGCCAAGCACACAGACTCAAATCTTGAATTAGCCAGTTACTAGATATATAACCCTAAATAGGCCATGTAGTTTCTCTGAGGCTCAATTTTCTCACTTGTAAAATGGGAATAATAATAATGTTTATCTCATAGGGTAGCTTGTGAATATTGAGTTAAACAAGAGCATATATTTAAAGTGTCAGAAATAAAGTAAGCTCTCACTTATTATTGGCTCTTGATACTTACAATACCAATTATAGCAAGAGATATTTCCTTACACACTACATTCTCTGAAATGGGGGTCCATTCTCTGGAATGGGTATAAGCCAAAGACCTGCTCTGGAACAGTTAATCATCTATATCTTCACACCTCACATTGTTAATACCATCTGAAACTTGTCACAGAGGAGACCTGTTAAATACAAGCCCTTATCTATAGATAATTTCGTTATGTTCTACCAGTCCTTTTCACCATAACAAATTGGCCTGTGCATTTAGATCATAAATGATAAGCCAGATGGGAGAGAGAAAACTTTTGCCAAGAGTTACCTTTCATAGAGCTGCTATTGCCTTTTACCTTTACCTAGTATTTGCTAAAAAGAATCCCCAGAAAACAAAAAGCTGTTCAAGACCTCCTCAAGTTTTCTGAGGTAAGGAAGATTCTACCAACCTCTAGCTGAGCACTGAGGGACTGCCTGGTGGTCATTAACTATTCTCCCCAGTTTATATGAAAGCAGCTCTTATGGCAGGAGGTGTAATCCAGGTATTTTTACACCAACTAACTTTTCTAAGAAATGAATCTACAGAACATCAGAGATGAAAGGACCCATATAGGTTGGGAATGAAGATATTAGCATAGAGCCTCCTTATTTTGACAAACAAGGAAACAGAGGTCCAAAAAGAAAAGTTGACTTTCCCCAGTAAATCAGTAGTAAAATAAGGCTTAGAACTCTAATTACCTGATTCCCAGTCTAGTCTTTGAGGATTCCAACTCCAATCTAAAATTCTGTGTTGACTTGTTTGGGTTCTTCTTAGTAGTCGAATGGACAAAAAAGCTGTGGTACAGCCCTGGCCAGTTTGGCTCAGCGGTTAAAGCATCAGCCTGTGGTCCAGAGAGACCCGGGTTTGGTTCCCGCTAAAGGCACATATCTCAGTTGCAGTTTGTCTCTGGCCCTGGATGGGTTGTGCGGGTGGCAACCACTCGATGTGTCCCTTTAACATTGATGTTTCTCTCTCTCTCTTCCTCTCTCTTCCTTCCATTCTATCTGAACAAAAAATGGAAAAGTGTCCTCGGGTGAGGATAAAAAAAAAAAAAAAGCTGTGGTACATATACACAATGGAGTACTATGCAGCTGTAACAAAGAAATATCTCTTATCTTTTGAGACGACATGGAGGGACCTGGAAAGTATTATCCTAAGTGAAACAAGCCAAGCAGAAAAAGACAAATACCACATGATCTCACTTATTTGTGGAATATAATGACCATAACAGTCTGAGGAATTGGGTAGACCCAGAGACATAGAAGTAGGGTACAGACTGACAACCCTCAGAAGAGGGGTTTGTGGGGGAAAAGAAGAGATAAACCACAGAACTTATATGCATGTATGCATAACCAATGGACACAGACAACAAAGCCGGGGATGGGGTGGGGTGGGGTGGGATGGGAAGGAGGGTGTCAATGGGGGGGGGTGAAGGAGAAACATCTGTAACAAAAATAAATTAATAAAAAAATAATAAAATAAAATAAAATTCTGTGTTGATGTATCAGGCCTGGCCGTGGGTGATTACAAGATTCTGCTTTGTAGGCCTAATGGGGGAAAACTAGTTTCCCCACACCAGACTTGGTGCATAGCCACTGCATAGAAATTTTCCTGAGAGAGTTGTGGTTATGGATTTAGGCTAGCCATGCTCATACACATATATGCATTTCTAGCCCAAGCACCATCATTTAGATTCCGTCTTTTTGTTTCTTTTGAAGTTTTTCTTTTAACTTTATTGAGAGTATTACAGATATTTCCCCGCTTTTCCCCCTCATTGTTCCCCTCCACCCGGTTCCTGCCCGAACCCAGGACTTCACTACCCTATTGTCTGTGTCCATGGGAAATTTATATATGCACATAAGTTCTTTGGTTAATCTCTTCCAGACACCCCACCTTCCCCCTACCCCCCGCTTCCCACTGAGATTTGTCAGTCGGTTCCACATTTCCATGCCTCTGGTTCTATTTTATTCATGAGTTTATTTTGTTCATTAGATTCCACATGTAAGTGAGATTATGTGGTATTTGTTCTTCTCTGACTGACTCTTTTGCTTAGCATAATATTTTTCAGGTCCCTCTATGCTGTTTTTACAGGTACATAGTATTTCATTCTGTGAATGTACCACAGCATTTTTGTCCATTAATGTGCTGATAGACACTTGGGTTGTTTCCAGATCTTACTTATTACAAATAAAGCTGCTATGAACACAGGGGTGCTTATATTTTGTCTGGTTGGTTGTCAGAATTCTTAGGATATAGTCCTAGAAGTGGGATCACTGGGTCAAATGGCAATTGCATTTTTAATTTTTTGAGGAAACTCCACACTGTTTTCCATAGTGGCTGCACCAGTCTGCATTCCCACCAGCAGTGTACTAGAGTCCCCTATTCTCCACACCCTTGCCAGCACTTATTGTTTGTTGGTTGATTGATGGTAGCCATTCTGGCAGGTGTGATGTGATACCTCATTGTAGTTTTAATTTGCATCTCTTTGTTGATTAGTTACAGTGATGAGCAATTTTTTATATGTCTCTTGGGCATTTGTATGTCCTCTTTGGAGAAGTGTGTATTCAAGTTCTCTGCCAATTTTTTTCATTGGACTGATTTTCTTTGTTAAGTTGTATTAGTACTTTATATATTTTGGAAATTAACCCATTATCAGATGTATCATTGGCAAAAATAATCTCTAATACAGTGGATTTCCTTTTCATTTTGATTCTTGTTTCTTTTTTTTGTGAAAAAGGATTTAGTTTGATATAGTTCTATTTGTTTATTTTTTCTTTGTTTCTCCTGCCCTAGGTGATGTATCAGTGAAAATTCTGCTATATGAGATGTGTGACATTTTGCTGCCTAGGTTTTCTTCTAGGATTTTTATGGTTTCACAACTTACATTTGAGTCTTTTATCCATTTTGAGTTTATTCTTATGTATGGTGTAAGTTGGTGGTCTATTTCATTTTTTTGCATGTACCTGTCTAATTTTAGCAACACCTCTTATTGAAGAGACTGTCTTTACTCCATTGTATGCTCTTACCTCCTTTGTCAAGTATTAATTAAGTATAATGGCTTGGGTAGATTTCTTGTCTCTCTGTTCTGTTCCGTAGATCTATATGCCTGTTCTTGTGCTCGTACCAGGTTGTTTTGATTACAGTGGCTTTGTAATAAACTTGATACCTGGTATTATAATCCCTCCAACTTTGTTTATTTTTTTCTCAAGATTGTTGTAGCTATTATAGTTCCATATAAACTTTTGGAGTATTTGTTCTAGATCTGTGAAATATTTTGTTGGTATTTCTGTGATGTCAGTTGTTACTTTACCTCTTCTGTTTCTGACTTTATTTATTTGGGTCCTCTCTCTTTCTTTCTTGAATCTGTCAAAGACTGCATCAATCTTATTTGTCTTTTAAAGAACTAGCTCTTGGTGATGCTGGTCCTTTGTATTTTTTTTTTTTTTTTTTTTTTTACTTTTTATTTTTTTTAGTCTCTATGCCATTTATTTCCACTCTGATCTGTATTATTTCCATCCTTTTACTTACTCTGGGCTTTTCTATTTTTAATTCCTTTAGTTGTAGGGTTACATACTTTATTAAAAATTTTTCTTGTTTCTTGAGGTAGCAATGCTATGAACTTTCTTCTCAGGACTGCTTTCACTGTGTCCCATAGATTTTAGGTTGTGTGTGTTCATTTTGTTTATTTGTAGAAAGTTTTTTTTTTTCTTCTTTGTTTTCATTGGTATCTCATTTATTGTTTAATAAAATGTGATTTAGCCTCCATGTGTTTGAATGTTTTTGAGTGTTTTTGTTGTAACTGATTTCTATTTTCATGACACTATGATCTAAGAAGATGCTTAATAGGAGTTCAAACTTCTTGAACTTGTAGAGACTTATTTTGTGTCCTGACATGTGGTCTATTTTTGAGAATGCCCTGTGTGCACTTGAGAAATGTGTTTTTTTCAGCTTTGAGGTGAAATGTCTGTAAATATCAATGGAATCCATCTGATCTAATTTGTTATTTAAGGTCACTGTTTCCTTGTTGATTTTTTTGTCTGGAAGATCTGTTCGGTAAAGTCAGTGGGGTGTTAAATTCTGCTAGCATGATTATACTACTGTTGATCTGTCCTTTAAAGTACTCCAAGAACTTTTATATATATATATATTTAGGTGCTCTGATATTAGATGCACGTATGTTTACAAGGGTTATCTCTCTTGTTGTATCCATCCTTTTAGTATTATGTAGTCACCATTTTTATCTCTTGTTATGGCCTTTGCTTTACAGTCTATTTTGTCAGATATAAGTATTGCTACCCCTGCTTTTTGTTTGTTTGTTTGTTTGTTTTCATTTGCATGTAAATTTTTTTCATCCCTTCACTTTCATCCTGTGTGAGTCTTTTGTTTTGAGGTGGGTCTCTTGTAGACAGCATATATATATATATATATATATATATATATATATATATATATATAAATAATTTCCTTTTCCTTCAGCTACCCTATGTCTTTTGATTGGAGCATTCAGTTTATTTGCATTTAAGGTTATTATTGATAGGTACTTATTTATTGCCATTTTTGTTCTTTATATCTGTATTCTTCTCTCTATTCTTCTTACCACAGTCTCTTTAACATTTTTTGCATTGCAGGTTTGGTGGCAATAAACTCCTCACCTATTTTTGTATGGGAAGGTCCTCATTTCACCTTCAAATTTGAATGATAGCCTTGATGGATAAAGCAGTCTTGGTTTTAGATCCTTGCTTTTCCTTCCTTTGAATACTTCACGCTGTCTCTTTTTGGCCTGAAGTGTTTCTGTTGAGAAATCAGCTGACAGCATTATGGGAGCTCCCTTGTGGGTCACTGATTGTGTCTCTCATGTTAGCCTTAAGATTCTCTCTTTGTCTTTAATGTTTGACATTTTAATTATCATGTATCTTAAAGTGGAGCTCATTGGATTTATCTTAATTGGTAACTCTGTGCTTCCTGAACTTGTGTGACTTTTTTCTTTTGCCAGCTTAGGGAAGTTTCCTACCATTATTTTTTCAAACTGTTTTTCTATCCCTGCTCATTTTGTTTCACTCTGGTACCCCTATAATGGAGATATTGTTCCATTTCATGTTGTTCAAAAGTTACCTAAAACTGTCCTCATGCTTTCTAAGTATGTTTTCTTTTTGCTACTCATGTGAGTGTTTTTTTCTACCTTGTCTTCTAATTCACTTATTTGATCCTCTGCTTCATTGAGCCTGCTATAAATTCCATCCAGAGGATTCTTGATGTAAAATATGGTTTATTTTATTTCTGCCTGTTTCTTATTCATAATTTCCATATCTTTTTTATGCTGATGTAGCTTCCAATAAGTTCCTTGTAGTTCTCTCACTAAAATCATTGAGCATCTTTATGACCATTACTTTTAACTCTATATGTATAACTTGCTTACCTCCATCTCATATATGTATTTTTTTGGCGAGTCCTCCTTTTCTTTAATTTGAATATTTTTTTTTGTCGCTCCATTTTAGTTGTCTCTTTGTGTTTGTATCTATGTATTTGGTATATTTGCTATATTTTTTAGTCTCATGGGGTGGTATTTTGTAGTGAATTTTCTTTGGGACCCAGTGGTGCTGTTTCCTTGTATTATTGAGCTGTATGCTCTAGGCAGGACCCTTTTGTGGGTTATTTGGGCTCTCCTGTTGTAATTGGGTCTTTTTTTTTTTTTTTTTTTTTAATTTTATTTATTTATTTATTTTTTTTGTTACAGATATTTTACCTTTTTACCCCACTGGCACCCCCCACCCCACCCCCTCTCCACCCTGTCCCCGGCTTAGTTGTCCATGTCCATTGGTCATGCATACATGCATATAAGTTCTGTGGTTTATCTCTTCCCACCCCCCACACCCCATCCCCTCTTCTGAGGGATGTCAGTCTGTGCCCTACTTCCATGTGTCTGGGTCTACTGTATTCCTCAGACTGTTATGTTCATTATATTCCGTATATAAGTGAGATCATGTGGTATTTGTCTTTTTCTGCTTGGCTTCTTTCACTTAGGATAATACTTTCCAGGTCCCTCCATGTCGTCTCAAAGGATAAGAGATCTTTCTTTCTTACCGCTGCATAGTATTCCATTGTGTATATGTACCACAGCTTTTTGATCCATTCGTCTACTGGTGGACACTTGGGCTGTTTCCAGATCTTAGCTATTGTAAATAGTGCTGCTATGAACATGGGGGTACATATATTCTTCCTGATTGGTGTTTCAGGCTTCTTAGGGTATATTCCCAGCAGTGGGATCACTGGGTCGAATGGAAGTTCAATTTTTAATTTTTTGAGGTAGCACCATATTGTTTTCCATAGCGGCTGCACCAGTCTGCATTCCCACCAGCAGTGTATTAGAGTCCCCTTTTCTCCACATCCTCGCCAACACTTGTTGTTTGATGATTTGTTGATGGCGGCCATTCTGACAGGTGTGAGGTGATACCTCATAGTTGTTTTAATTTGCATCTCTCTGATGATTAGTGATGTTGAGCATTTCTTCATATATCTCTTGGCCATTTGTATGTCCTGTTTGGAGAGGTGTCTATTCAGCTCCTCTGCCCATTTTTTAATTGGGTTCTTTGTCTTCCTTTTGTGGAGTTGTATGAGCACTCTGTATATACTGGAAATTAACCCCTTATCTGATACATCACTGGCAATGATGTTCTCCCATACAGTGGGTTGCCTTTCCATTTTGATGATTGTTTCTTTTGCTGTGCAGAAGCTTTTTAGTTTGATGTAGTCCCATGTGTTCATTTTCTCCTTTATTTCTGTTGCCTTAGGTGATGTATCAGTGAAAATTCTGCTCCGTATGATGTCCGAAATTTTGTTGCCTACATTTTCTTCTAGAATTTTTATGGATTCACGGGTCACATTTAAGTCTTTTATCCATTTCGAGTTTATTTTTGTGTATGGTGTAAGTTGATGGTCTAGTTTCATTTTTTTGCATGTAGCTGTCCAGTTTTCCCAACACCATTTATTAAAGAGGCTGTCTTTACTCCACTGTATGCTCTTGCCACCTTTGTCAAATATTAATTGAGCGTATTGCCTTGGGTCCATTTCTGGGTTTTCAGTTCTGTTCCACTGGTCTATATGCCTGTTCTTGTGCCAGTACCAGGCTGTTTTGGTTACAGTCGCTTTGTAGTATAACCTGATATCTGGTATTGTGATCCCTCCAACTTTGTTCTTCTTTTTCAAGATTGCTGTGGCTATTCGGGGTCTTTTTTGGTTCCATATGAACTTTTGAAGTATTTGTTCTAGTTCTATGAAATATGTCGTTGGTATTTTGATGGGGATTGCATTGAATCTATAGATTGCTTTGGGTAGTATGGACATTTTAATTATGTTAATTCTTCCAATCCATGAACAGGGTATGTTCTTCCACTTTTTTATATCTTCCTCTATTTCTTTTTTCAATGACCTGTAGTTTTCTGCAAATAGGTCTTTTACTTCTTTGGTTAAGTTTATTCCTAGGTATCGTAATTTTTTTGGAGCGATGGTAAATGGGATTGTTTTTTCAGTTTCTCTTTCTGTGAGTTGATCATTGATGTACAAGAATGCCGTCGATTTCTTGACGTTAATTTTGTATCCTGCTACTTTGCCAAATTCAATTATTAAGTCTAATAGATTTTTGATGGAGTCTTTAGGGTTTTCTATGTACAATATCATGTCATCTGCAAATAATGACAGTTTCACTTCCTCCTTTCCAATTTGGATCCCTTTTATTTTTTCTTCATGTCTGATTGCTGTGGCTAAGACTTCCAGTACAATGTTAAATAAGAGTGGCGAAAGTGGACATCCCTGTCTTGTTCCTGTTCTTAATGGAAATGTTTTTAGTTTCTGTCCATTGAGTATGATGTTGGCTGTAGGTCTTTCATATATGGCCTTTATTATGTTGAGATATGATCCCTCTATTCCTACATTGCTGAGCGTTTTTATCAGAAATGGATGCTGGATTTTGTCGAATGCTTTTTCAGCATCTATTGATATGATCATGTGGTTTTTATTCTTCATTTTGTTTATGTGGTGTATCACGTTTATTGATTTGCGAATATTGTACCAGCCTTGCATCCCTGGAATGAATCCCACTTGGTCATGGTGAATAATTTTTTTGATGTATTTCTGGATCCGATTTGCTAGTATTTTGTTCAGGATTTTGGCGTCTATGTTCATCAGGGATATTGGCCTGTAGTTTTCTTTCTTCGTAGTGTCTTTTTCTGGTTTTGGAATTAGAATTATGCTGGCCTCATAGAACGTGTTTGGAAGTCTTCCTTCTTCTTGAATTTTTTGAAATAGTTTGAGGAGAATGGGTGTTAGTTCTTTTTTGAATGTTCGGTAAAACTCCCCCGTGAAACCATCTGGGCCTGGGCTTTTGTTTGCTGGGAGAGTCTTGATTACCTCTTCAATTTCCTTAGTTGTTATTGGTCTGTTCAAGTTTTCTATCTCTTCCGGGAATAGTTTTGGGAGACTGTGTGTTTCTAGAAATTTGTCCATTTCGCTGAGATTGTCGAATTTGTTGCCATATAGTTGTTCATAGTAGTTGTTAACGATCTTTTGTATTTCCGTGGTGTTGGTTGTTACTTCTCCTCTTTCATTTCTGATTTTGTGTATTTGGGTTCTCTCTCTTTGTTTCTTGGTGAGTCTAGCTAAGGGTCCATCTATCTTGTTTATCTTTTCGAAAAACCAGCTCTTTGTTTCATTGATCCTTTGAATTGTTTTTTTGGTCTCTATGTCATTTATTTCTGCTCTGATCTTTACTATTTCCTTCCTTCTACTTGCTCTGGGGTTTTCTTTTTGTTTGCTTTCTAATTCTTTAAGTTGCGAGGTTAGACAGTCAATTAGAAATTTTTCTTGTTTTTTGAGGTAGGCCTGTAGTGCTATGAACTTCCCTCTCAGAACTGCTTTCGCTGCATCCCATAGATTTTGTGTTGTTGTGTGTTCATTTTCATTGGTTTCCAGGAAGTTTTTAATTTCTTCCTTGATCTCCTCGGTGACCCATTCATTGTTTAATAACATGCTATTTAGCCTCCATGTGTTGAAATGTCTTTGCATGTTCTTTGTGCAATTGATTTCTAGTTTCATGCCATTGTGATCTGAGAAGATGCTTGATATGATTTCAATCTTCTTGAACTTGTAGAGATTTAGTTTGTGTCCTATCATGTGGTCTATCTTTGAGAATGTCCCATGTGCACTTGAGAAGAATGTGTATTCTGTAGTTTTGGGGTGTAATTCTCTGTAGATATCTATTAAATCCATTTGGTCTAGTGCTTCATTTAGAGTCTCTGTTTCCTTGCTAATTTTTTGCCTAGAGGATCTATCCAGTGCTGTCAACGGGGTGTTGAAGTCCCCTGCTATGATTGTATTGTTGTCGATTTCTCCTTGGAAGTCCTCCAGAAGATTTTTAATATATTTTGGTGCTCCTATATTGGGTGCATATATGTTTATCAAGGTTATATCTTCCTGTTGGATAGATCCTTTCAATATTATGTAGTGGCCGTCTTTGTCTCTAGTTATGGTCTTCATTTTGAAATCTATTTTATCAGATATGAGAATTGCTACCCCAGCTTTTTTTTGCTTTCCATTTGCTTGGAAAATTTTTTCCATCCCTTCACTTTCAACCTATGTGAGTCTTTTGTTGAGAGGTGGGTCTCTTGTAAACAACATATAGATGAGTCATGCTTTCTTATCCAATCAGCTACTCTGTGTCTCTTTATGGGAGCATTCAATCCATTTACGTTTAAGGTGATTATTGATATGTACTTATTTATTGCCATTTTTGTTTAGTGTGGTTCTATTTTTCTTCCCATTTCTACTGCTATTTACAGCAGTCCTTTTAGCATTTCTTGCAGTGCTGGTTTGGTGCTAATGTATTCCCTTAGCTTTTTTTTGTCTGGGAAGCTCTTTATTTGATCTTCTATTTTGAATGATAGCCTTGCTGGGTAGAGTAGTCTTGGATTCAGATTCTTGTTTTTCATGACTTTGATTACTTCATGCCATTCTCTTCTGGCCTGTAGTGTTTCTTGTGAGAAGTCAGCTGAAAGCCTTATGGGGTTCCCTTTGTAGGTAACCTGTTGCTTATCTCTTGCTGCTTTTAGGATTCTCTCTTTGTCTTTAATTTGTGGCATTTTAATTACTATGTGTCTTGGTGTGGGCCTGTTTGGGTTCTTCTTACTTGGGACTCTCTGTGCTTCTTGAACTTGAATGCCTTCTTCCTTCACCAAATTAGGGAAGTTTTCTCTCACTATTTTTTTGAATATATTCTCTATCCCTTGCTCCTTTTCTTCTTCTTCGGGGACTCCTATGATGCGAATATTATTACGTTTCCAGTTGTCCCATAGTTCTCTTAAGCTGTCTTCCTGTTTTTTAATAGTTTTTTCCTTTTGTTTTTCTGATTGGTTGATTTTTTCTACCCTGTCTTCTAATTCACTGATCCGGTCCTCAGCTTCCCCTACTCTGCTTTTTAAACCTTCCAATGTGTTTTTCATTTCGGATATGTCATTTTTTATCTCTTCTTGTTGGTTTTTAATTTCCATTTGGCTTATTTTCAGTGTCTCTATGTCCTTACTCATGCTGTTGAGCTTCCTCAAGATCATGGCTCTGAATTCTAGCTCTGTTAACATGCCTAATTGCTCCACATTGATCTCATCTTCGGTGGAGGTGTCTTGCTCTTTCATTTGGCTTCTGTTTCTGTGTTTCACCATTTTAGCTATCACTGTGGGCTTTGGAGCCTGTCAAGTTCTCCCTGTGGGTGTTGGTGTTCTGCTGTTTGTGGCTCCCTCTCCTGTGTTTAGATGAGCGAGGGAGGACCCGCGTTGAACACCACTGTCAAGTCTTACTTTCTTGGTTAAAGTTGCCAGCCCAGGAAATGTACTGTTATCCTCTAGCTTTTTGCCTGGAGGCTAGCAGTCTAGGTTAATTGATGAGTTTTGGGTTGTCAGTTGATTGAAAAACTCCCTCTGGTGCTCAGCCAAGGGGCTTTCACGAGGGTGGGGCAGATGCTGGTTGTTAGTGAGCCTCAATTAACACTTCAATGGCCCACAGGGTGGGGTTGGATCTCCGAGGGAGGGGCTGCTGCCTCTCCCCAGAGCCCTGGGAAGGAGCAATGTGGCTACCGTCCTGAGTGGCTGCACTCAGCCAAAGCTCTGAGCGCCCTCCAAACCCCGAGTGTCCCGACACAGTTCCAGTCCAGTCTGCCCTCCCTCCGCCGGAGCCCAAGGTGAGTGGCTGTGGCTGTTTCAGCCTCTGTCCCGGCTGCGCTGTGGGGCCGCCTGGGAGTGTAACCTGCGGGCGCCGCTTACAGCTAAGGCTGCTGCCGAGCTGCTGACCGTGGGCTCCCAGCCCCGTCTCGCGCCTTCGCAAGCCTACCGGGATGGAGTCAGTGTCCCTCGTTGTATGGTCCTCGCAAGCTGCTTTTCTGTTGGTTTTTCCCGTCGATTTGTCTGTGTTATAGTTGTAATTCCAGTTTGGTTCTGGGAGACGGTCTGTGTAGCTCCGTTCACTCCGCCGCCATTTTTCCTTTGTAATTGGGTCTTGATTGTTATTGTGCCATTTGTGGAATAGCTCTCCTATCAGGTTGGCTAACTGTAAGGTTCAGCCAGTACCACATCAAGTGAGCTGTTGCAGGTTTAGTTTCTACTTTGTTTCTTCAGTGCTCCTTAAACAAAATATATCCAGTCAGCTATACTTCTTTTTTTGTTTGTTTGTTTGTTTGTTTTTTCAAGCTTACCACACAGTATTTTAACTGTAAATCTGGGCCATGCCTGGGAGCAAGGGCACTCAGCGTCCTGTAACAGGCAGCCATCTTAAGCCTCTAGAGGCCTTCTTAAAAGGAGCTTCAGCTGAGGCATTTCCCCTACATATCCACCAAAATCTCTTTATTAGGGGTCTTGGCTGAAGTACTCTTCTCTGCTTTATGTCAGTACCTTTCCATTACTAGTCTTTTTTCCTTTCGTTCTTTTTAACCCATTGGACCACACAGAAGAAGAAAACTTTGTTCAGGGCTCCCCAGCAACAAGATTTTTATCTCTGTTTGCACTGTATATATCTGACCCTTTGTTGTTGCCATTCCATGGGGAAAAATAGAACACTGAAGAGTTAGTGCCACATTTTGTCTCTTTCTTGCAATATCACAGTAAGTAAATAAAATTTTGATTATTGTTTTCATTTTTTCTTATTGTCCTAATTGACCACCCTGACATCTAGCAGCTGGAGTCCTCTTTCTAATCCACTGCCTTTTTCCTGGTTCAGAATGCCAGGGGTTATTTTGAAGAAAGCTTATTTTTGTTGTATTTAAAAATAATTTTGTTCAATGTGGAGGCTGGGAGATCTATAAATTAAACATACTTTTATGACTTTATTAATGTGTAGATTCTACATTTTAGTGGTTCTCAAACTTTACATAGCATGAGAATTTTAGTGAGAACTTTTGAAAATGCTTATCTTTGGGCATTAAACATACTCATTTTGATACAGTAGGTTTGAGATGAAGATTATGAATCTGCATTTTGAACAAAGATCATAACTGAAGAAATACTGAGTTAATAAGCATAGTTTAAAAATATTACTCCATATGGGAAAAATAATCTATTACTCCACGCGCACGCGCACACACACACACACACACACAAACACACACACAGCAAAATTTTTCTACTTTGAAATAGCCAGTTGGGTTGGATAGGTTGCCAACCACCTTTTAAACCAGATATTTAATGTCTACCAGATACTCACTGAAGTTTATTAGAACTATTTCTTGTGATAAGCTATGAATAATTATTAATCTGGGACTCTTGGAGACAACTTTCCAAGAGAAATCTCAATATGTGGCATGCTGATTTAAGCAGAATCAACTCGACCTTGCTTGATGCCATATTTCAGTGGCAGAAGTTGTTTCTGTATAAAAGGAAAATGGCTGACAATCTCAAATAAGAGCAGAGTGATTCCAGAAGGAACCAAACTCTTGGGATGCAGGATTGATAGGAGACCTTAATTAGAGGTCATTAAAGTCTACAGCTTTAACCTAATACTACAAAGGGAATCATAGACTACTCTTCTAATCTCTTTTGAACTCAAAGCTTCATTACCAATTATATATACATATCTGTGGAGAATACTCCTCTGCTTTAAATTCCTATTGGTTACTACAGGGTCAAGTGTCAAGTCCTTGACTTTGGTACTGGTGAAGAGCTAATGAGATTTCCTTTCCCAGCATTTTCACCATCCACACTTGAGCTATTTTGAACTTCTTATAATTCTTAGACATTCTATGATCTTTAACAGCTCCCTTTAAATATCACCTATTTTACTATGTCTTCCCACAAAAAAATGCTGAAAAGTTGTTGGAATTCTCTCCTTGTGATCAGTGGGGATATTATGACTATTGTGGAGAAGAAGCCACTTGAAAAATATGTGTAATTCTGTAATACTTAAAAAAAATCATTCTAGAAAAGCAGAAATATTGACTGACTTTTTTCCAAACATTCCATTGACTATTGAAAATAACATTGGCACTAAAGTAATTATCTTTTTTCTAAGCACATTCCTCCTTCAAATTTCCTATTATAAATTATGGCATCACCATCTATTCAATCTCTCAAGGTTTTTTTTCTTCTTTATTGATATTTAGAGAGAGAGGAAGGGAGAGGGAGAGAGAGATAGAAACATCAATGAGAGAGAACATCAATTAGCCGCCTCCTGCATGCCCCTCACTGGGGATCAGGCCCACAACCTGGGCATGTGCCCTGACAGGGAATCAAACCGGAGACCTCTTGGTGCATGGGTCGACACTCAACCATTTAGCCACACCGGCCGAGCCTAATCTCTCAAGTTTAAAAGTATAGACTTTACTCTGATTTTTCAATCTCCTTCCATCTCATCTATTTCTGCTTAATCTCTAAATTATACAACTTTTACCTTAAAATTATCTCTCAAGTCTATCATTATCTTCCCATCTCCATGATTATCATCTTTTGACTACATTACTACAACTGTCTCCTAAACCATTTTACTGATTTTAAATCGATGCTCCAGGTTGCTAGTAGAGTAATTTTTCAACTGAAAAACTAATTATGCTATTCACCAACTCAGAACCCTCTAATGGCTCCCCATCACCTCCACTCTATGTCAAAAACTGTTACCACAGCATGTGGTGCCCCTTCACAGTCACCAGGCTCATTTCCAGGTTCACCTTTTGCTATCACTCCATGAAATGTTTACACCAGATAAATCCAATGTTTTGCAGAGGTCATAAGGCACACATGCAATTTTATCTAACTTTTCTTCACTGCTTTTATATGTTTTCTTTCAGTGCTTACTGCTCCTTTAGTACCCAGCCTATATTTTCTCATCTTGTGAATCTTCGAGTCCCATTCACAATCCACAAAACTGAGTTAGTGTACAGTAACCATTTATTTGGTCTTTAAACCAATCTTTATAAATATTTATATCATGACAATTATCTGGTTTCCAATCTGTATTCTTCATTAGTCTATGAACTGCTCCAACATAGTGGTCTACCTTTATTCATCCAAATTACAGTCAGTACCTATCACAGAGACTAACCAAAAGTCACTCTTTTTTGTTGTTATTGTTAATCCCCACCCAAGGATATTTTTTTCATTGATTTTTAGAAAGAATGGAAGGGACTGAGGGAGAAACAGGGGGGGGGGAGAGAGGAGGGCGGGGAACATTGATGCGAGAAAGACACATCAATTGGTTACCTCCCATACGGCCCTAGACTGGGGCCAGAAATTGAACCTGGAACCTAGGTATGCCCTTGATCAGGAATCAAACCTACAACCCTTAAGTGTATGGGCCAACAGTGTAACAACTGAGCCACACCATCCAGAGCAAAAGGTATTCTTTAAACATCCATTTAGTGCTTACCAACTCTATTTTTCACAGTTCTTAATGCAGAAATGGGCACATGAATTCAGTAATACTTGTAGAGGAATTAGTTTTCCTGATGGATTTCCAGAAGCATCCACTTCATTCCAAATTTCTCTCAATAGAAAATAAAGATATAAAATATTCTCAAATTATTTGTTTTGTCAGAAATTATTAAACATTATTTTTTTTTAATTTTTGTTTTTGTAATTGAGGCTGTGACTGTGTACCTAAATCAAAACTATCACTTAAATAAAGTCAGGAAACCAAATGAAAATGAAGATAAATCAGTTATGATACCTGGATTTGTTATGTTCTTGTCAACCTGAGGAAATCATATTAAAATGCACAGTCTGGTAGTAGTTTGCCCCTGCCACTTAAGCCAATCTGGGCATAATAATAATCCATTATTATAGATTTGTACATGCTGTTTTTTTTTTAATCTACTGACTCATTTGATTCTCACAATAACCCTGAGAAGTTGGCAGATAAATTTAATTTATTTGTCTCTCATATTCTATAAATTACAAAATAAACTATTAATTTAATTATAACTATTCTCAGAAAAATAAATGTTATATTAAATGGATCATAAGACTTATTGTGATCCATTTCACACTTTAGAGTGTGAAAACATAACTTTTTTCTTAGACCTGAAAACCTGTGATATGATTTCTTTTTGAAAATTGTAAAAATGAGGCCTAGAACATAGCTATTTTTTTATTAATAAATTTTTGTTACAGATGTTTCTCCTTTTTCCCCCCATTGATTTCCCCCTCCCCTTCCCTCCCTGCCCTGTCCCCAGCTTTGTTGCCCATGTCCATTGTTCATGCATACATGCACGTAAGTTCTGTGGTTTATCTCTCTCCCTAACCCCTCTTCTGGGGATTGTCAGTCTGTACCCCACTTCCACATGTCTGGGACCACCCCATTCCTCAGACTGTTATTAGAACATAGCTATTAAGTAGGAGATCCAGATAGGAACTTGATGCATTTGACAGGTAAGTCTTCTTTTTATTCTACTAATATTTTTTATGATTATTCAATAAAATAATAATCTTATAGGAATATTAATAAGGGATGGGGAGCTTCTGTACTTAATTTGAGAAACTCTAAGTAAAAAAAAAATAGGTTTCTTCAGTTTATCCGGGAATGGGAAGGAGAGGGTCAATGGGGAAAAAATAATAAAAAATAAATTAAAAAATAGGTTTCTTTAATTGTCTCAGAGCTTGAATGTGCTAATTAATGTACAAGATAAATTTCCAAAATAAGACTATATTATACAGCATTACACAGTTATTTGACTATAGAACCTTTTTTCCTCACTTATGCAGGATTTGTGGAACTAGTGCTCTATGTAACATACTTTAAAAAATTAAACAATAGCAAGATTAAATTTCTTCAGCTTCCAAAAAGCAAGAATTACAACTTCTAGTTTAACTGTCAATTTCAAAGATCATATATGGCAAAAGACTAAGTGGTAGATACTATTGCCTAACATTTTTAAACATTATTTTTATTAATTTATTTTTTTAACAAATGCCCCCCCCCCATTGGCACTCAGCTTCCCATTACCCCCCTGCCCCATCTGCAGCTTTTTTGTCTATGTCCATTGGTTATGCATACATGCATATAAGTTCTGTGGTTTATCTCTTTGCTGCCCCCATCCCCTCTTCTGAGGTTTGTCAGTCTGTACCTTAATTCTATGTCTCTGGGTCTATTTTCATTCATCAGTTTGTTTTGTTCATTATATTCCACAAATAAGTGAGATCATGTGATATTTGTCTTTCTCTGCTTGGCTTGTTTCACTTAGGTTGATACTCTCCAGGACTCTCGATGTAGTCTCAGAGGATAAAAGATCTTTCTTTCTTACAGCTCCATAGTATTCCATCATGCACATATACCACAGCTTTTTTATCCACTCATCTATTAATAAATACTTGGGTTGTTTCCAGATCTTAGATATTATAAATAGTACTGCTATGAACATAGGGGCACATATATTCATTCTGACTGGTGATTCAGGTGTCTTAGGATATACTACTAGAAGTGGGATCACTGGGTCAAATGGCAATTCGATTTTTAATTTTTTGAGGTAACACCATAGTGTTTTCTATAGTGGCTGCACCAGTCTGCATTCCCACCAGCAGTGTGCAAGAGTTCCCTCTTCTCCACACCTTCACCAGTACTTGTTCTTTTATGATTTGTTGATGGCGGCCATTCTGACAGGTGTGAGGTGATACAAAATCGTTTTGATTTGCATCTCTCTGATGGTTAGGGACGTTGAGTATTTTTTCATATGTCTCTTGGCCATTTGTATGTCCTGTTTGGAGAGGTGTCTATTCAGCTCCTCTGCCCATTTTTTAATTGGGTTCTTTGTCTTCCTTTTGTGGAGTTGTATGAGCACTCTATATATTTTGGAAATTAACCCCTTATCTGATACATCATTGGCAATGATGTTCTCCCATACAGTGGGTTGCCTTTCCATTTTGATGATTGTTTCTTTTGCTGTGCAGAAGCTTTTTAGTTTGATGTAGTCCCATGTGTTCATTTTTTCCTTTGTATCTCTTGCCTTAGGTGTTGTATCAGTAAAAATTCTGCTGCTTATGATGTTTGAAATTTTGTTGCCTACATTTTCTTCTAGGATTTTTATGGATTCCTGAGTCAAATTCAGGTCTTTTATCCACTTTGACTTTGTTTTTGTGTAGGGTGTAAGTTGGTGGTCTAGCTTCAATTTTTTTGCATGTAGCTGTCCAATTTTCCCAAAACCATTTATTGAAATAAGCTGTCGTTACTGCACTGTATGCTCTTCCCACCTTTGTCAAATATTAATTGAGCGTAATGTCTTGGGTCAATTTCTGGGTTTTCTGTTCTGTTCCATTGATCTATATTGCCTGTTTTTGTGCCAGTACCAGGCTGTTTTGATTACAGTGGCTTTGTAGTATAACCTGATATTTGGTATTGTGATTCCTCCTACTTGGTTCTTCATTTTTAAGATTGCTGTGGCTATTCGGTGTCTTTTTAAATTTAATATAAAGTTTTGGAGTATTTGTTCT
The DNA here is from genome assembly GCF_014108415.1 of Molossus molossus. Lineage (NCBI taxonomy): Eukaryota > Metazoa > Chordata > Mammalia > Chiroptera > Molossidae > Molossus > Molossus molossus. The sequence continues at coordinate 53,628,374 of NW_023425355.1, forward strand.
AGTTCTGTGAATTATATTATTGGTATTTTGATGGGGATTGCTTTGAATCTATAGATTGCTTTGGGTAGTATGGACATTTTAATGATATTAATTCTTCCAATTCATGAACAAGGTATGTGCTTCCATTTTTTTATATCTTCCTCTACTTCTGTTTTCAATTACCTGTAATTTTCTGCAAATAGGTCCTTTATTTCATTGGTTAAGGTTATTCCTATGTACCCTAGTTTTTTTGCCCTGATGGTAAATGAATTTTTTTTTAGTTTCTCTTTCTGTGAGTCCATCATTGGTGTATAAGAATGCCCACGATTTCTTGACGTTAATTTTGTATTCTGATTCTTTGCCAAATTAATTTATTAGGTCTAGTAAATGTTTGATGGAGTCTTTGTAGTTTTCTACATATAGTATCATGTCATCTGCAAATAATGACAGTTTCACTTTCTCCTTTCCAATTTGGATACCTTGTATTTTTTCTTCCTTTCTGATTGCTGTGGTTAAGACTTCCAGTATATGTTAAATATGAGTGGCAAAAGTAGTCATCCTTGTCTTGTTCCTGTTCTTAAGGGAAATGCTTTTAATTTTTGCCCATTGAGTATGTTGTTGGCTGTAGGCCTTTCATATATGGCATTTATTATGTCGAGATATGATCTCTCTATTTCGAGATTGGTGAGCATTTTTATCAGAAATGGTTGCCGGATATTGTCAAATGCTTTATCAGCGTCTATTGATATGATCATATGATTTTTACCTTTCATTTTGTTTATGTGGTGTATCACATTTATTGAATTGTGAATATTATACCAGCCTTGCATTCCTGAGATGAATACCGCTTGGTAATGTTGAGTAATTTTTTTGATGTGTTGCTAGATTCGATTTGCTAGTATTTTGTTTAGAATTTTGGCATCTATGTTCATTAGAGATATTGGCCTGTAGTTTTCTTTCCTTGTAGTTTTTTTTTTTTTTTTTCTGCTTTTGGAATTAGAATTAATTTGGTCTCATAAAATGAGTTTGGAAGTTTTCCTTCTTCTTGATATTTTGTAAATAGTTTGAGGAGAATGGGTATTAGTTGTTTTTTGTTTTTTTGTTTTTTTTTGAAAGATTAGTAAAACTCCCCAGTGAAGCCGACTGGACCTGGGCTTTTGTTTGCTCAGAGAGTGTTGATTATTTCTTCAATTTCTTCCATTATTTTTGTTCTCAAGTTTTCTATCACTTTCTGGTTCAGTTTTGGGAGATTATGTGTTTCTAGAAATTTGTCCATTTCACTTAAATTTGTTGCTGTGTAATTGTTCATAATATTTGTTCACAATCCTATGTATTTCCATGGTGTCTGTTATTATTTCTCCTCTTTCGTTTCTGACTTTCTTTATTTGGGCTCTCTCTCTTTGTTTCTTGGTGAGTCTAGCTAAGGGTCCATCGATCTTGTTTATCTTTTCAAAGAACTTACTCTTTGTTTCATTGATCCTTTGAATTGTTTTTTGGTCTCCATGTCATTTATTTCTGCTATGATCTTTAATATTTTCTTTCTTCTACTTGCTCTGAGGTTATGTTTTTGTTTGCTTTTTAGTTCTTTAAGTTGTAAGGGTAGATAATCTATTAGAAATTTTTCCTGCTTCTTGAGGTAGGCCTGTAGTGCTATGAACTTCCCTTTCAGAACTGCTTTTGCTGCATCCCATAGATTTTGTGTTGTTGTGTGTTCAGTTTCATTGGTTTCCAGGAAGGTTTTAATTTCTTCATTAATCTCCATGGTAAGCCATTCATTGTTGAATAACATGCTATTTAGCTTCCATGTTTTCAAATGTCTTTGATGTTTTTGTTGCAATTGATTTCTAGTTTCATGCAATTGTGATCTGAGAAAATTCTTGATATGATTTCAATCTTCTTGGACTTATAAAGACATAGATTGTGCCCGAACATGTGGTCTCTCTGAGTATGTCACATAGGCACTTGGGAAGAATGTGAATTCTGCAGTTCTGGTGTATAATTCTCTGTAGATATCTATTAAATCCATTTGGTCTAGTGTTTCATTTAGAGTCTCTGTTTCGTTACTGATTTTTTGTCTAGAGGATCTATCTAGTAATGTCAGCGGGATGTTGAAGCCCCCTACTATGATTGTATTGCTATCGATTTCTCCTTTGAAGTCTTCCAAGAGACTTTTAATATATTTTGGTGCTCCAAAATTGGGAACATATATGTTTATCAAGGTTATATCTTCCTGTTGGATAGATCCTTTAAATACTATGTAGTGGCCTTCTTTGTCTCTAGTTATGGCCTTCATTTTGAAATCTACTGTATAAGATATGAGTATTGCTACTCCAGCTTTTTTTCCTTTCCATTCGCTTGAAAGATTTTTTCCATCCCTTCACTTTTAACCTATGTCACTCTTTTGTTGTGAAGTGGGTCGCTTGTAAACAACATATATGTGAGCCATACTTTCTTATGAAGTCAGCTACTCTTTGTCTTTTTATCGAAGCCTTCAAACCGTTCACATTTAAGGTGATAATTGCTATGTACTTATTTATTCTCATTTTTGTTTAGTGTGGTTCTACTTTTCTTCCTATTTCTTCTAATTACAGCAGTTCATTTAGCATATCTTGCAGTGCTGGTTTGTTGTTAATATATTCCGTTAGCCTTTTTTTTTTTTGGTCTGGAAAGATCTTTATTTGACCTTCTATTTCGAATGATAACCTTAATGGATAGAGTAGTCTTGGATTAAGATCCTTGTTTTTTATGACATTTATTACTTTATACCACTCCCTTCTGGCCTGTAATGTTTCTGTTGAGAAGTCAGCTGAGAGCCATATAGGGTTTCCTTTGAAGGTAACCTGTTGCTTATCTCCTGTTGCTTTTAGGATTCTGTCTTTGTCTTTAATATTTGGCATTTTAATTACTATGTGTCTTTTTGTGGACCTGTTTGGGTTCTTCTTACTTGGGGCTCTCTGTGCTTCTTGAACTTGAATGCCTTCTTCCTTCACCAAGTTAGGAAAGTTTTCTGTCCCTATTTCTTCAAATATATTCTCTAACCCTTGCCCATTTTCTTCCTCTTCGGGTACTTCTATGATGCAAATGTTATTACATTTTCTGTTGTCCCACAGTTCTCTTAAGCTGTCTTCCTGTTTTTTAAGTGTTTTCTCCTTTTCGTTTTCTGATTTGTTGATTTTTTCTTTGACTTCTAATTCACTTATCCAGTCCTCAGCTTTCTCTACTCTGCTGCTTAGTCCTTCCAATGTGTTCTTAATTTCTGCTACATCATTCTTCATTTCCACCTGGTTGGGTTTCAATGTTTCTATATCTTTAGTCATGGTGCTGATGTCTTACTCATGCTGTTGAGCTTCCTCAAGATCATGGCTCTGAACTGTCCCTCTGATAATTTTCTTACCTGCGTTTAATTTATCTCATCTTTGATAGAGTTCTCTTTTTTTTCTTTTGGGATTTGTTTCTTTGTTTCACCATTTGGGCTATCTGAGTGGGTTTTGGAGCTTGCCAAATTTTCCCTGTAGGTGTTGGTGTTCTGCTGTTTGTATCTCCCTCTACTAGGTTTGGATGAGCACGATGAGCATGGGTCGGCCCAAGTCCTACTTTCCTGGGTAGATTTGCAAGCCCAGTAAAGGTTCAGTTATCCTCTAGCTCCTTCCTGGAGGCTAGTAGTCTCAGTTACTCAGTGCTTTGGAATGTAGTCCTGGTGTTCTGCATAAGAGGATTTCCAGAGGGTGGGATAGATGCTGGTTGTTAATGAGCCTCAATTTGTACTTTTTTGGCTCACCTGGGGAAGGCCGACTCTCCGAGGGTGTGGGGGCTGACTTTCTCCACAACTCTGGGAAGGAGCACAGTGGCCACTATCCTTTGTGGCCACAACACAGCAGAAACTCTTAGTGCCCTCAAAATCCCAGTTATCCTCACAGAGTTCCAGCTCAGTCTGCCCTCCCTCTGCTGTAGCCCTCAGGTGAGTGGCTGTGGCTATTTTAGTGTTTTGTCCCAGCTCTCTGTGTGTGAAGCGGGCTTGGTCTCTATTCCCCAAGGGCCCTGCTGAGAGCTAAAATCGTTGCTGTTCATGGGCTCCCAGCCCACCACCCTCTCCCGCCTCCGCAGATCCTACCAGTGTCCCTGGTTATATGGTTCTGTACTCCTAGCTTTCTGTTGTTTTTTCTGATGATTTGTCTTTAGTTTAGTTGTAATTTCCGTTTTGTCCTGGGAGATCATCTGTTTAGCTTCTATTCACTCTGCCCCTTTTCACATCCTCTATGCCTATCTTGTGTGCAGCTGGGTCGCACAGACCTCTCTGGTGCCCCCGCACCCTGCAGGTCCCATGGGTAACTGGATTGTACAGTCCCTTTGGGGACCCGGCTCTATGCCTATATTATGGGCTGTTGGGTCGCACAGGCCTCTCTGTTTCTTCAGCACCCTGCAGTTCCCATGGGTAAATGGATGGCACAGTCCCTGCTGGCTCCCACAGGCCTCTTTGGTGCTTCAAAACCTCACAGGTGCCACGGATAACTAGATAGCACAGCCCCTGCTGAGTAGCACAGGCCTCTCTGGTGCTTCAGTGCCCTGCAGGTTTGGCAGATAACTGGATTGCACAGTCCTTGTTGGGTAGCACAGGCCTCTTTGGTGCCCCGTTACCCTGCAGGTCCTGTGGGCAGGCAGCTGGATTGCACCAGTCTCTCTCAGGCTCCGGTTTCTCACTGCTTTTGTGGGCTACTGGCCAGCACAGGCCTCTGTGGAGCCCCAGGTTTTGCCACTGTGGCTGGGGAGTGCTACTACCCAATGGTGCTCAACTCCCTCTAAGCTTTTGCTGTATTTTTTGAAGATGGTTCTCAGCTGCTGGTCTGTGCTTTTGTTGCCTGGGGATAAATGTCTTCTCCACAGCCTCTGTTACTAGGGGTATATCTCAACTCTTATTGGGCTGCTGCTATGGGGGATGGTGCTGGGCTCCCGGCTGTCCGTGGTGTCCGTGACCAGTACCTTTGGAGTTCCACTACTGTGCACTGGTCTGTGTTGAGACAGATTGTCCACTGGACCGATGGTGCTGGATGCGCTGGTGAGCTCAGGTTGCTGGGCCCTAGCTTCTCCCCCTGCCTTCTACCAGGGAAGACCCAGGATCTTACAAAATGGTTGGCCCTCCCCTAGACACAGCGAGAAACACCCGGAAAGCCCGTTACCGAGGTAGCCGGCTGCTCCCATTCATAGCACAGGAACCTTCTGCTCTGCATCTCTGCACTGTATGATTTTGATCGTCCACTTTCATGTCCACTCACACTCTGTCACACACTAGCTTACTCTCTCACACACTCACCCTCCCTCTAGTCCTGCCTGCGGCCATATTCCGAGATTCTCAATCTATTTGCTCACAATTTACGGACTCCTTTTTAAACTGATTTTCTGCCTACAACACCCTTCAGCCTCTGCTCAACACCTCCCTGCTATAGAGGCTGAAGTTCTTTAAAATTGTAGACTTCACTATCATCAGGTTCTTGAGCCTTACTACTAGTGAAGAAGATTTTGAATTATTTTATCATTCTTAAGCCTAATACCAGCTTATTCTTAGCACATACTCCATGAGCCTTTCCTTCCTGGCTGCTTTCTGCAAGGTTTAGCTGATATATATAACTGGCATTATGCCTATGTTTCCAGATTGCACTTCTACTTCTCTGGCTCGAGAGACTGAATCTCTGACTCTGTCATTACTCTTTACTAATGGGGACATAATTTTCATTTCTTGCTTTCAATCAAATGGACCTTATAGAACCATAGTGCTACCATATTTCTGCATATACAGCTAACCGTTGTTTGGAAACTTCTAATAAGTATTCAAATACCATCTAATCATATTGGACCACCTTCCTCCTTGGAGTTCTATGGCAGCTAAAGTCTGAACTTGCTACACTGTTATGGACACTATGGCATTAACTGCTAATTTGGTCCTTTAGAAACTATTGCCAAATTGATTTAGTTCTATAGCCCTGACCATGTTCTCTTCTGGATTATTATTCTCCTCTACTGGCCCCCTAAAGTCCTAATGTATTTAGTAGCCCAGCAAATACGGATCATAACAGTGTTCACCCAGGAGTATATACAGTTAGGTACATCCTGGGGTTTGGGAAATGAGGTGCTGGATCTATTGTACCCCAAACAATTCAGCTAAGTCTACTCATTTGGTCATTTTTCTGCATTTCTTTCTTTCTTTCCTCCTTTCTTCCTTCCTTCAGCAGATATTTATTGAGTGCCTTCTATGTACACTCTACTAGGAACAGGAGATACAGTACAGAATAATGAAAATTTAAACCCCAACTGCAGGGCTTGGGTTCAACAAGGAAACTTTCTGAAGATTCCCAGGCCTCCTCCTGTTCTCTCTATCCTTCTAGGAGATAGAATCATCAATGAGAGAGAACATCAATAGGTTGCCTCCTGTCTGACCCCCACTGAGGATGGGCCCACAACCTGGGCATGTGTCCTGATAGGGAATCAAACCAGTGACTTTTTGGTACATGGGTCAATGCTCAACCACTGAGCCACACTGACTGGGCCACACAAATCTTTGAAAAGCAAAAGACCCCATCAAATTTGCGTCTTTTATTGTCAATAGGTAATTAATCATCAGATTCCATCTCAGCACTATGAGAATTTTTCTAATAAATGATTGTACAAATAACTAAGGAGAAAAAGTCTCCAATGACATAATATGCATAAGACAATTTAGATACTTATTTAGACCATGTTAATATGCAAGTTATTTTCAATGATGTAAAGCTGCTTTGGTGGAACTAATTATAATAAACTACTAATGGTGCGTGCAAACATTAGGTGTTCAGCCAGAGTAATCAATACACCAAAAGTCAAGCTTAGACATAGTTGCAATATTTTATATGAACTTCTTATGGGATTAAAAAAAGGACCCTCTTTATCTTGTTCTACCAAAGAATGACTCTTCTATGTCCTTGGAGAATGAATCCTTAATGCCCTTGACACTCTAAGTCAAGTGCATTAAGAGTGTCTCAGCATTGGCAAAGCTGCCTTAAGATAGAGAAATATGAGCCCCTAGATCCCCTGGAATGGGACTCTGGCCTTTACCATAATGCACTTAATTTTTAGAATAACTGGAGTGCTAATGCAATGTTGAAATATCCCAAGATAACTTCACATTTCTCAGAAATCAATCTTATCTTGTAACAGGAGGTGCTGAGCTTGATGAAAATTAGTTAGATAAAATATTAATTTTTCAAATTGTTCATTTATTTTTATACTCACTGTCAGTAAGAACAAAAACAGGGCAATTTCTATATGACCACAAATTAAATGCAAGATAAATGTATTTAGAACCCTATGAAGTCCATTTTAAAAAAGTGGGTTGAACAATTGGAGTCTTTGCTGTTCAAAGTAATCTTGCTCAAGAGTGAAGCTAATTTTTTGCTTCAGATGTCATCACAAAAGCACCTGATTCTGTGCACTATAAAATATTCTACGGTTAGTAGGACTTCCCACATTTATTTTGTATTTTGAAATCATGGACCACAATAAAAATAGGCCATGCCCAGAAATGCTAGTTTCTAGATTGCCAGAAAATATCCCAGGTATATATTTTTTTCTTTTCTTTATTGATGTGTGAGAGAGAGAGAGCAAGGGAGAGGGAGAGAGAGATAGAAACATTGATGAGAGAGAACATCGATTGGCCACCTCCTGCATGCCCTACACTGGGATTAGGGCCCATAACCTGGGCATGTACCCTAACCGGGAATCGAACTGGTGACCACTTGGTGCATGGGCTGACGCTCAACCACTGAGCTACACCGGCTGGGCCCCAGGTATACAATTATCAAATTTATGTTTTATTATATAAGAACTGCTAGAGGTAGATCAAATAATCCCAACACTCTCCTATCAACCACTCAGTTTATGAAATAAAACATCACACACATAAATGAAGCCACCTGTGCAGTGCATTTCTTCCTGTCTCTATTCCTTCCCTCCCGCTTCAGGAATAAACACTATTATAAATTTGGTGTTTGCTATTTCCATATATCTTTTGTGCTGTTATTTATACATATATATTCATAAATAACATATAATATTGTTTTCTGTTTTATGGGATCACACTATATGTATTTTTCCATAAATTGTGTTTCTTTATTCACTCAGTATTGTGAATTTTTGAGATTCATCCACGTTGATGTACATAATTACAATTGAATCATTTTTACTTCTGCATGAACTGCACTGTATTAATATACCACAAGTTTATAATATTTTCTTTATAGATGGACATTTATGACGTTTCCACCTTTTTGCCATTACAAATAATACTCCTGTGAGAATGATTCCTGACATTCATGTTCAGGAATTTCTCTAGTGTGCATACCTAGGCATGGAATTTCTATACTGTAGGATATGTGCACATCTACAGCTTTACCAAATAATGCCAAACTGTTTTCCAGCATGATTGTGCCAATTCACATGCCCACCAACTGTGCAAAAGGGTTCCCATTGCATATTTTACAGAAGTTTTTTTTTTTTTTTTTCTCCAAAATTTATTACTTTGTTACCTCAACATTACTTGTTAGGTCAATTTCTATAATGTTGAAAACGAATTTAAAACATGGTCCCAAGCTGTCAACTTGATTAGTAGGGATCCATTTGGGAATCTAAGTGGATCATTTCAAACTCCTACTTATTAATTTAGCCATTCTCAGAAAAAAATGGTGAGGGACATAACATTCATCTTTGTATGTTATACTTCTTCATCTGTACTTGTAGCTCTCAATGACTTGATATTTCTCCTTTAGTACCGCCAAGCCATTAACAGTCACTACTTCATGCTTCAGCCAGCTCCCATTCTCATCACGGCTTTCATGCATTGATTTATTTATTCAGTCATCTAATCAAAGTTTTGACAAATATGTAGTGAATGCTCAAATATTTCCAGACACTATATAGTGGGGTTAAAAATTGAAAGGGTCAGAGTGGACAAGACTGGTACTTTTCTGCCTTATGTTGCAATCCTCTTCTCTGTCAGAAAATCTGATAAACTAAATCAAGGTGAGTAGGAAGAGAACAAGCATTAATTGAGTACCTACTATGATCTGATGTATCTCTGGCTGAAAAGGACAACATATTCCTTCTTGCATGTACCATGCTTATAAAGTAACATGGTCATCGATGACCTAAAGAAAAGAAAGTACAAATTAGGCTGTCATTTATTGAATGCCAATGTGTTTGAGGCACAAAGTTGTTATTTCTTTTTATTTCTACACCGTACTGTGAGATAAAGTGTAGTATTATTCAAAATTAGTTACAAGGAAATTGAACATCAGAGAAAATAGTTTGTGACTTGTTCAAGGTCTGATAGTAAGAGCCTGATCTAAGATTAAAATCCTTATCTTACCCCACTAGTCCAAAGCCTCTTATGGTTGATGGTAGGGATTTTAAATATCATAAACCAGACAAGGAAAACATACTTTCCAATTCCAAGCCACAAGATAAAGGCCAGACCAAAGGTAACTTTATCATGTGATTTTTTACAAGAAAACATCAAAATAATCTTTAATCACTGTGAGTAAAGTTCTATTGCCCATTATAGATGGTGCCTCTCTCAGGACAAGGTCATGGCACACAAGTCTTGAGTCACTGCCTAGTCTGACTTTGTGTCATGAGAGCTAAGGACTGTATCTCTGGCTTCAGAATCCTTCTACCAAAATCTTTTCTAACACCCCCTAATGAAGGGTAGGGCCAAGGTAGAACTGGCTGTGAGACCATTAGAAGCCTCTGAATTCTCTTTTTAATATACAGGACTTCTTTAGACTCAGCAACTATAAGGAACACTGAATAAAGGAAAAAAAAAGACATTACGCAGTCAACTCCAGAGGATCAAAGAGTGGCAGCTGGCAGCAACCTTGTTGCCACTGAGAGGAACCTGGAGGTCAGATCTCAGTTTGTATATTACCTCCTCAGGGAAGTCTTTTCTCATTACCCATACCGAGCTTGGTGCCCATCTTGTATGCTTCCATGGAGCACTTTGCTTCTACTATCACAACACTGACTTCACTGTGTTGTAATTGCTTGGTTATCTGCCTGTGTCTTCTGTCAAGACTGTGAGCTCTATAAGAGACAATACTTGCCATTTCACTCTTTTTTTTTAATCTTCACCTGAGGACATTTTTGCACTTATCATTAGATAGAGTGGGAGGGAGAGAGGGAGGAAGAGAGAGAGAGAAACATCGACGTGAGAGAGACACATCGACTGGCTGCCACCCACACAACCCCAACCGGAGCTGGGGACAAACTGCAACCGAGGTACATGCCCTTGACAGGAACTGAACCGGGAACTCTCCAGCCTGCAGGCCAATGCTCCAACTGCTGAGCCAAACTGGCCAGGGCTGTCATTTCACTCTTATACCTACAGTGCCTGATACACTAACTGGTAGAGAATAGGTACTCAATGGGCGTTTATTGAATAAATTAATAATTGTACAAATGAAATTAGGGCTGAAAAATATATTTCTCTCTCTTCTCAGAAGAAGAGATCCAGAAATGAAGTGGTCTGACTGGAGCATTATAAAAAAATGGAAAGCAGGATCCCATTGACCCATAAAACATCAATAACACTTAATTAGCACTTGCTATATACAATGTACTCTTCTAAGTAATCTTTTATCTGATTTATTTAACCCTTACAACAATCCTATAATATAGGTGCTATTACTATCTCAAGGAAACTGAGGCATAGAGAGTTTCAATTACTAACTCAAGGTCATTCAGCTAGGAAGTGCAAAAGCGGGAATTTGTACCCAAACAGTATAGATACAAAGTCTGTGCTTTTAATAACCTGGTTAAACCTTAAAAATACAAAGGTCTTTCTTGAATTTTGTCCCTAAATAAACTGCTGATAACTCAAGAGCCACCATATTTTCCTAGGTCTAGGCCCTAAAATTATATTAGATTAGACTGTGTACTCTATGGGAAACATGACCCTATCCTATGGAGCTGTACTCCTGGGCTTAATATATTTTAGTTGCTATGAAGAAGCTGCCATGCTATGTTCTGTACATAAATACTTATAGTTGAGTCAGACTATAATTGCACGTTGGGTAAATTATCTTAGATGAGGCTCTGGCAGATAAAACTGTGTTAGAATACCAGCTCTAACGTTTATTATTGAAGAGAGCTTAAACAAAATATCTAAACTCTAAATCTCAGGTTTTGTTTTTGTTTTTGTTTTTTATCTGTAAAGGGATGTTAATAGTATCTTTCTCAAAGAATGATAGAGCACCAAAGGCACTAAGCCACTAAAATACTGAGTGAAGGGCTTGGCACAGACGAAATGTTCAACAAATATTAGTAAGTGTTATCTGTGGGATTCATTTTCTTTCTCTATAAAACAGGGATTCTTCTAAATATCTCCAAAGATTATTGCAAAGATTAAGGAGATAGGAAGAATAAGCCTATTAACAGTATCTTATGCTGCCGCTTCCCTGTGAATTCTATTTTATCTTCATGGACTGGGAACCTAGCTATAGACTTACAACTATATTAAAACTACTCTGTAACTTTCAAAATGTCAATTCTAATGTTGTTTTTCCAAGTTTTGTCCTACTTGCCAGGTCTCCTACTTTTGTTTTTCATTATTGAATGCTCCTCTATCTTAAATTTCCCCCCTCTTGATTACTCAAAAAGTTCATTTTGTTGCTGCTGCTGCAGCCTGGAGTAATATGTCTTATACTAAAAATTTATCTTTTCCAGCCCTTTTAGCAGATACTTTCCAAGGTTCTAGACTTAGTGTGCTCCCCTTCATACTGAATCCAATCTTCCTGGGAAATCACACTAATCCTGCATCTACAAGAGTTCATTCTGTGTGGGTAAAGCCCAGATTTATGACTCTGGCCATAACTTTAACTGAGCTTGAGTCCTAAATCTTTATTTATTGCTAGATATCAAGCTTGACAAGCTCTCCTTTCTTCCTCCTTAAACCAACACCTCCCCCTATGTTTCTTGTTTTCAATTAGTGGTCTTGCCACCCTCCCAAACCAACGGAGCTTGAAACTCTAGTAATTCCTTTCAGTTGTCATCATTATTTCTTGCCCAAACTAGAATAGTATTTACCAAATAAGCCTCACTGATTCCTGCTTCAATCTGCTCTATCCCGTCTGTCAGCTGACCTGTTTCATAGACCTAACAAAGCCACTTCCAGGTCTACATGTATGCATGGATTCAAATTTAAATTTATATTTAAAACTAATTTCCTTATTTTCAAGTATTGTTGTAAAGGGCTGGGACCTGATGGGATGCCCTCCGAGAAGATGCTAAGAGATGACATCTTCAACACTCTCTCTCTGCCTTACTAAAGCTGAGGAGCACCATAATTTTGTATTCCTATCTTTATCTTATTATTTTTACTATCTTTTCTTATATTCATTTATCTTTTATTATTTTCTTCTTTGACATTATTTGGTGAGTACCATCTTTAAGCGCTCCCTCTACCTCACTCCAGCCAGCTGGCACCATTTTCTCACTCTTTCTCCAAAGCACCAGGATCTCCCAAAGGGGAGTTTCTGCACATGGCTGATGGACTAGGTTTTGCAGCTGCCACCCAGGTTTACCTCATATCTCCTGCATTGGAGGCCAAGGGGACTTGAATTCCTGGTCTCATGGGACTGTAACAATCAGAGAGACAGTTCTTATCACACTACCATTCCCAGGGCACTATACAAATAACTGACTGAAACATACCCCAAATCTACTTGTGGGAAAGGACTATTTACTTGTCCAGAAACTTTGGCCTTTGGGACAGGCTTCTGGTTTGCTTACTTATAGGGGTTTACAGAGGGGCTCTCAGAGAACATACACTAGAAGATGCTACCTTTACACTCTCTCTCTTTGCCTCATTTCATCCCACAAGTATCTTACAAAACAGTGCTTTCCCTGGTGCCCTAATTTTTGTGGTTACTGCCAGGGGACATCTCTACATTTCCTGAAACTAACTAGTGGCCAGTGAGGCTTAGATTCACAGATCCTACAGGTTTGTAAACAATGGAAAATAATTCTTAAACAGCTACCATTCCCAGGACACAGCAAGAGCCAACATATTCAGGAGCTCAATTATTCTCTAAAGAGTCATATTAGCTAATCATTATAGCTGAAGCCTGAGGATAAGTCTTCTAATTAAATATACAACTAAGGATTGACTGTAAATCTTTCCTAACACTTCAGAATGGAGGCACTATCTTTATAATCTTCTGCTCCTCTTCAGAGCTCAAGCATTTGTCAGAGGGAAACTCTGATGTGTATCTGGTACCCTAGATATAAAATTTGTAAATATTTATGCACCCAACATAGGAGCACCTAGGTATATAAAACAAATATTATAAGACCAGACTCAACAGCCGCCAGCGGCAAGTCCTGGGGCTCCACAGAGGCCTGTGGGTCCAGCAACTCAAAAGAGCAGTAGGAAGCCAAAGCCTGACAGAAAATCCTGCGATCCAGGTGCTCCCCTGTGGGACATGCAGGATGCGAGGGCACCAGAGAGGCTTGTGCTACCCAGCAGGGACTGTGCGATCCAGTTACCAGCAAGAAATGCCAGGTACTGAAGCACCAAAGAGGCCAGTGTGACCCAGCAGGGTCCGTGCCATCCATCACCCATGGAACCTGCGGGGTGCTGAAACACCAAAGAGCCCTGTGCAACCCAACAGGAAGTGCACAATCTAGCTACCCATGGAAGCTGTGGGGTGCTGAACCATCAGAGAGGCCTGGGTGCCCCAGCAGGCGATAACATAAGAATAAAGCTGGGTCCCCAAAGGGACTGTGTGATCCAGTTACCCACGGTACCAGCAGGGTGTGAGGCCACCAGAGAGGCCTGTGTGACCCAGATGCACACAAGATAGGGATGGAGAATGTGAAAATGGAGGCAGAGTGAATAGAAGCGACACAGATTATCTCCCAGGATGAAACAAGAATTACAACTAAAATAAAGACAAATGCTAGGAAAAAAGCAACAGAAAAGCAGTAGGACAGGACTATATAACCAAGTACACTGGTAAGATGTGTGGAGGCACGAGAGACTGGCGGGCTGGGAGCCCACAGACAAAAGCAGTCTTAGCTGTAAGCAGTGCCCTTGGGGAATTAAGACCAAGCCTGCTCCACAGCACAAAGAGCTGAGACAGAGCTCTAAAATAGCTACAACCACTTACCTAAAAGCTACAGCAGAGGGAGGGCAGACTGGGCTGAAACTCTGTGGGTACAACTGGAATTTGAGGGCACTCAGAGTTTCTGCTGAGTTGCGGCCAGAAAGAACTGTGGCCAGTGTGCTTCTTCCCAGAGCTGTAGGGAAAGGCAGAAGCCTCCACCATCGAAGAGTCAGCCTTTCCTAGGTGAGGCAAAGAAGTGCAAATTGAGGATCATTAACAACCAGCATGAATCACACACTCTGGAAATCCTCTTATGCAGAACACTAGGGCTACATTCAAAGGCACTGAGTAACTGAGACAACTAGCATCCAGGAAACAGCTAGAGGATAACTGAACCTTTCCTGGGCTTGAGAATCTATGCATGAAAGTAAGACTTGACAGTGGAGTTTAATGTGGGCCCGGCCAGGCCCATCTAAACCCAATATAGGGAGCCGCAAACAGCAGAACACCAACACCTACAGGGAAAATTTGGCAGGCTCCAAAACCGACTGAGATAGCCAAAGTGGTAAAACAAGAAAACAAATGCAAATGAAAGAACAAGAGACTCTATCGAAGATGAGATAAATAAAATGCAGCTAAGCAAATTATCAGAGGTAGAGTGCAGAGCCATGACCTTCAGGAAGCTCAACAGCATGAGTAAGGACATCAGAACCATGGGTTAGGATATAGAAACATTATAAACCAAGCAAATGGAAATGAAGAATGACAAAGCAGAAATTAAGAACACATTGGAAGGACTAACCAGCAGAGTAGAAGAAGCTGAGAATCAGATTAGGGAATTAGAAGACAGGATAGAAAAAATCAACCAATCAAAAAACCAAAAGGAAAAAAAAAAGAATTAAAAAACAGAAAAACAGCTTAAGAGAACTATGGGAAAACAAGAAACATAATAATATTTGCATCATGGAAGTCCCCGAAGAGGAAGAAAATGGGCAAGGGTTAGAGAATATATTTGAAGAAATAGTGACAGAAATCTTCATTAACATGGTGAAGGAAGAAGGCATTCAAGTTCAAGAAGCACAGAGAGACCCAAGTAAAAAGAATATAAACAGGCCCACACCAAGACACATAGTATTTAAAGTGCCAAAAACTAAACACAAAGAAAGAATCATAAAGGGAGCAAGAGATAAGAAACAGATTACCTACAAAGGAAACCTATAAGGCTCTCAGCAGACTTCTCAAAAGAAACACTACAGGCCAGAAGGCAGTAGCATGAAGTAATAAAGGTCATGAAAAACAAGGATCTGAATCCAAGACTACTCTATACACCATGGCTATCATTCAAAATAGGACAAATAAACTTCCAGACAAAAAAGGCTAAGGGAATATATTAACACCAAACCAGCACTGCAAGACATGCTAAAAGGCCTGCTGTAATTAGTAGAAGAAATAGGAGGAAAAATATAATCACACTAAACAAAAATGGCAATGAATAACCACATATCAATTATTACCATACATGTGAATGGTTTGAATGCACCGATAAAAAGACACAAAGTAGCTGACTGGATAGAAAGCATGAATCACATATCACAATAGTATGCAACTAGAAATCTATTGCAACAAGAACATGCAAAGACATTTGAAAACATGGAGGCTAAATTGCATGTTATTGAACATTGAATGGGTTACCATGGAGATCAAGGAAGAAATTAAAAGCTTCTGAAAACCAATAAAAATGAGCACACAACAACACAAAATTTATGGGATGCAGCAAAAGCAGTTCTGAGAGGGAAATTCATAGTACTACGGGCCTACCTCAGGAAGCAAGAAAAGTTTCTAATAGACTATCTAACCTCACTACTTAAAGACCTAGAATGCAAACAAAAAGAAAATCCCAAGCAAGTAGAGACAAGAAATCATAAAGATCAGAGCAGAAATAAACAACATGGAGTCCAAAAAAAAAAAAAAAAAATTCAAAGGATCAATCAATGAAACAAAGAGCTGGTTTTTCGAAACGATAAACAAGATTGATGGACCCTTAGCTAGTCTCACCAAGAAACAAAGAGAGAACCCAAATACACAAAATCAGAAACGAAAGAGAAGTAACAACTGAAACCACAGAAATACAAAAGATCATTAACAACTACTATGAAAAATTATATGGCAACAAATTTGACAATCTAAGTGAAATGGACAAATTTCTAGAAACACATAGTCTCTCAAAACGGGACCAGGAAGACATAGAAAACTTGAACAGACCAATAACAACCGAAGAAATTGAAGATGAAATCAAGACTCTCCCAGCAAACAAAAGCCCAGGCCCGGGTGGCTTCACGGGGGAGTTTTACCGAACATTCAAAGAAGAACTAACACCTACTCTCCTTAAACTATTAAAAAAAACTCAAGAAGAAGGAAGACTTCCATACTCGTTTCATGAAGCCAGAGTAATTCTAATTCCAAAACCAGAAAAAGACACTACAAATAAAGAAATCTACAGGCCAATATTCCTGATGAACATAGATGCCAAAATCTTGAACAAAATACTAGCAAATCAAATCCAGCAAAACATCAAAAAAATTATTCACCATGACCAAGTGGGATTCATCCCAGGGATGCAAGGCTGGTACAATATTCACAAATCAATAAACATGATACACCACATAAATAAAATGAAGAATAAAAATCACATGATCATATCAATAGTTGCCGAAAAAGCGTTCTACAAAATCCAGCATCTATTTCTGATAAAAACACTCAGCGATGTGGGAATAGAGTAATCATATCTTGACATAATAAAGACCATATATGAAATACATACACCCAACATCATACTCAATGTGCAAAAACTAAAAGCATCTCCCTTAAGAACAGGAACAAGGCAAGGATGCCCACTTTTACCACTTTTATTCAACATAGTACTGGAAGTCTTAGCCACAGCAATCAGACAGAAAGCCAAAATGAAAGGGATTCAAATTGGAAAGGAGGAAATAAAACAGTCATTATTCACAGATGGCATGATACTATACGTAGGAAACCCCAAAGCCTCTATCAAAAATTTACTAGACTTAATGAATGAATTTGGAAAAGTAGCAGGATACAAAATTAACGTCAAGCAATCGATGGCATTCTTATACACCAATGATGAACTCACAGAAAGAGAAACTAAGAAAACAATCCCATTTACCATTGTGGCAAAAAAATTAAGATACCTAGGAATAAACTTAACCAAATAAATAAAGGATCTATTCGCAGAAAACTATGGGTCATTGAAAAAAGAAATAAAGGAAGATATAAAAAACTGGAAGCCCATATCCTGTTCATGGATTGGAAGAATTAACATCATTAAAATGTCCATACTACCCAAAGCAATCTATAGATTCAATGCAATTCCCATCAAAATAACAACGGCATACTTCACAGAATTAGAACAAGTACTTCAAAGTTTATATGAAACCAAAGAAGACCTCAAATAGCCAAACAATCTTGAAAAAGAAGAACAAAGTAGGAGGAATCACATTAACAGATTTCAGGTTATACTACAAAGCCACTGTTATCAAAACAGCCTGGAACTGGCACAAGAACAGGCATATAGACCAGTGGAATAGAACAGAGAACCCAGAAATGGACCCAAGGCAATATGCTCAATTAGTATTTGACAAAGATGGCAAGAGCATACAGTGGAGTAAGGACAGCCTCTTTAATAAATGATTTCGGGAAAATTGGACAGCTACATGCAGAAAAATGAACCTAGACCATCAACTTACACCCTACCCAAGAATAAACTCAAAACAGATAAAAGACTTAAATGTGACTCATGAATCTATAAAAATCCTAGAAGAAACTGTAGGCAGCAAATTTTCAGACATCATACGCAACATAATTTTCACTGATACATCACCTAAGGCAATATAAACAAAGGAGAAAATGAACACATGGGACTACATCAAACTCAAAAGCTTCTGCACAGTGAAAGATACAATCATCAAAATGGAAAATCTACCCACTTTATGGGAGAGCATGATTGCCAATGATGTATCAGATAAGGGGTTAATTTTCAATATATGTATAGAGTGCTCATACAACTCAACGAAAGGAACACAAAGAACCCAATTACCAAATGGGCAGAGGACCTAAATAGACACCTCTCCAAACAAGACATACAAATGGCTACAAGACATATGAACAAATGCTCAACATCACTAATCATCAGAGAGATGCAAATTAAAATATCAATGAGGTATTACCTCACACCTGTCAGAATGGCCACCATCAACAAATCATCAAACTACAAGTGTTGGCGAGGGTGTGGAGTAAAGGGGACTCTAGTGCACTGCTGGTGGGAATGCAGACTGGTGCAGCCACTATGGAAAACAATATAGTGTTACCTCAAGAAATTAAAAATTGAACTTCCATTTGACCCAGTGATCCCACTTCTAGGAATATACACTAAGAAGCCTGAAACACCAATCAGAAAGAATATATGTACTCCCATGTTTGTAGCAGCACTATTTATAATAGCTAAGTTCTGGAAACAGCCGAAATGTCCATCAGTAGACGAATGGATAAAAAAGTTGTGGGACATATACACAGTGGAGTACTGTGCAGCTTTAAGAAAGTTCTCTTATCCTTTGAGACGACATGGAGAAACCTGGAAAGTATTATCCTAAACAAAACAAGCCAAACAGAGAAAGACAAGTATCATATGATCTCATTTATTTGTGGAATATAATGAACATAACAGTCTGAGGAATGGGGTAGTCCCAGAGATGTGAAAGTAGGGTACAGACTGACAATCCCCAGAATAGGGTGTGGTGGGGGAGAGATAAACCACAGAACTTATATGCATATATGCATGTGTGCATGTACAATGGAAATAGGCAACAAAGCTGGGGACAGGGCAGGGAGGGAGGGGGAGGGGGGAATCAGTGGGGGAAAAGGAGAAACATCTGTAATGAAAATAAATTAATTAATTAATAAAAAAATAAAAATATATTGTGTTGGGAGAATTGGACAGCTACATACAAAAAATATTAAGATATTCTTAAGAGTTATGATATAGCAGTAGTAAAACAAGCCTCAAGTTTATTGAGAGATTTTAATATGTCAGGCACTATGTGAAGCATTTTCTGTAAATGATCTCTTTTAATGTCCTTGACAACTTAAAAGGTTGTTAATATTTTCAATTTTATTTTACAAATGAAGAATATAAATGTTTAAAAAATTAAGTGACTTGCCAAGATTACAAAGCTAAGGAGCAATAATGCCAGGATTCAAACACAGCTTAAACTTTTACACTATCCCCTTATTTTTGTAAACAATTTAGTGGTTAATAAGTTTGATATAGCTATGTGAAAAAAAAAATGGCATATAGCCATTAAAATCATAGTATATCACATAGCGACAGAAATACATTCATAATTTACTAAGTGAATATGTTTTGCATTTTAGAGCACGTACCTACATATTTTTAAATGTACATTATTCTAAGGGTACAAAAACAACAACAAAAAAATGCCTACATCTTTGCCTACAGATGATAATGGATAAAGTAGAGACAGGAGAAATCTTTCCTCGTCTACCTTTCCCACTAGAGCAGACTTGTGCTGTTAATATAATGCAGGTAGTTGAGGTCACATCCATTGTGAGCAGTCAGTGAATATCTTTGGTGGTAGCTTTCCTGGGATCCCCTGATGTCCATATTTCCTGAGGACAATCTCCTGATACTCTTTTATAAATATGTTTTTATTGATTTTTTAGAGAGATGGAGGGAGAGAGATAGAAACATCAACGTGAAAGAGAAACACTGATTGGCTGCCTCCTGCACAATCCCACTGAGGATGGAGTCTGCAATAGGGGGATGTGCCCTGACCGGAAATCAAACTGGGACTTCTCAGTCCATAGGACAATGCTTAATTTACTGAGCCACATTGGCCTGGCTCCTGACATTCTTTACTACAATCTTTTCAATGGTTATAAAAGCTTTTAATTCCCTGAATCACTCTCTATATGTACATCTCTATGTATGTAAAATATGTGAATGGATTTTTTTTATAGGCACTGATTAATACATGATTTTGTATCCAGAGATGATGATGATGACACATGCCTGCTAAAAGATGCCAAAGGCAATACAATTTACTGAACGGGATTGCACATTATTGTGTGGGCTAATATTCAGTTTTTCATTAAGCTCTTCATTAGCAGGACCTCTGTGCTTCAGAATCAAGAGCTCTGTATGAATATCTGTAATGAAAAAAAAATTACCAACATTAATCAACCCTATGAACTTCAAATAATCCACCCAACAGATGTGTACCTAAATACAGATGTTGAATTTGAGTGTCTTCAGGACCCTACTCAGTGAAAATTGAACTTAGTCCACTGAGGCTTGCAGTAAAGAGATCCGGCTTGTTCCTTATAATAATTATTATTGTTATTATTTATAGTCAGCTGCATTAAAACAGAATTAAATTGAAAATAAGACTAAGAGGAATTCAAACTACGTCAAGTTGAAAGCCTAGAGTAAAGGGCCAAAAGGGAGCAGCAGTGAGAGATCATAATAATAATATCTTGGATTCATATAGCTCTCATCCTCTCACAAGTGGAGTGTGAATGTGAACAACATATGTAAATGGATGAAGAAGTAAAGGTAGTTATGAATTTTAAACTCAGGATTTAATAAGTTTTGGCAGAAGAGACTAGCAAATTAAGAATCAATATCTTAAGATCAATTTGAAAAGATTCCTCAGGGAAACCCATATTTCAAAAATTATTTTGCTATTTTTGTTAAAAGGGCAGCATTCTCAAACTAAAGCTAAGACTTATGTGTCAAAAAGAAGGGAATAAAATTAAATGAACACATGAGAGAGGCTATATCAGTAACTGTCCTTTCATTGTGACAATTAAAAATACTACCTTGTTCATGAAATTTTCCTAAATTGCACCAGCTACAAGTAATCTCTGAACTCCTGAAAGGGTTTTGCGGGATATACAGTTAGTACATTCTACTTGTGTTGGGATTATTTCTGTATATTCCTATATCATCATACCACTAGCCCCAAACTTAGTGTTCTTTAGAATTTCAGTAGAAATTTATTAACACTAAATTTGGGGGTCTTATTCACAGGAATTATTTTTCAGTGAGTCTTGGATGGGCCTTGGAACTTGCATTTTCAATATGTACCTCTAATAATTGGCTGTGTGTGCCTCATGCTTAGATTGTGACTCCTTTGAGGGCAGAAACCTCATTCCACAACATATACATCTGGATATTTGAACATTTTTTTAATATATGTATTTTTTACTTTATTGATTATTAGAGAGAGAGGAAGGGAGAGGAAGGTAAATATAGAAACATCAATGAGTGAGAACATTGATTGGCTGCCTCATGCATGCCCCCCACTGGGGATTGGGTCTACAACCTGGGCATGTGCCCTGACCAGGATTGAACTGGCGACCTCTTGGTGCATGGGTCAATGCTCAACCACTGAGATACACTGGCTGGGTCATCTGGATATTATTGAAGCATTTTACATAATGCTATGCACATAATAGATTGCTCAATGAGTATTCATAAAATAGAAGAATGAACATGACATAACTAACTAAGTGTACCAGGTTATCTAGTTAAAGGATAAAAAAAGCAAAATAGTTTTCAAGTACTGTGAAGCTCAGAGAAAGGTAATCTTATGGGTTAAAATGACAGAAGTTTTCCTGGAGGTAGGCATTTTTTAAATGGGTCTCTGAAGGAAAAGGGGTATTTAGAACAGATTAAAAAAAAGGAAGGGAAAGCAGTAGAAATGCTTACTATTGTACAAAGGTAGGAATATATGGAGTATGCTTAGAAAACAGTTAAGAGAAAGTCCTGTCTATATTTGTTCCTTTTTCAAAGTCAGAAGTTATAGATTCATTTTATTTTAATGCATAAGCAACAGATTTTTACTCTTCTTCCATAAGAATCAAGTGACTTCCCTTCATTTTAAAAATCCCACTTTTTAGCATGTCACACAGACATTCAGGGTCTAGTCCTTTCACATATTTATCCTCCTAAACACACACAAGCACTTGCACACACACACACACACACACACACACACACCTGTTTTTTAATTTTACTAGACTGCCTGCAGTTCTTAAAGACATACTGTCTCTATCCCCTCTTGTACCCTCCTTCTAGCCAAAAATTATTCCTCACTTAAAAATAAGGATCAGATATTACATCTTCAAAGACTAATTATTTGACTACATATCAAGGTCCCATCCGATACTGGGTTCAAGTGCCTCCTTGATGCTACATCACATCCTGTGCAAGATGCTACATCACATCCTGTGCAATACCAATAACATCACATGCTGTATTAAATTATACTTTACCTTTTCTCTATAAATGTATTATCTACAAACATAGTCAGAAAAGAGAAGATAGAACATTTATAACTTGGAAAATCCTCTCTGTGGCAGGCAGCTTCTAATATTGTCCCCAATAATCCCCACTTCCTGGTATCCACACATTTGTGTGATCCCCTACTCTTGAGTGTAGGTAAAATTATTGGCTTTTTATAATGAGTAGAATACAGCAAAAGTTATGGAATTTTATTTTCAAGATTAGGTTACCAAAAGACTGGCTTTCATATTGGATATTGTCAAGCATTCTCTCTCTTGTTGTCATCATCAGTTGACATGTTTTGAGAACACTCAGGTCCATGTGATGAGGAACCAAAGTCTGACAGCAACCACATAAATAAGATGGAAGCCAGTTTTGTTCAGTACAGTCAACATCTGTGTGAATACGGTTAGAAGAAAATTCTCCAGTCCAAGCCAAGACTTATACTGCTCTGACAATGGCTTGACTGTATCCTCATAAGAGGCCTGGATTGAGAAGCACCCAGGTAAACTGTGCTCAGCAGTCCTGACCCATAGAAACTGAGTTAAGAAAACTTTGTTGTTTTAAGCAGCTAAGTTTTGGGAAATGTGTTAAACAGCAATAACTTTTACATTCTCCTTTGTTTCACTAATATTTTGCTTATACTCTGAGAGATGGAATCTGGAGTTTGGTTTTCTTCTTACTTTATCAACTACTTTACTGAGATATAATTTATGTGAAATTTAGTTCATCCATTTAAACTCTATTATTCATTGGTTTTCAGTATATTTAGAGTTTTGCAACCCTCACCACAATAAATTTTAGAACACATTTCTCCATTTGTTGTGTGCTGGTACAATTTCCAGAAACTATAAATTACAAAAAATAATAATAATAATTTTCATCACTTTTTCTGAGGAGCAGGTCTAAATTGCTTCTCACTGTCATGCCAAAAGTGGAGTCCATTTCTTCTTTCTACAGATTATGATAACCTAACTCAACCTGGAGCAGTCTTGGGATAAATTATGCCACATAAATAAGGTATTAATTTTTTCAGATTTCTCTCCTGAGAGATACCCATTTTGTATAAGTCAAAAAAAGGCTACAAAGAAGAATTGAGGTACTTCCACAACAAGGATGTGGGATATATCCTGGTAAGATGACTGAGAAGAGGTTTGATTCTTTTTAAGCCGAAGAGGCTGTGCTTAGAGTAGCTGTCGAAATGGGAAAAAAACAAAGAATTGTTATTTCTGTTCCAGTAACTAAAACAATTCTCAGATTTCTCAAAACACCACTGGATTTATGCTCAAAATTTTTAGTCACTGTGGTCTTTAATAGTCTAAAGGTTAAATAAACATAGCAAATTAGAAATGCAGTCTACAATTCCATGAATATTAACTGGGCACCTATTATGTGTAGAGAGTTATCATTAAATATTTTGTGACTATTACAAAATAAGTCAGGCTCCACCTATATTGCTCAGTGGTAGAGTATCCACCCATTCAACATGTTGCTGGTCAGGGCACATGCCCAGGTTGTGGGCTCGATCCCCAGTGGAGGACAAGCGGGAGACCAATCCATATTCTCTCTCATGATGTTTTTTTTTTTAGGATTAAATTTTTTTAAATTATTTTTGTTACTGATGTTTTTCTTTTTCTGCCCTATTGATATCCTCCTCCCAATCCCGCCCCTGCCAGCCTTACTGTCTATGTCTTTGTTTACGCATACGTGCCTATAAGTTCTGTGGTTTATTTCTTCCTTCCCCTCACATCCATCTCTTCTGAGGTTTGTCAGTCTGCATCCCACTTTCACGTTTCTTGGTCTATTTTGTTCCTCAGCTTGTTTCATTCATTATATTCCACACATAAGTGAGATCATGTGATAAATGTCTTTCTCTAATTAGCTTGTTTCGCTTAATATAATACTCTGAGGATCCTTCCATGTTTTCTCAAAAGATAAAAAATCATTTTTTCTTATGGTTGCAAAGAATTCCATTATGTGTATGTACCATAGATTTTTTTATCCCCTCATCTATTGATGGACACTTGGGCTGTTTCTAGATCGTAGCAATTGTAAATAGTGCTGCTATGAACACAGGGGTAAATATATTCTTTCTGATCGGTGTTTCAGGCTTCTTAGGATATATTCCTAGAAGTGGGATCAATGAGTCAAATTGCAGATCAATTTTTAACTTTTTGAGGAAACACCATATTGTTTTCCATAGTGGCTGTATCAGTCCGCATTTCAACCAGCAGTGTACTAGAGTCCCCTTTTCTCCACATCCTCACCAGCTCTTGTTGTATGATGATTTGTTGATGGTAGCCATTCTGACAGGTGTGCAGTGATACCTCATAGTTGTTTTAATTTGCATCTCTCTGATGATTAGTGGCGTTGAGCATTTTTTCATATGTCTCTTGGCCATTTCTATGGCTTGTTTGGAGAGGTGTCTATTTAGGTCCTCTGCCCACTTTTTAATTGGGTTCTTTGTGTTCCTTTTGTTTAGTTGTATGAGCACTCTATATATTTTGGAAATTAACCCCTTATCTGTGCATGATTGGCAATTATGCTCTCCTATATAGTGGGTTCCCTTTCCATTTTGATGGTTGTTTGTTTTGCTGTGCAGAAGCTTTTTAGTTTGATGTAGTCCCCTCTGTCCATTTTTTTCGTTGTTTCTATTGCCTTAGGAAATGTATCAGTGAAAATTCAGTTGGGTGTGATGTCTGAAATTTTTTTGCCAGCATTTTTTTCTAAGATTTTTATGGATTCATGGGTCACATTTAAGTATTTTATTAGTATTTTATTTATTTTGAGTTTATTCTTGTGTATGGTGTAAATTGGCAGTCTAGCTTAATTTTTTACATTTATCTGTCCAATTTTCCCAACACCATTTATTGAAGAGGCTGTCTTTACTCCATGGTATGCTCTTGCCACCTTTGTCAAATATTAATTGAGCATATTGTCTTGAGTCAATTTCTGGGTTCTCTGTTATGTTCCATTGATCTATATGCTTGTTCTTGTGCCAGTACCAGACTGTTTTGATTACTATGGCTTTGTAGTATAACCTTAAATCTGGTAATGCGATTCGTCCTACTTGGTTCTTCTTTTTCAAGATTGCTGTATCTATTCGGGGTCTTTTTTGGTTTCATATAAGCTTTTGGAGTATTTGTTCTAGTTGTGTGAAATATGTCATTGAAATTTTGATGGGGATTGCATTGAATCTATAGATTGCTTTGGATGGTCTGGACATTTTAAAGATGTTAATTCTTCCTGTCATCTAGATTGTCCAATTTGTTGGTGTATAATTGTTCATAGTTATGTTTTAAAGATCCTTTGTATTTCTGTGGTATCAGTTGTTACTTCTCTTATTTCATTTCTGATTTTGTTTATTTGGGTCTTCTCTTTTTGTTTCTTGGTGAGTCTGGGTAAGGGTCCATCAATCTTGTTCATGTTTCCAAAGCAAGGTATGTATTTCTACTTTTTTATATCTTCCTCTATTTCTTTTTTCAGTGAACTATAGCTTTCTGTGAATGGGTTCTTTACTTCTTTGGGTAAGTTGATTCCTAGGTTTCTTAAGTTTTTTTTTTTTGTTTGTTTGTTTTGTTTTTGCCACAATGGTAAATAGAGTTGCTCATTTAGTTTCTCTTTCATTGAGTTTGTTTTGGTGTACAAGAATGCTGTTGAGCCCTGGCCAGTTTTCTCAGTGGTTAGAGCATTGGCCTGTGGTCCAGAGAGACCTGGGTTCGGTTCCCACTAAGGGCATGTACCTCGGTTGCAGTTTGTCCCTGGCCCTGGTTGGGTTGTATGGGAGGCAGCCACTTGATGTGTCTCTTTCACATAGATGTCTCTCTCTGTCCCTCTTACTCTATCTGAACAAAAAATGGAAAAGTGTCCTCAGGTGAGGATAAAAAAAAAGAATGCCATTGATTTCTCTTTTTTTTAATTTATTTTTATTGATTTTAAAGAGAGAGGAAGGGAGAGGAAAAGAAAGATAGAAACATCGATGAGAGAGAACATCGATTGGCTGCCTCCTGGATGCACCCCACTGGGGATCACACCCACAACCTAGGCATGTGTCTTGACCAGGAATTGAACCAGCGACCTCTTGGTACATGGGTCGATACTCAACCACTGAGCCACACCAGCTGGGCTGCCTTCTATTTATTTTCATTAATTTTGTATCTTGCTACTTTGCCAACTTTATTTATTAAATCTAGGAGAATTTTAATGGAGTCGTTAGAGTTTTTTATGTACAGTATCATGTCATTTGCAAATAATGACAGTTTTACTTTCTCCTTTTCAATTTGGATTTTTTAAATGTTTTCTTCATGTGTAATAGCTACTAACTTCCAGTACTATGTTAAATAAGAGTGGTGAGAGTGGGCATCTCTGTTTGGTTCCTAATCTTATGGGAAATGCTTTAATTTTTGCCCATTGAGTATGATGTTGGCTGTAGGTTTTTTATATATAGCCTTTATTAATTCAATATATGATCCTTCTGGAGATTCCCACCTAGCTGAGCATGTTTATAAAAAAATTGGTTTTGTCCGTGGCTTGGTTGTGTCAGCGGTTAGAGTGTCAGCCCACAGATGGAGAGGCTCGAGTTTGGCCCCCGCTAAGGGCAAGTACATTGGTTGCCTGGCCCCTTTTGGGGTTGTGTGGGTGGAAACCAGTTGATGTGTCTCTCTCACATCAATGGTTCTCTCTCTCTCTCTCTTCCTCACTCTCTTCCTCCTGTTCTATCTGAAGATGAATGCAAAACTGTTCTCAGGTGAGGAAAAAAATGGGTGTTGGGTATTGTCATTCCTGGGATGAATCCCACTTGGTCATGATGAATACTTTTTTTGATGTATTGGTGGATCAGATTTGCTAATATTTTGTTCAGGATTTTGGCATCTGTGTTCATCAGGGATATTGGCCTGTAGTGTTCTTGCTTTATAGTGTCTTTACCTGGTTTTGTAATTAGAATTATGTTGGCATCATAAAATAAGTTTGGAAGTCTTCCGTCTTATTGGATTTTTCAGAATGGATTGAGGAGAATGGATGTTAGACCTTCTTTAAATGTTTGTAAAACTCCTCTGTAAAGCCATTCGGGGCTGGGCTTTTGTTTGCTGGGAGTTTCTTGATTACAACTTCAATTCCCTTAGTTGTTAATGGTCTGTTTAACTTTTCAATCTCATCTCAATTCTGTTTTGGGAGACTGTGTTTTTAGAAATTTGTTCATTTCACCTAGACTGTCCAATTTGTTGGTGTATAATTGTTCATAGTTACGTTTTAATGATCCTTTGTATTTCTGTGGTATCAGTTGTTACTTCTCCTCTTTCATTTCTGATTTTGTTTATTTGAGTCTTCTCTTTTTGTTTCTTGGTGAGTCTGGGTAAGGGTCCATCAATCTTGTTTATGTTTCTAAAGAAACAGCTCTTGCTTTCATTGATCTTTAAATTTTTTTAAATTTTTATCTTGTTTGTTTCTGCTCTGACCTTTACTATATTTTCTCTTCTACTGCATTTTCCTTACTGTTTACTTTCTAGTTATTTGAGTTGTACAGTTAAAAATTCAATTAGGAATTTTTCTTATTTATTGAGGTTGGCTTGTAGTGCTGTGAACTTCTCTCTCGGGACTGCTTTCTCTGATTCCCATATATTTTGTGTTGTGTGTTTTTTAAATTGGTTTCCAAGAAGTTTTTAAATTTCTTCCTTAATCTCCTTGGTATCCCATTTATTGTTTAATAACATGCTATTTAGCCTCCATGTGTTTGAGTGCTTTTGCCTGTTTTTGTTGTAATTGATTTATAGTTTCATGTCATGATCTGAGAAGATCCTTGATATGATTTCAATCTTCTTGAATTTGTGGATTTGGTGTCCTAACATGTGGTCTATCTTTGAGAGTGTCCCATGTGCACTTGAGAAGAATGAATATGCTGCAGTTTTGGGAAGAACGGTTCTGTAAATATCAATTAAGTATAGCTGATCTACTTTGTCATTTAAGGACTGTGTGGATCAAGTGGTGTCAGTGGGGTGTTAAAGTCACCCACTATGATTGTATTGCTATTGATCTCTCCTTTGAACTCCTCAAAAAGTTTTTTAACATATTTTGGAGCTCCTGGGTTTGGTGCATATATTTACCAGGGTTATATCCTCTTGTAAAATTCTTTCCTTTAATATTGTGTAGTGACCTACTTTGTCTCTTATGGTTCCCGTTTTTAAGTCTATCAATTAAGATATGAGAATTGCTAACCAGGTTTTTTTCATTTCCATTTGCCTGAAATTTTTTTTTCCTATTCCTTCAGTTTCATTCTCTGTGAGTCTTTTGTTGGGAGGCAGATCTCTTGTACACAGCATATATATTGATCATGTTTTCTTTTTTTATTATTTTTATTTTTTTAAACAAAAGTGTAAGTTTATTAATTAATTTTTGTTAAAGATGTTTCTTTTTCCCGCACTGATTCCCCCTCCCCCTCTTTCCCTGCCCTGTCCCCAGTTTGCTGTCCATGTCTACTTTTCATACATACATGCATATAAGTTCTGTGGTTTATCTCTCCCCGACCATCCCCTCTTCTGGGGATTGTTAGTCTGTACCCCACATCCACGTCTCTGAGACTACCCCATTCCTCAGACTGTTATGTTCATTATAGTCCCCAAATAAGTGAGATCATATGATACTTGTCTTTCTCTGTTTGGCTTGTTTCACTTAGTATGATACTTTCCAGGTCCCTCCATGTAGTCTCAAAGGATAAGAGGTCTTTCTTTCTTACAACTGCGTAGTACTCCATTGTGTATATTTACCACAACTTTTTTATCCATTTGTCTACTGATGGGCACTTGGGCTGTTTCCAGATCTTAGCTATTGTAAATAGTGCTGCTACAAACATGGGAGTACATATATTTTTTCTGGTTGGTGTTTCAGGCTTCTAGGGTATATTCCTAGAAGTGGGATGACTGGGTCAAATGGAAGTTCAATTTTAAATTTTTGAGGTGACACCATATTGTTTTCCATAGTGTTTGCATCAGTCTGCATTCCCACCAGCAGTGTACTAGAGTCCCCTTTTCTCCACACCCTCTCCAACACGTGTTGTTTGATGATTTGTTGATGGCGGCCATCCTGAGAGGTGTGAGGTGATACCTCATTGTTGTTTTAATTTGCATCTCTCTGATGATTAGTGATGTTGAGTATTTCTTCATATGTCTCTTAGCCATTTGTATGTCCTGTTTGGAGAGGTGTCTATTTAGGTTCTTTGCCCATTTGTTAATTGGGTTCTTTGTTTTTCTTTTGTGGAGTTGTATGAGCACTCTATATGTATTGGAAATTAAACCCTTATCTGATATATCATTGGCAATTATGCTCTCCCATACAGTGGGTTGCCTTTCCGTTTTGATGATTGTATTTTTTGCTGTGTAGAAGCTTTTGAGATTGATGTAGTCCCATGTGTTCATTTTATCCTTTGTTTATATTGCCTTAGGTGATGTATCAGTGAAAATTCTGCTGCGTATAATGTCTGAAATTTTGTTGCCTA
Organism: Molossus molossus; assembly: GCF_014108415.1. Taxonomy (NCBI): domain Eukaryota; kingdom Metazoa; phylum Chordata; class Mammalia; order Chiroptera; family Molossidae; genus Molossus; species Molossus molossus. Next base: position 53,658,354 of record NW_023425355.1, read on the forward strand.
CAGTTTTTTCTAGGATTTTTATGGATTCATAAGTCACATTTAAGTCTTTTATCCATTTTGAGTTTATTCTTGTGTAAGGTGTCAGTTCATGGTCAGTTTCATTTTTCTGCAAGTAGCTGTCCAATTTTCCCAGCACCATTTATTAAAGAGGCTGTCCTTACTCCACTGTATGCTCTTGCCACCTTTGTCAAATATTAATTGAGCATGTTGCCTTGGGTCCATTTCTGGGTTCCTTGTTCTGTTCCACTGGTCTATATGCCTGTTCATGTGCCAGTACCAGGCTGTTTTGATTACTATGGCTTTGTATTATATACTGAATTCTGGTAATGTGATTCCTCCAACTTTGTTCTTCCTTTTCAAGATTGCTGTGGCTTTTCGAGATCTTTTTTGGTTCCATATGAACTTTTGAAGTATTTGTTCAAGTTCTGTGAAGTATGCCGTTGGTATTTTGATGGGGATTGCATTGAATCTATAGATTGCTTTGGGTAATATGGACATTTTAATGATGTTAATTCTCTCAATCCATGAACAAGGTATGTGCTTCCACTTTTTTATATCTTCCTCTATTTCTTTTTTCAATGACCTGTAGTTTTCTGTGAATAGGTCCTTTATTTCTTTGGTTAAATTGATTCCTAGGTAACTTAAGTTTTTTTGCCACAATTGTAAATGGGATTGTTTTCTTAGTTTCTCTCTCTTTTTTTTTTATCCTCACCCGAGGACATTTTTCCATTCTTTGTTCAGGTAGAGTGGGAGGGAGAGAGAGGAACAGAGAGAGAGAGAGAAACATCGATGTGAAAGGAACACATCGAGTGGCTGCCACCCGCACAACTGACCAGGGCCGGGGACAAACTGCAACCGAGGTATGCGCCCTTAGTTGGAACCGAACCCGGGTCTCTCAGGACCGCAGGCCGACGCTCTAACCGCTGAGCCAGACCAGCCAGGGCCTTAGTTTCTCTTTCTGTGAGTTCATCATTGGTGTATAAGAATGCCATCAATTTCTTGACATTAATGTTGTATCCTGCTACTTTGCCAAATTCATTTATTAAGTCTAGTAAATTTTTGATAGAGTCTTTGGGGTTTTCTACGTATATTATCATGTCATCTGCAAATAATGACAGTTTCGCTTCCTCCTTTCCAATTTGTATCCCTTTTGTTTTTTCTCCCTGTCTGATTGCTGTGGCTAAGACTTCCAGTACTATGTTAAGTAAGAATGACAAAAGTGGGCATCCTTTTCTTGTTCCTGTTCTTAAGGGAAATGCTTTTAGTTTGTGCCCATTGAGTATGGTGTTGGCTGTAGGTGTTTCCTATATGGCCTTTATTATATTGAAATATAATCCCCTTATTTTTTATGTGGTGTATCTTATTTATTGATTCACAAATATTGTCCTAGCCTTGCATGTTTGGGGTGAATCCCTCTTGGTCATGGTGAATAACTTTTTTGATGTTTTGCTGGATTCAATGTGCTAGTATTTTGTTCAGTATTTTGGCATCTATGTTCATCAAGGATATTGGTCTGTAGTTTTCTTCCTTCGTAGTGTCTTTTTCTGGTTTTGGAATTAGGATTATGCTGGCCTCATAAAACGAGTCTGGACATATTCCTTCTTCTTGAATTTTTTGAAATAGTTTGAGGAGAACGGGTATTAGTTCTTTGAATGTTCAGTAAAATTCCCCCGTGAAGCCGTCTGGGCCTGGGCTTTTGTTTGCTGTGAGATTCTTGATTACTACTTCAATTTCTTTTGTTTTTATTGATGTTCAAGTTTTCTATCTTTTCCTAGTCCAGTTTTGGGAGACTATGTGTTTCTAGAAATTTGTCCATTTTGTTTAGATTGTCAATTTTTTTGCCATATAATTGTTCATAATATATGTTAACAATCCTTTTTATTTCTGTGTTGTCAATTATTATTTCTCCTCTTTCACTTGACAGGCGGTGGCTCACTTTGTTGCGGAATGTCAGCCCCCTCCCAAGATCCAACTATAAACATTTTAACTGCAGCAACTTTAATATATGCTATTGGAGCTGGAATTACCACAGCTGGTGGCACCAGACTTGCCTTCCAATGGATCCTCGTTAAAACATTTAAACTAAGATTATTATTGATAGATACTTTTTAGTTGACATTTTTATTTTATGCCTGTGTTCCGCTCTGTCTGTTTCTTCTTCTTACAGCAGTCTCTTTAGCATTTCTTCCAATGCTGGTTTGGTAGTGGTAAATTTCTTTAGTTTTTGTTGTTGTTGTTGTTTTTTTTTTTTTTTTTTTTTTTTGTCTGTGAAGCTCTTTATTTCACCTTTAATTTTGAATGATAGCCTTGATGTTTAGATTTAGTTTTGGATTTAGACCCTTGCCTTTCATTTATTCATACACTTCCTACCATTCCCTTCTGGCCTGCAGCATTTCTATTGAGAAATCTGCTGACAGTCTAATCTGAACTCCCTTGTAGGTAAATTTCTCTTTCTCTCTTGCTACCTTTAAGATTCTTTCTTTATCTTTCATGTTTGTCATTTTAATTATGATTGGTCTATCTGTGGGTCTTTTGGGGTTCACCTTGCTTAGGACTCTCTGTGTTTCTTTGACTTGTATGCCTTTCTTCTTTAGCAAATTAGGAAAGTTTTCTGTTGTTATTTCTTCAAACAGATTCTATTAACCTTTCTCTGATTCTTCTCCTTCTGGTACCCGTACGATGCGAATTTTGTTATGCTTTGTATTGTCCCAAAGCTCCCATAAACTCTTCTCCTGTTTTTTAACTTTTCCATCCATTTGCTGCTCTATTTGGGTGATTTTTTTCTACCTTGTTTTCTAACTCACTGATTCTGTCTTCAGCTTCTTCTAATCTATTATTGAATCCTTCTAAAGTATTTTTCATATCAGCTATGTCATTCTTTATTTCCTCTTAATCTTTATTCATAGCTTTTACCTCTTTTTTTTTTAAGCTGAGGTAGTTCCTGCTGAGCTCTCTCAAATTCTCATTAAGTTGCCTGTAGTTCTCACTGAATTGTTTGAGTGCCTTAAAATCATTGCTCTGAATTCTTTTTTTTATTTTTTTTATTTTTTCTTAATGAATTTTTATTTATTTTTTTGTTACAGATATTTTACCTTTTTACCCCATTGGCACCCCCACCCTACCCCCCCCTCCACCCTGTCCCCGGCTTAGTTGTCCATGTCCATTGGTCATGCATACATGCATATAAGTTCTGTGGTTTATCTCTTCCCACCCCCCCACCCTCCATCCCCTCTTCTGAGGGATGTCAGTCTGTGCCCTATTTCCATGTGTCTGGGTCTACTGTACTCCTCAGAGTGTTATGTTCATTATATTCCGTATATAAGTGAGATCATGTGGTATTTGTCTTTTTCTGCTTGGCTTCTTTCACTTAGGATAATACTTTCCAGGTCCCTCCATGTGGTCTCAAAGGATAAGAGATCTTTCTTTCTTACCGCTGCATAGTACTCCATTGTGTATATATACCACTGCTTTTTTATCCATTCGTCTACTGGTGGACACTTGGGCTGTTTCCAGATCTTAGCTATTGTAAATAGTGCTGCTATGAACATGGGGGTACATATATTCTTCCTGATTGGTGTTTCAGGCTTCTTAAGGTATATTCCCAGCAGTGGGATCACTGGGTCAAATGGAAGTTCAATTTTTAATTTTTTGAGGTAGCACCATATTGTTTTCCATAGCGGCTGCACCAGTCTGCATTCCCACCAGCAGTGTATTAGAGTCCCCTTTTCTCCACACCCTCGCCAACACTTGTTGTTTGATGATTTGTTGATGGCGGCCATTCTGACAGGTGTGAGGTGATACCTCATTGTTGTTTTAATTTGCATCTCTCTGATGATTAGTGATGTTGAGCATTTCTTCATATGTCTCTTGGCCATGTGTATGTCCTGTTTGGAGAGGTGTCTATTCAGCTCCTCTGCCCATTTTTTTAATTGGGTTGTTTGTCTTCCTTTTGTGGAGTTGTATGAGCACTCTATATATATTGGAAATTAACCCCTTATCTGATACATCATTGGCAATGATGTTCTCCCATACAGTGGGTTGCCTTTCCATTTTGATGATTGTCTCTTTTGCTGTGCACAAGCTTTTTAGTTTGTTGTAGTCCCATGTGTTCATTTTCTCCTTTATTTCTGTTGCCTTAGGTGATGTATCAGTGAAAATTCTGCTCCGTATGATGTCCGAAATTTTGTTGCCTACATTTTGTTCTAGAATTTTTATGGATTCAGGGGTCACATTTAAGTCTTTTATCCATTTTGAGTTTATTTTTGTATATGGTGTAAGTTGATGGTCTAGTTTCATTTTTTTGCATGTAGCTGTCCAATTTTCCCAACACCATTTATTAAAGAAGCTGTCTTTACTCCACTGTATGCTCTTGCCACCTTTGTCAAATATTAATTGAGCGTATTGCCTTGGGTCCATTTCTGGGTTTTCAGTTCTGTTCCACTGGTCTATATGCCTGTTCTTGTGCCAGTACCAGGCTGTTTTGGTTACAGTCGCTTTGTAGTATAACCTGATATCTGGTATTGTGATCCCACCTACTTTGTTCTTCTTTTTCAAGATTGCTGTGGCTATTCGGGGTCTTTTTTGTTTCCATATGAACTTTTGAAGTATTTGTTCTAGTTCTATGAAATATGTCGTTGGTATTTTGATGGGGATTGCATTGAATCTATAGATTGCTTTCGGTAGTATGGACATTTTAATTATGTTAATTCTTCTAATCCATGAGCAGGGTATGTGCTTCCACTTTTTTATATCTTCCTCTATTTCTTTTTTCAATGACCTGTAGTTTTCTGCAAATAGGTCCTTTACTTCTTTGGTTAAGTTTATTCCTAGGTATCGTAATTTTTTTGGAGCGATGGTAAATGGGATTGTTTTTTCAGTTTCTCTTTCTGTGAGTTCATCATTGATGTACAAGAACGCCGTCGATTTCTTGACGTTAATTTTGTATCCTGCTACTTTGCCAAATTCATTTATTAAGTTTAGGAGATTTTTGATGGAGTCTTTAGGGTTTTCTATGTACAATATCATGTCATCTGTAAATAAGGACAGTTTCACTTCCTCCTTTCCAATTTGGATCCCTTTTATTTTTTCTTCATGTCTGATTGCTCTGGCTAAGACTTCCAGTACAATGTTAAATAAGAGTGGTGAAAGTGGACATCCCTGTCTTGTTCCTGTTCTTAGTGGAAATGTTTTTAGTTTCCGTCCATTGAGTATGATGTTGGCTGTAGGTCTTTCATATATGGCCTTTATTATGTCGAGATATGATCCCTCTATTCCTACATTGCTGAGCGTTTTTATCAGAAATGGATGCTGGATTTTGTCGAATGCTTTTTCAGCATCTATTGATATGATCATGTGGTTTTTATTCTTCATTTTGTTTATGTGGTGTATCACGTTTATTGATTTGCGAATATTGTACCAGCCTTGCATCCCTGGAATGAATCCCACTTGGTCATGGTGAATAATTTTTTTGATGTATTTCTGGATCCGATTTGCTAATATTTTGTTCAGGATTTTGGCGTCTATGTTCATCAGGGATATTGGCCTGTAGGTTTCTTTCTTCGTAGTGTCTTTTTCTGGTTTTGGAATTAGAATTATACTAGCCTCATAGAACGTGTTTGGAAGTCTTCCTTCTTCTTGAATTTTTTGAAATAGTTTGAGGAAAATGGGTGTTAGTTCTTTTTTGAATGTTCGGTAAAACTCCCCCGTGAAACCATCTGGGCCTGGGCTTTTGTTTGCTGGGAGAGTCTTGATTACCTCTTCAATTTCCTTAGTTGTTATTGGTCTGTTCAAGTTTTCTATCTCTTCTGGGAATAGTTTTGGGAGACTGTGTCTTTCTAGAAATTTGTCCATTTCGCTTAGATTGTCGAATTTGTTGCCATATAGTTGTTCATAGTAGTTGTTAACGATCTTTTGTATTTCCGTGGTGTTGGTTGTTACTTCTCCTCTTTCATTTCTGATTTTGGGTATTTGGGTTCTCTCTCTTTGTTTCTTGGTGAGTCTAGCTAAGGGTCCATCTATCTTGTTTATCTTTTCGAAAAACCAGCTCTTTGTTTCATTGATCCTTTGAATTGTTTTTTTGGTCTCTATGTCATTTATTTCTGCTCTGATCTTTACTATTTCCTTCCTTCTCCTTGCTCTGGGGTTTTCTTTTTGTTTGCTTTCTAATTCTTTAAGTTGTGAGGTTAGACAGTCAATTAGAAATTTTTCTTGTTTTTTGAGGTAGGCCTGTAGTGCTATGAACTTCCCTCTCAGAACTGCTTTCGCTGCATCCCATAGATTCTGTGTTGTTGTATGTTCATTTTCATTGGTTTCCAGGAAGTTTTTAATTTCTTCCTTGATCTCCTCAGTGACCCATTCATTGTTTAATAACATGCTATTTAGCCTCCATGTGTTGAAATTTCTTTGCATGTTCTTGTTGCAATTGATTTCTAGTTTCATGCCATTGTGATCTGAGAAGATGCTTGATATGATTTCAATCTTCTTGAACTTGTAGAGATTTAGTTTGTGTCCTATCATGTGGTCTATCTTTGAGAATGTCCCATGTGCACTTGAGAAGAATGTGTATTCTGTAGTTTTGGGGTGTAATTCTCTGTAGATATCTATTAAATCCATTTGGTCTAGTGCTTCATTGAGAGTCTCTGTTTCCTTGCTAATTTTTTGCCTAGAGGATCTATCCAGTGCTGTCAACGGGGTGTTGAAGTCCCCTGCTATGATTGTATTGTTGTCGATTTCTCCTTGGAAGTCCTCCAGAAGATTTTTAATATATTTTGGTGCTCCTATATTGGGTGCATATATGTTTATCAAGGTTATATCTTCCTGTTGGATAGATCCTTTCAATATTATGTAGTGGCCGTCTTTGTCTCTAGTTATGGTCTTCATTTTGAAATCTATTTTATCAGATATGAGAATTGCTACCCCAGCTTTTTTTTGCTTTCCATTTGCTTGGAAAATTTTTTTCCATCCCTTCACTTTCAACCTATGTGAGTCTTTTGTTGAGAGGTGGGTCTCTTGTAAACAACATATAGATGAGTCATGCTTTCTTATCCAATCAGCTACTCTGTGTCTCTTTATGGTAGCATTCAATCCATTAACTTTTAAGGTGATTATTGATATGTACTTATTTATTGCCATTTTTGTTTAGTGTGGTTCTATTTTTCTTCCCATTTCTACTGCTAATTACAGCAGTCCTTTTAACATTTCTTGCAGTGCTGGTTTGGTGCTAATGTATTCCCAGAGCCTTTTTTTGTCTGGGAAGCTCTTTATTTGATCTTCTATTTTGAATGATAGCCTTGCTGGGTAGAGTAGTCTTGGATTCAGATTTTTGTTTTTCATGACTTTGATTACTTCATGCCATTCTCTTCTGGCCTGTAGGGTTTCTTGTGAGAAGTCAGCTGAGAGCCTTATGGGGTTCCCTTTGTAGGTAACCTGTTGCTTATCTCTTGCTGCTTTTAGGATTCTCTCTTTGTCTTTAATTTGTGGCATTTTAATTACTATGTGTCTTGGTGTGGGCCTGTTTCGGTTCTTCTTACTTGGGACTCTCTGTGCTTCTTGAACTTGAATGCCTTCTTCCTTCACCAAATTAGGGAAGTTTTCTCTCACTATTTTTTTGAATATATTCTCTATCCCTTGCTCCTTTTCTTCTTCTTCGGGGACTCCTATGGTGCCAATATTATTACGTTTCCAGTTCTCCCACAGTTCTCTTAAGCTGTCTTCCTGTTTTTTAATAGTTTTTTCCTTCTGTTTTTCTGATTGGTTGATTTTTTCTACCCTGTCTTCTAATTCACTGATCCGGTCCTCAGCTTCCCCTACTCTGCTTTTTAAACCTTCCAATGTGTTTTTCATTTCTGATATGTCATTTTTTATCTCTTCTTGTTGGTTTTTAATTTCCAATTGGCTTATTTGCAGTGTCTCTATGTCCTTACTCATGCTGTTCAGCTTCCTCAAGATCATGGCTCTGAATTCTAGCTCTGTTAACGTGCCTAATTGCTCCACATTGATCTCATCTTCGGTGGAGGTCTCTTGCTCTTTCATTTGGCTTCTGTTTCTGTGTTTCACCATTTTGGCTATCACTGTGGGCTTTGGAGCCTGTCAAGTTCTCCCTGTGGGTGTTGGTGTTCTGCTGTTTGTGGCTCCCTCTCCTGTGTTTAGATGAGCGAGGGAGGACCCACGTTGAACACCACTGTCAAGTCTTACTTTCCTGGTTAAATTTCCCAACCCAGGAAACGTACTGTTATCCTCTAGCTTTTTGCTTGGAGGCTAGCAGTCTAGGTTACTTGATGAGTTTTGGGTTGTCCGTTGATTGAAAAACTCCCTCTGGTGCTTAGCCAAGGGGCTTTCACGAGGGCGGGGCAGATGCTGGTTGTTAGTGAGCCTCAATTAGCACTTCAATGGCCCACAGGGTGGGGTTGGATCTCCGAGGGAGGGGCTGCTGCCTCTCCTCAGAGCCCTGGGAAGGAGCAATGTGGCCACCGTCCTGAGTGGCTGCACTCAGCAAAAGCTCTGAGCGCCCTCCAAACCCCGAGTGTCCCGACACAGTTCCAGTCCAGTCCGCCCTCCCTCTGCCGGAGCCCAAGGTGAGTGGCTGTGGCTGTTTCAGCCTCTGTCCCGGCTGCACTGTGGGGCCGCCTGGGAGTGTAACCCGAGGGCGCCGCTCCCAGCTGAGGCCGCTGCCGAGCTGCCGACCGTGGGCTCCCAGCCCCGTCTCGCGCCTTCGCAAGCCTACCGGGATGGAGTCAGTGTCCCTCATTGTATGGTCCGCGCAAGCTGCTTTTCTGTTGCTTTTTCCCATCGATTTGTCTGTGTTATAGTTGTAATTCCAGTTTGGTTCTGGGAGACGGTCTGTGTAGCTCCGTTCACTCCGCCGCCATTTTCTAGAATCTGCCTTGCTCTGAATTCTTTATCTGACAAATTACTTTCTTCCATTTTATGTAGTTATTTTTCTGGTGATTCTCCTTTTCTTTCATGAGGGCGTTATTTCTTTGTCTTCCCATTTTAGCCATCTGGTAGTTCTAGACCTTGTGAGGGGTGTTGGGATGTGTAGGCAGGTCAGGGTATATCAAATAAGGCTGCTGTGCCTCCCAGACTGTTCTGGTGCATGGTGCCTCTGGCCTCCTGTGGAACTTGGAGGAATAAATACTGGCGGCTGGTATTGGTCTGTCCTGGTAAGCACTGCTACTGGACTGCACAGGCCTCACTGGAGCCCCAGGTCCCACTGCTGGTGGGTGGAAAGTGCTGCAGCCTAGTGGGGCTCAGATGCTGATCTGTGCTGCTTCTGCCTGGGGATAGATATCTGCTCCAGAACCTCTGTTGTTGAATGTGTGTCTTGGCTCTGATCAGGCTGCTGCTGCTGTGTGGGATGGTTCTGGGCTCCCAGCTTCTTGCAGCTTCTTGAGCAAGCACCTTGATAGTGTCACTACTGTGCACTGTTCTGTGTTGGCACAGCAGGGTCCACTGGTCCAATGGTTTTAGGTAAACTGGTGGGCTCAGGTTGCTGGGCCCTAGTCACACTTACTGCCTCCTCTCAGAAAAGACCAGGAATCTTCCAAAATGGTGGGGCATCCCAGCCATGAAGAGAGAAGTGCCGTGATGAGACGCTTACCATGGTAGCTGGTTGTTCCCAGTCCACAGCACAGGAAACTTCTGTTCCATATTTCTGCACTGTTCGAGATTGCTCATCCACACTCAAGTCCACTCACACTCTCTCTCACACTTGCTCACTCTCACACACTTACCCTCCCTCCAATCCTGCCCATCACCATCTTTTTATCTCATTCTCATTAATATTTGTATCTCTCTTCCTCTCTTTGTCTCTCTCTAAAATCATTAAAGAAAAAAGTATTTTTTAAAAGAGAAGTTAATGACATTGGAAACTCATAAGATAGTGAGAGATAAAATAGCCAGAATAATTATTTTAAAACAATATTAATAAATTTAAGCAATATACCTCTCTATAAACACATGAAAGATATAAAAGTTAAGTTCTGGGTATGGCAGTTTAGTAAGGGAAGTTTTATAAGAGTAAGTATATCCTGGTATGGTCCTTGAATAAAGGTGACATGAATTAAGGATTATATGGTAAATATGATTACAGCTAACACTCTACGGCAGTTAAATCATCTAATTCTAATTTATATACCTTCATTTATAGTTATTTGCAGAACAGCAAGTACAAGTACAATGCTTTATTATGTAATAAATAATGATTTAGATATATTTCAGAGTTTTGAAAAGAGAGTAAGTAAAATGATGGTTTTACTTACTGGAAGTTATTGAAGTAAATGCAGTTGTGTACACACTCATCTATTTTTTCTATACTGATTATTTAAAAATTAGTACCTTTGGAAAAGATGACAACAGGCAAAACAAGAGGGAGGGTGAATTGTGAGAGCATAAGTGAATGTGTGATAGAGTGTAAATGGACTTGAAGGTGGATGACCAAACCACAGCAGTGCAGAGACACAAAGCAGAAGGTTCCTGTGCTGTGGATGGAAGCAGCTGGCTACCATGGTGAGCAGCTCTGAGAGGCCAGTGCGACTCAGCAGGAACTGTGTGATCCAGTTACCCGCGGGACTTGAGGGGTGCTGAAGCACCAGAGAAGCCTGTGCGACCCAGCAGAGACAGTGCAATCTAGTTAACCACAGGACATGTGGGGTGCTGAAGCACCAGAGAGGCCTGTCCAACCCAGCAGGGACTGTGACATCCAATTACCCATGGGCCTGTGGGGTGCTGAAGCACTGAAGAGGATGATATAATCCAGCAGGAACTGCGTGATCTAGTTAACCACATGGCCTGTGGGGAGCTGAAGCAACGGAGAGGCCTGTGAGATCCAGCAGCCCATAACATAGGCATAGAGCCAGGGCCCCTAAGGGATTGTGCAATCCAGTTACCTGCAGGACCTGCAGGGTCAAAGGCTCCAGAAAGGCCTGTGAGACGCAGTTGTGTACAAGATAGGCATAGAGGATGTGAAAATAGAGGCAGAGTGAATAGAAGCTATGCAGAAGATCTCCCAGGACCAAATGGGAATTACAACTAAAATAAAGACAAATCCTCAAAAAAAAAAAAAAAAAAGCAACAGAAAAGCAGCAGGACAGGACCATATAACCGGGGACACTGGTAGGATTTCTGTATCACATAAGGGTGGAGGGCTAGGAGCCCACAGACAGCAGCAGCCTTAGCTGTGAGCTGTGCCTTTGGGAAATAAAGACCAAGCTCACTCCACAGCAAGGAGAGATGGAACAGAGCTCTAAATTAGCCACAACCACTTACTTAGGGGCTAAGGCAGAGGGAGGGCAGACAGGGCTGGAACTCTGTGGGGACACCCAGGATTTGGAGGGCACTCAGAGTTTTTGCTGAGTTGCGGCCACACAGAATTGTGGCCAGTGTTCTCCTTCCCCAAGCAGTGGGGAAAAGCAGCAGCCCTCTCCTCTGAGATTGAGTCTTTGCCAGGTGAGTTAAGGAAATGCAAATTGAGGCTCATTAACAACCATCTATACCACCCTCTGGAAATCTTCTTATGCAGAACACCAGGGTTACATTCCAAGGCACTGAGTAACTGATATCACTAGCCACCAGGAAAAACAGAGGATAACAGAACCTTTCCTGGGCTTGAAAATCAACCAAGGAAAGTAAGACTTGACAGTGGAGTTTAACATGGGCACACCGAAGCTCACTGAAACCCAGAAGAAGGAGTCACTAGCAGCAGAACACCAACACACACAGGAAAAATTTGGCAGACTCCAAAACCCACTGAGATAGCCAAAATGGTGAAACAAAGAAACAAATGAAAGAATAAGACAACTATATCAAAAATGAGATCAATGAAATGCAGCTAAGTAAATTGTCAGAGGTAGAGTTAAGAGCCATGATCTTGAGGAAGATCAACAGCATGAGTAAGGACATCAGCACCATTAGTAAAGAGATAGAAACATTGAAAGCCAACGTAGTGGAAATGAAGAATAACATGGCAGAAATTAACATATTGGAAGGAAGAAGCAGCAGAGTAGAAGAAGCTGAGGACTGGATCAGTGAAATAGAAGACAGGGTAGAAAAAATCAACCAATCAGAATGCAAACAAACAAAAAAATTAAAAACAGAAAGACTGCTTAAGAGAACTGTGGGACAACTGGAAACTTAATCACATTTGCATCATAGAGGTCCCCGAAGAGGAAGAAAATGGGCAAGGGTTAGAAGATATATTTGAAGAAATAGTGACAAAAACTTTACTAACGTGGAGAGGGAAGGAATCATTAAAGTTCAAGAAGCACAGAGAGCACCAAGTAACAAGAATCCAAACAGTCCCACACCAAGACACATAGTAATTAAAATTCCAAATATTAAAGACAAGGAGACAATCCTAAAGGCAGCAAGAGATAAGCAACAAGTTACCTACAAAAAAAAAAAACAAAAAAAAACCCGTAGGGCTCTTAGCCGACGTCTCAACAGAATCACTATAGATAAGAAGGGAGTGGCATGAAGTAATCAAGGTAACAAAAAAAAAAGGATCTGAATCCCAGACTACTCTACCCAGCAAGGCTGTCATTCAAAATAGAAGGTCAAATAAAGAGATTCCCAGACCAAAAAAAAAAAAAAGGCTAAGGGAATATATTAACACCTAACCAGCACTAGATGATATGCTAAAAGGACTGCTGTAATTAGTAGAAAAAAATAGAAAGAAAAATAGAAACACACTAAACAAAGAAAGCAATGAATAAGTATGTATCTATTATCAGCTTAAATGTGAATGGTTTGAATGCTCCGATAAAAAGACATAGAGTAGCTGACTGAATAAGAAAGCATGACTCACATATATGTTGTTTACAAAAAAATCCACCTCACAATGAAAGACTCACATAGGTTGAAAGTGAAGGGATGGAAGAAATCTTTCAAGCAAATGGAAAGCAAAAAATATCTGTGGTAGAAATACTAATATCTGATAAAGTAGATTTCAAAATGAGGGCCATAACTAGAGACAAAGAAGGCCACTACATAATATTGAAAGAATCTATCCAACAGGGAGATATAACCTTGGTAAACATATATGCACCCAATATAGGAGCACCAACATATATTAAAAATCTTTTGGAGGACATCAAAAGATAAATCAACAGCAATACAATCATAGCAGGGGACTTCAACACCATGCTGACATCACTGGATAGATCATTTAGACAAAAATTTTACAAGGAAACACAGACTCTAAATTAAGCGCTAGATCAAATGGATTTCATAGATATCTAAAGAGAATTACATCATAAAACTGCACAATTCACATTCTTCTCACATGCACATGAGATGGTCTCAAAGATAGACCACATGTTAGGGCACAAACTAAGTCTGTACAATTTCAAGAAGATTGAAATCATATCAAACATCTTCTCAGATCACAATAGTATGCAACCATAAATCAATTAAAACAAGAACATGCAAAGACTTTTGAATACATGGAAGCTAAATAGCATGTTATTGAACAATAAATGGGTCACCATGGATATCAAGGAAGAAATTAAAAACTTCCTGGAAACCAATGAAAATGAACACACAACAACACAAAATCTATGGGATGCAGCACAGGCAGTATTGAAAGGGAAGTTCATAGCACTACAGGCCTACCTCAAGGAGCAAAAAATTTTCTGATTGACTATATAACCTCACATCTTAAAAAACAACAACAACAACAAAACAAACAAACATGAAGAACATACCAAAGCAAGTATAAGGAAGGAAATAGTAAAGATCAGAGCAGAAATAAATGACGTGAAGAGCAAAAAGCAATTCAAAGGATCAATGAAACAAAGAGGTGGTTCTTTGAAAAGATAAACAAGATTGATGGACCGTAAGCTAGAGTCACCAAGAAACAGAGAGAACCCAAATATACAAAATCAGAAATGAAAGAGGAGAAATAATAACTGACACCACAGAAATGCAAAGGATTGTGAACACATATTATGAAAAATTATACAGCAACAAATTCTACAATCTAAGCAAAATGGACACATTTCTAGAAACTCATAGTCTGCCAAAACTGAACCGTAAACAGATAGAAAATTGAACAGACCAATAACAACAAAAGAAATTGGAGTAGTAATCAAGACTCTCACAGCAAACAAAAGCTCAGGCCCAGACGGCTTCACAGGGCAGTTTTACCAAACATTCAAAGAAGAACTAATACCCATTCTCCTGAAACTATTTCAAATAATTCAAGAAGAAGGAAGACTTCCAAACTTGTTTTATGAGGCTAGCATAATTCTAGTTCCAAAACCAGAAAAGACACTACAAAGAAAGAAAACTACAGGCCAATATCCCTGATAAGCATAGATGCCAAATCCTGAACAAAATACTAGCAAATCAAATCCAGAAATACATCAAAAAAATTACTCACTATGACCAAGTGGCATTCATCCCAAAGACAAAAGGCTTGTACATTATTTGCAAATCAATAAATGTGATACACCACACAAACAAAATGAAAGATAAATATGATATGATCATACCAATAGACACTAAAAAAGCATTTGACACAATCTAGATCCCATTTCTGAGAAAAATCTCAACAATCTTGGAATAGAGGGATCATATCTAGACATAATAAAGGCCATATATGACAGACCTACAGTCAACATCATGCTCAATGGGCAAAAATTAAAAGCATTTTCCTTAAGAACAGGAAGAATACAAAGATACCCTCTTTCTCCACTCTTGTTTAACATAGTACTGGAAGTCTTAGCCAAAGCAATCAGATAGGAAGAAAAAATAAAAGGGATCCAAATGGAAAAGGAGAAAGTGAAACTGACATTGTTTGCAGATGACATGATACTACACGTAGAAAACCCCAAAGACTCCATGAAAAATTTACTAGACTTAATCAATAAATTTGGCACAATAGCAGAATACAAAATTAACGTCAAGAAACCGATGGCATTTTTATACACCAATAATGAACTCACAGAAAGAGAAACTAAAAAACAATCCCATTTACCATCACAACAAAAAAATTAAGGTACCTAGGAATAAACCTAACCAACGATATAAAGGTTCTATTTGCAGAAAACCACAGGTCATTTAAAGAAGAAATAGAGGAATATATAAAAATGTGGAAGCACAAACCTTGTTCATGGATTGGAAGAATTAACATCATTAAGACGTCAATACTACTCAAAGGAATCTATAGATTCAATGCGATCTCTATCAAAATACCAACAACAAACTTCACAGAACTAGAAAAAAATACTTCAAAACTTCATATGGAACCAAAAACGACCTCAAATAGCCATAGCAATCTTCAAAAATAACAAAGTTGGAGGGATCACAGCCAGATTTCAGGTTATACTACAGAGCTACTGTAATCAAAACAGCCTGGTACTGGCACAAGAGGAGCCATATACACCAGTGAAAGAGAACAGAGAAACCAGAAATGGACCCAAGGCAATATGCTAAATTAATATTTGACAAAGGGGGCAAGAGCATACAGTGGAGTAAAGGCAGCTTCTTTTCTTTTTAATTAATTAATTTTTGTTACAGATATTTCTCCTTTTCCCCCCACTGATTCCCCCCTCCCACTCCCTCCCTGCCCTGTCGCCACCTTTGTTGTCCATGTTCATTGTTCATGCATATAAGTTCTGTGGTTTATCTCTACCCCACCACACCCTATTCTGGGGATTGTCAGTGTGTACCCCATTTCCATGTCTTTGGGACTACCCAATTCCTCAGACTGTTATGTTCATTATATTCCACAAATAAGTGAGATCATATGAAACTTGTTTTTCTCTGTTTGGCTTGTTTCACTTAGGATAATACTTTCCAGGTCCCTCCAGGTTGTCTCAAAGGATAAGAGATCTTTCTACTTTACAGCTGCATAGTACTCTATTGTGTACATGTACCACAGGATTTTTATCCATTCAAGACAGCCTGTTTAATAAATGGTGTTGGAAAAATTGGACAGCTACATACAAAAAAAATAAAACTAGACAATCAACTTACACCATACACAAAAATAAATTCAAAATATATAAAAGACTTAAATGTGACTCATGAATTCATAAAAATCCTAAAACAAAATGTAGGCAACAAAATTTGAGACATCATACGCAGCAGAATTGTCACTGATTCATCGCTTAAGGCGTCAGAAACAAAGGAAAAAATGAACACATGGGACTACATTATACTAAAAAGCTTCTGCATAGCAAAAGATACAATCATCAAAATGAAAAAGCAACCCACTGTATGGGAGAGCATAATTGTCAATGATATATCAAATAAGGGGTTAATTTCCAATATATATAGATTGCTCTCACAACTCAACAAAAAGAAGACAAAGAACCCAATTAAAAATTGGGCAGAGGAACTAAATGACACTTCTCCAAACACGACATACAAATGGCTTAGAGACATATGAAGAAATGATCAACATCACTAATCATAAGAAAGATGCACATTGAAGCAACAATGAGGTATCACCTCATACCTGTCAGAATGGCCACCATCAACAAATTATCAAACAACAAGTGTTGGCGAGGGTGTAGAAAAAAGGAGACTCTAATATACTGCTGGTGGGAATGCAGACTGGTGCAGCCACTATGAAAAACAATGTGGTGTTACCTCAAAAAGTTAAAAATTGAACTGGCATTTGATCCAGTAATCCCACTTCTAGCAATATACCCTAAGAAGCCTGGAACATCAATCAGAAAGAATATATGTACCTCCATGTTCATAGCAGCACTATTTACAATATCTAAGATGTGAAAATAATCAAAATGTCCATCAGTAGTCAAATGGATAAAAAAGCTGTGGTACATATACACAATAGAGTACTATGCAGCTGTAAAATAGAAAGATCTCTTATCCTTTGAGACAACCTAGAGGGACCTGGAAAGTATTATCCTAAGTAAAACAAGCCAGAGAAAGACAAGTATCATATGATCTCAGTTATTTGTGGAATATGATGAACATAACAGTCTGAGGTATGGGGTAGTCCCAGAGATATGAATGTGGGGTACAGACTGACAATCTCCAGAAGAGGGGTTGGTGGGGGAGATATAAACCACAGAACTGATATCCATGTATGCATAAACAATGGACATGGACAACAATGCTGAGGACAGAGAGGGTGGAGGGTGTGGGTGGAATCATTGAGGAAAAAAGAGAAACATACATAACAATAATGAATTAATTAAAAGTTAGTACCTTTGGTATATGAATTGTGTTTAATGACACTTGCCATATATTTAATTATTGGATGTTATACAGAATGTTTAGGAATGTTTTATTGTAAGAGCTTAAAATTTTGTCATCCTGTCAACAGCCACATTTACAATATGTCTTTTTTTTTTTTTAATTCAGAAGCTATAGATCCATGTCAGTTTAAAGCTTGATTAACAGGCTTTTACAGATAACAAATAAACAAATCAGAACACATACTCTAAATACCTCACCCATCCTAACAATATTATGAAATTTCAACATGCTCAATTTACTGCATAGTGATATTGTAAAAATGATAAAGGATTAGATATCTTATTTTTGTAAGAGTGAGAGAGAAAATAGGTTCTTTAAGTTCTTACCTTTATAAAGCCCAAATAATTGATTAAAATGTGAGAAGGTAAATCATTTGGTCTGAAATAACACCCAGAATTTATGTTCGACTTCTTTCTCTTCAACCTACTCTCCCAGCCCAAGCTAAATTCTTTTATAATATAGTGTTAAAGATCATGGAACAGGTAGTCATAGATCTAATTTAATATGTTAGATTTGCCACTTAGTGACAATGTAGCCTTAGACAAGTTATCTTTAGTATAGTCTCTTCATCTTTAAAACTGGAACATTAAAAATATATTTAATGGGTTTTTTAAGTAGACATATATATATATGGAATATGTTTACATAGAGTAGTCAATAAGTAGCAATAAACAGCATTACATGACTGATGAATATTTGGTGACTAGATTGAACAGTTCTAACTGCCCATGTAGATATCTTAACCCATAAAAAAAATCAGGTGTATCCTTGGGAGTGGAGTTATTCATAAGTAGGTATTATGGACTGAATGTTTGTGTGCCCCCAAAATTTGTATGTTGAAACCATACCCCTCCAAATGTGATGGCATTAAGAAGTTGGATTTTGGGGAAATTATTAAAAGTTAGATGAACTCATGAAGGTGGATCTCTCATGAATGGGAATAGTATCTTTGTAAGTGTCACAACAGAGCTTGATTCCTCTCTCTGCTCTCTGCCATGTGACAATACAATAAGTTGGCAGTCTGCAACTGGAAAGAGCATCCTCACCAGAACTCAACCATCAGGCACCCTGATCTCTGAGGACTTATAACCTCCAGAAGTGTGAGAAATAAATTTCTGTTGTTTATAAGCCATCCAGTCTATAGCACTTTTTTATAGCAGCCCAAACTAAGCTAGGAGGTGAAAACTGTGAAATCTATTCAGTCTGGTAAGACTGGCACTAGACTGAGATTACAGGACAATCTGTGGGGCTTCCCAGCCAATTAAACAGAGATTGCCACAATATGGTCATTCCAAGAGCTACTGTATCTCACTTTTGGTATGACCCATGAGCATATGTAATGCAAACTAAAAATCTCTTCAACATAACCCTCATCATAATTAGCAGGTCAATTGTCATTTAATTTTAACCCTCTGGTCAGGAAGCCTTCCTCTGCTCTAGGCTGAACCTGTTTTTTGGGTAATGGGTTGGACTTTCCTGAATTTAGATTTTTTTAAGACTTTAATAATTAAGGTAAAATTTACATAACATAAAATTTATTATTTTAACTATTTTAAAATGTAGAACTAAAAAATATAAAATGTATAAATGGCCCAGGCCAGGTGGCTCAGTTGGTTGGTGCATTGTCCCACCCACTAATTATTACCCCAGAATTATTTTTAATTCTAGCAAATCTCTGTTTAGTTGGCTGGGAAGCCCCACAGGTTGTCCTGTAATCTCAGTCTAGTGCCAGTCTTACCAGACTGAATACATATCACAGTTTTCACCTCCTAGCTTAGTTTGGGCTGCTATAAAAAAGTGCTATAGACTGGATGGCTTATAAACAACAGAAATTTATTTCTCACACTTCTGGAGGTTATGGGTTCAGTCCCCAGTCAGGGAACATACCTAGGTTGTGGGTTTGATTCTCGGTCAGGGCACATATGGAAGGCAACTGACCAATATCTGTCTCTGTCTCTGTCTCTGTCTCTGTCTCTCTCTCTCTCTCCCTCTTCCTCTCTCTCTCAATATATCCTCTAATGAGGATTTTTTAAAAAGTATATACAACTGTTTTTTTAAAATATATTCCAAATACTGTGTAACCGTCACCGATATCTAATTTCAGAGCATTTTTACACCTTATATGGAAACCCTGTACCAATAAAGCACTCACTTTTAATTTCCTACTTCCCCAACCTCTGGTAACTACTAATCTGCTTTCCATCTCTACGGAGTTACCTATTCTAAATATGTCATATAGTTAAAATCATACTGTCTTAGTCTATTAGGGCCGCTACAACAAAATATCAGACTGGGTGATTTGTAAAAAACAAGTGTTTACTTCTCACAGTTCTAGGGTGAGGGCTGGGAATTCCAAGATCAAACAGCATGGTTGTGTTTTGGCAAAAGCCCTCTTCGTGCTTTACATATAACTCCTTTCACTGTGTCCTCACATGGCAGAAGGAGCTAGAGATCTCTCTGGAACTTCTTTTGTAAAGCACTAATCCTTCTCATGAGAGCACCACCCTCATGACTTAAGCATCTCCCAAAGGCCCTACCTCTTAATACCAACATTTGGGGAGCTTATGATTTCAACATATGAATTTTGGGGAGACAAAAACATTCAGACCATAACATATACAATATATGACACTTTGTTTCTGGCTTCTTTCACTCACTGTGTTTCAAAATTTTCATCCATGTTATAGCATGTATCAGTACTTTATTGTTTTATGGCTAATTAATTAAATGGATTTACCACATTGTGTTTATTCATCAGTTGACGGACATTTGAATAATTTACACTTTGGTCTATTATGAATAATTTTGCCACAGACATTTGTGTACAAATTTTTGTTTGAATATATGTTTCCAAGTCTCTAGGTATATGCTTAGAAGCCAAAATTCTGGGTCACTTGGCAATTGTGTGTTTAATATTTTAAGAAACTGGTATACTGTTTGTCACAGTGGTCTCATCATTTTACATTCCTACTAGCAATATATGAGGGCTCCAATCATTCTACATCCTCACCAATTATTATTTTCCTTTTATTTTTAATTCTAGCAATTCTAGTGAATGTGAAGTCATATCTCATTATAGTTTTGATTTACATTTCACTATGACTAATAATGTTGAGCATTTTTTCATTGACGTTTGTTGGACATTTGTATAGATTATTTGGAGATGTGTCTATTCAAGTGCTTTCCCATTTTTTAATTGGGTCATTTGTCTTTTTGTTGCTAAATTGTAATAGGTCTTTAAATATTCTGGTCAGCCAACCCTTATCAGATATATAATTTTCATTCTATCTGCTGTATTTTCATTGTCTTGATAGCATCCTTTGATACACAAAAATTATATTTTTGTGTTTTTTAATTGCTTATGCTTTTACTGTCATAGTTAAGAATAAAATTTACTGGTAAAAAGGTCATGGAGGTTTACACCTATATTTTGTTATAAGTTTTCTTTAACTTTAGCTCTTGCATTTAGGTATTTGATTCATTTTCAGTTACAATTTTATATAGTGTGAGATAGGGCTCAAAATTTTATTCGTTTAATTATGTACATTCAGTTTTCCGAAGACCACTTGTTGATAAGACACTTCTTTGCCTCATTGAATGATTTGTAGTTCTTGTCAAAGATCAATTGATCAGCAGTGTATGGGCTTACATCCAAATTCTCGATGTTATTCCATTAATCCCTGTATCTGTTCTTATGCCATGCCACACTGTTTTGATTACTATAGCTTTGTAGTAATTATTGAAATTGAGAAATGTGAATTATCTCATTTTGTTCTTTTTTCTGATGATTGTTTTTATATGTTGTGCCCCTTGCAATTTCATGACTTTTAAGATATATTCATCTATTTCAGCACATCTATCTCTTTTCTTTTATTAATTAATTAATTATTGTTACAGATGTTTCTCCTTTTCCACCACTGACCCCCCCCCCTCGCTCTTTCCCTAGTTTTGTTGTCCATGTCCATTGTTCATGCATTCATGCATTTAAGTTCTGTGGTTTATCTCTCCCCCCCAACCCCCTCTTCTGGGGATTGTTAGTCTATACCCCACTTCCACATCTCTGGGACTATCTCATTCCTCAGACTGTTATGTTCATTATATACCACAGATAAGTGAGCTCATGTGATATTTGTCTTTCTTTGCTTGACTTGTTTCACTTAGGATAATACTTTCCAGGTCCCCTCATGTCGTCTCAAAAGATAAAAGATCTTTATTACAGCTGCATAGTACTCCATTGTGTATAGGTACCACAGATTTTTTATTCATTCATCTACTGATGGACATTTGGGCTGATTCCAGATCTCAGCTATTGTAAATAGTGCTGCTATGAACATGGGGGTAAGTATATTCTTTCTGATTGGTGTTTCAGGCTTCTTAGGGTATATTCCTAGAAGTGGGATTACTGGGTCAATTTTTAATTTTTTGAGATAACAACATATTGTTTTCCATAGTGGCTGCACCAGTCTGCATTTCCACCAGCAATGTAGTAGAGTCCCCTTTTTCCCACACCCTCGCCAGCACTGGTTGTATGATGATTTGTTTATGATGGCCATTCTGACAGGTGTGTCATGATATCTCATTGTTGTTTTAATTGCATCTCTCTGATTATTAGTCATGTTGAGCATTTTTTTTTTATATGTCTCATTGTCATTTGTATGTCCTGTTTGAAGAGGTGCCTCCTTAGGCCCTCTGCCAATTTTTAAATTGGGGTCTTTGCTTTTTTTTTTGTTAAATTGTGTGAGTACTCTATATATTTTAGAAATTAACCTCTTATGTGATGTATCATTGGCAATTATGCTCTCCCATATAGTGGTATCCTTTTCCATTTTGATGGTTGTTTCTTTTGCTATGCAGAAGTTTTTTAGTTTGATGTAGTCTCATGTTTTCATTTTTCCTTTGTTTCTCTTGCCTTAGGTGATGTATCAGGGAAAATTCTGCTGTGTATAATGTCTGAAATTGTGTTGCCTACATTTTCTGCTAGGATTTTATGAATTCAAAAGTCAAATTTAAGTCTTCTATTCACTTTGAGTTTATTTTTGTGTGTAGTGTAAGTTGATTGTCTAGCTTGCTTGCTTGCTTGATTTATTTATTTATTTATTTATTTATTTATTATTTTTGCATGTAGCTGTCCAATTTTCCCAAAACCATTTATTAAAGAGGCTGTCTTTACTCCACTGTATGCTCTTGCCACCTTCGTCAACTATTAATTGAGCATATTGTCTTGGGTCCATTTCTGGGTTCTCTGTTCTGTTCCACTGGTCTATATGCCTGTTCTTATGCCAGTACCAGACTGTTTTGATTACAGTGGCTTTGCAGTATAACCTAATATTTGGTACTGTGATCCGTCCAACTTGATTCTTCTTTTTCAAAATTGTGGTGGCTATTTGGGGCCTGTTTTGGTTTCATATAAACTTTGGAGTATTTTTTTTCTAGTTTGATGTGGCATATCATTGGTATTTTGATGGGGATTGCATTGACTATCTAGATAGCTTTGGGTGGTATAAACATTTTAATGATGTTAATTCTTCAAATCCATGAACATGGTATATGCTTCCAATTTTTTATATCATCCTCTATTTTTGTTTTCAATGACCTGTAGTTTCCTGTAGAGAGATCCTTATCTTATTTGGTTAAGTTTATTCCTAGGTATCTTAACTTGTTTGCCACAATGGTAAATGGGATTTTTTTTTTCTTGTTGTTGTTTCTCTTTCTGTGAGTTCATTGTTGGTGTATAAGAATGTCGTCAATTTCTTGAAGTCAATTTTGTATCCTGCTACTTTGCCAAATTTATTTATTAAGTCTAGTAGATTTCTGATGGAGTTTTTAGGGTTTGCCTTGTACAATATCATGTTACCTTCAAATAATGACAGTTTCACTTCCTCTTTTCTAATTTGGATCCCTTTTTTTTCTTCATGTCTAATGGCTGTGGCTAAGAGTTTCAGTACTATGTTAAGTTAAGAGTGGTAACAGTGGACATTTCTGTCTTGCTTCCATTCTTAAGAGAAATGCTTTTAGATTTTGCCCATTGAGTATAATGTTGGTTGTATTTTTTTCATATATGGTCTTTATTGTGTTGAGATATAATCCCTCTATTGGCACATTGCTGAGTGTTATTATCAGAAATGTGTGCTGGGTTTTGTCGAAGGTTTTTTCAGCATCTATTGATATGATCGTATGGTTTTGTTTGTTTGTTTGTGTGTTTAGTACGTGCCCCTAGTGGGAATCGAACCCAGGACTCTCTGGGCTGCAGACTGATGCTCCAACCACTGAGACAAACTGGCCAGGGCAATTGTATGATTTTTATCTTTCACTTTATTTATGTGGTGTATCACATTTATTGATTTGTGAATATTGTACCATCCTTGCATCCCTGGGATAAATCCCATTTGGTCATAGTGAATAATTTTTTTTGATATATTGCTGGATCCAATTTGCTAATATTTTTTTAAGAATTTTGGCATCTGTGTTCATCAGGGATATTGGCCTATATTTTTCTTTCTTTGTAGTGTCTTTATCTAGTTTTGGAATTAGGATTATGCTGGACTCATAAAATGAGTTTGGAAGTCTCCTGTGTTCTTGGATTTTTTGGATCAATTTTAGGAGAATGTGTATTAGGTCTTTGAATGTTCGGTAAAACTCCCCGGTGAAGCCATATGGGCCTGGGCTTTTGTTTGCTGGGTGTTTCTTAATTATTTCTTTAATTTCCTTTTCTGTTATTGGTCTGTTCAAGTTTTCTGTCTCTTCCCAGATCAGTTTTGGAAAACTGTGTGTTTCTAAAAATTTGTCCATTTCGCCAAGATTGTCCAATTTGTTGGTGTATAGTTGATCATATTATGTTTTGATGGTCCTTTGTATTTCTGTGGTGTAGTTGTTACTTCTGTTTTATTTCTGATTTTGTTTATTTGGGTCTTTTTGTTTGTTTCTTGGTGAGTCTGGCTAAAGGTCTATCAATCTTTTTTTCTTTTTAAAGAAACGGCATTTTGTTTCATTGATCTTTTGGATTTTTTTTTTTTTTTTTTTAGTCTCTATGTCATTTATTTCTGCTCTGACCTAGTTCTTTCCTTCTACTTGTTCTTTCCTTCTACTTGTTCTGAGTTTTCATTTTGTTTTCTTTTTAGTTCTTTAAGTTGTAGGGTGAGAGTCAATTAGAAATTTTTCTTGTTTGTTAAGGTTGGCCTGTAGTGCTATGAACTTCCCTCTCAGTACTGCTTTTGCTGCATTCCATAGATTTTGTGTTGTTGTGTGTTCATTTTCATTGGTTTCCTGGAAGGTTTTAATTTCTTCCCTGATCTCATTGGTAATCCATTTGTTGTTGAATAGCATGCTATTTAGCCTCCAAGTGTTTGAATGTTTTTGTGTCTTTTTGTTGTAATTGAGCTCTAGTTTCATGCCTCTGTGATCCGAGAAGATGTTTTATGTGATTTCAATATTCTTAAGTTTGTAGAGTTACTTTGTTTTCTAATATGTGGTCTTTCTTTGAGAATGTCCCATGTGCACTTGAGAAGAATGTATATTCTGCAGCTTTGGGGTGAAATGTTCTGTAAATATCAATTAAGTCCAACTGACCTAGTTAGTCACTTAATAACTCTATGTCCTTGTTAAATTTTTTACTAAAAGATCTATTCAGTGGTGTCACCAGGGTGTTAAAGCTACCCACTATGATTGTATTGCTATTGATCTCTCCCTTGAAGACCTCCAGAAGTTTTTAAATATATTTTGTTGCTCCCATATTTGGTGTATATATGTTTACCAGGGTTATATCCTCGTGTTATATTGATCCTATTAATATTATGTAGTGACATTCTTTGTCTCTTATTATGGTCCTTGTTTTGAAGTCTATCTTGTCAGATATGAGTGTTGCCACATCAGCTTTTTTTCATTTTCATTTGCTTGGAAAATTTTTTTTTATCCCTTCACTTTCATTCTGTGTGAGTCTGTTGTTGTGAAGTGGGTCTCTTCTAGACAGCAGATATATGGGTCATGTTTTCTTATGCAGTCAGCTACCCTATGTATTTTGATTGGAGCTTTTAAGCCTTTTACATTTAAAGTTATCATTGATAGTTATTAGTTGCCAGTTTTGTTTTATGCTTGTGCTCCTCTTTCTTTCTCCCTGTTTCTTCTTCATCTTACGACAGTCCCTTCAGTATATTTTGCAGTGCTGTTTTGGTGGTAAATTCCTGTAGCTTTTTTTTTTTTTTTAATCTGTTTAGCTCTTTATTTCTCCTTCAATTTTGAATGATAGACTTGCTGGATAGAATAGTTTTGGATTCGGACTCTTGCCTTGCATTACTTTGCACATTTCATGCCACTCCCTTCTGGCCTACAGTGTTTCTATTGAGAAATCAGCTGACAGTCTAATGAGAGCTTCCTTGTAGGTAACTTTCTGTCTCTCTCTTGATTCCTTTAATGTTCTTTCTTTGTCTTTAATGTTTGCCATTTTTATTATGATGTGTCTAGCTGTGGGTCTTCTGGGGTTCATCTTGTTTGGGACTCTCTGTGTTTCCTGGACTTGTGTGACTTTTTCCTTCACCAGTTTGGGGAAGTTTTCTGTTATTATTTCTTCAAACAGGTTCTGTATTCCATTCTCTGATTCTTCTCCTTCTGGTACTCCTATAATGTGAATGTTGTTACATTTTGTATTGTCCCACAGCTCCCTTATAATCTCCTCCTGCTTTTTATTTTTCCCATTAGCTGCTCTATTTGGGTGTTTTGTTTTGTTTTCCTACCCTTTTTTCTAAGTCACTGATTTGGTCTTCAGCCTCTTCTAATCTAATATTGATCCTTTCTAAAGTATTTTTCATAACAGCTATGTCTTTCTTCATTTCCTCTTGATTTTTATGCATAACTTTTGCCTCTTTTTGTAAGCTGAAGTAGTTCCCAGTGAGCTCTTCATAATTCCTATCAAGTTGCTTGTAGTCCTCACCAAATTGTTTGAGCATCCTTAAAATCATTGCTTTGAATTCTTTATCTGACAAGTTGCTTTATTCTAGTTCCTGTATTTCCTTTTCTGGCGATTCCTGTCTTTTTTTTTATTTGGGTGTTGTTTCTTTGTCTCACCATTTTAGCAATTTGGTAGTGCTAAGCCCAGTGAGGGATGTTGGAGTATGTAGGCAGGTCGGTGTGTATTAACTAAGGCTGTTGTGCCTCCCAGCTGGTTTTGATGTATGGCCCCTCTTGCCTGCTTTGGGTTCTGGAGAATTGACACCTGGAGGCTAGTATTGGTCTGTCATGCAAGTTTCAGCTTCCCAAGACTTGCTGCTGCTTGGGCTGGTGCACTGCTCCTGATCAGCTTCTGTTGATGCTGCTGGGGATGGGGCTCCACTGCCCATATATGCTGCTGCTGCCTGGAGGGCATGGGTCCAGCTGGTGCACTGCTGGTGTGTGTAGGTCCCACTGGTACACTGCTGAGGTGTATGGGGTCCCAGTAGTAAAGTTCTTGGGTACATAGGTTCCAATGGCCTTGTGCTGGGGTTCATGGGTCTGGCTGCTATGCTTCTGGGGTGTGTGGGTCCCACTGGTGCACTTCTGGGGTTCATGGGCTCCTGTTGGTACTCTGCTGGGGAGTGTGTGTTCCACTGGTGCACTGCTGGGGTTTGTGGGTCCCACTGGTACCCTGCTGGAGTGCATGGGTCTTCCTAGTGTGCTGTTGAGGTACCCTGCTGCCTGGTGGTGCTCAGCTTCTGATCAGTCGCTGCTAGGGGACAGTGTTGGCTCCCTGTCACATTGCTGCTGCTGCTGTTGCCAGGGGGTGCTCTCAGGTACCAATCCTTAACTGCTATTGGGAGCTGAGAATGCTTTGCTCCTGTGACTTTACTGGGGGGAGAGGTTTTACTCTAACTCTGCTGCTGCAGTTGTCAGGGGAAGGTCTTGGCTACCTAAGCCCTGCTGGTTGGGATGGGGCACTGCTCCTGATCAGCCACTGGGGATGTGTTTCAGCTGCCAATATGAGCTGCTAATGCCTGTTGGGGGTGGGGCTCCACTCCCACCCAGTCACTGTTGCTGTGAGGGGAGGTGCTGGGTTCCCAAGCTGGTGCTAGTGCAGCAACGAGCTTGGGGGAGCTGCTGCTGCTGTTGGGGGTTGGGCTGTACTCCTGCCCAGTCAGTACTGCCATAGGGGAGGGTTCTGGGCTTCAATCAGGTTTCTGCTCTAGGGGATGATGCTCGGCCCCCAGCTGGTTTCTGCTACTGCAGCTGGAACCTTGATAGCACTGCTACTGTGTGCTGACTGCATTCATACTGCAGAGTCCACTGGACTGATGGTGCAAGGTGTGCTGGTGGACTTAGGTCGCTTGGCCCTAGCCACTCCTCGCTTCCTCCTCCTAGGGAAGACCCAGGATCTTCCAAAATATCTGGGCCTCCTGGCTGCACAGGGGAAAGTTTGCTGATGTACCGCTTACCACAGTAGCTGGCTGCTTTCTGTCCACAGCACAGGAATCTTCTAATCTTCTGCCCCGTGTCTCTGAACTTCTCAAGGTTGGTCATCCACACTTGCATTCACTCACACTTTCTTTCACACTCACTCACACTCTCACACACTCACCCTCACTCTGGTCCTGCTTGCCACCATCTTCTTTCCTCTCTCCTACACTATTATTATTCCTACTTTACATATGAGGAATCTGAGACAATGACACAGAGTAACTTTTTCAAGGCCATGCTGCTAATAAATGGCAGAGCCAGGATTTTAACCTACCCCCTCATACTACTGTACTCTACTAGACTTCTTTTTACAGATACACCAAGGGAAGCACCTCCTGGTAATGAGTGAGAGAGTCCCCAGAGTCTCCAGAAACTCTAGAGTATTGGTGCATGTTATTATCCTCTAAGAAATGGCAAATTCCATTATCACAAATCAGAGGATAACCAAGACAGTCAATAATGAATTTTGGAGTACCTACCCATTGAATAAGCAAATATATGGGAATATGTCTCTGTATTAATTATCTTTTGTTGCATTAATAATCACCCCAAAACTCAACAGCTTAAAGAATAAACATTTATGATCTCACAGTTTCTGTAGATCAGGAATTTATGCATAGCTTAGCTAAGTGCCTCTGTCTTTTATGAGACTAGAGTCAAACTCAGCCAAGGCTTCGGTGTCATCTGAAGTCTCAACTGAGGGGGGATCTTACTCTGAGCTCATTTATATGGCTGTCAGCAGGATTCAGTTCCTCACAAACTATTGCTCAGAGGTTTCAAGTCCTTGGTGGATGTCTTTCTCAGTTCCTTCCCAGGTCTCTCCTGTAGGGCAACTCAACACATGGCTGCTGACTTCCCTCAGAGTAAGTCAGCAAGAGAGATAAAGAGAACAAGCTTCTAAGACAGAAGTCACAACCTTTTTATAACCTGATCTAGGAAGTTGATATCATTTAACTTCTGACATGTTTTATTTGTTAGAAGAGCATTGCTAAGTTCAACATATATTAAAATGGGGAGGATTACAAAGGACACGAATAACAGAAATTAGGGGTCTTTGGGGATCAACTTAGAAGCTGTCTAGCATAGTCTCTAACATCATCCAAAGGCAGGAAGCTCTACAGTGGCTCTACCAGTCGATCATTAATCTGAGTTGTTACCTTCAAGTACTAGAGTATTCTAAACCAATAATATAAGCTACATTAAGATTTTACTTGTACTTCTAAGATTTTTATTAGTTTCATTTTTGCCTTTATTTCTAGTTTTTGCCAGATTGGCTTTTAAAATGTGCTATGAAACTAGATTGTTCCTTCCTTAACTCTTCACCATTTTTGTTTTATCCTTTAAAACCTATGTCTTGACTCAGATCCAGGAAGATTTCCCTAATTAATCTTGCCTGACATAAGGGGGTTTTCTTGTCTGAGGCCCAAGTTATTTCTTTTAAGAGACACATATAGGCAAAAAATAGCAGATTATGTGTGGAATTTTGAATAGACAAAATTGTTGATACTTTTCCCTGTTCTAAGTAGATGTAGGTATATCTCACAGGCTTCTAAGTGTTTATTATATGTAATTAATGCCTGTAAAACAAGGTTACACTCACTGACGAAAAGAACAAAGTGGGGTGGGTTCTCTCTTAAGACATGTGCATAT
Source organism: Molossus molossus (assembly GCF_014108415.1). Taxonomy (NCBI): domain Eukaryota; kingdom Metazoa; phylum Chordata; class Mammalia; order Chiroptera; family Molossidae; genus Molossus; species Molossus molossus. The sequence continues at coordinate 53,687,652 of NW_023425355.1, forward strand.
ATCAGTATTTCTTGCTTATTGTTAATATTTTCAATTTTCTGGACTATGAGCTGACATAAATTACAATTATTTCTTCCTGTCTTATCTGGCCTAATAGGTACTGACCTCTGAGCTGCTAAGCTGTCTGCCACTATTGCCTGTGGTTAATTAAACCTGCCTATCAGCAAAGTCAACTTGATTTTTCTTAGACAGTTTATATCTCCAAACTGCAACTTTTTGAAGCTTTTACTTTAGCTAACCAAACCAAAGATTCTGGTCCCTCCCGGCCATCCTCTGTCCTGTTACCACTATTCCATATTATAAAAACTGCCTTCTTTCACTGTCAGAAAATTATCTTCCTCTATCAGGAAAATGATGACTTTGGGCACAGACTCCTTGTTACAACCCTACCAAAGCCTGTCCTGTCTCAGCTCTGTATCAAACTTGAAAATATTATTTCTAACTTCCTCCATCTGCCATCAAATTTACCTGTTCCCTGGCCAGTGTCCTCAGTGCTCTCTACATGATAAACTAAGTCATACTGAGTTCTTTATAACTGAGAATATCTTGATAAGTTGACTTATACAGCAGGATTCCCAGTTTAGTTACTGAAGAAAAAAACTGCCAGAGCATTAAGTGGATAGCTATGTTAGAATTTTTGGCACGATGGCAGAACAGTGGGATTACTACTTGTGATATAAGGACATAATAGTGCTACCTTTCAGGTAACAGTCTTGGTGCTCCTCTACTTCACTTATGCAAAGATACAGTGCTTCATAGAACATATACAGTACTTCGTCCTTATCCATCAGGGATATGTTCCAAGACACCCAGTGGATGTCTGAAACCACAGATAGTTCTAAACCCTAAATATAATATGTTTTTTTCTATACATACATACTTTTTCACTTAAAGAAAGCACTTCGTGGCTTCTCTTTGGCATATCCAAATTGCCAGCATCGCTACTCTTGTGATTTGGGGACATTATTAAGCAAAATAGGGGTTACTTGAAGACAAGCACTGTGATACCATGACAACCGACCTGATAACTAAAATTGTTACTAAGTGACTAATGGCAAGGAGCATATACAGAGTGGATATAGTAGACAAAGCAATGATTCATGTCCCAGGTAGCATGGAGTGAGATGGAACAGATTTCATGACAATAATCAGAATGGTTCACAATTTAATTATTATGAATTGTTTATTTATGGAATTTTCTACTTAATAGTTTCATACTGAGGTTGGTAATGTGTAAGTGAAACCATGGAAAGAAAAAACACGGATAATAGGGGACTATTATATTCCTATGTAGATTCAAGACAATCTTATACACAGTTTTAGTAGATAGAGTTATTAAGAAAAACTAATGATATTAAAGCTTTCCTTAAAATTTGAAACTGATACACAAGGACAGCTAATCCCTCTGACCTTGGGGATCAAACATGCAAAACTTTCCAATGAACTTGAACCTAGGTAGATGATAAAGCAAGGTTACATTTATACCAGGCTCTCTTGTAGGCCAGAAGCAATAGCTGTATTTAAGATAGATGCACATCCATGGCCCAGTCAGCTAATGAGTGACATGGTGCAAATCATCATAATCTTTGGGATATGTGCAGATTATAAGGACTCTTTTAATTTGTTCACTGGAGATTTGTGATAGGCATGTAAGAGCATGTCCTGTATAGGTGAATATATAGAGAAGACCTATCTAGGACAGATTTGTCATTTACTAGCATTGGCCAAGCTGTTTCTAGATTCAAATAATATACATGTTCATTAATATCTGACTGAAATGGAATTATTTCATTCAATAAATACTTTTATTGTATATATTTTTTTATTGTCTCTTGTTTCTCCCCATTAAAATGCAAGCTTCATAAGAGCAGGGATCTTGTTCGTCTTGTTTCCTTTGGTAATGCTAAAGGAACAGGTCTAGGCATAGAATAGGTCAGTAAATGTTGGTTCAGTGAACATAAATACTATAGGCCTTCAATGACTCTTGCCAATGTTTCCCTACTCAGTTCTTCTCTTGTATACCACACGAGTTATATGTTCTTTATTACTCCTTGACTCTCCTTAAACCTGCAACCTTTTCATATGTATTCTCACTCTCAGTAAAATATGACAACTTCTACATTTTATAACAAATAAAAGGCATCAGATGTGAATTTCCTCAACCTCTCTCTCTAAACCCACAAACTTTCATTTGCTGTATTATTGTGATTGCTCTTGCTTTTGTTTTCTCATGATATTCTCCCTGTGTCTGTCTGTCTTCACGTTCCATTTTATTCTTCTTATAAGGATACCTATCATATTGGAATAAGGGCTGATCCTACTCTAGCATGACTTCATGTTAACTAATTAAATCTGCAATGACAATTTTCAAATAAGGTCATATTCTGAGGTACTGAGGTTTAAGACTTCAACATATCATTTTGGGGAACACAAGTCAACTCATATTGCCTTCCAGCAATTGCTCGGCATCATTCTTCCCCTCTTAATTTACACTTGCTGAATGTTATCTATACTCACTATGCTTTCACTCCTTAATACATTTAAATAAGTTTCTAGTATCATCACATCTCTAAATCTACTTTTACTAAATTCTTTGTACCATGTCCAATGGATACTTTTTCTTCTAAACCTTATGAAATGTTTATTTCTAGAATTGTTCATTTATATTTTCTAACTATGGTTGACCATGGAAAGTGAAACTGTGGATAAAGGGGGGACTGCTATATAAGATAGAAAAAACTGTGCTAAAAAAGCATCTCATCACTCGGCTGGTGTTGCTCAGTGGATTGAGCATCATTCCATAAACTGGGAAGTCCTGGTGCAATTCCCAGTTGGGGAACATGCCTGGGTATCGGGCATGATCCCCAGTGGGTGGCGTGCAGGAGGCAGTCAATCCATGTTTGTTTTTTTTTTCTCACATTGATGTTTCTATCTCTCCCTCTCTGTTCCTTTCTCTTTTTTTGAAAAAAAAAAATCAATATAAACATTTTTTTAAAAAATCATCTCATCATATTGAGTGCTGAAGCTGTTTTTACATGTACAGCTCTAAATATTTGGACGTAGCCTTAGAAAACTAGTAGTTCCTCTAAACACCTTTTAATTTTTTTTAAAAAATGAAATGAAACAATAGTATAATACATGGAAAAGTGTGCAACTTTACTTATTGTCTATATATTCTGTGATAAGTATCTTTTTAGACCTTTAAAAGCACAATTACTGCTAGCTACCAACTTGCTATGGTACATAAGATTACCCAAAATAATCATAAGTATTACATCATCTCTATTGTAGAGAAAATCCAAGTAGAATTTTTATATAGAATTGTTTCCAAGGCACGGTATGTTCCAAGTTATGAAAAATTGCTTGATAAATGAACTTTTGGAAATCAACTCTTTTGCTAGTTAGGAACTGCTTATGTTATGTATATGGCATTTTTCCAGATTTTTAAACACTGCTAGAAAAGATCCTGTGGTACTTTGCTAATCAAAATAAATCCAAATCATTTTCATGGTGATATTTGCTTCATCTCTTCAACATATAGTGCGAGACATACACCAACAGCTCCCAGCCTGCGTATAAGAAAGTTTGGCTGCTTTGCAAAATATCCTCAATAGTTCAATGCATATTGAGCTGAATCAATCTCTCTTGTCTCCCACATGTACAAACTTCCCAAGGGGACCACTAATTAAGCAAAATCCACCTCAAAACTTAAAACAAATTGCATTACTAATAGCATTCCCTTTCTAAGAAGAGGGATTTTAACACCATACAAATTCATCCTCACCTCCTATCCTTGGTGCCTAGAGAACAAACTGATCTTAGTCTGATTTATGTGGACCTTCACAATCAGACCCCAGTTTACCTTTCCAGGCTCTTCTTTCTTTCTTCCTAAACGTAGATACTCTATGAGTTAGATGTTCATTGGTTCCTGAACACCAGTTCTTGTGTGCCTTTGTTTGCCCTACCTCCACTGTCTGACTGTCTTGGACTGCTTCTCTTCACTAACAGAAGGCAGTCTGGTCGTTTACAGGAGAATTAATTCTAGAGTGTGAAAAACCCAGGGGTTAAATCCTGGCCCTGCCATTCAATAGTCATGTGCCTTTGGGCAAAGTTTCTTAAACCTTAGTTTATTCACCTGAAAAGTGAGGATTATCATGTTGCCAACTTTACAGGAATATTATGTGGGTTAAATGAGATAATGAATGTAAGGCACCTAGCCCATATTAGCTGTCTAACAAATAGGACATATCATCATCATTATTATCCTTTTTATTTTCTCATGACTCAATCTTCAGCCCAGCTCACAGGGATATCCCATTTCTTTGAAATCCAAGATCATGATGCATGTATATCCCATGTATGGTACTTTAATATTAGTTTTATTTGTAGGTGCAAATATTGTATCTACCCAAGTACACTGAAATCTCATTTAGGGCTAAAAATATGTCAACCATCTCTGTATTATTCCCAATAAATGGTTGTACAAAAATAGAACCCCCAAAATATGTGTTCATTGTCTAAGATTATAGATACAGAACTAGTAGGCATTGACTGGTGGGATAATGACATATTGACTGGAGGATAACAAAATTAAATAATAAATAATGCTTACAACTAACATTTTGTTGAACATTTACAGTTAAAAACAACATACATCAAGTATTTATTATATGGGAGACACTCCATCAGGCACTTGACAGATATGGCATTTCATCCTCACAACAATATTGTGAGGTAGGTACTATTAGCTTCATTTTACAGATGAGGAAACAGTCTCACAGATGTTATATAACATTTCTAGGATTATATAGTTCTGGGAGCCAGGACTTAGATCATTTGACTCCAGATTCTGAGTTCCAAACCTACAGGCATAATGCTTTACTAAAGGACAGATATTGTCCAAGGAACTTTACAAATTATCAAAGGTCACTTCACTATTGATACCCAGGGTGAACCTTGCTGAGGTGAAAAACACATACATAAGAAGAAAATATTCAGCATTCGTGGTTGAAAAAAAAAAAACAGGGAGTTCTAGTTCACTAGAACATCTCCACACTTATTTATTACATGTAATTTATGATTATTCTTGAATTGAGGATCCAATCTATGTGGTAGAAGAGGGGAGGGTGATCAAAAGAAGGCATATAGATGGGGCAGATGGCTGGAGGAGTAGATGGCCATGCAGGAGAGAACGACTGTTGCCTGCTGTGTCCCAGGAAGGCTCAGTGTCCAACAAGAAAAGAAAATGATTGGAAAACACTTCACAGTGCAACAAACTGAATGGAATAACAGCCTATTCATCCACTTTGAGCAAGAAAAAAGTAACAGTGCCCACTGCCTGTGTGGGTGTTCTTAGTCTTTTCCAGCAAGGTGTGTGTTTAAAAAAAGATTAGTACAATAGGGCATGAAAACAGCCGCCTGCATAGACTTGGCAGATTTGTACTGTGGAACAGTTCCGTCTGACATTTAAAATGTGGCAAAAGTACTTAAATTCTATTTAAAAATAAGTTTTATATAGTCACTTATTTTCTTCTTATAAGCATGAGTTCAATGAAGATGGCATCATGAGCTTTACAGGATGCCCCCCAGAATGAATGCTTTCCAAAGACAAGCATATGTGGCACTGAGGGATGACAAGCTGATTAGGCTGCTATGGTTCCCAGGCTTGTGCCTGAGAATACTATGATCTCAAGAAAGAAAATGTGTGGGTGGAATTTGGATTGGGTTTTAAACTGGAAATGTAGCTCTAAACCACTGCAGCCAAGTTCACAAATGGAACATGAGATCAAGATTTTCTCTCTGGTAAAGAGTGATTCATTTCAATTAACAAATGGCAAAGAGTAAAGGAATAAATAGGAATATTTTCTGTCATGTCACTGAGGGACTAGCGACTTGGGCCTGTATCTTGATTTCTTCACAGTGGCTGAATTTGGTTAAAAGATTGTAAAACTGGTTGAATAGGTCATGTAGCATAGCTACTAACTTATTCTTGTTCTATAGCATAATGATTGGAAACACAGAACTGAGTAGACAGATTTACTTTTTTCTCCAGTGAGTTACTGGCTCAAAAGCATCTATCCATAGTCTCCAAATTATCCCCCTGCTAGAACCATGGCCAGGAGCTAGAGAACATTCTGTCACTATACAATAGTGTTTTGGGAGTTGCAGAGGAAAATTGTTTTGAGTGTTGCAGATGGAAATTTCACCCTTTTCTCCAAACTTCTGCATCTGTCTGTCTGCTTAACTGCACCCCCACTCATTCTCTACCTACCCCCTATCCCAAACAAGTACATTTAAGTACACAGGTTTCAATATCAGGATTAGAGAGTGCAGGTGAGTAAAACATTCTATTAAGCTTTCATCTTAGCCCCATCATCCCATTTAGTTTTTCTCAAAGATTATTGAGCACTGGCTCCACTATTAATGAAATAGTAATTAGATTCCAATTTGATTATTGTTCTTTGCACATAGCTTCCTTGATATAGAATCCTGCAAGAAGAAGGGGGACATTGAAAGGACAGGAACCAGTTAATTTTAGAGTCCGGAGCTAAAATACCAATCTGAGACTATCAAAACCATACCCATAACTACTATTCTGGAATTGGAAGTATATCTTGCTTAGATTACTAAAATAGACACTTGTCTATTCCTCTCATTTCAATTCATACCTTTATCTTGTCAATCCTTATCATAACTAGAGTTTACTTCCCACTTTAAAAACATTTTCATATTACTCCTTTTCTTAAAAGCATTTCTTTATCCTTAGCATGATTTTGAAGACTCTTGTTAAAATGGCCTTGGTAAGCTGTAAATGAGTGGTTCTCAAAATTTGTGTCAACGAATTGATATGTTTGTCCTACCCCAGAAACAGTTTAGCTAAGTCTGAAGAGAACCCTGCAAATCTGCAATAGAACAAATGCCTTAGACTATTCTGATACATATTCTGGGCACCATACTTTGAGAAACATTTTCTCGTTGTGGTACAGATTGACCTGCCCTCATCATCTTTTTCTCCTCAGTTGACTCCCTCTACTCTTCTTGAAATATTGTGTTCATGGACTTATAAAATGTTGAATTGGAATAAACCTTAAAGATCGTTGAAGTTCCCTTCACACTGTATATAGGCATTCTCTCCAAAGGTTGTCCATAGATAGGTCTCCGACCTCTGTACCTCATCTCACTTTTGAATGGCTCTAAAAAGTCCAAATTTCATCCAGTAAGAGAAATACCCAGGAGTATTAGAAGGAGCACTGCATCATTAATCAGAATTTAGATCCTGACTGCTACTTTTTAGCTTTGTGATTTTAAGAAAATCAATCTGTCTGTAGCTCAGTTTCCTCTTCTGTATTAAGATGGTAATGTGAAAGGCAGTGTAATGTAACTGTTAAGAGTATGGACTGGAGTCCAGCCTGAGGGGAATTAAACCTTGGCTCTGCTAGTTGCTAGATGTGTGATCTTGAGCGTGTTACTTCACCCCTCCATGCTTCAGGTTTGTTGTCTGTAAGGTGTACCTGATAATAAGTGTAACTAACTCATGTGTTGAAAGGTAAATGAGTTTATATGTGCAAGTGGTTGGCCCACAATGAGCACAATATTAATGTTAACTATTACTATATTCTAGTATATTGGGGTAAAATTACTGCAGTAACTACCACAGAGGATTGGTATAAAAATAAAAATTATGTGAAATGATGTATGATAAAGTACTCAACAATCTATAAAATGTCATATAAATATAATAATTTAGTTGCTTTCTTTTACCACCAGGCTTAACAGCTTCAGAGTTTTCAACAATTTCTTATATCACATAGCTTATAGGCTCTTTATCATCTTGGTTATAATTTATGGATGTGCTATATTTGGTTATTTTTTAATTTTTATTTTACTTTTTTAGAAAGAGAGAGAGAGAGAGAAACATCGATGTGAGAGAGAAATATCAATCAGCTGCCTTCTGCATGCCCCCTACTGAGAATCGAGCCCTAACCAGGAATCAAACTGGGACCTCTCAGGCCGTGGGATGATGGTCAGTCCACTAAGCCACACCGGCCGGGTTGGTTATTCATTTATTAATTCATCAAACATTTTATGAACACCTACTATAATCTAAGTACTGTGCAATCTAAGTACTGTGTTGTAAAGATACAACAATGACTAAAACACAGTTCCATTCCCCCCAAAAATGTTATCCAATGGTCAAACACTTCTGAAAATATGACATCAGTATCAAATGTTATTAAAGGATTGGCTGGGCCAATGCATGTCTCTTGTTCTGTATAGTACATTTTTATCAATACAGTCAAAGCCCTGTCTTTTTTTTTTTTTTAACTCATCTTTATTGTTGAATGTATTACAGATGTCCACCATTTTGTTCCCCATTGATCCCCTCCTCCACAATCCCACCCCCCTCTTGCCTTCCCCCACACAATGGTCAGTGTCCATTGGTTATGCATATATGCATAGAAGTTCTTTGGTTTATCTCATCTCTCCCTCCTTCCCCCTTCCCTTTGAGGTTCATCAGTCTAATAACAAATTTGTACTTCTTAATTTGTTTATCTTTTTCACTCATTCCCCCAGTCCCCACCCATCTGGCAAGCAACAACAAGTTCTCTGTATAAATGAGTCTCTTTCTGTTCTGCTTGTTCATTTTATTTGTAAATTAAATTGTTGATAAATATGTATTAATTGTCATTTTATTGTTCATATTTTTGTTCTTCTTTTGCTTCAAGAAGACCCTTCTTGAAGCTCCTTACACTATCCTAATTTTTTTGGATTCTTTATTCTTTTTGCTGTTCTGATTGGGTGATTTTTGCTTTCTTTATATTCTAAATTGCTGGTTTGATTCTTGGCTTTACCTACTCTACTATTGATTCTCTGAAAATTAGTCTTTATCTCAGTTAGTGCATCCTTCATTTCTGACTGGTCCTTTTTTTATGTTATCAATGTTCTCACTAAGTTCTTTGGAGATTTCCTTAAGTTCTTGAAGTTCTCACTAATTTCCTTGAGCAACCTTATAACCAGTGTTTTGAACTTTGCATCTGATAGATTGCTTATCTCAATTTTGTTTTATTCTTTCTCTGGAGTTTTGTTCTTTTCTTTAATTTGGGACATGTTTCTTTGTCTCCCAATTTTGGATGCTTCATTGCAATTGTTTCTATATATTAGGTAAAGTTGCTATGTCTCCTAGGCTTCGTAGGGTGGCCTATTGTTGTAGGTGTCCTATAGGATCCAGTGGCACAGCCTCCCTGATCACCCCAGCTGGGCCCTCAAGGTGCACAGATTGTATGGACTGTACACTCTTCTGTTGTAATTGAGTCTTGATTGCTGTTGGCACGTCAATGGGAGGAATTTACTCAAGCTGATCAGCTGCAAAGCCTGACTGTCCCACTGACCACTGGCCTCTGACTACATTGGAGGATCAGCTGTGTAGGGGCCAACCACACAGAGCAAGGTTTAATTCAGTAGGGATCTGGTACCCACTGAGTCTGCTCATTGAGTGTGTCACATGTGGAGGTGGTTGGGAGGTGGTGTTTTGATGTGGTCTGAAGTTGTCCACTGGGTGTGCTGGCTCTGGGGCAAGGTCAGCCACTTCCTGTGTTCTATCTGGAGCCACCCAGTATAAACTACAAAGCTATCTGCAGATGGCTGCTTCTTGTGATGGGATTGGATGTGTCCAGGGAAAGGCAAGTTGTGAACTAAGGCTGGCTGCTTCTAGTGCCAGGCCTGGGGCCAATTAATGAGAGGTGTGGGGCTTGCTGCGACCACATGCTGCATGTTTGAGAGATTTTAGGAAACTCTGAAGCAGGATACAAGACAGGCCAATCCTATGGTAAAGCCTTTGGGTGGGACCGAAAGTTGGGTGGGGCAGGGCCTCAGGGCATCACTGGGAAGGGGCAAACAATGTGAGCCAGATTGCTGGAGTCCCAAATATGGTGGCTGTCTGCCACCCCAGGGAAGGGCTCACCAAAGCAACATCAGCCTTCAACAGCATGTGTGTCCAGGAGAAAGCTGCTCCTCCAGCCCTCATCCTGAGGACAAACAGCTCAGTTTTTCCCTGTATGTCTCTGGCACCCCTTAAGCTGCCTACCCTTTGAACTTAGGGGGATCATGTCTGAGTAAGTCCATGCAGAGGCCCTTTAAAAGGATCTTCCTGGGGCTCCTTCAGCCGCAACCCCCTTCTACCTCAGTTCCTGCTGGTTTTTCCAGCCAAAAGTTATGAGGACTTCTCTTCCTAGCACTGGAACCCTGAGCTGGGCACCTGGTGTGGGACAGGGTGCTCAGGGAGGACCTTTCTAGCCAAGGTGTCCCTCCTGATTTTTATCCACTACACGTGGATGTAGGACCAACTCGTTCACCCCTACACCTCTCCTACCAGTCTCAGTGTGGCTGCTTCCTTAATTTTGTAGTTATAGGACTTCAATTCAGCTCATTTTCAGGTGGTTCTGTATGATGGTTATATTGTAGTTTAGTTGTAATTTTGATGTGGTTGTGGGAGGACGCAATACTACAGTTACCTACACCGCCATCTTGACCGGAAGTCCCAAGCCCCATCAGTTTTGATTCATATGGAGCATACAATCAAATAATCCTCTGAGATTTAGACATAAAAATTTTTTTGTTGGACCAGATATTGCACCCTATATTTGTACAGGTTATTTGAAACACGAGTTAGGACTTGAAATTTATACATATTAAATGAGCTATTATCATTTTTGTCCCATCTTTCTAGACTGTAAAACTTTTTAATATCTACAGAGTTAGTAGGCATGCCATCTAACAGCAGGTGTACAGCATCATGGTTAGATGGTCATATACTTTACAGAGTATTTTGGAACAGTATCAAAGGACTTTAAAGCAGTATCTAGTAATTGATCAATAACTATTAGCTATTATTATTTGAGTGCCTTACAGCTCATATTCCAGGCACCCAGATAATAATAGCTAATGTTTACTGATCAATTACTAGATACTGTTTTAAAGCCCTTAGTTACTGTTTCAAGTATTTTACATGTATAAACACATCTTACCCTTACAACAATGCTATGAAACAATTGCTGCTTCTGTTTAATTTTATAGAAAGAAAACTGGAGAACTGAGAGATAATATCAATTTTCTGAGATTCCATAGCTAATAAGTGACAGAGCTATAATTTTAAATCTGAAGTCTAGTGCTAAAACCCACATGCAATCAGTAAGATATTCCTTTGCTTGTTATTGAACAAGTGAAATGGAATTAACTAGCCATATTCTAACCTTCAGTGAAGACATACTAGACTTTTGTAATCATCACTGCCTTTTATTTATTTTATATTTTTATTAATTTATTTTGGTTACAGATGTATCTCCTTTTTTCCCCCGAGACCTCCTACTCCCTATCCCACCCCCCTGCCTTTTCTTAGTGTTTGCAACCCATTTCATGATGAATTCACTAAACATTTCCACTAAGGATTGATGTTAACATCACTGGCCTATAATTTCTAGAATAAGACCCCCTCCTGTTAAAAAATCAAATTAGCATTATTTTTATTTTATTTTCATTTATTGATTTTACAGAGAGAGGAAATGAGAGGGAGAGAGAAATAGAAACATTGATGAGAGAGAGAGAGAACATCGATTGGCCACCTCTTGCATACCCTCCACTGGGGATCAGGCCCACAACTTGGGCATGTGTCCTGACTGGGAATCGAACCAATGACCTCTTTGTGCATGGGTCAACACTCAACCACTGAGCCACACTGGCCAGGCAGCATTATTTTTATAATTGCATTCAGTCAGAAACCCCTCTCATTGAATTAATATATTTCTTTCTTTGACCTATGACTAAGCAGCCTGCTTGCCTATCATAATTAAAAGTAAACTACCAGAATTTCATTAAATATTTAATTGGTGTCTTTGGCAGAAAATCAGAAAGCCAACTAAAACATCAAAAATGGATCTTTAAACTCATTCACTGGTAACTAAAATGAAGCAGAAGACAAAAAAGTTTATATTCCAAGCAGACATTGGTAATTATCACATTGGACCATGTATCTGTCTAGCCACCTTCTGTTCCCAAGATGAAATTAAAACTCTTGGTGTGCTGGCTTGCTATTCCTGTTAGTTACAATCTCCTCCAAATAGACTGGAGGAAGGGATCCTCTGCATTGTTATTTAATTTCACTGACATTTTGAAAAAGTGGAATGAACCTTCTCTTATTATTTCTTTGTCCCTAATAGGGTCTGTTACCAGTTTGCTCCCAGAAAAAGTTATTTATTACTATCTTCTTTCATGCTTTTTTTTTCATCTTCCTGCTAACTTTCTGTGGATAAACATTATGTGAGCATTCAATTAGGCAAGGAGTGGGAAAGTGGGAAGCAGAAAATAAATTTCTGGCTTCTATTATTTGACATGCACTGTGGCAACATTTTGGTCAAAGTTGTACAGATCCCTATCAATTTTATGGAATAGTATTAACCCCCCAAATTGAAAAAGTAAATTCTCAAAAATTTTGATCATTATTTTCTAACTTGTGTACTATGGACCATGAATGTAGTATATTTTAAGTGTGTGTTGGGGGAGGAAGGTGCATGCTCAAGTTTTGGAAAATTTTTGTTTTCTACATAAGTGGACATAATTTACAATTTCAATCAATGTTAACATTTCAATTATTTACAATTTCAATTACTATTTACAATTTAAATTTACAAATGTTTCTTGATGACCCTCTGTGTTTCAGGCACTGTTGCAGAATCTGGTGATAGAATGGTGAATAAAGCAGATATAATCCTTGCCGTAATTGAGCTAACATCCTAGTCGGAGAAACAGAAAATATACAAGTCACTGAAAAAATAAATGAGATACTCTTAGATAATAATACATGTTTTGAATAAAATAAAATAAAATAGTAATGAGACTGAGCTTGGCAGGAGGATGTGTTGGAAAAACTTTAGATAAAATATTCAGGGAAAGTCTCTCCAAGGAGGTGATATTGATCTGAAATACCTCCTTGGCTAAGTTTATCCCTAGGTATGTCATTTCTTTTGTTGTAATGGTAAATGAGATTGTTTTTTTGGTTTGTTTTGCCTTCTGAGTGTTCATTATTGGTGTATAAGCATGCCATCAATTTATGGATGTTAATTTTGTATCCTGCTACTTTGCCAAATTTATTTGGTAGCTGCAATAGATTTTTGATGGAGTCTTTAGGGTTTTCTATGTACAATATCAAGTAATCTGAACATAACGACCCTTTCACTTCCTTCTTTCCAATTTAGATCCCTTTCTTCATGTCTAATTGCTGTGCCTAATATTTCCAGAACTGTGTTAAATAAGAGTGGCACAAGTGGGCATCCCTGTCTTGTTTCTGTTTATAAGGGAAATACTTTTAGTTTTTGCCCATGGAGTATGATGTTGGCTGTACATTTTTCATATATGGCCTTTATTATGTTGAGACATGGTCCCTCTATTCCCACATTGCTGGGCATTTTTATCAGAAATGGAGGCTGTATTTTGTAAAATGCTTTTTCAGTGTCTATTGATATAATAATATGGTTTGTATCTTTTATTTTGTTTATGTGGTGTATCATATTTATTGATTTGTGAATATTGTACCAAACTTGCATTCCTAGGATGAATCCCACACTGTCATGGTGTATAATTTTTTTAATGTATTGCTGGATCCAAGTTGCTAATATTTTTGAAAGATTTTGGCCTCTATGTTCACCAGGGATATTGGCCTGTTGTTTTCTTTCTTTGTAGGGTCTTTATCTGCTTTTGGAATTAGAATTATGCTCACATAAAATCAGTTTGGAAGTCTTTCTTCTTCTTGAATTTTTTTGAATAGTTTGAAGAGCATTGGTGTTAGTTGTTCTTTGAATGTTTGGTAAAACTCCCCTGTGAAGCTGTCCAGGCATGGGCTTTTGTTTGCTGGGATTTTATTGATTACAACTTCAGTTTCCTTAGTTGCTCTTGGTTTGTTCAAGTTTTCTATCTCTTCCCGGATCAGTGTTGGGAGACTCTGTGATTTTAAAATTTTTTTCATTTCACCCAGATTGTCCAATTTGTTGGCGTATAATTGTTCATACTTATGATTTAACAATCCTTTGTATTTCAGTGGTGTCAGTTGTTATATCTCTTCTTTTGTCTCTGATTTTGTTCATTTGGATCCTCTGTTTCATGGTGAGTCTGCATAAAGTTCCATCAATCTTGTTTATCTTTTCAAAAAACCAGCTTTTTGTTTCATTGATCTTTTGAATAGTTTTTTTTGTTTTTGTTTTTTTTCCTATGTTATTTATTTCTGCTCTGACTGATACTATTTCTTTCCTTCAACTTGCTCTGAGTTTTCCTTTTTGTTTACTTTCCAGTTATTTACATTATAGAGTTAGAAAGTCAATTAGAATTTTTTTCTTGTTTCCTGAGGTACTTTGTGCTATAAACTTCTCTCTCAGGACTGCTATCTGCGTGTCCCACATACTTTGTGTTGTTGCATATTCATTTTCATTGATTTCCAGAAAGTTTTTAATGTATTCCTTGATCTCCCTGGTAACCTATTCATTGTCTAATAACATGCAATGTAGCCACTATGTGTTTGAATGTTTTTGAGTATTTTTATTGTAATTAATTACTAGTTTCTTGCCATTGTGATCTGAGAGGATGCTTGATATGATTTTGATATTCTTGAACTTGTAGAGGCTTTTTTTTTTTTTTCTAACATGTGGTCTATCTTTGAGAATGTCCCATGTGCACTTGAGAAGAATATAAACTGCATTTTGGGTTGTACAATCTCTGTAGATATTTACTAAATCTATCTTGTCTAGTGCATTATTGAGAGTCTCTGTTTCCTTGTTGATATTTTGTCATGAGAATCTATCCAGTGATGTCAGAGGTATCTTTTGTATCATCCAGAAGTTTTTAAATACATTTTAGTGTTTCTATATTGGGTGCATATATATGCACCTGTTGGGTATCCTCCTGTTGGGTAGATCCTTTCAATATTATGTTGTGGCCTTCTTGGTCTCTAGTTACGGCTTTCATTTTGAAGGCTATTTTATCAGATATGAGTATTGCTACCCCAGCTTTCTTTTCTTGGATAATTTTTTTCTATCCTTTCGCTGTCAACCTTTGTGAGTCTTTGTTGTGAGGTGGCTCTCTTGTAAACAACATATATGTGAGTCATGCTTTCTTATCCAGTCAGCCACTATGTGCCTTTTATTCTAAGCATTCAAATCATTCACGTTTAAGGTGATAAGTGATATGTACTTATTTATTGCCATTTTTGTTTAATGTGCTTCTATTTTTCTTCCTATTTTTTCTACTAATTACTACAGTCCTTTTAGCATATCTTGCAGTGTTGCTTTGGTGTTAGTATATTCCCTTAGTCTTTTTTTTTTTTAATCTGAAAAGCTCTTTATTTGACCTTGTATTTTGAATGACAGCCTTGCTGAATAGAGTAGTCTTGGATTCAGATCCTTGTTTTTCATGACTTTGATTACGTCATGCCACTCCCTTCTGGCCTGTAGTGTTTCTGTTGAGAAATCAGCTGAGAGCCTTATGGGGATTCCTTTGTAGGGAATCTGTTGCTTATCTCTTGCTGCCTTTAGGATTCTGTCTTTATCATTAATTTTGGCATTTTAATTACTATGTGTCTTGGGGTGGGCCTGTTTAGGTACTTCTTACTGGGGGCTCTTTGTGCTTCTTGAACTTTAATGTTTTCTTTCTTCACCAAGTTAGAAAAGTTTTGTTACTATTTCTTCAAATATATTATCTAATCCTTGCCCATTTTTTTCCTCTTTGGGTACTCCTATGATGTGAATGTGATTACGTTTCCAGTTGTTCCACAGTTCTCTTAAGCTATCTTGCAGTTTTTAATTGTCTTTTCCTTTCGGTTTTCTAATTGGTTGATTTTTTTCTACCCTGCATTCTAACTCACTGATCTGGTCTTTAGCTGCCTCTACTCTGCTGGTTAGTTTTTCCAACATGTTCTTAATTTCTGCTGTGTCATTGTTCATTTCCACTTGGTTTGTTTTCAGTGTTTCTATATCTTTATTCATGGTTTTGATGTCCTTACTCATGCTGTTGTGCTTCCTCAAGATCATGGCTCTGAACTCTACCTCTGATAATTTTCATTTTTTTAAAATTTTATTTTTGTTACAGATGCTTCTCCTTTTTTAATCCATTGATACCATCCTCCACATCCTGCACACCCAGTCCCCGGTTTCGTTGTCCATGTCCATTCGTTATGTGTACAAACATATAAGTTCTGTGGTTAATCTCTTCCCTTCCCCCACCACCCCCTCCTCAGAGGACTGTCAGTCTGTACCTTACTTCCACATCTGTGGGTCTACTCTATTCCTAAGATTGTTATGTACATTATATTGTACAAAAAAGTGAGATCATGTGGTATTTGTCTTTTTCTGCTTGGCTTGTTTCACTTAGGATAATATTTTCCAGGTCACTCCATGTCATCTCAAAGGATAAAAGATCTTTCTTTCTTACAACTCCATAGTACTCCAGTGTGTATAGGTACCACCGCTTTTTTATCCATTCATCTACTGATGTAAACATGGGCTGTTTCCAGATCTTAGCTATTGTAAATAGTGCTGCTTTGAACATGTAAGATATGTCTTCTTTCTGATTGGTGTTTTAGGCATCTAAGGGTATATTCCTAGAAGTGGGATAATTGGGTCAAATGTAAGTTCAATTTTTAATTGCTTGAGGCAACACCACATTGTTTTCCATAGTGGCTGCATCAGACTACATTCCCACCAGCAGTGTACTACAGTTATATTTTCTACACACCCTCAAAAACACTTGTTGTTTGATGATTTGTTGATGACGGTCAATCTGACAGGTGTGAGGTGATATCTCATTGTTGTTTTAATTTGCATCTCTCTGATGATTAGTGATGTTGAGCATTTCTTCATATGTCTCTTAGCCATTTGTATGTCCTGTTTGGAGAGGTGTCTATTTAGTTTCTCTGCCCATTTTTTAACTGGGTTCTTTGTTTTCCTTTTGTTAAGTTGTAAGAGGACTCTATATATATATTGGAAATTAACCCCTTACCTGATATATCATTGGCAATTATGCTCTCTCATACAGTGGGTTACCTTTCCATTTTGATGATTGTATCTTTGCTGTGCAGAAGCTTTTTAGTTTGATGTAGTCCCATGTGTTCATGTTCTCCTTTGTTTCTGTTGCCTTAGGTGACATATCAGTGAAAATTCTGCTGTGAATGATGTCTGAAATATTGTTGCCTACACTTTCTTTTGGATTTTTCTGGATTCATTAGTCACATTTAAGTCTTTTACTACTTCCAAGTTTATTCTGGTGTATGGAGTAAGTTGATAGTCTAGTTTCATCTTCTTGCATGTAGCTGTCCAATTTTGCCAACACCATTTATTAAAGAGGCTGTCTTTACTCCACTGTATGTTCTTGCCACTTTTGTCAAATATTAATTGAGCATATTGACTTGGGTCCATTTCTGGATTTTCTGTTCTGTTCCACTGGTCTATATGCCTGTTCTTGTGCCAGTAACAAGCTGTTTTGATTACAGTGGCTTTGTAATATTACCTGAAATCTAGTAATGTGCTCCCTCCCACTTTGTTTTTCTTTTTCAAGATTGCTGTGGCCACTCGAAGTCTTTTTTGGTTCAACAAGATCTTTTGAAGTATTTGTTCTAGTTCTGTGAAATATGTCGTTGGTATTTTGAAGGAGACTGCACTGAATCTATAGATTGCTTTGTGTAGTATGGTCATTTTAATGAGGTTAATTCTTCCAATCCATGAAGAAGGTATATGCTTCCACGTTTTTATATCTTCCTCTATTTCTTTTTTCAATGACCTGTAGTTTTCTGTGAATAGGGCCTTTATTTCTTTGGTTATGTTTATTCCTAGGTATATTAATTTTTTTGCTGCGATGGTAAATAAGATTTTTTGTTTGTTTGTTTCTCTTTCTGTGAGTTCATCATTGGTGTATAAGAATGCCATAGAGACTTCCGGTCAAGATGGCGGTGTAGGTAAACGCGGTATCGCGTCCTCCCACAACCACATCAAAGTTACAACTAAACTACAGAACAACCATCATTCAAAACCGCCTGAAATCAAGCTGAATGGAAGTCGTACAACTACGGAACTAAGAAAAAAAAGCAGCTACATCCAGACCGGTAGGACAGGCGGTGGCGCGAGGGGGGACGGCGCAGGGGTGAGACGGGCTGGTCCCACACCCAAGCGTGGTGGATAAAAATCAGGAGGCTCCCGTGTCTGGGAAGGTCCTTCCTGAGGACTGAGGGGTCCCCGTCCCACACCAGGTGCCCCGTTCAGGGTTCCAGTGCCAGGAAGAGAAGTCCCCATAACTTCTGGCTGGAAAAACCAGCGGAAACTGAGGCTCAGGGAAGCTGAAGCAGCTGGAGCCCCAGGCAGCTCCCTAAAGGGCCCACGCACGGACTTGTCGAACTCTCTCCCTCTAAGCTCAGAGGGGAGGCAGCTTGAGGGGCGCCAGAGACATACAGGGAAGAACTGAGCTGTTTGGCACTGGAGCGAGCACTAGAGAGGGGGCTTCCTAGGGGACAAAAGTGCTATCAGAGGCCTTTGTTTCTTTGATGAGCCCTTCCCGGGGGCGGCAGACAGAAGCCATATCTGGGACTCCAGCAACCTGGCTCACACTGGTAGCCTCGCCCTGCTGACTCCCTGAGGCCCCGCCCTGCCCCACCCAACTTTCAAGCCCACCCAAGCTGTTGCCACTTGCTTAACCATAGGATTGGCCGGTCTTGAATCCTGCTTCAGGTTTTTCCTAAATTCTTTCAAACGAGCAGCACCAGGTCTCAGCGAGCCCCATACCTCTCATTAAGTAATATACAGAAACAAACACAGGGAGGCTGCCAAAATGAGGATACAAAGAAACAGGTTCCAAATGAAAGAACAGAACAAAATCCCAATAAAAGAACTAAGCGAAAGGGAGATAAGCAACCTAACAGATACTGAGTTCAAAATACTGCTTATAAGGATGCTCAATGAACTTAGTGAGAACCTCAGTGAACTTAGGGAGGGCCTCAAGAGCATAAAAAAGGACCAGTTAGAAATCATGGATACACAGTTAGAATTAAAGGAGGCATTAACTGAAATAAAGAATAATTTACACAGCTTCAATAATAGAGTACATAAATCCAAGGAACAAACCATCGATTTGGAATATAAGGAAGCAAAAAATCACCAATCAGAACAGCAAAAAGAAAAAAGAATCCAAAAAATGAGGATAGTGTAAGGAGCCTCTGGGACAACTTCAAGTGTGCCAACATTCGCATCTTGGGGGTGCTGGAAGGAGAAGAGAGAGAACAAGAAATCGAAAACCTGTTTGAAACAATAATGGCAGAAAACTTTCCTAACTTGGTGAAGGAAACAGACATACAAGTCCAGGAAGCACAGAGAGTCCCAAACAAGATGAACCCCAAGAGGCCCACACCAAGACACATCATCATCAAAATGCAAAAGGTTCAAGACAAAGAGAGAATCTTAAAAGCAGCAAGAGAAAGGCAGCTAGTTACCTACAAGGGAGTACCCATTAGGCTGTCAGCTGATTTCTCAAAAGAAACTTTGCAGGCCAGAAGGGAGTGGCAAGAAATATTCAGAGTGATGAAAACCAAGAACCTAAAACCAAAATTACTCTATCTTGCAAAGCTGTCATTTAGAATTGATGGACATATAAAAACTTTCCCAGACAAGAAAAAGTTAAAGGAGTTCATCACTACCAAACCGTTATTATATGAAATGATGAAGGGTCTTTTGAAGAAAAAGATAAAATGTATGAACAAACAAAATGGCAATGAATACATATCTATCAACAATAGAATCTACAAACAAAATGAACAGGTAGAACAGAAACATTCTCATAGATACAGGGAACATTTTTTTGGTTGCCAGTTGGGAGGGGGGTTGGGGGAATGGGTGAAAAAGGTGAAGGGATTAAGAAGCACAAATTCATTGCTAGAGTGACAAACCTCAAAGGGAAAGGGGTTGGGGGTGGGGGGGTTGGGAAGAAATAAACCAAAGAACTTATATGCATAACCAATAGACACAGACAATAGTGTGGGAAAAGGTGGGAGGGGGGCGGGAGTGGGGAGGAGGGGGTCAATGGGGGAAAAATGTGGAACATCTGTAATACATTTTACATCCAACAATAAAGATTTGGGGAAAAAAAAAAAAGAATGCCATAGATTTCTTGACATTTATTTTGTATCCTGCTACTGTGCCAAATTCATTTATTAAGTCTAGTAAATTTATGATGGATTCTTTGGGGTTTTCTACACATAGTATCATGTCATCTGCAAATAATGACAGTTTCACTTCCTCTTTTTGCATTTGGAAACCTTTTATTTTTCTTCCTGTTTGATTGCTGTGGCTAAGATTTCCAGTATATGTTAAATATGAGAGGCAAAAGTGGGCATCCTTGTCTTGTTCCTGTTCCTAAGAAAAATGCTTTTAATTCTTGCCCATTGAGTATGATGTTGGCTGTCGGTCTTTCATATATGGTCTTTATTATGTTGAGATATGATTCCTCCATTCCCAGATTGCTGAACATTATCTGGAATGGGTGTTGGATTTCGTCAAATGATTTTTCAGCATCTATTGATATTATAATATGATTTTTATTTTTCATTTTGTTTATGTGGTGTATCACATTTATTGATTTGCGAATATTGTACCAGCCTTGCATCCCTGGGTTGAATCCTTCTTGGTCATGTTGAATAGTTTTTTTGATGCATTGCTGGATTTGATTTGTAGTAGTTTTTTTTTGTCAGGATTTTGGCATGTATGTTCCTCAGCGATATTGGCCTGTAATTTTCTTTCTTTGTAGTGTCATTTTCTGGTTTTGAAATTATAATTATGCTGGCCTCATAAAACGAATTTGGAAGTCTTCCTTCTTCTTGAATTTTTCGAAATAGTTTAAGGGGAATGGGTATTAGTTATTTTTTGCATGTTCAGTAAAACTCCGCTGTGAAGTCATCCAGGCCTGGGCTTTTGTTTGCTGGGAAAGTCTTGATTACATCTTCAAATTATTTTGTTGTTATTGGTCTGTTCTAGTTTTCCATCTCTTTCAGGTTCAGTTTTGGGAGACTATGTGTTTCTAGAAATTTGTCCATTTCACTTAGATTGTCGAATTTGTTGCCGTATAATTGTTCATAATATTTGTTAACAATCCTTTGTATTTCTGTGGTGTCAGTTATTATTTCTCCTCTTTTATTTCTGATTTTGTGTATTTGTGTTTTCTCTCTTGGTTTCTTGGTGAGTCTAGCTAAGGGTCCATCAATCTTGTTTATCTTTTCAAAGAACCAGCTCTTTGTTTCATTGATTCTGTGAATTGCTTTTTTGGTGTCCATTTCATTTATTTGTGCTCTGCTCTTTACTATTTCCTTCCTTCTACTTGATCTGGGGTTTTCTTTCTGTTTGCTTTCTAGTTCTTTAAGTAGTGAGGTTAGGTAATCTATTAGAAATTTTTCTTGCTTCTTGATGTAGGCCTATATTGCTATGAAATTCCCTCTCAGAACTGCTTTCGCTGCATCCCATAGATTTTGTGTTGTTTTGTGTTCATTTTCATTGGTTTCTAGGAAGTTTTTAATTTCTTCTTTGATCTCCATGGTAACCCATTCATTGTTCAATAATATGCTATTTATCCTTCATGTTTTCCAATTTCTTTGCATGTTCTTGTTGCAATTGATTTCTTGTTGCATGCCATTGTAATCTGAGAAGATGCTTGATATGATATCAATCTTCTTTAACTTGTAGATACTTAGTTTGTGCTCTCACATGTGGTCTATCTTTGAGAATGTCCCATGTGCACATGAGAAGAATGTGACTTCTGCTGTTTTGGGGTGTAATTCTCTGTAGATATCTATTAAATCCATTTGATGTAGCGCTTCATTTAGAGTCTGTGTTTCCTTGTTAATTTTTTGTCTAGAAGATTTATCTAGTGATGTCAGCGGTGTATTGAAATCCCCTGCTATGATTGTATTGCTGTTGATTTCTCCTTTGAAGTCCTCCAACAGATTTTTAATATATGTTTGTGCTTCTAAATTGGGTGCATATATTTTTTCCAAGGTTATATCTTCCTGTTGGGTAGATCCTTTCAATATTATGTAGTGGTCTTGTTTTTCTCTAATTTTGGCCTTCATTTTAAAATATACTTCATGAGATATGAATATTGATACCCTTTTTTTTTTTTTTTTTTTTTTTTTTTTTTTTTTTTTTTTTTTTTTTGCTTTCCATTCGGTTGAAAGATTTTTTTTCACTTTCAACCTATGTGAGTCTTTTGTTTTCAGGTGGGTTTCTTGCAAACAACATACATGTGGGTCATGCTTTCTTATCCAGTCAGCTACTCTATCTATTTTTATTAGAGCATTGAAACCATTCACATTTAAGGTGATAATTGATATGTACTTATTTATTGCCATTTATGTTTAGTGTGGTTATATTTTTCTTCCTATTTCTTCTACTAATTACAGCAGTCCATTTAGCATTTCTAGCAGTGTTGGTTTGGTGTTAATATCCCTTATAGTTTTTTTTTTTTTTTTTGGTCCAGAAAGCTCTCTATTTGACATTCTATTTTGAATTATAGCTTTGCCATACAGAGTAGTCTTGGAATCAGATCCTTGTTTTTAATTACCTTGATTATTTCATGACACTCCCTTCTGGCCTGTAGTGTTGAGAAGTCAACTGAGAGCCTTATGGAGTTCCATTTGTAGGTAACTTGTTGCATATTTCTTGCTGCCTTTAGGGTTCTCTCTTT
The DNA here is from genome assembly GCF_014108415.1 of Molossus molossus. Taxonomy (NCBI): domain Eukaryota; kingdom Metazoa; phylum Chordata; class Mammalia; order Chiroptera; family Molossidae; genus Molossus; species Molossus molossus. Next base: position 53,710,401 of record NW_023425355.1, read on the forward strand.
TCTTTAATTTTTGGCATTTTAATCACAATATGTCTTGTTGTGGGCCTTTTCAGGTACTTCTTACTTGGCGTTCTCTGTGCTTCTTGAACTTGAATGCCTTCTTCTTTCTCCACGTTAGGAAAGTTTTTTTGTCACTATTTCTTCAATATATTCTCTAACCCTTGCCCATTTTCTTCTTCTTCAAGGACTTCTATGATGCAAATATGATTACGTTTCCAGTTGTCCCACAGTTTTCTTAAGCTGTCTTTCTGTTCTTTAATTGTTTTGGTTTTTTTCTTGTGTTTTTCTGATTGGTTGATTTTTTTTCTACCCTGTCTTCTAATTCACTGATCTGGTCCTCAACTTCCTCTACTCTGCTGGTTAGTCCTTCCAATGTGTTCTTAATTTCTTGTATGTCATTCTTCATTTCTACTTTGTTGGTTTTCAATGTTTCTATATCTTTACTCATGGTGCTGATGTCCTTACTCATGCTGTGAGCTTCCTCAAGATCATGGTTCTGATGTCTACCTCTGATAATTTGCTTAGCTGCATTTCATTGATCTCATCTTCAATAGAGTTCTCTATTTCTTTCATTTAGGATTGGTTTCTTTGTTTCACCATTTTGGCTATCTCATTGGGTTTTGGAGACTGCCAAATTTTCCCTGTGGATGTTGGTGTTCTGCTCTTTTCGGCTACCTGGGCTGGATGGGATGAGCCTGGGTGGGCCTATGTTAAACACCACTGTCAAGTCTTACTTTCCTGGGTAGATTTGCAAGCCCAGGAAAGGTTCAGTTATCCTTTATCATTTTCATGGTGCCTAGTTCGATCAGTTACTCAGTGCATTGGAATGTAGCCCTGGTGTTGTGCATAAAAGGATTTCCAGAAGGTGGGATAGATGCTGGCCATTAATGATCCTCAATTTGCATTTCTTTGGCTCACCTGGGAAAGGCTGAATCTCCAAGGGGGTCTGCTGCTTTCCCCCACAGCTTGGGGAAGGAGCACACTGGCCACTGTCCTTTGTGGATACAACTCAGCAAAAACTCTGGGTGCCCTCCACATTCTGGGTGTCCCCACAGAGTTCCATCTCAGTCTGCCCTTCCTCTGTGGTAGCCCCCAGGGCAGTTGCTGTGGCTATTTTAGTGCTCTGTTCTGGCTTTCTGCACTGTGGAGCAGGCTTGGTCTTTATTCCCCAAGGTCCCTGCTCACAGCTAAGACTGCTGCCATCCGTGGGCTCCCAGCCTGCCATCATCTCGTGCCTCTGCGCATCCTACCAGTGTCCCTGGTTATATGGTCCTGTCCTGTTACTTTTCTGTTGCTTTTTTTCGAAGATTTTTCTTTGTTTTAGTTGTAATTCTTGTTTGGTCTTGGGAGATTTTTTGCTTAGCTTTTATTCATTCTGCCTCCATTTTTCACATCCTCTATGCCTATCTCATGTGAAACTGGGTTGCACAGGCCTTTTTGGTGCCCCAGAACCCTGCAGGTCCTGAGGGTAACCAGATGGCACAGTCCATTTGAGGACCAGGCTCTACACCTATGTTATGGGCTGCTGGGTCACACAGGCCTTCCTGGTGCCCCAGCATCCTGCAGGTCCTGCGGGTAACCAGATGGCACAGTCCCTTTGGGGACCAGGCTCTATGCCTATGTTATGGGCTTCTGGGTGACACAGGCCTCTCTGGTGCCCCAGCACCCTGCAGTTCCCATGGGTGATTTGATGGCACAGTCTCTGCTGGGTCATACAGTCCTCTCTGGTGATTCAGCACCCCGCAGGTCCTGAGGGTAACTGGATAGCACAGGCCCTGCTGGGTCATGCAGGCCTCTCTGCTGCTTCAGCACCCCACAAGCCCTGTGGGTAACTATATTGATCAGTCCCTGCTAGGTCGCACAGGCCTCTCTGGTGTTTTAGCACTCCACATGTCCTGGGACTAACTAGATCTCACAATCTCTGCTGGGTCACACAGTCCTCTCTGGTGCTTTAGCACCCTGCAGGTCCTGGGGGGTAAGTAGATCTCACAGTCTCTGCTAGGTCGCACAGGCCTTTCTAGTTCCCCAGCACCCTTCAGGTCCCGTGGGCTGGCAGCTGGATCACACCAGTTTCTCTTGCGCTCCTGCTTCCCACTGCTTTTGTGAGCGACTGGATTGCACAGGCCTCTGTGGAGCCCCAGGTCCCGCAGCTGGTGGCTGGGGAGTGCTGCTGCCCCATGGGGCTCAACTCGTGCTAAGCTTTTGTTATAGTTTTTGGGGATGGGTCTCAGTTGCTGGTCTGTGCTTCTGTTGCCCGGGGATGGATGTCTGCTCCCTACCTTTGTTGCTGTGGGTATATCTAGACTCTATTAGGGCTGCTTCTATGGGGGATGGTGCTCTGCTCCAGGCTGTCTGTGGCATTCTTAATCGATACCTTGGGAGCTCCACTACAGTGCACTGGTCGGTGTTGACACAGAGTGTCCACTCATCTGATGGTGCCAGGTGCGCTGATGGGCTCAGGTTGCTGGGCCCTAGCTGCTCCCACTGCCTCCTCTCCAGGAAGACCGGGATCTTCCAAATGGTGGGACCTCTCTGTGGTGCTGGGAGAAGCACCCTGAAGGGCAGCTTACAAGGGTAGCTGGCTGCTCCCATCCACAGAACAAGAACCTTCTGCTATGTGTCTCTGCATTTCTCAGGTTTGTTCTTCCACCATAATGTCCACTCACACTCTCACACACTCGCTCACTCTCTCACACACTCACCCTCCCTCTGGTCCTGACCACCACCCTTTTAGGATCTCATCCATGCTTTTTTAATTATATTATAAATTATTAGAATCTCAAAAAAAAAAACATATTAAAAACACTCTCAGAAACAATGTTCTCCCCACACATCCATTTGTATTAAGGAGTTCATCTTATCAGAAATAGCTCAATAAATGTGGGCCTCTCAGACACCCATCGCTCACTCTATGCTGTATACTCTTTGCAAGATCAAGTCATCTAGTCCATCTTTCTGCTTCTGAGGGTATGCAGGTGGGTGCTAAATAACACCTTGCAGACACTGTGTGAACCTCATCCCTATGTAACTGGAATACTGTTTCCCTGTTGAACAACTATCAACTTATTTCTTTTACTTAGGGTTTGAATGTTGTTTCTGTACTTTCAGCTACAACCTAGAGATCTGCTTCAAACCTGAAGAGTTTTTCAAACTATAGCGCTATCTCTTGTATGACTAGGTGTAACTACCTTCTAACTGACAAGTTCCATCATTGAGATCATCCTTGGATATTAATGCTGATTGCCGGTGGAGCTAAAATCCACCAAACCAGATTACTTTTGATTTTGGGTTCCCTCTCACAGAGTGTAGTACTACAAGTGTGTCATTAATCCTAGGTCTTGGTACTGTCACATTCTGAGCTTCTTACCTTTCTCCACTGGTTTGGGTTGGTGAAGTACTATGCACACCTACCAGTTGAGCCACTAGAAATTTGTCAACAAATGTGTTAGTGACTAAGTGCAAATTTATTTTTCACTATTGGAAGAACAACGTATATGCCACCTGTTTACCACAGTGGTAAAGGTAAGCCAAAATGCATCTTAATCAAATTATCAGTGGTAGATCAGTTCTTGATGATCACATGGGCACCTACAATAAGATATGTCATCCCTCACATACATACACAAGAATTTGAAAATGAGAGCATTAAGATTGACTTCAGAATTAATAAGGAAATACATAATAAATAAGGAGAATTAATAGGCAAAATTATTTTCAAGAAACAATTTTATAGGCCAGCAGAATAAGACCTTAACCTAATTAACTTTATTAATACATCTAGAGGAAGAGTGTGTCTATGAGAAGGGGAAATTGAACAAATAGACATAGAAAAAATTATAGTCAGTGAATAAATGTTAATTGTTGATAGTACCCATTTTAGTACTGTCCATAGGGAAAATACATTAACCAAGGGATTTTGTATTCTAATTTCATTAGCAAGACTCACCACCTCTATTATGATAATGAATATAGAAAGTTTGAAACAATGGAAATCAAGTGTGTTATTCTCATTGTTAAGAGTTTCTCTTATTTGAGATGTATTAGTCTATCTTAGTTTTATGTTGTTAAATATTCATTTCATCTAATCACCTTGAGCCGATTCAAAGCTCATCAAGCATAATGGTTAAGTGATTTGCTAAAGGTCATACAATTTTTACTTGACTTCCCATATCCATCTGCTTAGATAAACAAGATAATGTTCATTATAAAAACTTTGTACATTCTAGTTCCTGTAAAATTTATTTCTTATTGTTATTTAATACACTGGTCCTCTGATCATGATTTGGCTTTCCATGTAGATTATCCTAAAGGCATAGAATTTCTAGTCATGCAAATGCATGTATTTTTGTGTAACAATCATGTTATTCATCATTCATTAATACACAGACATTCTAGTTTTATACATTACTCTAATGGCAATAGACACTATGCATCTGCTTCTAAGTAATGGATCCACTTCCATTACGCTGACAATAACAGATGTATAAGCAAATACGCTGAAGCCTAGGGCTCAAACCAGAGTACAAAACCACATGAAATACTACCTTGTGTGACATTTGGGGGGACAATCAAATGGCCATTACACAGGTAAGTACCAGCTATCTGTAATGTCATTTATGATAACTAGCAAACATTTTTTGAGTCTCTATAACTTGCCACAGTTTAAGAGCATGAATTAAGTACCATGTCAAGATTCTTGGATAAATTATTTCTAATATTCAAGTATGTTATATAAATATAACTTTAATTTTTCCTTACAAACAAAAAAACTGAGGTTCATAAAGTTAAGAAATTTGTCTTTGGTCCCACAGACAGTAAATCATCAGGTTTGGATTTGATGCCTATACTCTAACACTAAAATCCATTTTTTAAAAAGTATTATAATTTTTTGTGTCACCAATGCTATTTTGATTTAATCACATATACACCAATTTATTTGCTTAAAGTCTGTTTTGCACCAAAGAAATACAAAGGATTGTAATACTATGAACAACTGTATGACAACCAAATGGACAACATGGGTGAAATGAACAAATTTCTAGAAACATACAATCTCTCAAAACTCAATCAAAAAATATCAGAAAACTTGAACAAACCAAAAACAACTAATGAAATTGAAGCAGTGATAAAAAACAAACAAACAACAACAAAAACTTCCAGCAAACATAAGCTTAGGACTGGATGGATTCACAGGCAAGTTTTACTGAACATTCAAAGATGAACTAACACCTATCATCTTCAAATTATACCAAAAATTTTAAGAGGATGGAAAACTTCCAAGATCTTTCTATAAATTCAGCATTATCCTAATTTCATAACCAAACAAAGACACTACAAAGAAAGAATAGTACAGGCCAATATCCCTGATAAACATAGATCTAAAATCCTGAACAAAGTATTAACAAATTGGATCCAGCAAAATATTAAAAAGATCATACACCGTGACCAGGTGGTGTTTATTCCAGGGAAGCAAGGCTGATACAATATTTGCAAATAAATAAATGAGATACACCACATAAAAAAAATTAAGGATAAAAATTACATGATCATATCAATAGACAGAAATAAGCATTCTACAAAATCCAGCACCCATTTTTAATAAAACTATGAGCAAAGTGAGAATATAGGGATGATACCTCAATGTAAGAAAAGCCATATGTTGCCCTGGCCGGTTTGGCTCAGCGGTTAGAGCGTCGGCCTGCAGTCCTGAGAGACCCAGTTCGGTTCCCGCTAAGGGCGCATATCTCGGTTGCAGTTTGTACCCGGCTCTGGTTGGGTCGTGCGGGTGGCAGCCACTCGATGTGTTCCTTTCCCATCGATGTTTCTCTCTCTCTCTCTCTGTTCCTCTCTCTCCCTCCCACTCTACCTGAACAAAAAATGGAAAAATGTCCTCGGGTGAGGATTAAAAAACAAAAAAAAAAGAAAAGCCATATGTGAAAAACCTACAGCCAACACCATACTCAATGAACAAAAACTAAAAGCATTTTTTTTTTTTTTTGGAACAGGAACAAGACAGGAATGCCCACTTTCGCCACTCTTATTCAACATAATACTGGAATTCCTAGCCACAGCAATCAAATGAGAAGAAAAAATAAAAGGCATCCAAAGTGGAAAGGAGAAAGTAAAACTGTCATTATTTGCAGATAACATGATATTATACATAGAAAAACCCTAAAGACTACATCAAAAAATCTACTAAATTTAATGAATGAATTTGGCAAAGTAGCATGATACACAATTAACATCCAGAAATCAATTATATTTTTATACACTGATAATGCACTCTCAGAAAGAGAAGCTAAAAAATAATCTTATTTACCATTGCAAAAAAGAAGATACCTAAAAATAAACTTAGCCAAAGAGATAAAAGACCAGACTCAGAAAACTATAGGACATTGGAAAAAGAGAGAAAGTTACAAACAAGTGGAAGCATATACCATGCTCATGGATTGGAGTGATCAAATCATTAAAATTTTCATACTACTTAAAGCAAGTTATAGGTTCAATAAAACCCCTATTAAAATATCGTTGTTATATTTCACAGATCTAGAACAAATATTCTAAAACCTTATATGGAACTAAAAAAGACCCTGAATAGACACAGCAATATAGAGAAAGAAGATAAAAGTTAGAGGGATCAAAGTACCAGAAATCAAACTATAAAAAAGCCATTGTAATTAAAGCAGCCTGGTACTGGCACATGAACAGGGATATAGATCAAGAGAACAGAACAGAGACCCCCCAAATAAATCCATGTTATTATGGTCAATTAATTTTGACAAAGGAGACAAGAGCATACAATCGAGTAAAGATAGTCTTTTCAATAAATGGTGCAGGGAAAATTTTACAGATATGTGCAAAAAAAAATAAATAAATAAAACTAGACCACCAACTTACACACTATATACAAAAATAAACTAAAAAAAGATAAAAATATTTTAATGTAAGTCATGAAACCATAAAGGTCTTAGAAGAAAACATAGGCAGTAAAATCTCAGACATTTCACATGGCAGAATTTTTACTGATACAATTCGTAGGGGAAGAGAAACATAGGAAAAAATAAACAAATGAGACTATATCAAATTAAAAAGCTTCTGCACAGTAAAACAATCTATCACAAAAATGAAAAGGGAACCCACAATATTGGAGAACATATTCACCAATGATACAAATGACAAGGGGTTAATTTAAAATATATATAAAGAACTCATATAACTCAATAAACAGAAGACAAACAATCCATTTTCGAAATCGGCAAAAGACCTGAATAAACACTTCTCTGATAAGGACATGCAGATGGTCAAGAGCCATATGAAGAAACATCACCAATCATCATAGAAATACAAGTTAAAACTACAATGGAGTATCATCTCACACCTCACAGAATGGCTACCATTGTTGTAACCCAGGAGATCGACCACACTCAGACTCCATTTTTCAGTTTTGGGGGATGTTTTATTACCTGCGCAGGGACTGCAGCCAACCTACACAGAGGAGAACTGCAGCCCCGAGCTCAGGGGGAGGGTTGCTTATATAGGGCAGGGGTCATTCAAGAGTTTAGCAGAGCAAGCAAGCTGCTTGTACAGAAGCGGAGGCAGTTAGCGATAAGCAGGAGGGAACGGAGGGGGGAGGGAGCTGAGGCGAAAGGGAACTGGGTCAGCATACATCTGTCCTGCTATTCATTCCATTATCCAAGATTTAAAAACTAACAAATTCAAGACGGATATCAGCGGTCAGTCAGGTGCAATACACACATGTTGAACAGTTACAGTTTTATGGGGTAAAGGGAGCTTCAGTTTCTCCCTATCAGTTTCTTTACAGAGCATGCAGGACACTCTGGCCTTGGGGCCGTTTCTGTCCTCCCTATTCTTGAAGGATGTTGCTTTTCAAATTCCCAGTGAAGGTCAAACTCTAGTTAATTTTTATGGGGCCAAAGCCCTCTATAACATTCCCCATTGTTCATCTTGCTGTCCCTGAGGTTGTTAATTAGGGCAGCTTAAAGACAAGTTGGATTCTAAGGACAGTGAGCTACAACACCATCAGAAAATAAACAAGTGCTGGCAAAGATGTGGAGAAAACGAAACTCTAGCACACTGATGGTAGTAATGCAGACTGGGGCAGCGATTATGGAAAACAGTATGGAGTCTTCTCAAAATATTAAAAATGGAATTACCATTTGACCCAGCAATTCTGCTTGTGAGAATATATCCTAAGTATTCTGAAACATCAATCAGAAAAAAATATATGCACCTCTATGATCATACCAGCGTTATTTACAATAGCTAGGATCTGGAAACAGCCCTAGTGCCCATTAGTAGATGAGTGGATAAAAAAGCTGTGGTACATTTACACAATGGAATACTGTGCAGCTTTTAAAAGAAAAGATATCTTACCCTTTGCAACAGCATGGAGAGACCTGGAGACCATTATGCTAAGTTGAAATAACCCAGTCAGAGAAAGACAAATATTACATGATTTCACTAATATGTGGACTCTAGTGAACAAAATAAACTAAGGAACAAAATATATCCAGAGGCATGAAGGCATGGAACAGACTGACATATCTTAGAGAGGAGGGTGGTGGGGGTTTGGAAAGAGATTAACCAAAGAATTTATACATGTATATGCATAGCCCAATGACACAGACAAATAGTGTGGTGAAGACCTGGGGTGGGGCAGGGGCTGGGTGGAGGAAGGGAAAGGGAGGTTAATAGAGGACATCTGTAATAATGTAAACAATAAAAAATACACTTAAAATTAGTAAAAATAAATAAATAAAACAAAATATATATTTTACCTCTAGCCATCACAGAGTGGTTGATGACCTTCTCTTCCTGTCATTATTCCTGCTGGCTGGATCTTGAACATGATGGCACAATGTCTCACTTGAAACACCTGGAAATAAATGGCAGCACTTTTATGTTAGTGTTTTTTGCTTATACAATTTTGAACAAGGCAGGGGTTTTATTTTTTATTTTATTTTATTTTTTTATGATTTTTTTTATTTTTTTGTTACACATATTTTATCTTTCTACCCCATTGGCACCCCCCACCCCACCCCCCCTCCACCCTGTCCCCGGCTTAGTTGTCCATGTCCATTGGTCATGCATACATGCATAAAAGTTCTGTGGTTTAACTCTTCCCACCCCCCCACCCCCCATCCCCTCTTCTGAGGGATGTCAGTCTGTGCCCTACTTCCATGTGTCTGGGTCTACTGTATTCCTCACACTGTTATGTTCATTATATTCCGTATATAAGTGAGATCATGTGGTATTTGTCTTTTTCTGCTTGGCTTCTTTCACTTAGGATAATACTTTCCAGGTCCCTCCATGTCATCTCAAAGGATAAGAGATCCTTCTTTCTTACCGCTGCATAGTACTCCATTGTGTATATGTACCACGGCTTTTTTATCCATTCGTCTACTGGTGGACACTTGGGCTGTTTCCAGATCTTAGCTATTGTAAATAGTGCTGCTATGAACATGGGGGTACATATATTCTTCAAGATTGGTGTTTCAGGCTTCTTAGGGTATATTCCCAGCAGTGGGATCACTGGGTCAAATGGAAGTTCAATTTTTAATTTTTTGAGGTAGCACCATATTGTTTTCCATAGCGGCTGCACCAGTCTGCATTCCCACCAGCAGTGTATTAGAGTCCCCTTTTCTCCACACCCTCGCCAACACTTGTTGTTTGATGATTTGTTGATGGCGGCCATTCTGACAGGTGTGAGGTGATACCTCATTGTTGTTTTAATTTGCATCTCTCTGATGATTAGTGATGTTGAGCATTTCTTCATATGTCTCTTGGCCATTTGTATGTCCTGTTTGAAGAGGTGTCTATTCAGCTCCTCTGCCCATTTTTTAATTGGGTTCTTTGTCTTCCTTTTGTGGAGTTGTATGAGCACTCTATATGTATTGGAAATTAACCCCTTATCTGATACATCATTGGCAATGATGTTCTCCCATACAGTGGGTTGCCTTTCCATTTTGATGATTGTTTCTTTTGCTGTGCAGAAGCTTTTTAGTTTGATGTAGTCCCATGTGTTCATTTTCCCTTTATTTCTGTCGCCTTAGGTGATGTATCAGTGAAAATTCTGCTCCGTATGATGTCCGAAATTTTGTTGCCTACATTTTCTTCTAGAATTTTTATGGATTCACGGGTCACATTTAAGTCTTTTATCCATTTTTAGTTTATTTTTGTGTATGGTGTAAGTTGATGGTCTAGTTTCATTTTTTTGCATGTAGCTATCCAATTTTCCCAACACCATTTATTAAAGAAGCTGTCTTTACTCTACTGTATGCTCTTGCCATCTTTGTCAAATATTAATTGAGCGTATTGCCTTGGTTCCATTTCTGGGTTTTCAGTTCTGTTCCACTGGTCTATATGCCTGTTCTTGTGCCAGTACCAGGCTGTTTTGGTTACAGTCGCTTTGTAGTATAACCTGATATCTGGTATTGTGATCCCACCTACTTTGTTCTTCTTTTTCAAGATTGCTGTGGCTATTCGGGGTCTTTTTTGGTTCCATATGAACTTTTGAAGTATTCGTTCTAGTTCTATGAAATATGTCGTTGGTATTTTGATGGGGATTGCATTGAATCTATAGATTGCTTTGGGTAGTATGGACATTTTAATGATGTTAATTCTTCCAATCCATGAACAGGGTATGTGCTTCCACTTTTTTATATCTTCCTCTATTTCTTTTTTCAATGACCTGTAGTTTTCTGCAAATAGGTTCTTTACTTCTTTGGTTTAGTTTATTCCTAGGTATCATAATTGTTTTGCAGCAATGGTAAATGGGATTGTTTTTTCTGTTTCTCTTTCGGTGAGTTCATCATTGGTGTACAAGAATGCTGTCGATTTCTTGACGTTAATTTTGTATCCTGCTACTTTGCCAAATTCATTTATTAAGTCTAATAGATTTTTGATGGAGTCTTTAGGGTTTTCTATGTACAACATCATGTCATCTGCAAATAATGACAGTTTCACTTCCTCCTTTCCAATTTGGATCCCTTTTATTGTTTCTTCATGTCTGAATGCTGTGGCTAAGACTTCCAGTACAATGTTAAATAAGAGTGGCGAAAGTGGACATCCCTGTCTTGTTCCTGTTCTTAATGGAAATGTATTTAGTTTCTGTCCATTGAGTATGATGTTGGCTGTAGGTCTTTCATATATGGCCTTTATTATGTCGAGATATGATCCCTCTATTCCTACATTGCTGAGTGTTTTTATCAGAAATGGATGCTGGATTTTGTCGAATGCTTTTTCAGCATCTATTGATATGATCATGTGGTTTTTATTCTTCATTTTGTTTATGTGGTGTATCACGTTTATTGATTTGCAAATATTGTACCAGCCTTGCATCCCTGGAATGAATCCCACTTGGTCATGGTGAATAATTTTTTTGATGTATTTCTGGATCCGATTTGCTAATATTTTGTTCAGGAATTTGGCGTCTATGTTCATCAGGGATATTGGCCTGTAGGTTTCTTTCTTCATAGTGTCTTTTTCTGGTTTTGGAATTAGAATTATGCTGGCCTCATAGAACATGTTTGGAAGTCTTCCTTCTTCTTGAATTTTTTGAAATAGTTTGAGGAGAATGGGTGTTAGTTCTTTTTTGAATGTTCGGTAAAACTCCCCCGTGAAACCATCTGAGCCTGGGCTTTTGTTTGCTGGGAGAGTCTTGATTACCTCTTCAATTTCCTTAGTTGTTATTGGTCTGTTCAAGTTTTCTATCTCTTCCGGGAATAGTTTTGGGAGACTGTGTGTTTCTACTAATTTGTCCATTTAGCTTAGATTGTCGAATTTGTTGCCATATAGTTGTTCATAGTAGTTGTTAACGATCTTTTGTATTTCCGTGGTGTTGGTTGTTACTTCTCCTCTTTCATTTCTGATTTTGTGTATTTGGGTTCTCTCTCTTTGTTTCTTGGTGAGTCTAGCTAAGGGTCCATCTATCTTATTTATCTTTTCAAAAAACCAGCTCTTTGTTTCATTGATCCTTTGAATTGTTTTTTTTGGTCTCTATGTCATTTATTTCTGCTCTGATCTTTACTATTTCCTTCCTTCTACTTGCTCTGGGGTTTTCTTTTTGTTTGCTTTCTAATTCTTTAAGTTGTAATGTTAGACAGTCAATTAGAAATTTTTCTTGTTTTTGAGGTAGGCCTGTAGTGCTATGAACTTCCCTCTCAGAACTGCTTTCGCTGCATCCCATAGATTTTGTGTTGTTGTGTGTTCATTTTCATTGGTTTCCAGGAAGTTTTTGAATTCTTCCTTGATCTCCTCGGTGACCCATTCATTGTTTAATAACATGCTATTTAGCCTCCATGTGTTTAAATGTCTTTGCATGTTCTTGTTGCAATTGATTTCTAGTTTCATGCCATTGTGATCTGAGAAGATGCTTGATATGATTTCAATCTTCTTGAACTTGTAGAGATTTAGTTTGTGTCCTATCATGTGGTCTATCTTTGAGAATGTCCCATGTGCACTTGAGAAGAATGTGTATTCTGTTGTTTTGGGGTGTAATTCTCTGTAGATATCTATTAAATCCATTTGGTCTAGTGCTTCATTTAGTGTCTCTGTTTCCTTTCTAATTTTTTGCCTAGAGGATCTATCCAGTGGTGTCAAGGGGGTGTTGAAGTCCCCTGCTACGATTGTATTGTTGTCGATTTCTCCTTTGAAGTCCTCCAGAAGATTTTTAATATATTTTGGTGCTCCTATATTGGGTGCATATATGTTTATCAAGGTTATATCTTCCTGTTGGATAGATCCTTTCAATATTATGTAGTGGCCGTCTTTGTCTCTAGTTATGGTCTTCATTTTGAAATCTATTTTATCAGATATGAGAATTGCTACCCCAGCTTTTTTTTGCTTTCCATTTGCTTGGAAAATTTTTTTCCATCCCTTCACTTTCAACCTATGTGAGTCTTTTGTTGAGAGGTGGGTCTCTTGTAAACAACATATAGATGAGTCATGCTTTCTTATCCAATCAGCTACTCTGTGTCTCTTTATGGGAGCATTCAATCCATTTACGTTTAATGTGATTATTGATATGTACTTATTTATTGCCATTTTTGTTTAGTGTGGTTCTATTTTTCTTCCCATTTCTACTGCTAATTACAGCAGTCCTTTTAACATTTCTTGCAGTGCTGGTTTGGTGCTAATGTATTCCCTTAGCTTTTTTTTTTTTTTTTTTTTTTTTTTTTGTCTGGGAAGCTCTTTATTTGATCTTCTATTTTGAATGATAGCCTTGCTGGGTAGAGTAGTCTTGGATTCAGATTATTGTTTTTCATGACTTTAATTACTTCATGCCATTCTCTTCTGGCCTGTAGTGTTTCTTGTGAGAAGTCAGCTGAGAGCCTTATGGGGTTCCCTTTGTAGGTAACCTGTTGCTTCTCTCTTGCTGCTTTTAGGATTCTCTCTTTGTCTTTAATTTGTGGCATTTTAATTACTATGTGTCTTGGTGTGGGCCTGTTTGGGTTCTTCTTACTTGGGACTCTCTGTGCTTCTTGAACTTGAATGCCTTCTTCCTTCACCAAATTAGGGAAGTTTTCTCTCACTATTTTTTTGAATATATTCTCTATCCCTTGCTCATTTTGTTCTTCTTCGGGGACTCCTATGATGCGAATATTATTACGTTTCCAGTTGTCCCATAGTTCTCTTAAGCTGTCTTCCTGTTTTTTAATAGTTTTTTCCTTCTGTTTTTCTGATTGGTTGATTTTTTCTACCCTATCTTCTAATTCACTGATCCAGTCCTCAGCTTCCCCTACTCTGCTTTTTAAACCTTCCAATGTGTTTTTCATTTCTGATATGTCATTTTTTATCTCTTCTTGTTGGTTTTTAATTTCCATTTGGCTTATTTTCAGTGTCTCTATGTCCTTACTCATGCTGTTCAGCTTCCTCAAGATCATGGCTCTGAATTCTAGCTCTGTTATCATGCCTAATTGCTCCACATTGATCTCATCTTTCGTGGAGGTGTCTTGCTCTTTCATTTGGCTTCTGTTTCTGTGTTTCACCATTTTAGCTATCACTGTGGGCTTTGGAGCCTGTCCAGTTCTCCCTGTGGGTGTTGGTGTTCTGCTGTTTGTGGCTCCCTCTCCTGTGTTTAGATGAGCGAGGGAGGACCCACCTTGAACACCACTGTCAAGTCTTACTTTCCTGGTTAAAGTTGCCAGCCCAGGAAAGGTACTGTTATCCTCTAGCTTTTTGCCTGGAGGCTAGCAGTCTAGGTCACTTGATGAGTTTTGGTTTGTCAGTTGATTGAAAATCTCCCTCTGGTGCTCAGCCAAGGGGCTTTCAGGAGGGTTGGGCAGATGGTGGTTGTTAGTGAGCCTCAATTAGCACTTCAATGGCCCACAGGGTGGGGTTGGATCTCCGAGGGAGGGGCTGCTGCCTCTCCTCAGAGCCCTGGGAAGGAGCAATGTGGCCACCGTCCTGAGTGGCTGCACTCAGCAAAAGCTCTGAGCGCCCTTCAAACCCCGAGTGTCCCGACGCAGTTCCAGTCCAGTCTGCCCTCCCTCTGCCGGAGCCCAAGATGAGTGGCTGTGGCTGTTTCAGCCTCTGTCCGGGCTCTGTGCTGTGGGGCCACCTGGGAGTGTAACACGTGGGCGCCGCTCCCAGCTGAGGCCGCTGCCGAGCTGCCGACCATTGGCTCCCAGCCCCGTCTGGCGCCTTCGCAAGCCTACCGGGATGGAGTCAGTGTCCCTCATTGTATGGTCCTCGCAAGCTGCTTTTCTGTTGCTTTTTCCCTTCTATTTGTCTGTGTTATAGTTGTAATTCCAGTTTGGTTCTGGGAGACGGTCTGTGTAGCTCCGTTCACTCCGCCGCCATTTTTCGGTTCCCCCAAGGCAGGGGTTTTAAATTCAAATTCCAAAGCCATATGAATACAGGCTCATTTTTACAAATTTTCAGGAAAGACTTTTTTCTCTGCCAAGAATGCAGCCTGAGAGAGATAATTTCTTTGCCATCTTTCTCTACAAAAGAGAGGAGTTTTCTTTCATTGAACTTAAAGCACTTTGAGAGACCTAGGTTTTTTTTATTGTTTAAAGTATTACAGATGTCCCTCTTATTTCCCCATTGTCCCCCTCCTTCCTACTCACACCCACCTCCTGCCTTCCCCAGCCTAATGTCTGTGTCCATTGGTTGTACGTATATGCATATATGTTCTTTGGTTTATCTCTTCCCACCCCTCCCACCCCCCATTCCTCTGAGGTTTGGCAGTCTGTTCCCTACTTCTATGATTCTGGATCTCTTTTGGTCAACAGCTTATTTTGTTCATTATGTTCCACAAATAAGTGAGGTCACGTGGTACTTGTCTTTCTCTGACTGACTTATTTAACTTAGCATAATACTGTCTCCAGGTCCCTCCATGTTGTCTCAAAAAGTAAGAGATTTCTCCTTCTTATAGCTGCATAGTATTCCATTGTGTACCACAGTTTGTTGTTGTTGTTGTTGTTGTTGTTGTTTTTTATCCACTCATCTACTGATGAGCACTTGGGCTGTTTCTGGATCTTAGCTATTGTAAATAGCGCTGCTATGAACATAGGGGTGCATATTTTTCCTGATTGGTGTTTTATGCTTTTTGGATATATTCCAAGAAGTCAGATTACTGGGTCAAATGGCAGAGAGACCCCATTTTACATGGAGGTCTCAGTCTCAAATTCCACACTAAGCATGGTTGTTAAAACACAAACTTTGGTTACTAATATCTTAACTTCCCCAAACCCAAGGAAACCACAGTGTGAATGCATAGGTATTACTCTAGTTTACAATTTAATTTTTGTGTTTGGCCCCTGGAAATGTCTTCTGTCTTGAAAACTTGACTAATCTTTGAAGACCACATTTGTTCTATTTATCAGAATGTGAAGTCCACAAGGTCAGCAATTTGTGTCTGTCTGATTCACTTCTGCAGTGCCTAGAATATTGCTAGCACATAGGAAAGGTGTTCAATAATATTTGGTGAATGAATATGTTAATTTTACTAAGAATTTCTGGTGTTTTATAGTTGGGAGTGGGGTGAGAGTTTCCAGACTATGTAGTACATATTGTTAGAAATGCAAATCAAATCTACACCTTTTCCACTGTACTATGCTATCATTAATGTTTACAACTACTGTGAGATTTTTCAGATTGTGTTTCTAAAGTTAGCATATGACAACTACAGTTTAGTGAGAGTGAGCACAAAATATCCAGAGAAATAATCTCTGAAGTCTCATCTTAACCACCATTTTATTGTGAAATTAAAATCTCCAATAGCATAGGTACAGAGTAACCAGACTATGCCTATAGATGAATTCTAATTCAGCACCAGCTGAGAACTCAAAGCTTGCCAGAAGCTTCCTTAAAAAGTTCCCGATATATAACTCTCACTCATCAACAAAGCTCCATATATTACCCGTGAGTTATAATAGATCTCTCTATTGTACACTTACCATGTGCCATGAACTCCTGAAAATGCTCCACATTTATTATTTTATTTACAGATGTAGAAATTGAGGCACAAAGAGGATAAGTAACTTGCCAAAAGCTACGTAGATAATGGCAGAGCCAGAGTTACTTTAGATACACTAGCTCCAAAGCACATGAGCTTAATAATTATGCTATGCTGCCCCATATTTACTTGCATTATCTAGTTTCATCTTTAATTCCATTCTAACAGAAATTTTAAGGCCCAGATGGTAAAATATAATTATAGGGTCAAATTATTTTATCTTTTCTTCACAAAACCAGAATTACAGTCTGTTGCATCGTCTGCCATCAGCATTTCCAAAATAGGGTTTGTTAGAGTAACTAAAGAGGTGTGAACAGTGGTTAAAGCACTTTTTTTTTTTGCCTTTAGCACACAGGATCACTCAGATTTTTATTGAGAATATCCAAGGAGAAGAGGAAATGTATCATATTAGCTCTTCAAAATTGGGAGGGAGAATGTAGTATAAGTACATATATAGTATCTATCACTCAAATGCCTCACCCCCAAAAAATTAAATTTGTTTTTTTAATTTAACTTTTATTTAATAAATAAAAGGCATATTAATCTACACTTGTGAATCTGGTTCCAAAGGAAGAAGAATGAGGACTGAGTTAAAATTACATTTATACTTAACTTTCTTTAAATTTTAGGCCAGAGTGAGCACTTTACATCTGCTTGTGATAGATTTCTATTGTTGCATAACAAACTATTACAAACCTAGCAGTATGAAACACATTAATTTATTATCTTGGTTTCTGTAGGGCAGAAGTCTGGGCATGGCCAAATTAGATTTTTTACTCAGGGTCTCACAAGACTGATCAAGGTGTTGGCTGAGCTGATTCCTTTCTGGAACTTGGGAAATCTGTTTTTTAACATAGGACTTTTTGGGGTTCTTAAGTCAGGAAAATGATTTAGTTCAGTATCTATTAAAGAATGTTCTAGACTGGCTTCAACTAATAGCTACAAAGGAAGATTTAGAAAACAGTTATTTAATGTTGAAAAATCACTAAATATCCAGGCAATGCATCAACCTTACTGAGTTTACTAAACTCAGTAAACAGAACTGTTTAATGACATTCAAGATGATGCATGAATATTGCAAATTGATTCAAGTTTATCACTTTTTTCTTATTGTTTTTCTAATAACCCAACTTTCAGCTGCAGATTCACAATGCTATATAAGGGTGCATGCACTTCAGCCGTTAATTCTATAGTAATTACAGATATTAAGGATTCAACACACAGAGGAAAAATCTCAGTGAGAGACAGTCTCCATGGGACACAGAAGATCCTATATATAAAACACTGGTCACATTTTTGTAAATTATATGTGATATGGAAGAAATTCACAAATTGTGAAATGTGACAGAGATATTGACTTTAGAGAAAAAGAAAATGCTAATAACAACAAATGCTTACTATGTTCCAGGTACTGATCTTACTACATAAATTTTATGTAGCTCACATACACAAAAACCCTGGGATGTAGTTACTATTACTAATCCTATTTTATCTATTAGTAAACTAAAACACAGAATGATAAAATTACTTTCCTAAGGTCATAGGATTTAATAAGTGCTAGGACTGGTACTTGATCTCAGACAGTCTGTCTCCAGAGTATGCTGAAAGCCATTCTACTATACTACCTATCATAGAAAAAGATGTAAATATTAAAACATCATTAAACAAACTTTTATTTAGTGCCTACTATGTTTCCCACTGTGATAAGCACTGAGTGTGTAAGAAAAAGCATAGGATTGAAGAAAATAGGTGCTAAAAGTTTTCTGATAGCTTGAAAATGAGAAGGGTTCCAAAGTAATCTCAATGCAAGCTTCTAAAAAGGTTGTGAAAAATTGGAAAATGACATTCATTATATCATATAATTAGATTTCTTTA
Organism: Molossus molossus; assembly: GCF_014108415.1. Lineage (NCBI taxonomy): Eukaryota > Metazoa > Chordata > Mammalia > Chiroptera > Molossidae > Molossus > Molossus molossus. Next base: position 53,728,759 of record NW_023425355.1, read on the forward strand.
GGTTGTGCTTTGGTAGCAAGATTTCATTTTAGCCAATGATACATCAGATAAGGGGTTAATTTCAAAAATATATAGAGTACTCATACAACTCAACAAATAGAAGACAAAGAACCCAATTTAAAAAATGGGCAGAGACCCTAAATAAACACCTCTCTAAATAGGACATACAAATGGCCAAAAGATATGTGAAAAAAATGCTCAACATCACTAATCATCAGAGAAATGGAAATTAATACAACTATGAGGTATCACCTCACACCTGCCAGAATGGCCACCATCAACAAATCATCAAACAACAAGTGTTGGTGAGGGTGTGGAGAAAAGGAGATTCTAGTACACTGCTGGTGCAGCCACTATGGAAAACACTATGGTGTTACCTCAAAAAGTTAAAAATTAAACTGCCATTTGACACAGTGATCCCACTTCTAGGAATATATCCTAAGAAGCCTGAAACACCAATCAGAAAGAATATATGTACCCCCATGTTCACAATAGATAAGATCTGGAAACAACCAAAGTGTCCATCAGTAGATGAGTGGATAAAAAATCTGTGGTACAGTTACACAATGGAATACTATATAGCTATAAGAAAGAAAGATCTCTTATCTTTTGATATGACATGGAGGGACCTGGAGAGTATTGTGCTAAGCAAAACAAGCTAAGCAGAGAAAGACAAATATCACATGATCTCACTTATTTGTGGAATATAGTGAACTAAACAAACTGGTGAACAAAATTTACCCAGAGTCATAGAGGTAGGGTACAAATGAACAAATCTCAGAAGTGGGGGTGGTGTGGGGGGGGGGAACCACAGAACTTATATGCATGTATCTATAACCAATGGACATAAACAACAACGCCGGGGATAGGGCGGTGGGGATGAGGAGGAGGGTGTCAATGGGGTAAAAAAGGAGAAACATCTATAACAAAAATTAAATTAAAAATAATAAAAATAAATAAATACAAAAAACAGATTTCATTTTAAAATCTGTGAAGATGACATGCAATGAATACAGAAAAAAAATCTCTGAACAAGTTCTAAATTTATGTTTTATTTTCCTCAACTTTGTCCCATTTGAAATTATTCAATAAGTATTTTTGAGTATCTCACACAGTATCAGAGATTATAAGGGGTACAATGATATATGGTCCTTACTAACAAAGCATCTATAATCTAGTGAATAGACAAGGAATTTCCATAAAAAAAATTATCAGAAAAGGCATTTTATGAGAAAATGTTCACTTATGCAATATAAATATTTAAGGGAGTCAGATAAGGGAAATAAACTGAGTTTAATTGTTCAGAGGAGGCTTCATGGAAAGTAGAAACCTAACAAGGCCTTAAGGGTTAGAGTACTTGAAAGGATGGGAGAGGAGAGAAACAAGGATACTCCTAATCTGGAGAAACAGTCTGACCACAGGCCTTATGGGGCAGTGGCATGATACACAAACCTAAACAGAAATCAGAGCCATGTCTGATCAGGTCCCTAAATCAACAAATACAACCTGAGAAGCAAATCTGTTAATTAAAGACTAAATCAAGCTAGAGAGGCCAGAAGCTAGACCATAAAAGGAAACAACAATTGAGAACCAGAGAGGGACGATAGCTATGAAGACTCCAGCTATTTATGTTGTGGCCAGACTGAACTTAGTTTGAATTTTACTTTGCCACACATCCTCTTTGTCAGTTTTATCAAGTTATTTAACTCTTCTGAGCCAATTTCCTCATACCTACTGTATGGTATGTTATTAAGGAATTAAATGAGACCATGTACATGAAAGAGTTTTTATGTAAATTTTCATGTGAGAGTCAGTTATTATTACCTGTTGTTATATGTAGACAGGACCAAATCTTGGAGGAATTTGTAGACAGAAAACTTGACAGTGATTCTCAGTGTGAGATAAGGACAAGTGAATCAGAATATCTGGGGCCTTATTTGTTTATTTGCTTCTTCTTTTGTTTGTTTCAAAATACAGCTGTTTTAGATTCTGATAACTTTTCCTCCTTACATGTCCACATAATATTTTTTGCAAATAGGAAATTATTCTACTGATAAACTAATAAGAGCATGTCATATCCCCACTATGTTGTGGCAATTAAAAGGTTCCAGCCCCATTGATATAGGAATTTTGAGTATGAGGTGATGAATGGTAGCAGTAGCAATTAAAATAAAGAAACAAATTTGAATGATATTGTGAAAGCAGAAGAAAAAATAGAAAATGAGTACTAACAACATGATATTTTACATTGAGAAAAATGAGCTAGTAGGAAACAGAGACAGAATTTGAACCTAGTTTTAATTAACTCCATAGAAAGAGAAAACTCTTTCCTTGGACTACATGTGAAGGAGAAAAGGAGGAGAAGGAACAATAGCTATATAGTTTTTCAACTAAAATGTTGACCAAACCAGAAATTGGCAAGCTGAGAAGGTAAATTTATCTAGAAGAGAACACTGTATGAGTTCTGAATTACATAACATCACAATCTTATTACTTAAAAATTACTTTATTTGCCCAGGCTGGGTGGGTCAGCTAATTGGGAGTGTGGTCCCACACATTAAAAGGTTGAGGTTTAATTCCCGGTTGGGGCACGTATGTAAGGCAATCCATTGATGTTTCTCCCTCAAAATTGATGTTTCTTTCTCTTTCTCTCTTTCTTTCCCTTCTTCTCTCTCTAAAATCAGTGGAAACATAGCTTCAGCTGGGGATTTAAAACAAGATTGTGTGTTTGAATCCCAGTCAGTGTATATATCTAACTTACAGATTTGATCCTTCATTGGTGTGTGTGCAGGAGGCAATCCAATTGATGTTTGTCTCTCACATAAGTGTTTCTCTCGCTCTCTTTATTTCTCGCTAAAATCAATAAAAAGGAAGGAAGATGGTGGCAGGCAGGACCGGAGAGAGGGTGAGTGTGTGAAAGAGTGAGCTAGTGTGTGAGAATGTGAGTGAATGTGAAAGTGGATAACTAAACCCAAGTACTGCAGAGACGCGGAACAAAAGGTTCCTGTGCTGTGGGTGGGAAGCAGCAGGTAACCATGGTGTGAGACTCTTCAGGGTGATTCTCCCTGTGCCACGGGAGACCCCACCATTTTGGAAGACCCCAGATCTTCCCTGGGAGGAGGCAGTGGGAGCAGCTAGGGCCCAGAAACCTGAGCCCACCAGTGCACCTGGCACCATCAGACCAGTGGACACCCTGTGTAAACACAGACCAGTGCACAGTAGTGGAGCTGTCAAGGTACAGGTTGCAAAAGCCACAGATGTCAGGGAACTCGGCACCATCCTCCACAGTAGCAGCCTGCTCAGAGTCCAGATATACCCCCATCAACAGAGGCTGGGGAGCAGACATCCATCCCCAGGCATCAGAAGCATAGACCAGCAGCTGAGACCCATCCCCAAAAACTACAGTAAAGGCTGAGCAGGAGTTGAGCCCCACAGGGCAACAGCACTCCCCAGCCACCAGTGGCAGGACCTGGAGCTCTACAGAGGCCTGTGTGACCCAGTGGCCCAAAATAGTGGTGGAAAGCCAGAGCCCCAGAGGGACTGGTGAAATCCAGCTGCCTGCCCGTGGGACCTGCGGGGTCCTGCAGCACCAAAGAGGCCTGTGCAACCCAGCAGCCCACAACAGCAGTGTGAAGCCTGAGGCCAAGAGAGATTGGTGCAATCCAGGTGCCCACCTGTGGGACCTGTGGAGTGCTGGGGAACAAGAGAGGCCTGTGCAACTCAGCAGCCCACAAGAGTGGTGGGAAGCCAGAGCCCCAGAGGGACTGGTGTGATCCAGCTGCCCGCCCATGGGACCTGCAGGATGCAGGGTGAACATAGCGGCCTGCACGACCCAGCGGCACATAACATAGGCATAGAGACCAGTCTCCAAAGGGACTGTGTGATCCAGTTACTCGCAGGACCTGCAGAATACAGGGGTACCAGAGAGTCTTGTGCATCCCAGCTGTGCAAAAGATAAGCATAGAAGATAAGAAAATGAAGGTGGAGTGAATGGAAGCTACACAGACAACCACCCAGGACCAAACTAGAATTACAACTAAAAGAAAGACAAATCAGAAAAAAGCAATGGAAAAGTAGCGGACAGGACCATATAACCAGGGACAATGGTAGGATCTGCGGAGGTGCAAAAGGGTGGTGGGCTGGGAGCCCGCAGACAGCAGCAGGCTTAGCTGTGAGCAGCACCATTGTAAAATAAAAACCAAGCCCACTCCACAGCACAGAGAGTTGGGACAGAGTACTAAAAGAGCCACAGCCACTCACTAGGGACCCCAGCAGAGAGAGGGCAGATTAGAATGAAACTCTGTGGGGACACCTGGGATTTGGAGGGCACTCAGAGTTTTTGCTGAGTTGTGGCCACAAAGGATGGTGGCCAGTGTGGTCCTTCCCTGAGCTGCCCAACCTCAAAGATTCTGCCTTTTCCAGGTGAGGCAAATAAATGTTAATTGAGGCTCATTAACAACCAGCCTCTATCCCACACTCTGGAAATCCTGTTATGCAGAACACCAGGGCTATATTCCAATGCCCTGAATAACTGAGACTACCACCTCCAGGCAAGAAGCCAGAGGATAACTGAATCTTTCCTGGGCTTGTAAATCTACCCAGGAAAGTAAGTCTTGACAGTGGTGTTTAATGTGGGCCCACCCAGGCTCATCCAAACCATGTAGAGGGAGCCAAAAACAGCAGAACACCAACACCCACAAGGAAAATTTGGCGGGCTCCGAAACCCACTGAGATAGCCAAAATTGTGAAACAAAGAAACAAACCCCAAATGAAAGAACAAGAGAACTCTATCAAAGATGAGATCAATGAAATGCAGCTAAGCAAATTATCAGAGGTAGAGTTCAGAGCCATGTTTTTGAGGAAGCTCAACAGCATGAGTAAGGACATCAGCATTATAAGATGTAGAAGCATTGAAAACCAACCAAGTGGAAATGCAGAATGACATAGAAAGAATTAAGACACATTGGAAGGACTAACCAGCAGAGTAGAGGAAGCTGGGGACCAGATTAGTGAAATAGAAGAAAGGGCAGAAATAATCAACCAATCAGAAAACCAAAAGGAAAAAAAAAAAAAATCAGGAAGATAGCATAAGAAAACTGAAGGACAACTGAAAACATAATAACATTTGCATCAAAGGAGTCCCCAAGAAGGAAAAAAATGGGCAAGGGCTAGAGAATAGATTTGAAGAAATAGTGACAGAAAACTTCCCTAAAATGGAGAAGGAAGAAGGCATTCAAGTTCAAGAAGCACAGAGAGCCCCAAGTAAGAAGAACCCAAACAGGTCTACACCAAGACACATAGTAATTAAAATGCCAAAAATTAAAGACACAAAGAGAATTCTAAAGGCAGCATGAGATATGCAAAAGTTACCTACAAAGAAAAACTCATAAGGCTCTCAGCTGAATTCTCAACAGAAACACTACAGGCCAGAAGGATATTGCATGAAGTAATTAATGTCATGAAAACCAGGATCTGAAATCTGAATCCGAGAGTATTCTATCCAGGAAGGCCATCATTCAAAATAAAAGATAGAATAGACAGCTTTCCAGACCAAAAAAAAAAAAAAAAAAAAAAAAAAAAAAAAAAAAAAAAAAAAAGGCTAAGGGAATATATTAACACCAATTCAGCACTGCAAGATATGCTAAAAGAATTGCTATAATTAGTACAAGAAATAGAAACAAAACTATAACCACACTAAACAAAAATGGTAATTAATAAGTACATATAATTTATGACCTTAAATGTAAATGGTTTGAATGCTCCCATAAAAAGACAAAGCATAGCTGATTGGATAAGAAAGCATGACTCATATATATGTTGTTTACAAGAGACCCACGTCAAAACAATAGACTCACACAGTATGGAAATGAAGCGATAAAAATAATTTTTCAAGCAAAATAAAATTTAAAAAAGCTGGGGTAGCAATACTCATATCTGATAAATTAGATTTCAAAATGAAGGCCATAACTAGAGACAAAGAAGGATACTACATAATATTGAAAGGATCTATCCAACAGGAAGATATAACCTTGGTAAACATATATGTACCCAATATAGGAGCACCAAAATATATTAAAACAATTTGTAGGACTTCAAAGGAGAAATCAATAGCAATACAATCATAGCAGGGGACTTCAACATCCCACTGACATTACAGGAAAAATTGTCTAGACAAAAACTTAACAAGGATACACAGACTCTAAATGAAGCACTAGATCAAACAGATTTAATAGATATCTAAAGAGAATTACACCACAAAACTGCAGAATTCAGTCTTCTGAAGTGCACATGTGACATTCTCAAACATAGACCACAAGTTAGGGCACAAACTAAGTCTCTACAAGTTCAAGAAGATTGAAAACATATCAAACATCTTCTCAGATCACAATGGCATGCAACTAGAAATCAATTGCAACAAGAACAAGTAAAGACATTTGAACACATGGAGGCTAAATAGCATGGTATTAAACAATTAATGGGTTACCATGAAGAACAAGGAAGAAATTAAAACCTTCCTGGAAACCAATAAAAATGAACACAAAAAAACACAAAATCTATGGGATGCAGCAAAAGCAGTTCTGAGAGGGAAGTTCATAGCACTACAGGCCTACCTCAAAAAGCAAGAAAAATTTCTAATAGACTATCTATCTTCACAACTTGAAGAACTAGGAAGCAAGCAAACAAACAAACAAAAAAAAAAAAAAAAAAAAAACAAGAGCAAGTAGAAGGAAGGTAATAGTAAAGATCAGAGCAGAAATAAATGACATAGAGACCAAGAAAAAAAGAAGAAAAAAAAAAAGCTATTCAAAGGATCAATGAAAGAAACAGCTGGTTTTTCAAAAAGATAAACAACGTTGATGGACACTTAGCTAGACTAACCAAGAAACAAAGAGAGCGAATCCAAATACAGAAAATCAGAAAGAAAGAGGAGAAATAAATACTGACACCACAGAAATACAAAGGATTGCTAATAAATACAAAGAAAAATTATATGACAACAAATTCGACAATCTAAGCAAAATGGACAAATTTCTAGAATAATATAGCTTCCCAAAACTGGACCAGGAAGAGATAGAAAATTTGAACAGACCAATAACAAATAAAGAAATTTAAGAGGTAACAAAGACTCTCCCAGCAAACAAAAGCCCAGGCCTAGATGGCTTCACAGGGGGTTTTACGAAACATTCAAAGTAGTACTAACACCCATTCTCCTCAAACTATTTCAAAAAAGACAAGAAGAAGGAGGACTTCCAAACTCGTTTCATGAGGCTAACATAATTCTAATTCCAAAACCATAAAAGATACTACGAAGAAAACAAAACAAAACAAAACAAAAAACACTACAGGCCAATATCCCTGATGAACATAGACGCCAAAATCCTGAAGAAAATACCAGTAAATCAGATCCAGCAATACATCAAAAAAATTATACACCATGACCAAGTGGGATTCATCCCAGGAATGCAAGACTGGTACAATATTCACAAGTCAATAAATGTGATACACCACATAAAAAAAATGAAGGATAAAAAACAAATAATGATAATAATAGATGCTGAAAAGGCTTCTGACAAAATCCAGCACTAGTTTCTGATAAAACGCTCAGCAATGTGGGAAAGAACAATCATATCTCGACATAATGAAGGCCATATATGAAAGACCTACAGCCAACATCATACTCAATGGGCAAAAATTAAAACATTTCCCTTAAGAACAGCAACAAAACAAGGATGCCCACTTTTACCACTCTTTTTTAACATAGTACTGGAAATCTTAGCCACATCAATCAGACAGAAAAAAATAAAATAAAAAGGATCCATATGGGAAAGGAGGAAATGAAACTGTCATTATTTGAAGATGACATGATATTATACATAGAAAACCCTAAAGACTCCATCAAAAATTTACTACACTTAATAAATGAATTTGGCAAAGTAGCAGGATACAAAATTAATGTCAAGAAATCAAGGGCATTCTTATACACCAATGATGAAGTCATAGAAGAAGAAACTAAAAAAAAATGTCCCATTTAACATCACAGTAGAAAAATTAAGATACCTAGGATTAAACTTAAGCAATGAAATAAAGGACCTATTTGCATAAAACTACAGGACATTTAAACAAGAAATAGAGGAAGATACAAATAAGTGGAAGCACATACCTTGTTCATGGATTTGAGGAATTAAGATCGTTAAAATGTCCATATTACCCAAAGCAACCTATAGATTCAATTAAATCCTGATCAAAATACCAATGACGTATTTCACAGAACTAGAAAAAATACTTCAGAAGTTCATATGGAACAACAACAAAAAAAACCCTCAATAGCCACAGACATCTTGAAACAGAAGGACAAAGTAGGTGGGATCACAGTACCGGATATCAGGTTATACTACAAAGCTACTGTAATCAAAACAGCCTGGAACTAGCACAAGAACAGGCATATAGACTAGGGGAACAGAACAGAGAACCCAAAAATGGACCCAAGACATTATGCTCAATTAATATTTGACAAAGGTGGCAAGAGCATACTATCGTGAAAAGACAGTCTTTTTAACAAATGGTGTTGAGAAAATTGGATAGCTACATGCAAAAAAAAAAAAAAAAAAAAACAAAACATTAAACTAGACCATCAACTTACACCATACACAAGAATAAACATAAAATCAATAAAACACGTAAATGTGACTCGTGAATCCATAAAAATCCTAGAAGAAAATGTAGGCAACAAAATTTTGGACAACATACGTAGCAGAATTTTCACTGATACATCACCTAAGGCAACAGAAACAACGGGAAATATAAATACATCGGACTACACCAAACTAAAAAGCTTCTGCACAGCAAAACAAACAACCATCAAAATGCAAAAGCAACCCACTGTATGGGTGAGCATAATTGCCAATAATATATCAGATAAGGGTTTAATTTCAAAAATATATAGAGTACTCATACAACTCCACAAAAGGAAGACAAAGAACCCAATCAAAAAATCGGCAGAGGAACTAAATAGACACCTATCCAAATAGGACATACAAATGGCCAAGAGACATATGAAGAAATGCTCACCATCACTAATCATCAGAGAGATGCAAAGTAAAACAACAGTGAGGTATCACCTCACACCTCTCAGAATGGCTGCCATCAACAAATCATCAAACAAGTGTTGCCGAGCGTGTGGAGAAAAGGAGACTCAAGTACACTGCTGGTGGGAATGCAGACTGGCGCAGCAAGTATGGAAAACAATTTGGTGTTTCCTCAAAAAATTAAAAATCGAATTTCCATTTGACCCAGTGATCCCACTTCTAGGAATGCACTCTAAAAAGCTTGAAACACTAATCAGAAAGAAGATATATACCCCCATGTTCATAGCAACACTATTTACAATGGCTAAGATCTGGAAACAGCCCAAATGTTCATCAATAGATGAATGGATAAAAAGCTGTGGTACATATACACAATGGAGCACTATGTAGCTGTAAGAAAGGAAGAGCTCTTATCCTTTGATACCCCATGGAGGGACCTGGAAAGTATTATGCTAAGTGAAACAAGCGAAACAGAGAAAGACAAATATCACATGATCTCACTTATTTGTGTAATATAATGAACATAACAGTCTGAGGAACTGGGTAGACCCAGAGACGTGAAGTAGGGCACAGACTAACAACCCTCAGAAGAGGGAGGTAGGGGGAGGGAAGAGATAAACCACAAAACTTATATGCATGTATGCATAACCGATGGACACAGACAACAAAGTTGGGTATGGGGTGTGGGTATGGGGAGGAGGATGTTAATGGGGAAAAAAAAGGAGAAACATCTGTAATAAAAATAAATTAATAAAAAATTATTAAATAAATAAATAAGAAAACATTGTTGGACATTAATGGAGGCATTGACAGCAATGCAGTCATAGTAGGGGATTTTAACACCACACTGACATCAATGGATAGACCCCAAAAAAATCAACAAGGTAATAGTGACCTTAAACAAAACACTGGATGAAGTTGATTTAATTGATATTTACAGAATATTTCATCACAATGCAGCAAAATATACATTATTTTCAAGTACATATAAAATATTCTCAAAGACACCCTGGCCAGTTTGGCTCAGCGGTTAGAGCGTCGGCCTGCGGTACAGAGAGACCCGGGTTCGGTTCCCGCTAAAGGCACGTACTTCGGTTGCAGTTCGTCCCCGGCCCTGGTTGGTCGTGTGGGTGGCAGCCACTTGATGTGTCCCTTCACGTCGATGTTTCTCTCTCTCTCTCCCTTCATCTCTCTCCCTCCCACTCTATCTGTACAAAAAATGGAAAAATATCCTCGGGTGAGGATAAAAAAATAAAAATAAAAAAATATTCTCAAAGACATACCATCAATTAGGACAAAAAAATAAGTCTTAATAAATTCAAGATTATTGAAATGATATCAAGCATATTCTCAGACCACAATGGTATGAAAATACAAATATATTGCAATAAAAAAAATGAAAAACATTCAAACACATAGAGGCTACAGAACATTTTGTTAAATGATAAATGCATTACCAATGAGATCAATGAAAAAATCAAAAGTTACCTGGAAACAATTAAAAATGAACGCACAATAACCAAAAAGTTATGGGACACAGTGAAAGCAGTTCTGAGAGGGAATTTTATAGCATTACAGGCCTACCTCTGCAAGCAAGAAAAATCTCAAATAACCAATGTAACCCGACAGCTAAAAAAAAAATAAAAATAACAATAATTTTTTAAAAACTAAAAAGAAGAACAAAAAAAGCCCAGAGTAAGTACAAGAAGAGAAATAATAAAAATCAGACCAGAAATCAATAACATAGAGACTAAAAAAAAAAAAAGAAGAAGAATACAAAAGATCAGTGAAACCAAGAGCTAGTTCTTTGAAATATAAAGAAGATTGACAAACTCTTTCCTGATTGACTCATGAATCAAAAAGAGAGAGGACTGAATTAAGTAAACTGAGAAATGAAAAAGGAGAGGTAACAATCAATGCCACAGAAACACAGAAAGCAACCTGGCTGACACTGTTTGCTCTGCCCTAGTGATTCTGTGAGGCCTTGCCTCAACAAACTTCTGGGTCCATCCAAGCTGTTTCCAGTGGCTTTACCACAGGATTAGCCTGTCTTGACTCCCGTTACAGATTTTCCTAAATTCTCTCAAACAAGCAGCATCTGGCCTCAGTGAGCCCCATTCCTTTTGCTAAGAGGCACCAGGACTGGTACTAGAAGCAGCTAGCCTTTGTTCACAACTCGGCTTTGCTTGGACACCTCCAAATACAGCACAAGAGATGGTCATCTGCAGATAGCTTTGTAGCTTATGCCTGGTGGCCCTGGGTAGAATACAGTGGCTGAGCTTGCCTTAGAGAAAGCACACCCAATGGCCAGCTTCAGACCACATTGAAACACTACTATCCAACCACCTCCAAAAGTGACAAACTCAAGAATTGGACTCAGTGAGTACCAGAGCCCTGCTGAAGTAAGTCTTGTGTAGTGGAACTTGCACAGCTGATCCTCCAAAATAGTCAGAGGTTGGAGGACAGTGAGCATAGCCAGTCCTTGCAGCTGATAAGCCTCAAGACTCAATTACAACAGAAAGGTGCACAGTCCACATGAGGGGTGCACCTCATGAGTCCAGATGGGGTGATCAGGGAAGCTGTGCCACTGGACCCTATAGGACACCTACTATAATAGGCCACTCTAAGAAGCCTAGAAGGCATAGCAACTCTACTGAACACAAAGAAACAAACATGGGGAGGCAGTCAAAATTATAAGACAAAGAAACATGTCTCAAATGAAATAACAGAACAAAACTCCAGGAAAGGAACTAAATTAAACAGAGATAAGAAATCAAACAGACGCAGAGTTCAAAAAACTGCTTATAAGGATGCTCAGTGAACTTAATGAGAATTTCAAGGAACTTTATGATAACATCAGTGACCTCAGTGAGGACCTCAAGAGCATAAAAAAGGACCAGTCAGAAATGAAGGATGCACTAACTAAAATAAAAATAATAATAATAATTTACAAGAAATCAAAAGTACAGTGGGTGAAGCCAAGGAGCCAACCATTGATTTGGAATATAAGAAAGCAAAACACACCCAATCAGAACAGCAAAAAGGAAAAAGAATCCAAAAAAATGAGGAAAGTGTACGGAGCCTCTGGTACCATTTCAAGCATACCAATATTTGCATCATAGGGGTGCCAGAAGGAGAAGAGAGAGAGAGCAAGAAACTGAAAACCTATTTGAAAAAACAATGACAGAAAACTTTCCTAACTTGGTGGAGGAAACAGACATACAAGTCCAGGAAGCACAGAGAGTGCCAAACAAGATGAACCCCAAGAGGCCTGCACCAAGACACATCATCATCAAAATGCAAAAGGTTAAAAACAAAGAGAGAATCTTAAAAGCAGCAAGAGAAAAACAGTTAGGTATGTACAAAGGAGCTCCCATGAGACTGTCAAAAGGAATTTTGCAGGCCAGAAAGGAGTGGCAAGAAATATTTAAAGTGATGAAAAGCAAGGACCTGCAACCAAGATTACTCTATCCTGCAAAGCTATCCTTTAGAATCGATGGACATATAAATATTTTCCCAGACAAGAAAACGCTGAAGGAGTTCTTCACCACCAAATCAGCATTATATGAAATGTTAAAGGGTCTTCTTAAAAATGAACAAAAATATGAACAATAAAATGGCAATGAATACATATCTATCAACGATTGAATCTACAAACAAAATGAGCAAGCAAAATGAAACAGACTCATAGATACAGAGAACTTTTTGATTGTTACCAGATGGGAAGAGGGTTGGGGGTATTGGTGAAAAAGGTGAAGGAATTAAGAAGTACAAATTGGTTGTTAGACTGATGAACCTCAAAGGGAAGTGGGGTGGTGGGGCAAGAAGAGATAAACCAAATAATTTATATGCATATATGCATAATTAATGGACACAGACAATAATGTGGGGAAGGCAGGAGGGGGGTGGGAGTGGGGAAGAGGGGGTCAAGGGGAAAAAAAGAGGGGACATCTGTAATACATTCAACAATAAAGATAAATCTAAGGCAAGAGAAACAAAGAAAAAATTAATGCATGGGACTACAACAAGTTGAAAAGCTTCTGCACAGCAAAAGAAACAAGCATCAAAATGGAAAAGGAACCCACTATATGGGAGAGTATAATTGCCAGTGATACATCAGATAAGGGGTTCATTTCCAAAATATATAGAGTACCCATACAACAAAAGGAAGACAAACAATGCAATTACACCATGGGCAGAGCTCCTAAATAGAAACCTCTCCAAACAGGACATGAAATTGGCCAAGAGCATATGAAAAAATGCTCAATCTCACTAATCATCAGAGAGATGCAAATTAAAATGACTATGAGGTATCACCTCACACCTGCCAGAATGGCTGCCATGAACAAATCATCAAACAACAAATGTTGGGGAGGGTGTGGAGAAAAGGAGACTCTAGTACACTGCTGGTGGGAATACAGACTGGCACAGCAAGTATGGAAAACAATTTGGTGTTTCCTCAAAAAATTAAAAATGGAACTACCATTTGACCCTGTGATCCCACTTCTAGGAATATATCCTAAGAAGCCTGAAACAACAATCAGAAAGAATATAGTGTTCTGGCCAGTTTTGCTCAGTGGTTGGAGCATCAGCCTGCAGACCAGAGAGTCCCAGGTTTGGTTCCTGCTAGGGGCATGTACCAAAAAAAAAAAAAAAAAAAAAAAGTACCCTATGTTCATAGCAGCACTATTTACAATTGCTAAAATCTGGAAACAGCCAAACTGACCATCAATAGATGAGTGGATAAAAAAGCTGTGGTGCATATACACAATGGAATACTATGCAGCTATAAGAAAGAAATATCTCTTATCCTTTGAGACAATATAAAGGGACCTGGAGAATATTATGGTTAGCAAAATAAGCCAGTCAGAGAAAGACAAGTATCACTTCATCTCACTTACTTGTGGAATATAATGAACAAAATAAGATGATGAACAAAATAGACCCAGAGACATGGAAGTAGGTTTCAGACTGACAAACTTCAGAGGAGGGGGTTGGGGGGAGAGATAAACCAAAGAACTTATGCATATAAGCTTAATCAATGGACATAGACAACAATGCTGGGGAGGGGGCAGGAAAAGGACAAGGGTGTTAATGAGGGAAAAAGCAGAAACAGCTGTAACAAAAGTAATTACATAAATTTTAAAAGAAAAAAAAAGAAAGTTTGGAGACAGATCTAAGTCATGAGTACAACTACAATGTGACTGTGTGAGGGGCAGAATTGGATCTTGAGGTATGTTAGGGACAACTGAGGGCAGTCAACAATGAGGAAGGAATTCAGGAGACATGAAAATATCTCCCATGCCCTGGCTGGTTTGACTCAGAGGTTGGAGCGTCGACCTGTGGACCAGAGAGTCCCGGGTTCGGTTCCCACTAGGGGCATGTACCAAGATAAAATAAAATAAAATCTTAAAAAAAAAAAGAAAATATCACCTAAAGGACAAGTGTGAAGGATTCAAGGACATGGCTATTTTATCATTTTTTCTGAACTTGTTCTGATTGTTGATTAATTTTTGGGTTTCACAGGATCAGTAGATACCCACAGGTGATACTACAATATTTTTTCAGTTTATCTGTGGTCTCCAAGATGATTTTGTAATATATTAACAGAATTGATTATATGACTAGGTAAATAAAAAATGGCCAAGCAATATAGTCAATAACATTTTCTGTGGCTCATTTCAGTGGCGTTGTGAATGGTCAAGACTGAGAAACATTGATTCCAGAGCTGCATGAAATCAATCTGGCCACTTGCATGCAAATCATCTCTTCTTTCTTAAACCTGGTCTGCAATTTCCAGTAACTGTCACCACATTCATCTTGTCTTCACTACTACGAACCTTTTTAAGTCTCTGTTATGCTTATGAGGCCTGCATTAATGTAAACATCTTCATCTTTGTGCATGAGAATTAGAACATGCCCTATGTCTAACACAGACAGAGTCTACCTAGCTTTGGAAAGTTCATTAATTTTTTTTTTATTTTTATTGTTGAGAGTATTACATAGGCCTCCTCCCTTTTTTCTGCCATCACCCCCCTCCGCCTGGTTCCCATCCTGCCCCAGGCCTTCACCACCCTATAGTCTGTGTCCAAAGGTAATGCATATATGAATTTAAGTCCTTTGATTTATCTCTTCTTGCCCCCTTCACCCTTTCCCTCTGAAGTTCCTCAGTTTGTTACATGTTTCCATGTCTCTGATTCAATTTCATTCATCAGTTTATTTTGTTCATTAGATTCCACATATAAATAAGATTATGTGATATTTGCCTTTCTCTGACTGGCTTATTTCACTTAACATAATCATCTAGGAGGTCCCTACATGCTGTTTCAAAGAAAAATTCATTATTGATGGTAGGAGCACACAGTGAAATTGCCCAGTCCTCTTGAAACCATGGGATATTAGGGAAGCAGAAGGAGGTTTTTTCACCAGATATATTTTCTGTTCTCTTAATTAATCATTATACAAACACCAGCATTATACAAGGCCCAACAAATTGCTTTTGCCTCTTTACTGGTCAGTTTTAAATGTTTTGCAGGTAATAAAATGATATTAATTATCTACAACAAAGTGGAGGACGTTTCTAAATGTACTGAAAGGTAGAATGTGGCCAAATATATTACACAAAATGAATTCCCAGTGAGCAACATTAGTTTTTTTTTTCTTTATTAATTTTTAGAGAGAGAGAGAGATAGAAATATCAATGAGTGAGAACATCAATTGGCCACCACCTGCATGCCCCCCACTGGGGATCGGGCCCCCAATCTGGGCATGTGCCCTGACCATAAATCAAACTGGTGAGATACTGGTGCATGGGATGACGCACAACCACTGAACCACACTGGCCAGGCACAATAATAGTCCTTATAACTGCAGCAGCAGAGGCTGTGTAGGTAAATACAGCAATTACTTTGTCCTCAGTGGGAGGGAGCACATTGTACAGAGTGGAAAGTATTTGCATCTGTTTCATTCAAAAATGATTGAGAAGAGCAAAAATTGGGCAAGTCAATAGGAACAAAGTGAGCAATTCTGTGAATGTACTTGAAAATCATCTTGAAGACCACAGATAGACTATGACAAAATGTTGTAGTAGCACTTGTGGGTATGTATTGATCATGTGAAAAGCAAAAGTTAATCAAGAAGATCAAGATCATGAATTGGCAAAATCCTCTGGGCAAGACTCTCCCTTAGTTGAGTATAGGGTCAGTTTTTCAATTACAGTTGACATTCAATATTATATCAGTTTCAGGTATACAGCATAGTGGTTAGATGATTATATAATTTGTGCAGTGATATTTCTGATAAGTCTAGTACCCACCTGGCATCATACATATTTATTATAATATCATTGACTATGTTTCTTGTGATTAACTTGAAAAAGAGAAAATACTTCCCTGGCCAGTTTGACTCAGCAGTTGGAGCATTGGCCTGTGGACCAGAGAGTCCCAGGTTCGGTTCCCGCTAAGGACACATACTAAAGAGAGAGAGAGAGAGAGAGAGAGAGAGAGAGAGAGAGAGAGAGAGAGAAAATACTATCATTGTAGGTCGGTGATGCCTCCTCCTCATTTTGCTTCTAAGGAAACAAAACAAACAAACAAAAAACAGCTATTGGGAAACAAATCTGACATTTAGGCTTCACTGTTATTAGAAGCTGGTCTGGTGCTCACAGCTAGGCTGTTGCTGTCCCGCTGAACATAAACAATTTCACAGAATACCAACATCAGA
The DNA here is from genome assembly GCF_014108415.1 of Molossus molossus. Lineage (NCBI taxonomy): Eukaryota > Metazoa > Chordata > Mammalia > Chiroptera > Molossidae > Molossus > Molossus molossus. Next base: position 53,745,567 of record NW_023425355.1, read on the forward strand.
CAAGATCACTCTAACCACAATAAAGTGAGAAAAAAACAAGGTCACTTCATAATTTGCATCTAAGAATGAACAAAAACATGAATATTTCCCAAACTACAAACTACCAAATATCCTTCTTTCTTGGCTAGTCTGAGTGTCTACTGCTTCTTTACCAGTTACAGTTTTAGCCTCAATATACTCTACCCTCTCTGTAGATAAGATTTATTGAGATATCCAGTGATAGAATTATCCCCACTTTCTGACAGCACCCAATCTAGAGAGCATGCCTGCTTCATTGAACCCTCAACCCAAATCACCTAACTAAAGCCCAGATCCTGTAATATGTCCTTTCTAATACTCTCTCACTGAGGCACCCTGTGGTTCCCCATAGTTTGTGCTTTCCTTCATTGCATTTGGTATTAAATCCAACTTACTCCATTAAAAGTGTCTTGTTGGTCTTTGGCTAAACGACAAGACACTGCTTGTAGAAAAAAGCAGGGAACCTTGAGGGGCAAAGATTGGTAGGGTGGCTAAAGTAACAAACTCTCATCCCCCTATTGTTTTGCTCTTCTTCCTTCATAATTTTCAAATCAGTAAGAATCTACATAAAATTGAAATGAATACCAAAAACTATAATAAATAATTTGGTTGTTCTCCCTTGGAGATTCCCAGCCAATAAAATCTTTTGGTAAACTTTACAGCCATTAATTACAGACTTCATAAGTCAGTATTTACTTTCCAGGTGACTTTGGCTTTGGCTTTGGATGTTGTATTTATATCAGTTACTCGCCGTATTTAACACACCTATCCCAGTAAGTATCTTTTCACACAGCAGTTTTAAATTTATAGTTTATCTTCTGCTAAGATAGCCCAAAGAAACTTTTCTCCAGTTATTTTTCTCAAAATGATCACATTCTTATTGAGCTTCCACTATTTATCAAGCACAATTTTAGGTTCTAGAAACACAATGGCAAATAAGACAAAGTGGCCAAATATATTACACAGAATGAATTCCCAGTGAGAAATAATAGTCTTTATAACTTCCCTTATGAAGTTTACATTCTAGTGAGAGAAACAGAAAATAGACAAGTAAACAAATCAATAATTCATGTACCACTTCCTCATTTTCCTCGACAACCCAGTCCAATTCAACTCTTCTTCCTCTGAACTTCTATATTAATGACTGTTTGTGTCACAAAATTCTGTGCTTAATTATTCATTGTCTTATAATAGAATTATTGAAGGAACAAGATATGTCGTTGTTGTTGTTGTTTTAATAAGAAGAAAAGATTCTGCCCTGGCTGTTGCGGCTTGGTTGCGTATCAGCCCAGGCACCAAGAAAAGGTTACCAGTTCAATTCCTGGTCAGGGCACACACCCAAGTTTCAGTTTCAGTCCCAGTCAGGGTGAGTATAGGAGGCAACTGATGGATGTTTCTCTTTCACATCAATATTTATCTCTTTCTCTCATCCTCCATCTATAAAATCAATAAAAACATATCTTTTTTTTTTTTAAAGAAATGATTCCATAATGCATAGGTGCTATTTTCAACATCATGTGAAAGGAGGAAATATACTTTTTTGTTTTGTTTTGTTTCATTTTTATCCTCACCTGAGGACATTTTTCCATTTTGTGTTCAGGTAGAGTGGGAGGGAGAGAGAGGAAGAGAGAGAGAGAGAGAAACATCAATGTGAAAGGGACATATCGAGTGGCTGCCACCCTCACGACCAACCAGGGCTGGAGACAAACTGCAACTGAGGTACATGCCCTTAGCGTGAACTGAACCCGGGTCTCTCTGGACCACAGGCCAACACTCTAACTGCTGAGCCAAATCGACCAGGGCAGGAAGTATACTTTTGATGGGTGGTCTCAAGGAGAAGAACTTGGTGGCTACTCCAGGTATGTTTTGCCCTACATAAACAATTACCTTCTAAAATTCAGCTGTTTGAATTAGATGTGGTGACCTTTTAATGAGATCCCTGTTACTATGGGTATTCAAGCAGATACCAGGTAATGTCTTGAATGTTGTGACTGAGGAATATTTAAGAATTTGAATGTAGGTTGCAGTACATACTTTTAAACCTTGATCCCTTAAGGTTCTAAGAATCAATGATTTTGTGTATTTTTCTCTACTTTATCTATGTATATAAGGCACACACCCTTTTACATTACACTGGAAGATAATTGTGAGCAACAATCTTGACTTTCTTATTTTTTTATTCCCCAGATCTTTATTGTGTATAACACAGTTCTGGGTCTATAATGAAAGCATAAGAATTACTTCCTTGCAGTAATATTTCCACTATAAAAGGCCACTGCTAACTGAGCCACCACCCTCTGGGATTCCCAGCTGTAGTGGCCAAGATCTGAATTGAAAATGGTGCTAAAGTCATTATGCCACATTTCTTAATTTTTTAAAGATTATATTTTTAAGGACCCAGTGTTCCAAGATAATAGGACATATGTATGTTTTTACAGACTCATTGCCATGTTCTCACAACTTTCTAAGCTCTCTAAATATCCCTATCTTAACTATCAACTATAACCTTGACCCTGACAGTGGGCAGCTTTATTATTCTTTTCTATACCTGAATTGTTTCCATCCTATATTAATATTTTGCCATTCCCCCAGAATGGCATGACCTCCTTATTCTACCAGAATAAATAAAGAAGCAGGCATGGTAGTTAGACTGATATTAACCCAAAATGTCATGGTAATACAGAGGCATTAGGCCAAGTCCTCCTCTGGGCTGAGCAAGCAGACAAGTGTCTATCTACTTAGTTCATTGATGAGGTGACTATTAATTAGCATCTTAAGACTAACACCCAGGAAAAACCATGCCCCGTTTCATGTTTCATGATTCCCCCCTTTTAACTTTATTGCTATTTACTCATAGGAGTCCCCTTTAGTAAGATTCTTAAGCTCTGAAAGTATACTTGAGGAGTTAGATTGAATAGTTATTTATTAGGGAGATTTAAACCTGCTTGAGAAACAAATTATGATTAACTGAATGTAAATCTGAAGCCAAACACAACAGTCACAACACAATTAAATGAAGCCATGTTCCTTTCCTTCCACTCAAAGCACCAGCTACAATTGCTCTTCTTCCCTCTTATTTATTGACCTGCAATAAAATCTTGTTGGATACGCATAATGGGAATGTGCAGAGTTGAGGGACTGTATACCATGTGGGTATACAGACGATAATCATCTTTATTTATCTATGACCCTGAAGTCACACCTACCCAAAAATAACTACCAAAGAGACTATTAACTTCTGTTTTGCTTTGAAATCTCAATAGCAATAAAAAGCACCTTCTGACACTTGATCCATCCTCAAAATGATCCTCTTGCACTATGTTTAATCTAGGCTCATATTTTATCAGGGCTGATATTGTCTGGGAGTTCAATCCTTGAGGTAAAAAAGCCAATTAGAGGTTTTTTACTGTTTCCAATTCAACCCCACCCTGTGGGCCATTAAAATGCAAATTGAGGCTTACTAACAACCAGCATCTGCCCCACCTGAGGGAGATCCCCTTATGCTGAGCACCTGAGGGAGTTTTTCAATCAACTAACAACTCAAAACTCTTCAAGTAACCTGGACTACTAGCCTCTAGGACAAAAGCTAGAGGATAACAGTACCATTCCTGGGCTAGCAACTCTAACGTGGAAAGTAAGATTTGACAGTGGTGTTTATTGTGGGTCCTCCCTCACTCACCTAAACCCAGGAGAGGGAGCCACAAACAACAGAACACCAATACCCACAGAGAAAACTTGGCAGTCTCCAAAGCCCACTGTGATAGCCAAAATGGTGAAACACAGAAACAAAAGCCAAATGAAAGAACAATAGACCTCCACCGATGACAATATCAATGTGGAGCAGTTCAGCAAGTAAACAGAGCTAGAATTCAGCCATGATCTTGAAGAAGCTCAACACATGAGAAAGGACATAAAGATGCTGAAAATAAACCAATTGGAAATTAAAAACCACCAGGAGGATATCAAGAGTGACATATCAGAAATAAAGAACACATTGGAAGGTCTAAAGAGCAGAGTAGAGGAAGCTGAGGACCGGATCAGTGAATTAGAAGACAGGGTAGAAAAAATCAACCAATCAGAAAACCAAAAGAAAAAAAACTTTTTAAAAACAGGAAGACAGCTTAAGAGAACTGTGGGACAACTGGAAACATAATAATATTCACATCATAATAGTCCCCGAAGAAGAAGAAAATGAGCAAAGGTTAGAGAATATATTCAAAGAAATAGTGACAGAAAATCTCCCTAATTTGCTAAAGGAAGAAAGCATTCAAGTTCAAGAAGCACAGAGAGCCCCAAGTAAGAAGAACACAAACAGGCACACACCAAGACACATAGTAATCAAACTGCCAAAAATTAAAAACAAAGAGAGAATCCTAAAATCATCAAGAGATAAGCAACAGGTTACCTACAAAGGAAACCCCATAAGGCTCTCAGCTGACTTCTCACAAGAAACACTACAGGCCAGAAGGGAATGGCATGTAGTAATCAAGGTCAGGAAACACAAGGATCTGAATCCAAGACTACTCTACCCAGCAAGGCTGTCATTCAAAATAGAAGGTCAAATAAAGAGTTTCCCAGACCGAAAAATAAAAAAATAAAAAAAAAAGGCTAAGGGAATACATTAGCACTAAACCAGCACTGCAAGAAATGTTAAAAGGACTGCTGTAATTAGTAGAAGAAATAGGAAGAAAAATGTAACCAAACTAAACAAAAATGGCAATGAATAAATACATATCAATAATCACCTTAAATGTAAATGGACTGAATGCTCTGATAAAAAGAAACAGAGTAGCTGGTTGGATAAGAAAGCGTGACTCATCTATATGTTGTTTACAAGAGACCCACCTCACAACTAAAGACTCACATAAGTTGAAAGTGAATGAATGAAAAAAAATCTTTCAAGCGAAGGGAAAGGGAAAAAAAAGCTGGGGTAGCAATACTCATATCTGATAAAATAGACTTCAAAATAAAGACCATAACTAGAGACAAAGAAGGCCACTGCATAATATTGAAAGGCTCTATCCAACAGGAATATATAACCTTGATAAACATATATACACCCAATATAGGAGCACCAAAATATATTAAAGTATTATCCTCAGTGAAACAAGCCAAGCAGAAAAAGACAAATACCAGATGATCTCACTTATATATGGAATATAATGAATATAACAGTCTGAGGAATAGGGTAGACCCAGAAACACGGTAGTAGGGTACACACTGACAACCCTCAGAAGAGGGGGTGGTGGGGGGTGGGAAGAGATAAACCATAGAACTTATATGCATGTATACATAACCAATGGACATGGACAACAAAGCCGGGGATGGGCCGTGGGGGATGGGGAAGAGGGTGTTAATGGGGTAAAAACGGAGAAACATTTGTAACAGAAATAAAATTTAAAAAAAAATTAAAAATTTATTTAGAGAAAAAAGATACAGAACATAACAATATTTTGCTTCAGTAGTGTCATAATTTACTGCATCTTTAATAATATAACTTTTTCAGAATGAAAAAAAGGTCAGCCTTTTATCTTTAAATCACCTTTATGATAATGGCAGTTTTTGTTCTTCTCCACTATTGTAAGATGAATCCTAGCCATATAGATGTTAATGTGTTCATTATTTAGTACCGAGGCATGATTTAAATGCCTTTTTTACTATGTCTAGTGTTTTTTGTTTTTTGTTTTCCAAGATATTTCCCAAAAACTTCATGATAACATGATTATGGAAGAAAATAAATTTGGAGTGCATGTCCCTCAGCCTCTCCCTCATTGCATATTATACTAAAATAAGGTCTAACTGGTATGTTGCCTGTACCAACAGTAACTATGGTGAATAAATCTTTGATCCACCTAAAAACAGATGATTTTTAAGAAACCCAGCATCTTGACTTCTGTACTCAAAACATATTTAAACAAAAGTAAAAATGAGGTTCAGGGACATTTGAAACTGTTTAAAAGCACTGAGACAAAAGTATCATCCAATAGCAATCAACTTATGCTAATTTTAGGTAAAATAACTATATTTTGGATGTCACACATGTATACTATCCACTCCAGGGAAGGAACTTATTTAAGCTTACCATGTTTATCACATTTCAAGACTAGCCTAACTGAAGAAGCTGAGTGGATGACTTCATATGTTAGTAATTCTCAAATTTGTGGATAAATATTACCTGGTATATATGTTAACATGCAGATTTCCTGGTCTCACCCTCAAAAATCTGTATCAGCTAATTTGGTAGAGAGCCAATAAGTCTACATTTTTAATACAGCCCTTTAAGTGAGTTCATTGTAGTTGATGAGTAGGCTACCCTTTGAAAAACACCAACAAACACAGTATGTGTGATTAGAGTAGCCTAAAAGGAACACTGACCCCTTACTAATGCTAGAAATTTGTCCTTTGAAAGTTAAAATATAAGGTTAGATTCCCTTGGAGTACGGCAGCAGACATTATGCCAAACGGTGTAAGATTCTTTCCACTTGGCAGCAGATTTGGTTGGGAAAGGCGCACTGGATACCTAGAAGGCAAACTCTAGACCTCCTAATTTCTTGCCTAGATCCTGTCTTATTCCTTCCAATGTACTATATAGTCCCTGAAACCATGGCACACCTAAGAAAATGTTTTCAAAGGTAACATTTCATAGTGAGTTCACTAAACAGAGAAAGATAACATGTCAGAACTACAGAGGTGCTGAGGGACCATAGAGTCCAACCTAATTCTTTGTTTAGCCTTTCTCTCTACTGGGCTGCTCCTTGGGTGACTTTACCCTTTGCCTAAGAATTTAATTCCTTTTTTCTCATTTTGATGATCAAAATGATCTCAGTTCTTGATTACTGTCTTTGATAAACTTCCATAACACAAACTATGAGAAAATGTGTCCTAAGAACATTTCTAGGCCATACATATATTACTTACATTTTGGGTCACTCAGGGCTAAATTAAATTACGTCACAATAACCAGATGACTAACACTAATCAAAAACGTAGATGGGTTTTGCATGTACACACACACATACAGACAGACAAATCTGTACTTCAAGTTAGGAAGCATATATTTTCATTAGGAAAAGTGAATAATAATGACAATAATAATTAGCAACTAACATGATAGGGCAAAGACTATCTAAGGTACCATATTAAGTACTCTACTATCTATGCCTCATTTATTTTTCACAGCAACCATGCAGAATAAGTACAATTACTCCCATTTAACAGATGATGAAACTGGGTTTGGAGGGGTTAAGTAGTTTGCCCAATAAACAGATTTTCACACTAGCCTCACTGATCTTAAAGCCTTTTTTTTTTTTCTTTTTAACATAGCATGCTGCACTGAAATACTAACTCAATAGACTATTTGAAAGCATGTCCTTGAAATTCTGTATTTATCAGCAGAGACAATGCAGCAGTAAAACAAGAAGATTTGAAAATAAAAGCTAAGCCAAGGAGCGTTGGGGAAAAAACTGACAAGTTGGGTGCTTCAAAACGAAGGAGTCCAATGTGCCACAAATCTTTGCAATATTGAGCCACTCAAATGTTCTCTCTAATCAGCAGCAGTGCAGACATTTTGGGTTTTACTTTTGATATGAATGTGAAACTCTGGGTCTAGTATCTCAGCACAGCTGTTCTAAGGCCCCAGGGGAAGGGCACTGAGAAAGAAGGCAGTGTTGACATACTGGAGCTTTTGACAGATGGTTCATCTACACATTAGACTCTCTTCAGCATATTTATATATTTAACCCTATCATGCCTGGTCCCTCGTGCATATACACACATTTTCCTCCAAAGGCCATTTTTATCTGGAGTCTTGTGGAACTTGACATTTTAACAGACACTATACTGTGGTGTAACTTCATAAATGATAGGTCCTTTTTAAAAAATATCTATAGTCAGAGTAGTGGAGCTCCCAAGATGCCATTCATGGAAGCCACAGACAGCCCTGAGCCCAGCACCATCCCCCATGGTAGCAGCCCAATCAGAATCCAGATATAACCCTAGCAACACAGTTTGGGGAGCAGACATACATCCCCAGGCAACAGAAGCATAGACCAGCAGATGAGACCCATCACAAAAAACTACAACAAAAGCTGGGCAGGAGCTGAGCCCCACAGTGCAGCAGCACTTCCCAGCAGGAAGTTGCGGGACCTGTGGCTCCACAGAGGCCTATGTGGTCCAGTAGCTCACAAGAGCAGTGAGAAGCTGGAGCCCAAGAGAGACTGGTGTGATTCAGCTGCCCACCCACGGGACCTATAGGATGCGGGGGCACCAGAAAGGCCTGTGCGACCCAGCAGAGACTGTGAGATATAGTCACCCCCAGGACCTGCAGGGTACCAGAGAGGCCTGCACAATCCAGCAGGGACTGTGCCATCCACTTACCCTCAGGACATGCGGGGTGCTGAAGCACCAGAGAGGAGTATGCGAACCAGCAGGGACTGTGCCATCCAACTACTCATAAAAACTGCAGGGTGCTGGGGTACCAGAGAGGCCTGTGCAACCCAGCAGGGACTGTGCCATCCAATTTACCCAGGACCTACGGGGTGCTGAAGCACCAGAGAGGCCTATGCCACCCAGCAGCCCATAACATAGGCATAGAACCTGGTCCCCAAAGGGACTGTAATATCTGGTTACCCTCAAGACCTGCAGAGTGCTGGGGCACCAGGAAGGCCTATGCAACCAAGCTGCACATAAGATAGGCAAAGAGGATGTGAAAAATGGAGGCAGAGTGAATAGAAGATAAACAGACGATCTCCCAGGACTAAACAGGGATTACAAATAAAATAGATACAAATCCTCAGAAAAAGCAACAGAAAAGTAGCAGGACAGAACCTTATAACCAGGGACACTGGTAGGATATGCAGAGGCACGAGAGGGTGGCAGGCTGGGAGCCCATGGACAACAGCAGTGTGAGCTTTGAGCAGTGCCCTTGGGGAATAAAGACCAAGCCTGTTCCACAGTGCAGAGAGCCAGAACAGACCACTAAAATAGACACAGCCACTGACCTGGGGGCTACCACAGAGGAAGGGCAGACTGAGATGGAACTCTGTGGGGACACCCAGAATTTAGAGGACACTCAGAGTTTTTGTTCAATTGTGGCCACAAAGGACAGTGTCCAGTGTGCATCTTCCCAGAGCACTGAGGAAAAGCAGCTGCCACCCACCATTGAAGATTCAGCCTTTCCCAGGTTACACAAAGAAGTGTAAATGGAGGGTCATTAATAGCCAGCATCTATCCCACCCCCTGGAAATCCTCTTATGCAGAACACCAGGGCTACATTCCAAGGCACTGAGTAACTGAGACCACTAGCCACCAGGAAAAAGATAAGAATAACTGAACATTTCCTGGGCTTGCAAATCTACACAGGAAAGTGAGACTTGACAGTGGTGTTTAACATGGGCCCACTCAGGCTCATCCAAACCTAGCAGAGTGAGACACAAACAGCAGAACACCAACACCCACAGGGAAAATTTGGCAGATTCCAAAACCAACTGAGATAACCAAAATGGTGAAACAAAGAAACAAATCCCAAATGAAATAACAAGAGAACTCTATCAAAGATGAGATCAATCAAATGCAGCTAAGCAAATTATCAGAGGTAGAGCTCAGAGCCATAATCTTGAGGAAGCTCAACAGCATGAGTAAGGATATTAGCACCTTGAGTAAAGATATAGAAACATTGGAAAACAACCAATTGAAAATGAAGAATGACATAGCAGAAATGAAAAAAAAAAAACACATTGGAAGGACTAATGAACAGAGTAGAGGAAGCTGAGGACCAGATCAGTGAATTAGAAGACAGGGTAGAAAAAATCAACCAATCAGAAAAACAAAAGGAAGACCAATTAAAAAACAGAGAGACAGCTTAAGAAAACTGTGGGATAAATGGAAACGTAATAACATTCCCATCATATGAGTCCCCAAAGAAGAAGAAAATGGGCAAGGGTTAGAGAATATATTTGAAGAAACAGTAACAGAAAACTTTCCAAATTGGTAAAGGAAGAAGGCATTCAAGTTGAAGAGGCACAGAGAGCCCCAAGTAAGAAGAACCCAAACAGGCCCACACCAAGACACATAGTAATTAAAATTCCAAAAATTAAAGACAAAGAGAGAATCCTAAAGGCAATAAGAGATATGCAACAGGTTACCTACAAAGGAAACCCAATAAAGCCCTAAGCTGACTTCTCAACAGAAACACTACAGATCAGAAGGGAGTGTCATGAAGTAATCAAGGTCATGAAAAAAAAGGATCTGAATCCAAGACGACTCTATCCAGCAAGGCTATCATTCAAAATAGAAGGTCCAGTAGAGAGCTTTCCAGAGGGGGAAAAAAAAAAAAAAGGCTAAGGGATTATATTAATAGCAAACCAGCACTGCCAGATATGCTAAATGGACTGCTGTAATTAGTAGAAGAAGTAGGAAGAAGAATAGAACCCCACAAAACAAAAATGGCAATAAATGAATACATATCAATAATCACTTGAAATTTAAATGGATTGAATGCTCCGATAAAGAGACACCGAGTAGCTGATAGGATAAGAAAGCATGACTCATCTATATGCTGTTTACAAGAGACCCACCTCACAACTAAAGACTCATAGAGGTTGAAAGTGAAGGGATGGAAAAAAATCTTTCAAGCAAACAAAAAGAAAAAAACAAACAAACAAACAAACAAAAAGCCTGGGGTAGTAATACTCATATCTGATAAATTAGAAATGAAGGCCATAACTAGAGACAAAGAAATCACTACATAACATTGAAAAGATCTATCCAACCAAAAAATATAACATTGGTAAATATGCATGCACCCAATATAGTAGCACCAACATATATTAAAAATCTTTTGGAGGACTTCAAAGGAGAAATGAACAGCAATACAATCATAGCAGGGGACATCAATACCCCGCTGACATCACTGGGCAGATATTCTAGAAAAAAAATTAACAAGGAAACACAGATTCTAAATAAAGTGCTAGATCAAATGGATTTAATAGATATCTACAGAGAACTACACCACAAAACTGCAGAATTCACATTCTTTTCAAGTGCACATGGGACATTTTCAAAGAAAGACCACATGTTAGCGCAAAAACTAAGTCTCTACAAGTTCAAGATTGAAATCATATCAAGCATCTTCTAAGATCACAATGGCATGCAACTAGAAATCAATTGCAACAAGGACATGTAAAGACATTTGAAAACATGGAAACTAAATAGCATGTTATTGAACAATGAATGTGTTATCGAGGAGATCAAGGAAGAAATTAAAACCTTCCAGGAAACCAATGAAAATGAACACAAAACAACACAAAATCTATGGGATGCAGCAAAAGCAGTTCTGAGAGGGAAGTTCATAGCACTACAGGCCTACCTCAAGAAGCAAGAAAAATTTCTAATAGACTATCTAACTTCACAACTTAAAGAACTAGAAAGCAAAAAGAAAGAAAGAAAGAAAAAAGGAAGGAGGGAAGGAAGGAGGGAAGGAAGGAAGGAAGGAAGGAAGGAAGGAAGGAAGGAAGGAAGGAAGGAAGGAAGGAAGGAAGGAGAAAGAAAGAAAACCCCAGAACAAGTAGAAGAAAGAAAATAGTAAGGATCAGTGCAGAAATCAATGACATGGAGACCAAAAAAACAAAAACAAAACAAAACAAAAAAAACATAAAACAATTCAACGAATCAATGAAACAAAGAGCTGGTTCTTTGAAAAGACAAACAAGATTGATGGACACTTAGCTAGACTCACCAATAAACAAAAAGAGAGAACCCAAATACACAAAATCAGAAATGAAAAAGGAGAAATAATAACTGACACCACTGAAATACAAAGGATTGTTAACAAATATTATGAACAATTATACGGCAACAAATTCAAAAATATAAGCGAAATTGACAAATTTCTAGAAACATAGTCTCCAAAAACTAAACCAGGAAGCAATAGAAAATTTGAACAGACCAATAACAACAACAAAAAAATTGAACATGTTATCAAGACTTTCTCTACAAACAAAAGCCCAGGCCCAGATGGCTTCACGGGGAAATTTTATCAAACATTCAAAGAAGAACTAATACCCATTCTCCTCAAACTATTTCAAAAAATTCAAGAAGAAGAAAGACTTCCAAACTTGTTTAATGAGGCCAGCATAATTCTAATTCCAAAACTAGAAAAAAACACTAGAGAGAAAGAAATCTACAGACCAATATCCCTGATGAATATAGATGCCAAAATCCTGAACAAAATATAAGCAAATTGGATCCAGCAATACATCAAAAAATATTCACCATGACAAAGTGAGATTCATCCCAGGGATGCAAGGCTGGTACAATATTTGCAAATCAATAAATATAATACACCACATAAGGAAACTAAAAGATAAAAATTATATGATCATATCAATAGATGCTGAAAAAGCATTTGACAAAATTCAGCACCCATTTCTGATAAAAATGTTCAGCAATCTGGGAATAGAGGGATCATATCTCAATATAATAAAGGCCATATATGAAAGACCTACAGCCAACATCATACTCAATGGAAAAAAACTAAAAGCAATTTTCTTAAGAACAGGGAGAAGACAAGATGCCCACTTTTACCACTCTTATTTAACATAGTACTAGAAGTCTAAGTCACAGCAATCAGACAGGAAGAAAAATAAAAGGGATGCAAATGAGAAAGGGAAGTGAAACTGTCATTATTCGCAGATGACATAATACTATACATAGGAAACTCCAGACTCCCTCAAAAATTTACTAGACTTAAATAATTTTTGCAAAGTAGTAGGATACAAAATTAATGTCAAGATATCAATGCCATTATTATACACCAATGATGAACTCACAGAAAGAGAAAATAAACCAAAATCCCATTTACCATCACAGCAAAAAATTGAGATACCTAGGAATAAACTTAACTAAAGAAATAAAATACCTATTTGCAGAAAACTACAGGTCATTGAAAAAAGAAATACAAAAAGATATAAAAAAGGGGAAGCACATACCGTGTTCATGGATTGGAAGAATTAACATCATTAAAATGTCCATACTACCCAAAGCAATCTATAGATCCAATGCAATCCCCATCAAAATACCAATGACATACTTCACAGACGTAGAAAAAAATACTTCAGAAGTTTATATGGAACCAAAAAAGAAAAAGAAAAAAAAAAAAAAAAAAACTTTGAATAGCCACAGCAATCTTACGAAGAAGAACAAAGTTGGAGGTATCACATGACAAGATTTCATGTTATATTACAAAGCCATTCTAATAAAAACAGCATGGCCCTGGCTGGTTTGGCTCAGCAGTTAGAGCGTCGACCTGCGGTCCAGAGACACCCGAGTTCAGATCCCGCTGAGGGTGCATACCTCGGTTGCAGTTTGTCCCTGGCCCTGGTTGGGTTGTGGGGGTGGCGGCCACTCGGTGTGTCCCTTTCATGAGATGTTTCTCTCTCTTCCTCTCTCTCCCTCCCACTCTATCTGAACAAAAAATTGAAAAATCTCCTCAGGTGAAGATAAAAAAAAAGAAAGAAAACAGCCTGATACTGGCACAAGAACAGGCATATAGACCAGGGGAACAGAAGAGAGAACCCAGAAATGGACCCAAGGTAATATGCTCAATTAATATTTGACACAGGTGGCAAGAGCATACAGTGGAGTAAGGACAGCCTCTTTAATAATTGGTGTTGGGAAAATTGGACAGCTACATGCAGAAAAATGAAACTAGACCATCAACTTACACCATACACAAGAATAAACTCAAAATGTATAAAAGACTTAAATGTGACTCATGAACCCATAAAAATCTTAGAAGAAAATGTAGGCAACAAAATTTCAGACACCATAAAGAGCAGAATTTTCACTGATACATCACCTAAGGCAACATAAACGAAGGAGAAAATGAACACATGGGACTACATCAAACTCAAAAGCTTCTGCACAGCAAAAGATACAGTCATTAAAATGAAAAGGCAACCCATTGTATGGGAGAGCATAATTGCCAATGATATATCAGATAAGGGCTTTATTTCCTACATATATAGACTGCTCATACACCTCAATAAAAGGAAAACAAAGAACCCAATTTAAAAAATGGGCAGAGGAACTAAATAGACACCTATCCAAACAGGACATACAAATGGCTAAGAGACATATGAAGAAATGTTCAACATCACTAATCATCAGAGAGCTGCAAATTAAAACAACAATGAGGTATCACCTCACACCTGTCAGAAAGGCTGCCATCAACAAATCATTAAACAACAAGTGTTGGTGAAGTTGTGGAGAATATGGGACTCTAGTACACTGCTGGTGGGAATGCACACTGGTGCAGCCTCTATGGAAAACAATATGGTGTTACCTCAAAAAATTAAAAATTTAACTTCCATTTGACCCAGTGATCTCACTTCTAGTAATATACCCTAAGAAGCCTGAAACAGCCCTGGCCGGTTTGGCTCAGCGGTTAGAGCGTCCGCCTGTGGTACGGAGAGACCCGGGTTTGGTTCCTGCTAAGGGCATGTACCTTGGTTGCAGTTTGTCCCCGGCCCTGGTTGGTCGTGTGGGTGGCAGCCACTCGATGTGTCTCTTCCACATCGATGTTTCCTTCTCTCTCTCGTCCTCCCTCTTCCTCCCACTCTGTCTGTACAAAAAATGAAAAATATCCTCAGGTGAGGATAGAAAAAAAAGAAGCCTGAAACACCAATCACAAAAAATATATGTACCCCCATGTTCGTAGCAGCAATATTTACAAAAGCTAAGATCTGGAAACAGTCCAAATGTCCATCAGTAAATGAATGGATAAAAAATCCGTGGTACATATATACAATGGAGTACAATGCAGCTGTAAGAAATAAAGATCTCTTATCCTTGGAGAAGACATGGAGGGACCTATAAGGTATTTTCATAAGCAAAACAAGCCAAACAGAGAAAGACAAGTATCATGTGATCTCACTTATTTTTGGAATATAATGAACTTAACAGTCTGAGCAATGGGTTAGTCTTAGAGATGTGGAAGTGGGGTACAGACTGACAATCCCCAGAAAAGGGTGTGGTGGGGGAGAGATAAGCCACAGTATTTATATGCATGTATGTATGACCAATGGACATGGACAACAAAGCTGGGGACTGGGCAGAGAGGGAAGGGGAGGAGTGAATCAGTGAGGAAAAAAAAGAGAAATATCTGTAACAAAAATTAATTAATTAATTAGTTAAAAATTTTAACTAATTTGTTATGCATTTGAGATGGAAAAAAAAAAGAGAACCCAGAAATGCACCCCAGACAATATGCTGAATTAAAATTGACAAAGGTGGCAATAGCTTACAGTGGAGTAAAGAGAGCCTCTTTAATAAATGGTATTGGGAAAATTTGACAGCTACATGCAAAAAAATAAAACTAGAGTATCAACTTATACCATACACATGAATAAACTAGAAATGGATAAAAGACGTAAATGTGACTCATTAATCCATAAAAATCTTAGAAGAAAATGTAGGTAACAAAATTTCAGACATCATACGTGGCAGAATTTTTACTGATACATCACCTAAGGCAACAGAAACTAAGAAAAAATGAACATATGGGACTACATCAAACTAAAAAACTTCTGCACAGCAATGGAAAGGAATCCCACTGTATAGGAGAGCGTAATTGTCATTGATATATCAGATATGAGGTTAATTTCCAAAATATATAGAGTGCTCATATAACCTAACAAAAGGAAAACAAAGATCCCAATTAAAAATGGGCATAGGAACTAAATAGATACTTCTCCAAACAGGACATACAAATGGCTAAGAGACGTATGCAGAAATGCTCAACATCACTAATCATCAGAGAGGTCCAAATTAAAACAATGAGGTATCAACTCACAGCTGTCAGAATGGATGCCATCAACAAATCATCAAACAACAAGTGTTGGCGATGGTGTGAGAAAGGGAACTCTAGTACACTGCTGGTGGGAACACAGAGTGGTACAGCCTCTATGGAAAGCAATATGGTGTTACCTCAAAATATTAAAAATTGAATTGCCATGTGACCCAGTGTTCCCACTTTTTAGGAATATACCCTAAGTAGTCTGAAACACCAATCAGAAAGAATATATGTATTCCCATGATCATAGCAGTACTATTTACAATAGCTAAGATCTGGAAACAGCGCAAGTGTCCATCAGTAGATGAATGAATGAAAGAGTTGTGGTTCATATACACAATGGGGTACTATGCAACTATCAGAAAGAAAGATCTCTTATCCTTTGATATGACATGTAGGGATCTGGAGAGTATTATCATAAGTGAAACAAGCCAAGCAGAGAAAGACAAATATCACATTATCTCACTTATTTGTGGAATATAATGAACACAAGAATCTGAGGAACAGGGTTGACGCAGATACGTGGAAGTAGGGTACAGACTGACAATCCTCAGAAGAGGGAGTGGATGGGGAAGTGAAGATATAAACCACAGAACTTATATACATGTACGCATAACAGATAGACATGGACAACAATGCTGGGGACCTGGTGGGGGAGATGGGAGGAGGGTGTCAATGGGGGTAAAAAAAGGGGAAACATCTGTACCAAAATTAAATTAAAAAAAAACAACAACAACAAAAATAAATATATAAAAATAAAAATATCTATAGTCATATTACTACTTCCCTGGCAGCATTTTTTCCTGCAATCTATCACTTATTTATTTATATAAATTCTTAACCTGAGGTGTTTTTTTTTAATGGACCCCAATGATCCTTTCCTCATGGTATTCACATCTTGTGTAATCTTCTACCGTTGGGTGGAGACTGGATTTGTTTTCTTGCTTGTAACAAATAGAATATTACAAAATAATGGGATGTCACTTCAGAAATTGATGTCACTTACAGAATCTGGATTCCATCTTTCCTTTTCTTGCTCTCTCAAGTGTTTACTATGAGAAAAGCCAGTTTCCATGTGGTGAGCTTTCCTTTGGAGAGGGCCACATGCAAAGAGACTGACGGAGGCCTCTGTCTAACAACCAGGAAGGAACTGAAGTCTTCAGTCCAATACCCTGCAAGAACTGAATTCTGCCAACAACCATATGGGTAAGCTAAGAAGTGGATCCTCTCAGTCATTACTTGAGATTAATGCATCCTAGCTAATCCCTTGATCATATCCTTGAGAAATAGAGGTACATAGTTAAATCACACATACATTTTTTTTTTGTTTTGTTTTTTTACCTACAGATAATGTGAGAAAATGAATAATTTTTGCCACCAGGTTTTGGGGTAATGTATTACACAATAATAGATAATGAATGCAGCCTTACTGAAAACATCAGAAACACTTCTACTTTAGGGTTTTTGTACAAATTTTTCTCTCTACCTGGAACACACCACTCCAGATAGTTGCATGATTCTCTCCCTCCAGCTTGACTCAAATGTCAACCTCTCAAAGTAGCCTTTCCTAACCACCATTTATAAAAATAGCAAACACAGCCCAGTGCTTCTGATACTCCCATGTAGTTTTTATTTCTTTATCACTTATCCCCAGGTGAAAAATTACACACTTATTAATTTATTGTCTGTCTACCTCCAGTAGAATACAAGTTCCATAGAGGATATTGATATTATTTATTTTTTTCATGCTGTATCCCCATTACCTAGAACTATTCCTTACACATAGGGGAGACACCCTATAAATATTTCTTGAATGAATGAGAGAGTTGTTAGCCTAACAGTACAGAGCCAGGGGTGATATATATATATATATATATATATATATATATATATATATATATATATATATATATATATAATTTATTAAATTATTTTTGTTACAGATGTTTCTCCTTTTACCCCTTTACCCCTTTGGCATCCTCTTCCCCATCCTGCCCCCACCACCCCATTCCCAGATTTGTTGTTTATGTCCATCGGTTATGCATACATGCATATAAGTTCTGTGGTTTATCTATTCCCTCCCCCACCCTCTCTTCTGAGGATTGTCAGTATGTACTCTACTTCTATGACTCTGGGTCTATTTTGTTCATAAGTTTGCTTAGTTAATTATATTCTGCAAATAAGTAAGATCATGGGATATCTCTCTTTCTCTGCTTGGCTTGTTTTGCTCAGGATAATTCTTTCTATATCCTTCCATGTCACCTTAAAGGATAAGAGAGCTTTCTTTCTTACAGCTGCGTAAGACTTCATTATGTGTATGTTAAATATCATGTCATCTGCAAATAAGAATAGTTTTACTTTCTCTTTTCCAATTTGGATCCCTTTTATTTTTTCTTCATGTCTAATTGCTGTGGCTAAGACATCTAGTACTATGTTAAATAAGAATGGCGAAAGTAGGCATCCCTGTCTTGTTCCCATTCTTAAGGGATATGCTTTTAGATTTTGCCCATTGAGTATGATGTTGGCTGTAGGTTTTTCATATATGGCCTTTATTATGTTGGAATATGATCCTTCTTTTCCCACATTGCTGAGCATTTTTATCATAAATAGGTGATGGATTTTGTCTAATGTTTTTTCAGCATCTATTAATATGATCATATGGTTTTTATCTTTCATTTTATTTATGTGGTGTATCACATTGATTTGTGAATATTGTACCATCCTTGCATCCCTGAAATTAATCCCACTTGGTCATGGTATATAATTTTTTTGATGTATTGCTGGATACAGTTTGCTAATATTTTGTTAAGGATTTTGGCAACTGTGTTCATGAGGGATATTGGCCTGTAGCTTTCTTTCTTTGTAGTGTCTTTATCCGGTTTTGGAATTGGGATTATGCAGGCCTCATAAAGTGAGTTTGGAAGTCTTCTGTCTTCTTGGATTTTTTTAAATAGTTTGAGGAGAATGGGTTTTAGATCTTCTTTGAATGTTCCCTAAAACTCCCCTGTGAAGCCATCCAAGCCTGGGCTTTTGTTTGCTGGGAGTTTCTTGATTACATCTTCAATTTCCTTTGTTGTTATTGGTCTGTTCAAGTTTTTTTTTTTTTTTTCTTTTTATCTCTTCCCAGTTCAGTTTTGAGAAACTGTGTTTCTAGAAATTTGTCCATTTCACCTAGATTGTTCAATTTGTTGGCCTATAATTATTCATGATATGTTTCGATGATCTTTTGTATTTCTGTGGTGTCAGTTGTAACTTCTCCAGTTTCATTTCTAAGTTTGTTTATTTGGGTACTCTCTTTTTGTTTCTTGATGAGTCTGGCTAAAGGTCCAACAATCTTGTTTATCTTTTCAAATAACCAGCTTTTTGATTCATTGATCTTTTGAATTTTTGTTGTTGTTGTTGTTGTTTGTTTGTTTGTTTGTTTGTTTTTTTAGTCTCTATGTCATTTATTTCTGCTCTGACCTTTACTATTTCCTTCCTCCTACTAGGCCTGTGATTTTCTTTTTATTTACTTTCTAGTTCTTTAAGCTTTAAGTTGTATGGTTAGAGAGTCAATTAGAAATATTTCTTGTTTCTTGAGATAGGCCTGTAGTGCTATGAAATTCCCTCTCAGGACTGCTTTCGCTGCATCCAGTAGGTTTTGTTGTGTTGTGTTTTCATTTTCATTGGTTTCCAGGACGTTTTTAATTTCTTCTTTGATCTTGTTGGTAACCCATTCATTGTTAGTAACATGGTATTTAGCCTCCAAGTGTTTAAATGGTTTTGTTGTAATTGAGTTTTAGTGTTATGCTATTGTTATCCAAGAAGATACTTGATATAATTTTAATCTTTCTGAATTTGTAGAGACTTACTTTGTGTCCTAACATGTGGTTTATATTTCAGAGTGTCCCATGTGCATTTGAGAAGAATGTATATTCTGCAGTTTTGGGGTGAAATGTTCTGTAAATATCAATTAAATCCAACTGATCTAGGTCATCATTTAAAGACTCTATGTCATGTTAAGTTTTGTCTGGAAGATCCATCCAGTTAAAGTCAACCACTATGATTGGATTGCTATTGATCTCTTCCTTGAAGTCCTATAGAAGTTTTAAAATATATTTTGTACTCCCATATTTGGTGCTTATATGTTTACCAGGGTTATATCCTCTTGTCAGATTAATCCTTTTAATATTAAGTAGTGACCTTCTTTGTCTCTTATTATGGCCCTTGTTTTGAAGTCTATCATGTCAGATATAAGTATTGCTACACAAGCTTTTTTTTTTTTCATTTCCATTTGCTTGGAAAATTTTTTCCATCCCTTCACTTTCTTCCTGTGTGAGTCTTTTGTTGTGAAGTGTGTCTCTTGTAGACAGCATATATATGGGTCATGTTTTATTATCCAATCAGCTACTCTATGTCTTTTGATTGGAGCATTTAAGCCATTTACATTTAAGGTTATTATTATTTTTTAAATCTTTATTGTTTAATGTACTACAGATGTTCCTCATTTTTCCCCCATTGACCCCCTCCTTCACACTCCCGCCTCCTTCCCACCTTTTTTCACACTATTGTCTGTGTCCATTGGTTATGCATATAAATTCTTTGGTTTATTTCTTCCCATCCCCAACCCCTTTCCCTTTGAGGTTTGTCAGTCTAGCAATGAATTTGTACTTCTTAATCCCTTCACCTTTTTCAACTATTTCCCCAACCCCCGTCCATCTGGCAACCAACAAAATGTTTTCTGTATCTATGAGAATGTTTCTGTTCTGCCTGTTCATTTTGTTTGTTGATTTCATTGTTGATAGATATGTATTTATTGCCATTTTGTTGGTTCATATATTTTATCTTTTTCTTCAAAAAGAGCCTTCATCGTTTCATATAATAACAGTTTGGTGGTGATGAACTCCTTTAACTTTTTCTTGTCTGAGAAACTTTTTATATGGTCATCGATTCTAAATGACAGCTTTGCCGGATAGAGTAATCTTGGTTGTAGGTTCTTGCTTTTCATCACTCTGAATATTTCTTGACACTCCCTTCTGGCCTGCAAAATTTCTTTTGAGAAATCATCTGACAGCCTTATGGGAATTTCCTTGTAGGTAACTAACTGTTTTTCTCTTGCTACTTTTAAGATTCTCTCTTTGTCTTGAACCTTTTGCATTTTGATGATGATGTGTCTTGGTGTGTGCCTCTTGGGGTTCATCTTGTTTGGGACTCTGTGTGCTTCCTGGACTTGTATGTCTGTTTCCTTCACCAAGTTAGGAAAGTTTTCTGTCATTGTTTTTTCAAATAGGTTTTCAATTTCTTGTTCTCTCTCTTCTCCTTCTGGCACCCCCAATATGTGAATGTTGGCACGCTTAAAGTTGTCCCAGAGGCTCCTTACACTATCCTCATTTTTTTGGATTCTTTTTTCTTTTTGCTGTTCTGATTGGGTATTTTTTGCTTTCCTATATTCCAAATCAATGATTTGCTTCTTGGATCTACGTACTCTACTATTGAAGCTGTGTAAATTATTCTTTATTTCAGTTAATGCCTCCTTCATTTTTTTTTCCCCACCCGAGGACATTTTTCCATTTTTTGTACAGATAGAGTGGGAGGGAGAGAGAGGAAGAGAGAGAAAGAGAGAAACATCGACGTGAAAGGCACACATCGAGTGGCTGCCACCCGCATGACCAACCAGGGCCAGGGACAAACTGCAACCGAAGTACATGCCCTTAGCGGGAACTGAACCCGGGTCTCTCTGGACCGCAGGCCGACGCTCTAACCGCTGAGTCAAACCGGCCAGGGCCCTCCTTCATTTTTGACTGTGCATCTATCATTTCTGACTGGTCCTTTTTTATGCTCTTGAGGCCCACACTAAGTTCACTGAGGTTCTCACTAAGTTCATTGAGCATCTTCATAAGCAGTATTTTGAACTCAGCATCTGTTAGGTTGCTTATCTCCATTTTGCTTAGTTCTTTTCTTGGGATTTTGTTCTGTTTTTTTTTTTTTTTTTTTCATTTGAGACCTGTTTCTTTGTCTCCTCATTTTGGTTGCCTCCCTGTGTTTGTTTCCTGTGGTTAAGCAACTGGCAACAGCTTGGGTGGGCCTGAAAGTAGGGTGGGGTGGGGCCTCAGGGAATCACCAGGGCGGGGCTACCAGTGTGAGCCAGGTTGCTGGAGTCCCACATATGGTGACTGTCTGCTGTCCCAGGATAGGGTTCACCAAAGGAACAAAGACCTCTGATAGCAACTTTGTCCCAGAGAAAGCCCCCTCTCTAGCCCTCGCTCCAGTGCCAGACATCTCAGTTCTTCCCTGTATGTCTCTGGTGCCCCTCAAGCTGCCTCTCCTCCAAGCTTAGAGAGAGTGAGTCCAATAAGGATAAGTCAATGCATGGGCCCTTTAAGGAGCTGCCTGGGGCTCCAGCACGTCAGCTTCCCTGAGCTCATTTCCCACTGGTTTTTCCAGCCAGAAGTTATGAGGACTTCTCTTCCTGGCACTGGAACCCTGAGTGGGGCATCTGGTGTGGGACGGGTACCCCTCAGGCCTCAGGGAGGACCTTCCCAGCCAAGGTGTCCTCCAGATTTTTATCCATCAAACGTGGGTGTTGGTCCAGCCCGTCACACCTCCGCCCCTCCGACCAGTCTTGATGTGGCTGCTGCTTTAATTCCGTAGTTGTAGGACTTCCATTCAGCTTGATTTCAGGCAGTTTTGAATGATGGTTGTTCTGTAGTTTAGTTGTAACTTTGATGTGGTTGTGGGAGGATGCGATACTGCATTTACCTCTAATGGTATTATTGATAGATAGTTATTAGTTGCCATTTTAATTTTATGCCTGTGTTCTTCTTTCTGTCTCTCTGTTTCTTCTTCTTCTTACAACAGTCCCCCCAGCATTTCTTGCAGTGGTGGTTTGGTGGTGGTAAATTCCTTTAGCTTTTTTTTTTTTTTTTAATCTGTGAAGCTCTTTTATTTCCCCTTCAATTTAGAATGATAGCCTTGCTGAATAGAGTAGTCTTGAATTCAGACCCTTGTCTTTCATTACTTTGTACACTTCATGCCACTCTATTATGGCCTGCTGTGTTTCTATTGAAAAATCAGCTGTCAGTCTAATGGGAGCTCCCTTGTAGGTAAATTTCATTCTCTCTCTTGCTTCCTTTAAAATTTTTTCTTTGTCTTAATGTTTGCCATTTTTATTATGATGTGTCTAGCTGTGGGTCTCTTGAGGTTCATCTTACTTGAGACTTTGTGTTTCCTGGACTTGTGTGACTTTTTTCTTCACCAGTTTAGGGAAGTTTGCTGTTATTATTTCTTCAAACAGTTTCTCTATTCCTTTTTCTGATTCTTATTTTTCCAGTACACCTATAATGCAAATGTTACGTTTCGTATTATCCCACAGCTCCCTTAAACTCTTTTTCTGCTTTTTATTTTTTTCTCCATTTGCTGCTCTATTTGGGTGTTTTTTCTAAGTCACCGATTCGGTCTTTGATTTCTTCTAATCTACTATTCAATCCTTCTAAGGTATTTTTTCATAACAGCTGTGCTATTCTTTATTTCCTCTTTATTTTTTTGCATAACTTTTACCTCTTTTTTTAAGCTGAAATAATTCCCAGTGGGCTCTTCTTAATTCTTATTAAGTTGCTTGTAGTTCTCACCAAATTGTTTGAGCACCCTTGTAAACATTGCTTTGAATTCTTTACCTGCAAGTTGCTTTCTTCTACTATATGTAGTTCCTTTTCTGATGATTCCTCTTATTTTTTCATTTGGGTGTTGTTTCTTTGTCTCGTCATTTTAGTAATCTGGTAGTTCTAAGCCCAGTGAGGGATATTGGAGTGTGTAGGCAAGTCAGTGCATATCAACTAAGGCTGCTCTGCCTCCTAGCCTGTTTTGGTATTTTGCACCTCTTTTCTGCTGTGGGTCTTGTAGGATTGACACCTGGCAGCCAGTATTGGTCTTTTGTTCAGGTCTCAGCTCCCTGAGACTTGCTGCTGCTTGGGCTGGGGCACCATTCCTGATCTGCTTCTGCTGATCCTGCTGGGGAAGGGTCTCAGCTACTGATATGTGCTGCTGCTGCCTGGGGTGCATGGGTTCAGCTGGTGCATTGCTGGGGTCCATGGGTCCTGCTGGTATGTTGTTGGTGTGTGTGGGGTTCTGCTAGTACACTGTTGGGGTGTGTGGGTTCAACTGGCACATTGCTGGTGTTTGTGGGTCCCTCTGGTATTTTGCTGGGGTGCATGGTCCAGCTGGTATGCTTCTGGGGTTTGTGGGTCCCATTGGTATGCTGCTGGGGTTTGTGAGTTCCATTGATGCTCTACTGGGGTTTGTGGGTCTCTCTAGTACCCTGCTGGAGTTCATGGGTCCCTCTGGTATGCTTCTGTGGTGCATGGGTCCCACTGGTGTTCTGTTGGGGTACCCTGCTGCCTGGTGGGTCTCAGCTCCTATTAGTCACTGCTGAGGGTGAATCTCAGCTCTCAGTTGATACTGTTACTTCTGCTGCTCTTGCCAAGGGGTGCCCTCAGGTCCCAATAATTTTCAACTGTTGGGGGCTGAGGATGCTCCATATCTGGTACTTTGCTATTGCTGGGGGGAGTGGCTCCACTCCAACTCTGCTGCTGCAATTGTCAGGGGTAGGTCTCAGCTGCCCTAGCCCTGGGGCACCACTCTTGATCAGCCTTTGTTGATGTTGCTGAGAATGGGTTTCAGCTGCCAATCTAAGCTGCTAATGCCTGTTGGGGGTGGGGCTCTACATCTGCCTAGTCACTGATGTGGGGGAAGGTGCCAGGCTCCCAAGCTGGTGCTAGTGCCCAGGGAAGCCGCCACTGCTCTAGTGGGTGGTGCTCCAGTTCCTGGCCAGTTTCAGCTACTGCAGCAGGCACCTTGAAAGCACTTCTATTCTGTGCTGATTTTGTTGACACAGCTGAGTGCACAGGACTAATGGTGAAAGGTGCTCTGGTGGACTCAGTTCACTCAGCTCTAGCTGCTCCCTGTTTCCTCTTCCCAGGGAAGACCCAGGATATTCCAAAATGGCGGGGCCTCCCAGCTGCGTGGGGGAAGTTTGCTGATGTGTCACTTACCACGGTAGCCAGCTGATTTCCATCCACAGCACAGGAACCTTCTTCACCATGTCTCTGCACTGTTCAAGGTTGGTCTTCCACACTCACATTCACTCACACTCTCACACACTCATCCTCACTCCAGTCCTGTCTGCCACCATAGTTTTGATGGGTGATTTTTTTAAAAATAGTGTTCACGGTTAAGGCTTGAAGCCAGAGCCAAACAGATATGAAGCATCAGTCTCAGAGGCATGGAAAGAGTAATGCAAAGATGTAGAAGTCCAAAACAGTAAACAATAAAATTCTACTGTAAAAGATGGAGCCTGGAGCATTACCTTGGAATTAGGGAGGTAGTGGTGCAGGTAGTTAGAAATGGACATACTAGCACATGTTTTGAACCAAAAGCTGACAGAATTTGGTGATGGATTAAATATTGTAGTGTGAGAGAAAGAGAGGACTTACAGGTGACTCTAATTCATTTGGCTTGAACAACTAATGAATGTTGTGTTGCCTTTTACAGAGTTAAGTAACATTTTGGTAGGGAGACATTTTGTGGTATGTGGGGCAATAGAAAAGTAATAATTCTTATTTGGATATGTTAAGTTTAAGGGATTTTTATATATAAAAATATAGGAGTTACAAGTTATAGTATAATTAGACTAGATGAATTATTCTAACTGGTATGCATAAAAGAATAGGGTGGAGGGTTTAGTCCTGGAAATATTCTAATTATTAAAGTTTAGAGAGATGAGGAGGATTTAACAAGAATGACTGAGAAGGCAGCAAATCAAGAGAGTATAGCATCCCAGAGACCAAGCAAAGAATGGGTTTCCAAAAGAAAAGAGTGTATGTGGCCATGTTAGTGTTCCACTCAGATCTACCTTGCAGAGGTATAGTTGACCAGGAATCACAGCTTCAATCTTTCTGTATCCATTATGCAATTTATGTTGAGGTCCTGTTTCCCTTGTGCTCTTTCCAGTCAATGACTGAGCAGAGTGGGTGGTTCTAGGGTAGGATGTGAGACTCTTCAAATTGGCAACAATGCCACAATGACTGCTCTGAGCCTCTTCCTACTTTATACTCCTTTACTTTTTTTTCCTTTTATGTGTGTCTGACCTCACAGACTGAGGCTTTCCCTACCTTCTCTTGTTCTCTTCCTTTCATCATTCCTTGGTATAGACCTCAATAATTCTCCTACGCCTGTAATCCCATCTTGGCATTTGTTGTTCCAAGAATCCAAACTAATACAGAAATACTCATTGTATCGATGACATTGACAAGCAAGTTAAGATGAAAAAAGTTATTGATCATGGAATTGAAAAAGATAATGGTCATTTGTTATATTAACAGAAGCCATTTTGATTTTGTTTTTGGTTTAATTTAAAGTTTTAAATCAAGGCCATTTGCTTATATAAACACAATGCAAATGTGTAAAAATTAGGAAATTAACATGGATGAAACACTATTATCCAGCCTACAGACTTTATTCAGTTTTTACTCATTGTCCTACTTTTCCTCTGTAGTAAGAATTTTTTAGGTCCAGGATCCAATACAAGATCACCTGCTGTATTTTAGTTGTCATGACTCTTTAGCCCCCCTTCATCTGGATAAGTCTTAGTCTTTCTTGTCCTTTTCAACTTTGACATTTTGAAAAGATGGAGACAGTTATTTTGTAGAATTTCACTCGATATGGGTACATCTGATATTTCATTGGATTCAGGTTATGCATAGGTGGCAGGAATACCACAGAAGTGATGCTGGTGTTTTTCTAATAGATCCTATTAAGTGGCAGGTAATTGTGACTTTTTTCCATATTGGTGACGTTAACTTCAACAACCAAGTCATGGACATGTCCTACAATTTCTCTACTATAGTTGCTACTTCCCTTTTGTAATTAATAACTAACCTTAAGGGAGATTATTTTAAGTTATGTGCTATTCTGTTCCTTACAGTACATTGATGGCTCTTACCTGAATCAAATTACTACAATATTGCCAAATACAGTAGTGTTTTTTAAAATCTTTCATCCCTTCTGCATTCAGTAGTCAACATTTCACTGTAAGGGTCTTTTCTTTTCCCTTATTTATTTACTTCTGTCAATATGAATCCATGGATTCTGACTTTATTTAATGGGTTAAAACTCATTACTACCATTACTTATTTTTATGCTCAAATTGTAGCAGATTTGACCAATGTGAACTCCTTCAATCTGGCTTCTGTTTCTGTCATTCTTTGAGCATATTCTTACTTCTGGCACAAGATGGTCTAGGCATACTCTCCCAAGCCCCAACTCTGAACTCAGCCATTTTACTAAGAACCTGTGGTTCTTTCTTAGTGGGGAGTGATATTAGAACCAGTGATCTGGAAGCTAGGTGTATTCTTGGCCACTGAGGTGTCATTGATCATGTTCTTTCTTTCTTCCTTTTATTTATAATATTTTATTTTTTTATTTTTATTACAGATGTTTCTCCTTTTCCCCCCATTGACACCCTCCTCACTCCCTTCCCGCCCTGTCTTCAGCTTTGTTGTCCATGTCCACTGGTCATGCATACCTGCATATATGTTCTGTGGTTTATCCCTCCCCACCCAACCCCTCTTCTGGGGATTGTCAGTCTGTACCCGACTTCCACGTCTCTGGGACTGCCCTATTCTTTACACTGTTATGTTCATTATATTCTACAAATAATTGAAATCATATGATATTTGTCTTTCTCTGTTTGGCTTGTTTCACTTAGGATAACACTTTCCAGGTCTCTCCATGTTGTATCAAAGGATAAGAGATCTTTCTTTCTTACATCTGCATAGTACTCCATTGTCTACATGTACCACAGCTTTCTTATCCATTTGTCTACTGATGGACATTTGGGCTGTTTCCAGATCTTAGCTATTGCAAATTGTGCTGCTACAAACATGGGGGTGCATATCTTCTTTCTGATTGGTATTTCAGGCTTCTTAGGTGATATTCATAAAAGTAGGATTACAGGGTCAAATGGCAATTCAATTTTTAATTTTTTGTGGAAACACTATATTGTTTTCCATGGTAGCTGCACTAGTCTGCATTTCCACCAGCAGTGTACTATAGTCTCCTTTTCTACACAGCCTTGCCAACACTCGTTGCTTGATGATTTGCTGATGGCAGCCATTCTGACAGGTGTGAGGTGATACTTCATTGTTGTTGTAATTTGTATCTCTCTGATGATTAGTGATGTTGAGCATTACTTCATATGTCTCTTAGCCATTTGTAATACGTGTTTGGAAAGCTGTCTGTTTAGTTCCCCTGCCCATTTTTTACTTTTGTTCTTTGTCTTCCTTTTCTTGAGCTGTATGAGAACTCTATATATTTTGGAAATGTACTGGCATTATTTGCAGATGACATGATATTATACGTGGAAAACCCCAAAGACTCCATCAAAAATCTACTATATTAAACTGCCATTTGACCCAGTGATCCCACTTCTAGGAATACACCTTAAGAAAACTGAAACACCAATCAGAAAGAATATATGCACCCTCGTGTTCATAGCAGCAATATTTACAATAACAAATATCTGGAAACAGCCCAAACCTCCATCAGTAGATGATGGATAAAAAAGCTGTGGAACATGTACACAATGGAGTACTATGCAGCTGTAAGAAAGAAAGAGCTCTTATCCTTTGGGATGACATGGAGGGACCTGGAATAAATAAAAACATGGAAAAAAAAGTCATGGCAGGTGGTTTGTTAAATATGAAGGTGGGATTGCTTTCATTTTCTCAGTGAAATAAGATTATCAGCTCAAGTTGAGGAATAAAGAGACTTGCAGGTTTCTAAGGAGAGCAGCTAAAAAATATTTTCTGAGAAAATAAAATGCAAATATTCTTGAGAAGTATATTAGGACAGTGAGATTTATAGATATAAATTTAGAGTTAAGCTCGTCAGCAGAGCTGTGAAGTTATTTTATTTTATTTTTGTTATTATTTATTTTGGTACGTGCCCCTAGTGGGAAGCGAACCCCTCACTATCTGGTCAACAGGCCAATGCTCCAACAGCTGAGCAACACAGGTCAGGGCGTGATTTTATTATTATTTTTATAATTTAATTAATAATAAATTAATTAATTAATTTCTGTTACAGATGTTTCCCCTTTTCCCCTCACTGATTTACCCCTCCCACTCCCTTCTCACCCTGTTGTCAGCTTTGTTGTCCATGTCTATTGTTCATGTATACATGAATATAAGTTCTGTGGATTATCTCTCCCCCAACATCCCCTCTTCTGGAGATTGTCATTCTGTACTACACTTCCACGTCTCTGGGACAAACCCATTCCTCAGATTATTATGTTCATAGTATTCCATAAAAAAGTGAAATCATATGATACTTTTCTTTCTCTCTTGGGCTTCTATCGCTTAGGATAATACTTTCCAGGTTCCTCCATGTTGTCTCAAAGGATAAGAGAGCTTTCGTTCTTACAGTTGCGTAGTACTCCATTGTGTATATGTACCACTGCTTTTTTATCCATTCATCTACTGATGGACATTTGGGCTGTTTCCAAATCTTAGCTTTTATAAATAGTACTGCTATGAACATGGGAGTACATATATTCTTTCTGATTGGTGTTTCAGGCTTCTTAGGGTATATTTCTAGAAGAGGGATCACTGGGTCAAATGGAAGTTCAATTTGTAATGTTTTAAGGTAAAAGCATGTTGTTTTCCATAGTGGCTGCACCAGTGAATTCCCACCAGCAGGGTACAAGAGTCCCCTTTTCTCTACACACTCGCCAATACTTGTTGTTTGATGATTGGTTGATGGTGGCCACTCTGACTGGTGTGAGGTGATGCCTCATTGTTGTTTTACTTTGCAGCTCTCTGATGATTACTGATGTTGAGCGTTTCTTCATATGACTCTTAGCCATTTGTATGTCCTGCTTGGAGAGGTGTCTATTTAGATCCTCTGCCCATTTTTTAATTGGGTTCTTTGATTTCCTTTTCTTGAGTTGTTTGAGCACTCTATACCTATTAGAAATTAAACCCGTATTTGATATATCATGGGAAATTATGCTCTCCCAGACAGTGGGTTGCCTTTCCATTTTCATGATTGTATCTTTTGCTGTGCAGAAGCTTTTGAGTTTGATGTAGTCCCATGTGTTCATTTTCTTCTTTGTTTCTGTTGCCTTAGGTGGTGTATCAGTCAAAATTCTGCTCCTTATGATGTCTGAAATTGTGTTGCCTACATTTTCTTCTAGGGTTTTTATGGATTCAGGAGTCACATTTAAGTCTTTTACCATTTTGAGTTTATTCTTGTGTATGGTGTAAGTTGATGGTCTAGTTTCATTTTTTTGTATGTAGCTGTCCAATTTTCCCAACACCATTTATTAAAGAGACTGTCCTTACTCCACTCTATGCTCTTGCCACCTTTGCCAAATATTAATTGAGCTTATTGCCTTGGGTCCATTTCTGGGTTCTCTGTTCTGTTCTACTGGTCTATATACCTGTTTTGTGCCAGAACTAGGCTGTATTGATTACAGAGGTTTTGTAGTATAAATTGAAATCTGGTAATGTGATTCCTCCTACCTTGTTCTTCTTGTTTAAGATTGCTGTGTTTATTTGAAGTCTTTTTTGGTTCCATATAAACTTTTGAAGTATTTTTTTCTAGTTCTGTGAAGTATATTGTTGGTATTTTGATGGGGATTGCATTGAATCTATACATTGCTTTGGGTAATATGAACATTTTAATGATGTGAGTTATTGCAATACATGAAAAGGTATGTGCTTCCACTTTTTTATATTTACCTCTAATTCTTTTTCCAAACACTTGTAGTTTTCTCAGAATAGGTCCTTTATTTCTTTGGTTAAGGTTATTCCTAGGTATCTTAATTTTTTGTTGTGATGGTAAATGGGATTGTTTTATTTAGTTTTTCTTTCTATGAGTTCATCATTGGTGTATATAAATGCCATCAAATTCTTGACATTTATTTTGTATTCTGCTACTTTGCCAAATTCATTTATTAAGCCTTGTAAATTTTTGGTGGAGTCTTTGGTGTTTTATACGTACAGTATCATGTCATCTTCGAATAATGACAGTTTCACTTCCTCCGTTCTTATTTGGATCCTTTTTATTTTTTCTTCCTGCCTGATAGCTGTGGCTAAGACTTCCAGTACTATGTTAAATAAGAGTGGCAAAAATGAGCATCCTTTTCTTGTTCCTGTTCTTAAGGGAAATACTTTTAGTTTTTGCCCATTGAGTATGATGTTGGCTGTAGGTCTTTTATATATTGTCTTTATTATGTTGGGATATGATCCCTCTATTCCAAGATTGCTGAGGATTTTTAATCAGAAATGGGTGCTGGATTTTGTCAAATGCTTTTTCAGCATCTATTGATAAAATCATATAATTTTTATCTTTCATTTTGTTTATGTGGTATATCACATTTATTGGCTTGCAAATATTTTACCAGCCTTGCATCCCTGGGATGAATCCCAATTGGTCATGGTGAATAATTTTTTTGATGTACTGCTGGATTTAATTTGCTAGTATTTTGCTGAGGATTTTGGCGTCCATGTTCATCAGGGATATTGCTTTAGTTTTCTTTCTTTGTAGTGTCTTTTTCTGGTTTTGGAATTAGAATTATGCTGGCCTTATTAAAAAAGTTTGGAAGTCTTCCTTTTTCTTGAATTTTTTGTCGTAGTTTGAGGAGAATGAGTATTAGTTCTTCTTTGAATGTTCGGTAAATTTCCCCTGTAAAGCCATTTGTGCCTCGTCTTTTGTTTACTGGGAGAGTCTTTATTACATCTTCAATTTCTTTTGTTGTTATTAGTCTGTTCAAGTTTTCTATCTCTTCCCAGTTCAGTTTTGGGAGACTATATTTTTCTAAAAATTTGTCCACTTCTATTAGATTGTCAAATTTGTTGTCATATAATTGTTCATAATATTTGTTAATAATCCTTTGTATTTCAGTGGTGTCAGTTATTATTTCTCCTCTTTCATTTCTGATTTTGTGTATTGTGGTTCTCTCTCTTTGTTTCTTGGTGTGTCTAGCTAAGGGTCCATCAATCTTGTTTATCTTTTCAAAGAACCAGCTCTTTGTTTCATTGATCCTTTGCATTGTTTTTGTTTTGTTTTGTTTTTTTTTAGTCTCCATGTCATTTACATCTGCTCTGATCTTTACTATTTCCTTCCTTCTACTTGCTCTTTGGTTTTTGTTTGATTGTTCATTTGCTTTCTAGTTCTTTAAGTTGTGAGGTTAGATAGTCTATTAGAAATTTTTCTTGCATCTTGACGTAGGCCTGTAGTGCTATGAACTTCCCTCTCAGAACTGCTTTTGTTGCATCTTATTGATTGTGTGTCATTGTGTGTTCATTTTCATTGGTCTCCAGGAAGTTATTATTTTTTCCTTGATCTCCATGGTAACCCATTCAGTGTTCAATAACATGCTATTTAGACTCCATGTGTTCAAATGTCTTTGCAATTGATTTCTAGTTTCATGCCATTGTGATCTGAGAAGATGCTTGATATGATTTCAATCTTCTTGAACTTATAGAGTCTTAGTTTGTGCCCTAACATGTGGTCTATCTTTGAGAATGTCCCATGTGCACTTGTGCAGAATGTGAATTCTGCGGTTTGGGGTGCAATTCTCTGTAGATATCTATTAAATCCATTTGATCTAGTGCTTCATTTTGAGTCTTTGTTTCTTTGTTAATTTTTTGTCTAGATCTATCCAGTGATGTCAGTGGGATATTGAAGTCCCCTGGTATGATTGTGTTGCTGTTTATTTCTCCTTGATAGTCCTCCAAAATATTTTTGATATATGTTTGTGCTCCAAAATTGGGAGCATATATTTTTACCAAGGTTATATCTTCCTGTTGGATAGATCCTTTCAATATTATGTAGTGGCCTTCTTTGTATCTAGTTATGGCCTTCATTTTGAAATCTACTCTATCAGATAAGAATATTTCTTCCCCAGCTTCTTTTTGCTTTTCATTTGCTTGAAAGTTTTTTTATTCCATCCCTTCACTTCCAACCTATGTGAGTCTTTTATTGTGAGGTGGGTTTCTTGTAAACAACATATATGTGATTCATCATGCTTTCTTATCCAGTCAGCTATTCTGTGTCTTTTTTATCAGAGCTCTCAAAGCATTCACATTTAAGTTGATAATTGATATGTACTTATTTATTGCCATTTTTGTTTAGTGTGGTTCTATTTTTCTTCCTATTTCTTCTACTAATTACAGCGGTCTTTTTAGCATATCTTGAAGTGCTGGTTTGGTGCTAATATATTCCCTTAGCCTTTTTTTTTTTTTTTTTTTTTGGTCTTGAAAGCTCTCTTTATTTCCCCTTCTATTTTGAATGATAGCCTTGCTGGATAGAGTAGTCTTGGATCAAGATCCTTGTTTATCATGACCTTGATTACTTCATGCCACTCCCTTGTGGCCTGTATTGTTTCTGTTGAGAAGTCAGCTGAGTGCCTTATGGGGTTTCCTTTGCATATAACCTGTTTCTTATCTCTTGCTGCCTTTAGGATTTTGTCTTTGTCTTTAATTTTTGACATTTTAATTACTATGTGTCTTCGTGTGGGCCTGTTTGGGTTCTTCCTACTTGGGGCTCTCTGTGCTTCTTGAACTTGAATTTCTTCTTTCTTTACCATGTTAGGAAAGTTTCCTGTCATTATTTCTTCAAATATATTCTCTAACCATTGCCCATTTTCTTCCTCTTTGAAAACTCCTATGATGCGAATGTTATTACATTTCCAGTTGTCCCACAGTTCTCTTAAGCTGTTTTCCTGTTTTTTAATTGTTTTTTAATTTTGGTTTTCTGATTGGTTGATTTTTTCTACCCTGTCTTATAATTCATTGATCCAGTCCTCAGCTTCGTCTACTTTGCTGGTTAGTCCTTCCAATGTGTTCTTAATTTCTGCTATGTCATTCTTCATTTATATTTCATTGGTTTTTAATGTTTCTATATGCTTACTCATGGTGCTGATGTCCCTACTCATGCTGTTGAGCTTCCTCAAGTTCATCGCTCCAAACTCTACCTCTGATAATCCATTTAGCTGCATTTCATTGATCTCATCTTCAATAAAGTTCTCTTGTTCTTTCATTTGGGATTTGTTTCTTTGTTTCACCATTTCAGCTGTCTCAGTGGGTTTTGGAGTCTGCCAAATTTCTCCTGTAGGTGTTGGTGTTCTGCTCTTTGTGGCTCCCTGTACTTTGTTTGGATGAGCCTGGGTGGGCCCATGTTAAACACCACTGTCAACTCTTACTTTCCTGGGTAGATTTGCAAGCCCAGGAAAGGTTCAGTTATTCTCTATCTTTTTCCTGGTGGCTAGCGGTCTCAGTTACTCAGTGCCTTGAAATGTAGCCCTGGTGTTCTGCATAACAGGATTTCCAGAGGGGGGGATAGATGTTGGTTATTAATGAGCCTCAATGTGCATTTTTTTGCCTCACCTGAGAATGGCTGAATCTTTGAGGTAAGGGCTGCTGCTTTTCCCCACAGCTCCGGGAAGGAGAACACTGGCCACTGTCCTTTGTGGGGGCAACTCACCAAAACCTCTGAGTGCCCTCTAAATCTCAGGTGTCCCCACATAGTTCCAGCCCAGTCTGCCCTCCCTCTGCCATAGCACCCAGGTGAGTGGCTCTGGCTATTTTAACACTCTGTCCTGGCTCTTTGTGCTGTGGAGCAGGCTTTGTTTATTCCCCAAGGGCGCTGCTCACAGCTAAGAGTGCTGCTGTCCATGAGCTTCCAGCCCACCACCCTCTTGGGCCTCCATAGATCCTACCAGTGTCCCTGGTTATAGGGTCCTGTTGCTTTTCTTTCTTTTTTTTTTTCCCCTGAGGATTTGTTATTATTTTAGTTGTAACTCCCATTTGGTCCTGGGGGATTGTCTGTGTGGCTTCTATTTACTCCACCTCCATTTTCACATCCTCTATGCCTATCTTGATAGCAGTTGGGTGGCACACCTCTTCCTGGTGCCCCTGCACCCTGCAGGTCATGCGTGTAGCTGCATCGTACAGTCCCTTTGGAAACCCAGTTCTATACATATATTATGGGCTACTGTGTCTCACAGGCTTCTCTGGTGCTTCAGCACCCCACAAGCCTTGTGGGTAACTAGATAGCACTATTCCTGCTGGATCGCATAGGCCTCTCTTGTGTTTCAGCAACCTACATTTCCTGTGGGTAATTGGATGGCACAATCACTGCTGTGTCCCACAGGCCTCTCTGGTGCTTTAGCACTCCGAAGGTCTTGTGGGTAACTGGATGGCACCATTCCTGCTGGGTCATGCAGGCCTGCCTGGTGCTTTAGCACCCGAGAGTTCCTGTGGTAATTGGATAGCACAGTCCGTACTGGTCACACAGGCATCTCTGGTGCTTCAGCACCCAGAAGGTCCCATGGGTAGCTGGATCACACAGTCCCTGCTGGGTAACACAGGCCTCTCTGGTGCCCTTGCACCCTGCAGTTTTCACAGGCGGGCAGCTGGATCTCATCCGTTCCTCTTGGGCTCCAACTTCCTGCTGGTCTTGTGAGTTGCTTGATAGCACAGGCCTCTGTGGAGCCCCAGGTCCTGCTGCTGGTGGCTGGGGAGTGCTGCTGCCCTGTAGGGCTCAACTCCTTTTCAGCTTTTGCTGTAGTCTTTGGGGATGGGTCTTGGTTGCTGGTCTATTCTTCTGTTGCTTGGGGATGAATGTCTGCTTCCCAGCCTCTGTTCCTGGGGTTATATCTGTATTCTGATGGGGCTGTTACTATGGTGGGTGGTGCTGGGCTCCTGGCTGTTTGCAGCTTCCATGACAAGTACCTTGGGAGCTCCACTACTGTGCACTGGTCTGTGTTGACACAGAGTGTTCACTGGTGCTATTGTGCTAGTTGTTCTAGTGGGCTCAGGTTGCTGGGCCCATTCACTTCCTGCTGCCTTTTCTGAGGGAAGACCTGGGATCTTCCAAAATGGTGGGACCTCCCCAAGGCCCAGAGAGAAGCACCCTGAAGGGCTGCTTACCATGTCAGCCAGCTGCTCCAGTCCACAGCACAGGAACATTCTGCTTTGAGGCTTTTCACTGCTTGGGTTTGTTCATCCACTTTCAAGTCCACTCACACTCCTGACACACTCACTCACTCTCTTACACACTCACCCTCCCTCCGGTCCTGCCTGCCGCCATCTTCCCATGATTTTATTTTTTAAATCAAGTTTGGCCACTGGCCACTTAGGTTTACACTCCAAGTTATTGGACTATTAGATTGTCCCATGGTTAAGGTTTTCCAGATGAGTATGATGGAGGTAGAGATAAACAAGTAGTTTATTTATTATTTCACAAAGCTGAGACTATAATGATAGACCATGGAATCAAAATTTAGTATAGAGAAAATGATGATATAACGTGAATCATGGACAGCTAGTATTTAAAGAAGTGTTGAGTTAGGACTACCAGATAAAGTAAACTAAAAATATAGGACACAGTGTTCAGAGAGTAAGATTCTCTAAATCAAATTTTGAGTTGGGATAGGAAATTTATTAGTAATGACAAGTTCTAAACTATAACCAAGAAAATGTTGGTTAGTGTGAGGTAAATGTCAAAGTAACTCAATAAAAAGATATGAAGTAATAGAGAAGCCAGAGAATTGAAAGAATACCTATATGAACACTTGAGAAAACAATAATATTGAATAGAGAAGGGATAGAGAGAAAGTAGTAAATCAAAAACTAAAATTTTCAATTAATAATGGGTAATAACCAAGAATTCGATAGATGACTAATAAGATGGGGTGGTGGGTCTGATGGCTGGAATTTCAATAGAGATTAGGTTTTTTAAATAGCAGGGAGGAGAAACCTGAGGAATGTGAGGTGTATGAGAAAAAAACAATTACCACTTGCAAGCTGTTCAGGGTACTTTATATCCTCAAAGAAAGTTAAGTTTCAGTTAGAACAAGAGTGAAAAGGGTGTTCAAAAATGCAGTTGCTGATATTAGGGATATTGCCGATAACTGATCAAGATTTTCAGACAATGTATTAGAATGGTTAAGTGAATCAAAGAGGAGTAGAATATTGGATCCAATTAATTGAATTTAGGAAAAGGGGCATTACTTGGGCCTTGGGCATCTGGGAGTGATTGAGGTAAACAGATACACAAGACATGAGGGATTGGTCCTGGGTTTGAGTATTGTTGTAGTCCACTACAGCTGCTATAACAGAATTTTATAGATTGGGTGGTTTAAACACTAAATATTTATTTCTCACAGTTTTAGAGGCTGGAATGCCTAAGATCAAGGCACAGGTAGATTTGGCATCTGGTGAGGACCTGCTTCTTGGCTCGTAAATGGCTGTCTTCTTGCTGTGTCCTCACATGGCAGAAGGGATGAGGAAGGTCTTTGGGGTCTCTTTTATAAGGTCACTAGTTCCTTTCATGGAGATTCTAACCTATGACAGTCACCTCCCAAAGGCCCCACCTCCACATACCATCATATATGGGATTAGATTTCAACATATGACTTGGGGTGTGGGATACAAATATTTGATCTATAGGAGGTCTTTTAAGGGGAGATATGTAATGAGATCTAATAATAGCTTTTTTTCCAGGGGATAGTCTCCTAGGCAATTTGTAGTAGTGAGGCTAACAGTGTTG
Organism: Molossus molossus; assembly: GCF_014108415.1. Lineage (NCBI taxonomy): Eukaryota > Metazoa > Chordata > Mammalia > Chiroptera > Molossidae > Molossus > Molossus molossus. The sequence continues at coordinate 53,783,026 of NW_023425355.1, forward strand.
AGCAAAGTTGTTACATTAATATACATGACTCTTAATCCTACAGTAGGTAATATTGCCTGCTACCTTGGGAGGGGTGGGCTTTCCTGCAGTACATGAAAGCTGGAACATCCATTAAAACCAGTCTGGAAGGAGAAAGTGGTCTTATCAAGAGCAGGTGCAGCTATGAAAGCCTAGTTTAAATCTAGAAGCCCTTGCAGCTAATTAAAGTAAATTTTGTAAACTTTATAAAAGCCTCCTTTACAGACTGCAGTGACGATTTTGGAAAGCAGCTTACCAGTAGGTCTTTGACCCTCTCTGAAATAGTTTCAGATATTTTTAGGTATTGCATTGAAAACAGAAAACAAAAAAACAAAACAAACAACAACAACAAAAAAACAAACAGCGATAATACAGTCAAATAAGTTTTGGAACTGCTAGGTTCAGCCAGGTTAAAGAGGTTTGTTTTTAGTTTTTGTTTTTGTTTGTTTGTTTGTTTCTGAAAAACAGCAGAATCTTTAATATAATAAAGTGCAACATGAATTGTCAAAAAGGGAGATAGAATATTCAAGTAAACAGGAATATAATCCAAAATCACCAACCAGACCCACGTTTAGAGAAGAGGAAAAAGAACCTTGGATTCTAATCCTGTGCTCATGAGAGGAGACAGGGGTCAATGTATATACTTGTAATGTGCTACCAAAAGTGATAACTTATTGAACTTTTGTTATTTCCCATTGGTCTGCACAATTTAATAGTTACTTTCTTTTTTCTGAAGGACTTTCAAAGGTAGTGGCTCCCATCACTTTATTTTTTAACATAAATTCTATCTGTGAGTTGATAAGCAAACATCTAAATGAATTTGTAATGATGGGGTCTTAAACAAACAATCATCAAAATGGAAAGGCAACCCACTGTATGGGAGAACATCACTGCCAATCATGTATCAGATAAGGGGTTAATTTCCAATATATATAGAGTGCTCATACAACTCCACAAAAGGAAGACAAAGAACCCAATTAAAAAATGGGCAGAGGAGCTGAATAGACACCTCTCCAAACAGGACATACAAATGGCCAAAAGACATATGAAGAAATGCTCAACATCACTCATCATCAGAGAGATGCAAATTAAAACAACAATGAGGTATCACCTCACACCTGTCAGAACAGCCGCCATCAAGAAATCATCAAACAACAAGTGTTGGCGAGGGTGTGGAGAAAAGGGGACTCTAATACACTGCTGGTGGGAATGCAGACTGGTGCAGCCGCTATGGAAAACAATATGGTGCTACCTCAAAAAATTAAAAATTGAACTTCCATTTGACCCAGTGATCCCACTGCTGGGAATATACCCTAAGAAGCCTGAAACACCAATCAGGAAGAATATATGTACCCCATGTTCATAGTAGCATTATTTACAATAGCTAAGATCTGGAAACAGCCCAAGTGTCCACCAGTAGACTAATGGATAAAAAAGCTGTGGTACATATACACAATGGAGTACTATGCAGCGGTAAGAAAGAAAGATCTCTTATCCTTTGAGACGACATGGAGGGACCTGGAAAGTATTATCCTAAGTGAAAGAAGCCAAGCAGAAAAAGACAAATACCACATGATGTCACTTATATACGGAATATAATGACCATAACAGTCTGAGGAATACAGTAGACCCAGAAACATGGAAGTAGTTCACAGACTGACATCCCTCAGAAGAGGGGGTGGAAGGGGTGGGGGTGGGGAAGTGATAAACCACAGAACTCATATGCATGTATGCATGACCAATGGACATGGACAACTAAGCCGGGGACGGGGCGGAGGTGGGGTGGGGTGGGGGGTGCAAATGGGGTAAAAAGGTAAAATATCTGTAACAAAAAAATTAATAAAAATTAATAATAATAAAAAAAAGCAGCTCTTCCCATCCAACAGCAGTCCTATTGAATTAGAATCTCTACAGCTGCATCCTGGATCTGCATCTGAACAAGAACTTCAACAGATTATGAGTGTGCACCAATGTTTGACAACCAAAGGGGCAATAAATAAATCTAAATGGGATATTTTTAATGATAAATGTTCATCAACATACTTTTACATGTAGTGTTGAGTTGGTCCTGAACCACAAAAAAATATATTATTATTTTTTTGCCACTTATTTCTCCATTGAAGTCACCTTTTGGTCCAGAACTTCTTCATAGAATTTTTCACTTCTAGATGTACAAAACTTGACATATTAAGTAGAAAAATATCAAATTTTACTGAAATTAATAATAAAACACTTTTTTACCTAAAAAAAAAAGAAATTGCTTTAAATTTATTTTTAATAATTTTTTATTACAGATGTCCCTCCTTTTTCCACCATTGACATGCTCCTCCCTGTTCCTGCCTTCCCCTTTACAATATTGTCATCTGTGTCCATTGGTTATGCATGTATAAAAATAAGTTCTCTCATTTATTTCTTCTTGCCTCACATCTCCCTTCCTTCTGAGGTTTGTCAGTTTGTTCCCTACTTCCATGACTCTGGATCTATTTTGATCTACAGCTTATTTTGCTCATTAAATTCTATAAATAAGAGAGATCATATGGTATTTGTCTTTCTCTGACTGGCTTATTTTGCTCAGCATAATGCTCTCCAGATTCCCCCATGTTGTCTCAAAGGGTAAGAGGTCTGTCTTTCTTACAGCTGCATAGTATTTCATTGTGTAAATGTACAACAGCTCTTTTATCCACTCATCTAGTAATAAACACTTGGGTTGTTTCCAGATCTTAGCTATTATAAGTAGTGCTGCTATGAACATACATATAGTCTTTGTGATTGGTGTTTCAGGCTTCTTAAGATATATTCCTAGAAGTAGAATCACCGGGGCAAATGGCAATTCCATTTTTAATTTTTAAGGAAACCCTATAGTGTTTTCCATAGTGGCTGCACTTGTATGCATTCCCACCAGCAGTGTGCTAGAGTCCCCTTTTCTCCACATCCTTCCCAGAACTTGTTTGAGGATTTGTTGATGGCAGCCATTCTGACAGGTATGAGGTGATACCTCATAGTTGTTTTAATTTCCATCTCTCTGATGATTAGAGATGTTGAGATTTCTTCATATGTCTCTTAGCCATTTGTATGTCCTGTTTGGAGAGGTGTCTACTTAGTTCTGCTGCCCATTTTTTAATTGGGTTCTTTGTCTTCCTTCTGTTGAGTTGTATGAGTACTCTATATATTTTGGATATTAACCCCTTATCCAATGTATCATTGGAAAATATGTTCTCCCACATTGTGGGTTCCCTTATTATTTTGATGCTATTTTTTTTTTTTTTTTTTTTTTTGCTATTCAGAAGCTTTTTAGTTTGAGGTAGTCCGATGTATTATTTTTTCTTTGTTTCTCTTGCCCTAGGTGATGTATCAGTAAAAATTCCACTATGTATGATGTTTGAGACTTTCCTGCCTAAATTTTCTTCTAGGATTTTTATGGTCTCATGCTTTACATTTAAGCCTTTTATGCATTTGAGTTTATTCTTGTTAACGGTGTAAATTGGTGGTCTTGTTTAATTCTTTTGCATGTACCTGTCCAATTTTACCACCATTTTTAAAATCTTTTATTTATTTTTAATCATCACCCTAGGATATTTTTTATTTATCTTCAGATAGAATGGGAGGGAGGGAAAGGGAGAGTGAGCGAACATCCACATCAATTGGTCGCCTCCCTAACAAATCCAATCAGGGCCGGGGATAAACTACAATGGAGATACATGCCCTTGGCAGAAATTGAGACTCTTTAGTCTACAGGCTGACTCTCTAACCACTGAGCAAACTGGCCAGGGCCCAACACCATTTATGGAAAAGAATGTTTTTTCTCCATTGTATGCTCTTGCCTCCTTTGTCCAATATTAATTGTGCATACTGTCTTGGGTTGATTCTTGGGTTCTCTGTTTCATTCCATTTTCTTCTGTTCATTCTTTAGGGCACAATTCTCAACCTGTGGGTCGCGACCCCTTTCACAGGGGTCACCTAAGACATAACAGTAGCAAAATTGCAGTTATGAAGTAGCAACAAAAATAATTTTATGTTTGGGGGTCACCACAACATGAGGAACTATATTAAAGCGTTGCAGCATTAAGGAGGTTGAGAACCACTGCTCTAGGGTCTACTCTCACCTCTATTATTGCTCCTTTTGTACATCCCTGGCTGTTTCCTTTTCCCAAGGTTTGGCCCATCCTTTTCTGTATAATCTCTCACTTGAAAAGTTTTCTAACTCCTCTGACTTAACTATTACTTTTATGAAAATAGCTATCTTTATTTCTAAGTCCAACCATTATCTCCCAATCTCTAAACTTATATATCTGCCTATCTGTTGATCATCTCCACCTGGATTTTTTAAAAATAAAAGTTAATTTAAACAAATTATATTCAATATTTTTTCACCAACTTAGGAATTTATTATTTCTTTTGAAAGTATCATATTTCACCTTAAAAGTTCAATGACTGTGGATTCTTCATTCTCTCTTCCAATATCAAGTCAGTTGCCTCAACCCTTAAGTTGAATATTTATAATCTTTCTTTTTTTGTTCTCTCCCTTGGCATTCTTAATGTCATCTCTGTAGTTCAGGCCCCAATCCTCTCATAGCAAGATGATTTCTCCAAACTCCTAGTTGACCTTCCTGCCTCTTAGAATCCCCTCCATAAATCATCTAGCGAATGTCTATTTGTTTAATATTACTAATAATGTTACTCAAAAACGTCTATAGATCTACCAAGTACAAATTAAAACCTTACTTTAATTCACATTTAAATTCCCTATAGGGAAGGTTTGACCTACTTTTCAGTCTTATTTTCCATTAATCCACAGTATGAATCATAACCCCCAATCAAAACTCCCTACTCACAATTTACCCACCAAATGCCTTGTGTCTTCTTGTTTCTATGATTTTGATTATGACATTCTCTCTTTCTAGGCTCTTTTCTCTCTGTTAACTAAACTATGAGGTGTTGTTCAAATAAGGTATCTTATCTGACCACTTCTATCCTGAAGTAGTCAGGCTCTCTTCCCTGACATAATATTTATATTGCTCATTTGCATCTATGTTTTAATGCATTGTTTTGTATTTATATAAGCACATAGCTCATATACCCACACTAAGCTATAAGTTTTTTGAGCTTATAATGACTTAACAAAATGCCTGGAACCGGGTAGAAGTTTAAAACATATATGTTAAATGAATTAAGTAATTTTGTAAAAGCCAATAATGTGGTTTTCATATAGAAAGTTCTTCTAAACAAGATATAACTTTTATATGAAATTTTATCTGGTCAACTAAGTCACCTTTTCATTCCTTATCAAAGAACTAACTTAATGCCATATGATCTGGACCTCCTAAGATTTTTAGGAAATTTAGCAAGAATTCCATCAGATAATTTATACAGATTTGAGAGAGGTCTCAGTTATAGAGACAGATATTAATTTTAAGTCTTATTTTGAGTGTTTCCCAGAAATAAATAGCTACAATAATACAGTAATATTTTTAAATGGCTTCGTGCCTACAGCTTCTGTGGATGTTCAATTTGTTTTCTCATAATCGGCACAGGGGCTGAAAACATGAGGTCTTGCTCAGGCCTGTCTTGTTTATAAGTAACAAAAATAGTAGTTTGATTCTTATAAATAAAGAATTCTGTAGCCCGGCTGGTATGGCTCAGTGGTTGAGCATTGACCCACGCGTGAAATGGTCACTGGTTTGATTCCCAGTCAGGGCACATACCCAAGTTGTGGGCCCAATCCCCAGTGGGGGGCATGTAGGAGGTGGCCAATCAATGTTCTCTCTCATCGATGTTTCTATTTTTTCCTCTCTCTTCCTCTCTCTCTAAAATCAATAAAGGAAAAAAAATTAAAAGAATTCTGTAGACTGGAGTGCATATACTAACCCTCACAAACCCTGGTAGTCCTTAAGAGCTTTTCTCCTAGGCATAACTGAATATTTCCAGTGCCAGCTACATGAGTGGGTTCTTGTTGTTAAGTCACATTTCCTTGGATTTCTGTAAAACTAATACTAATTATTTTTTAACTTATATAACCTCATCAAAATATGCAAACTAAAAAAGCACGTGAGGCCAAACTAACCTAGATGAATCTCAAATCATGAACTAGGGAAAATATTTGTGGTAGGATTTATCCGTACATCAGATTATCTGGTACATCTATATCAACTCCTCAGCCCAGTACTGTCCTTCAGTTTCTCCCAAAACGTTATTCCTCTGCCCTAGAAGAAAAAAAAAGATGAATGACTACTTCACAAACAATACTAGCCCAAGATCAGAAAAGTTTGAAGTGAGAATACTATTAAAATTGGAGTACTATCAAATTAAAATTTGAGCAGTGGAAAAATTACCTCATTGTGTTTAGGACTAGAATGTATTACATGTTTTTTTTCTTTTTTTAATTTGTTTGAAAAATTCATAAAGAAGTAATGTTAGAATTTAATATTAACTAATGTTGCTGATAAAAACTTCAGATAAAGCTTGCAATAACCCAAATGAGAACATTTCTATTTAAAAACTCACAGGAGCCCTGGCCGGCTTTTGCTCAGTGGTTAGAGCATCGGCCTGCGGTCAGGAGAGACCTGGGTTCGATTCCCTCTAAGGGCATGTACCTCGGTTGCAGTTTGTCCCCGGCCCTGGTTGGGTCGTGTGGGTGGCAACCACTCGATGTGTCCCTTCCACGTCGATGTCTCTCTCTCTTTCTCCCTCCTACTCTATCTGAACAAAATATCGAAAAATGTCCTCGTGTGAGGATAAAATAAATAAGTAAATAAAAGCTCACAGGAGAAGGATAATTTCCTAAACATAGTTGATTAATCACATATAGGTCTCCTCTCATCTCAAAACCTGGCTATAATATAGTAAACACATTTTCAAAATAGATGAACTCACAAGGACAGAAAAAAAAAAGAAACAGTATACTACACATGTTAATGAAATATTTGAAGACTGAAAATAGATGGAAGGAAGGTAATTAATTTAGCAGAGTGGAGGATGTTACAATCTAAAAACCTACATAGGGAGATGATATTCTTTAGAGAACACATTTTTTTCCCTGCAGAATAAAGAATATGTCATAGCTTGGAGGCAGCAGTAACCACAGAAGGCAGAGATAATGCATACACAGTACAGGAAACAGTGAGATTGATTCAGTCTTTCTACTGAGCAACTGGACCTCCAGGTCCCAAACCTCTACCTTGAGCAGCCAAGTCACTACCTGCCCCACCAAAGGACACAAGAGGTTTACTCATTAAAGATACCATGAATGTGGTAACACCAGACACAATGGAAGATGAGGATGAGGTATAAGGCTGAAAATAGGAAGATTAAGTGCAAATCTACCTGCCTAAAGAATAATGAAACCAGAGTACAGAAACTGACATTAATCCCTCAAAAGTGTTTGAATAGATTTCTAAGGAAGAAAACAAGCAAGAACCTTATTCTATCCATCAGCTCTATCTCCTAATCACCTTCTGAGTCACATGCTAATTACCAGGTGTTAACCTGGTAAGCTTTACCATTAGATTTTGATTTACAGAGTTTTACTTTTCTAGTCATTCTATAAATGGTAAAGGCAGTAATTGAAGAAGGATAAAGTTAATGTGTTTTGGATTCAGCTTAATCTAGATTCTATTCCTGACTTTACCTTTATCTAGTTGTAAAACAGAGAGCATCTTTTTATTTTTATCCTCACCCAAGGACATTTTTCCATTTTTTGTTCAGATAGAGTAGGAGGGAGAGAGAGAGAAAAAAAACATCGACGTGAAAGGGACACATCAAGTGGCTGTCACCCACACAACCCAACCAGGGCTGGGGACAAACTGCAAGCAAGGTACGTGCCCTTAGCGGGAGCCCAAACCCAGGTCTTTCTGGACCGCAGGTCGATGCTCTAACCGCTGAGCCAAACCGGCCAGGGCTAAAATAGAGAGCATCTTAATGTTTCTAAGCCTCAGTTCCCACCTATAAAATGGGAATGAGTTATCTTATAGTCTCATATTCATAACACTGTAATGGAGATTAAATAAGATAAAATATTTATCAGAGCATCTATCATGTAGCCAGAACTCACTAATGTAAGCTATGAGTATTACTATCGGTGCATTTGAAATAATTTATTAGCATTTCATTTCAAGATGGTATGCTAATCCACAAGTCAAATTTACTATGTATCTTGCTGCTTTTTAGTCTTACCCTTCAACTACAAATATAAATTACTGTGGTTTATGGGCAAAACTCCCTTCTGAAAATAATTGCTCCCTCTAACACTCCCCCACCCCAGACCATGTGACGTCATGCTACTTTCACCACTACCACCACCTCAACCATGGTTGATTAGGTCAGGTGGACACCCAACCCAAAGCAAACCAATTCAATGACTTTTCATAGACTAATCAGTTTCTCCTATGTCAACAATTTGAAGCAAGAGATACAAAAACTATAGTTTTTAATGTGCATTGGGTCTGTAAGATTAGGCAGACAAAGATCTGGTAGTACAATCTGAACACTAGGTAACAGGGAAGGAGGGACAGACAGAGATTGAAAATAACAATCTAGACCTTGTTTTCATTATTTAGTTGCCAAAATATTGCTGCATAATAAATGGCCAGAAAATGTTAGTAGCACACAACAGTATATATCTAATTTTGCTCTTGAGTCACTGTGTTAGCTACGCAGTTCTTTTCTATTTGACCTAGGCCAACTGTATGTTGGCTATGTCGATTTGCTAATGTTAACTGGACTTTCTCAGATACTGGGAGCCTCAGCTGAGACAATTGAGCTCACTTGGCACTGTTCATATTTATAATTGTTTTACAGGCTAACCTAGGCATGTTATTATGGCAAAGTCAGAGGTGTAAGACAGAATGTGTACACACTTTTCAAGTCTCTGTTTATATCATGTATGCTAATATTCAATTGGCCAAAGTAAGTCAAATGGCCAAGCCCAGATTCAGAGTGGGCATTCAAAGTTATAGGGCACACATGAGGATAGAGAAAGACTATTAATTAGAACCATAGAGCAACCAATCTTCCACAGGCCCTGAGAAAAAGACATTAGCTTTGGCTTAGTATCTTTCCAAATCCACTTCCCAAGAGCTGTGACTATACTCTGGTTCCTAAGTCTGATATTGACTACAATTTTCTTATAACAAATCGTCCTTATCTGAACTTTCTTGAGTGGACTTCTTTTTTTTTTTTTTTTTGCAATCAAGAGATCATTTATTAAGAATCATGAATTTAGTATAAACAATTTAAGTACAACCAAATACATGGTGTGGTACAAAATGACACGGAGTTGGACTAAAGCAGAAACCTCTATCCCGTTGGTCAACTAAATCATGAACTTGCATCATTAAGCACTAAAAACAGTTCTTTAAAGATACCTTTTTCCTTTTTAATTTTGCTTTGCTCTACTTTCCTCCTTATCTGCTAGATTTTAGAAGAATTCACTAATTTTATGGTAAAGCACCAAGACTTGGCGCATTTGACAATTTGTATGTGACTTTTTATAATTTATGCTGGTCTGCACAGACAAACTAGATACTGCCAGTTGTCTGTTTCCAAGCTGCCTGTTTCAGCTTGAAGAGATATCTGGAAATATTTCATTTGCTTCAGAACTTCCATAAATATTCAATGAGGCTGAGTGACCAGAATAGATCTGCACATTTCTTCTCTTTGCAGAACATGTAAAGAGTGGGGTATGTTGTGCTGATTTCCAGTTTTGATTCAGAAAAATCTTGGCTCTCAGAGCCTTGAGCATCTGTAGCTCCCCACCCACTTGAGCTAATCTTGAATCATCTGCTAAAACACATCCAAGCCTTTGAACACTCACATAGACTCACTAAAACTCTTCACATGTACTCTTTCCCCATCAGCTCTTAATAATGTATCATTTAATAGAGACTGCTATAGGGTTTCTAAACACCCTCCACTGCTTTGAGTTATCTAAGTGTGATGAAATAAGCATTCTGAGGAGTCTAACTTCTGGAAAATTTTGAATTATTACCATTAATACAAAATCTCAAGTTAATTGATTTGGGTCGTGTTCCTTCTCAAACCTAAGTCCCAATAAGTATCATAAGCCAACATAAAATTATCCTAGTTGTGACACAATGTTTTCCATCAATCTTAGAGTTCTCTCATAAAAGAATTAAGATTTAGTGATAGTGATGGATTTAATTGTAGTATCTGAAACTAGAGCATCATGGAATGCTATAGATTTTTGCATTTTCTATTATTGGCAGGCATCTTACTGATTTGATTTGTTACCCAGGGCTTCAGCAACATATTTCTATGGCAAAGAGGAAGCACAAACTACACAGTCCAAGGCAGAGTGTATGTTTTCATAAATGATTTATTGGCAATTGTTTCAAGCCAATATGGAAATACAGCCCATTCCTTTAATTCACAGACTGTTTGTTTCAGTGATTGTGACCAGGAAGACAATAAATAAAATCTCTCCAGTTAACGTCACAAGACTTTGAAAGTGTTGATAGTATTACTCAAGTCTTTTTGTCACATATAAAATATCTTGTCAAGATGAAACAATGTAAAGGAGGAGAGATTCAAAGATGAGGGAACACTGGAATCTTCTTATCATTTTTTTCTCATGGATAAGGAAGATGAGAGGATTCAAAGCAATCACTTAGAAAAATCCTAGGATCCCAAAGTCTAAGATTTCTATGAAAACCTCTTTGAGCATACTTTTTCTAATGCAAGAATAGTGGAAGTAAAGCCCAAATGCTTAGATGTTGTACCTGTCTTGCAGCAGACATCTGTGTCAGATGCAATAACTGAAGGTAACCTTTCTGTTTAATAAAAAATAAATTGGAGACTAATTGTGGGCAATGATAGCCCTGCTTAAAGTTTTTTTATTGGCTGAAGCAAAAGTTTTATTTTAAAATGTACATGATTATTACATCAGCAAATGGCACTACTGATGCACCGTAGCTCTGATCACTTAAAGAAATCTTCAGTGGCTCCCAACATACTTCAGGATGTAGCCCTTATTACATTGTATAAGGTCCTTTGCAATCCTGCTCCCTCCTACTTTACAGCCTTATCTCTTGTTATTCCCTCAATCTTTCTCCAAAATACTTTATTCCTGATACCCTTAAATACCTTCCAATCCTCAAACATGCCAAGAACTTTCAGGCCTCTTCACCTTTACAACTGCTCTTTCCCCCATTTTTCTCCTCTTCACTATTCATCATTTCAAACTTAGCCTTGGAAAGCCATCCCAGCATCACTAGGTATAGACATTCTTTGTCCTATTTACAAAAACACTAGTGTTTTCAACATATTCTAACATTGTTTATATGTCACATACATTAGTGACCATACTATGTGAATTCAGCCATGTGCATACACATGCACATACACACATATGTACATACCTCCTTGGAACTGAAACTCATTTCATATGCATTTCATATTTTAAGGGTTCAGAAAAATGCTTGGCAAACAATCAAGACTTGGAAAGATGGTGGAATTTATTATGTTTGTGAGTGAGCATAGATTTTTCCTCAGTACAAACAATCTCTTGCCTGGACCTCCTTGTGAATGACTGATAATATATTTGTCAATTGGTGTGTCTATATTAGGAGTAGACTATGGACAAACAAGGAGAAAAAAAAGGTATAGCTGACTGGTCCAGTTGGGAAAAAAATTCTTAGCCATAACTTCAGTCTGTACACTAATCATGTTAACTCATGCCAAGGACAAACTTTTTCAATATGAGAACCTTTTCAGACACAAGCAAACTGTCACAATTTGCATATCCCCAGATTTCTTTGTTCTTGGGACACCCACCATGATATTCATTAGTTTCCTTTTTGGGGTTCTTTTTTTAAAGACTATTTTTTTATTGTTAAAAATATTACAAATGTTGCCCTTTTTCCCCACTGACCCCCTCCTTTCCGCTCCCATCCCCCTCCTGCCTTCCCCAGCCTAATGTCCATCTCTACTGGTTGCACATATATGCATATAAGTTATTTGGTTTATCTCTTTCTACCCCTCCTACCCCTCATCCCTCTGAGGTTTGTCAGTCTCCTTCCTATTTCCATGATTCTGGATCTCTTTTGGTTTACAGCTTATTTTGTACATTATGTTCCACAAATAAATGAAATCAAGTGGTACTTGTCTTTCTCTGACTGACTTATTTCACTTAGCATAATACTCTCCAGGTCCCTCCATGTTGTCTCAAAGGGTAAGAGATTTTTCTTTCTTACAGCTGCACAGTATTCCACTGTGTAAATGTACCACATCTTTTTTATTCACTCATCTATTGATGGGCAGTGTGGCTGTTTCCAGATCTTAGCTATTATAAATAGCACTGCTCTGAACATAGGGTGCATATATTCTTTCTGATTGGTGCTTTAAGCTTCTTAGGATATATTTCAAGAAGTGGGATCACTGGGTCTAATGGCAGTTCTACTTTTTTAAATTTTTTGAGAAAACACCATATGGTTTTGGGTCTTTTTCCTGATCTCTGTAATCCATCCCCCATTTATAAGTTATTTATGATGATTTGGCAGATACAAAACTCTTTGTCATGACTCAATTGGCATTTTAAATTATTTTAATTTCAAGACACAACCATTTTTAACCACTAGCTACATAGAAACTTCCTTACTTAGGCAAATCCATTCTTGCAAATAGAATGGGATTCATGATTAACTGAATCACCAACCACATGTCAAACCAAAAAGATAGTCATTTCTACCACATTGCATTGATTTTTGGAAAAAAAATATGTCAGGGTCTTTGGAAGCTCTACTACTGTTAAAGGGGGAGTGGGGGAACCTAAATCACTATTCAGCCAAAGGATGATAAAACAAAACAAAACAAAACAAAAAAAACAATTATGGTGCACCTGTAATTGTGATGATTACCCCTCTCTCCAAAGATCATTCTAGAACCACTGAACAGACCCTAGCAAGCAAAGGACAGCCTTGGGCATCCTTGGGTCTTGTTTATAAGATTAAGCCCCAGAGAAATCAAAAGATAGGATGAACAAACCATAAAACTCACTGGACTATAAGATGATTGTTTACAATGACTGCAACTGAAATAGAAACAGCCTCCCATTGCTACCCTCACCCCATAAAGATTTAACTTTATCACTTGCCACAGGTTTGGAGAATATATTGAAAGTTATCTTTTAAAAATGTATTAGGCACACATTCCTCCAAAATGCACAAGTGCTCACAGGTATACACACACACACACACCCCTCACAAAAGGAAAGTGATGTCTCATTCTAGAAGCCTAAGTACAGAAACCAAAAGCAAAATGTCATGACCTATTAAATTATAAAGGATTTACCTCCTCTTTCCCTGTACAGTTGTCCCTCGCCACTTTGCACTTCACCTTTCATGGCTTCACTGTTATCACGGTTTTTTCAAATATATTCATTAAAAAGTTGATTGAGACAGTAAAAATGATACAGTGTGCGTGTGATTGTCTCAGTCAATTATATACCCCTATATTACAATTAAAATTACTGTATGTATGGACAGTAGGCCTATGTATTCGAGCACCCCAGGAATCCTTCAACGCCAGGTGCAACCGCTAGAGTCTGGAATGGATTAACCACGATAAATGAGGGACAACTGTACTTAGAAATTCACTTTAAAACACGATGGAAGTCTGACTGGTATGGCTCAGTGGTTGAGCATCGACCCATGCACCAAAAGGTTACTGGTTTGATTTCCGATCAGGACACGTGTCCAGGTTGTGGGCCCGATCCCCAGTGGGGGGCATGCAGGAGGCGGCCAATCAATGTTCTCCCACATCGATGTTTCTATCTCTCTTCCTCTCACTTCCTCTCTCTCTAAAACCAATAAAGGAAAAAAATTAAAGAAAAAAAATGATGGAAAATATAAAACTAGTTAACAATGTTTGTTTTATAGAGGAGAGTGAAATTGGAACTAGAGTTGAAAGTAGAGTTTCATCTTCTATTGTATATTCTTCTGTATTCTTTGATTAATTTTATAATAAGTATGCATTCTTATACTATTTGTATAATAAAAGAGAAAATAGTAAAATAAGAGAATAATAATGGCCTAAGTAACTGATCTCTGTGGCACAATGTATTAGAAACAGATTGTGACAAATGTTTCCCTCTTTATTCAAAATTTTACATACCTATAACTCTGCTAGGACTCATTATTTGATCCAAGAAATCCCCTTAATTCATCCCATCAGACATCCACTACAATGGGTGAATAAGCAGCCACTCTCCTCAAATGCATCTAACATATAGGCACATGTACATGTACACACAACCCCACATGCATCTGCCTTCTCACCACTGCTTTCAAGCCACTTATCAAAAATTGTCAGTGAGTGAGCAAATCCAGAACATCATGAAAACAAATGTCATCACCACAAGCAATCAAACATCTGAGTTAGAATACAGTAATTAGCCAGCTAGAATGATTTGATATATATTTCAAAATCCATCTCACTGTTTTATGTATTCTGTGTTTGTGTATATTTTGATTCATTTCTCAAACTAGGCTTTATTAATTTTTATAGATACATTCTCCTTCTGTAAAACATACAGATACAGACATAAATATATAGAGGTAGATAGAGGGATATATAGATGATACACACACACACACACACACACACACACACACACACATAGATGTGAGAGGGAAGGAGAGAGATCTAAAAATCATTTAACCCCGAGGTTCTAGAATTCATAGAAAGCCTAAAAAGTACAGTTTCCACGCACAAAATATATCTTCAACTGGCTTAGTTTAACATTCTGGAAGTATTCAGAAAGATGCTTGGTGTTACACACATTTACCATCTTCAGCAACAGAGCAGCAGGTTTCATATTTCAATCTTGCAGATTCTTATATGCAAAACTAACAATGTGCAACAACTCACAACTCAACAACCCTCCTCGGTTATAAAAACATAATTCCCTTCAAAGACTACATTAAAAAGAAACTCCCAATGCAAAAAGTATTTCACAGTGCTCTTTGGAATGGTGAGAAATGATGCTTAAGGTATTACTGGGAAGTATGCAAAATAAAACAGAGTCTGCGGAGGCAGGTGTTGTCTTATGTATTTCAACAAGAAGGCTTGAGAACTGTTTGAGATTGAATTTTGGTCACTTCAACTCTAATACACACAAATACACACACAGCCAAACAAATATGTTGGCATATTTACTGCACACTATATTCTTTCATCTAGACATGAGAAAGGAAAGCAAATTATAATTGAATACTGAGAAATAACAGAGTAAGTAATGAGATGAGGGAATCAAGTCAAGTCTTTAATGTAAGCTAATGGAAGGATTGGCAATGGATGGAGGAAGTAGAAAGGAATTTGAAGATGAGCTCTATTCTCAAGAAACTTCCATCTAGATCCAGAGGAAAAATAATCTACATAAAACATGTAAAGCACCTCTGGCCAGGTGACTCAGTTAGTTGGAGTGTCTTCCCATATACCAAAAGGTTGCAGGTTCAATTCTCCATTAGGGTACATACCCAGGTTGGGGGCTTGATTCCCAGTTGGGGAATGTACAGGAGGTATCCAGACAATGTTTCTCTCTCTCTCTCTCTCTCTCTCTCTCTCTCTCTCTCTCTCTCTGATCAATGAAAACATATCCTCAGAGGAGGATTTTTTAAAAAACCATGTAGAGTAGTTAATTGCCAGACTTAATTCAAACTCATAAAAACTCATATTCCTGGGCCCCCCACCAACACACTGATTCAAAATCTATGGTAGTGTAGGTCATATATATTATATTATATTATATTATATTATATTATATTATATTATATTATATTATATTATATTATATTTATTATACTATATTATACATAAATATATATTTTTTCAACAAGTTCTTCCAATAATTCTGATAATTAGTTCATCATTTGGGGAACCACTAAAGGAAAGATAGCACAAGGGGTATATAAAGATATAAAGAAGTAGTAGATAATTGAGGGGGGCGTGAGAACAAAAATCCTCTAGGAAATTAGAGAATAATAGGAGTAATCAGGAAAGCCTTACCAGAGAAGGTGAGACAAGAGCTGCAAAATGAAGCATGAGTAAGATTTGGATTGGCAAAGATGAAAAGTAATGGAATTTGAAGATGGAAACATGATCAAAACAATGGATATAAAAATGAAGAACTTCAGAGCACAGAAACAGAGCAGCAGTTGCAGAGACCACTATTAAAAAATAGAGTGAGAAAAAATTAGACGTAAGAGGAGATCAGGATACTAAAACCAGCACATCAGTGATGCCTAGAGCAAAAATGGTTCCTCTGAGCAACATAATTGTGATAGTCTTTGCAACCAAAAATTCTTTTGATTGCAAGAAAGACAATGAGATATGGTATACACAATGAACATGGGAATAGATGGCAAATGTAGTATCTTCTTTGGGGACAATAATTTGCCTCAGACTACACCATAACTCTCCAAAATAAACAGATGATAATTCCAAATAAAATGCTTATAACTCCTTAATGGTTTTCTATTTCACTTAGGGTGAAGCACAAACTTTTTAAAAAATTAATTAATTAATTTTTGTTACAGATGTTTCTCCTTTTCCCCCCACTAATTCCCCCCTCTCCATCACTCCCCACCCTGTCCCCAGCTTTGTTGTTCATGTCCATGGTTCATGCATAAATGCATATAAGTTCTGTGGTTTATCTCTCCCCCCCTGACACCGTATTCTGGGGATTGTCAGTCTGTACCCAACTTCCATGTCTCTGGGACTACCCCATTCCTCAAACTGTTATGTTCATTATATTCCTCAAAATAAGTGAGATCATATGATACTTGTCTTTCTCTATTTGGCTTATTTTGCTTAGGATAATACTTTCCAGGTGCCTCCAAGATGCCAAAATCCTGAACAAAATACCAGCAAATCAGATCCAGCAATACATCAAAAAAATTATTCACCATGACCAAGCGGGATTCATCCCAGAGATGCAAGGCTGGTACAATATTCGCAAATCAATAAATGTGATACACCACATAAATAAAATGAAGAATAAAAACCACATGATCATATTAATAGATGCCGAAAAAGCCTTCGACAAAATCTAGCATCCATTTCTGATAAAAACGCTCAGCAATGTGGGAATAGAGGGATCATAACTCGACATAATAAAGCCCATATATGAAAGACTGACAGCCAACATCATACTCAATGGGCAAAAACTAAAAGCATTTTCCTTAAGAACAGGAACAAGAAAAGGATGCCCACTTTTGACACTCTTATTTAACATAGTACTAGAAGTCTTAGCCACAGCAATCAGACAGAAAGAAAAAATAAAAGGGATCCAAATTGGAAAGGAGGGAGTGAAACGGTCATTATTCGCAGATGACATGATACTACTATATGTAGAAAACCCCAAAGACTCCATCAAAAATTTACTAGATTTAATAAATATATTTGGCAAAGTAGCCAGGATACAAAATTAACGTCAAGAGCCCTGGCCGGTTTGGCTCAGCGGTTAGAGCGTCCGCCTGCGGTCCGGAGAGACCCGGGTTCAGTTCCCGCTAAGGGCACGTACCTTGGTTGCAGTTTGTCCCCGGCCCTGGTTGGTCGTGCGGGTGGCAACCACTCGATGTGTCCCTTTCACATCGATGTTTCCCTCTCTCTCTCTTCCTCTCTCTCCCTTGCACTCTGTCTGTACAAAAAATGGAAAAATGTCCTCGGATGAGGATAAAAAAAACAAAACAAAACAAATTAACGTCAAGAAATTGACAGCACACTTATATACAAGGATGAACTCACAGAAAGAGAAACAAAGAAAACAATCCCATTTACCATTGCAGCAAAAAAAAAAAAAAAATTAAGATACATAGGAATAAACTTAACCAAAGAAATATAGGACCTATTGGCAGAAAAATACAGGTTATTGAAAAAGAAATAGTGGAAGATATAAAAAAGTGTAAGCACATACCTTGTTCATGGACTGGAAGAGTTAACATCATTAAAATGTCCATACTACCCAAACCAATCTACAGATTCAATGTAATCTCCATCAAAATACCAATGACATACTTCACAGAACTAGAAACAATACTTCAAAAGTTTATATGGAACCTAAAAAGACCTCAAATAGCCACAACAATCTTGAAAAAGAAGAACAAAGTAGGAGGGATCACATTACCAGATTTCAGGTAATACTACAAAGCCACTGTAATCAAAACAGCTTGGTACTGGCACAAGAACAGGCATATAAACCAGTGGAACAGAAAAGAGAACCCAGAAATGGACCCAAGCCAATATGCTGAATTAATGTTTAACAAAGGTGGCAAGAGCATAGAGTTCAGTAAAAACAGACTCTTTAATAAATGGTGTTAAAAAAATTGGACAGCTACATGCAAAAAAAAAAAAAAATGAAACTAGAGCTTCAACTTACACCATACACAAGAATAAACTCAAAATAGATAAAATACTTAAATGTGACTCATAAATCCATAAAAATCTTAGAAAAAAACTGTAGGCAGCAAAATTTCAGACAATATGCAGCAGAATTTTCACTGATACATCACCTAAGGCAACAGAAACAAAGGAGAAAATTAACACATGGGACTACATCAAACTCAAAAGGTTCTGCACAGCAAAAGATACAATCATCAAAATGGAAAAGCAACCCACTGTATGGGAGAGCATAATTTCCCATGATATATCAAATAAGGGGTTAATTTCCAATATATATAGAGTGCTCATACAACTCAACAAAAGGAAGACAAAGAACCCAATTAAAAATTGGGCAGAGGAACTAAATAGACACCTCTCCAAACAGAACATACACATGGCTAAGAAACATAAGAAGAAATGTTCAACATCACTAATCATCAGAGAAATGCAAATTAAAACAACAATGAAGTATCACCTCACACCTGTCAGAATGACCGCATCAACAAATCATCAAACAAGAAGTGTTGGTGAGGCTGTGGAGAAAAGGGGACTCTAGTACACTGCTGGTAGAAATGCAGACTGGTGCAGCCACTATGGAAAACAATATGCTTTTACCTTAAAACATTAAAAATTGAACTGCCATTTGACCCAGTGATCCCACTTCTAGAAATATACCTTAAAAGACTGAAACACCAATCAGAAAGAATATATGTACCCCCATGTTTGTAGCAGCACTATTTACAAAAGCTAAGATTTGGAAACAGCCCAAGGGTCCATCAGTAGACAAATGGATAAAAAAGTAGTGGTACATATACACAATGGAGTACTATGCAGCTGTAAGAAAGAAAGATCTCTTATCCTTTGAGACAACATGGAGGGATCTGGAAAGTATTATCCTAAGCAAAACAAGCCAAACAGAGAAAGACAAGTATCATATGATCTCACTCATTTGTGGAATATAATGAACATAACAGTCTGACGAATCGGTTTGTCCCAGAGACATTGAAGTGGGGTACAGACAGACAATCTGTAGAAGAGGGGGTTCTGAGAGAGAGATAAACCACAGAACTTATATGCATGCATGCATGAACAATGGACATGGACAACAAAGGTGGCGACAGGGTGGGGAGGGAGGGGGAGGGTTAATCAGTGGGGGGGGGACATTTGTAACAAAAATAAATTAATTAATTAGAGTCACCTGAATTACTTTAAAAATCACTCATCCCTGGGCCCGACCTGTCACCAATTGAAATACAAATTCTGAGGGAAGGTCCTGTCATTTTACATGTGAAATGTCCTCCAGGTGATTCTAACCTGGCTGTGCTTCTAAATCACTAGGGACCTTGTTTAAAATCCACATTCCCAGACTGCTCCAAACCACTGAATACTAATCTCTAGAGTGGAACCCAGGAATCTGTATAATTTGAAAGTGCTCCAAGTGATACTGATGTGCAGATTCCTTTGTAAATCACTTCCAGGCTGTACATCAACATCACTCTCAGAAGATACTTCCTTTCTATAGAAAACCTTTCTGAATTGAACCTGCTGTGCTTCAATTCATTGTATAACTATTTTTATACAGGTGTTCAAATTTGTGTGAGGAGGGCAGAAGGAGAAACGGATTTTTCCATATAAATTAAATCCTAATAGTCAGTATGAAATAGGTTTTCTGTATCTATTGTATAAGCTACCCATCCACCCCCACTATCCAGCCCAAAGGAAATCTATTTCCTTTGGAAATGCTAGTGATAAATAGTCATACCTACCAATTCATAGATGATAATGTTCAAGCTTGCTTCCCAGTACTCTCAGTCTTACCCTTCTATCCAATTTGGGAAATCTGTGCCTTTATGCCTGAGATTAGACTAGGCTCACAAGCCATTTTTTCTAAATATCTGGTTTATTATTAAACTACTTTTTTCTTCTCTTTTGTGCTAAAATTAAATACCTCGAATACATCTTGAGTAACATTCAAAGCAGTGGCAATAGGCTGCATGCCATATTCTTCTAAATCCCTAACAGAATTTCTTTGGTCTTTTGCATTATTTTTGACAGGTTTGTTTGGTTATTTTATCTCCTAACCCATCTTTCCCTAAGGAAAAAGGCTGCTTGTCCAGAGATCTTTCTTAGCTAGGCTTCCTGGGAAGCTGTCACATCACCAGGCTAATGTGTACCAAATTTCTACACTTTTACATTTTTTGTAATTATCACAACACATATTTATTAAAACAACAACAGACTCAGGACTATGATTAGATGGCTACCCAAGGACTGGGATTTAGAGCCTCTTGGCTAGAGTAGAATGCCGGGCTGGGTCCTATTTCTCAAGAAATTCACTCCATGTGTTCAATGCTACCTAAAATTCTACAATTGTGGATTTATTCCTCTGGCTTAAGGGTATTTATGGTTATTTTATTACTAGAGTGGGGGGAGTAATTATATAATTAATCATTTGAAAATTAGTGAGAATGAATTTATCAGCAATTGTACATCATAATCAAGGGAATAAAACCAGACCAGGAGAATAGTGGATTATGATGATTTGGGAAGAGAAATGGGGTACAGGATTGGAGAAAAAGTATATAAATAGGAAGCTAAATCTTCCAGAGACAACTTTATTACCTTCTTCATTTTCAGTAGATTGGATCCTAACAAAATCCTTAGGTTAACAGTAAAAATAATTTCTGCCTTCAGATGTCAACCTTACCAGCCAACCTTCTAATAAGTAGCTGCACTGTCATATTTCTCTATCTTTTGGAGCACAGGAGTCCCACCCACTTTTGAGAACTTTTGTTTATGAGGAGGGGTGTTCAGAAGGGATGTGAACTAAGTGCTTCTGTTGCTTTTCCCCTGCTATGCACCTCATTATTCAGCCTCCACCTCCCACATCAGCAAGGCATACAGCCACATAAGGTACATGAAGCAAAGAGGAGAGTCACAAAGAGGCACTCTCTCACTCCGTTCCACCCAAAGGTTCAATATTTAAAAGTGAAAAACAATTTGCCTCCCTCAATAAAATATATACATTTATTGCCATAGGTCATTAAAGATCTCATCTTATCACTGCCTCAAAATATTGTACCAGGCTTCAAAGGAGCACCTTGACCACCACGGAAATCTCCCCCTGCTGATCAGCTTTCCAGTTCCATAAGGAACCAGGCTAATTCATTTTACTGACTATACTGTCCTGGGTCTACAACATTCCCCACGGCCTGGTAGGCAAGCATGATAAAAAGAGGCTGTTTCTTGGCAACAAGAATATTATCCAAAATTCAATGTAAAACTCCCTGAATTTAGTCCAATTCAGGAGAAGTCTTTATTTAAGGAATGTGTAATAAGCCTAAATAACAGAATGTGTCCAAGCTAGAAGGAGCTTTAGAAATCATCTACCCCAGTGATTTTCAAACTTCATACTTGATCCATCTGTCTCTGTTTGTCTGCTTATCTATCTATCTATCTATCTATCTATCTATCTATCTATCTATCTATCAATCATCATCTATCTGTCATCTATCATCTATCTATCTACCTATCTAATCTATCTATCTATATTGGAGAAATCTGAAAGCCCGAGACCCCACCTACACAGCCTCCTCCTCTTCTTCCCTTGGCAGCCTCTGAGACATCTTCATAGAACTGTAGGACTTCCCACAACACTACTGGAAAATCACTGATCCAGTCCAAAGCCCTGATGAGAAAATTGAGCCCAAGATCAGGAGGCATGATCTGTCCAAAGTCACATAACAATTCAGTGGTGGAACTGGTTGTAAGACATAGGCCACCTGGTGGCCAAACCAATAAGTTTTCCAAATGCCCCAGAATATCTTTAATATTATTTACTGAATTTTTATAATCCCATTCTATTACTTTTAGTCTTCAATCCTATATTTATAATCTACCTAAATTCACCGGATTTTGGACCCTGTGTTTGATACATCTATAATTGAACTCCTTCAACTGCTTGCATCTACCTGTTCCTCTTGCCTTTCATGATGTTCCAGACTTGTGTGATTTGGGATGCTTAATAGCCCCTTTCTTGTCAAGCCAAACATGTTCTCCTCCACCCCACTCCCAGATTCTCTTGTCCTGTTATCACCCAAGTCCCAGTGTGACATCTATATTTTCATTCTCCAGCAGGTGTCATGCTCTAGTAAAAAGCTACAACTCGGCTGGAACTTCAGTGGCTCTCTTTTAGAACACTCTTGACTTCCATATACCAGGAATCCTCAGGCAGCCATATGTTTATCCATAGCCACACACTCAGGTGCCCTATCTGTACAAGACTATTGTTCAACACACATATGGGGTTTCCCTTTGGGAGTTACCTTCAGAGCTATATCAGATTTATCTGGAAAACCTCATTACATGTCTCCCTTTTTGGAGTATGGAATTTATTTGAGGAAGAAGCTAAAATAAATTTGGGGAGAAGCCTGATGAATAAACTGAAAATTCATTTTCTTGTCAATATCAGCTAACCAGAAACAGATATTATGAGCTATGATAATTGCAAGGCAAATAAGCCAGGCATGTTGCTAAATTTTTCTTCAAAAATAAAAATTTATTTTCTATTTAAGTTAGTTTTCATCTCTTGTAACTAAAAGCATTCTGCCTAAAACAATTTACAGTAGCTTTTTAATGTATTAGAAATATTGTTGTTTTGTTTGTCATAAATGTTGCAAATAGTTTTCCCAATTTGTTTCCCTTTCAACATTTTTACGATGGCCTTTGATACAAAAAAAAAAAAAAAAAAAGGTATATGTAGGTGTGTGTGCTTGTTTGTTTTAACGATTCAGATTTTTTCTTCTCATTTTTATCCTGGTTTTGATGCCATACATAGAAAATCTTAATCTTCAAGATAGATGATAGATAGATCAAACCTCAGGACAGGGGAAGAGGAGTGAGAAGAGATCAACCCAAGAACTTACCTGTATATATGCATAACCAATGGACACACACAATAGCGTGGGGAAGGCAGAAGGGGGATGGGAGCAGGGAGGAAGGGGTCAATGAGGGAAAATGGGAGGAACACCTGTAATACTTTCAATAATAAAGATAAAAAATAGACTATATAAAAAAATAAATAAATAAAATAAAATGCTTTGATATATACCAAATTGTATGCTATTAGATAGATGGACAGATCAGTATTTATGAGCTTAAGAACACTCTAGTCAATTGCATTGCACAATCTGGCTATACTTATATCTGTTACACACCTTAATTTATTTTTGTAGGATGTTTTGACATCTGGTAGGACAATTCCTTTCCCTCACGATTAGTTTTCTTTTAATTATCTTAGCTACACTCTCTCTTTTGTTTTTTAAGATAAGCTAGAATGAAAATTTGTCAAATTGCCCCCAGATTTTTTAAATGTTTTATTTGAAATTTATTTGGAATTATAAGAGAATAATTAACTTTTTAAAAATTTCTTCCAAGGGATGTAAAGGTAGCCTGCCATTTATTTTCTAAGTTGTTGTAAATATCCATGGCTATTCTAAAATATTGTGTATGTTATATGTGTATTTACATAAAACTGAGCTTGTGATTAATGCTATTCAGATCTTTGTATTCTTCATTTTCTATTTGACCTGCCAAATTTCAAGTGCGATAGCTTAAAATTTTACATTATTGTATATTTTTATATATTCCTGACTTTGGTGAATTGACCAAGTACACTTTGTTCTTTATACCTCTCTAGTTATTTAAAAATGCTATATTATAGGTCTGCTCTATTATATTTAATATAACATGTTTTCTTAAGTGGAGAGACATAAAAAGAAAATAAAACAAAAATAAAAAAAAAATCTCAGAATCTCCCCACCTTTGTAACCCATATAAATATTTTAAAAACAAAAGTAATACAGCCCTGGCCAGTTTGACTCAGCAGTTAGAGGGTCGGTCTGCGGTTTGGAGAGACTCAGGTTCGGTTACCGCTAAGGGCACATACCTCGGTTGCAGTTTGTCCCCAGCCCTGGTTGGGTTGTGCGGGTGGCAACCACTCGATGTGTTCCTTTCACGTCGATGTTTCTCTCTCTCTCTTTCTCTTCCTCTCTCTCCCTCCCACTCTAACTGAACAAAAAATGGAAAAATGTCAGCTTAGGGTAAAAAAACAAAAGTAATACAGAGTAACGTTAGAAAATCAAATACTATTAAAGGGCACAAAACTAAAATTGAAGGCTTCTTCACAAAACTCAGCACCTGGTAATAATACATTATTGTGCTTCCTTTAATAAAATATCCTACATTCCCATATATATTTATTTATTTGTCTTTTTCAGTTAATACATATGTATACATCAAGAGCCATCTAATTATTTCAATAATACATAGCTTTTTATTATATAAATTAATCAGTTTATTTAACCTGTACTCTCATATTGGACACTTTGATTGTTTTCACTTTTTTTGTTATCATGTGCTGACACACATGCACAAGTACACACACACATGACATACAAATGCTACAGTAATTATCTAGGTTAACATTTACAAGGATATTCCCCAAAATATTGTTAAAAATGAAATAGTTGAATCAAAATGTGTAAATAGTTTAATTTGTTATATTGTCAATTGTTTTCCAGAAAGCTTGCATAAATTTACATTCTAATCAATAATGTACAAATTGCTCATTTCTTCACATCTTCATCAACACTAGATTTCATCCAACATTTATTTTTTGCTGATCTAATAAATGAAAAGTGAAATCTCATTGCTTTGACCTTTCTTTCCTTGATTATGTGTGAAGTTAAGAATTATTACCTATATTTATTTGTATTTATTTCTTTGGTAAACTGTCTATTTATATCTTCTATGTATCTTTATCATTTTCTTACTGATTGAGTTTTGTAAATGAAATAAATTAGCCCTTTGCCATATATGTCACAAATATGTTTCCAAGTTTTTAATTGTTTTATTTTGAAAATGTTTAGGTCATATAGGAAAATTTTAGTCATATAGAACTTTTGATTCTTTTAAATTCTCACCGGAGGATATGTGTATTGATTTTTAGAGAGAGAAGGAGGGAGGGAGACAGTGAGAGAGACATTGATGTGAAAGAGAAACTTCAGTTGGTTTGCCTCCCATATACACACCAACCAGGGATCATACCCACAACCTAGGTATGTGCCTTGACCAATAATCACACCCACAGCCTTTTTGGTATATGGGACAATGCTCCAACCAACAGAGCTACCAGCCAGGGCCTAAGTTTATATTTTTAAGTAGCCAATAATACCAATCTTTGTTTATGGTTTCTGTGTTTCCCTTTATATTTCAAAAACTCATTTTCATCTCTCTCTCTCTTTTTTTAATGTAAATAATTTATTTCAAAATAAAAAAATATATATAAATATAATCCTGTGTTGGGGGCTGAGTAGAGTTTATATAGGCTGTCTGTAAAATATTCTAGCAAGTAGATAACACCTTCCACAATCTGATATATATCTATATCTACATTTATTTATATCTATATCTATCTATATCTTCTGCATAGGTTCAATTATGTCTCTTTTTAATTTTTTTTTAATTTATTTTGACACCATTACAAATAGATACCTGTGTCTCTTTATTAATAGAACATTTAAACATTATGTACTACCTCCCCAATAACTGATGAGTTATTTAAATCCATAATTTCCAACACTATTTTTTCTGTTGTGTTTTATCTCTATTATAATTTTATGGGGAAAGTTGTTGAGTGTATATTATAATTCAGCACTTTGAGTTTCAGCAGTGTATTTTCTTCCATTTGCCACCTCTACTAAGTTATTCTGTTTATTTTATATTAGTAATGTTGTTGTTGTTGTTCGTTTTTTTATCCTCACCTGAGGACATTTTTCCATTTTTTGTTCAGATAGCGTGGGAGGGAGAGAGGAAGAGAGAGACAGGAACATCGACGTGAAAGGGACACATCAAGTGGCTGCCACCTGCACAACCAACCAGGGCTGGGGACAAACCTCAACTAAGGTACTTGCCCTTAGCAGGAACCGAACCTGGGTCTCTCTGAACCACAGGCTGATGCTCTAACCGCTGAGCCAAACCGGCCAGAGCTGTTGTTGTTGTTGTTGTTGTTGTTTTTTTCCATTCTAATTCATCTAGCAAATATTTGCTGATTGCTTACTCCATATTAAATACGGTGCAATAGAAAATTGGGATGGGAATTTAAAAAGTGAATAAAACTGATCTCTTCACTATTCTCATGGAAGTGTATTTTAGTAGAGTTTGGGGAAGGAGGTGGAGGAAAAGTAAAAATAAAAATAAATAAAACGCTTGCAAAATTTATTAAGTGCTAGGAAGAATACAAATAAGGTGCTAAGATAAAGTTTAGCAGAGGATGAATGGAGGGCCCAAGAAGGTAATCTTTATTCCCCAATTCCTCTTTGTCATGGCATCTTGCTCTTATTTAATTGATGCAACAGTTTCTCAAATGTCACTAAGAAGCTAGAGTATAATTTTCTCAGTTATTTTCTGTTTCCTACATTAACTCAGTTTTAGTGGGGGCAAAATGTACTGATTGTTCTGCTTAATTGCCCTCCATCAAACTGTGGATTCTTTCCATATGTTTAGAGATTTTTCACTTTATGTTTATATTTATACAGAAACTCACAAGTTGATTAGTATTGATAGCTGATATGTATTCTGCAATAACTGTACAAATTACTAATTACCCTTGGTAGGTCCACCCATCTTAGAGCCGGGGGCTCCAGAGCACTGTGGCCAGCAGTGAATAGTCTAAACAGTTGCTCAAAGGACAGAGTTTTGGTGGCATTTTTGGAAACTGTCTCCTCTGATTCTTTCTAACAACTGCTCCACCAACTAAATTCTCTTTTGGCTTCTGCTGACAGGACTTAATACCTCGCTATATTCTGGCAGTGTGACAGTTGCCAATAGGGAAGAGAGAAGTTACTGGAAAGGACCAGCCTATTAAAGAAGGGAAGAAGTACCCTCTACAAACTAATTTGGAGCTGCCAAAATATGGAGAAAAAATATGAAAGAAGATCTGGCCACATTAGCAATGTCTACTCACATTACTCTGAGCACTGTCCACACAAAGGGAAGCCTGGAGATTAACATACTCAGAACCTGGAGTCAGGCAGCCTAGGTTCAAGACTCAACCCCATCAAGTATTAGTTGTATGACCTTAAGCATCTTAATTTACCTGTTTGTGATTTTATTTGAAGAAACAATCATAATAGTACTTGACTCATAAGGTAGGTGTGAGTGTATAGCCTGAATAAGAAAACATATGCAAAGTAAATTACAGTTCCCCAAGTCCTTTAATACTCTCTCCTTGCTCCATGATTAATATACAAGTTTCCAAACTGAATGTTTGGCTCTATAGGAGGAATATAGGTTATAAAATTACACCAGCCCAGTGCTCACATGTTGTTTAGTCTTGGCCTTTTTGAAAACTTAAAGATGTTGGTTTTGCCATGAAAGTTTTTCTAGCTCAGACTAAAAATGACATGCTTTATCCTGAGATACTGTTTTCCTCAAAGACATATTATTTTATCTTTTCTTCCCCTTGAAAAGTCATAATAAATGTCAAGTATTCAGGGTTTCTATTTATCAAATAGAATACATGGCATAATCTTCACAGAATTTTCTTCTATGTCCATTTCTTTTCTCTTCAGATGAATCTAATTGCTGCTATATTTCAAGGTAGCTTGCTAGCCAGTACTCTCAAAGTTCATTATCTAGTTGAATGAATATAATATCTAATTTGTTAAATATTATTTTGAATCATTATTTGTATTCTTAAAGGAGTATTTTTTGTTGTAGGAAATATAAAAAATGTAAACAAAAACTTTAAAGGAAAGAAGAAAATATAAACTGTACTATTGAGGAGAAAAGTGTTCTTTCCTGCTTCTAATATTTCATTGCATATGGAGGAATCTGCATTTTCATTAAAATTTTCAAAATATAGCTCATTTTCAAGTAAAATTTGACCTGCCATCTTTTTATGTAAAAATAATCCCCAAAATTAATTACAGCAAAAATTGGGGGTGGGGGGATGTTAGGCATTTACTTCAAAATAAAACAATTGGTGATTTTTCTTTGTTTTAAATTAATTAATTTATTTTTGTTACAGATGTTTCTCCTTTTTCCCTCACTGACACTCCCCTGCCCCTCCCTCCCCACTCTGTCGCCACCTTTGTTGTCCATGTCCATTGTTCATGCATACATGCATATAAGTTCTGTGGTTTATCTCTCCCCCACTACCCGCTCTTCTGGGGATTGTCAGTCTGTACCCCACTTCCACATCTCTGAGACTACCCCATTCCTCAGACTTTTATGTTCATTATATTCCACAAATAAGTGAGATCATGTGATATTTGTCTTTCTCTGCTTGGCTTGTTTCGCTCAGGATAATACTTTCCAGGTCCCTCCATGTTGTCTCAAAGGATAAGAGATCTTTCTTTCTTATAGCTGCATAGTACTCCATTGTATATATGTACAACAGCTTTTTTATCCATTTGTTTACTGATGGACACTTGGGCTGTTTCCAGATCTTAGCTATTGTAAACAGTGCTGCTATGAACATGGGGGTACATATATTCTTTCTGATTGGTGTTTCAGGCTTCTTAGGGTATATTCCTAGAAGTGGGATCACTGGGTCAAATGGCAGTTCAATTTTTAATTTTTTGAGGTTACACCATGTTGTTTTCCATAGTGGCTACACCAGTCTGCATTTCCACCAGCAGTGTACTAGAGTCCCCTTTTCTCCAAACCCTTGCCAACACTTGTTTAATGATTTGTTGATGGCGCCCATTCTGACAGGTGTGAGGTGATACCTCAAAGTTGTTTGAATTTGCATCTCTCTGATGATTAGTGATGTTGAGCATTTCTTTATATGTCTCTTAGCCATTTGTATGTTCTGTTTTTTTTTTTCAAACCTGTTATTTCACACATACAAAAATGTAGAAAATTCCTATACTACTTAAATTGTTAAAAACCATTGAAAAGGATATAAAATGGACTAACTCACTTTATAATCTTATAATAACCCCAATACTGTGTGGTGTTTAATTCCCCTAACACATGAGAAGTCTGTGGCTTAAAGAGTAAAAAAAAAATAAAAATAGCACCCCATACCTAGCATAGTGCCTGAAATACAACAGGCACTCAACAAGTAATTGTTTAATGAAAGCACAAGGAAAGAAAACCAACAAAGCAAATCCATTTATCATTAAAAATGAAAAACTATGGAGTAAAATTCTAATTGAACTTAAAAGTATGTTACAAAAAAGTAGTAATTATTACCAAGTTTCCTTTTTCCAAAGAATTCATATATGCTTAAAAATCTATGCACTTCATATCAACAATGTTCCATTTTACTGCTTTGTGGTAAATATATTTTATCCTATCAGTAGAACAAAAAGAAAAAAATTATAATACTTCAACATCAATTTCTAAATAAAAGCAATCTTATTAATAATGATTATGCATATGTTACTTTAACATGATATAAAATAGTTGACCTCAAACTCTAGAAACATTACCATAACAATAAGGATGAAGACAAGTTGGACAATATCACCACTATCATTTAATATTCTTTCCAAAAATTCTAAATACTTCACTGAAATAGAAATATTAGAAGAAGAAACAAAAGTTTTATTTAATAGAATATTACTATTTACCTGGGAAACTAACTGAAAATTTATTAGAACTAATAAGAGTTAAGTGAGATGCTGGTTATAAAAATGATTACTTAAAAAATTTTTATCTTCCTTATAAACAAACACAAAACAACCAATTAAAAACTCAAAAGTTAAACAATAGTGATAAACTTTGTAAAATATGCAAGATTAATGTTTTTAAAACTTTTTAAAATTAAGGGACACAAAAGATTATTTAAAAATAGAGATGCATACCATGATCATGAATGAAAAGACTCAAGAGTATATAGATGTTAATTTATTCCCAAATTAAGTCTACAAACTGAAAGAAATTCCAATCAGAATGTCCAATGAAAAATTTTGGAACTGTGACAGAAAGATTATAATATTTATCTGAAAAAATCAGTAAAAATAGCCCATTTCTTTTTAAAGGAAGATCAATAAGATGTTTTATCAGATAGCAAAAGAATTCATTTATTCATTCATTTGGTCATTTACTCATCAATGCAATATCGCTCAGAATAAAACAAGAAGAAATCCAGGACTTGAGTTTTAAAAGAAAAGGGGGTAAATGATGACAGAAGGAGACTTTCTTTGGGTGGTGAACATATAACACAATACAATCTATAATACAGATGATGTATTAGAGAACTGTACACTTAAAACCTATATAATAGTATTAACCAATGTAACATCAATAAATTCAATAAAAAATAAATAGACAAAAAAAAAAAAGAAGAAAAGAAGCTCTAGTATGTTTTCTGAGTTGAAGAGGCATTAACTCTACCTCTTACAAATTTTTTCTTCTCTTCCTCCACATACATCCTCAGACCTGTATATAAATTATTAATATCAGCCCCAATCTGTATATGAGATGATTAAAGGGGATTGAGGTGAAGTACTTTGCCTAAAGGTATACAGTCAGTAAAGGGCAAAACCCAGCTTTGAATTCAAGATACCTGGCTCTAGACTCTATATTCTTCACCACTACACTATACTGCCTCTCAAAAAATACTGTCTAGAAAAATGCACAATCAAACTCCTCTGGCACACAAACTTGTGCATACCCATAAAGCAGAATTTTACTATATAAAATTCAGTAATTTACCAAAATGTTTATTATATAGCAGGTATTGTATATGACATGGCTTAAAAAAATTGTGGAAAAAACAAACAAATATGGTTCCATATCTCATGAAACTTAGAGTCTGTTAGAGGGAAGTGTCTAGGGAGCCATTGAATATATAAGCAAACACATATATAATTACTTGTTGTGGCAAATACCTAGAAGGGAAAATAATAGGATGCTGTGTGAACAGAAAATGGGGAAAGATATATAATTGAAAAGGAACATCAATGAAGGCTGCCCTGACTGAAGAATATATGAGTTAAACCATAGAAATCAGTGGAGTTGAAGCTGGTATTGAGTGAGGCAAAGTTATTTTGTATGTAATAAAATATATGAAATCCATCCTTCTTCAAGTCTGTCTTTACTATTCATTATTCCTTCATAGCCTTTCCTCACATCACGATTCTATAAAGATTTGCCTATATTTTCTCCTAGCAATAACAATATACAACAATTATATAGTGCTTACTATGTGCCAGAACTTTTCTAATTGCTTTGTGTGCATTAATTTACTTAATCCTTACAATAACCCTACAAAGTAAATACTTTCATTATCCCTATTTTACAGATGAGGAACTTAAAGCATGAAGAGATTAGGCATCTTGGCCAAGGTCACAGAGCTAGTATCTAATGAAGTCAGAGTTTGAATTTAGGCATTCTTAACCTCAATGTATACTTTTAAATGTTACTATTTAAATTTTACATTAGGCTTTTAAACCCATCTGCACCTCTTGGGTGTCTATACTGAAAGGATTTCGTTTTGATTTTGTTTTTCTTCCTAAGTGGTTATTCAATTGTTCCAATATAATTTGCTGAATAGTCATTATTAAAACAAGCTTTAAGAAATACTAACTTTTTACATAATCTTGAACTGTTTTCTTGGCTTTTATTATTCTGTTTGTCCCTGTGCTAATACCAGTCTGTCTTGAAATTACTGTATCATCTTTAAACAAAGTTCTCAAATCAGATTTTTTTATTTAATTAATTTATTTATTTTTGTTACAGATATTTCTCCTTTTTCCCCCACTGATAACCCCTCCCCCACCCTCCCCGCCCTGTCCCCAGCTTTGCTGTCCATGTCCATTGTTCATGCATGCATGCATATAAGTTCTGTGGTTTATCTCTCCCCCCCACCCCCTCTTCTGGGGATTGTCAGTCTGTACCCCACTTCCACATCTCTGGGACTACCCCGTTCCTCAGACTGTTATGTTCATTATATTCCACAAACAAGTTAGATCATGTGATATTTGTCTTTCTCTGCTTGGCTTGTTTTACTTAGGATAATACTCTCCAGGGCCCTCCATGTCTTCTCAAAGGATAAGAGATCTTTCTTTCTTACAGCTACATAGTACTCCATTGTGTATATGTACCACAGCGTTTTGTTTGTTTGTTTGTTTTTTAAAATCAGATTTCTAAACTTCATCTAAAATATCCAAAGTTTAGGCCTGGCCTGTGTGGCTCAGTGG
The DNA here is from genome assembly GCF_014108415.1 of Molossus molossus. Taxonomy (NCBI): domain Eukaryota; kingdom Metazoa; phylum Chordata; class Mammalia; order Chiroptera; family Molossidae; genus Molossus; species Molossus molossus. Next base: position 53,815,650 of record NW_023425355.1, read on the forward strand.
TCGAGTGTTGACCCATGCACGGGGAGGTCCCTGGTTCGATTCCCAGTCAGGGCACATGCCAAGGTTGTGGGCCAAAATCCTCAGTGGGGTGTGTGCAGGACGTGGCTAATCGAAGTTATCTCTCATCAATGTTTCTCTCCCTCTCTCCCTCCCCCTTTCTCTCTCTCTAACATCAATAAAGAAAAAAATGTTTTCAAATTTAAAAAATCTAAATTTTAATATAAAACCGCCATCTATGTTTATATTAACACAATAACACTTCTATTCCTGAGGACTTGTAGCACCATAATTAGAATTTTGCTATTTACTACAAATAAAACTATGTTGAACATCTTCTCTGTTCTGGGTACTATGCTATGTGTAAGAAACATTAATGAGTAAGATGTGGTCCCCTGCCCTCAAAAGAGTTCATATTCTGGAGAAGAGGACAGAATAGTAAGTCTGACTTGATGATGCTGTAGGCTGATAGGGGTTAGTTAGTACAGGGAACATCTAAGTCATATATGGAAAGAAGGCACCATTATGACTTCCACAGAGACATTGTAGCTTGACTTAAAGTTAAATGGTACGTAGGAGTTAACAGGATAAAAAAGGTGAGGAAAGGTCATTCCAGGTAGCCTATGTGAAAGCCAGAGACCTTCAAGAAATTGGCAGCCATTTGGCTTGATGGAAACATGGTGTTTGTATTGCAAAATAACAAGGCATGAAGCTCAAGAAGTGGACAGCAGCCAGTTCATGAAGGGTGTTATATGTAATAGTAAAATTCTAGGATTTTATTCTGAAAGTAATAGAAAGCTAAAGAGTTTTAAGTTAGAGAAGTGACATGATCTGCTTCTACTAGTCATGCCAGTCCAACTAACTTAGAAATATGTAAAATTATAGAATTTTATCCCAAAGCATTTAAAATTACAAATGAATAAAAAATAGGTTCGCCTAAGTTTGTGACTACAGAAGTTTACCAGCAGTGATTGGGAGCTGAGCGATATAAGACTTAAATCATCTCAAGGTCTAAGACTTGAAATGGACCTTTGTTTAGACAGCTTCTGTATGAAGAAAAATAAAGGTTCACTTCAGCATTTGGACATTGATGAGGATTCATTGAGATGGTCTATAGCCTTTGTACAAAGATTAAAGGGAAAAAAGTGGTGGAGTTAAACTGCTCACCAGTGTTAAAGACCTTCATTTCTCCCTGTACAAAGGTCTGCTAAGTCACAAAGAAACACAAATGAGCCCTGGCTGGTTTGGCTCAGCGGTTAGAGAGTCATCCTGCAGACCGGAGAATCCCGGGTTCAGTTCCCGCTAAGGGCATGTGCCTTGGTTGCAGTTTGTCGCCGGCACCAGTTGGGGTCATGTGGGTGGTAGCCACTTGATGTGTCTCTCTCACATTGACGTTTCTCTTTCTCTCTTCCTCCCTCTCTCCCTCCTGTTCTATCTGAAGATAAATGCAAAAATGTCCTCAGGTGATGATAAAAAAAAAAAAAAAAGAAAAGAAAAACAGAAACACAAATGATATTGTAGGTTCCTCTTGGGCCCAGACCCTAATGATACTATTGAAGAAACAGAAAGAATAACCTTCATAGACCCCTTTATATGTTAGATTGTGTACCAAGTATTTTTTCAAACAATATTTTATTTAACACTTACAGACTCACCCATAGATTGTGTAATAATTAGGACAATTTTTATTTGAATGGATAGAAAAGCCAATTCAAACTGGCCTTATCAAAACAGAAAAATGTTCTTAAATGGGAAGGAAACTTATTGATTAATCTAAATTAATACCTCAAGGATGAATCCTGCTAACTTCAGGCAAATCTTGACACAGGGTCTCAAATGATGTCACCAGGACCTGAGTCCCTCAGATTCTTGATTTGGGTCTGGTTTAGTCTGAGATAGTCTCTCTTAATGCAATAATAAAATGAACACAAAAAGAAGAAACATCTGTAACAAAAATTAATTAGTTAAACAATTTTGGAAATATTTTATTAATTTATAAATAAATGAATTACATTTAAAAACAAAAAATAAAATGAACACAGCAGCTCCACACTCATAGCACTTCAACTTCAAATTCAATAAAAAATAAATTTTCTTTCACAAAAGTGTTGGGTATGACTCTCATTAATCTGATTATATCTTCATCCAAAAAATGCATTCATGTGATCATATGATTGGTTTAAAAATCTCCTATTTGGGAGTGAAAGCAGAGGAGAAGTGATTCCATTTAAGTTAATTTAATGTTCCTTTTAAATAGAAAATAGTGAACAGATGAGGAAACTGAGGCCCAGAGAGATTACGAGATTTCACCAAGTTTTATAGCCAGTAACTGGAAAAAAAAAATATAACCTACTCTTGCTTAACTGCAGTATACATGTTCCTTTTACCATAACACATTGTTGGAATAAATGTACCTTAATTGCTCTTGTCAAGAAAATTCAAAACCTGAAGTTATACATGATACCAATCTGTCACCCTAATGAAAGGGAGCTCTAACTCAGATCATCCCAATTGGAAGCAAATACAGAAACCTTCTCTGATTGGCTTTGAAATGTTTTTATAAAATTTCTGTCAAAGCAGATGGACCTTCTTGTTAAAGAAAGTTATTGGAGACCATACTAAATGAACAGTAATGGAAATCATCTTGGGCTATTTACTGAACGAAGTTCAAGGATTTAAAACCAAATTTGTCTATGCATGTATCCTTTTTCATATATTTTAGTTTCAAGTCTGTAAAAAAATAAACATACATGGCCATTTTCTACATCAATTCCATTGACTTATAATGTATAAAGAGTACAATCCTTGAAGACAGAAATTAATTTGAGTCTGTTTCATCACTTTTATTTGCTGTACAACAGTGATCAAATCAGTCTATTTGCCTATGAAGCTAGTTTGTGATTCATAGCGATTATGTGATAATTAAGTGAGCACATATAAAGTACCTGGAACATAGTAAGTACTTAAGAAATAGAAATTAAATGACTTCTTGTTTTTTCCATTGGTTTATGTTCCAATTTGAGAAACAAGATGTTTCCTGCAGGTAGAACTTCAACAGAAATTTCTACACTTTCTCTTAGCTTATATGCTCAGTGGTTGCCCAAGAAGCAATTATCTGTCAATAAAAACTTACATTCCCTAAGAAGTGCTCACCATTTTAAGAACCTTGTAATAAATCCCTTTCCCAAAAGAATTTCCTTTTGTGAATCAATCACTAATTAATATGCTTTCTATGCTCATGCATTTCTATGTTAAAACATGTTGCATTTACTTTAAATCCTATATAAAAGATTATCTTGAATAATGATTTATAGACTTTTCTCTATAAGAAACCTTTTCAACAGAAATGACTTCATTTTCTTAACCTTATCATTTAAGTGAAATGTTCTAAATACATTCCTACCACCTCTTTCACAAAAGCACACCATATGAGGTGGGAAAGGCCATAGGTCTGAAATTGAGTCAACCTCTAATGTATTGAAGTCATAGAGACAGGCCAGAAAGAGAAAATAATATTAGAAAGGATAAATATTGATAGTTAGAATATACAGCTTTATGGCATTAATAATGCAAGGAACTAAATAGACACCTATCCAAACAGGACATACAAATGGCTAAGAAACATATGAAGAAATGCTCAACGTCACTAACCATCAGAGACATGTAAATTAAAACAACTATGAGAACTATGAGGTATCACCTCACACTTGTCAGAATGGCCACCATCAATAAATCATCAAACAACAAGTGTTGGCAAGGGTGTGGAGAAAAGAGGACTCTAGTACACTGCTGGTGGAAATGCAGACTGGTGCAGCCACTATGGAAAACAATATGGTGTTACCTCAAAAAATTAAAAATTGAACTTCCATTTGACCCAGTGTTCCCACTTCTAGAAATATACCCTAAGAAGCCTGAAACACCAATCAGAAAAAATATATGTACCCCCATGTTCATAGCAGCACTGTTTACAATAGCTAAGATCTGGAAACAGCCCAAATGTCCATCAGTAGACAAATGGATAAAAAAGCTGTTGTACATATATACAATGGAGTACTATGCAGCTGTAAGAAAGAAAGATCTTGTATCCTTTGAGATGACATGGAGGGACCTGGAAAGTATTATCATAAGTGAAACCAGCCAAACAGAGAAAGACAAGTATCATATGATCCCACTTATTTGTGGAATATAATGAACATAACAATGTGAGGAATGGGGTAGTCCCAGAGATGTGGAAGTGAGGTACAGACTGACAATCCCCAGAAGAGGGGGTAGTGGGGGAGAGATAAACCACAGAACTTATATGCAGGTATGCATGAACAATGGACAGGGACAACAAACCTGGGGTCAGGGTGGGGAGGGGGGAGGGGAGAATCAGTGGGGGGGAAAGGAGAAACATCTGTAACAAAAATAAATTCATTAATTAAAAATAAATAAATAAAATTTAAAAATAATACTTAAGAAACACCAAGATTTACACACACAATTCATTAGTCTAGCTAAGAAAGAGTACAGCATTTAATCATGAGGGAAAGAAGGATAAGGTTCCATGATACATTAGGGTTGTGATTGTATAACACAAGGCCAGAATACATCTAAAAGTCATTTGTTTTCATTTCCTTACAGTTTATCAAATCCAGGTCTAATTTGAGACACTGGTACTCTAGGCTAGATATGTAAGGGCCTCTATCTAATCCTATGAGCCATTATAGCACAGTTGGTAGTATTATATACAAGAGCCTGGTGGAGCCACATTCTGGTTTTGAAATACAAGGCTGTAAAGCAGATGGGGGTCCAGAGAAGACTACTGACAAGCTAAACCAAAAAAGCAGCACTGAAACATCACATTAGCTGAAAGTCTGTGACAGATAAGGACACTAATATATACAATTAAGGTATTACTATGACCTGTAAGGGGAGGGCACTAAAATTGAATTTAGGGATTAATGGTCCAAAGAGGAATGGGGAAGTGAATTAATTTTTTTTTTTTTATCCTCACCCGAGGACATTTTTCCATTTTTTGTACAGACAGAGTGGAAGGGAGAGAGAGGCAGAGAGAGAGAAGGAAACATCGATGTGAAAGGGACACATCGAGTGGCTGCCACCCACATGACCAACCAGAGCCGGGGACAAACTGCAACCGAGGTACGTGCCCTTAGCGGGAACCCAGGTCTCTCCGGACCGCAGGCGGACGCTCTAACCACTGAGCCAAACTGGCCAGGGCGGAAGTGAATTTTTAATAATTTTTCTAACAAATGATAAAACGTTAAAAAACAAATCTCATATTAAAAAAAAAAAAAACCAGGATATTCATAACATTAAAATTTTCAGGATCACTTAAGAGCTACATTTTTTAAAATAAATAGTACAATAACAAAACTGTGTCACTGTACTGGGTGTTTTAAAACTCAATTGAAATATAAGAGTAGTCCCTCCAAATAATAGAAGTATTAACAATAGGGGGAACCAACAAGAAAAAGATCAACTCAGTGACCATTAAAAAGAAAAAAAAAGGGTTGATTAAAATATATATCTTCTTAAATGAATATGCATTGTGCATCTGAACCTGCTGCCAAGACCCAGAATGCCTGGATGCATGGACCTGTTAACACAATCTAGAGTGCCTGACCTGGTACCCCCAGATTATCAGCCCCGCCTTCATGTCCCATTGCACCCAGCCCCACTGCCATGACCTGACACCCTGGGCTGATCAGACAGTGGCTCACAATGGCCTACACCAGAGAACATCTCAAAAGGCCTGGGACCAACACATTAAGGGGCAAAAATCAACAACATCAGAGCAAAATCCAGCAAGCTCTACAAATAGCAGATCCAAAAATCAGGAGGATACCTCGGCTGGGAAGGTCTTTCCTGAAGACTGAGGGGTCCCCGTCCCACACCAGGTGCCCTGCTCAAGGTTCCAGTGCCAGGAAGAGAAGTCCCCATAACTTCTGGCTGGAAAAACCAGCAGGAACTGAGGCTCAGGGAAGCTGATGCGGCTGGAGCCCCAGGCAGCTCCTTAAAGGGCCCGCGCATGAACTTATCGGACTCTCTCCCTCTAAGCTTGGAGGAGAGGCAGCTCAAGGGGCACCAGAGACATACAGGGAAGAACTGAGTTGTTTGGCACTGGTGCGAGGGCTGGAGAGGGGGCTTTCTCCGGAACAAACGTGCTGTAAGAGGCCTTTGTTCCTTTGGTGAGCCCTTTCCTGGGTTGGCAGACACTCGCCATATCTGGGACTCCAGCAACCTGGCTCACACTGGTAGCCTCGCCCTGGTGACTCCCTGAGGCCCCGCCCCGCCCCGCCCCACCCAACATTCAAGCCCACCCAAGCTGTTGCCACTTGCTTAACCATAGGATTGGCCTGTCTTGGATCCTGCTTCAGGTTTTTCCTAAATTCTTTTAAATGAGCAGCATCTGGTCTCAACAAGCCCAATACCTCTCATTAAGTAATACACTGAAACAAACACAGGGAGGCAGCCAAAATGAGGAGACAAAGAAACAGGTCCCAAATGAAAGAACAGAACAAAACCCCAATAAAAGAACTAAGCGAAATGGAGATAAGCAATCTAACAGATGCTGAGTTCAAAATACTGCTTATAAGGATGCTCAATGAACTTAGTGAGAACATCAGTGAACTTAGGGAGGGCCTCAAGAGCATAAAAAAGGACCAGTTAGAAGTCATGGATGCACACTTAGAATTGAAGGAGGCATTAACTGAAATAAAGAATAATTTACACAGCTTCAATAATAGAGTATGTAAATCCAAGGAGCAAACCATCGATTTGGAATATAAGGAAGCAAAAAATGCCCAATGAGAACAGCAAAAAGACAAAAGAATCCAAAAAAATGAGGATAGTGTAAGGAGCCTCTGAGACAACTTGAAGTGTGCCAACATTCGCATCTTGGGGGTGCCAGAAGGAGAAGAGCGAGAACAAGAAATCGAAAACCTGTTTGAAACAATAATGGCAGAAAACTTCCCTAACTTGGTGAAGGAAACACACATACAAGTCCAGGAAGCACAGAGAGTCCCAAACAAGTTGAACCCCAAGAGGCCCACACCAAGACACATCATCATCAAAATGCAAAAGGTTCAAGACAAAGAGAGAATCTTAAAAGCAGCAAGAGAAAGGCAGCTAGTTACCTACAAGGGAGTTCCCATTAGGCTGTCAGCTGATTTCTCAAAAGAAACTTTGCAGGCCAGAAGGGAGTGGCAAGAAATATTCAGAGTGATGAAAAGCAAGAACCTACAACCAAAATTACTCTATCCTGCAAAGCTGTCATTTAGAATCGATGGCTATATGTAGATTTTCCCAGACAAGAAAAAGTTAAAGGAGTTCGTCACCACCAAACCGTTAGTATATGAAATATTGAGGGGTCTTTTTGAAGAAAAAGATAAAATGTATGAACAAACAAAATGGCAATGAATACATATCTATCAACAATGGAATCTACAAACAAAATGAACAGGTAGAACAGAAACATTCTCATAGATACAGAGAACATTTTGTTGGTTGCCAGTTGGGAGGGGGGTTGGGGGAATGGGTGAAAAAGGTGAAGGGATTAAGAAGTACAAAATCATTGCTAGACTGACAAACCTCAAAGGGAAAGGGGTTGGGGGGGGTGGGAAGAAATAAACCAAAGAACTCATATGCATAACTAATGGACACAGACAATAGTGTGGGAAAAGGCGGGAGGGGGGTGGGAGTGAGGAGGAGGGGTCAATGGGGGAAAAATGTGGAACATCTGTAATACATTTTACATCCAACAATAAAGATTAAAAAAAAAAATAGCAGATCCAAACACCTGCATAACAGCTCCCATGGTGTGGTCAGGGTTGAGCCTTACAATCAGTAAGCCTGAAGGGAGACCCCAACACCAAATGGGGTCAAGAAATCAAGACCTAAGTACAACAGAAGAGCCCAAATAACTCACACGTGGGACATTCCTAGAGCTTCCAGCTCATGCGATCAAGTAGAGTATACAACTGAGTCCCACAGGACACCTATGGCTTAAGGCCACACCACAAAGACTGGGTGTCATAGCAGTTCTATATAATACATAGAAACAAACACAAAGAGACAGCTAAAATTGGAAGACAATAGAAACAAGCACCAAATGAAAGAACAGAAAAAGAGATAAATAAAATGGAGGCAAGCAATTTATCAGATATAGAGTTCAAACTAATGGTTATAAGGATGCTCTAGGAACTTAGTGAGAATTACAGAAAGTTAGTGAGGACTACATCAGCATGATAAAGGATATAAAAACCATGAGTAAAAAACAGTTATAAATAAAGAACAACATATCTGATGTCAAGAATACACTACAAGAAATTAAAAGGTTAGATGAAGCAGATGATTTAATCAGTGATTTGGAAGACAAGGTAGAAAAAACATCCATCACAGCAGCAAAAAGTAAAAAGAATTAAAGAGAATGAGGATAGTTTAAGGAAACAGTTGAGGCAACATGAAGTGAAACAACATTCACATCATAGGGGTATCAGAATGGAAAAAAATTGAACAAAATATAGAAAATATGAAGAAATAATGATAGAAAACTTTCCTAACTTGCTAGAGAAAAAATGTCACACAAGTTCAGAAACCACAGAATCCCAATAAAAACAAGCTCAAAGAGATCCACACAGAGACACCATAATTAAGTGGCAAAGGTTAAAGACAAAGAGATAATCTTAAAGACAGCAAGAGAAACAGTTAGTAAACTATGAGGGAGTTCCCATAAAGGTTTCAGATGATTTATTAACAGAAACACTACAGGCCAGAACAGACTGGCATGAAGTATTCAAAGTAATTAAGAAAACAAACAAACATGAAACCAAGACTACTATACCTAGCATGGCTATCATTTAAAATTGAAGGTAAAAAAAAAAAAGAGTTTCCCAGCACCACTTGAAAAATAAATAAAATAGTTTGTTATTGCAAGAAAGGTTAAAGGGCCTTCTTTAAGAAGAAAAGGTAGAGAGAGAAAAACATACATAAAATGACAAAAAGTAAGTACATATCAATAATAGCATTAAATGTAAATAGAGTAAATGCTCTGCTCAAAAAGATAGGGCAGTTGAGTAGATAAGAAAAAATAATTCATATATATGCTGTCTATAAGAGACCCATCTCAAAACAAAATAGTTGCATAGGCTGAAAGTAATGGATGGAAAATAATATTTAATGTAAATGGAAATGAAAAAAAAAGCTGGGGTAGCAATATTTATATCTGAAAAACCTCAAACCAAAGTCCATAGCAACATACAAAGAAGGTTTCTACATAAAACTAAAATATTTGATCCAAGAAGGAGATGTAACCCTGATAAATCTATGTGCAGCCAATATAGAAGCACCTAAACATATTTTTTAAAACTATCGTGGACTGTAAGAAAGATATCAACAGCAATACAGTCATAGTAGAGGACTCTAATACCCATTGTCATTACTGACTAGATCTTTCAGACAAAATATTAACAATTCAACAGTGACAGTAAATGATGCACTAGGTAAGATGAATTTAATTGATATTTCCAAACATTTCATCCCAAAGCAGCAGAATATACATTCTTCTCAAGTGCACATGGAACATTTTCAAAGATAGACCGCATGTTAGGACACAAAATAAGTCTTAATGAATTCAAGAAGATTGAAATCATATCAAGCAACTACTTGGATCACAATACTTTGAAACTAAAAATCAACTTCTATAAAAAAATTCAAAAACATACAAACACATGGAGGTTAAATAGCATGTTATTAAACAATGAATGGTTTAATTATGAGATCAAGGAAGGAATAAAAAATTACTTGAAAGCAAATGAAAATGAACAAACAACAAACAAAGTCTACTGGACACAGCAAAAGCGGTACTAAGAGGAAAGTTCATAACAATATAGGCCTACCTCAAGAAGCAAGAAAATGCTCAAACAATCTAAACCTACACTTAAAAAAATTAGGAAATGAACAACAAATAAAGCCCAGAATAAACAGAAGGAGGGAAACAATAAAGATCAAAGTAGAAATAAAGGACATAGAGACTAAAATAACAATACAAAAGATCAATGAAACCAAGAGCTGGTTCTTTGAAAAGATAAAAAATTTTGATGAACTTTTGCTAGACTCATCAAGAAACAAAGAGAGAAATCCCAAATAATTAGAATCAGAAATGAAAGAGGAAAAGTAACAACAGACATCAAAGAAATACAAAGAATTGTAACAAAATACTATGTATGAATATATGCCAAAAATTAGACAACCTGGGTGAAATGAAAAAATTACTAGAAATATACTCTTGCAAAATTGAATAACAAAGAATTAAAAAACCTGAATAGTCCAATAACAAATAATGAAATTGAAGCAGTAATCAAAAAACAACCAGCAAACAAAAGTCCTGGACAAGATGTCTTCACAGGCAAATTTTACCAGATATTCAAAGAAAAACTAATGAAGATCTTCTTCAAACTGTTCCAAAAAATTCAAGACTTCTAACCTCTTTTTACAAGGCCAGCATTATACTAATTACAAAACCAGATAAAAACACTACAAAGTAAGAAAATTATAGGCCAATATACTGATGAACGTAGATATTAAAATCCTCAACAAAATGTTAGCCAAAAAGATCCACCAATACATTAAAATGATCATAAAAACAAAAGATCATGACCAAGTGGAGTGTATTCTGGGGATACAAGGCTGGTACAATATTCGCAAATTGATAAATGTGATACACCACATCAATAAAATGAAAGATAAAAAACACATGATCTTATCAAGAGATGCAGAAAAAGCACTTAAAAATTCAATACCTATCTATGATTTTAAAATATCTCAGTAAAGTGGGAATAGGGGGATCACATCTCAATATAATCAAAGCCATACATTAAAATCATACAGCCAACATCACACTCAATGGCCAAAAATTAAAAATATTTTTCTTAAGATCGGGAGAAATAAAGGTATGTTCACTTTCACCACTCTTATTCAACATAATACTAGAATGAGAATCAGTCTAGCCACAGAATCCGACAAGAAGAAGAAATTTTAAAACACCCAGATTAGAAAGGAAGAAGTAAAACTGTCACTATTCACAGATGACATGATACTGTACATAGAAAACCCTAAAGACTCCATCAATATATCTATATCTATATCTATATCTATATCTATATCTATATCTATATCTATATCTATATCTATATCTATACTAGATCTAATAAATGAATTCAGTGAAATAGCAAGATACAAAATTACTATACAGAAATTGGTGGCATTTTTACACACCAATAATGAAGTATCAGAATCAGAAACTAAGAGAACAACCCCATTTACTATTGCAACAAAAAAAAAATAACTAAGAATAAACTTAATTAAGGAGGCAAAAGACCTGTACTTGGCAAACTATAGAACACTAAAGAAAGAAATAGAGAAAGATATATATATATATAGATATATATATATAGATATATATATCTATATATATATAGATATATATATCCATATATATACACACACACACACACATATATGTATATGGAAGCATAAACAGTGTTCATGAATTAACATCATTAGAATGCTCATACTACACAAAGCAATCTACAGATTCAATACAATTGCTTTTAAAATACCAATAGCATATCTCAAAGATATAGAGCAAGTATTCCAAAAAATATATATCAAACCAAAAAGACTTTGAATAGCCTCAGCAATCTTGAGAAAGAAAAACAAAGTTGGAGAGATCACAATACCAGATGTCAAACTATACTGAGAAGCCATTGTAATCAAAACAGTCTGTGGATGGCACATGAACACACATATAGATCAATGAAACAGAATAGAAAACCCAGAAATAAACCCATGCCCTTATGCTCAATTAATATTTGACCAAGATGGAAAGAGCATAAAATGGAGTAAAAACAGTCTCTTCAAATAAATGGTGTTGGGAAAATTGGACAGTTACATGCAAAAAAAATGAAACTAGTCCACCAATTTACAACAGACACAAGAATAAACTTGAAATGGCTAAAAGACTTATGTGTAAGTCGTGAAAACATAAAAAGCCTAGAAGAAAACATAGGCAGTAAAATCTCAGACATCTTTTATAGCAATATTTTTTTTGCCAGTGTATTTCCTCGAGCAAAAGAAACAAAGAAAAAAAATAAACAAAGAAGACTACATTAAACTTAAAAGCACAGCAAAAGAAACTATCAGCAAAATGAAAAGGAAATCCACTCAATATTAGAACATATTTGTTAATGATGATATCTGAAAAGAAGTTAATTTCTAAAATGCATAAATAACTGATACAACTCAACAGCAAGAAGACAAGTAATCCAATTAAAATGGGCAAAGAAATGCATGGACATTTCTCCCAAAAGGACTTACAGATGGCCAATAGACATATTTTTTAAAATGCTCAATGTCACTAATCATCAGAAAAATACAAATTAAGCTACAGTGAGGTATCACCATACACCATCAGAACAGCTATCATCAATCAACAAATGGCCCAGCCAGTATGGCTCAATGGCTGAGCCTCAACCCATACACCAAGAGGTCGCTAGTTCGATTCCCAGTCAGGGCACATGCCCAGGTTGTGGGCCAAATCCCCAGTGAGGGGCATGCAGGAGGCAGCCAGTTAATGTTCTCTCTCATGGATGTTTCTATCTCTCTCTTCCTTCTCCCTTCCTCACTCCCTCTCTCAAATTAATTTTAAAAAAGTTTTTAAATCAAAAAATGACAAATGCTGGCAAGGATGTGGAGAAAATTGAACACTAGTGCACTTTTGGTAGGAATGCAGACACGTGAAAAACAGTATAAAGTTTTCTCAAAAAATTAAAAATAAAACTGCCTTTTGACCCAGTAATCCCACTTCTGGGAATATAGCCTAAGAATCCAGAAATACCAATCAGAAATAATATATGCACCCCTATGTTCACAGCAGTGTTATTTATAATAGCCAAAATCTGGAAACAGCCCAAGTGCCCATCAGTAGATGGGTGGATAAAAAAATGTGGTACACTTACACATTGGCCTACTATGTGGCTATAAAAAAGAAGGAACTCTTACCATTTGAGACAGCATAGATGGACCTGGAGATTATTATGCTACATGAAATAAGGCAGTAAGAGAAAGACAAATATCATATTATCTCAATATTATGTGGAGTCTAATGAACAAAAAAAAACTGACAAAAAAATGTAACCAGAGGCATGGATACATGGAACAGACTGATAAATATCAGAGAAAAGTGGAGTGTAGGGGACAGGATAAAAGAAAGTGAAGAGAAGAGACAAAGAACACATGCATAGCCCATGGTTACAGGCAACAGTGTGGAAAAAGGCTGGGTGGAGGGGCAGGGGCTAGGTGGAGGTGGGAAAAAGGGAAAAATGAATAGTAAAATATTTGTGAGATAATTATAGAAGATATATGATAAAGTTGCATTTTTAAATGAATTATAAAATTATACACTGTAACATCTCTAACTGTAATCAAATAATTGGCATTCTAATTCAAGAAATTCTTCTGTGTATTAACTACACTTAACAGGAACTCTACTTGATGACATTGTAAACTTACTTTTGTTCTTAAAAACAATACAACTTGCATGTTTTATTGAATATATTGGGGTAACATTGAATCACAAAGCCATATAGGTTTCAAGTATGCAACTCAACAAAATATCATCTGCATACTGCATTGTTCACCCATCACCCAAAGAAAAGTCTCTTCCCCCACTTATCCCCATTTGTCCACCTACACCTACCCCCATCACCCCTTTCTCTCTGGCTATCACTACACTGTTGTTTAAGTCTATATATGTAATTTATAATATATATATATATATATATATATATATATATATATATATATATATTTGCTTTATTACTTCACCTTCTTTTATCCAGCCCCCCAAAACCCCTCCCCTCTGACAGTTGTCAGTCTGTACCATGTGATCATGCTTCTGTTTCTATTTTGTTTGTCAGTTTATTTTGTTCATTAGATTTCATACATAACAGAGATGAGATATGGTATTTTTCTTTCTCTGACTGGCTTATTTCACTTAGTAGAACAATCTCCAGGTGCATCCATGGTATCGCAAAAGGTAAGATTTCTTTATTTTTACAGCTGAATCACAAACCATTATGTAAATATACCACAGCTTATTTATCTACTCCTCTACCGATGGGCACTTGGGCTATTTTGAGATGTTGGTCATTGTAAATAAGGCTGCGATGTAAACAGGGTGCATATAGTTTTTCAAATTAGTGTTTCAGGTTTCTTTGGATATATTTCCAGAAATGGGATTATTGGATCAAAAAGTTTCATTTCTTAATGTTTTGAGGAAGCTAAATACTGCTTCCACAGTGGCTACAGAAGTCTGTGTTCCCAATAACAATGAATGAGGGTTCCATTTTTTACACATACTTGCCAGCAATGGTTTTTTGTTGATTTATTGATGATAGCCATTCTGATTGGCATGAGTTGACAACTCATTGTGGTTTTAACATGCATTTCTCTGGTAATTAGTGACCTTGAGTATTCTTTCATACATCTATGGGCTATTTGTTTGACATCTTGGAGAAGTGTCTATTTAGGTCCTTTGCCCATTTCTTAATTGAGTTTTTTGTCTTCTTGGTATTAAGTTGTACAAGTTCTTTATATATATTATAAATTAACCCCTTATCAGATGTATCATTGGCAAATATGTTCTTCCATTCAAAGTGTTTCCTCATCATTCCGTTGATGGTTTATTTTGCTGTGCAACATCTCTTTAGTTTGAGATAGTGCCATTTATTTATTCTTTCCTGTTTCCCTTGGCCAAGGAGATATATCTGCAAAAAAATATTGCTGTACGTGTGAAATTTTTCTGTCTTGGGTTTTGTTTTCTTTTTTATTAATTTATTATTGTTACAGATGTTTCTCCTTTTTTCCCCCATTGACACCCTCCTCCCCATCCCTCCGACCCCTTACCAGGCTTTGATGTCAATGTCCATTGGTTATACGTACATGCACATAATTCTGGGGTTTATATCTTCCCTCCGCCCAGCATTCACTCTTCTGAGGGTTGTCATTCTGTACCCCACGTCCATGTCTCTGGATCTACTCTATTACTAAGATTCTTATGTTTATTATATTCCATAAATAAGTGAGAGCATGTGATATTTGTCTATCTCTGATTAGCTTGATTCACTCAGGATGATACTTTCCAGGTCCCTCCATGTTGTCTCAAGGGAAAAGAGATCCTTCTTTCTTACAGTTGCATAGTACTCCATTGTGTGTATGTACCACTGCCTTTTTATCCATTCGTCTACTGATGGACACTTGGGCTGTTACCAGATCTTGGCTATTGTAAATAGTGCTGCTATGAACATGGGGTACATATATACATTATGATTGGTGTTTCTGGCTTCTTAGGGTATATTCCAAAAAGTGGGATCACTAAATCCAATGACATTCAATTATTTAAATTTTTTAATTTATTTATTTTTGTTACAGAGCTTTCTTCTTTTCCCCACAGTGATTTCACCCTGCCCCTCCTTTCCCACCCTGTCCCCAGCTTTGTTGTCCATGTACATTGTTCATGCATACATGCATATAAGTTCTGTGGTTTATCTCTCCCCCACCCTATCTTCTGGGGATTGTCAGTCTGTACCCCACTTCCACGTCTCTGGGACTCCCCCATTCCTGAGACTGTTATGGTCATTATATTCCACAAATAAGTGAGATCATATGATACTTGTCTTTCTCTATTTGGCTTGTTTCACTTATGATGATACTTTCAGGACCCTCGATGTCATCTCAAAGGACAAGAGATCTTTCTTTCTTACAGCAACATAGTACTCCATTGTGTATATGTACCACAGATTTTTTTATTCATTCATCTACTAATGGACATTTGGGCTGTTTCCAGACATTAGTGATTGTAAACAGTGCTGCTACAAACATGGGGGTACATATATTCTTTCTGATTGGTGTTTCAGGCTTCTTAGGGTATATTCCTAGAAGTGGGATCACTGGGTCAAATAGAAGTTCAATTTTTAATTTTTTGAGGTAACACCATATTGTTTTACTTAGTGGCTGTACCAGTCTGCATTCCCCCAGCAGTGTACTAGAGTCCCCTTTTCTCCACACCCTCGCCAACACTTCTTGTTTTGGCGGCCATTCTGACAGGTGTGAAGTGATACCTCACTGTTGTTTTAAGTTGCATCTCTCTGATGATTGGTGATGTTGAGCATTTCTTCATATGTCTCTTAGCTATTTGTATGTCCTGTTTGGATAGGTGTCTATTTAGTTCTTCTGCCCATTTTTTAATTGGGTTCTTTGTCTTCCTTTTGTTGAGTTGCATAAGCACTATATATATTTTGGAAATTAACCCCTTTTCTGATGTATCGTTGGCAATTATGCTCTCCCATACAGTGGGTTGCCTTTCTGTTTTTATGGTTGTTTCTTTTGCTGTGTAGAAGCTTTTGAGTTTGATGTAGTCCCATGTGTTCATTTTCTCCTTTGTTTCTGTTTTCTTAGGTGATGTATCAGTGAAAATTCTGCTGCGTATGATGTCTGAAATTTTGCTGCCTACAGTTTCTTCTAGGATTTTTATGGATTCATGAGTCACATTTAAGTCTTTTATGCCCTGGCCGGTTTGGCTCAGCGGTTACAGCGTCCGCCTGCGGTCCAGAGAGACCCGGGTTCGGTTCCCGCTAAGGGCATGTACCTCAGTTCCAGTTTGTCCCCGGCCCTGGTTGGTCGTGCGGGTGGCAGCCACTCGATGTGTCCCTTTCCCATCGATGTTTCCCTCTCTCTCTCTTCCTCTCTCTCCCTCCCACTCTGTCTGTACAAAAAATGGAAAAATGTCCTCGGATGAGGATAAAAAAAAAAGTCTTTTATGCATTTTGAGTTGATTCTTTTGTATGCTATAAGTTGATGGTCTAGTGTCATTTTTTTTGCATGTAGCTGTCCAATTTTTCCAACACCATTTATTAAAGAGGCTGTGTTTACTCCATTGTATGCTCTTGCCTCTTTTGTCAAATACTAATTGAGCATAATGTCTTGGGTCCATTTCGGTGTTTTCTGTTCTTTTCTACTGGTCTACATGCCTTTGCTTGTGCCAGTACCAGGCTGTATTGATCACAGTGGCTTTGTAGTATAACCTGAAATGTGGTAATGTGAAGAACTTTGTTCTTCTTTTTCAAGATTGCTGTGGCTATTCGAGGTCTTTTTTTTGGTTCCTTATGGACTTTTGAAGTATTTGTTCTCATTTTGTGAAGTATGACATTGGTATTTTGATGGGGATTGCATTGAATCTATAGATTGCTTTGGGTAGTATGGCATCTTAATGCTGTTAATTGTTCCAATCCATGAACAAGGTATGTACTTCCACTTTTTTATATCTTCCTCGCTTCTTTTTTTTTTTTTTTTTTTTCAATGACCTGTAGTTTTCTGAAAATAGGTCCTTTATTTCTTAGGTTAAATTTACTCCTAGGTATCTTATTTTTTCTGTTTCGATAGTAAATGGGATTGTGTTTTTAGTTTTTCTTTTTGTGACATCATCATTGGTGTATAAGAATGCCATCGATTCCTTAATGTTAATTTTGTATCCTGCTATTTTGACAAATTTATTTTTTAAGTCTAGTAAATTTTTGATGGAGTCTTTGAGTTTTCTACATACAGTATCATGTTATCTGTGAATAATGACAGTTTCATTTCCTCCTTTCTCGTTTGGAGCCTTTTTATTTTTTCTTCCTGTCTGATTGTTCTGGCTAAGACTTTCAGTGCTATATTAAATGAGAGTGGTGAAATTGGGCATTCTTTTGTTTCTGTTCTTTAAAACAATGCTTTTAATTTTTGCCCATTGAGTTTGATGTTGGCTGTAGGACTTTCATATATGGCCTTTATTATGTCAAGATATGATCCCTTTATTCCCAGATTGCTGAGCATTTTTATGAGAAATGGGTGCTGGATATTATCGAATGCTTTTTCAGCATCTATTGATATGATCATATGATTTTTTTTAATTTTGTTTACATGGTGTATCACATTTATTGATTTTCAAATATTGTACCAGCCTTGCATCCCAGGGATGAATCCCACTTGGTCATAGTGAATAATTTTTTGATGCATTGCTGGATTCGATTTGCTAGTATTCTGTTCAGGATTTTGGCATCTATGTTCATCAGGGATGTTCGTTTGTAATTTTCTTTCTTTGTAGTGTCTTTTTCTGGTTTTGGAATTAGAATTATGCATGCCTCATAAAACGAGTTTGGAAATCTTCCTTCCTCTTGATTTTTTTTGAAATAGTTTGAGGAGAATGGGTGTTAGTTCTTCTTTGAATGTTTAGTAAAAATTCCCTGTGAAGCCATCTGTGCCTGGGCTTTTGTTTGCTGGGAGAGTCCTGACTACATCCTCAATTTCTTTTGTTGTCATTGGTCTTTTCATGTTTTGTATCTCTTCCCGGTTTAGTTTTGGAGGACTATGTGTTTCTAGAGATTTGTCCATTTTTCCTAGATAATCGAATTTGTTGCCATATAATTGTACATAATATTTGTTAACAATCCTATGTATTTCTGTGGTGTCACTTATTATTTCTTCTCTTTCATTTCTGATTTCGTGTATTTGGGTTCTTTCTCTCTGTTTCTTGGTGAGTCTAAGAATCCATCAATCTTGTTTATCTGTTCTAAGAACCAGCTGTTTTTTTCATTGAGTCTTTGAATTTTTTTTTTTTTTTTTGGTGTCTATGTAATTTATTAATGCTCTGATCTTTACTATTTTCTTCCTTCTGCTTGCCCTGGGTTTTCTTTTTGTTTGCTTTCTAGTTCTTTGAGTTTTGAGGTTAAATAGTCTATTAAAAATGTTTCTTGCTTCTTGAGGTAGGCCTGTAGTGCTATGAACTTCCCTCTCAGAACTGTTTTTGCTGCATCCCATAGATTTTGTTTTGTTGTGGGTTCATTTTCATTGGTTTCCAGGAAGTTTTGAATTTCTTCCTTGATCTCCATGGTAACCCATTCGTTGTTCAATAATGTGCTACTTAGCCTCCATGTTTTCAAATGTCTTTGCCTGTCCTTGTTGCAAATGATTTCTAGTTGTATGCCATTGCAATCTGAGAAGGTGCTTGATATGATTTCAATCTTCTTGAAATTGTAGAGACTAAGTGTGTGTCCTAAACATGTGGTCTCTCTTTGAGAATGTCCCATGCATGCTTGAGAAAAATGTGAATTCTGCATTTTGGGGGTGTAATTCTCTGTAGATAGCTGTTAAATCCTTTTGATTTAGTGCTTCGGTTAGAGTCTGTGTTTTCTTGTTAATTTTTTGTGTACAAGACCTATCCAGTGATGTCAGCACGCTGTTGATGTCCCCTGATATGATTGTATTCCTATCTATTTCTCCTTTGAAATCTTCCAGAAGATTTTTAGTATATTTTGGTGCTCCTATATTGGGTGCATATATGTTTATCAAGGTTATATCTTCCTGTTGGATAGATTATTTTAATATTATGTAGTGGCCTTGTTTGTCTCTAGTCATTGCCTTCATTTTGAAGTCTACATATCAGATATGAACATTGCTACACCAGTTTTTATTTGCTTTCCATTCGCTTGAAAGGTTTTTGTTCCATCCCTTTACTTTCAACCTATGTGTGTCTTTTGTTGTGAAGTGGGTTTCTTGCAAACAACATATAAATGAGTCATGTTTTCTTATCCAGTCAGCTACTCAGTGTCTTTTTATCTGAGCATTCAAACCATTCACATTTAAGGTGATAATTGATATATACTTATTTATTGGCATTTATGTTTGGTGTGGTTCTATTTTTCTTTCTGTTTCTTTTACTAATTTCAATAGTCCTTTTAGCATGTCTTGTAGTGCTGGTTTATTGTTAATATATTCCCTTAGACATTTTTTTTGTCTGGAAAGCTCTTCATTTGACCTTCTATTTTGAATGATAGCCTTGCTGGACAGAGTAGTCTTGGATTCAGATCCTTGTTTTTCATGATCTTTATTACTTAATGCCACTGCCTTCTGGCCTGTAGTTTTTCTGCAGAGAGCCTTATGGGGTTTCCTTTGTATGTAACCTGTTGCTTATCTTTTGCTGCCTTTATGATTCTCTCTTTGTCTTTAATTTTTGACATTTTAATTACTATGTGTCTTGGTGTAGGCCTGTTTGGGTTCTTCTTACTCGGGGCTCTCTGTGCTTCTTGAACTTGAATGCCTTCTTCCTTCACCAAATTAGGGAACTGTTTATCTTTCATCCAAATCACTGATTCGATCCTCTGTTTCATCTTCTCTGTTATTGATTCCTTCCAGTGTATTTTTTATTTCAGTTATTATATTTTTAATTTCTGACTCATTCTTTTTTATTGTTTCTACGTCATTTGTAATGCATACTGCCTCTTTGTTTAAGTTCTCACTGAGATCATCCATTCTTTCTCTAAGGTCCTTGAGCATCCTTATAACCATTGTTTTAATCTCTGCATCTTGTAAATTTGTTGCTTCCATTTAATTTAATTATTTTTCTGAATATGTATCCTATTCTTCCATTTGTAACATATTTCTTTATCTTCCCATTTTGTCTCTGTATATTGGGTATATCTGCTATGACTCCTAAACTTGTTATGGTGGCTTTAAGGTGTAGGTGTGTTGTTGAATTCGGTGGTATAATTTTACAGATCATGTGAGTTCAGTGCTCCAGGAATATTTCTTGTGCGTTATGTACACCTTTTATTGTAGTTGAGTCTTGAATGCTGTTAACCCTTTCTTGGGTAGAGTTAACTCTTTAGGTTGGCTTACTTATAAGAATGAACCCTGATTATTGTGTATGAATCACTGTGCAGGGGCTACCCCCTGAAGTGTAGTTATTCCCAATAGGGTCTGGTGACTGCCTGGCTATCCCTTTGAGTGTACCATTTTGTGACTATGTGGGTTGAACTCTTATGTGGTCTGAAGCCTACCACTGGTTGTGTTGGTTGTGGGTTCAATTGGGTTTGGTTCAGGTATAGGTTTATGTCAGATGTTGTGTATAACTGGCCTTGCGCTACCTGTCTGAATCTACCAAACTATTCACTGTTTTTGGCTGCATCTACTGGACCTGGGTATGCATGGGAGCAGCCAATCTGTGTATACAGGTTGGCATCCTCCAGCTTAGAGCTGGGAGCAGATCTATAAAAGCTCACTGAGGTTTTCATCCACCAGTCAGCTATTCTATCTCCCCGTGAGTTTGCTTGGTATTTCTCTAGAGCCTCCCAAAGAAAGACTATAGAGTGGGCCCAGGCTTGCCATCACCCACAGACCCTTCACAGGTCATGAGCTCAGTAGGGGGCAACTGGCATCAGGAGGACTGGGTTACTGGGCTCTCCACTTAGAGGCCATTTAGTCAGGTATTCAGTGGCCCATATTCCAGAGCCATACCATTAAATCTCTGCCAGAGTCTCCAACTCTAGCTCCCCTAGAAGAAGCACATCACAGGTTCAGCTTGGGTGCAGCAAGCTGTCCCCTCTGGAGTAACAAGCTTAGCAAGGTGGGGCTACTGGGGCTTGTGAGGACAGATCAAAAGAATCTCCTGTTTGGGTGGTGCTAGCTTAGTCCTTATTAGGGGGACAAGCACTCTGCCCCAGTCCAACACAACAGCTTCTGAGAGAGGCACACTCTGAATGTCTCAGCTCTGAGCAGCCCTCCCTTCCCTCACGGAACTGAGCTCATCAGGGCTAGGCCACCAAGACTTGTGTATGTGGGGGGGTGCAGATCCCAACAGCTGCCACTGGGTTTGTTCCAGGAAGCATAGCATGTAGAAGGGGGATGGCACTTGTTCTTCCTGGGTCATATTTGCCTTTCTAAAAGAGATTTTTCAATCTCTTGAATGAACAGGATAATTGTAATTGTTCCTGGTATATAAAGAAACAGAACAAGCAGATGAGATTACAATATGAAAAATAAATTAGTGCAATAGATATATCAAAATGTAAATAATGAGTAGAGCTAGATGATGAAATTGTAAGTGATTTTTTTTTTTTGTTTCTTTGTGCTCCTTTTTATGATCTGGAGTTTCTATGGTGGGCTTGAATTATTGCTGTAATCAGAAGGGAAAGGTTTTATAAGCTATTACAAATTGATTTTTCCTTTTCAGTCTAGCCTACATAAACTGTTAAATTATTTTCCATGCAAAATCATGTCACTTTTAGATACATGATGATAGATAGATGATTGTTTGATAGATGATAAATAGGTAGATAGATAGATAGATAGATGATATATAGAAAGAAATTTTAAAAATCTTTATGCAATCCCAAGGCAATCTACAAAATTAAGGACAAATGCCTCAGCCTGGCATTCAAATCCTTCTCAATATCATTCAAAAGTCTCTTTCCAGTCTTATCTCCCACCACTCCCTATATGAACCCTGCATTGTAAACAAACATTCCCTGTGTGTTCCATCCCTGTTTTCTTTTTTCTCTTACTCCTATTGTGCATCCTTGTTTTCAAATTATGCCCATTTTTTAAAGCCCATCTCCAACACCACAACCTCAGGGAAACCATTACAGATGTTTCCACTTACATGTACTCCTCTCCCTCCTTCAAAATACTACAGTGTTTTATTTATTCATCTGTTATGGCATTTCTTACATACTGCCTTACTATAATTGCGTATATAATTATCTTCTCCCCAGCCACGACTGGAAGAGCCTGAAGGACAAAATTGGATCTTACCCATTGATTGTATGCCCACAAAGCCAATCAAAATGCTTTTGTAAAATAGCAAAATTGGTTCAATTAAATTAAATCAAATGCTGTTGCAATGAACATAGATTATGAGGAGCCAAAGCCAAATATTTTTGGCCAATAAGGCAAAGTGAGAACTATAAAAAATAAATAAATAAAAAAAGCTAATCCAATACAAGTTCAAAGAGGTACAATGATTTGTCACACCTCTGTCTTTTAGGTATCCATAGGGCTATGGCATGAATTTTCTACATACTTGCCTGTCCTTAAGGCAAGCCTGTGAGCATCAAAAACCAGAAAAATGCCAACAACCCACACACACATAAGATTCTAGCATGAAAGTTTTCACATATTTTACTGACTCTAAAGAAAAGAAAGAAAAAAAAAAGAAAAGAAAAAGAAAGAAAGAAAGAAAGAGAGAGAGAGAGAGAGAGAGAGAGAAAGAAAGAAGAAAGAAAGAAAGAAAGAAAGAAAGAAAGGAAGGAAGGAAGGAAGGAAGGAAGGAAGGAAGGAAGGAAGGAAGGAAGGAAGGAAGGAAGGAAGGAAGAAAGAAAGAAGAACTTCTGTGGCCAAAAAAAAAAAAAAAGAAAAAAGAAAAATGAATTAAGAAAAAAGAATAGAAGGGAGAAAAAATGGCGGCAGAGTAAATGGAGCTACACAGACCATCTCCCAGGACCAAACTGGAATTACAATGAAAATAAAGACAAATCGTCAGGAAGGGGCAACCAAAAGGCAGCCTGGAGGACCACATAACCAGGGACACTGACTCAATCCTGGTAGGCTTGCGAAGATGCGAGAAGGGCCAGTGGGCCATGGTCCACAGAGGCCTGGGCTGGGACCAGCGGACTTGGCTGGAAGCTGTGCCCTCGGCTTGGTTCTGTGGCCTTGGCTGGGACCAGCAGCTACCTCGGCTGGGTCCTGCGGCTGCCTCAGCTGGTTGCTACGCCCTCGGCTGATGCCCTAGCCTCAGCCGCCCTTGGCTGGGAGCAGCGCCCTCGGGTTAAAGTCCCAGGCAGCTCCACGAAACAGAGCCCACAAAGAGGCTAAATTGGTAGCAGTCACTCAACTTGGGCTACAGCAGAGGGAGGGCAGACTGAACTGGAACTGTGTGGGGACACTCCAGATTTGGAGGGTGCTCAGAGCTTGTGCAGACTGCAGCCACACAGGACTGTGGTCATCTTGATCCTTCCTATGGCCCTGCGGAGAGTCGATGGCCCTCCCTCGGAGATTCACCCCACCAGGTGGCCATTTAAATGCTAATTGAGGCTGCTTAGCAACCAGCATCTGCCCCACCCTCTGGAAATCCTCTTATACTAAGCAACTGAGGGAGTTTTTCAGTCAACTCAGAAACCAAGGTTCATCAGGTGACCCCTTCAAATAGCCTCCAGGCAAAAAAGCTAGAGGATAACTAACATTCCCTGGCCTAGCAACTCTAACCAGGAAAGTTAAGACTTGACAGTGGTGTTTAAAGCGGGTCCTCCCTGCCTCATCCAAACCCAGGAGAGGGAGCCACAAACAGCAGAACACCAACACCCACAGGGAAAATTTGGCAGACTCCAAAGCCCACTGTGATAGCCAAAATGGTGAAAAACAGAAACAAAAGCCAAATGAAAGAACAAGAGACCTCTACCAAAGATGAGATAAATGAGGGGCAGTTAAGCAAGTTAACAGAACTAGAATTCAGAGCCATGATCTTGAGGAAGCTCAACAGCATGTGTAAGGACATGAGCAGCATGAGTAAAGACATATAAATGTTGAAAATCAACCAGTTGGAAATTAAAAACCACAAAGAACAAATGAAGAATGACATATCAGAAATGACAAAAAGGTTGGAAGGCATAAAAAGCAGAGTGAAGGAAGATGAGGACCAGATCAATTAATTAGAAGACAGGGTAGAAAAAATCAACCAATCAGAAAACAAAAAAGAAAAAACAATTAAAAAACAGGAAAACAGCTTAAGAGAACTGTGGGACAACTGGAAACGTAATAATATTCGCACAATAGGAGTCCCCCCAAAAAAAGAAAATGAGCAAGGGTTAGAGAACATATTCAAAGAGATAGTGACAGAAAACTTCCCTAATTTGGTGAAGGAAGAAGGCATTCAAGTTTGAGAAGCACAGAGAGCCCCAAGTAAGAAGAACACAAACAGGCACACACCAAGACACATGGTAATCAAACTGCCAAAAATTAAAGACAAAGAGAGAATCCTAAAAGCAGCAAGAGATAAGCAACAGGTTACCTACAAAGGAAAGCCCATAAGGCTCTCAGCTGACTTCTCACAAGAAACACTACAGGACAGAAGGGAATAGCATGTAGTAATCAAGGTCAGGAAATACAAGGATTTGAATCCAAGACTACTCTACCTAGCAAGGTGTCATTCAAAATAGAAGGTAAAATAAAGAGCTTCCCAGACCAAAAAAAAAAAAAAAAAAAAAAAGGCGAAGGGAATATATTAGCACCAAACCAGCACTGCAAGAAATGTTAAAAGGACTGCTGTAATTAGTAGAAGAAATAGGAAGAAAAATGTAACCAAACTAAATAAAAATGGCAATAAATAAGTACATATCAATAATCACCTTAAATGTAAATGGACTGAATGCTCTGATAAAAAGAAACAGAGTACCTGATTGGATAAGAAAGCATGACTCATCTATATGTTGTTTACAAGAGACCCACCTCACAACTAAAGACTCACATAAGTTGAAAGTGAACGAATGGAAAAAAATCTTTCAAGCGAAGGGAAAGGGAAAATAAAGCTGGGGTAGCAATATTCATATCTGATAAAGTAGACTTCAAAATAAAGACCATAACTAGAGACAAAGAAGGCCACTACATAATATTGAAAGACTCTATCCAACAGGAATATATAACCTTGATAAACATATATACACTCAATATAGGAGCACCAAAATATATTAAAGTATTATCCTCAGTGAAACAAGCCAAGCAGAAAAAGACAAATACCAGATGATCTCACTTATATATGGAATATAATGAATATAACAGTCTGAGGAATAGGGTAGTCCCAGAAACACGGTAGTAGGGTACACACTGACAACCCTCAGAAGAGGGGGTGTTGGGCGGGTGGGAAGAGATAAACCATAGAACTTACATGCATGTATACATAACCAATGGACATGGACAACAAAGCCGGGGATGGGGCGTGGGGGATGGGGAAGAGGATGTTAATGGGGTAAAAACAGAGAAATATCTGTAGCAGAAATAAAATTTAAAAAAAAAATTAAAAATTTATTTAGAGAAAAAAGATACAGGACATAACAATATTTTGCTTCAGTGGTGTCAAAATTTACTGCATCTTTAATAATATAACTTTTTCAGAATGAAAAAAAGGTCCGCCTTTTATCTTTAAATCAAATTTATGATAATGGCAAATGAAGGCCAAAACTAGAGACAAAGAAGGCAACTAAATAATATTGAAAGGATTTATCCAACAGGAAGATATAACCTAGAAAAACATATATGCACCCAATATAAGAGCACCCAAATATATTAAAAATCTTCTGGAGGACTTTAAAGGAAAAATCCATAGCAATACAATCATAGCAGGGTACTTCAATACCCTGCTGACATCACTGGATAGATCCTCTAGAACAAAAATTTGCAAGGAAACAGAGTCTCTAAATGAAGCAGTAGACCAAATGGATTTAATAGATATCTACAGAGAATTACACCCCAAAACTACAGAATTCACATTCTTCTCAAGTAAACATGAGACATTCTCAAATACAGACCACATGTTAGGGCACAAACTAAGTCTCTACAAGTTCAAGAAGATTGAAATCATATCAAGCATCTTCTCAGATCACAATGGCATGAAACTAGAAATCTATTGCAAGAAGAACATACACAGACATCTGAACACATTCAAGCTAAATGGCATGTTATTATACAATGAATGGGTTATCGAGGAGATCAAGGAAGAAATTAAAAACTTCCTGGAAACCAATGAAAATGAACAAACAACAACACAAAATCTGTGCGATGCAATGAAAGCAGTTCTGAGAGGGAAGTTCACAGCACTACAGGTCTACCTCAAAAAACAAGAAAAATTTCTAATTGACTGTCTAACCTCACAACTTAAAGAATTAGGAAGCAAACAAAAAGAAAACCCCAGAGCAAGTAGAAGGAAGGAAATAGTGAAGATCAGAGCAGAAATAAACAACATAGAGTCCAAAAAAAAAAAAAAAACAATTCAAAGAATCAATGAAACAAAGAGCTGGTTTTTCAAAAAGGTAAACAAGATTTATGGACCCTTAGCTAGACTCACCAAGAAACAAAGAGAGAAAACCCAAATACACAAAATCAAAAATGAAAGAGGAGCAGTAACAACTGACACCACAGAAATAAAAAGATCATTAATAACTACTATGAACAATTATATGGAAACAAATTCGACAATCTAAGCAAAATGGACAAATTTCTAGAAACACATAGTCTCCTAAAACTGGACCAGGAAAAGATAAAAAACTTGAACAAACCAATAACAACAGAAGAAATTGAAGATGTAATCAAGACTCTCCCAGCAAACAAAAGCCCAAGCCCAGATGACTTCATGAGGGAGTTTTACAAAACATTCAAAGAAGAAATAACACCCATTCTCCTCAAACTATTTCAGAAAATTGAAGAAGGAGGAAGACTTCCAAACTCGTTTTATGAAGCCAGCATAATTCTAATTCCAAAACCAGAAAAAGACACTGCAAAGTAAGAAAACTACAGGCCAATATCCCTGATTAACATAGATGCCAAAATCCTGAACAAAATACTAGCAAATCGGATCCAGCAATACTCCAAAAAAATTATCCACCATGACCAAGTGGGATTCATCCCAGGGATGCAAGGCTGGTACAATATTCGCAAATCCATAAATGTCATATACCACATAAATAAAATGAAGAATAAAAACCACATGATATTATCAATAGATGCTGAAAAAGCCTTCAACAAAATCCAGCATCCATTTCTGATAAAAACGCTCAGCAGTGTGGGAATAGAGGGATCATATCTAGACATAATAAAGGCCATATATGAAAGACCTACAGCCAACATCATACTCAATGGGAAAACACTAAAAGCATTTTCCTTAAGAACAGGAACAAGGCAAGGATGCCCACTTTCGCCACCCCTATTAACATAGTACTGGAAGTCTTAGCCACAGCAATCAGACAGGAAGAAAAAATAAAAGGGAGCCAAATTGGAAAGGAGGAAGTAAAATTGTCATTATTTGCAGATGACGTGATACTATACATAGAAAACCCCAAAGACTCCATAAAAAGTTGACTAGACTTAATAAATGAATTTGGCAAAGTAGCAGGATACAAAATTAATGTCAAGAAATCGATGGCATTCTTATAAACCAATGATGAACTCACAGAAAGAGAAACGAAGCAAACAATACCATTTACCATTGCGGCAAAATATTAAGATACCTAGAATAAGCTTAATGAAAGAAATAAAGGACCTATTCTCAGAAAACTACAGGTCATTGAAAAAAATATATAGAGGAAGATATAAAAAAGTGGAAGCACATACCCTGTTCATGGATTGGGAGAATTAACATCATTAAAATGTCCATATTACCCAAAGCAATCTATAGATTCAACACAATCCCCATCAAAATACCAATGGCATACTTCACAGAATTAGAACAATTATTTCAAAAGTTCATGTGGAACCAAAATAAGGCCTCAGATAGCCACAGAAATCTTGAAAAGGAAGAACAAAGATGGAGGGATCACAAAACCTGATTTCACGTTATACTACAAAGCCACTGTAATTAAAACAGCCTGGTACTGGCACAAGAACAGGCATATAGACCAGTGGAACAGAACAGAGAACCCAGAAATGGACTCAAGGCAATATGCTCAATTAATATTTGACAAAGATGGCAAGAGCATACATTGGAGTAAGGACGGCCTCTTTAATAAATGGTGCTGGGAAAATTGGACAGCTATTTGCAGAAAAATGAAACTAGACCATCAGTTTACAGCCTACACGAGAATAAACTCAAAATGGATGAAATGCTTAAATGTAACTCATGAATCTATAAAAACCCTAGAAGAGACTGTAGGGAACAAAATTTCAGACATCATACACAGCAGAATTTTTACTGACACATCACCTAAGGCAATAGAAACAAAGGAGAAAATGAACACATGGGAGTGCATCAAATTCAAAAGCTTCTGCACAGTGAAAGATACAATCATCAAAACAGAAAGGCTACCCACTGTATGGGTGAGCCTATTTGCCAATGATATATCAGATAAGGGGTTAATTTCCAATACATAGAGTGCTCATAAATCTCCACAAAAGGAAGACAAAGAATCCAATTAAAAAATGGGCAGAGGAACTAAATAGACACCTCTCCAAACAGGACATACAAAAGGCTAAGAGTCACATGAAGAAATGCTCATCATCACTAATCATTAGAGAGATGCAAATTAAAACAACAATGAGGTATCACCTCACACCTGTCCGAAGGGCCACCATTAACAAATCTTCAAACAACAAGTGTTGGCGAGGGTGTGGAGAAAAGGGGACTCTAGTGCACTGCGGGTGGAAATGCAGACTGGTGCAGCCAGTATGGAAAACAATATGGTGTTACCTCAAAAAATTAAAAAATAAACTTCCATTTGACCCAGTGATCCCACTTCCAGGAATATACTCTAAGAAGCCTGAAACACCAATCAGAAAGAATATATGTACCCCCATGTTCATAGCAGCACTATTTACAATAGCTAAGATCTGGAAACAGCCCAAGTGTCCATCAGTAGACGAATGGATAAAAAAGCTGTTGTACATATACATAATGGACTAGTACGCAGCTTTAAGAAGAAAAGATCTCTTATCCTTTGAGTCTACATGGAGGGACCTGGAAAGTATTATCCTAAGTGAAACCAGCCAAACAGAGAAAGACAAGTATCATATGATCTCACTTATTTGTGAAGTATAATAAACATAACAGTCTGAGGAATGGGGTAGTCCCAGAGATGTGGAAGTGTGGTACAGACTGACAGTCCCCTGAAGAGTGGGTGGTGGGGGATAGATAAACTACAGAACTTATATGCATTTATGCATGAACAATGGTCATGGACAACAAAGCTGGGGACAGTGCAGGGAAGGAGGGGGAGGGGGGAATCAGTGGGGGGAAAAGGAGAAACAACTGTATCAAAAATTTATTAATAAAAAAAAGAAAAAGAAGGGACAGCTAGCTGATGATTTATTTGTATTTTCTCTCAAATCCAATCCTGATGATAAAGACCATCACATAAGTACTTAATTAACATGTTGTACTGAGGTGAACTCCTACACTGACAAAAAATAAAGTCTACTTTGCATTTAGCATTTACTTAACATTTAGTATCTGCCATTATAATTCATGCAGTTTCATCATTTTATGGATGGCTACCTATTCATTTGTGTAAAATCAACTAAAACCCTTAAAACACAAAGAAATAATTCAGGCCTAAAACTCCACCTCTCAATTAAATTAGTTCTGGCAGGCTCCTTTCAAAGCGAGCAGTCTCAAAGCATGACTTTCCTCATGCATTTCTTCTTTGAGTAAAGGAATTCAAAATAGACTCTAGAGCCAAAACAATTCTATGCTACTAAATCCAGTAGAAGGAATCTCACCTTCTGTGCAGTGGTGTAACAGTAGTGTGTGAGGGGAATGTATGTAGAGTGTTGAAGGAGTGGGGAAAGGAAGGGAGAGGGAAGGGAATGAGAGAAGGTGAGTTTTTAAATTGGGTTATAACATTTTCAATGATTTTTTTGGATAATGAAAAGGAAAAGGTAATCTTTTCTCTCCAGTCAAAAGAGGAAAAATAACATTTTCTGTAGCTAGGCATAAAATGTTTCAATAGACTCAAAGTGACACATAGGATATGAATGGGTTTACACACCTCAGAAGATAAATTCACTTCTTTGAGTGTAGAAATTCAAATCTTTCACTCCAAAGTTTTACACATCTGTCTTCAGAAGCCAACGTTTACACTACATCATAATAAGTGTTTCCTTGACCAGCTGGTGTGGCTCAGAGGTTGAGTGTTGACCCATGCACCAAGGGGTCACCAGTTAAATTTCCAGCCAGGACACATGACCAGATTGTGGCCCTGACCCCCAGTGCGAGGCATGCAGGAGGTTGCCAATCGATGTTCTCTCTCATCGATATTTCTATCTCTCTCTCCCTCTCTCTAACTCTCTCTCTAAAATCAATATTTTTTTTTTATTTAAGAAAAAGAAAGTGCTCCCATGCCACAAGTAACTGAGCATGAAATCAGATGAAAAGCATTATGTCTTATGTATCATACATATAAAAAAAAAATTAACTTTCTGATTTATCACAGATAAAAAGTAAGAGTTTTTGAAAACCAGACTCTGCTGAAAAATTGACCTTTTGGTCTATCAACATACCGTTTCATATACAAGAGAAGTAGACCCTTTTAAATTGTATTTACCCAGTTATTTTAATAAAGGTTAGAGCTCTCAAAAACTATTGTAAATGTGGCATTTAGCTTCTAATATTTTCCAAAGTATTACTTGAATCTTGAGATTCAAAAGAAACAGCCAAGGGCTGGCTTGAAGATGGCTGTGGGCAGGACCAGAGGGAGGGTGAGTGTGTGAGAGAGTGAGCTAGTGTGTGAGAGAGTGTGAGTGGACATGAAGGTGGATGACCAAACTCATGCTGTGCAGAGACTCAGAGCAGAAGGTTTCTATGCTGTGGATAGGAGCAGCTGGCTACCAGGCTACCACATTAAGCAGCTCTTGAGGGCTCTGCTCCCAGCACTGTGGGGAGGTCCAACTATTTTGGAAGATCCCAGGTCTTCCCTGAAAGAAGGAAGTGGGAGCAGCTAAGGCCCAGCAACCTGAGCCAACCAGCGCACCTGGCACCATTGGACCAGTGGACACTCTGTGTCAACACACACCAGGGTATAGTAGTGAAGTTCCCAAGGTACCTGTCTCTGAAGCCACAGGAAGCCGGGAGCACAGCACCATCCCCCAGAGTACCAGCCCAATCAGAATCAAGATATACCACCAGCAACAGGGGCTGGGAGCAGACATCCATCCCTGGAAAACAGAAGCACAGACCACCAGCTGAGACCCATCCCACAAAACTTCAGCAAAAGCTGAGGAGTTGAGCCCCATGGAGCAGCAGCATTTACCAACACAAGCAGCAGGACCTGGGGCTCCACAGAGGCCTGTGCTGTCCAGCAGCTCACAAAACCAGTGGGAAGCAGGAGACCAAAAAAGACTGGTGCAATCCAGCTGCCCGCCCACCGGACCTGTAGTTACCCAAGGGAACTGTGGGGTGCTGAAGCACCAGTGAGGCCCATATAACCCAGCAGTCACTGTGCCATCCTATTACCCATGGGTCCTGCAGGGTGCTGAAATACCAGAGAGGCATGTGTGAACCAGCAGGGACTGTGCCATCCAGTTACCCACAGGACATGTGGGGTTCTGAAGCACCAGAGAGGCCTGTGCGACCCAGAAGCCTATAACATAAGCATAGAGCCAGTCCCCAAAGGACTAGGCTATCCAGTTACCTGTAGGACCTGCATAATGTGGGGGCACCAGAGAGGCCTGTGTGACCCAGCTGCCCACAGGATAGGTGTGGAGGATGTGAAAATGGAGATGGAGTGAATAGAAGCTTCACTGAGGATTTCCCAGGACCAAACTGGAATTACAACTAAAATAATAACAAATCCTCAGGAAAAGCAACAGAAAAGCAGCAGGACAGGACCATATAACCAGGGATACTGGTATGATCTTCGAAGGCATGAGAGGGTGGTGGGATAAAAGCCCCAAAACAGCAACAGTCTTAGCTATGAGCAGCACCCTTGGGGAATAGATAAAGCCAGCTCTACAGCACAGAGAGCCAAGACAGAGTGCTAAAATAGCCACAGCCACTCACCTGGGAGCTATGGCAGAGGGAGGGCAGACTGGGCTGGAACTCTGTGAGAACAAAGATTTAAAGGGCACTCAGAGTTTTGGCTGAGTTGCAGCCACACACACATACATACACAAACACACAAACACAAACAGGGGCCAATGTGCTCATTCCCCAAGTTGTGGGGGAAAGTAGCAGATCCCCCCTCTGAGATTCAGCCTTTCCTAGGTGAGGCAAAGAAATAAAAAATGAGGCTCATTAACAACCAGCATCTATCCCAGCCTCTGGAAATCCTCTTAGGCAGAACACCAGGGTTACATTCCAAGGCAAAGAGTAACTGAAAATACTAGCCACCAGAAAAAAATCTAGAGGATAATTGAACCTTTCCTGGGCTTGAAAATATACACAGGAAAGTCAGTCTTGACAGAGGTGTTTAATGTGGGCCTGCCCAGGCCAATCGAAACCCAGTAGAGGGAGCCACAAAGAGCAGAACACCAACACCCACAGGGAAAATTTGGCAGACTCCAAAGCCCACTGTGATTGCCAAAATGGTGAAACAAAGAAACAAATCCCAAATGAAAGAACAAGAGAACACTATCAAAGATGAGATCAATGAAATGCAGCTAAGCAAATTATCAGAGGTAGGGTTCAGAGCCATGATCTTGAGGAAGCTCAACAGCATGAGTAAGGGCATCAGTGCCATGAGTAAAGATATAGAAACATTGAAAACCAACCAAGTGAAAATAAAGAATGACATAGCAGAAATTAAGAACAAATTGAAAAGACTAACCAGCAGAGGAAAAAAAGCTGAGGACCAGATCAGTGAATTAGAAGACAGGGTAGAAAAAAATCAACCAATCAGACAAACAAAAGGACAAACCAATTAAAAAAACAGGCAGACAGTTTAAGAGAACTGTGGGACAACTGAAAATATAATAACATTCGCATCATAGGAATCCCCAAAGAGGAAGATAATGGGCAAGAGTTAGAGAAGATGTTTGAAGAAATAGTGACAGAAAACATTTCTAACTTGGTGAAAGAAGAAGACAGTCAAGTTCAAGAAGCACAGAGAGCCCTAAGTAAGAAGAACCCAAACAGGCCCACACCAAGACCCATAGTAATTAAAATAGCAAACATTAAAGACAAAGAGACAATTCTAAAGGCAGCAAAAGATAAGCAACAGGTTACATACAAAAGAAACCCCATAAGGCTCTCAGCTGACTTCTCAGCAGAAACACTACAGGCCAGAAGGCAGTGGCATGAAGTAATAAAAATCATGAAAAAAAATCTGAATCCAAGACTTCTATATCCAGCAAGGGTATCATTCAAAATAAAAGGTCAAATAAAGAGCTTCCCAGACAAAAAAAGTTAAGGTAATATGTTAACACCAAACCAGCACTGCAAGATGTGCTAAAAGAACTGCTATAATTAATAGAAAAATAGGAAGAAAACTTAAACATAGTAAACAAAAATGGGAATAAATAAGTACATATCAATTATCACCTTAAATATAAATGGCTTAAATACTCCAATAAAAAGACACAGAGTAGCTGGCTGGATAAGAAAGCATGAATCACATATTTGTTGTTTACAAGAAACCCATCTCACAACAAAAGACTCACAGAGGTTGAAAGTAAAGTGATGTAAAAAAAACCTTTCAAGCAAATGGATAGGAAAAAAAAAACTGGGGAAGCAATACTCATATCTGATATGTAAATTTCAAAATGAATGCCATAACTAGAGACAAAAAAAGATCATTACATAATATTGAAAGGATTTATCCAGCAGGAAGATATAACCTTGGTAGACATATATCCACTTAATATAGGAGCACCAACATGTATTTAAAATTGTCTGAGGACTTCAAAGGAAAAATCAACAGCAATACAATCGAAGCAGGGAACTTCAACACCCTGCTGACATCAGTGGAGAGATCTAGACAAAAATTAACAAACAAACCAAAAAAAAAAAAAAAAAAAAACATTGTCTAAATGAAGTGCTGGATCAAATGAATTTAATCAGTATCTATAGAGAATTACACCTCAAAAGTACAGAATTCACATTCTTCTCAAGTGCACATGGGACATTCGCAAAGATAGACCATATATTAGAGCACACACTAACACTTTATAAGTTCAAGAAGAATGAAATCATATCAAGCATTTTCTCAGATCACAATGGCAAGCAATTAGAAATCTACTGCAACAAAAACATGCAAAGCCATTTGAAAACATGGAGGCTAAATAACTTGTTATTGAACAATAAATGGGTTACCATGGAGAACAAGAAAGAAATTAAAAACTTCCTGGAAACCAGTGAAAATGAACACACAACAACACAAAATCTATGGGATGCAGCAAAAGCAGTTCTGAGAGGGAAGTTCATGGCACTACAGGCCTACCTCAAGAAGCAAGAAATATTTCTAACAGACTGTCTACTTCACAACTTAACGAATTAGAAAGCAAACAAAAAGGAAACCACAGAGCAAGTAGAAGGAAGGAAACAGTAAAGATCACAGCAGAAATAAATGACATGGAGAACAAAAAGACAATTAAAAGTATCAATGAAACAAAAAATTGGTTCTTTGAAAAGATAAACAAGATTGATGAACCCTTAGCTAGACTTACCAAGAAACAGAGAGAACCCAAATGCACAAAATCAGAAATGAAAGTGGAGAAGTAACAATTGATAGCACAGAAATACAAAAGATCATTAAAAACTACTATGAATATTTACAGGGCAACAGATTAGACAATATAAGCAAAATGGACAAATTTTCAGAAATACATAGTCTCCCAAAACTGACGCGGAAAGAGATACAAAACTTAAACAGACCAAAAACAACAAAAGAAATTGAAGAAGTAATCAAGACTCTCCCAGCAAACAAAAGACCAGGCCTGGACAATGGCACAAAGAATTTTTTCAAACATTCAAAGACGAACTAATACCCATTTCCCTCAAACTAGTTCAAAAAATTCAAGAAGAAGGAAGACTTCCAAACTCGTTTTATGAGGCCAGCATAATTCTAATTCCAAAACCAGAAAAAGACACTACAAAGAAAGAATAGTACAAACCAATATCTCTGATGAACACAGATGCCAAAATCCTGAACAAAATACTAGCAAATCAAATCCAGTAATACATCAAAAAAATTACTCACCTTGACCAAGTGGGATTCATTCCAGGGATGCAAGGCTGTTACAATATTTGCAAATCAATAAATGTGATACACCACATAAACATAAGGAAAGATAAAAATCATATGATCATATCAATAGACACAGAAAAAGCATTTGACAAAATCCAGCAACCATTTCTGATTAAAACACTCAGCAATGTAGGAATACAGGGATCATATCTCGACATAATCGAGGCCATATATGAAAGACCTACAGCCAACATCATACTCAATAGGCAAAAACTAAAAGCATTTCCCTTAAGAACAGGAACAAGACAAGGATGCCCATTTTTGCCACTTTTATTTAACATAGAACTAGATGACTTAGCCACAGCAATCAGACAGGAAGAAAAAAGAAAAGGGATCCAAATGGGAAAGGAGGAAATGAAACTGTCATTATTTGCAGATGACAGGATACTATATGTAGAAAACCCAAAGACTCCATCAAAAAATTACTAGACTTAATAACTAAATTTGGCAAAGTAACAGTATACAAAATTAACATAAAAAAATTGACGGCATTTTTTTTTCTTTTTCTTATCCTCACCCTAACACATATTTCATTATTTGTTCAAGTAGAGCAGGAGAAAGAGAGAGAAAAACATCGATGTGAAAGGTACACATCGAGTGGCTGCCATCCACATGACCCAACTAGGCCCAAGGACAAACTGCAACCGAAGTAAATGCCATCACTGAAAACTGAACCGTGGTCTCTGTGGACTGCAAGACAATGCTCTAACTGAAGAGCCAAACGAGTTAGGGCTCGACAGTATTCTTATGCACCAATGATGATGTCACAGAAAGAGAAAATAAAAACACAATCCCATTTACCTTCACAGCAAAAAAAATAAGATACCTAGGAATAAACTTAACCAAAGAAATAAAGGACCTATTCGCAGAAAACTACAGGTCATTGCAAAAAGAAATAGAGAAAAATATAAAAAAGTAGAAGCACATACCTTGTTCATGGATTGGAAGAATTAACATCATTAAAATGTCCATATTACCCAAAGCAATGTATAGATTCAACACAATCCCCATCAAAATACCAAGGACATACTTCTTAGAACTAGAACAAATATTTCAAAAGTTCATATGGAGCCAAAAAAGACCCTGAATAACCACAGCAATCTTGAAAAAGAAGAACAAAGTAGCAAGGATCACATTACCAGATTTCAGGTTATACTACAAAGCCACTGTAATCAAAACACCCTGGTACAGGCACAAGAACATGCAGATCAATCAATGGAACAGAATAAAGAACCCAGAAATGCACCCAAGACAATATGCTCAATTAATATTTGACAAAGGTGGGAAGAGCATACAGTGGAGTAAAGACAGCCTCTTTAATAAATGGTGTTGGGAAAATTGGACAGCTACATGCAAAAAAATGAAACTAGATCATCAACTTACACCATACACAAAAACTAAACTCAAAATGGATTAAAGACTTAAATGTGACTCATAAATCCATTAAAATCCTAAAAGAAACTATAGGCAACAAAA
Source organism: Molossus molossus (assembly GCF_014108415.1). Lineage (NCBI taxonomy): Eukaryota > Metazoa > Chordata > Mammalia > Chiroptera > Molossidae > Molossus > Molossus molossus. The sequence goes on from NW_023425355.1 coordinate 53,852,933, forward strand.
TTTCAGACATCATACGCAGCAGAATTTTCAGTGACACATCACCTTAGGCAACAGAAACAAAGAAGAAAATAAACACATGGGACAACATCAAACTCAAATGCTTCTGCACAGCAAAAGAAACAATCACCGAAATGGAAAGGCAACCCACTATATGAGAGAGCATAATTGCCAATGATACATCAGATAAGGGGTTAATTTTCAATATATATAGAGTTCTCATACAACTTAACAAAAGGGAGACAGAGAACCCAATTAAAAAAATGGGCAGAAGAACTAAATAGCACCTCTCCAAACAGAACATACACATGGCTAAGAGACATTTGAAGAAATGCTCAACATCACTAATCATCAGAGAGATGCAAATGAAAACAACAATGAGGTATCACCTCCCACCTGTCAGAATGGCCACCATCAACAAATCATCAAACAAGAAGTGTTGGTGAGGCTGTGGAGGAAAGGGGACTTCTAGTACACTGCTGATGGGAATGCAGACTGGTGCAGCAACTATGGAAAACACTATGGTGTTACCTCAAAAAATTAAAAATTGAACTTCCATTTGACAAAGTGATCCTACTTCTAGGAATATACTCTAAAGAAGCCAAAACACCAAACAGAAAAAAAAATATATGTTCTCCCATGTTTGTAGCAGCACTATTTATAATAGCTAAGATCTGGAAACAGCCCACATGTCCATCAGTAGACAAATGGATAAAAAAGCAGTGGTACATATACACAATGGATACTATGCAGCTGTAAGAAAGAAAGATCTTTTATCCTTTGAAATAATGTGGAGGGACCTGTAGAGTATTATCCCTAGTGAAATAAGCCAATCAGAGAAATAAAAATATCACATGATCTCACTTATTTATAGAATATAATGAACATAATAGTCTGAGGAACGGTGTGGTCCCAGGAATGTGGAAGTGTGGTACAGACTGACAATCCCCAGAAGAGGGCATGGGGAGGAGAGATAAACCACAGAACTTATATGCATGCATGCATGAGCAATGGACACGGACAACAAAGCTTGGGATAGGGCAGGGAGGGTGGGGGAGGGGTATCAGTGGGGGGAAATGGAGAAACCTTTGTAAAAAAATTAAATGAATTAATTAAATAAAAGAAAAAAGAAGCAGCCAAGAAAATAACAATAAAACAACATCAGGTTTCTCCCAGAGTGAGATAAAATGTACAATTTCCATATTACTATCTCAGAATTAAAATTTTACATTTAGAAGATTCACTGGGTTTTAGATAATGGCATTAACATCTCCTTTAAGGAAAAGATGTCCAATATATTCATTAATACATTCATAAAACAAAGTTTACTACTGATACACAATGGTATTAGTTACTGAAATCTGATGATTATAAAAATGCAGAATTCCAAAATGTCGGTGGAGTGAATGGAAGCTGCACAGACCATCTCCCAGGACCAAACTGGAATTATAACTAAAACACAGACAAATCAATGGGAAAAAAAGCAACAAAAAAGCAGCTTGCAAAGACCATATAACCAGGGACACTGCCTCGATCCTGGTGGGATTGGAAAACGTGAGACGGGGGCTGGGAGCCCACGGTCGGCAGCTTGGCAGTGGCCTTAGCTGTGAGCAGCACCCTCGGGTTAAAGGTCCAAGCAGCTCCACAGTCCAGAGCTGGGACAGAGGCTTAAATAGCCACAGCCACTCACCTTGGGCTCTGGCAGAGGAAGGGCAGACTGGACTGGAACTGTGTGGGGACACTAGGGATTTGGAGGACGCTCAGAACTTTTGCTGAGTTGCAGCCACGCAGGAAGGTGGCCATATTGCTCCTTGTCAGGGCTCTGGGGAGAGGCGGTGGCCCCTCACTATGACTTTCACCCCCACCCTGTGGGCCATTGAAATGCAAATTGAGGCTTACTAACAACCACCATGGGTCCCACCCTTGGGAAATCCCCTTATGCTGAGCACCTGAGAGAGTTTTTCAATCAACTGACAAACCAAAACTTTTCAAGTAACCTGGACTGCTAGCCTCCAGACTAAAAGCTAGAAGAAAACAGTACCATTCCTGGGCTAGCAACTCTAACGTGGAAAATAAGACTTGATAGTGGTATTTAACATGGGTCCTCCCTCGCTCATCTAAATCCAGGAGAGGGAGCCACAAACAGCAGAACACCAATACCCACAGGGAAAACGTGGCAGGCTCCAAAGTCCACTGTGATAACCAAAATGGTGAAAAACAGAAACAAAAGCCAAATGAAAGACCAAGAGACCTCTACTGAAGATGAGATAAATGAGGTGCAGTTAAGCAAGTTAACAGAACTAGAATTCAGAGCCATGATCTTGCGGAAGCTCAACAGCATGTGTAAGGACAAGAAAAATAAAGCTAGACCACCAACTTACACCATACACAAGAATAACTCAAAATGGATAAAAAACTTAAGTGTGACTAATGAATCCATAAAAATCCTAGAATAAAATGTAGGCAACAACATTTCAGACATCACATGCAGTGGAATTTTCATTGATACATCACCTTAAGCAAAAAATAAATAAATAAATAAAAATTAACACATGGGACTACATCAAACTAAAAAGCTTCTGCACAGCAAAAGATACAACCATCAAAATGGAAAGGGAACCCATTATATGGGAGAGTATCATTGCCATTGATACATCAGATCAGGAGTTAATTTCAAAAATATATAGAGTAATAGAGTACTTATACAACTCAAGAAAAAGAAAACAAAGAACCCAATTTAAAAAATGGGCAGAGGACCTAAAGAGACACCTCTTCAAACAGGACATTCAAATGGCCAAAAGGCATATGAAAAAATGCTCAACATCAATAATCATCAGATTGATGCAAATGAAAACAACTATGAGGTATCACCTTACACCTGTCAGAATGGCCGCCATCAACAAATCATCAAACAACAAATGTTGGCGAGGGTGTGGAGAAAAGGGGACTCTAGTACACCGCTTGTGGGAATGCAGACTGGTGCAGCCACTATGGAAAACAATATGGTGTTACCTCAACAAATTAAAAATTGAAGTACCATTTGACCCAGTGATCCTCCTTCTCAGAATATACCCAAAGAACCCTGAATCACCAATCAGAAAGAATATATGCACCCCTATGTTCATAGCAGCACTATTTACAATTGCTAAGATATGGAAACAGCCCAAATGTCCATCAGTAGACAAATGGATAAAAAGCTGTGGTACATATACACAATGGAATAGTATGCAACTATAAGAAAGAAAGATCTCGAATCCTTTGAGACGACATGGAGGGACCTGGAGAGTATTAACCTGAGCAAAGCAAGCCAATCAGAGAAAGACAAATATCACATGATCTCACTTATTTGTGGAATATAATGAACAAAACAAGCTGGTGAACAAAATAGACCCAGAGACATAGAAGTAGCGTGCAGACTGACAAACCTCAGAAGTGGAGGGTGGTGTGGGGGGAGGGAAAAAATATACCACAGAACTTATGTGCATGTATATGTAACCATGGATATAGACAACAATCCTGGGGTAATGGCAGTGGGAGAGTTCAGAAGGAGGGTGTCAAAAAAAAAAAAGACGTCATTGCCAAGCCGGTGTGGCTAACTGATTGAATGTCAACCCACATACCAAGAGGTCACAGATTCAATTCCCAATCAGGGCACATGCCCAGGTTGTGGGGGGCATGCAGAAGGTGGCAAATCTATGTTCTCTTTCACATTCATGTTTCTATCTCTCTCTCCCTCTCCCTTCCTCTCTCTCTAAAATCAATAAAGAAAAAATATTTAAAGAAAAAAATTCCAGTTAAAAAAAAAAAAGACAACAGATCTAAAATGGAGTCACGTATACTGAAATTTAACTTAATTACAATTTCAGCTCCTCCAAAGATGAAATCTTGAACTATCAATCAAGTATCTTCTGATCAGCCTTAGTAAGATAATCTGCCTCATAGACTCCTGCCATCTTTTAAAGGAAAGTAACCTTGCCATAAAAAAATCCACTTTTTTCCCTAGTATAACTTCCTTGTTCATTCTCTCTCCTGCCTATAAAAAGTTTTTTATATAGCTCCTCAGAGCTCCTTTCCATCTGCTAGATTGTATGCTGCCTGATTCATGAATCATTGAATATAGCCAATACAATCTTCAAATTTTACTTAGTTGAATTTTTTAAATTTTATTTTTCAATTATAATTTACATTTAATATTATTTTGTATTCATTCAGGTGTAAGAATTTTATTTTTAACATTACCAATGTGACAAACATGTATTATGTATCTCTGCATGCATAGTGCCTCTTAGAAAATGAGTTGCACTTCTATTGCTATTGAGTGGGATTCAAATTGTGCAAATATAACAAAATCTGCTCAAGGACACATCTTATGATGAAAAGAATGTAGACTTTGAAGACAGACACATTCAAATTCCAATCTTGGCTCTGCCATTTACTAACTGTAACTTTAGTTAAAGCTACTTAACCTCTCTGAGCCTCAGTTGCCTTGTTTCTAAAATGTAGATAACAATTCCTACTCAACAGGTTGTTGAGACAATAATGTAAGTAAACAGTACAATACCTAGCATTTTGTAAATGCTTAATAAACACTAGGGTTCTTTTTTTTTTTCTTCCATACATATTATACAAAGAAGGTAAACAAATCAAATACGTGTGATTCAACTAAGTAAAAAGAATAAAATAGTTAAATTCAGTAGAAAAATAAAACCTAATTATATTATTTGGACTCTGTAACATGTAAGTTTAATTCTATTCCTCTGGAAATCTAATAAAATATACAGGAGTTTTCAATGCTTGCTATTCCTTCAGAGCCAATGGCAATATGTCATTACAACTGGATAATTTCCAAGAGTTGGGTTCTGGAATGTCACTGTCTAAATGTGGTAAACTTCATTTCTGGGAAGACATAAGCATTAGCCAATTTATATCTTCATATAAAGCTGTCCCAGGTCAATTTTGGAATAATTGTCTAATAGGGCAGATAGGCTATGTAAAACCCAGGATTTTATTCTCAGTTGTCCATGGTATTATCTAAGACATACATGATAAGAAACCAGGTGGGAAAAATCTCTAGTGATTCCAGAACCTCTGCCTTTTATCTATAGGTCTTTGACTACCTGATCTCTCGGGCAGAATTTTTCTGTAGATTTACAAATGCTTTGAGATAGCAGAGTGCTATAAGTCTCAGGATTGTCACACCCAACCATTTGTATTGCTAGACCCCATAGACTTTGCCTGCCATCCCATGGCTTCCATTGGCCTTTTGGGATTTGATGCCATTTCTGCATTGATTTATGGTATCTGCCAGACTCCACTATTTGGCTTCATTCAGCACCTACTTCTTTTCCTGACCAGCCCCAGTTTTAAATTCCAACAATCCTATCCTGGTTTCTTCTATATTCATATTTCTTAAACTACTCTAAATCTAAGCATTTCCAAATTTTCAAAATAGAAATGATTTAGCAAATGTATTGTGGGTGTAGGGGTGGGTGAGTGTCCATACATTTGGTCATCAAAGAGAGCATAAAAAGAATGAGGTGCGGAGCCCTGGCCAGTTTGGCTCAGCGGTTAGAGTATCGTCCTGCGGTCCGGAGAGACCCGGGTTCGGTTCCCGCTAAGGGCACATACTTCGGTTGCAGTTTGTCCCCGGCTCTGGTTGGTCGTGCGGGTGGCAGCCACTCGATGTGTCCCTTCACGTCGATGTTTCTCTCTTTCTCTCCCTTCCTCTCTCTCCCTCCCACTCTATCTGTACAAAAAATGGAAAAATATCCTCGGGTGAGGATTAAAAAAAAAAAAGAATAAAAAGAATGAGGTGCGGATTTTGGTTTAACAGAATTAACAGAGAACTGAATGGCTCAATATATTACTGTCAGATTATGCTAATCTTATCATGATTTACTAACATAAACACAGTTTAGGAGAATAAATATTATACTAAATTTTAAAGTAATATAAATGTCTATCTCATAAATTTTATTATCTAAGAATTTATATGGATTTAAAAAATAATAGTCATGAAAATAGGTTAAGCTTTCTATTAATTGATTAGGCCTAACTCCCCCCAAAATATCTCCTGTGTGAAATTCAGTGAGAGGAGGATATATTGTTCATTAGTAAACTGTTCCCAGAAGCTTAGCAGTAAGCAAGGATAGACAGGTGCCATGGAAGCATCAGAATCCTGACAACATGCCAGTCAACTTCTCTGAGCATTTTTTTCAGATTTTTTATTTAAATTAGTACTAATAATCCCTCCCCAACTTTTGGCTATCCATAGTATAGCCACTTTATTACATTGCTCCCCTTCCTTAACTTGGCTAATAATTACCCCTCACAGTTATTAGTAAAGCAGAATTCAGAAGTCACAAAATATAGATGCTGCCTTCAGACATGTTTTGTTTGTCTTACACATTATTGTTCTAAGTTGTGTATGTGAACTCTCTTGGATGAGTACTCTCTGGTTTGCACAGTTGCCACGACTTCCTACTGCAGAACTAGCCAGCATTCAATAGCCATTATCTATCAGTCAAGTAAGTATTTTATTTTACCAGAGTCTTGGTTTCTGGTTTACTCTGACTACAGGCTCTGTGCCAGTCTCAATCTTTCTGTAGATCTTAGGGCAATCTTAGAACTTTCTAACTAAACCCCAGTGATTTCATCTCAGTGGGCACCATGCTCCTATTGCTATTAATTTTCATTGCTAATTGCCTCCCTAAATCTTAACACATAGTAAGTAGAAAAAAAGGGGATAAATGAATCATCTATCCTAAGGAAACTAATTAGTATATTAGTATTAGGAGTCCATACAAGCCAGAGTAGCATCCTGAATTTATGCAAAACCAGAAAAACTGGTGTCCACCAATTGCCAGAGTTTAGGAGAGAAGGTCAAGGTAGAAACCTTTGCTAGTTGGGACACCTGTCTCTAGCAGCTACAAGAGAGTCAGAAAGTGACTAAATCAAAAGCTTCATTCACATTTGGTCCTCAGGGGAGATTTAAAGATAAAATCTGAGCACCAGGAGAATGTTAAATAAAAGGGATACTGGGCTTAAAATGGTGTGAGACAGGTAGTGGTCTTGAATTATTTATGTATGTGTATTATTTTGAGTTAATTAAAACTCTCTGTAAAACAGTATTAATGTCCTTTCTTTTTCCTGTCACATAATTTATGTTTTTTTTTCTCGTCTTCAAAATTCCAATGAATATTTTATGCCTCTCAGTGCATAGCAAGTGTACTAGCTATCTTCTTTTTAACCCTTCAAAGCCACTCTATGCTTCTTCATCCTGCTCTCTGCTGTAGGTGGGGTGGTCCTTTGCCCTCTGGCTTCCAGCTGAGCTCAGCTAAAGAGGAGCTCCAATAGGAAATTGGAAATGGAAAAGAAGATCCAGTGTTTATTACCCTGCCTCCCTCTCTGCAGGGTCATCTTGGGCTGCTAGTGCCTCTCAAAAGAAGGTCACAATTCCTCTCAGCATGTCCTCCTCTCCTCCACTCTCTCCTTCAGGTTCTAATATACACATCTTCCCCTCATGTTTTCTGCCTAAGGATGGCAACAGCTGCACAAATACCAGCCCCTCATTACTGAGTAGTCCTATGGTTCCTTACACCCTATCCACACCTTTTAAATTAGTCACTTTGTATCTAAAACATGGGGAATAAGTAATGTGCAGTAGATCAGATAAACAGTTGGCATCAGGGAGTCCAATACCAAAGTGATAGCTGTTTCCTGATTGTTATGTCATTCATTAATTCACTTATTCATTCATTTATTAAATTTCTCACCTATTGAGTAAACTTTACTGAGCACATGAAAAGCCTTGAGATGAGTACTTTGGAAGTAGATGAGTGAGACAAAGTACCTCTCCTTAAAATTTTTAGATGAAAAATGGCAACAGAAAATCCAAGAAAGGCTGGTAGATAATCCTTAAAGCTTATTTTCTATTGACATGTTAGCAGCTAGCAGGATCCACAAAGTGGACTGAATTCAGGAAGTTTTCACCACATTATGGGAGGCACAGCAGTTTTGACAAAATCAAGAGAGGGGTCAGTCTTAGAGGAAAGAGGATATTGGGCAAGCTACCAAGATATGGTCTCAAGCACAGGAAACATGGTATTAATCAGAGCCAAAATACAAAGTAAGGACTGGCTCGCAAAATAAAAGAGTTGGCCAATTATCAGAATGAAAAAGAAAGGTCAGGGCTAGCCTGGCAATAAAGAGAATTGAGCATGAAAACAAGAATATTGGTCTGGAACGGCTAAAATGCTCTGGCAGAGATAAACCCTAGTGTCAAAATGAACTATCCCCCCTGCTGCTGATGGAAGGGGAGTGAGAAGGAAGAGATCTGCCACAGAGAAGAAAAGAGGGATGAAAAAGCTTACCAATTAGCATCAAATCCATGTGGGCGACTGACTGGCTGATAACCAACCTCTCAGATGAATGTAAAAACAGATTAGATAGCTACAAAATGCCTTATTTCCTTGGAACATAGTACTTTATAAGATCAGAGATGCATCATCAAGTCAATTAAGAGAAGTCAAATATATATTCAATTTTTCATGATATTTACAGAGTTAATGCAAGCATAAATGTCCTTGAAAACTAAATTTCTCTTTTGAAAATCAAATGATTTCAAATCCACTTTGGGGACTTGCTATATAAGTAAACCATGAGATTAAATCTTTTGTAAAGTTGAGAATCTCTTATATTATGTGAATATAATTTTCCCCTGATTATGTTTGTAAATTTGTGTATTAGATCCCCTTAAAATGGGAACCTTTCAAGATGAGGAGTAATATTGAACTAAGGCACCACTTGTGAGATTTAAACATGCCCCACACTGCCAGGCTCAGGATGTGACATTTAAAATTTTGTCAGTGATTCAAGATTGCTTCTAATTGTCTCACAGTCCAAGCAAAAGTGACACACTTTGCAGACAAATTTGTGAATGTTCCAAAACAAAACAAAGTATTTCAAGCCCAGAGCAATACTGGACAACAGAAAGACTGAGATCAGGGAGTATAGGGATTAGAGGAAACATCATCAGAGAAGGGGCAGCAACATCCATTCAGAACATAAGACAAAGAGAAGTGACTCAGGATGAGGCCAGGACCAGTGTTGGAAGTATGAACAAAAGCCACCCATGTCAAGCTGAGGTGGTGACTAAATTGAAACTGAAAAAATGAGTAACAAACTAGAAACATAAACAACAGAAGAGTTCTCAGAAAAGTCTGGAAAATTGGGAGCACGTAGGGTTACCCACTGTTCCTGTTTGCATGGAATTGAATAATTTTATGGAAGGCAGGACTTTCAGTTTTAAGACAGGGTAAATTGGGATGGTTGGTCACTCCAGATGCATCTGGTCCTGGGAAATAGTTAACAAGCCAGGTAGAGATAAAAATGTGGAGAACACTTACATAGTCACTTCTAGAACCTATAAATACTGTTTGATCCTTACTCCTAGTGTATTCGTTTCCTATTGCTGCTATTACAAAATACTACAACTTAGTGGTGTAAAACAACACACATTTATTAACTTATAATTCTGAGGACTGAAATAGAAATGAGTATCACTGGGTTGAAACCAAGGTGGCAGCAGAACTATGCTCTCTCCAGAGGTTCTTGGGGAGAATTTGTTTCCTAGCCTTTTCCAGCTTCTAGAGCTGCATGCCTTACTTTCCTTGATTGTTTCTTCCAGCTTCAAAGTCAACAGTGTAGTACCTTCAAGTCTCTCTACTTCCATCTTCATAATGACTTCTGTCTATCTCTGATGCCTCCTGCATCTCTCTTATAAAATCCTTGTGGTTACATTGGGTCTACCCAGATAATCCAGTATAACATACCTATCATAAAATGCTTAACCTGATCACTTTTAAAGCCCTTTTTGTTATATAAAGTAACATTCATGGGTTCTGGGGATTAGGGCATAGACATACATGGGAGACCAAAAGACTAGTTTGAGGGCTGAGGGTAGCAAGCTTGTCAGAGCTATAGGAGGGCAATGAGCGTTGAAATCACATCGTTCAGTTCTACTTTACCTCTATCTAACCCAGCCCTTATTTCCCCAACACTCAATAACTCTCTGGTGTGGGAAAAAGAGGAGAAAGCAAGAAAAGAAGGCAAGTTGGAGGGAGAATGAACAGAAGAGAAACACACAGGGGCTCTAAGATTCGGATATACTTGCCACTATTAGAACATGCCTATCATATCTCACTTTCGAGACTTTCCTAACAGCATGTTTATATAGTGTTTCCTAGTATATTAATTACTTTTTTAACACTCTTTGCAAGAGTCCTGTCAGGTTATCAGTATTCTCTAGATATTGCAGATGGGAAAACAAAGGCTCAAAATTTAAGCAGTTGGTCAAGGTTACCTTGCTCCAAAGTATAGGTCCAAAACTCAGAAGAAAAATGTGAGAAGACCTAGAATGTTCTGAAAATGCTTAGATCCTATGGCACACCAGAGGAATGATGAGTGTGTGAAAGAGTGAGCAAATGTGTGAGAGAGTGTGAGTGGATGTGAAGGTGGACGACCAAAGCCTAGCAGTGCAGAGCCATGGAGCAGAAAGTCCTGTGCTATGGAAAGAGCAGCCAGCTACCTCGGTAAGCAGCACATCAGGGTGCTTCTCTCTGTGCAGCAGGGAGGTCCCACCATTTTGGAAAATCCCTGGTCTTCCCTGGGAGTGGGCAGTGGGAGCAGCTAGGACCCAGCAACCTGAGCCCACCAGCACAACTGGCACCATCGACCAATGGACACTGTGTCTCAACACAGACCAGTGCACAGTAGTGGAGCTCCCAAGGTGCCGGTCATGGAAGCTGTGGAAGCCAGTGGCCCAGCACCAACCACCACAGTAGCAGGCAGATAATGGTCAAGATATAACCCCAGTAAAAGAGGCTGGGTAGCAGACATCCATACCAAGGCAACAGAAGCACAGACCAGCAACTGAGATCCATCCCCCAAAACGACAGCAAAAGCTGAGCAGGAAATGAGCCTCACTGGGCACCAGCACACCCCAGCAGCCAGCGGCCAGACCTGGGGCTCCACACAGGCCTGTACAGCCCAGCAGCTCACAAGTACAGTGGGAAGCCAGAGCCCCAGAGAGACTGGTGTGAACCAGCTGCCCACCCACGGCAACTGAAGGGCACAGAGAGGCCTGTGTGACCCAGCAGGGACTGTACAATCCAGTTAACCACAGGACATGTGAGGTGCAGAAGCACCAGAGAGGACTGTGCAACCCAGAAGGGACTGCAGGATCTAGTTAACCACAGGGCCTGTGGGGAGCTGAAGCACAAGAGATGCCTGTACGACCCACCAGAGACTAGGCTATCCACTTACCTTTGGGACTTGTAGGGTGCTGAAGCACCAGGGAGGCCTGTGAGACCCAGCAATGCAAACATAGGCACAGAGCAAGGTCCCCAAAGGGACTGTGCTATCCAGTTACCTGCAGGACCTGCAGAGTGCTGGGGCACCAGAAAGGCCTGTGTGACTCAGCTGCTCAAAAGATAGGCATAGAGTATGTAAAAATGGAGGCGGAGAGAATAGAAGCTGCACAGACCTTCCAGGACCAAAATGGAATTACAACTAAAATAAAGACAAATCCTCAGAAAAAAAGCAACAGAAAAGAAGCAGGACAGAAACATACAACCAGGGAAAGTAATGGGATCTGTGAAGGTGTGAGAGGGTAGCGGGCTGGGAGCCCATAACAGCAGCAGTCTTAGCTGTGAGCAGCGCCCTTAGGGAATAAAGACCAAGCACATTCCACAACACAGAGAGCCAGGACAGAGCACTAAAATAGCCATAGCCACTCACCTGGGGGCTATGGCAGAGGGAGGGCAGACTGGGCAGGAACTCTGTGGAAGCACCAGGGATTTGGAGTGCACCCAGAGTTATTGCTGACTTGCAGCCACAAAGGACAATGGCCACTGTACTCCTTCCCAGAGATGTGGGGAAAAGCAGCGCCACCACCACCTCAGAAATTCAGCCTTTCCCAAGTGGGGCAAAGAAATGAAAATTGAGGCTCATTAACAACCAGCATCTATTTCACCTCTGGAAATCCTCTTATGTAGAACACTAGGGCTACCTTCCAAGACAATGAGGAAATGAGACTACTAGCCTCCAGGAAAAAGCTAGAGGATAACTGAACTTTCCTGGGCTTCCAAATCTACCAGGAAAGTAAGACTTGACCATGTTGTTTAATGTAGGTTCACCCAGGCTCATCCAAACCCACCACAGGGAGTGGCAAACAGCAGAACATCAACACCCACAAGGAAAATTTGACAAACTCCAAAACCCATTGAGATAGCCAAAATGGTGAAACAAAGAAATAAATCCCAAATGAAAGAATAAGAGAACTCTATCAAAGATGAGATCAATGAAATTCAGCTAAGCAAATTATCAGAGGTAGAGTTCAGAGCCATAATCTTGAGGAAGCTCAACAGCATGACTAAGGACATCAGTGCCATGAGTAAAGATATAGAAACATTGAAAACCAACCAAGTGGAAATGAAGAATGACATAGCATAAATTAAGAACACATTGGAAGGACTAACCAGCAGAGTAGAGGAAACTGAGGACTGGATCAGTGAATTAGATGACAGAGTAGAAAAATCAACAACAACAACAACAACAAAAAAAAACAATTAAAAAACAGGAAGATAGCTTAAGAGAACTGTGGGACAACTGGAAATGTAATAACATTCGCATCATAGGAGTCCCCGAAAAAGATGAAAATGGGCAAAGATTACAGAATATATTTGAAGAAATAGTGACAGAAAACTTTCCTAACTTGGTGAAGGAAGAAAGCATTCAAATTCAAGAAGCAGAAAGAACCCCAAGTAAGAAGAACTCAAATAGGCCCACACCAAGACACAAAGTAATTAAAATGCCAAAAATTAAAGACAAAGAGAGAATCCTAAAGGCAGCAAGACATAAGCAACAGGTTACCTACAAAGGAAATCCCATAAGGCTCTCAGCTGATTTCTCAACAGAAACACTATAGGGCAGAAGGGAGTGGCATGAAGTAATTAAGGTCATGAAAAATGAGGATCTGAATTCTAGACTACTCTATACAGCAAGGCTATCATTCAAAATAGAAGGTCAAATAAAGTTTCCAGACCAAAAAAAAAAAAAAAAAAAAAAAGTCTAAGGGAATATATTAACACCAAACCAGCACTGCAAGATATAAAAAAAAAAAAAAAATGCTGTAATTAGTAGAAGAAATAGGAAGAAAAATATAACCACACTAAACAAAATGTCAATAAATAAGTACATATAAATTATCACCTTAAATGTGAATGGTTTGAATTCTCCTATTAAAAGACACACAGTAGCTGAGTGAATAAGAAAACATGACTCACATATATGTTGTTCACAAGAGACCCACCTCATAACAAAAGATTCCCATAGGGTGAAAGTGAAGGGATTAAAAAATTTTTTCAAGCAAAAAAAAAAAACAAAAACAAAAAACAGCTGAGGTAGCAATACTCATATTTGATAAAGTAGATTTCAAAATGAAGGCCATAACTAAAGACAAAGAAGGCCACTACATAATATTAAAAAGATCTATCCAACAAAAAGATATAACCTTGGTAAACATATATACACCCAATGTAGGAGCACCAACATATATTAAAAATCTTCTGGAGGACTTCAAAGGAGAAATCAACAGCAATACAATCATAGCAGGGGACTTCATTACTCCACTGACATCACTGGATAGATCTTCTAGACAAAAAATTAACAGGGAAACACAGACTCTAAATGAAGCGCTAGATCAAATGAATTTAATAGATATCTACAGAGAATTACACCCCAGAACCGCAGAGTTCATATTCTTCTCAAGTGCATATGGGACATTCTCAAAGATAGACCACATGTTAGGGCACAAACTAAGTTTCAACATGTTCAGGAAGACTGAAATCATATTAAGCATCTTCTCAAATCACAATGACATGCAACTATAAATCTATTGCAACAAGAATCTGCAAAGACATTTGAGAACATGAAGGCTAAATAACTTGTTATTGAAGAATGAATGGGTTACCATGGAGATCAAGGAAGAAATCAAAAACTTCCTGGAAGCCCATGAAAATAAACACACAAGAACACAAAATCTTGATTTCAGGCTGTTTTGAATGATGGTTGTTCTGTAGTTTAGTTGTAACTTTGATGTGGTTGTGGGAGGACGCGATACCGCGTTTACCTGCGCCGCCATCTTGACCAACCATCATTCAAAACCGCCTGAAATCAAGCTGAATGGAAGTCCTACATGTACAGAATTAAATCAGCAACCACATCCAGACTGGTAGCAGTGGCGGCGGCGAGAGGGGCTGCGGCAGCGACAGTGGCGGCCGTGGCGGTGGCGTGATGGGCTGGTCCCACACCCAAGTGTGGCAAATAAAAATCAGGAGGCTCCCACGGCTGGGAAGATCCTTCCTGAGGTCTGAGGGGTCCCCGTCCCACACCAGGTGCCCCGCTCAGGGTTCCAGTGCCAGGAAGAGAAGTCCCCATAACTTCTGGCTGGAAAAACCAGTGGAAACTGAGGCTCAGGGAAGCTGAAGCGGCTGGAGCCCCAGGAAGCTCCCTAAGGGCCCGCGCACGTACTTATGGGACTCTCTCCCTCTAAGCGTGGAGAGGAGGCAGCTCAAGGGGCACCAGAGACATACAGGGAAGAACTGAGCTGTTTGGCACTGGAGCGAGGGCTGGAGAGGGGGCTCTCTCAGGGACAAACTTGCTGTAAGAGTCCTTTGTTCCTTTGGTTAAACCTTCCCGGGCGCGGCAGACAGTCTCCATATCTGGGACTCCAGCAACCTGGCTCACACTGGTAGCCCTGCCCTGCTGACTCCCTGAGGCCCCGCCCCATCCCACCCAACTTTCAAGCCCACTCAAGCTGTTGCCACTTGATTAACCATAGGATTGGCCTGTCTTGGATCCTGCTTCAGGTTTTTCCTAAATTCTTTCAAATGAGCAGCATCTGGTCTCAGCGAGCCCCATACATCTCATTAAGTAATACACTGAAACAAACACAGGGAGACAGCCAAAATGAGGAGACAATGAAACAGGTCCCAAATGAAAGAACAGAACAAAACCCCAATAAAAGAACTAAGCGAAATGGACATAAGCAACCTAACAGATACTGAGTTCAAAATACTGCTTATAAGGATGCTCAATGAACTTAGTGAGAACATCAGTGAACTTAGGGAGGGCCTCAAGAGCATAAAAAAGGACCAGTTAGAAATCATGGATGCACAGTTAGAATTGAAGGAGGCATTAACTTCAATAATAGAGTATGTAAATCCAAGGAGCAAACCATTGATTTGGAATATAAGGAAGCAAAAATCACCCAATTAGAACAGCAAAAAGAAAAAAGAATCCAAAAAAAATGAGGATAGTGTAAGGAGCCTCTGGGACAACTTGAAGTGTGCCAACATTTGCATCTTGGGGGTGCCAGAAGGAGAAGAGCGAGAACAAGAAATCAAAAACCTGTTTGAAACAATAATGGCAGAAAACTTCCCTAACTTGGTGAAGGAAACAGACATACAAGTCCAGGAAGCACAGAGAGTCCCAAACAAGATGAACCCCAAGAGGCCCACACCAAGACACATCATCATCAAAATGCAAAAGGTTCAAGACAAAGAGAGAATCTTAAAAGCAGCAAGAGAAAGGCAGCTAGTTACCTACAAGGGAGTTCCCATTAGTCTGTCAGCTGATTTCTCAAAAGAAACTTTGCAGGCCAGAAGGGAGTGGCAAGAAATATTCAGAGTGATGAAAAGCAAGAACCTACAACCAAAATTACTCTATCCTGCAAAGCTGTCATTTAGAATCGATGGCCATATGTAGATTTTCCCAGACAAGAAAAAGTTAAAGGAATTCGTCACCACCAAACCGTTAGTATATGAAATGTTGAAGGGTCTTTTTGAAGAAAAAGATAAAATGTATGAACAAACAAAATGGCAATGAATACATATCTATCAACAATGGAATCTACAAACAAAATGAACAGGTAGAACAGAAACATTCTCATAGATACAGAGAACATTTTGTTGGTTGCCAGTTGGGAGGGGGGTTGGGGGAATGGGTGAAAAGGGTGAAGGGATTAAGAAGCATGAATTCATTGCTAGACTGACAAACCTCAAAGGAAAAGGGGTTGGGGGTATGGAAAGAAATAAACCAAAGAACTTTTATGCATAACCAATGGACACAGACAATAGTGTGGGAAAAGGTGGGAGGGGGGTGGGAGTGGTAAGGAGGGGGTCAATGGGGGAAAAATGTGGAACATCTGTAATACATTTTACATCCAACAATAAACATTTGAAAAAAGAGAAAGAAAAAAAATCTATGGGATGTAGCAAAAGCAGTTCTGAGAGGGAATTTTATAGCACTACAGTCCTGCCTCAAGAAGCAAGAAAGATTTCTAATACACTATCTAACCTCACAACTTAAAGAACTAGAAAGCAAGCAAACAAACAAAAAAACAAAAAAACCAGGGCAAGTAGAAGGAAGAAAATAGTAAAGATCAGAGCAGACATAAATGACCTGGAGACTTAAAAAACAAACAAACAAACAAAAAAAACACACAAAATAATTTAAAGTATCAATGAAACAAAGAGCTGGTTCTTTGAAAAGATAAACAAGATTGATGTATCATTAGCTAAACTTACCAAGAAAGAAAGAAAGAAACCAAATACACAAAATCAGAAATGAAAGATGAGAAATAACTGACACCACAGAATTACGAAGGATTGTTAACAAATATTATGAACAAGTATACGGCAAGAAATTTGACAATCTAAGCCAAATGAACAAATTTGTAGAAACACATAGTCTCCCAAAACTGAACTGGGAAGAGATAGAAAACTTGAACAGACCGATAACAACAAAGGAAATTTAAGATGTAATCAAGACTCTCCCAGCAAACAAAATCCGACGCCCAGAAGGCTTCATGGGGGAATTTTACCAAACATTCAAAGAAGAACTGATACCCATTCTCCTGAAACTATTTCAAAATATTGAAAAGAAGGAGGACTTCAAAACTTGTTTTATGAGGCCAGCATAATTCTCATTCCAAAAACCAGAAAGAGACACTATGAAGAAAGAAAATGACATATCAATATCCTTGATGAACATAGATGCCAAAATCCTGAACAAAATACTAGGAAATAGAATCCAGCAATACATCAAAAAACATTATTCTTGATGACCAAGTGAGATTCATCCCAGGAATGCAAAGCTGATCCAATATTCGCAAATCAATAAATGTGATACACCACATAACAAAAGGAAAGATGGATATCATATGATCATATCAATACATGCTAAAAAAACATTTGACAAAATCCAGCACCCATTTCTGATAAAAAACACTCAGCAATCTGGGAATAGAGGGATCATATCTTGACATAATTAAGGCCATATGTGAAGGACTTACAGCCAACATCATACTCAATGGGCAAAAATTAAAAGCATTTCCGTTAAGAACGGGAACAAGACAAGGATGCCCACTTTCGCCACTTTTATTTAACATAGTATTGGAAGTCTTAGCCACAGCAATCACACAGGAAGTAAAGAGAAAAGTGATCCAAATGGGAAAGGAGGAAGTTAAAATGTCATTATTCGCAGATGACATGATACTACATGTAGAAAACCCCAAAGACTCCATCAAAAATTTACTAGACTTAATAAATGAATTTGGCAAAGTAGCAGGATACAAAATTAAAGTCAAGAAATCAAGGGCATTCTAATACACCCATGATGAACTCCCACAAAGAGAAACTAAAAAAATAATCCTATGTACCATCACGAAAAAAAATTAATATACCAAGGAATAAACTTAACCAAAGAAGTAAAGGATCCATTCACAGAAAACTACAGGTCATTGAAAAAAGAAATAAAGGAAGATATAAAAAAGTGAAAGCACATACCTAATTCATGGATTGGAAGAATTAACATCATTAAAATGTCCATATTACCCAAAGCAATCTATAGATTCAATGCAATACCCATCAAAATACCAATGACATACTTCACAGAACTAGAAAAAAATACTTCAAAAGTTCATATGGAACCAAAAAAGACCTCAAATAGCCACAGCAATCTTCAAAAAAAAAAAAAGAACAAAGTTGGAGAGATCACATTACCAGATTTCAGGTTATACTACAAAGCCACTGTCATCAAAACAGCCTGGCACTGTCACAAGAACAGGCATATAGAGCAGTGGAACAGAACAGAGAATCCAGAAATGGACTCAAGGATATATGCTCAATTAATATTTGACAAAGGTGGCAAGAGCATACAGTGGAGTAAAGACAGCCTCTTTAATAAATGGTGTTGGTAAAATTGTAGAGCTACATGTAAAAAAATTAAAGTAGACCATCAACTTACACCATACACAAGAATAAACTCAATGCAGATAAAAGACTTAAATGCAACTCATGAATTCCTGAAAATCCTAGAAGAAACTGTAGGCAGCAAAATTTTAGACATCTACACAGCACAATTTTCACTGATACATCACCTAAGGCAACAGAAACAAAGGAGAAAATGAACACATGGGACTACATCAAACTCAAAAGCTTCTGCACCGCAAAAGATACAATCATCAAAACTGAAAGGCTACCCACTGTATGGGAGAGCATAATTGCCAATGATATATCAGATAAGGGGTAAATTTCCAATATAGAGAGAGTGCTCATACAACTCAACAAAAGACAAAGAACCCAATTAAAAATGGATGGAAGAAATAAATAGGCACCACATGAAACTGGACATAAAAATGGCTAAGAGGCATATGAAGAAATGCTCAACATCAGCAATCATGAGAGAAATGCAAATTAAAACAACAATGAAGTATCACCTCCCACCTGTCAGAATGGCCACCATCAACAAATCATCAAACAAGTGTTGGCGAGGGTGTGGAGAAAAGGGGACTCTAGTACACTGCTGGTGGGAATGTAGACTGGTACAGTCACTATAGAAAACAATATGGTGTTACCTCAAAAAATTAAAAATTGAACTTCCATTTGACCTAGTGATCCCACTTCTAGAAATATACCCTAAGAAGCCTGAAACACCACAGTAAGAATATATGTACCTCCATGTTTGTAGCAGCACTATTTACAATAGCTAAGATCTGGAAACAGCCCAAGTGTCCATCAGTAGACGAAAGGATAAAAAAGCTGTGGTACATATACACAATGGAGTACTATGCAGCTGTAAGAAAGAAAGATCTCTTATCCTTTGAGATGACATGGAGGGACCTGGAAAGTATTATCCTAAGTGAAACAAGCCAAACAGAGAAAGACAAGTATCATATGATCTCACTTATTTGTGGAATATAATGAACATAATATTCTGAGGAATGGCGTAGTTCCAGAGATGTGGAAGTCGGGTACAGACTGACAATCCCCAGAAGATGGAGTGGTGGGGGAGAGATAAACCACAAAACTTATATCCATGTATACATGAAAAATGGACTTGGACAACAAAGCTGGGGACAGGTCATGAAGAGTTGGGGAGGGGGGAATTAGTAGGGGAAAAGGAGAAACATCTGTATCAAAATTAAATAAATTAATTAATAAAAATTGTTATTAGGAATGAGGTGCTAATAATGACAGAAATCTTTAATGTTTGGGGTCTAAATAAAGCATGTGCAGCTGTAAATAGCAAAAAAAATAAATAAATGAAGTAGGAATAATAGTATTTACTTCCCTGAGTTACTGAGACAATTTAATTAACGATGATATGTAAAGTGTCTAACATAGTGCCTAGTTCAAAGCAGCATTTACATGTCAATTTTTTTTCTTAAGTCCAAGGGCTCAAGAAATTCATTTCTTCCCCAAAAATTCTTAGGACAACCCTGAACTCAACATTAGGAGCCCTTTGTTTCTAAGACAAAATTAAGTAAAGTAGAAAAATTGTGGCTTATACTTTCATCCGTACTAGTTTTTAACATCCCCTTTAAAATAAATAAAACTGTTTTTTTTTCCCCTAATTGTCACTTCAGACTTTTTACTTTCAGACCAGACTTGTGTCCAATTTTGGTAATAAAATATAGTCTTGTCTCATTTTGATATCTTTTAAGATATTAGTGTGTAATAGCAATGGTCCAAATCCAAAGGAGTTAATGAATTCTACTAGTGAATACTAAAAGGGGACTTTGTGATGTAAGAAAGCCTCTCAAGAAAAGACTAACTGAAGATAAATATCCCCACTGTCAAACACCAGCTGGGCCCAGAGCCTCCTATTTATGTTAGAGAGAACTCTCTCTTTTGTAAAGGAGTCCTCGAGCCTCATAGACCAGGTATGAATATTTCAGCAAAGATCTTTTGAGAAACCTTTGCTAGCTTTTTCAGAAAATAAAAATGCAAAGATTGAGACAGAATATTTAAGCCTCATGCATTATTTGTGATTTGAGATGTTGATCATGAAAGAAAATTTGTATTTCAATTGCCTATGCTGCCACTTAGGAAATTTGGTCCTAAGAGACTCAAAAATTTTGAGACTTTGAGCTGCCATTGACATTTAAGCTTGACTTAGAGGAATGGTGACTGCAGAAACTGTGAAAGAAATGTGATTTGCAGCAACAAAAACCTTTAAAAATTATTTGCTTTTCTGAGCCTTTCCCTCCAAATCCCTGACACTCCAGCTGAAGGATGAATTCCCAAAGTCAGAAAAGTTACATTAGGAAACAAAGATCACAAATGATTAAAGTGAGTTTTTCAAAATCTGGACATATTTTATAAATAATAACATTATTAATAATAATAAAATGAGAAAAATCAGGTTTTTACTATGATGCTTGGATTTTTAAAAAAAGATTATCATAGAATATCAGCATTGAATTAGTGTTAAGAGAATTTTTCATTTTAACATTGCCTAAATAACTAATAAAATAACTTTGGACAGGTCCCATCATTTCTCTTGGTTTCAATGTTTAATCTATGCATAAATAATGGTATTAGCCCATTATTTCTAAGGTTTCCAATAATGTCAAGATTCTATAGATAATAGATATAAGCTTTATTTTAGGATTCTAATATGTAATTAGGAAGTCAGATTGAAGGCAAAAAAAGAGGGTAAGTGGAGGGGAGAGAACCATTTGTATTCCTGCCAAGCTAGAATAAAATAATGATTTTCTTCCTGTCAACAAAAGGCTTAAATTAGCAGATAGTTAGACATAATCAGTAAAGGACTTCAAAGAGTTGGCTTTGGGGACAGCCAAAAGTTGACTCTAGTAAATATAGTCTTTGTCCACATGCAATATTCAATTCCCAACCACTTAGTCCTGCCATGCCTCAGAATTAGTTGTAAAGATGATAAAATAAAATAATAAAATCATTACAATACAATACAATGAATCTAAGTTATAACTACTTTGTGTCCTTGCTATGTTACAACTTGTCAGCACCAAACACTAAAAAATAACTGAATTTATCAAGAGAGCAAGTTTTGATAGAAGAGTAGAGTATAACAATAACAACTAATTTGGAGACCTGCCAGGTAAGGTTGCAAGTCCTACTAATAGATGATCAATTTATTGAGGTTATGCCTGTTACCCCAACAAGAAGTCTATTGTTGAAGTTGTACTAACTTCCCAGCATAGCAGTATGATAAATCAGTTTTAGAACTTTGCTTTGGACTTTGCTTTTCTTCTTTTAACTGCCGTTTAAAATTTCCTGCCCTGTGAATGATTAACTCAGGCCCATGCAAAATGAATGCTAGCTAATCTGACAATTCAATCAAATGGAGTAGTGAGCATTTAAGACCTAATAGTAAAATGAAAATATATTCATAAATATTCCCTCTGTAGTTTAAAATATTAGCTCTTGAGTAAAATAAATATGGTTTCTGATCCCAGATTTACTACTTTTATAAGCTGTGAAACCTTGAACATTTAACCCTTCTGTGCCTCAATTTTCCTATCCTGAGCAATTGGGTAGTACTTACCTTACAGAGTTTTGTGTTACATAAGAGAAAGCATGAAATGAAATACCTGACCCAGAAAAAAATATTCAGTATCTGTTGTCTCTATCCTTCCCTTCCTAATCTTCATCTTTTGCCAAAACAACTTACTTGTTCTAGCTCTCACTGGTCTTCCGTTTTGATTTTACCCATGTGATTAACCAGTGATTATCATAAAGGTATCAAAAGCCATATATGGTTGCAGCAAATATGCCCTGGGAGGCTATTAACAAAGATTGCAGTATGGTTCCATCTCCTATTCCAGAGATTCTACTGACTTTTGATGCCTTCAATTTATTCAGATAAGATGGCAATCCAACATTTCTTGGTTTGAGAAATACTATTCCAAAGGCATTTAGTGAAGCAAATCAACATCTAAGGAACTGCAACAACAAGGAACAGTAAAGGGGGAGTCCTGAGCATAAAGTAAAGTTATTCCAGGACAAATCCATTGTTATTTTAATACTCAGGATCCATCTAGGCTGTCTTCCTCAGAGGGATAATAACACATTTCTCCTACATTTTTCAGTTGCACAAGGGTATTCACCTTCTCAGAATTGCTACTACTGTAGACACTTTCAAACAAACTCATCAAACTCTTGGGCACTAATACATCTAAAGAACAGAGAATAGAGAGGGTCAGACATTAGCTTAGATATACCTTTGTTAATTAGCTCATTACTAAGGCAGCAATTTAATTCCTCCAGGCTTTAATTCACAGAAAAGCAAACTGTAATTTTCTGACAGGAGCTGAGTAGCTAGCTGTGGCCGTCACCTTTATTATTCCAGACAGCCAGGCACTCACAACTGTCAATGTGCCCTTATGCCACTGCAGAGGAAATCCATACCAATGGGCAGTGGGGAAAATAGACAAAATTTTTGATAGCTGCTTAAGAAAGACACAACAGAATCATCCCAGGGCATAATGTGGACCTTTTGGTCTTCAGAAAATAACTCTGCAGATCAATCTGGTACCTTAATATAATTTATGTGATATCAGGTTGCATCTGAATGCCACAGCTGTTAAGACCCTGGAAGGTTGGGTGCCAAATAAAGCCCTACAAGGATCTCTCTTGATAACAATACCAGATGTGAGGTTTGACAGACACAATCTTACCTCATTAATTTAAATGATACAGAGAAGACTACTGTTAATTAGTATAAGTCTAAATTCCATATTTATGAATCTACAGAGCTTTGGGACATTCATATATATCCAATGATTCAGGAGCTCATAAGCAAGGGATCCATTCAGGAGTTCTTTAATGCAAAAAATAAATATTTTAAATTAACTGGTAAGGGACAAACCAATAAGTGCAACAGGCATTTTCCAATCTTGAAACAAAGAGGACTTTATTGGACCAGTAGAACTTGAGTGTGGATGCAAAAAAAGGGCTGGACTTAGAAAATCAAAGAGTAGAGGCAATGGTTTTTCAACTATGCTAGTTATTTCCTTTAAGTTCAAGGAACAAAGGCACAATCAGGTTACTCCGGTAAGAATAGAAGTAACCTTCCAGAGTAAGATTACTTGAGCCACTAGGAAATATAGAAACTGGTCTCAGCAGTTCTGCAGCCATGCATTGTATGGACCTTAAATATATTTTAGGATGTAAAATTTTAGTAACTGAATAGCAACTCTAAAAATTCAACAAATAACTAGAAAGTAGGTGTCTACTACTTTTAACTCTAATCATTATTTTACATAATCTATTTTCACCTTGTCTCTGTTTTCCTCCCTTTATGTACATCTTTATATATTCCTACTCTCTTATGAATGACTTAATAGTCTCTTTTCCCCAATTATCTTTCTGCTTATTTGTGGCTTCTGATTTTTATATCTTGTGTGTTTCCAGATTCTTGCCTACTCTACCACCTACTGACACTCTCTGTGTTTTTATACATGTGCCACAACACAGAGAATCTAAATTTGTTGACTTGTCACTGTCAAGTTTGGAGCATCCCTATTACCAGAGCTCTTATGCTAAACCACCCATCGATCACTTACCTGTCTGGATGACTAGGTTTGAGTAAGGCCCATTCATCTATGGCTGGGATGGTAGAATCATTTTGCACAAAACATGGTGATAGTCCATGAAAAATTATCAGAAAGAGCCACAGGACAGACTTCTCACAGTGAGTAGTATGTCTGGTCCCATCTTTCATGGTCTGTCCACCAAGCTGGACATAAAATATATATATATATATATATACTAATGTACGTATGCTTGGGAAATAATGAATATATCAGTGTATTGGTTTGTTAGGTTTGCCATAACAAAATGCCTAAGATTGGATGGCTTAAATAATACATAGTTATTTTGTTGTAGTTCTGGAGGCTAAAAGTTCAAGATCAAGGTGTCAACAGATTTGGTTTTTCCTAAAATTCTCTTCTTGGCTTGCAGATGACCACCTTCTCACTATGTCCTCACATGACGCATAGTCTTTCTTCTCTATGTGTACATCCCTGGTTCTTCTCCACATGTCCAAATTTGTTCTTCTTATAAAAACAGTCAGATTGAATTAGGAACCACCCTAGAAGTCTAATTTTTACTTAATTTCTTCTTTAAATGTACTATCTTAAAATATAATCATATTCTGGGATACTGGAGATTAGGTCTTCACCATATGAAATGGTGGGTGATATAATTAAGCTCGTAACAATGAGCATGACTGAAGAGGAGTGAGGAAATAGGGGAAGAAAAAATGTTTGTGAAGTACCTGCTATATGAGGTACTATGCTAGGTGCTTCTATAAAGGTTTTCTTGTTTAATTCTCAAAATAACTCCCATGAGATTGTCACTTGTTTGAATTTTATAGAAGAGGAAAGTGAATATCAAATAGCTTAAGATTATACAATAATTTAGTTAAAATTCAACCACAGGTATGAATTACTCTTAAGCCAGTATTCTTGTCACTAAACACTGCCACTGCCTAGAGCTACTAAGATAGATAGATACATTTGGGAATGTAAGAATTGACTCTATTTTGCTATTTATCACAGCATATGTTGCAATATATTTACATTCAGAGAAGGGGGTAAATGTCAGGGCAAGTAGTATGATAAAGAATCATTGAAGTGTTTGAATTGGGAATAGAGAATAGTGATATGGAAAACAATGTTTTAGGGAAACTAGTAAGAGCTAACTTTTATTGAGTGCTTATTATGTGTCCGACATTGTAATAAGTGTTTTCCATGGATTTTTAAAATCACAACAAACATATGGGATAAATATTACTATTATCTGCATTTTACAGAGGAAGAAATTGAGACAGATTAAAGTAACTTGCACAAACTCATATAATCTATATGTGGCAGAGCTGAGATTTGAGCACAAGCAGTCTGGCTCAGAAATTAATCTGATGTATAATGTAAAGGATGAAATATAGGGGAAAGTTTCTGGAAATAAGGAGACAAATTTGTAGATTATTGTAAAGTCTAAATTCAAGATGATGAAGGCTGGATCAGGGTGATAGAGATAGAAAAGAAAGGAAGGGATCTATTTGAGAGACACTGGTGAAGGACCACTGCAGCTTTTCACTGTTAGGAACAGAATATCTGCAGAGAATGAGACAGAATAGCTTGTCTTCCAGTTCTTTCTAAAAGCTACCACTAGGTTCCTTATCTATTCACCATGACTAAAACAGAAGGAAACAAATGATCGAGTCCTGCAGACGTTTTTCTCTAAAGCAATAGCCTAAACACACATGACTTGTTTATTTGAATCAAAACGTAGTGATTTTCTAATCTCAAAGGAGAGAGGCACTTGCCCCCACCAAACAAGAGTCTAACTACCACCTATTGTATTTACTGGTGATTTATACACAATGGTTTTCTTAGCATTGAGGAACTAACAATTTGGTTGAAGTTAAAGTAAAATTTCTAAGATTTCAGAAATTATATTATAAAAGGATGCAGTATCTTATCCAGAATTAAGCATTTTGCCTAGTATTAACAAATAAAATTTAATGCACCTTTACAAAGGTATTGAAAGCATTTTTTATGAATGTTGACAACCTCTAGCCTAACCAACGAGCACACGTGTTACAAAATTATGGAGATTTGATTGAAAAAAGTTTACAAACTAGATTAATTGTTGACTGACCATCTTCAAAATACCTGTTTGTCAAAGAAAAAAATGATGTATTTTTTTTCTACATCATATTCATTTATTCAAAAATGAAAGTGAAAAGGGAGGGAAACAAATGCTTGGTAAGTGCCTCCTACCTAGGTGCTGCCATACACATGATCACTTTTCAGTTTAAAGATTGCTGTCATACCATAGTTGTAACCCATTCATTTTGTTTTCTGCCTTCAGGAAAGCTATTTCCCAAGAAGCACATTTAGCTTTGGTAGAAAAAACTGGGAGTCAAGTGTAGCCAGTATATTGGGTGACTGTGTATTGATTGACATTCAAAGACGAATGCATATATGGCAACAGATGAAGTAGTTGGGGCACCAGTGACCTAATGGCCAAAACAGTCAGTGATACAAGACAAAGTCATGTTGATCTCCAGCACAGACAACAAACATGTCAGAACAGCACTGAGTTGAGCAGCTCTGTCAAAGCTTGATGCCATGCTGATGATACCCTAGACAGAACGGATAGAATGCAAAGATACTTATATTTTCCAAGGCCACTGCTGGAACCTGAGAGTGGTGACTGAGAGATGTGATTACTGTAAGACATAATAAGTTATTTCAAATAAGAAACTTATTTCCTGAAAATATTTCTGTTTTTAAGTTAGGGATCATATGCATAAAATCACAATCATGATTCATTTTATCAAACATACTTATTCCTAAATGCTGAGAATTAGTAGTTATCTGGATACTGGGGGAGGCCTGAAAACCAATTTTGCTTTCTCTGATTGTCTATCTTTTTTTATTTTCTTTACAATAAAGTTATTATCAGGACAATTCATTGCAAAGCACTATTACTTTAAAGAGAAAATTTGACTTTTCTTTCCCCAGGCCAAATTCAATACCAATCTTTGCCATTATCTTTAGTCTATATGAAGACCCTGGAGCAAGATAATCCATCCAAAAGCAACAAAGTGGCTCCTCTCTCAATTTGCTCTATTCAATGTCCTGAGGCCCCCAGTGAAATTTTAAGTGGTCATTCAGCACTTAATTTTACTTTCAAGCCCTTCACAATATCTCTTTGCTCTGGTAAGGAAAATCATTGCTAGCAACATTTCAAAATGCTACCATGAATTTAGAAGCAAGGTTTGGCCAAAATAAAATCAAATTCTGTGGAGCCAGGCAGTTCTGAATTTCAGCCATTTTATTCATTGCATGGACTTAAGTAATTTAATCTCTGAGTCTCAGTTTCTTCACCTATGAAATGAAAAAAAAAATTACATATTGCCTTATAAGTTTTTGCAAGGATTAAATGAGGCAATGCATAAAGAGTTTAGCACAGTGCTGAGTAAGTATTCAAACTACCTTAGGTGTTAAAATTAATATTAATAAAATTTACCTATGGAAATGTTTATCCTTTTTTCTTTCTATTGTGCTTTCCATTATAGAAAAGCTAAAGAAAGAATGACAACCAATTACAGGTGCCCATATTTTCTCATATTTCTAAAACTTACAATAAAGCAGCCCCTTTCCTGCAACTTCGCAAGTAACTCAAAACTGATTTTTACACAAGGGTTATTATTTGTACTTGAGTATAGTGCATGGCTCTAGATTTAATTATTCAGTTATATTAGGTTCTGTCTAGGGCATTAGTACAGAAATACGAGGCATAGCAAACATGAATTTCCCTGGTCACAGGCTCAGACATGCTGAAAAAAAAAAATATATATATATAATCAGCGGTTCTCAATCTGTGGGTCACAACCCCTTTGGGGGTCAAACAACCCTTTCACAGGGGTCACCTAAGACCATCGGAAAACATATTTCCAATGATCTTAGGAACTGAGACACTGCTCCTCTATTCATCTCCAGGTGGGTCCGCCCATATGCAGATATGCCCACATACAGATATGCCCACATACAAGTACCCGTTGTGATGACATCATCTCGCCAACCCCGTCACATACACCTGTATTTGTACAAATACAGGTGTATGTGACGGGGTTGGCACCATGATGTACTTATACAGACTAGTCACACATGTGTAGAGAGCAGCTACTCTGTTAAAAGCAGCTACTGTGTTGAAAGCAGCAGTATTGGAGGTAAAACAACACTTTATAAATAATAATTACTGGGTAAATGTAAAATCATGTACTGTAAAATCATTAACTACTGCAAAAAAAAAAAAATCTGTACCATGGGAACTTAATCTGGATGCTAATCGGTCTTTTTATATTCAGCTGTAGTTGATGTGAATACTGCCCCCTTGTGATAGTAACAGGTATGCAAAGAAAAACAAAAAAACCACACAGAATAGTAAACAATAGAAAACATTAATGAACTGTATTGACTAAACTATGCCATGTATCATCTTTTGTATTGTTAAAGCTATTGTTATATATTATTTTCATTATCAAACCATCCCATGACAATGTATCTTGTAGAGAAGAATGTTTAAAAAAGAAAATACAGTGAGGATTTTTTACACTATGGTTTTTTACCTTAATAATTACAGTAGGAATTGTGAAACCACAATATGTTATTTGTTGTAAAGTTCTATCCGCCGAATCAACAAACTTGATTGCCATTTTTATAGAAAGCATCTGAGCGTTGCCAGCAAGGATACCAACTATTTTAGAAGCAAAGCTGATGGACTCAAGAAAACCAGACTTGACACTGGTGCAAATACCACAAACAAAATGTAGCATCTATTGAAACTTCATATTTAGTGGCACTCAGAATCGCCAGAGCTATGAAACCTCACACTATTGCTAAGGATTTACTATTGCCAGTGGCCAAAGACATTGTTCGAGTTATGATCAAAGAAGAATTTGTTACAAAATTGAGGCAATTTTCTTATCTAATGACACTGTCCACAGAAGAATAGATTACATGTCTGCTGATGTTCTTGATCAGGTAATCCAGGAAATTAAATCTGCTCCACTTCCAATATTTAGCATCCAGCTTGATGAATCTACAGACATTGCAAACTGTTCACAGTTACTGGTTTACGTGAGGTACATTAATGATGACTTTAAAGATGAGTGTTTTTTTTTTTTTTTTGTAAACCTCTTGAAATGACAACCACTGCATTTGACACAGTTGGTTTATATCTTAAAGAGCATAAGGTCTCTTGGGAAAAGGTTTGTGGTGTTTACACAGACGGTGCCCCAGCTATGCTAGGATGTGGATCTGAATTTCAATATTTGGTACTGAATGAGTCACCCAAAGTCGTTGGAACTCACTGTATGATTCATTGGCAAATATTAGCAATGAAGATGTGCCACAAGAGTTACAAGAAGGAATGAAAAGTGTCATAAATTCTGTCAATTTTGTAAAGGTGAGCACTTTAAACAGTTGACTGTTTTCCCAACTGTGCAATGAGTTGGATGTGCCAAACATTTCTCTGCTATTTCACACTGAAGTGAGATGATTGTCAACAGGAAGTTTTAAAATGTGTTTTTGAGCTTCGTGATGAACTCAAAACATTTTTTAATCAGAAAACAAGACCGCAGTTCAAAGCACTTTTCAGCAATAAAAGTGAACTTCAGAAAATAGCTTACTTGGTTGAAATCTTTGCCATCGTGAATGAGTTAAATTTATCACTGCAAGGACCAAATGCAACATGCCTCAATTTGTCTGAAAAGATCTGATCATTCCAAATGAAACTTCAGCTTTGGCAAAAAAAAAAATGGATAAAAATAAAATTTACATGTGCCCTACCTTATCTGCTTTCTTTGAGGAACATGACATTGAACCAGACAAAAGGATTATGATGATAATTTCTGTGAAAGAACATTTGCACATGCTTGCAGACAAAATTTCATTGTACTTTCCAAATCTACCTGACACCTCATTTGCACTCGCTACAAGCTCATTTACAGTCAAAGTCGAAAATGTTCCTGAGAAAGCACAATAGTTCATTGAACTTATTAACAGCGATGCAGCAATAACAGCTTTCTCTATAATGTCAGTTACAAAATTTTGGATCAAGTGTTTGGAGTCATATCCTGTTCTGACTGAGACTGTGCTGCGCCTTCTTCCATTTCCAACAACATATCTTTGTGAAACAGGGTTTCCCAGCTTGTTGGTTATCAAGTCTAAATACAGAAGTAGACTTGTTGTGGAAGATGATCTTTGTTTTGCTCTTGCAAAGACTGACCCAAGAATTTCTGATCTGGTGAGAAAGAAGCAATCTCAACCTTTACACTGACATTGTTTTTTGACGCATGCTGTCACAAAATGAAGCAATGCAGTTTACTGTTGTTATAAGACTGTTACCCATGCTACACCAGGATTCAAGACAAAATTGTGTTTATTTGTAATTAGAAATAATTACGTCACAATACATAATTAAATATTGTTTTGTGATTAATCACTATGCTTTATTTTTGTTCAATTTGTAACAATAAAAATACATCCTGCATAACAGATATTTGCATTACAATTCATAACAGTAGCAAAATTACAGTTATAAAGTAGAAACAAAAATAATTTTATGGTCAAAATAATGGCGGCAGGGTGAATGAAAGCTACACAGACCATCTTCAATTACCAAATGGAATTACAACAAAAATAAAGACAAATTATACAAAAAAAGGCAACAGAAAAGCAGCTTAGAGGACCATATAACAAGGGACACTGACTCAATCCTGGTAGGACTGCTAAGGCGCAAGAAAGGGGCGGGGAGCCCACATACAGCAGAGGCCTTAGCTGTGAGCAGTGCCCTCAGATTAAACTCCCAAGAGGCTCCACAATGCAGAGCTAGGACAAATGCTAAAATAGCCACAGCCACTCACCTTGAGCTCTGGTAGAGGGAGGGTGAACTGAAATGGAACTGTGTGGGGACACTCAGGATTTGGAGGGTGCTCAGAGCTTTTGCTGAGTTGTAGCCACGCAGGTCAGTGGTCATTGTACTCTTTCCCAGGGCTCTGGGGAGAGGTGGCAGCCCCACACTTGGAAATTCAACCCCACCAGTGGCCAAAAAATGCAAATTAAAGCCTATTAACAACCAGCATCTGCCCCCACCTTCTGGAAATCCCATTATTCTGAGCACCTGCGGAAATTTTTCATTCAATTGAGAAGTCAAGGCTCTTCAAGTAACTGTGACTAATATTCTCCAGGCAAAAAGCTTGAGGACAACTGATCCATTCCTGGGCTTGCAACTCTGCCCAGGAAGGTAAAACTTGACAGTGGTGTTTAACATGAGTCCTCTCAACCTCATCCAACCCAGCAGAGGTTGCCACAAACAACAGAACACCCACAGGAAAGTAAGCCTTGACAGTGGTTTTTAAAGTGGATTCTCCCTGGCTCATCCAAACTCAGGAGAGGGAGCCACAAACAGTAGAACACCAACACCCACAGAAAAAAAATTGGAAGGCTCCAAAACCCACTGAGATAGCCAAAATGGTTAAACAAAGAAACAAATCGCAAATAAAAGAACAAGAAACCATTCCTGAAGATGAGATAAATGAGGTGAAGTTAAGCAAGTGAACATAACTAGAATTCAGAGCCATGATCATGAGGAAGCTCAACAGCATGTGTAAGGACATGAGCACCATGAGTAAAGACATATAAATGTTGAAAATCAACCAGTTGGAAATTAAAAACCACCAAGAAGGAATGAAGACTGACATATCAGAAGTAAAGAACACATTGGAAGGCCTAAACAGCAGAGTAGAGGAAGCTGAGGTCAAGATCAGTGAATTAGAAGACAGGGTAGAAAAAAATCAACCAATCAGAAAATCAAAAGGAAAAAAAAAAAAAAACAGAAAGACAGCATAAGATAACTGTGGGACAACTGGAAACATAATAACACTCACATCGTAGAAGTCTCTGAAGAAAGAAAAAGCAAGGGTTAGAGAATATATTCAAAGAAATAGTGACAGAAAACTTCCCTAAGTTGGTGAAGGAAGAAGGCATTCAAGTTCAAGCAGCACAGAGACGCCAAGTAAGAAGAACCCAAACAGGCTCACACCAAGACACATAGTAATTATAATGCCAAAAATTAAAGACTAAGAGAGAATCTTAAAAGCAGTATGAGATAAGTAATAGGTTACCTACAAAGAACGCCCATAAGGCTCTCAGCTAACTTCTCAACGGAAACTTTACAGGCCAGAAAAGAATGGCATGAAGTAATCAAGGTCAAGAAAAACAAGGATCGGAATCCAAGACTACTCTATACAGCAAGGCTATCATTCAAAATAGAAGGTCAAATAAAGAGCTTTCCAGACAAAAAAAAAAAAAAAAAAAAAAAGGCTAAGGGAATACATTAGCACCAAACCAGCACTGCAAAAAATGTTAAAAGGACTACTGTAATTACTAGAAGAAATAGGAAGAAAAATAGAACCACACAATACAAAAATGGCAATAAATAAGTACATATCAATTATCACTTTAAAGGTGAATGGTTTGAATACTTCAATAAAAAGACACAGAGTAGCTGATTGAATAAGAAAGCATAACTCACATATATGTTATTAACAAGAGACTCATCTCACAACAAAAGACTAACATTGTTTGAAAGTGAAGGGATAGAAAAAAATATTTCAAGCAAACAAAAAGGAAAGAAAAGCTGGGGTAGCAATACTCATACATAATAAATAGATTTTCAAATGAAGGTCATAATTAGAGACAAAGAAGGCCACTACATTATATTGAAAGGATCTATCCAACAGGAAGATATAACCTTGATAAACATATATGCACCCAATACGAGACCATCAAAGTATATTAAAAATCTTCTGCAGAACTTCAAAGGAGAAATTGACAGCAATACAATTATAGCAAGAAACTTCAACACCTCACTGACATCACTGGATAGATCCTCTATACAAAAAATTAGCAAGGAAACAGAGACTCTAAATGAAGCACTACACCAAAAGGATTTAATAGATATCTACAGAGAATTACACCCCAAAACTACAGAATTCACATTCTTCTCAAGTGCACATGGGACATTCTCAAAGATACACCTCATGTTAGGGCACAAACTAAGTCTCTACAAGTTCAAGAACACTGAAATTATAACAAGCATCTTCTCAGATCACAATGGCATGAAACTAGAAATCAATTGCAAGAAGAACATACAAAGTCATTTGAACACATGGAAGCTAAATAGAATGTTATTAAACAATGAATGGGTTACAGAGGGGATAAAGGAACAAATTAAAAACTTCCTGGAAAACAATGAAAATGAACACACAACAACACAAAATCTATGGGATGCAGCAAAAGCAGTTCTGAGAGAGAATTTCATAGCACTACAGGCCTACCTCAAAATACAAGAAAAATTTCCAATAGATTATTTAACCTCACAACTTAAAGAACTAGAAAACAAACATAAAGAAAACCCAAGAGCAAGTAAAAGGAAGTAAAGAGTAAAGATCAGAGCAGAAATAAATGACATAGAGTCCAAAAAAATATTTCGAAGGATCAATGAAACAAACAGCTGTTTTTTTGAAAAGATAAACAAGATTGATGGACCCTTAGCTAGACTCACCAAGAAACAAAAAGGGAGAACCCAAACAAAATCAGAAATGAAAGAGAAGTAACGACTGACACCACAGAAATACAAAAGATCATTAACAGCTACTACGAACAATTATATGGCAACAAATTCCACAATCTAAGCGAAATAAAAAAATTCTAGAAACACATAGTCTCCCAAAACTGGACTGGGAAGAGATGGAAAACTTGAACAGACCAATAACAACAAAAGAAATTGAAGATGTAATCGAAACTCTTCCAGCAAACAAAAGCCCAGGCCCGGATGGCTTCAAGGGGGAGTTTTACCGAACATTCAAAGAAGAACTAACACCAATTCTCAGAAAACTATTTCAAAAAATTCAAGAAGAAGGAACACTTCCAAACTTGTTTTATGAGTCCAACATAATTCTAATTCCAAAACCAAAAAAAGACATTACAAAGACAGAAAACTAAAGACCAATATCCATGATGAACATAGATGCCAAAATCCTGAACAAAATACTAGCAAATTGAATCCAGCAATACATCAATAAAATTATTCACCATGACCAAGTGGGATTCATCCCAGGAATGCAAGGCTGGTAGAATATTCGCAAATTAATAAATGTGATACACCACATAAATAAAATGAAAAATAAAACTACATGATCATACCAATAGATGCCGAAAAAGCCTTTGACAAAATCCAGCATCCATTTCTGATAAAAGTTCTCAGCAATGTGGGAATAGAGGGATCATATCTCAACAAAATAAAGGCCATATATGAAAAACCTACAGCCAACATTGTACTCAATGGGCAAAAATAACAAGCGTTTCCCTTAAGAACAGGAACGAGACATGGATGCCCACTTTCCACACTCTTATTTAACATAGTACTAGAAGTCTTGGCCAAGGCAATCAGACAGGAGGAAAAACCAAAAGGGATCCAAATTGGAAAGCAGGAAGTGAAACTGTCATTATTTGCAAATGACATGATACTATGCGTAGAAAACCCCAAAGACTCCATCAAAATTTTACTAGACTTAATAAATGAATTTGGCAAAGTAGAAGGATACAAAATTAACGTCAAGAAACTGACAGCATTCATATAACCAATGGTGAAATAACAGAAAAAGGAACTAAGAAAACAATCCCATTTATCATTGTGGCAAAAAATTTAAGATACCTAGGAATAACCTTAACCAAAGAAATAAAGGACCTATTTGCAGAAAACTACAGGTCATTGAAAAAAGTAATAGAGGAAGATATAAAAAAGTGGAAGCACATACCTTGTTCATGGGTTGGGAGAATTAACATCATTAAAATGTCCATATTACCCAAAGCAATCTATAGAGTCAATGCAATCCCCATCAAAATACCAATGACACACTTCACAGAACTAGAACAAATACTTCAAAAGTTCATATGGAAACAAAGAAGACCTCAAACAGCCACAGCAATCTTAAAAAAAAAAAAGAAAAAAAGAAAAGAAAAAGTTGGAGGGATCACATTACCAGATTTCAGGTTATACTACAAAACCACAGTAATGAAAACAGCCTGGTACTGGCACAAGAACAGAACAGGCATATAAACCAGTGGAACAGAACAGAGAAACCAGAAATGGACCCAAGGCAATACGCTCAATTAATATTTGACAAAGGTGGCAAAAGCATACATTGGAGTAAAAACAACCTCTTTAATAAATGGTGCTGGGAAAATTGAACAGCTACATGCAAAAAAAAAAAAAAAAAAAAAAAAATGAAGCTAGACCATCAACTTACATCATGCACAAGAATCAACTCAAAATGGTTAAAAGATTTAAATGTGACTCATGAATCCATAAAAATCCTAGAAGAAACTGTAGGCAGCCCTGGCCGGTTTGGCTCAGCGGTTAGAGCATCAGCCTGCGGTCCGGAGAGACCCGGGTTCGGTTCCCGCTAAGGGCATGTACCTTGGTTGCAGTTTGTCTCCGGCCCTGGTTGGTTGTGCGGGTGGCGGCCACTCGATGTGTCCCTTTCACATCGATGTTTCTCTCTCTCTCTGTTCCTCTCTCTCCCTCCCACTCTATCTGAACAAAGAATGGAAAAATGTCCTCGAGTGAGGATGATTAAAAAAAAATAAAAGGAGAAACTGTAGGCAGCAAAATTTCAGACATCATACGCAGCAGAATTTTCACTGATACATCACCTAAGGCAACAGAAACAAAGGAGAAAATGAACATGTGGGACTACATCAAACTCAAAAGCCTCTGCACAGCAAAAGATACAATCATCAGAATGGAAAGGCAACCCACTGTATGGGAGAGCATAATTGCCAATGATATATCTGATATAGGGTTAATTTCCAATATATATAGAGTGCTCATACAACTCAACAAAAGGAAAACAAAGGACCCAATTATAAAATGGGCAGAGGAACTAAATGGGCACCTCTCCAAACAGGACATACAAATGGCTAAGAGACATATAAAGAAATGCTCAATATCACTGATCATCAGAGAGATGCAAATGAAAACAACAATGAGGTATCACCTCACACCTGTCAGAATGGCTGCTATCAACAAATAATCAAATAAGAAGTTTTAGCGAGGGTGTGGAGAAAGAGGACACTAGTACACTGCTGGTGGGAATGCAGACTAGTGCAGCCACTATGGAAAACAGTTGAACTGCCATTTGACCCAGTGATCCCACTTCTAGGAATATTCCCTAAGAAGCCTGAAACACCAAACAGAAAGAACATATGTACCCCCATGTTTGTAGTAGCACTATTTACAATAGCTAAGATCTGGATTCAGCCCAAATGTCCATCAGTAGACGAATGGATCAAAAAGCTGTGTTACATATACACAATGGAGTACTACGCAGCTGTAAGAAAGAAAGATCTCTTATCATTTGAGACGACATAGAGAAACCTGGAAAGTGTTATCCTAAGTAAAACAAGCCAAACCGAGAAATACAAATATCACATAATCTTACTTATTTGTGGAATATAATGAACATAAAAGTCTGAGGAATGGGGTAGTCTCAGAGACATGGAAGTGGTGAATAGACTGACAATCCACAGAAGATGGAGTGGTGGGGGAGAGATAAACTATAGAACTTATATGCATGTACAATGGACATGGACAAGAAAGCTGGGGACAGGGCAGAGAGGCAGAAGGAAGGGGGAATCATTGGGGGAAAAAGGAGAAATATCTGTAACAAAAATAAATTAATTAATTAATAAAAATATGGTCATGACATTAGGAAGATTGAGAACCACTGATTATATATAATAGATAGATAGATAGATAGATGATAGATAGATAGATGATAGATAGATAGATGATAGATAGATGATAGATAGATAGATAGATAGATAGATAGATAGATAGATAGATAGTGTGGCTCAGTGTTTAAGCATTGACTCATGCACCAAGGAGTCATCAGTTTTATTCCCAGTCAGGACACATGCCCAGGTTGTGGGCTCGATTTCCAGTGGGGGAAATGCAGGAGGCAGCCAATCGATGTTCTCTCTCATTGATGTTTCTAAATATATTTGTATGCGTGTGTGTGTGTGTGTGTGTGTGTGTGTTTGTGTATCCTTCTCTGAGCCATCATTCTGCCTAATGCAGAATATTTAAGCCAGTCATGTACAGGTAAGTTCAGTAATTTTTAAATCAGTTCAAGTTGAATCCTCAGGCCTATTTACTCTTTTCCCATTTGTTTCTCTCCTTCCTCAGGATCAGAGATCATCTCTGGGTATGTTTGGGAATGATGAGATAGCTAAATGAAATGCCACTGTGTTGGCCTTGCTTTCTCACTGCTCCAGATGAAACTTATCCCATCAGTTTCTAAGCACAAATGTTGTGCAATGCTCCCTTGAATTCCGTAGCAGTTAATGTTTGCTGTTTAACAAGCTACCTCAAAATTTAATAGCTTAAAATAACAATCATTTATTTAGTTCACAAGTCTGTGGGTATGCAATTTGGGCTGGACTTAGCTGGACTCATTTTTGCATCTACAGTCATCTGGCAGTCAAAATCCTCATTCACATGTCTGGAGATGGGCTGGTTGCCAGCTGGAATGAGAGAGTCACTGGACCACATGTCTTTCATAATCCAACAGGCTGATCAGAGAGTGATCAGAAGTTCCAAGAGATGCAAGAGAAGGGAAACCCCACTATGTAAGCACTCCTTCAATTTTCTACTTGCCATCACATTTTATGTTGCCTCATTGGCCAAATAAAGCATTTGGACAAGTCTGAAATCAATGTGAAGGTTGCCATAAAATATATACAAACAGGAATGCCTGAATAAATTAGAGATCATTGCTGCATCAACCTGCTACAAATGGAAATTTCTTGTGTTATGGATATTGATCTTTCCTTGTCTAGGCCTGCCACACAGTATACCTCTACTATAAGACTGCAGCATTGGATTGAAAGAAAGTGGCTTGCTCAACCAGGCTTCTCAACTCACTGGTTCCCACCCACCCAAGATGTACAGCTTAAATCCCTCCTTTGATTTGTTCCATCTTTGAGAGTAATTTCCATCATGCTTTACCATTCCTCAGATTTGGCACAACAGGATGGGAAGGCATAATACAAGAACCTCCAAATACATGTTTAAGTTTCTTTCTACCTTTCTGAAACCCTTTATTTATATTTCTCCCTCCTTGGAAGATCTCTCTCTGTCTCTGTCTCTGTCTCTGTCTCTGTCTCTGTGTCTGTCTGTCTGTGTGTGTGTGTGTCTGTGTGTGTGTGTGTGTGTAAAGAGTGTGGGGAGATATGAAGAGACAGGAGAAAACCTGCTTTGATTGATCTTGCATTTTCCTAACTTTATTCAATTATACTTAAACCAGTGGCTTTTTGTTTGAGCTCCAGGGCTAAAGACTTGCCACCTTCCTTCTTGAAATTTATGCTAGTGAGTACCCTTATGAATTCAGAAGCTTTACACATGGCAGCTATTATTCTGGATGCACAGATTCTTTTTGAGACTTCAGTGCACCTCTGAATTCTGTCATAACAAAATGCAGAGCCTCCAGAGAGCTCAGATAATTCTTGCCACGGCCTTGCATAACTTGGTGAAGAGAGGGAGCAGTGACAGAACACCTATATTGAGGAGTCTAAATGCAATGATTTAATAGAGAGAAAAATGTAGAGGCATAATATCTTAAAATGTTAACAAATGGATTTTCATTCTTTTTTTACCCCTTATTACCCTCAACATTACCCATTAAAATTAGATCTTGTGTTCTGAGAGTTATTACCTCGGGCAAGGGACCAATGCATAAAACAGAGTCAGGTTCTTAGTATTTACTTTGGAATTAGACCTCAGAAACCCTTGGAAGAGTCACTATTCTCAATAGATAAAGGTTTAGATTAAACAATACATGATGTTTGAGAGAAAAATAGGTTTTGAGTTTCAAAGTTTAAAGAC
The DNA here is from genome assembly GCF_014108415.1 of Molossus molossus. Classification (NCBI taxonomy): domain Eukaryota; kingdom Metazoa; phylum Chordata; class Mammalia; order Chiroptera; family Molossidae; genus Molossus; species Molossus molossus. The sequence continues at coordinate 53,891,845 of NW_023425355.1, forward strand.
TTAATGCAAAAACTTCGAGAACAAAGCTTATCTCATAAACAAGAGAGTTGGGGAGAATTTATGATGAAAGAAGAACCTATTTTCTACATCCAAAATGACATGAAGTTAGATTGGCTGAGGAAGGAATTCTGTTCCTTTTGTTTCTTAGTGATGGAAGGAGACCTGACTTTGGGTGGTAAACACACAATACAGTCATCCCTCGCCACTTCGCACTTCGACTTTCGCAGCTTCACTCTATCATGATTTTTTTCAAATATATTCATTAAAAGTTGATTGAGACAGTGAAAATGATACAGTGTATGCTTGGTTATCTGAGTCAATTACACACCCTTTTATTACAATTAAAATTAAAATTACTGTACATATGTACTGTAGGCCTATGTATTTGAGCACCCCAGGAATCTTTCAATGCCAGGTGCAACCGCTAGAGTCTGGAATGGATTAACCGCGATAAACAAGGGATGACTGTAAAATACACAGATGATGTATTATAGAATTGTACACCTGAAACCTATATAATTTATTAACCAATGGCACCCCAATAAATTCAATTATAAAGGCTATTTTCTTGGAACAAGGGTGATAAAAACCCCAGAAATATTTGGAGAATACTGAGAGCAGTTACTTGTACTTCATTTCCCTGATGAAGTTCAAGAAGGCAACAGGCTTTGCAAAAATGGTAGCCAGGCATGTCTAGACAGTGAAAGCTAGAAAGTTTTCCAAGTCTCCTAATATCCCAGAGGGTGATGAAAATATATCTAAGTTATCTGTGCCCTCACGAAGGCTACAAATGGCTGAGAGATATGTAGAGTTTTTATAATTTTAATAAGGAAATACTGACAGAGAATCCCATGTCAACAGTGTAATATGTAGTTCTGTGGACATTAGGAGAAGCTAAAATAGGGATAAAGACCAAGAACACAAATATAATAGGAGTTAAATTCCACTCCTGAGACACCATATGAAAATAGAGAATGATCATGAACAAAATGTTCTCCCTTTCTCTTTAGTACTTAGATGCTACCCCATAGAATAAGAAGAGAGAAGAGGAAAACCTTGATTTTTACTGAATTTTTACTTAAAAATGCCTAATAACAAGTTTGACTAAGGGTATCTTGATTTGCCAACATTAAAATTTCTGAGACTGAACAGAATGTGGACTTACTCCCTGTTTCTCTTATAATGACCCTTGTGATTATATTGAGTCCACCCACATAACCAAGTATAATCTCCCCAACTAAGATCCTTAACTTAATCTTGTCTGCAAAATCCTTTTTTCCATCTAAGGTAACATTAACAGGTTTCAGGTATTAGGATATCAATCAAAAAGCATGTAGTACATATCTCTATGTCTTCTTCCCTGTAATTTCTAAAGAAGATGAAGGTTATTAAGTCTCAGACCCCAAAGGACATATCCATTCATTCATTCAACCATCTTTAGTGTCTGCTAAATGTCAGGAGTTATTCTAGGTGTTTCACATGCAGTGGTGAACAGTATCATATAGTTTGCCATAGGGTTCTCAAACTTTAGTGTGCATCAGCATTCTTCAATAAAATAGAACTTCTAGGGCTGTGCTAAAAAGACAGGTACCTGAGCCCCTCCCTCAGATAGTATTTTTCAGAGGGTTTGGGACAACTCAGGAATTTTCATATTATAGTGACACTTGGAACTAGAAATATTCTTGTGAAAAGGGCTCACTTACAAAAAGTGTAACTGAACAAGTACAGGTTCAGCTGCCTGCCACAATAAAAGCCAAACTCATGAGGCAAGTGCTGGTGCAAAAGGAAAGAGGTTTTAGTCAGATCTGGGCAACCTGAAATAATGGTAGACTCCTGTCTCAAAGACCATCTGTCCTTCCTGTTCAAGCCCAAGTCCACAGTTCTTGTAGGGATAGGGAAGGGACGGCTTCATCTTTATCCAATTATCTCGCTAGCTTTTGTAGTGCTTGGGCCCTGTGCATTCATCTATCTAACTTTTTGCATTGGGTCCTGTCAATTCATCTTTCTGGCTTCTGGCACTCAGTGTAAGAACCTTTTCCTGCACCATCTTTGCTAATAGGGGAGAAGCCCCAGCACTCTAACTGACTGTCTATAGTAACAAAAGGAGCTCATCATAGTGGCAATGGCATAAAAGAATCCTCAAGGCTAATCATTTACCATCTGTCTTCATTTCTGCTGACCCATCCTGTGAATTGGATTATACAAATACAATAAACTTCTACCATCTTCAGGTAAATAGCGATGAGGAAGATGATGGTGGGCAGGACCGGAGTGAGGGTGAGTGTGTGAGAGTGTGAGAGAATGTGAGAGAGAGTGTGAGTGGACATGATTGTGGATGAGAAACCTTGAGCATAGCAGAATATGGAGCAGAAGGTTCCTGGGCTGTGGACAGGGAGCAGCCGGCTACCGCAGTAAGAGGCTTGTCAGGGCACTTCTCCTGTGCAGCTGGAAGGCCACACCATTTTTGAAGATCCCTGGTCTTCTTTGGGAGGAGGCAGCAGGGAGCAGAAAGGGATGAGCGACCTGAGTCCACCACTGTGCCTTGCACAGTTGGACCAGTGGACCCCACTGTGTCAATGTGGACCAGCTACAAACAGCAGAGAGCCAAGCACCATCTCCACTGCAGCAGCCTGATCAGAACTGGGCACCACCCCCAGCAGCAGTAGCACCAGCTTGGGAGCCCAGCTCCTTACCCCACAGCAGCAGCGACTAGGCAAAAGTGGAGCCCCCACCCCTAAGAGCAGCTGAGGCTCAGGAGCCAAGAAAGACACATCCCCAGCAGCAGAGGCTCTGGAGCAGACATCCAGGCAGCAGCAGCACAGATCGGCAGCTGAGACCTATTCCCAGCAGCATCAGAAGAGGCTGATCAGGAGTGGTTCCCCAGCCCAACAAAACAGCAGCAAGACTTGAGCGGCCAAGATCTGTCCCTGACAACTGCAGCAGTAGATTTGAACTAGAGCCTATCCCCATGCAGCAACAAAGTCCCAGGAGCTGAGCATCCTTAGCCTTTAACAGCTGTAGAGGATTGGGAGCTTAGAACAATCCCTACCAACAGCAATAGCAGTAGCAGTGCAAACTGGGAGTTGACACTTGCCCCCAGCAGCATCAGCAGTAACTGGCAGGAGCTGAGCCCCACCAGGCAGGAGCACACCCCAGAAGCACACAAGCAGGACTCACACACCCAGCAGTGCACTAGCAAGACCCACACACCCCATCAGAACACTGGCTAAACCCATGCACCCCAGAAGTACACAGGCTGAACACACACACCCCAGCAGTGCCTACAATAACAGACTAGTAGCAGCCACAAATTGTCAGTCCTCCAAGACCCACAGCAGGCAAGAAGCACCATACACCAAAACAGTCTGGGAGAAACAGCAACCTTATTTGATACACACCGACCTGCCTACAAACCCAACATCCCTCAGCAGGCCTAGAACTACCAGACTGCTAAAATGGGGAGACAAAGAAACAACACCCAAATGAAAGAAAAGGAGGACTCACAAGAAAAGAAACTACATGAAATGGAAGAAAGCAATTTGTCAGACAAAGAATTCAAAGTAATGATTTTAAGGGTCCTCACACAATTTAGTGAGAACTACAAGCAACTTAATGAGCTCATTGGAGACTACAACAGCTTTTTAAAAAGGTAGAACCTATGAATAAAAATCAAGAAAAAATACATCTCCGATATGAAAAATACCTTAGAAGGATTCACTAGTAGAAGAAGAAGCTAAAGACTAAATCAGTGAGTTAGAAGACAAGGTAGGAAAAAACAACAACAAAAAAACAAAAAAACACCTAAATAGAGCAACAAATGGTAAAAAATAAATTAAAAAGCAGGAGGACAGTTTAAGGGAGCTTTGGGAAAATACAAAATGTAACAACATTCACATCATAGGGGTATTGGAAGAAAAAAAAATCAGAGAAAGGAATAAAGAACCTATTTGAAAAAATGACAGAAAACCTTCCTAATTTGGTGAAGAAAAAAAAAATCACACAAGTTCAGGAAACACAGAGAGTCTCAAGCAAGATGAACCCAAAAAGACACACAGCTAGACATATCATAATTAAAATGGCAAACAATAAAGACAAATAAATAATCTCAAAGGAAGCAAGAGAGAGACAAAAAGTTACTTGCAAGGGAGCTCCCATTAGACTGTCAGCTGGTTTCTGAATAGGAACAATACAGGCCAGAAGGGAGTGGCATGAAGTGTACAAAGTAATAAAGGCAAGGGTCTGAATCCAAAATCACTCTCTCCAGCAAGGCTATTATTCAAAATTGAAGGAGAAATTTAAAAACTTTGTAGAAAAAAAAAAAAAAACAAAACAAAAGCTAAAATAATTTACCACCACCAATCCAGGACTGCAAGAAATGCTAAAGGGACTGTTGTAAGAGAGAAGAAAAAAAAAGAGGAACACAGGCATAAAATAAAAATGGCAACCAATAAGTATCTATCAATGATAACCTTAAATGTATATGCTTAAATGCTCCAATCAAAAGACAAAATTTAGCTAATTGTGTAAGAAAACATGACCCATATACACACTATATACAAGCTAATATCCGTGAGAAACACAGCTGCCAAAATCCTTAACAAAATATTAGCAAATCGGATCCAGCAATACATCAAAAAAATTATTCATCATGACCAAGTGAAATTTGTACCAGGGATGCAAGGCTGGTACAATATTTGCAAATCAATAAATGTGATACACCACATAAACAAAATGAAAGATTAAAACCATGTAATCATACCGATGGATGCTGAAAAAAGCATTTGACAAAATCCAGCACTCATTTCAAATAAAAAGGCTCAGCAATGTGGGAATAGAGGAATTATATCTGCACATATTAAAGTCCATATATGAAAAACCTACAACCAGCATCATCCTCAATGGGCAAAAACTAAAAGCATTCCCCTTAAGAACAGGAACAAGACAGGGATGCCCACTTTCACCACTCTTATTTAACATAGTACTAGAAGTTGTAGCCACAGCAATTACATATGAAGAAAGGGACATAAATTGGAAAGGAGGAAGTAAAAGTGTCATTATTTGCAGATGACATGATACTGTACATAGAACACCCTAAAGATTCCATCAAAAATCTACTAGAGATAAAAAATGAATTTGGCAAAGTAGCAGGATACAAATTTAACATCAAGAAATCTACAGCATTATTATACCAACCATGAACTCACAGAATGAGAAACAAAAAAGAACACTACCATTTACCATTGCAGTAAAAATATTATGACACCACCCTAGCCAGTTTGGCTCAGCGGTTGGAGTGTTGGCCTGCTGACCAGAGAGTCCTGGGTTCAGTTCCTGCTAGGGGCACATACAAAAAATAAAAATAAAAAATTATGATACCTAGGAATAAACTTAACCAAAGAGATAAAGGACCTATTTGCATAAAAAGAAATAGAAGAGTGGAAGCATATACCTTGTTTATGGATTGGATGAATTAACATCAATAAAATGTTCATAATACCCAAAATAATCTATAGATTCAATACAATCCCCATCAAAATACTAATGGCATATTTTACAGAACTAGAACAAACAATCCAAAAGTTTTTATGGAACTAAAAAATAACCCAAATAGCCACAGAAATCTTGAAAAAGAAGACAAAGTAGAGGAAATCACATTACTGAATATCAGGTTATACTAAAAAGCCATTGTAATCAAAACAGCTTAGTACTGGCACAAAATCAGGCATATAGATCAATAGAACAGAACAGAGAATGCGGAAATTGACTCAAGTTATTATGCTCAATTAATATTTGACAAAGGTGGCAAGAGCATACAATGGAGTAAAGACAGCTTGTTCAATAAATGGTGATGAGAAAATTGGACAGGTATACGCCCAAAAATGAAGATAGATCATCAATTTACACCATGCACAAGAATAAACTCAAAATAGATAAAAGACTTAAATGTGACTCATTAATCTATAAAAATCCTGGAAGAAAATGTAAGCAACAAAATTTCAGACATCACAAAGCAAAATATTCACTGATACGATGCCCAAGGCAACAGAAACAAAGGAAAAAATGAACACATAGGACTACATCAAACTAAAAAGCTTCACAGCAAAAGAAACAACCATCAAAATGGGAAGGGAACCCACTCTATGGCAGAGCATAATTGCCAATGATACATCAGATAAAGGGTTAATTTCTAAAATATATAGAGTACTCATACAACTCAGCAAAAAGAAGACAAATAAATCAATTAAATTATGGGCAGAGGATCTAAAGAGATACCTCTCCAAACAGGACATACAAATGGCCAAAAGGCATATGAAAAAATGTTCAACATCAATAATCATCAGATTAATGCAAATTAAAACAACTATGAAGTATCACCTCACACCGGTCAGAATGACCACCATCAACAAATCATCAAACAACAAGTGCTGGTGAGGGTGTGGAGAAAAGGTGACTCTAGTACACCGCTGGTGGGAATGCAGACTGGTGCAGCCACTATGGAAAACAATATGGTATTACCTCAACAAATTAAAAATTAAACTTCCATTTGACCCAGTGATCCCACTTCTACGAATATATCCTAAGAAGCCTGAAATACCAATCAGAAAGAATATATGAACCCGTATGTTCATAGCAGGACTATTTACAATCGCTAAGATCTGGAAACATCCCAAGTGTCCATCAATAGATGAATGGATAAAAAAGCTGTGGTGCATATAATCAGTGGAATACTGTGCAGCTGTATAAAAGAAAGCACTTTTATATTTTGAGATGACATGGAGAGACCTAGAGAGTATTATCTTAAGTGAAACAAACCAATCAGAGAAAGACAAATATCCCATGATTGCACTTATTTCTAGAATATAATGAACAAACAAGCTGATGAACAAAATAGACCCAGAGACACAGAAGTAGGATACAGACTGACAGACCTCAGAAGAGGGGCCGGCGTGGGGGGAGGAAAGAGATAAACCACAAAACTTATATGCATGTATGCGTATCCATGGACATTTACAACAATGCTGGGCGGGTAGGACTGGGAGGAAGGACATCAATGAGGGGATAAGGAGAAACATCTATGACAAAATAAAATAAAATAAAAAACAACTGGTAAATAAAGAAAAAGAATTAAAAGAAGAAAGTAGTTCTACCATATTCACTTAAAATTCCCATGTGGTCATTTGTTAATTTTGACCAACCCCAAGTAGTTATTATCTGCTAATTTTTTAAATTTCAATTACTCTTGGATTAACCTCAATCAGAAACTAATGTGACTAGTTTCTAGAAGATATAAATCATGGTTTTTACCTGGAAGGCAGGCTGATCACTTTGGCTTTCAACTATTATATGAAAGTCATACTGTGCTTTATAGTGCAAGAGATCTTATTTATGTTGATGGGTAGGACACGCAGGAAGTTTGACTATCTAGATAAAATATGTTCCATTGATAGATTCTTCTAAGAGAAACTGGCCCACATACAGCCCCTTTTATATTATTGGTGAGACACATGGTTTTACCTTCCTAGCTACAGTTCTTTAGACCAGAGTTGGACACCTAAATTAGGGAAGTTTAGCCATACAGTTAGAACTGACCTCTGACACAACCTGGCTTAAAGAAAGCATCCCTAAAAGAAGTGATCTAAGCAAATAATTTCATTTGTTTGGTAGTTTAAACAAAAAGTCACCATGGTAAATTGCAACTTAGCTACAGAAACTAAGCTGAAAAGTTATTAACAAGGCAGAGATTCCAAAATGGCGGCAGAGGGAATGGAAGCTACACAGACCATTTCCCAGGACAAAAATGGAATTACACCTAAAATACAGACAAATTGACGGGAAAAAAAAAAACAAAAAACAAAAAAAACAACAACAACAGAAAAGCAGCTTGCAAGGACCATATAACCACAGACACTGACTGAATCCTGGTAGGACTGCAAAGGCATGAGATGGGGGCTGGATACCCACAGTCTGCAGCTCTGCAGCGGCCTTAGCTGTGAGTGGCACCCTCAGGATAAAGTCCCAAGCAGCTCCACAGCCCAGAGCAGGGACAGAAGCTAAAATAGCCACAGCCACTCACCTTGGGCTCCGGCAGAGGGAGGGCAGACTGGACTGGAACTGTGTGGGGACACTTGGGATCTGGAGGGCACTCAGAGCTTTTGCTGAGTTACAGCCACGCAGGAAGGTGGCCATATTGCTCCTTCCCAGGGCTCTGGGAAGAGGTAGAACCCCTCCCTCAGAGATTCAACCCCACCCTGTGGGCCATTGAAATGCAAGGCTTACTAATAACCAGCATCTGCCCCACCCTCTGGAAATTCCCTTATGCTGAGCACCCTAGGGAGTTTTTCAATAAACTGACAACCCAAAACTTTTCAACTAGCAAGGACTGCTAGCCGCCGAACAAAAAGTTAGAGGATAACAGTAACATCCCTGGGCTAGCAACTCAAACCAGGAAAGTACAACTTGACAGTGGTATTTAATGTGGGACTCCCTCGCTCATCTAAACCCAGGAGAGGGAGCCACAAACAGCAGAACACCAATACCCACAGGGAAAACTTGACAGGCTCCAAAGCCCACTGTGATAGCCAAAATGGTGAAACACAGGAACAAAAGCTAAATGAAAGAACAATAGAACTCCACCGAAGATTATATCAATGTGGAGCAGTTAGGCATGTTAACAGAGCTAGAATTCAGATCCATGATCTTGAGGAGGCTCAACAGTATGAGTAAGGACATAGAGATGCTGAAAATAAACCAACTGAAAATTAAAAACCACCAGAAAGAGATCAAGAGAGACATATAAGAAATAAAGAAGACATTGGAAGGTCTAAAGAGCAGAGTAGAGGAAGCTGAGGACTGGATCAGCGAATTAGAAGACAGGGTAGAAAAAATCAACAAATCAGAAAATCAAAAGGAAAAAACAATTAAAAAACAGGAGGACAGCTTAAGAGAACTGTGAGACAACTGGAAACGTAATCATATTCGCATCATAGGAGTCCCCGAAGAAGAAGAAAATGAGCAAGGGATAGAGAATATATTCAAATAAATAGTGACAGAAAACTTCCCTAATTTGGTGAAGGAAGAAGGCACTCAAGTTCAAGAAGCACAGAGAAGGAGAACCGAAATGGCTGCGAAGTGAATGGAGCTACACAGACCATCTCCCAGGACCAAACTGGATTTACAATGAAAATAAAGGCCAATCGTCATGAAGGGGCAACCGAAAGACACCTTGGAGGAACACATAACCAGAAACACCGACTCAATCCTGGTAGGCTTGGAGGATGCGAGACGGGGCGGGGAGCCCATGGTCCGCAGCAGCCTGGGCAGGGACCAGGGAACTCTGCGTGAAGTTACTGCTACTTCCTCCCTTGTGACCCTGCATGGTTCCTTGAAATTCTGTTGCCTGCTAAGCCCTAGGCTGGTGCCGCACAGATTCACGGGGACCAGGGGACTCGGTGGGACGCTGCTACCAAGGCTGAGTCCCGCGAACTCTGCATGCTAAGTCCTCGGCTGGTGCCGCACGGAATCGCGGGGACCAGGAGACTTGGCAGGACGCTGCTACCAAGGCTGAGTCCCACGAACTCTGTGTGCTAAGCCCCCGGCTGGTGCCGCACAGACTCCCGGGGACCAGGGGACTCGCCGGGACTTTGCTACCAAGGCTGAGTCCCACGAAATCTGCGTGCTAAGCCCTCGGCTGGTGCCGCACGGACTCGCAGGGACCAGGGGACTGTGCTGGAAGCTACTGCCACCTCTGAAGTGTCCCGCTACTGTGGCCCAGTCCTGGGGTTTTTGCTGAGTGCAATGCCCTTGGCAGGAGCCCCAGCCGGACCTCCTTTGGCTGGAAACAGCACCCTTGGGTTAAAAGTCCCAGGCAGCTCCACGATGCAGAGTCCAGACAGAGGCTAAAATGGCAGCAGCCAGTCAACTTGGGCTCTGGCAGAGGGAAGGCAGACTGGACTGGAACTGTGTGGGGACACTCAGGTTTTGGAGGGTGCTAAGAGCTCTCCCTGAGTGCAGCCACGCAGGACTGTGGTCATTTTACTCCTTCCCAGGGCCCTGGGGAGAGGCAGCGGCCCCTACCTCAGAGATTCAACCCCACCTGGTGGCCATTGAAATGCTAATTGAGGCCCATTAACACCAACAGCTGCCTCACTCTCAGGAAATCCTCTTGCACTGAGCACCTGAGGGAGTTTTTCAGGCAACTCAGAAACCAAGGGTCTGCAGGTGACCTCTACAAATAGCCTCCAGGCAAAAAAAAAGCTAGAGGCTAACTACCATTTCCTGGGCTAGCAACACTAACCAGAAAAGCTAAGACTTGACGGTGGTGTTTAAAGTGGGTCCTCCCTGGCGCATCCAAACCCAGGAGAGGGAACCACAAACAGCACAACACCAACACCCACAGGGAAAATTTGGCAGACTCCAAAGCCCACTGTGAGAGCCAAAATGGTGAAAAACAGACACAAGAGCCAAATGAAAGAACAAGAGACCTCTACAGAAGATGAGATAAGTGAAGTGCAGTTAAGCAATTTAACAGAACTAGAATTTAGAGCCATGATGTTGAGGAAGCTCAACAGCATGTGTAAGGACATGAGCACCATGAGTAAAGACATAGAAATGTTGGAAATCAACCAGTTGGAAATTAAAAACCAACAGGAAGAAATGAAGAAAGACATATCAGAAATGAAGAACACATTGGAAGGTCTAAAAAGCAGAGTAGGGGAAGCTGAGGACCAGATCAGTGAATTAGAAGACAGGCTAGAAGAAATCAACCAATCAGAAAACCAAAAGGAAAAAAAAAACGATTAAAAAACAGGAAGGCAGCTTAAGAGAACTGTGGGACAATTGGAAACAGAATAATATTCGCATCATAGGAGTCCCTGAAGAAGAAGAAAATAAGCAAGGGTTAGAGAATATATTCAAAGAAATAGTGACAGAAAACTTCCCTAATTTGGTGAAGGAAGAAGGCATTCAAGTTCAAGAAGCACAGACAGCACCAAGTAAGAAGAACCCAAACAGGCCCACACCAAGACACATAGTAATCAAACTGCAAAAATTAAAGACAAAGAGAGAATCCTAAAAGCAGCAAGAGATAAGCAACAGGTTACCTACAAAGGAAACCCATAAGGCTCTCAGCTGACTTCTCACAAGAAACACTACAGGCTAGAAGGGAATGGCATGAAGTAATCAAGTTCAGGAAAAACAAGGATCTGAATCCAAGACTATGCTACCCAGCAAGACTATCATTCAAAATAGAAGGTCAAATAAAGAGCTTCCCAGACCAAAAAAAAAAGGCTAAGGGAATACATTAGCACCAAACCAGCACTACAAGAAATGTTAAAAGGACTGCTGTAATTACCAGGAGAAAAGGGAAGGAAAATAGAACCACACTAAACAAAAATGGCAATAAATAAGTACATATCAATAATCACCTTAAATGTAAATGGACTGAATGCTCCCATAAAAAGACACAGAGTAGCTGATTGGATAATAAAGCATGACTCATCTATATGTGGTTTACAAGAGACCCACCTCACAACAAAAGACTCAGATTGAAAGTGAAGGGATGGAAAAAAATCTTCCAAGCAAATGGAAATGAAAAAAAAAAAAAAAGCTGGGGTAGCAATACTTACATCTGATAAAATAGATTTCAGAATGAAGGCCATAATTAGAGACAAAGAAGGCCACTATGTAATATGGAAAGGATCTATCCAACAGGAAGATATAACCTTGATAAACATATATCCACCCAATAAAGGAGCACCAAAATATATTTAAAAACTCCTGGAAGACTTAAAAGGAGAAATCGATAGCAATACAATCATAGCAGGGGACTTCAACAACCCGCTGACATCACCGGATAGATCCTCTAGACAAAAAATTAGCAAGGAAACAGAGACTCTAAATGAAGCACTAGACCAAATGGATTTAATAGATATCTACAGAGAACTACACCCCAAAAGCACAGAATTCACATTCTTCTCAAGTGCACATGGGACATTCTCAAAGATACACCTCATGTTAGGGCACAAACTAAGTCTCTACAAGTTCAAGAAGATTTAAATTATATCACACATCTTCTCAGATCACAATGGCATGAAACTAGAAATCAATTGCAAGAAGAACATACAAAGACACTTGAACACATGGAAGCTAAATAGCATGTTATTACACAATGAATGGGTCACCGAGGAGATCAAGGAAGAAATCAAAAACTTCCTGGAAACCAATGAAAATGAAGACAAAAAAACACAAAATCTATGGGATGCAGCAAAAGCAGTTCTGAGAGGTAAGTTCATAGCACTAGAGGACTACCTCAAAAAAGAAGAAAAATCTCTAATAGACTATCTAACCTCACAACGTAAAGAATTAGAAAGCAAACAAAAAGAAAACCCCCGAGCAAGTAGAAGGAAGGATATAGTAAAGATCAGAGAAGAAATAAATGACATAGACACACACACACAAAAAAAATTCAAAGCATCAATGAAACAAAGAGCTGGTTCTTTGAAAGGATAAACAAGATTAATGGACCCTTAGCTAGACTCACCAAAAAACAAAACGAGAGAACCTAAATGCACAAAATTGAAATGAAAGAGAAGTAACAACTGACACCACAGAAATAAAAAAGATCGTTAAGAGCTACTATGAACAATTATATGGCAACAAACTTGACAATCTAAACAAAATGGACAATTTTCTAGAAACACGCAGTCTCCCAAAACTGGACTGGGAAGAGATAGAAAACAAGAACAGACCAATAACAACTAAGGAAATTGAAGAAGTAATCAAGACTCTCCCAGCAAACAAAAGCCCAGGTCCAGATGGCTTCACGGGGGAGTTTTACCGAAGATTCCAAAAAGGACTAACACCCATTCTCCACCAAACAATTTCAAAAAATTCAAGAAGGAAGAGTTGCAACCTTGTTTTATGAGTCCAGCATAATTCTAATTCCAAAACCAGAAAAAGACACTACAAAGAAAGAAAACTACAGGCCAATATCCTTGATGAACATAGATGCCAAAATTCTGAACAAAACACTAGCAATTCGGATCCGGCAATACATCAAAAAAATTATTCACCATGACCAAATGGGGTTCATTCCTGTGATGCAAGGCTGGTACAATATTTGCAAATCAATAAATATGATACACCACATAAACAAAATAAAGAATGAAAACCACATGATCATATCAATAGATGCTGAAAAAGCATTCGACAAAATCCAGCATCCATTTCTGATAAAAATGCTCAGCAATGTGGGAATAGAGGGATCATACCTCGACATAACAAAGGCCATATATGAAATTCCTACAGCCAACATCATACTCAATGGGCAGAAACTAAAAACATTTCCCTTAAGAACAGGAACAAGACAGGGATGTCCACTTTCACCACTCTTATTTAACATTTTAATGGAAGTCTTAACCACAGCAATCAGACATGAAGAAAAAATAAAAGGGATCCAAATTGGAAAGGAGGAAGTGAAACTGTCATTATTTGCAGACGACATAATATTATACACAGAAAACCCTAAAGATTTCATCAAAAATCTACTAGACTTAATAAATGAATTTGGCAAAGTAGCAGGATACAAAATTAACATCAAGAAATTGATGGCATTCTTATACACCAATGATGAACTCACAGAGAGGGAAACTGAAAAAAACAATTGCATTTACCATCATGGCAAAAAAAATTAAGATACCTAGGAATAAACTTAACCAAAGAATTAAAGGACCTTTTTGTAGAAAACTACAGGTCATTGAAGAAAGTACTAGAAGAAGTTATAAAAAGGTGGAAGCACATACCTTGTTCATGTATTTGAAGAATTAACATCATTAAAATGTCCATACTATTCAAAGCAATCTATAGATTCAATGCAGTCCCCATCAAAATACCAACGGCATATTTCACAGAACTAAAACAAATAGTTCAAAAGTTCATATGGAACCAAAAAAGACTCCAAATAGCCACAGCAATTTTGAAAAGGAAGCACAAAGTAGGTAGGATCACAATACCAGATATCAGGTTATACTACAAAGTGACTGTAATCAAAACAGTCGGGTACTGGCACAAGAACAGACATATGGACCAGTGGAACAGACTAGAGAACCCAGAAGTGGAACCAAGGCAACATGCTCAATTAATATTTGACAAAGTTGGCAAGAGCTTACAGTAGAGTAAAGACAGCCTCTTTAATAAATTGTGTTGGGAAAATTGGATAGCTACATGCAAAAAAATATGAAACTAGACCATCAACTTACACCATACACAAGAATAAACTCAAGTAGATAAAAAACTTAAATATGACCTGTGAATCCATAAAAATTCTAGAAGAAAATGCAGGAAACAATATTTTGGACATCATATGTAGCAGAATTTTTAATGATACATCACCTAAGGCAACAGAAACAAAGGAGAAAATGAACACATTGGACTACATCAAACTCAAAAGCTTCTGCACAGCAAAAGAAACAACCATCAAAATGGAAAGGCAACCCACTGTATGGGAGAACATCAATGCCAATGATACAACAGATAAGGGGTTAATTTCCAAAATATATAGAGTACTCATACAACTCAACAAAAGGAAGACAAAGAATCCATTTAAAAAATGGGCAGAGGAGCTGAATAGACACCTCTCCAAACAGGACATACAAATTGCTAAGAGACATATGAAGAAATGCTCAACATCACTAATCAGAGAGATGCAAATTTAAACAACAATGAGGTATCACCTCACACCTGTCAGAATGGCCGCCATCAACAAATCATCAAACAAGTGTTGGCGATGGTGTGGAGAAAAGGGGACTCTAGTACACTGCTGGTGGGAATGCAGACTGGTGCTACCACTGTGGAAACCAATATGGTGTTACCTCAAAAAATTAAAAATAGAACTTCTATTTGACCCAGTGATCCCGCTTCTAGGAATATACCCTAAGAAGCCTGAAACACCAATCAGAAAGAATATATGTATCCTCATGTTCATAGCAGCACCATTTACAATAGCTAAGATCTGGAAACAGCCCAATTGTCCATCAGTAGACGAATGGATAAAAAAGTAGTTGTACATATACACAATGGAGTACTATGCAGCTGTAAGAAAGAAAGATCTCTTATCCTTTGAGACCACATGGCCGGACCTGGAATGTATTATCCTAAGTGAAACTAGCCAAGCACAAAAAGACAAATACCATATGATCTCACTTATATATGTAATATAATGAATATAACAGTCTGAGGAATAGGGTAGACCCAGAAACACGGAAGTAGGGTACAGACTGACAACCCTCAGAAGAGGGGGTGGTGGGGGGTAGGAAGAGATAAACCACAGAACTTATATGCATGTATGCATAACCAATGGACATGACAACAAAGCCAGGAACAGGGCGGGGGGGATGGGGAGGAGGGTGTCAATGGGGTAAAAAAGGAGAAACATCTGTAACAAAAGAAAATTTAAAAAAATAAAATTAAAAAAAAAGTTGTTAGCAAGGCAGATCTAGGCTTTGTGTTGCATAGAGCTTATACCATTGGGGCAGAGCCGAAGAACTTGAAAAAAAAGAACGTGAAATTAAAAATGAGGAACAAGGACTTGGAAGGGACTCGTGCAAGTAGGGTGTCATGAAGCTTTAGTTCTTTAAGTAGTGGTGAATTATAGCCAGTATATAACATTTGTGGGGGGAAAAAATGTTAAGCTTTCAGTAATTTTGCAAGTTTATTGAGGTCATATTGGTAGCCTGGTATCAGACATGGTAGGATTATTCAAACCAGAGATTATCATACATGAAGAATCAAGACATTGTCTCTCTCCACCACCCCAAGTGGTAGTTACTAAACATTTACCTGTATATCACTGTATTGCCTTTATATAGAAAATCCACCTCTGGCTATTACGTAGATGTTGTTGATTGAACAGTCATTAGGAACCATGCAGAAGATGAGTAAGCAGAAGATGACAGAAGAGAGAAGAAAATAGAATAGGTTCACAGAGAGAAGCAGAGAAATAATGATAGAAAATCCATCTCTGAGAAGAAACCTTTTTTTTCTGGGTGGTATTTTAGTTTAGTTACCAGTTCCAATGAGGCCTGGATATTTTTTTTTCTTTATTTGGATTTAAGTTACACTTTCCTTTACCCTCAAACTACCCTCCCCATTACTCGAATTAGCCTGAGTGGGCTGCTATTCTTTGCAATCAAAAGAGCTTTAACCTACAATATTAATGAGACTAAGAAAAATCAAGGATTCTTTATAAAATTGGCTCTTCAGTCACAGACTAGAACTTTTACTCTGGACATGTCTTACAAATACATTTCATTTGGGTAGGAAATTATAGATGGCACATAGCAAATCCACCCATTTCTTGACAAATAACCATTTTGAATATGTAAAGTTTGAGATACCAATTAGATATCAAAATGGAAATTTCAGCCCTGCTGGTATGGCTCAGTGGTTGAGCATGGACCCATGCACCAAAAGGTCTCTGGTTAGATTCTCAGTCAGGGCACATGCCAGATTGTGGGCCCAATCCCCAGTGGGGGACATGCAGGAGGCAGCCAGTCAATGTTCTCTCTCATAGATGTTTCTCTCTCTCTCTCTCTCCCTCTCATTTTCTCTCTCTAGGATATCAATAAAGAAAAAAAAAATTAAATAGAGATTTCAAGTTAACAGTTTCAATCTTGAGGTTAGAGGAGAAGTTGGTGTTGGAGATGCAAATTTCAGGGTCATTGGCACATTGCTGTACTCAAAGTCATGGAACAAGATAAAATCACTTAGAGAGAAAGTATAGAGAAGAAAAGGTGGGCCAGGACTAAGTCCTGGGGCATTTCTACATTTAGAAATAGGGCAGAGGAAAGGAGCCAGCAAAGCAGATCAAGAATGAGCAGCCACTAGTTATGAAGAAAATATGGTGCCCTAGAAACAAAAAAAAAGAAGAGGTTTTAAGAATAAGGTAGTGGTCAATTATGTCAGATGTTTGTGGGAAGTCTATTAAGATGATGATTAAAAATCGGCCACTGCACTTGGAAACAGAAAAGTCATTGCAATATTAAAGCTCTATTGTGTTAAGTTGGAGAGAGATAATGAATCATGAGGAAATGGAGACCATTACTATGAATAAATTTTTGTTGTTGTTGTTGCTAATGCTCACCCAAGGACATTTTTTCTATTGATTGTTAGAAATAGTGCAAGGGAGGGCAGGAGTGGTAGAGAGAGAGAAAGAAACATTGATGTGAGAGGCACATCAATTGCTTGCCTCCCACACTTGCCAACTGGGACCAGGAATCAAACCTGCAACTCTTGGGTGCATGGGCTGATGCTCTAACCACTAAACCACACCAGCCAGGTCACGGACTAACATTTTACAGAAGTTTTATCATGTAGGGAATCACAAAAATGGGGTGGTATTGAGAGGGAGAAATATTAGATTAAAAAATACAAGACCATGTTTATATATACAGAAAGAATATTCCACAATAAAAGGAGAATTGATGCAGAACAGAGAGAAGGTAATGACAGTTTAAAGTCCTTGAAAAATCCAGAACAAATGGGATACAGAGCACAAGTGGAGGGGTTTCCTTTTTATAGAAACAAAGAATATACAGAAGTAGGTTAGATAGATATAATAGTAGAAAGGTAAGGGAACTCCCATATGATAATGTGTTTTTTGATAGGGGTAAAGTATATTAGAAGTTTCAGAAGAGAGGAAAATTAATAAAATGGTCTTTTCAAAAACAAATATTCAATGATAATATAATGGAATTGCTGGCAGTTGTTAAGTTTAAAATTTGAGGACATGAATTTAAAGTAAGATCAGTTAGCATGTGGATTAGTTTTCTATTGATACTATAAGAAATTACCACAAATGTACTGTTTTTAAACAACACAAATTTATCTCACAGTTCTGTAAATCAGGAGTTGAATGTGAGTCTTGCTGGGTTAAAGTCAAGATAACAGCAAGGCCACCTTCCCTTTTGGAGGCTCTAGCAAAGAATCCATTTCCTTACCTTTTCCAGTACTTCTTGGTTCATCTGTATTCTTTGGTTCATGATCTCCTTCCTCCATTTTCAAACCCAGCAATGACAGAAGTCTTTTTTTATGTTGTATCCCTCTATCCTTTTTCCATTGTTGCATCTCTAATCACAGCTGAGAAATATTCTCCACTTTTAAGGACTCATGGAATTAGATTGCGCTCACCTGGATAATTCAAGGTTAACTTTCCCACCTCAACGTCTGTAACCTTAATCACATCTACAAAGCTCCATGTATGATAACATTCACAAGCATGGATATCTTTGTGGGGTGGAAGGGATTTTTCTGCCAAGCACAGAATTATTGTGTGTTTTTCCCAGTAGTGCCTGCCTACTCATGTACAGACCTGAATAGGTAGAGAGCAAAATAATTAACAGGGTTTGGGTTTTGCAAACAAAGGACAGCCGAGGGAGAGATGGGCAAGAATTGAAGAGGTATGCAAGGAAATGACTCTCATAATATTTAAAATAAGTATTTGGGAGGTGGTTCACCTTTTAGTAAAGATGGTTCAAGGATATGACCCTGAGATTGGGGTGATCAGGCAGAATAAAGAAAAAGATCATTGGAGATGAAAAAGTCAAAGAACTGAAGAACCAGAGGACTGGATAAATTTTCCATGAAGTCACTAAGAATATTATCAGCATTAGGGAGGAAAATGCAAGGAAGTGACAGGCTTAAAGAATAACAAGGAGGGATAGCAGGTGGTAGATTAGGATGGCATGACATGTAAAGGACCTGAAATGTCTAAAGGAAAAAGAAATAGAACCAAGAAGGATACCTACCCCATCTCTACTGACAGAAAATCCTATACACAGATGAGGAATTCCTACTGTATAAAGGGAAGAGGTATAAAATAAGCTTATCACCTAAAATCTAGCATATAGTATACTTGAGATGAGCCTCAAGAACCTACATATTGGAATTGCAGCAATGTCTCAATATTTCGGCAAATTATATTTGACTTGAGCTTCAACCCCAGACTTCACAAGGTGAAATTGCCAACTACATACTTCAACATTATATTTAACATTCTTGAATTTGTTTAAGGTCATTAAACTTGAGTTACCATCATCTATTCGGCACATGAATACTAGCAATAAAGAAACACACCATTTGAATTTATTGTAAGTATCTGAATATTCACTTGCAAAAAAGTGAGCATTTTTGTTGAAACCTGGAATTAAAACCTTATTTTGTGCTTTATATATTGAAATTTTCATTAACCAGTTGAAGTGTAAATGTATATATATTACTGACATACAGTAGAGTCTCAGTCAAGTTTTCTAAACAGATTAGTTCACTAGAAATCCCCTACCCAGAACTTTTCAATAGATTAACTTGCATGTTTTATTCAAAATGTCCTCAAAGGTTGAAAATGTTTGCTGTGAATCTTCAATTTAACAGCTTCATTTATATCTATATCTTACTTTTTTGTGTAATTTTTTTCCTATGTACCCTCTTGCTCATTGGCAGTATTTGGTTTTTTTGTTTGTTTGTTTGTTTTTTCCCAGAGGCCTATTCAGCATGGCAGACTTTCAGTAATGTTTTATTTTTCTACTTTTTTTCAAATCAACCATATGTACCCCCATGAAGAAGTGAAGCCATGATAATTCTTCATTAATAGAAGAATTCTGATATAAATAAGAATAGAGACTTCACTCACAGATCCAGGGCTCTCCTAAGAATGGAGATTTTTAGGCTGGTATGTATTAGGTACAATATGGTAAGATGGAATAGTGTGTACCTTTTCCAAAATTTCACCAGGTAAAAGCCAGAGTTTGGAATGTCTTTCCATTAATCAGCTTTTCAGGCAGCATAATAATGCTAGAAATTAGGAAAGCAATGGAGGATTCTTGGTCAGAGTTAATAGGCTTGGCCACTTCACTAACACACTGCAGTGGATCAATAGAAGTTAATTATTATACAAGATTAAACCCCTAGTAACTAAAGTACATCAAACCAATGCAAAAGCTCTGGCTCAGAAAGAATAAAAACAAACATGAGTTCTGGAGGCAACTCTTTTCTATCCAGTCCTTAACTCACTACAATTTGCATATAAATCTAACAGACTAATACAATATGAAATCCAGCATATTCAATTCTGAAAGTAAGATATAAATTTCACCTACTGTCTCTATGGGATACTTAACCTTCGATCATAAAGGAATAGCTGTGAAATTTCTTAACATCTATTTTCGTTTGGATAGTTGATTTGTCTTCTACTGTTTGTTCAGATTTAAATCTCCACCCACCAGAGACTCAACCCTTCATGACCACTGACCCTTCCAAAATAAATAAATAAATAAATAGTATCTGAAGAAACCACAGAAGCAAATACATAGGAATTCACATTTATTCACTGACTGAGTCACTTCAAGAGAGTATGGATAAGCCTAGAATATGTGCTTAATAATTAACTCTTGATAAGTTGAACGAGCTCTTTAGGTTCTTTAAGGACCTAACTGGGAGAGGCAAAAGAACATATTGGAAAGGAGAAAACAATGACAGGATACATGTATGCTAACTAATGGTCATTAAGTTACAGTGATGTACCTTTTTGGTGGGGTACTTTTTATTTTATTTATTTTTTCCTCCTATTGACACCCTCCTCCCCCTCCCTTCTGCTCCATCCCCAGCTTTGTGGTCTATGTTCATTGGTCATGTATACATGCATGTAAGTTCTATGGTTTATCTTTCCCTCCAAAACCCTCCTCCCGTGAGGTTTGTCAGTCAGTACCCCACCTCTATGTCTCTGGGTTAATTTTGTTCAAGAGTTTGTTTAGTTCATTATATTCCACAAATAAGTGAGATCATGTGATATTTGTCTTTCTCTGCTTGGATTCTTTTGCTTAGCATAATACTCTCCAGGTCCTTCCATGCCATCTCAAAGGATAAAAAAATCTTTCTTTCTTACAGCTGCACAGTATTCCATTGTGTATATGTACCAGAGCATTTTAATTCACTCATCTACTGACGGATAGTTGGGTTGTTTCCAGATCTTAGCTATTTTAAGTAGTGCTGCTATGAACATAGGGGTACATATATTCTTTCTGATTGGTATTTAAGGTTTCATAGGGTATATTCCCAGAAGTGGGATCATTGGGTCAAATGGTACTTCAATTTTTAACTCTCTGAGGTAACACCATAGTGTTTTCCACAGTGGCTGCACCAGTCTGCATTCCCACCAGCAGTATACTAGAGTCCCCTTTTCTCCTTGCCCTCGCCAACATTTGTTGTTTGATGATTTGTTGAGGGTGGCCATTCTGACAGGTGTGAGGTGATACCTCATTGTTGTTTTAATATGCATCTCTCTAATGATTAGTGATGTTGAGCATTTCTTCATATGTCTCTTGGCCATTTGTATGTCCTTTTTGGAGAAGTGTCTATTTAGGTCCCCCACCCATTTTTTAATTGGGTTCTTTGTATTCCTTTTCTTGAGTTGTATGAGCACTCCATATACTTTGGAAATTAACCCCTTATCTGATGGATCATTGGCAATTATGGTCTCCCATATAGTGGGATCCCTTTCCATTTTGATGGTTGTTTCTGCTGTGAAGAATCTTTTTAGTTTGATGTAGTCCCATGTGTTCATTCTTTTCTTTGTTTCTGTTGCCTTAGGTGATGTATCAGTGACCAAGTGGGATTCATACCAGGGATGGAAGGCTGGTACAATATTCGCAAATCAATAAATGTGATACACCACATAAACAAAATAAAAGATAAAAATCGTATGATCATATCAATAGACGCTGAAAAAGCATTTGACAAAATCCAGCACCCATTCCTGATAATGTTCAGCAATCCGGGAATGGATGGATAATATCTCAACATAATAAAGGCCATATATGAATGACCAACAGACAACATCATACTCCATGGCCAAAAACTGAAAGCATTTCCCTTAAGAACAGGAACAAGACAAGGATGCCCACTTTCGCCACTCTTATTTCACATAGTACTGGAAGTCTTAGCCACAGCAATCAGACAGGAAGAAAAAATAAAAGGTATCCAAATTGGAAAGGGAGAAGTAAAAATGTCATTATTTGCAGATTACATGATATTATACATAAAAAACCCTAAAGACTCCATCAAAAATCTACTAGACTTCGTAAATAAATTTGGCAAAGTAGCAAAATGCAAAATTAACATCAAGAAATTGATAGCATTCTCATATACCAATGATGAAGTCACAGAAAGAGAAAGTAAAGAAACAATTTCATTTAGCATTGTGGCAAAAAACATAACATACCTAGGAATAAACTTAATTAAAGAAGTAAAAAACCTATTGTAGAAAACTACAGGACATTGAGAAAAGAAATAGAGGAAGATATTAAAAAGTAGAAGCACATACCTTGTTCATGAAGTGGAAGAATTAAGATCATGAAAATGTCCATGTTACCCAAAGCAATCTACAGATTCAAAGCAATCCCCATCAAAATACCAATGACATATTTCACATAACTAAAACAAATACTTCAAAAATTCATATGGAACCAAAAAAGACCTCGAATAGCCACAGCAATCTTGAAAAAAAAGCACAAAGTAGGTAGGATCACAATACCGGATATCAGGTTATACTACAAAGCTATTTTAATGAAATCAACCTGGTACTGGCACAAGAACAGGCATATAGACCAGTGGAACAGATCAGAGAACCCAGAGATTGACCCAAGGCAATATGCTCAATTAATATTTGACAAAGGAGCTAAGAGCATACAATGGAGTAAAGACAGCCTCTTTAATAAATGGTGTTGGGAAAATTGGACAGCTACATGCAAAAAAAATAAAACTAGACCATCAACTTATACCATACATAAGAATAAACTCAACATGGATAAAAGACTTCAATGTGACCTGTGAATCCATAAAAATCCTAGAAGAAAATGTATGCAACAAAATTTCGGACATCATACGCAGCAGAATTTTCACTGATACATCACCTATGGCAACAGAAACAAAGGAAAAAATTGTTCTTCTTTTTCAAGATCACTGTGGCTATTTAGGGTCTTTTTTGGTTCCATATAAACTTTTGGATTGTTTTTTCTATATCTGTGAAGTATGTCTTTGGTATTTTAATGGGGATTGCATCGAATCCATAGATTGTTTGGGTAGTATGGACAGTTTAATGATGTTAATTCTTCGAATCCATGAACAAGGTATGTGCTTCCACTTTTTTATATCTTCCTCCATTTCTTTTTTCAGTGACCTGTAGTTTTCTGTGAAGAGGTCCTTTACTTCTTGGTTAAGTTTATTCTAGGTATCTTAATTTTTTTTTTTTTTTTTTTTTTTTTGCTGCAATGGTAGATGGAATTCTTTTTAGTTTCTCTTTCTGTGATTTCATCATTGGTGTATAAGAATGCCCTTGACTTCTTGTCGTTAATTTTGTATTCTGGGCAGGGTATTTTTTAAGTATCAATCATTTCTTCCTAAAAGTTTCTTTTTTTCTTCTTGCCCTTCCCCTCATTGAATAACTAAACTGTTCTCTGCTCATTTGCTTTGGCAGACAGTATACAGCAGAAACAGCAGAAATCAATGGGGAACAAAAGGCATCTCATCTTGACAACTGGGTTTCAAACGCCTAGCAAAGGGATTATGACATAGACAAATGATATTTGTCAGAAAGCAAATATTACTCCAAACATGTATCAGCAAATTAGGAAACAATTTTCTAGGATGAGAGAACTAAGAAACGATCAAGAGGTAGCAATGTCAAAGGCTCCAAGAGAAAAAGCCATATAGGTTTCTGGTTTTCAAGATATAGGGAATGTAGGCCCTATGTTTACATAAAGCCTTTGGGAGACAATAAGACACATGAGTAAAAAATGGTTCTTAACTGTGGCTAGACAGAAAGAGATTTATACAGACTTACAGAGCTTTACTACAACTCATGGTGCAGGAACAGCTGAGTGGTTTCAGTGAGCACAGGAAGTAGTAGAAAAAACTAATCAACCTAAAGGAACCATGAAGATAAGAGTAAAGATCATCTCTTCTGGCGTTGTCTATGGACCATTGATGTAGGCTCTGATGTAACAATGTGCACCTCAGCAGATACCTGTAAAGGCATATGATATTGAATATATAATAAATCACCTCCCAATATCTTTGCACTATGTGTGTTCTCCACCTACCCTTTAATAACTTAAACACAACCTAAAGGAAATAAAGTGTGAAATCTTCAAACTGAGTACAATTAAGTTTCTAAACCCTGTTGAAATAAAGAATCTAAATTAAAACTTTTCAAAAAAATTGTTTTTTTTTAAACATGAATTTGTAGACTGAGATTCTTGCCTGTATACCTGTAAACATGTGGGCAAAATAATACAGGCTAAAGAAGTGTTTATAATGGGGTTGGTGCTATTTATTATATAAATATTTATCAATGACATAATGACAGGGCGATTTGGGGAAAATTCAGAGTTTCAACCAAAGAGTTGGAGGTTCAAGATTAGGATAAAGTAGTAGACAAAGAGATAGAAAGAAAATTCTGGCTTGGGAAGAATATGATACTCATTTAGTTATTTAACTTTTATTAAAATATTGGTTCTCAAACTTTAGTGCAAATAATCACTGATTTGATGTATTTTTTCACAATATTATACACCAAGGTCGCAATACCAAATTTTTTATTAATTTATTTTTGTTACAGATGTTTCTCCTTTTTTTCCCCATTGACACCTTCCTCCCCATCCCCCACACCTCATACCCGGCCTTGTTGTCCATGTCCATCGGTTATGCATACAAGCATATAAGTTCTGTGGTTTATCTCTTCTCTCCCCCTACTACCCCCTCTTCTGAGGGTTGCCAGTCTAAACCCTACTTCCTCATCTCTGGGTCTACTCTATTCCTCAGACTGTTATGTTTATTATATTCCACAAATAAGTGACATCATGTGATATTTGTCTTTCTCTGTTTGGCTTGTTTCGCTTCGCATAATACTTTCCAGGTCCCTCCATGTCGTCTCAAAGGATAAGAGATCTTTCTTTCTTACAACTGCATAGTACTCCATTGTATATATGTACCACAGCTTTCTTATCCATTCTTCTACTGATAGACACTTGGGCTGTTTCCAGATCTTAGCTATTGTAAATAGTGCTGCTATGAACATGGAGGTACCTATATTCTTTTTTATTGGTGTTTCAGGCTTCTTAGGGTATATTCCTAGAAGTGGGATCACTGGATCAAATGGCAATTCATTTTTTAATTTTTTGAGGTAACACCATATTGTTTTCCACAGTGACTGCACCAGTCTGCATTCCCACCAACAATGTACTAGAGTCCCATTTTCTTCACACCCTCGCCAATACTTGTTGTTTGATGATTTGTTGATGGCAGCCATTCTGACAGGTGTGAGGTGATACCTCATTGTTGTTTTAAGTTGCATCTCTCTGATGATTAGTGATGTTGAACATTTCTTCATATGTTACTTGGCCATTTGTATTTCCTGTTTGGAGAGATGTCTTCAATACCAGATTTTGATTTCCTGGGTATAGAGCAAGGGTCAGCACACTTATTCTATAAAGGTCCAGAGAGCAAATGTTTTAGGATTTTTCAGCTATATGGACTCTGTCCAGCTACCCCATTCTGATGTTAAGGCAGTCACAGATTATACATAAATGAAAGGATATGTCTGTGTTCCAATAAACTTTTATTTACAAAAACAAGTGGCATCCTAGATTTGGCCCAAAGGCCACAGTTTGCTGACCTCTGTTAGTTGGCAAGGCCTAAGTATCTGCACAGCAAAAAGCATTGTGAAAACATTGAATTGAACAACATTTTCCAGAAAGTTTTGGTTTGAATACAAATATGTTACATATGAGGAGTAACATTTTAATGATTTATTAATCCTTACTAAATAGTTTTTAAAGATTTTGTATTGATTTTTTAGACAGAGAGGATGATAGAGGGAAAAAGAGAGAGAGAAATATCATGTAAGAGAGAACTATCCATCAGGTGCCTCCTGCACGCCTCCTACAGAGGATGGAGCCCACAATCAAGGTATGTACCCTGAATAAGAACTGAACTGACAACCTTTCAGTGCACAGGACAACACACAACCAACTGAGCCACAAAGTCCAGGGCAAGTTTTATTTAATTAAAAAACAAAACAAAAACAAGTATGGATGGCTACATAAAAGTTATTCAAAAACCCTAAATTAAATATTATCAGAAAATATTCTATAATATATTAAAAGAATGAACTATCATAACCAAGTGGAGCAAATTTCAGGAATATAAAAACATACTATATCTTTTCATCTAATAACTTAGTATCTAGTAATCATCAGACACACTCACATATATAAAGATATTTAGATAGAAAAATAGTTATTCATTGCAGCATTGCTTGTAACAGCAACAGATGGAAAACCATGTAATGGTGCATTAGCAGGAGACTAGTTGATAATATATGCTTCAATATGCATAGAATGTCACTGGAAGAATATACAAAACACTAGCAATAAGAACATTCCTCTAGGCAGAGTAACCAGTTGACTAAGAAATAGAGCTATATGGGAGACATGCTATATATATTTGTGGACTTTAGGGTTCAACATAATATTTAAGTACTCCATAGTCAATTAATTATTGTATTTTTAAAATATATTGAACTGTTTCACTTATAAAACCCTTAGCAGATCAATAAATAAGATACACAGCACAAGAAACTATAAAGCAATTAAAGAAATGGTGACCTGAGTGCTCAAGTTCTACCACCAAAAGTTCTGACCCAATTGTTTTGGGAGAGAGAAGGAAGGCAGATAATCAGTATTTTTTAAATGCTCCCAAAGTGATTCTAATATCTAGCTATGTTTGAGATTTACTTAGTTTAGGTATGATTTGATGGTGAAAAAAAACAGGAGAGAATCTTAATTGCATCTGAAAATGCTACATCTCCACAGGACATAACAAGTATATAATGTCATTTTTTCAGAACAATAGAGGAATAGTCAAGGAGAGAGTAAACGTCATTGACCAGTTCTTCCATTTTGGGAGAAGCTTTATTGCTTCCATTTCATGCATTGTTCTACTTACACCTAAAGAAGACTGAGAACAGAAATGCCACACACACACACACACACACACACACACACACACACACACTATAGAGAGGTTCCATTTTTTCTTTGACTTGCTAAGAGACTACAGAAAAAAAAATATTACTCTATCTTCCAACACCTTTCAGTTCACTATTGCCAGAGAGACCCTAATGAACCTGACCTATATGTCTGCTGAATGAACTCACCCAAGAGCAACCATTAAAAAGTCACAATCCAGCCTGGCCAGTGTGGCTTAGTGTATTGACCGTTGCCCCATGGACTGAGAGGTCCCAGTTAGATTCCCAGTAGGGGCACGTGCCTGGATCCCCAGTAGGGGGTGTGTAGGGGGCGTGTTTCTCTCTCACATCAATGTTTCTATCTCTCTGTCTACAAAAAGAATTGAGGAAACAATCAAGCTGAACAACAAGACTGCATGCCTTTTTTTTGGGGCAAAACTACATGTAAGGGAAAGAAGAGAACCTTAAATGAAAATAGTGAATACCATTAAAGAAACATAATTAGGATGCAAAAAAAGGGGCACCAAAAACGTTTTTACAATTTAAAAATGCAATGCATATATTCATAACCAATGGACATAGACAACAATGCTTAGGATGAGGTTGGGGGGGATCGGGAGGAGAGTGTCAATGGGGGAAAAAGGAGAAACATCTGTAACAAAAATAAATTTATAACAAAAAAATTTTTAATAAAAATTCAGTGGTGAGCAGTGCTTGCTTCTTGAAAAATAGTTAAAATCTAAATAAGTAATAATATGAACATAAGCTGCAATATAAATGTTAATATACTATATTGAACTATAGTTTACATTTTGAAAAGAAAATGTAGTTATATGCTTGAAATAAATTATTATTTTAACAGTTTGGGATTTGGTGGAGAAAAAAGGGAGTGACACATTTAAGCTTTGTGAAAATCTCATTTTGGTAAGAAATTTGTTTGAACATAGTGGTAAAATTTTTTTTGGATTAGAAAGCATCACTTGTTTAATTTTGGCATTTGATAGAGAAATATACCTTTAGATACTACAAAAATGTTGGAATGTATCACTAGAAAATAGAAAATTTATCAATTAATAGAGGACAAAGTAAATTTTTTCTCACTCCGAGAAACCTAGCAAATATAACAATATAATAAAGTGTAAAAGAGCAAGTAATAAATATAATACAAATTAACATAAAATAATGTGTTCATTTTTTTCTTTGTTTATGTTGCCTTAGGTGATGTATCAGTGAAAATCTGCTGCGTATGATGTCTGAAATTTTGTTGATAGACTGAGAGGCATAGAAAGGAGTATAGTTCAGAGTGACAAACCTCAGAGTAGGGGGAGTGGGGGGAGAATGGATTAGATGAACCAAAGAACTTATATGCATGTATGCATAACAAATGGACATAGACAACAATGCTAGGGGGGTGGGGAGCAGAGGCAAGATGGAGAGGAGGGGGTCTAGGGGGGGAAAATAAGAAACATCTGTACAAAAATAAATTAATAAAAATAGAAAAAAATTAAATAATAAAAATAAATGTATCAGTTATCCCAACAAATGTGAGTGGATTGAACTTCCTATAAAAGGATCCAAAAAATCCCAGATAGGGTTAAGTGTCAAAAACAAAGAAATAAGCAAAATATATCAGGTAAACATTAACAAAAAGAAAGAGTTGTGGTATTGGTATCAGGAAATAAAAATCAAGGTGCAAAGTGTTAAATGGCACAAAGAGGAACATTTTCCAATTTATTTATTTGTTGAGTAGCTACTATATTTCAGGCATTGTTTGGGGTACAAGGAAAAGACAATGACAAAACAGAATAAAAGAACTGCACTTGTATACCTTGCATTATAGTAACTAAAGACAGATATTAAACAAAGAAGCAAATTATTTGGTATATTAGAATATGATATATGCTATGGAGAGTAAAATCCAAGAACAGAATAATAGGGAATGCCTCAGGTGCGGTGGGAGAAACCTATCTGAGAAGGTAACATTTGAATAAAGACTTAAAACAGGTGTAATGGCAATAAAATTTAAAAGAAAGGCAGAAAGAAAGAAAGAAAGAAAGAAAGAAAGAAAGAAAGAAAGAAAGAAAGAAAGAAAGAAAGAGAGAGAGAGAGAGAGGAAGGAAGGAAATGGTTAATTGTTTCTACCTCTCTCTCCCTCTCCCATCTTCTCTCTAAAAAATCAATATATATAAAAAAAAATTCTAACCCCTTCAAAAAAAGTATATAAATTTTCCATTGAACATTTATGAAAATCAATCATATACTTGACACAAAGGAACTTTAATAAATTTGTAAAATTTTCAAAACACATATTACCTAGCTATAGTACAAAAATCATAAATCAGTAACAGAAAATATAATAATACTTTAGCCATATGGAAACTGAGAAATGCTCAGATAAAAGAGTGAAAACAGAAATCATGAATAATCTGAAATTTATCCCCCCAAAAGTACTTTTTACTTTGTTTTAAAAGCTATGGGCAAATCAGAAATAGATGAAAACTATGTCAATATAATAAAAGTAATATATGAAAAACTCTCAGCAAACATCATGCTCAATGGTGAAAGAGGGAACGCTTTTCCACTAAGACAGAAGTAAGGCAAGGATGCCCAATTTCACCACTTCTATTCAACATGGTACTGAAAACCCAAGCCAGAACATTTAGACTCTTAGAAATTATTAGGCATTTATGCTAATTATGCTACTATTTCTTATTTTAAAAACAGCATTCAATTATTTAAATTATTTACTTTGTTACAGATGTTTCTCCTTTTCCCC
The DNA here is from genome assembly GCF_014108415.1 of Molossus molossus. Classification (NCBI taxonomy): domain Eukaryota; kingdom Metazoa; phylum Chordata; class Mammalia; order Chiroptera; family Molossidae; genus Molossus; species Molossus molossus. The sequence continues at coordinate 53,921,694 of NW_023425355.1, forward strand.
CCACTGATTCCTCCCTCCACCTCCCTCCCTGCCCTGTCCCCAGCTTTGTTGTCCATGTCCTTTGTTCATGCATACATGCATATAAGTTCTGTGGTTTATCTCTCCCCCACCAACCCCTCTTCTGGGAATTGTAAGTCTGTACCCCACTTCCATGTCTCTGGGACTACCCCATTCATCAGATTGTAAAGTTCATTATATTCCACAAATAACTGAGATCATGTGATACATCTCTTTCTCTGTTTGCCATGTATTGCTTAAAATAATACTTTCCAGTTTCCTCCATGTCGTCTCAAAGGAGAAGAGATCTTTCTTTCTTACAGCTGCATAGTACTCCATTATGTACATGTACTACAGCTTTTTTATCCATTCGTCTACTGATGGACACTTGGGCTGTTTCCAGATCTTAGCTATTGTAAATAGTGCTACTATGAACATGGGGGTACATATATTCTTTCTGATTGGTGTTTGAAGGCAATATTACACACCAATAATGAACACATAGAAAGAGAAACTAAAAAATAATCCCATTTACCATGGCAGCAAAAGAACTAAGATACCTAGGAATAAATTTAACCAAAGAAGTAAAGGACCTATTCCCATAAAACTACAGAACAAAACAAAAAAAGTTCGTAGCACTACAGGCCTACCTCAAGAAGCAAGAAAAGTCTCTAATAGACCAATAACAACAGAAGAAATTGAAGATGTAATCAAGACTCTCAGCAAAAAAAAAAAAAAAGCCCAGGTCTGGATGGCTTCACGGGGGAGTTTTACCAAACATTCAAAAAAGAACTAACACCCATTCCCCTCAAACTACTTCAAACAATTCAAGAAGAAGGAAGACTTCCAAACTCATTTTAAGAGGCCAGCATAATTCTAATTCCAAAACCAGAAAAAGACATTACAAAGAAAGAAAACTACAGGCCAATATCCCTGATGAACATACATGCCACTTTTCTGAACAAAATACTAGCAAATTGGATCCAGCAACACATCAAAAAAATTATTCATCATGACCAAGTGGGATTCATCCCAGAAATGCAAGGCTGGAACAATATTCGCAAATCAATAAATGTGATACACCACGTAAACAAAATGAAGAATAAAAACCACATGATCATATTAATAGATATCGAAAAAGCCTTCAACAAAATCCAGCATGCATTTCTGATAAAAATAGTCAGCAGTGTGGGACTAGAGGGATCATATCTTGACATAATAAAGGCCATATATGAATGACCTACAGCCAACATCATACTCAATGGACAGAAACTAAAAGCATTTCTCTTAAGAACAGGAACAAGACAAGAATGCCCACTTTCACCACTCTTATTTAACATAGTACTGTAAGTCTTAGCCACAGCAATCAGACATAAGAAAAAGAAAAGGGATCCAAATGGGAAAGGAGGAAGTGAAAAGTCATTATTTGCAGATGACATGATACTATACGTAGAGAACCCCAAAGACTCCATCAAAAATTTACAAGACTTAATAAATGAATTTGGCAGAGTAGCAGGATACAAAATTAACATCAAGAAATCGATGGCATTCTTATACACCAATGATGAACTCACACAAAGAGAAACTAAGAAAACAATCCCATTTACCATTATGGCAAAAAAAAATAAATAAATAAGATACCTAGGAATAAACTTAACCAAAGAAATAAACAACCTATTGGCAGAAAACTACAGGTCATTGAAAAAAGAAATAGAGGAAGATATAAAAAAGTGGAAGCACACACATTGTTCATGGATTGGAAGAATTAACATCATTAAAATGTCCATATTACCCAAAGCAATCTATAGATTCAATGCAATCTCTATCAAATTACCAACGACATACTTCACAGAACTAGAAAAAATACTTTAAAAGTTCATATGGAACCATGAAAGACCTCAAATAGCCACATCAATCTTGAAAAAGAAGAACAAAGTAGGAGGGATCACGTTACCAGATTTCAGGTTATACTACAAAGCCACTGTCATCAAAACAGCCTGGTACTGGCACAAGAACAGGGAGATAGACCAATGGAACAGAATAGAAAACCCAGAAATGGACCCAAGGCAATATGCTCAATTAATATTTGACAAAGGTGGCAAGAGCATACAGTGGAGTAAAGACAGCCTCTTTCATAAATGCTGTTGGGAAAATTGGACAGCTACATGCAAAAAAATGGAACTAGACCATCAACTTACACCCTACACAAGAATAATCTCGAAATTGATAAAAAACGTAAATGTGACTCATGAATCCATAAAAATCCTAGAAGTAACAAAATTTCAGACATCATATGCAGCAGAATGTTTACTGATACATCACCTAAGGCAACAGAAACAAAGGAGAAAACAAACACATGGGACTACAAAAAACTCAAAAGCTTCTGCACAGCAAAAGAAATAACCATCAAAATGGAAAAGGATCCCATAATTGCCAATGATCCATCAGATAAGGGATTAATTTCTAAAGTATATGAAATGCTCATACAACTCAAGAAAAGGAAGACATAGAACCCAATTGAAAAATGGGCGAAGGACCTAAATAGACACCTCTCCAAAAAGGACATAAAAATGGCCAAGTAACATATGAAGAAATGCTCAACATCCCTAATCATCAGAGAGATGCAAAGTAAAACAACAATAAGGTATTACCTCACACCTGTCAGAATGGCCGCCATCAACAAATCATCAAACAACAAGTGCTGGCGAGGGTGTGGAGAAAAGGGGACTCTAGTACACTGCTGGTGGGAATGCAGACTGGTGTAGCCACTATGGAAAACAATATGGTGTTACCTCAAAAAATTTAAAACTGAACTTCCATTTGACAAAGTCATCCCACTTCTAGGAATATACCCTAAGAAGCCTGAAACACCAATCAGAAAGAATATGTGTACCCCCATGTTTGTAGCAGCACTGTTTACAATAGCTAAGATCTGGAAACAGCCCAAATGTCTCTCAGTAGACAAATGGATAAAAATGTGGTGGTACATACACACAATGGAGTACTATTCTGCTGTAAGAAAGAAAGATCTTTTATCCTTTGAGACTACATGGTGGGACCTGGAAAGTGTCATCCGAAATGAAAGAAGCCAAACAGCGAAACACAAGTATCATATGATCTCACTTATTTGTGGAATATAATGAACATAACAGTCTGAAGAATGGGGTAGTCCCAGAGACGTGGAACTGGGGTACAGACTGACTATCCCCAGAAGAGGGGGTGGGGGGAGAGATAAACCACATAATTTATATGCATGTATGCATGAACAACGGACATGGACAACAAACCTGGGGAGAGGGCGGGGAGGGAAAGAGAGGGGGGAATCAGTGGGGGAAAATGAGAAACATCTGTAACAAAAATAAATTAATTAATTAAAGAAAAATTAAACTAAAAAAATAAAAAAAAGAATACAAAGACCCCAATTTAAAAAATGGGCAGAGGAACTAAATAGACACCTCTCCAAACAGACATACAAATAGCCAAGAAACATATGAAGAAATGTGCGACATCACTAATCATCACACCTGACAGAATGGGCTTCTGCAGACAGCTCCTCATGTTCTGCCATAAACTGTCTAGGTCCCATCAAGGAGTGCAGCTCCTGAATCAAGGGGCTGGTAGAGAACCAAGCCCCCACTTTGTAAGCCCCCACTTTGTCACAGTGGCAGTTTGGCCCACCCCTGTGTGTGGTCGACTAGCCCTAAGCCATAACCACCACTCAATCGAGTAGGTGGTCTTCACTGTGATAGGACAAAGACCAGTGATACTTTCACTGGGTAACAAGGCTTCTCAGTGAGGGAGTAACGACTCTCAACTCCCTTCCACAATTGGGATCAAAACCCAATACAACTCTTCCAAGCCCCTTGTTTCTGCCAGAGACCCCATTCAAATCCCGAGTTGTCCACCTGTACCGTCCTGAGAAACAGCAAAGCTGAATGCATGATTTGCAGCATCTGCACCTGGGCCACCATCTGTTTCATGGCTATAAATGCTTGTTCCACCTCAGGAGACCAGTCCCAGGTTTCCCCCTTCCAGGCCATGTGGTGGAGGGGTTTCATCAGCATGGCTAAATGGGTATAAAGGTTCTCTAGATCCCTAGTAGTCCCAAGCATGTCTTCAACTGTTTCACTGTTTCTGGATAGGCTTCTACCTCATGTATAATTGCCTCTAGCATGACGTTTGTCTTACCCACCAAACAACACCCAAGAACTTGACAGAGTATCCAGGTTCTTGGACTTTGTCTTCATTGATGGCCCACCCACAGCCTGCCAGGGCTTCCCAGAGGCTGTGTGCTTTGTCTTCTAGCTCTTCAAGAGAATCAGAGATCAACATTATATCATCAGTATAATGGAACAAGTGTATATGCGGAGGTTTGTTCCAGGACACTAAGTCCTGGGTTCCAAAACATGACAGAGGACTATGTAAATGGCTGTGGGGTATCACTTTAAATGTCCATTGCTTTCCTTCTCAGATAAAGGCCAACTGTTCCTGGCTTTCAGAGTCAATGTCTATGGAGAAAAAAGGCATTAGGCAAGTCCACAACATAATAAAACCGCCCCAAGTCTTGTGACAAGCGGTCCATTAATTCAGTGATATTTGGTTCCGCCACATGTACGGGCAGAATAAACTTGTTCAGTTCCTAGTATTCCACCGTCATCCTCCATGAGCTATCAGGCTTCCATACTGGCCACACTGGGGAATTATAGGGACTATGTTTTGAGTGACTAACACCTGCTTCTTTCAGTTTCAAAATGGTTTGCCCAGTTTCTTCATGGCCTCCGGGTAGTTGGTACTGTTTCACATTGACTACCCATGTTGCTTTTGGGAGCTACAAGGGACAGTGGTGTGGGTGTCCTCTAATCACTGTCTTTATCACATGCACACATAAGTAGAATTTTCCCTGTGTAGTTTGTACTGTGAGACCTCGTAGAACGTCCATCCCCAGTATATATTCTGCAGTCAGTGAAATATACACCTCATAGGGGGTTAGCGGTAAACATCTGACACCAGCATAAGGGTGACTCAGTGTACTCAGATATGCCTTCTGCCATGCCCCTTTATGGTAGTTCTATGGCCCTGAAATCTGTCCAGATTCATATAAATCAGGGTCGACTCTTCCCATATCTACAAGGGCCAAAGTGCATTGAACATTCTGAGGAGATAAGTAAACAATCATTTCTACATATGGCCTCTGGTCATCCAGCTCCCCCACCAACTGGGTGCCTCTGCCTGCTCCTTAATCAAGCAGGCAGTCAGCAATCTGCACCTCCTATATCTTAGCCACAAGGCATAGGGGAGTATATTGTTCAGGGCACAGTTTCTGCCACAGGTCATATAGTAGTTCTAGTGGCTGCCCATCTTTCTTCTCCTTAGCCAGCCAGCTGCTAGGAGGTCACACTACAACTGATGCTGGCTTATTTTCACTGGCCGATTCTCGAGTCCACAATAGGTCCCTCTGCCCATGGCACTCGCAGCCAGCAGGGCCTGGAAAGCTTAGCCTTGCCCTCCATAAGCTCCCATATCTGTGTTGCCCAGCCTTGATTTCATACTTCTACACCCCCAAGCTGTGCCAGGGTGGCAGTTACTTCATGGACTGGGCAGTCTGTGTAAGGGGCCAATAAAGCCACCATAGTTCCAAAAGTCCTGAAAAGGCCGTTTGCTAGCACCATGTCCTTCATACTGGCAGTAAACAGCACTTCATCTGGGCGGGTGTACTGCTGTGTGAAAATCATCTTGTGCATACCCATCTCCCGTATGACTTGCACTAAGTCCAAGTAAGTAGTCCACTTACTTACATGCTCTGGGAGATCTCCAGCATTATCCTACATGGTTCAGGCAGCCTCCATCAACCAATGTCTGATTACCAGCCTGAGAGCTCATCTGTAGCACATTCTGCAGCTGCTGCCACAGCGAGGAGATGGTGGCAATACTATCCAGTTGTCCCATCTCAGTGGGGCTGAGCTCAGTATTGTCTGCACCATTATCCCAGAGGCATAACAACCAAGCTGGGACAGACTCCCACAACCACTGCTTGCATTGCTTGGCCAAGTCTCATAACTCCATGGTGGAATACATCCTATACGACATATGTCGGGTCAATTGTGAGAGTCCCACCAACCCCCCTCCCAGTGCTAAAGGCTCTTGTATCTCTACCTTCTGCCGCACCAAGGGTCGGGTGTGTCCTACGGACCTGCAGGGCTGCTAGCACAGGAAGTCATAGCCGATTCTTCTGGACCATGGAACATGCGTTCAGCAGCCTCCAGGCACTGATGAAGTCTTCCTTCTTCTGCTGTAGCTGATGTACTTTGTTGGTAAGGTCCTGGATGTCTGACTGGCATGTCACCAGACTTCCAGGAACATCCAAACAACCCGACCTGCAGCCACTTGATGCACCACAAGAATGTTCAGTTCCAGCATTTCCAAAGACTTCTGTGCTTTGTCAGGCTGGAGATGTACAGTGTCTGAATCTCCCAGCAGCATCGAGGCTATCAGGTACACCACCAACAGGTACCAGAGGGATTCAGGGGGGCACATCTCATCCACTCGGGGCTGCTCCTCATTGAGTGTCTTTTGGGTACTTGCTTCATCCTGCTGACTAGAACAAGTGTCAGAGACCGGGTATTGCAATGGGGGTTTCGGCAGTGAGATACCCAAGGAAAAGAAAGCACACAGAGCTGACATCAGGGGGGAATCAATAAACAGCAACAGCTTTATCTAATGCAGCCAACAGCTTTTATAGACTCCTGTGGCAGGATATTCTGAATGGGGCAGTGCATGAGGCGGTGGGTGGGATATGCTTTCTAAGCTTTTGCTGTGTCATGCTTATATAACAGTAACATGATCTGCAACTGCGCAGCCAGTTCTGAGTCATTTCCTGTACCATGGCCTCTATCAACAAGCCAGGTTCCTGGGCCTTAACAAAATGATATGGTGTTTAAGAGCAAAAACATCAGAACCTAGCTACCTGAGTTTGAATTTCAGCTCCAGTATTTCCTACCTGGAAGTTAACTTTAACTTGAGAATGATAATGATTGGTCTATGAGGTAATATATGTGAAATACTTAGGCCTTTGCTCTTCAAAAAGGCAGTATGGTATTGTAGCTGCCTAGATTCAAATCCAAGCTCACCAAAGATGGCGGTGGGCAGGACCAAAGGGAAGGTGAGTGTGTGAGAGAGTGAGCGACTATGTGAGAGAGTGTAAGTGGACCTGAAGGTGGATGACCAAACCCCAGCAGTGCAGAGCTACGGAACAGAAAGTTCCTGTGCTGCAGAGAGGAGCAGCCAGCTACTGTGGTAAGCAGCTCTTCAGGGCGCTTCTCCCTGCGCCTTGGAGAAGTCCCACAATTTTGAAAGATCCCGGGTCTTCCCTGGGAGTAGGCAGTGGGAGTGGCTAGGGCTGAGCAACCTGAGCCCACCAGTGCACCTGGCACCATCGGACCAGTGGACACTCTGTGTCAACACAGACCAGTGCACAATAGTGGAGCTCCCAAGGTGCTGGTCGCAGAAGCCACAGACAGCCCAGAGCCCAGCACATTCCCCAGAGTAGCAGCCCAATCAGTGTCCAGATGTACCCCCAGCAACAGAGACTGGTGTGATCTAGCTGCCAGCCCACTGAAATTGCAGGATGCAGGGCCACCAGAGAGGCCTGTTAAACCCAGTAGGGACTGTGCCATCCAGATACCCACAGGACCTGCTGGGTGCAGAAGTACCAGAGAAGCCTATGCAACCCACCAGGGACTCTGCCATTCCATTACCCATGCAACCTGCAGGGTATTGAAGCATCCTGTGCCCACCCAGCATCCCATAATATAGGCATAGAGCCTGGTCCCCAAAGGGACTGTGTGATCCAGTTACCCATGGGACCTGCAGGGTGCAGGGGTACCAGAAAAACCTGTATGACCCAAGTGTGCACAAGATAGGCACCGAGGATGTGAAAATGGAGGTGGAGTGAATAGAAGCTAAACAGAGCATCTCCCAGGACCAAACGGCAATTACAACTAAAATGAAGATGAATCCTCAGAAAAAAGCAACAGAAAAGAATCAGGACAGGACCATACAACAAGGGACACTGGTAGGATCTGTGGAGGAGCAAGAGGGTGGCAAGCTTGGAGCGCATGGACAGCAGCAGTCTTAGCTGTGAGCAGTGCCCTTGGGGAATAAAGACCAAGCCTGCTCTACAGTGCAGAGAGCCAGTACAGAGCACTAAAATAGCCACAGCCACTCACCTGGGGGCTACAGCACATGGAGGGCAGACAGGGCTGGAACTCTGTGGGGACACCTGGCATTTGGAGGGCACTCAGAGATTTTGCAGAGTTGTGGCCACAAAGGACAGTGGCCAGAGTGCTCCTTCCTCAAGCTGTGGGGAAAAGGAGCAGCCCCCCTCCCTCGGAAATTCAGCCTTTCCCAGGTGAGGCAAAGAAATGCACATTGAGGCTCATTAACAACCAGCATCTATCCCACCCTCTGGAAATCCTCTTATGCAGAACACCAGGACTACATCCCAAGGCACTGAATAACTCAGACTACAAGCCTCCAGGAAAAAGCTAGAGGATAAGTGAACCTTTCCTGGGCTTGGAAACCTACCCAGGAAAGGAAGACTTGACAGTGGTGTTTAACTTGGGCCCAACCAGGCTCATCCAAACCCAGTAGAGGGAGCCCCAAACAACAGAACTCCAACACCCACAGGAAATATATGGCAGGCTCCAAAACCCACTGAGATAGCCAAAATGGTGAAACAAAGAAACAAATCTCAAGTGAAAGAACAAGAGAACTCTATTAAAGATGAGATAAATGAAATGCAGCTAGGCAAATTATCAGAGGTAGAGTTCAGAGCTATGATCTTGAGGAAGCTCAACAGCATGAGTAAGAACATCAGAACCATGAGTAAAGATATAGAAACATTGAAAAGCAACCAAGTGAAAATAAACAATGACATAACAGAAACACATTGGAAGGACTAACCAGCAGAGTAGAGGAAGCTGAGGACTGGATCAGTGAACTACAAGACGGTAAAAAAAAGCAACCAATCATAAAACCAAAGGAAATACAATTAAAAACAGGAAGACGGCTTAAGAGAACTATGGGACAACTGGAAAGGTAATAACATTTGCATCACAGGAGTCCCGGAAGAGGAAGGAAGAAAATGGGCAAGGGTTTGAGAATATATTTGAGGAAATCGTGACAGAAAACTTTCCTAACTTGGTGAAGAAAAAAGGCATTTTAATTCAAAAAGTAAAGAGAGCCCCAAGTAAGAAGAACCCGAACAAGACCACACCATGATACATAATAATTAAAATGCCAAAAATTAAAGACAAAGAGAGCATCCTAAAGGCAGCAAGAGATAAGCAACAGGTTACCTACAAAGGAAACCCCATAAGGCTCTTAGCTGACTTCTCACAAGAAACACTACAGGCCATAAGGGAGTGGCATCAAATAATCAAGGTCATAAAAAAACAAGGATCTGAATCCTAGACTAGTCTATGCAGCAAGACTATCATTCAAAATAGAAGGTCCAATAAAGAGCTTCCCAGACCAAAAAAAAAAAAAAAAAAAAGGCTAAAGGAATATATTAGCACCAAATCAGCATGGCAAGATATGCTAAAAGGACTGCAGTAATTAATAGAAGAAATAGGAAGAAAAATAGAACCACCCTAAACAAAAATGTCAATAAATAAGTACATATCAATTATCACCTTAAATGTGAATGGTTTGAATACTCCGATAAAAAGACACAGAGGAGCTGACTGAATAAGACAGCATGACTCACATATATGTTGTTTACAAGAGACCCACATCACAACAAAAGACTCGCATAGGTTGAAAGTAAAGGGATAGAAAATAACCTTTTAAGCAAATGGAAAACAAAAAAATGAGCTGGGGTGGCAATCCTCGTATCTGATAAAATAGATTTCAAAATGAAGGCCATAACTACACACAAAGAAGACCATGCCATAATACTGAAAAGATCTATCCAACAGGAAGATATAACCTTGGTAAACATATATGCACCCAATATAGAAGCACCAACATATATTAAAAATCTTCTGGAGAACTTCAAAGGAGAAATCGACAGCAATTCAATCATAGCAGGGGACTTCAACACCCCATTGACATCACTGGATAGATCTTCCAGACAAAAAAATGAACAAGGAAACACAGACTCTAAATGAAGCGCTACATCAAATGGATTTAATAGATATCTACAGAGAATTACACCACAAAACTGCAGAATTCAAATTCTTCTCAAGTGCACATGGGACATTTTCAAAGATAGACCACATGTTAGGGCACAAACTAAGTCTCCACAGGTTCAAAAAGGTTGAAATCATATCAAGCATCTTCTCAAATCACAATGGGATACAACTAGAAATCAATTGCAACAAGAACATGCAAAGACATTTCAACACATGGAGGCTAAATAGCATGTTATTGAACAATGAATGGGTTACCATGGAGATCAAGGAAGAAATTAAATCCTTTCTAAAAAACAATGCAAATGAACACACAAAAACAAAAAATCTATGGGATGCAGTGAAAGCAGTTCTGAGAGGGAAGTTCATAGCACTATAGGCCTACCTCAAGAATGAAGAAAAATTTCTAATAGACTATCTAACCTTACAACTTAAAGAACTAGAAAGCAGATAAAAATAAAACCCCAAAGCAAGTAGAAGGAAGTAAATAGTAAAGATCAGAGCAGAAATAAATGACATGGAGACCAAACAAAAAAAAAATTTAAAGGATCAATGCAGCAAAGAGCTGTTGTTTGTAAAGCTAAACAAGATTGATGGACCCTTAGGTAGACTCACCAAGAAACGAAGAGAGAGAACCCAAATACACAAAATCAGAAAGGAAAGAGGAGAAATAATAACTAACACCACAGAAATACAAAGGATTGTTAACAATTATTATGAACAATTATACGGCAACAAATTTGACAATCTAAGCAAAATGGACCAATTTCTAGAAACATATAGTCCCCAAAAACTGGACCAGGAACAGAGAGAAAACTTGAACAGACCAATAACAACAGAAGAAATTGCAGGCGTAATTAAGACTCTCCCAGCAAAAAAAAAAAAAAAAAAAAAAAAAAAAGCCCAGGCCTGGATGGCTTCATTGGGGAATTTTACCAAACATTCAAAAAAGAAGTAATACAAAGAAGTAATACCCATTCTCCTAAAACTATTTCAAAAAATTCAAAGAGTCCTTGCTGGTTGGTCATGAGGGTGGCAACCACTCAATGTGTCCCTTTCCTGTTGATTTTTCTCTCTCTCTCTCCCTCTCACTCTTATCTGAACAAAAAATAAAAAGTGTCCGAGAGTGAGGATAAAAAAAAAATTAAGAAAGAAACTTCCAAACTCCTTTTATGAGGCCAGCATAATTCTAATTCCAAAACCAGAAAAAAACACTATGAAGAAAGAAAACTACAGAACAATATCCCTGAAGAACACAGATGCCAAACCTGAACAAAATAGTAGCAAATCAAATCCAGCAATACATCAAAAAAATTATTCATCATGACCAAGTGAGATTCATCCCATGGATTCAAGGCTGGTCCAATATTCACAAATTAATAAATATGATACACCACATAAACAAAATGAAAGATAAAAATCATATGATCATATCAATAGACACTGAAAAAGAATTTTTCAAAATCCAGCACCCATTTCTGATAATAACGCTCAGCAATCTGGGAATGGAGGCATCATATCTTGACATAATAAAAGCCATATATGAAAGATCTACAGCAAACATCATACTCAATGGGCAGAAACTAAAAGCATTTTCCTTAAGAACAGGAACAAGACAAGGATGCCCACTTTCACCACTTCACCACTCTTATTTATTGTAGTACTGGAATTCTTAGCCACAGCAATCAGGATGAAAATAAAAGGATCCAAATGGGAAAGGAGGAAATGAAACTGTCATTATTCGCAGATAACATAATACTATACATAGAAAATGCCAAAGACTTCATAAAAAATTTACTAGACTTGCCCTGGCCGGTTTGGCTCAGCGGTTAGAGCATCGGCCTGAGGTCCAGAGAGACCGGGGTTCGGTTCCCGCTAAGGGCACGTACATTGGTTGCAGTTTGCCCACAGCCCTGGTTGGGTCATGTGGGTGGCAGCCACTCCATGTGTCCCTTTCACATCGATGTTTCTCTCTCTCTCTTCCTCTCTCTATATCCCACTCTATCTGAACAACAACAAAAAAAATGTCCTCAGGTGAGGATAAAAAAAAAAAAATTACTAGACTTAATGAATGAATTTGGCAAAGTAGCAGGATACAAAATTAACGTCAGTAAATAGATGGCATTCTTATACACCAATGATGAACTCACACAAAAAAAAAGAAACTAAAAAAAAATCCCATTTAACATCACAGCAAAAAAAATTAAGATACCTAGGAATAAACTTAACCAAAGAAATAAAGGACCTATTTGCAGAAAACTACAGGTCATTGAAAAAAGAAATAGAGGAAGATATAAAAAAGTGGAATCACATACCTTGTTCATGAACTGGAAGAATTAACATCATTAAAATGTGAACACTACCCAAAGCAATTTTTAGATTCAATGCAATCCCCATCAAAATACCAACAACATACTTCAAAGAACTAGAACAAATACTTCAAAAGTTCATATGGAACCATGAAAGACCTCAAATAGCCACAGCAATCTTGAAAAAGAAGAACCAAGTTGGAGGGATCACGTTACCAGATTTCAGGTTATACTACAAAGCCACTGTAATCAAAACAGCCTGGTACTGGCACAAGAACAGGGAGATAGACCAATGGAACAGAATAGAAACCCCAGAAATGGACCCAAGGCAATATGCTCAATTAATATTTGACAAAGGTGGCAAGAGCATACAGCGGAGTAAGGACAGCCTCTTTAATTAATGGTGGGAAAATTGGACAGCTACATGCAAAAAAATGAAACTAGACCATCAACTTACACCATACACAAGAATCAACTCAAAATGGATAAAAGATTTAAATGTGAATTATGAATCCATAAAAATCCTAGAATAAAATGTAGGCAACAAAATTTGAGACATCATACGCAGCAGGATTTTCACTGATACTTCACCTAAGGCAACAGTAAAATAGGAGAAATTGAATACATGGGACTACATCAAACTCAAAAACTTCTGCACAGCAAAAGATACAATCATTTCAATAAAAAGGCAACCCATTGTATGGGACAGCATAATTGCCAATGATATATCAGATAAGGGGTTAATTTCCAATATATATAGAGTGTTCATACAACTCAACAAAAGGAAGACAAAGAACTCAATTCAAAAATGGGCTGAGGACCTAAATACACACCTCTCCAAACAGGACATACACATGGCTAAGAGACATATGAAAAAATTCTCAACATCACTAATCATCAGAGAGATTCAAATTAAAACAACAATGAGATATCACCTCACACCTGTCAGAATGGCCGACATCAACAAATCATCAAACAAGTGTTGGCGAGGGTGTGGAGAAAAGGGGACTCTAGTACACTGCTGGTGGGAATGCAGACTGGTGCAGCCACTATGGAAAACAATATGGTGTTACCTCAAAAAATTAAAAATTGAACTTCCATTTGAACCAGTGATCCCACTTCTAGGAATATACTCTAAGAATCCTGAAACACCAGTTACAAAGGATGTATGTTCCCCCATGTTTGCAGCAGCACTATTTACAATAGCTAAGATCTGAAACAGCCCAAATGTCCATCAGTAGATGAATGGATGAAAAAGCCGTGGTACATATACACAATGGAGTACTATGCAGCTGTAAGAAAGAAAGATCTCTTATCCTTTGAGACGACATGGAGAGACCTGGAAAGTATCATCCTAAATAATACAAGCCAAACAGAGAAAGACAAGTATCATATGATCTCAGTTATTTGTGGAATATCATGAACATAACTGTCTGAGGAATGGGGTAGTCCCAGAGATGTGGAAGTGGGGTACAGACTGACAATCTCCAGAAGAGGGGGTTTTGGTGGAGAGATAAACCACAGAACGTATATGCATGTATACATGAAAAATGAACATGGACAACAAAGTTTTGGACAGGGCAGGCAGAGAGGGGTTGGGGGGGGTATCAGTCAGAGAAAAAGCAGAAACATCTGTAACAAAAATAAATAAATTAATTATTTTTAAAAAAATCCAAGCTCACCTTTGTGAGAAGTGTGACTTTGAGAAAATTATTTAACCTCTCTGTACCTCCATTTTCCCTTTGTCTATGAAGATGGATAATAATAAACTATATAAAATGTGGATAATAATAAACCTACTTTTAATAAACCTATTTCATAGGATTATTGTGAGAATTAAATTAAAGATAAAAGTACTATTGCCTGATACATGCTAAAAATTATGACAACATGTTGTCTTCTGGGGTTATCTTGCCATGGATCCAAGCTCTCTGGCAACCTGCTCATAAATCCCAAGCACTGTAGTAGTTCCAAAATGTTGATCCCTGCCTGTTTTGCCCAGTAAGACCACCACTCTCAATACTGATCTTGAATCATATACTTTCTCTCTCAAGGATTGCAGTCCTACTTTGATTGCTATCAAAAGCCTGTAAATGGTTGTTTAATATATTTTGTAAAATTTTTATAGTTGTTCATGGCTGGAGGGTAAGCCTGATACTAGCTACTCCATCCTGATTAGAACTGGAAGTCATGGCAACATTTTTTTTTAATTGATAACATATTATGCTCTTGAGTTTGTGAGGAAAATATGTATTCTCAAACACTGTAGGTGGAACTATTAATAAATAACATTTTTTAAAAATAATAACAAATGACATTTATTGAGCTCATTGTGTCTCAAAAAGTTAATTATAGAAGTCTATCATTTAATTCTCACAACAGCCATATGAGATAGGTACTTCCTAATTACAGAAAACAAAACCGATTAAGGCAAAGGAGATTCAATAACTTGTTCATGGTTATAAAGCTAGTAAGTAGTGGAGTCAAGATTTGAAACCCAACACTTTTATGCTGGAGGTCATGCTCCCAAACAATGTATTATACTGCCAATCTGGAAATATGTATTGCAATTTAAATGTGCATAGCTTTTGACCCAGTAATCCCACTTCTTAATGTATACATCAGACATAAAAGCACTGGTCTATCAAGATATGTATAAGTTTATTTATTGCAGCATTTATAATAGTTTTAAAATACTGGAGGCAATCTAAATGCCCACTGATAAGAGAATGGTTGAGCAAATTTTAGTGCATCTGTACATCCTATGGAATATTGTATGGCATTTAAATGAGATTAATCTATGTGTATTGAATTGAGGATGTATAGGACATATTAAAGATGAAATGCAAATTTCAGAATAGTATGAATAGTGTGACTTCCTACACATTCATAAATGTCTCACCTAATTTATGTCTCCAGCATAGACCTCTCCCCTGAATTTCAGACTTCCTACTCAATATTCCCTCTTAAAGTCTCAAAAGCAATGCAAATTCAATATGTCCAAAACTGAACTCAAAGTTTTCTATCCCCAAACCTAATTGCTTCCAGTGTCCCCTTTTCCAGTTAATGGCACGTGAGCCAAAAGCCCAGGACTTATCTTTCACACCTCCCTTTCTCTCATATCATTTTCCCACCAATGTGTTTTTTCCACACTATATATATATCCAGCCCATCATCAAGTTTAGTTGATTTTATAACTAAATCTCCAATCACCTATTTTCATTGTGTCTATTATCACTATTCTCAGGCAAATTACCAGCATCTCTCATTTGTATTGTTACAGTATTCTCTAACCCAACTAGTTTCTCCATATAAACTGTAGCCCACTAAAATCTATCCTCCACCCCTGCAATGTGAAAGCAAAGAGAGTTATCAATTTGGGAAGCTTTTATCTTAATCAAATAAAACAGTGCAGCATTATCATAATCACGACCTAAAGAATTCAATTCCCTTTTGTTATTAAAAGTAACAGCAGGTTCTGAAGATGGCGGCTTAGGTAAATGCAGTATTGCCTCCTCCCACAACCACATCAAAATTACAACAAAACTACAACACAACCATTATTCAGAA
Source organism: Molossus molossus (assembly GCF_014108415.1). Taxonomy (NCBI): domain Eukaryota; kingdom Metazoa; phylum Chordata; class Mammalia; order Chiroptera; family Molossidae; genus Molossus; species Molossus molossus. The sequence continues at coordinate 53,937,760 of NW_023425355.1, forward strand.
CCACCTGAAATCAAGCTGAATGGAAGTCCTACAACTACGAAATTAAAGAAGCTGCCACATCGAGACTGGTAGGAGAGGCAGAGGCGCAGACAGGCTGGTCCCACACCCACATGTGTTGAATAAAAATCAGGAGGGACACCTCGGCTAGAAAGGTCCTCCCTTAGGAGTGAGGGGTCCCTGTCTCACACCAGGAGCCCAGATCAGGGTCCCAGTGCCAGGGAGAAAAGTCCCCATAATTTCTGGCTGTAAAACCAGTGGGAACTGAGGCAGAGGGAAGCTGTGGTTGCAGAAGCCCCAACAGTTCCTCTTAAAGGGCCCACACACAGACTTACTCAGACCCACTCCCTCTGAGCTTCTAGGGGAGGCAGCTTGAGGGGCACCAGAGAACAGGGAAGAACTGAGCTGTTTGGCCTCCGGATGAGGGCTGGAAGGGCATTTTTCTCCTGGAAAGACATGCTGGTAAAGGCTATTTTTCCTTTGGTGAGCCCTTTCCCCCAACAGTGCAGGGAGACAGCCTCCATACCTGGGACTCAAGCAACCTGACTCACACAGTTCGCCCCGCCCTGGTGATTCCCTGTGGCTCCGCCCCACCCAATTTTTGGGTCCACCCAAGCTTTTCCAAAGGCTTTACCACAGGATTGGCCTGTCTTGGATCCTGCTTTAGAGTTTCCTAAAATCTCTCAAACAAGCAGCGTCTGGTACCTGAGCCTATCAAGTGCACCTGGCACCATCGGGCCAGTGGACACCCTGTGTCAACACAGACCAGTGCACAGTAGTAGAGCTGTCAAGGTGCTAGTTTCAGAAACCCAGAAACTGCAAATTTCCAGGAGCCCAGCACCATCCCCCACAGTAGCAGCTCAATCAGAGATATACCCCCAGCAACAGAGACTGGGGAGCAGACATCCATTCCCAGGCAACAGAAGTACAGACAAGCAGCAGAGAACTATCCCCCTCCAAAAAATAACTAGCAAAAGCTGAGCAGGATCTGAGAACCACTGGGCAGCAGCACTCCCCAGCCACCAGCAGTGGGACCAGGGGCTCCAAAGGGCCCTGTGTGACTCAGCGGCCCACAAGAGCGATACAGAGCCAGGGCTCCAGAGAAACCAGTCTCAGTGAGCCCCATACATCTCATTAAGTGGACTCAGGCCTGGCACTAGAAGCAGCCAGCCTTGGTTCACAGCTTGGCTTTTCTTGGACACCTCCAAGCCCAGCACAAGAAGCAGCTATCTGAAGATCGCTTTTTAGCTTATGCCTGGTGGCCCCAGGTAGAACACCAGGCAGTGGCTGACCTTGCCCCAGAGCCAGAACACCTGGTGGACAGCTTCAGACAACATTGAAACACCACCACCCAACCATCTCCACAAGTGACACACTCAATGAGTGGACTCAGTGGGTACAAGAGCCCTGCTGAAGTAAGTCTTGCTCTGTGCAGTGGGCCCCTATACAACTGATCGTTCAAGGTAGTGGCTAGTGGGCACAGCCAGTCCTTGCAGATGACCAGCCTGAGTAAAACCCTCCCATTGATGTGCCAACAGCAATCAAGACTCAATTACAAGGGAACAGTGTATAGTCCACACTAGGGGTACACCATGAGGGCCCAGCTGGGGTGATCAGGGAGACTGTGCCACTGGATCCTACAAGACACTTACAACAGTAAACCACCCTACAAAGCCTAGGAGGCATAGCAATTCTGCCTAATACATAGAAACAATCACAGGGGAGCATCCAAAATAAGAAGACAAAGAAACATGTCCCAAATGAAGGAAAAGAACAAAACTTCCAGGAAAAGAACTAAACAAAATGGAGATAAGGAATCTAACAGATGCAGAGTTCAGAACACAGGTTATAAGGTTGCTCAGGGAACTTTGTGAGACATCCAGGGGACTTAGTGAGACCTTCAAGGAACTTAAGGAGACTTCTGAGGAACTTAGTGAGAACATCAACAACATAAAAAAGGGCCAGTCAGAAATTAAGGATGTACTAACTGAAATAGAGAATAATTTACAGGGAATCGATAGTAGAGTAAGGAAAGCCAAGAAGCAAACCATCAATTTGGAATAAAAAAAAATGAGGATAGTCTAAGGAGCCTCCGGGACAACTTCAAGCGTGCCAACATTTGCATCATAGGGGTGCCTGAAGGAGGAGAGAGAGCAGAAAATTGAAAAACTACTTGAAACAATAATGACAGAAAACTTCCCTAACTTGGTGAAGGAAACATACAAGTTCAGGAAGCACAGAGAGTCCCAAACAATTTGAACCCAAAGAGGTCCACACCAAGACACATCATCATCAAAATGCCAAAGGTTAAATACAAAGAGATAATTTTATTTATTTATATATTTATTTATTCATTTATTTAAATAAATTAATTTATTTTTGTTACAGATGTTTCTCCCTTTTCCCCCACTGATATCCCCCCTCCCTCCCCGCCCTGTCCCCAGCATTGTTGTCCATGTCCATTGTTCATGCATACATGCATATAAGTTCTGTGGTTTACCTCTCCCCTGCCTCCATTAAAAGCAGCAAGAGAAAATCAGTCCGTTACCTACAAAGGAGCTCCCATAAGACTGTCAGCCAATTTCTCAAAAGAAGAAATTGTAGGCCAGAGAGGAGTGGCAAGAGATATTCAAGGTGATGAAAAGCAATGACCTACAACCAAGATTACTCTATCCTGCAAAGCTATCATTTAGAATCGATGGACATATCAAGAGTTTCCCAGACAAGAAAAAGCTAAAGGAATTCATCACCACCAAAGCAGTATTATATGAAATGTTGAAGAGTCTTCTTGAAGGCGAAGAAGAACAAAAATATGAACAATAAAATGACAATGAATACATATCTATCAACAATTGAATCTACAAACAAAATGAGCAAGCAGAACAGAAACAGGCTCGTAGATACAGAGAACTTTTGTTGCATGCCAGATGGGTGTGGGTGGGGAGGGTGGGTGAAAAAGATGAAGGAATTAAGAAGTACAAATTGGTTGTTAGACTGATGAACCTCAAAGGGAAAGGGGGAGGGAGGGTGGGATGAGATAAACCAAAGAACTTCTATGTATATATGTACAACCAATGGACAGCGACAATAGTGTGGGGAAAGCAGGAGGGGGTGGGAAAGGGGAGGAGGGGGTCAATGGGGAAAAAAGGTAGAAACATCTGTAATACATTCAACAATAAAGATGAGTTTAAAAAAAAAAAAAGTAACAGCAGCTTTAGTATCTGGGAAATATTTTGAGTCATAAATTTTCTTTCCCTTATACATTGTATCTTGTGCCACTGAGCACAGGAAATGTAACAATAAAATGCCTTTTAAATTCTTCCTAAATGGATACCCTTTAGTGGTTGAAGGGAAGTGGTTTGACAGAGTTTCTATCTTGTGAGTTCCTCTACCAACCACGCCCTGTTTATTGTCTCCATTTTGGCTGCCACCTCATAAGTCTTGCAGTAGAAAATATTTGTCTTGCATTCGACTCAACCTGTGTAAGTTTATACTCTGAAAAAAACAAAGAACCCAAAGGTCTCCTCTAATTAACCTGGGCTTCTGACTTGGTTCTTACTTTCAAGTTCTTCCAGGTTCTCCTGATTAGGGTTTCAATACTCTTGCTAGGTTCAGCTCCCTCCCCTGGGTTTCTATTAATTGGTCAGGTTTCTGCTACCAACAGACATATCCCCCAAATGCACCTATCTGCTTCCTGAGTGCTGAGAACCTACTATCATGTATTGCACTTTAGCTTTCTAAGTCGCTAACATACACTCTCATGTTGACTGTTGCTTGACCCCTACTGAGATAGTTGTACCTCCAAGCCAAGTCCAGTCTCTGGATCTTGGAAAGTTGCCTCAGTGACTGCTCCCTTTTCCAGTGGATGGGTTTCATGCTTGGTCTCAGGACTTGACTGACAGTGATTTTTGGATTGGAAACATTCCTCATAACTCTTTGAAATACTAGTGAGCTCTGTGGAAGTGTGCAGGAAACAGAATGGCAACTACTACTTTTCTTTTCTTTCCTTTTATTTTTGTTAATCCTCACCCAAGGATATGAGGATGTTTTTCCATTGATTTTTAGATAGAATAAGAGGGAGGAAAGGGGGGGGTGGAGAGAGAGAGAAAGAGAAAGAGAGAGAGATCAATGTGAGAAAGACACATTGATTTGTTGCCTCCCGCACAACCCCAACCAGGGCCCAGAAATCAAACCTGCAACCCAGGTATGAGTCCTTGACCAGGAATTGAACCCAAGACCCTTCAGTCCACAAGCTGACACTCTAACCTCTGAGCCAAACCGGCCAGGGCACAACTACCACTTTTCAGTTGATTAAATCAAGCTCTATGAAGCAGTCTATTCAACCTTCAAGGAACCTCTTACCTTCTGATGCATTCAATAAAATATTAATGATAGTTCAATATGTATAATGCTATTTTATGGTTGTATTGTTTTTTACTTCTTCCAAGCATTTTTATATTGTCACTTTTACTTGTACCTGCACTGTATCTCATAGGCCTCTGGAAGATCATTAGAGTAGGTATTAAGTGAATTATAAACCCCTTAAAGGCAAGGACTGACTCTTACACTATTTGACTTCTCTCTAATATCCAATAGGGTGGTTTTACACAAAGAAAGTACTCAACATATAACTATCAATTTTATGTTTTTCCATTTTATAGATTCAGAAAGTAAGGCTCAGGATGTTAAGCAACATATCTAAGGTCCCACAGACAGTTCCTCTCCTCATTCCAGATCCATTGCCCATTCCATTAGATCAATAGTTTTCAAACCATGCTGCATTAAATCTTGAGTTGTGCAGAAAGCATGTAAAGGAGGCCAGCTGTAGAACATACCTGCTCCAGTCAGAGTGCTTTTACATTCATCCATTTTACATATCGAGATCTTTTGTGTCAGATTTTACATAAATCAATTATTGTACTACTATCTTTTCTTAAGTATAAGCAGTCCTTTACCCATGCTAACATATAATGTCCTTTAAGTGAAAAATATTATTCACTTGATGGTGAGAGTTGAAGTGAGAGAGAGAAGGGAAAATAGAAAATAAATGTCAGAATCAGTTAGAGCTAGTAGTTATGAACAGAACCCAGGTCCTCAGACCTTTAGGCCTAGGTGAGATAAGCATTTTGCACAACTCCAGGTGGCACCATTCACACAGAATGCAACAGCCCTACCCTCAGGATAAGGATGCCATGTGCCTAAAAAATCATTCATGAGATTTGTCTCTGTATCCTTGAGAAACACTTAGAGTATACAATACAATTTTGTTTAGACCATACACAGTTAATAAAGGCCATAGTCAAGACTTTCAGGATGATTCCTGCTACTATTTTGGAGTCCAACCACCTAACATGTTTTGTTGCCTTAGTTACTATTAAACTTTTTAACTCAGAACAGAAAGAAGAGAAATATGTTTATGAGTGAAGGCTGGCAGGAATGAAGTATTGATATTGGTGTGTCACTCCAAAATCAAGTGCAGATGACACAAATAAGCAATTCACAAAATAAGAATGGTGAAAATGCATATTAAAATGTTCAATCTTACCATTAATTCATAAAACATGCTAGTACAATCAATGTTATATTTATTGAGAAAATTAACAAATATTTTTTTAAAAATGGATAATAGTCAGAATTTGTGAGATTCGGGTAAACGTATACTCTTGAACATTGCTTGTAGGAGCATAAATTGATAAAACTTTTCTGGAGGAAAATTTATCCATGGGTAGCAAAATATTAATATTTTGAATATCTTTTGACTTTGCAACACCATATCTAAGAATTTATCCTGAAGACACAATCACAAATAAGAACAAAGATATATGTTAACTGGGCTTCACTGCAGCATAATCTGAAATAGTAAGATATTGGAAATAGCTTACATAGCCAATTATAATAGATTGATTAAATAAATTATTATATATTTATATATGTAGCTATTAAAAAATACATTATAGAAGAAGATTTAAGGGCATGTAAAGTGTTTGCATCTTTTATTTGAAAAAAACAGTATGTAGAGTGTGAAAATTATACATATATACTACATATACAAACATACATGTTTGTAGTAATCATCAGGACTGCTCATAAATGCTTTCATGCTCTCCTTCAAGGCATTTAGTATGATTGTGCTTTCCCATCCCCTTTGATGTTAAGCATGGCCAAGTGACACAACTGGGCAAGTGAAATGTAAGTGAACATTAAAGGACCAGTGCTCAATTTGCACATAACCTTTTTCTTTCCTTGACAATCATGGAAACATGTATGAAAAGAGTCTTCTCTACTTATGGGAGATCACTCATAAATTATAGAAATATTTAATCCCTATTCTGTACACCTGAAAGTAATATGAGATAATATTGAATGCCAACTGTAATTGAAAAATAAAATAATAAAAAAGAAAAAGGGTCTTTTATAGATACAGAAAACAAATTGATGATTGCAAAATGAGAGGGGGATTGAAAGCTGGATGAAAAAGGTGAAGGGATTAAGAAGTAAAAATTTCAGTTACAAAATAGTCATGATGTAAAGAACAGCATAGGAAATATAGTCAATAACATTTTAATAACTATGTATGGTGCCAGGTGAGTAATAGACTTCCCAGTGTATCAGTTCATAAATTACATACACGTATAACTTCTATGCTGTATACGTATAACTAATATACTGAAAGTTAACTATATTTTAAAGAAAAGAGAAGGGTCTTCCATCGGCCTAGGTCTCTAAGTGTCTACAATGTGCAAAGCTCCCTGCCCACATATATAAAAAGCTTTCATTGTATGAAGCCACTGAGAGATTTGGGGTTGTTTGTGTTATCACAACAGCCTAGCCCATCCTTGCTCATAGCGTGTGTGTGTGTGTGTGTGTGTGTGTGTAGAAGAGAGAGAGAGAGAGAGGGAGAGGGAGAAAAGAGTGGGAAGTGAGAGGAAGAAGAGGAACACTAGATAGTTATATATGAAAATAATGAATAGATTTATGGCTGATTCTCATTTACGTATTTTTATATGTTTTGTAAATTTTTGACAATGAATATGTATAATTTGTATATGAAAGCATAATGTTTTTAATGTGTGTAAAATTACTATTTTTTTTTTAATTTATCTTTAGATAGAGTGGGAGGGAGAGAGGGAGGAAGAGAGAGAAACATCGACGTGAAAGAAACATCAAGTGGTCGCCACTCACATAACCCCAACCAGGGCCAGGGACAAACTGCAACCAAGCCACGCACCCTTAGCGGGAACCGAACCTGAGTTCTCTCTGGTCCGTGGGCCGACACACTAACCACTGAGCCAAACTGACCTGGCATTACGTCTTTCTTTTTCATCTACCTGGTCTCTTCAAAGACCTCTATACAATTCTCCTGAGCCCTTGAGAAGAATATGAGCTGCGTAACCCTAGGTAAATAATGTAGTCTCCCTTGGTTTTCCTCCTACCTCAATGGCTTCTTCTTTGCAAGTTACTTTGCAGACTCCTCTTCATCTGCCCAATGTTTCAATGCTCACATTCTTTAGGAATTGGTACTAAACCTCTTCTCTTCTCTCCCTTCCTGTTTTTCCTAAGTGAGCTCATCCAGTCTTCTGGCTTTGAATGTCATTTATACAATGCCGACTTCTAAATATGTATCTCTTGCCCAGACCTTTCCTCTGAGCCAGTCTCCTATGCAATTACCTACTTGACCATTTTATTTGAATATCTCAAAATCATCTCAAATTTAACATGTGTAAGCAAATATTTTGGACCAACAATACCACTTATGCGAAAGCCTATTCCTTGCCCAGGCTTTCTATCTTCTAAAAGAGAGAAGTAGGGAGAGAAGGAGGTGAAAAAGCAGAGGAGTTAGTGATGCTAGAGGAGGAAGAGTAGGAGGAGGAGATTACCATCTACCCAGTTTCTCAATCCAAAAGCCCAGAAAATGTCTTTGCTTCCCTTCCTTTTTCCTCCCTCCAGACATATAAGCCATTAGCCATGTCAGCTGTGCCTACAAATTTTAATCTGTCCACTTCTCTCCACAGATGTTCTACTTTATTCCACCAATGCAAAAATCTCCTTATTCGTCCTCAAATTCCACTGTTGCACACCCTTCGACTTATTCTCTATGTAGCAGCAAGAGTGTCCTGAAATATAGGTCATGTCTTACACCTGTTTAAAACCCTTCAGGGGCTTCCTACTGCACTTAGAATAAACTTAAGACTATACCATGCCCTAAATAGTTGTAATTGTTTCAGCCACTGTCTTGATCCCTATCCTCATTTTATGGAACTCTACCTTCACGTCTTACATTTTATTTTTAATTTCTTAGGTCATTATACCATATTTCTTAGGTATCTTTCATTACTTTTTCTATTTTTTTAATCTTTATTGTTGAGAGTATTAGAGATGTCCTCCCCCCCCCCCCATTTGCTCCACTCCTCCTGGTGCCTGCCCTACCCCAGGCCTTCACCACCCTATTGTCTGTGTCCAATGGCAATGCATATATGCATAATAGTTCTTTGGTTAATCTCTTCCCACACCTCCTCCTCCTCCCCTCTGAGATCTGTCAGTCTGTTCCATGTTTTCATGCCTCTGGTTTTATTTTATTCATCAGATTATTTTGTTCATTAGATTCCACATATAAGTGAGATCATGTGATACTTGTCTTTCTCTGACTGCCTTATTTTACTTAGCATAATACTCTCCATGGAGAGTCCCCACATACTGTCTCAAAGGGTAAGAGATCCTTCTTTTCTACAGCTGCATAGTATTCCACTGTGTAAATGTACCACACCTTTATTATCCACTTATCTACTGATGGACACTTGGGCCATTTCCAGATCTCAGCTATTGTGGATTGTGCTGCTATGAACATAGGGGTGCTTATATTCCTTCTGATGGGTGTTTCAGGATTCTTGGGATATATTCTTAGAAGTGGGATCACTGGGTCAAACACTGATTTGATTTTTAATTTTTTGAGGAAATTCCATACTGGTTTCCATAGTGGTTGTACCAGTGTGCGCCTACCCACCAGCAGTGTACTAGGGTTCCCTTTTCTCCACATCCTCACCAGCCTTTATTGTTTGTTGATTTTACTGATGGTAAACATTCTGGCAAGTATGAGGTGATACCTCATTGTCATTGTGATTTGAATCTCTCTGGTAATTAGTGACTTTGAGCATTTTTCATAAGTCTCTTGGGCATTCATAGTTCTTCTTTGGATAAGTAACTATTCTGGTCCTCTGCCCATCTTTTGTAATTGGGTTGTTTGCCTTCCTTTCATTGAGTTCTATGAGTACTTTATAGATTTTGGAAATTAACCCCCTTTTATGAAGTATCATTGTCAAATATATTCTCCCATACAGTAGGTTCTCTCTTCATTTTGATGCTAGTTTGCTCTGCAAATCTTGTTAATTTGATGTAATCTTGTTTGTTTATTTTTTTCTTCATTTCTCTTGACCTAGGTGATGTATGAGTAAAAATTCTGCTGCGTGAGATTTCTGAAATATTGCTACCTACTTTTTCTTGTAGAATTGTTATTTCAGGACTTATATTTAAGTCTTTTATCCATTTTGAGTTTATTCTTATGTATGGCTTAATTTGGTGGTCTAATTTCATTTTTTTGCATGTACCTATCCCATTTTCCCAACATCATTTATTGAAGAGACTGTTTTTACTCCATTGTATATTCTTGCCTTCTTTGTCAAATATAAATTAGCAAAATGGCTTGGGTCAATTTCTGGGTTCTCTATTCTGTTCCATTATTCTATATACCTGTGCCAGTTCAAAGCTGTTGATTACAATGGCTTTGTAGTATAGCTTCATATCTGGTATTGTGATCCCTTCTACTTTGTTCTTCATTCTCAAGATTGCTGCAGATATTTGGGGTCATTTTAGGTTCCATATACATTTTTGGAGTATTTCATTTAGATATGTGAAATATGCCATTGGTATTTTATTAGGGATTACATTGAATCTATAGATTGCTTTGGGTAGTATGGACATTTTAATGATGTTAATTTTTCCAATCCACAAACACCATGTATTCTTCCACTTGTTTATATCTTCTTCAGTCTCATTTTTCAACAGTGTATAGTTTTCTGAGTATAGATCTTTTACTTCCTTTGTTAAGTTTATTCATAAATATCTTAATTTTTTTTGTTGAACGAGATTGTTTCTTAGCTTTGCTTTCTGATAGTTTATTATTGGTGTTTAGAAATGCCATCAATTTCTGGGTGTTAATTTTGTATCAGATATTAAATCCAGTAGTCTTTTGGTGGAAACTTTAGGGTTTTTTATGTATAACATCATGCCATCTTCAAATAATGACGGTTTTACTTTCTTTTTTTCCAATTTGGATGCCTTTTATTTTTTCTTTTTTTCTGATTGCTATGGGTAAGACTTCCAGTACTATGTTAAATAAGAGTGGCAAAAGCAGACATACCTGCCTTGTTCCTGCTCTTAGGGGAAATGCTTTTAGATTTTGCCCATTGAGAATGATGTTGGCTGTAGGTTTGTCATATATAGCCTTTATTATATTGAGGTATGATCTCTCTATTCCCACTTTGCTGAGAATTTTTATCAAAAATGGATGTTGGAATTTGTAAAATATTTTTTCTGCATCTATTGATATGATAACATGATTTTTATTTTTCAATTTGTTTATGAGATATACCACATTTATTGATTTGGAAATATTGTACCAGTCTTGCTTCCCTGGTATAAATCCCACTTCGAAATAATGTATAAGCTTTTTAGTATATTGCTGGGTCCAATTCGCTAATACTTTGTTGAGGGTTTTATCTTCTATGTTCAGGGATATTGGCCTGTCATTTTCTTTCTTTGTAGTGTCTTTATCTGGTTTTAAAATTATGTTTATGCTGGCCTCGTGAAAGAAACTTGAAAGTTTTCCTTCATATTAAAATTTTTGGAATAGTTTGAAGAGGATAGATGTTAGTTCTTTGAATGTTGAGTAAAAGTCCCTTTTGATGCCATTCGGACCAAGGCTTTTGTTTGCTGGGAGTTTATTGATTAATGCTTTAATTTCTTTAGTTGTTATTGGTCTGTTCAGGCTTTCTGAATATTCCTGGTTGGGTTTTGAAAGAGTGTATGATCTAGGAATTTGTCCATTTCACTGAGGTTATCCAATTTTTTAGCATGTAGTTGTTCACAATATTTTCTTACAATCTTTGTGTTTCTGTGTTGTCAGTGAATATTTTACTTCTTTCATTTCTGATTTTATTAATTTGGGTCCACTCTTTGTTTCTTGATAAGTCTGGCCAAAGGTTCACCAATCTAGTTTATCTTTTCAAAGAACCATAATTTGGTTTCATTGATTTTTTGTTTGTTTGTTTGTTTGTTTTTGTTTATATTTTTTAGTCTTTATGCCATTCATTTCTGCTCTGGTATTTTTATTAACTTCCTGCTACTTACTCTGGGGTTTTTCTGTTATTCTCTTTCTAATATGTTAAGTTGTAGGGTTAGAGAGTTTATTAGAAATGTTTCTTGTTACTTGAGGTAGGCCTGTAGTACTATGAACTTCCCTCTCAGGACTGCTTCTGCTGTGTCTCATAGATTTGGGGTTGTTGTGTGTCCATTTCCATTTGTTTCCAGGAAGTTTGTTTTATCTCTTCCTTGATTACATTTTCAACTCATTCATTGTTTAATAACATGCTATTTAGCCTTTATATGCTTGAATGTTTTTGAATGTTTTTATTGTAGTTGATTGATAGTTTTATGCCATTGTGATCCAAGAATATGCTTGATGTTATTTTAATTTTCTTGAACTTGTAGAGACTTTGTATCCTAACATGTGGTCTCTCTTCAGAATGTTCCATGTACACTTGGCAAGAATGTATATTCTTTAGCTTTAGGGTGAAATGTTCTGTAAGTGTCCATTAAATCCGTTTCATCTAGTGTGTCATTTAGGGTCACTGTTTCCTTGTTGATGTTTTGTCTAGAATATCTATCCAGTGCTGTCAGTGGGTTGTTAAATTCTCCTACTATGATTGTATTGCTAATGATATCTCCCTTAAAGTCCTCCAGAAGTTTTTCTTATATATATATATATATATATATATATATATATATATATATATATATATATATTTGGGTGCTCCTATATAGGGTGCATATATGTTTATCTGAGTTACATCCTCTTGTTGTACGACCTTTTATGTATTATGAAGTGGCTTCATTGTCTGTTGTTATGGTCTTCATTTTGACGTCTATTTTGTCAGATATGAGTATTGCTACTCCAGCTTTCTTTTCATGTCCATTTACATAGATAATTTTTTCCATTCTTTCACTTTCTTTCTGTGTGAGTCATTGTTCCGAGGTGGGTCTCTTGTAGACAGCATACATATGGGCCGTGTTTTCTTATCCAATCAGCTACCCTATATCTTTTGATTGGAGAATTTAAGCCATTTACATGTAAGGTTATTATTGATAGGTATTTATTTATTGCCACTTTTATTCTTTATGCCTGCCCCCCTACCCCTTCTTTCTTCTTCTTACAACAGTCCCTTTAGCATTTTTTGCAGTGCTGGTTTGATGTTAATAAACTTCTTTAGCCTTTTTTTGGTCTGTGATGCTCTTTACTTCACCTTCAATTTTGAATAATAGCTTTCCCAGATAGAGTAGTCTTGGATTCAGTCTCTTGCTTTTCATCACTTTATATAATCATGCCACTGCCTTCTGGCCTGAAGTGCTTCTATTGAGATATCAGGTGACAGTCAATGGGAACTCTCTTGTAGGTAATTTCTATCTATCTCCTTTTGCCTTTAAGATTCTTTCTTTGTCTTTAATGTTTGCAGATTTAACTATGATGTATCTAGGTTTGGGTGTTTTGGTGTTCATCTGTTTGGAACTCTCTGTGTTTCCTGGACTTGTGTGACTATTTCCTTTACCAAGTTAGAGAATATTTCTGTCATTGTTTCTTCAAACAGGTTCTCCACTCCTTGTTCAGATTCTTCTCCTTCTGGTACCCGTTATGCAGATGTTGTTATATTTCATATTGTCCCTAATCTTCCTTAAACTATCCTCCTGATTTTTTTTTTCCCCAATTGCTGCTCTGATCGGATGTTTTAGTCTACCCTGTCTTCTAATTCACTGATTCGGCCCTCAGCTTCTTTTAATCTACTGTTGATTCCGTCCAGGGTATTCTTTATTTTAGATATGTCATTCTTCATATCCCATTAATTCTTTCATGGTTTCTACATCTTTTTTTCATGCTGATGTAGTTTCCACTAAGTTTCTTATAGTTCTCATTATAAGTTGCTTGTAGTTGTCACTAAGTTATTTGAGGAATGTTGTAACCATTATGTTGAATTATTTATTTGACAAATTGCTTGCCTCCATTTTATTTATTTACTTTTCTGGTGAATCCTCCTTTTCTTTCAATTACAGGTTGTTTCTTTGTCTCCTCATTTCAGTGGCCTGGTACTCCAGGGCACTATGTGAGGCAGGCTGGGGTCAGGGGCAGTTCCATGCATCTGGGGGCATTGGGTCATGCTGAGTCACAGTGCTGATTCTGGTCTTCTGGTGGCACTGGGTTAGGGACACTGTGTTACAGTGTTAGGTCTGTGCATTGGGGCACATCAGGGTGCAGCATGGCCAAACACACCAGGTATGGCTCTTATACAGTAGTCCAGGTGGGTCCATTCAGTCTCACTAGGTCACAATGGCAGGTCCATGCATCCTGGGGAATTGGGTCATAGGAGCAGTGGTGGCGGGGCCAACACTGGGGCTGGTGGCATGCAGTGGCAGCAGTGGCAGGGCCAGTGGGGTGTGGCAGCTCATAGCAGCAGCATCGACAAGTGCTCCTGTCTGTGGTCTCATGGCACTGGTTCTTGTTCTCTCCCTGCAGCCTCCTCCCAGCAGTACCATGTAGATCTTGCAAAAAATCACTTATTAGATTTTATTTATACTAATCTTCTTTCAAGTCCTCATGGATGCCAAACTCTTTCAATTTTGGTTACTTTGCACAGGTTCTTTCCTGTACCAAAAAAGACCTATCTCATGCACTTAATATGATTGAATCTATCTCATATTTCATGTCTAAGTTAATATATCATTCCATCAAATGGGCCTTTCCTGACTACACCATCTGAGGCAGAAAGTATTGACTGCTCTCCTAGCAACAACCCCCATCTACTTTTTTTTTTATTTTCTAGCACAATGTTAATTTTGTTCAAGGATATAGCTGATATATGGCCAGAGGTGGTTGGCCCCTTCCCAGTTTTAAATGATGGTTCATAATTGGTTTTAAACATCTATGATCATATCCTGATTTGTTGGTGACTGGTTTAGAGATGAGCACATGACTCAGATCTGACAAATGTAATCCAAAATGTTTTTCATTCTTTGTTTTGTTTCTTCTTGAAAACATTTATTTGAAAAAATATATGCACTCCTGTGTTCATTGCAGCATTATTCACAGTGGCCAGGACATGGAGACAAGAGTGTCCTTCAATAAAGGATTGGATAAAAAAGATGTGATACATATAGACTATGGAATTCTACTCAAACATAAGAAAATATGAAAATATATGTTGTGACAACATGGATGGCCCTTGAGAATATTATGCTAAGCAAAATAAGTCAGTCAAGAAAGACTAAAAACCATATGACTTCACTCATATGTGGTTTTAAAAGTAAATTTTCTTTGAAAAGGTTCTTACTTGGGGGGGAGAGGGAAGGAGGGGGTGAGGGAAGGAGGAAAGAAGGAGGAGGAGGAGGGGAAGACACCATCTGGTTTAACTATCTGCTACATATCTACATGTGAAGTGTTACGCATGTGCTAAGGAGGATAGAATAGAAAGATGGAATTGCCTGGGTCTCATAATAAATTGTAAATCTGAATTGACCCTGGATCCTCCTACCTCCAGACTTCTTATTAGTTAAATAATAAACCTCATATTATTTGACATAATTTTAGTTTGATTTTCCATTACTGACTATCAAATTTGCTGCTAATCTATTTTCTATTGAAGCATCCTATTGGTTTGATTTTTGGTTTGATTTGTTAAACAAATCAAAATGAGTTGTTACTATATTTGTTACTTGTTTGCTTTTTTATTTGTTTAAGCTCCATGAGAGCAGAATATATGTCTATCATGTTCACCAGCATCTACCATAGTATCTGGCACATAGTGGGTGCTCAAGAAATATTTATTGAAAACATCACCAAACGTTTCATCCACAGGGAGAACCAACTAGTTGGCTTATATGGTAATTGGTAAGGTAGAGGAGATGATAGGTGATAGATAGATGATAGATAGATAGATAGATAGATAGATAGATAGATAGATAGATAGAAATATATAAGCACTAAGAAATAAATTATAATTGCCTAATAAAAATGATTTCCCAAATAATATTAATAGCTGATACTTTACACCTTACTTTCAAAGAGATGCAATTGGGGAAGATAATAAAATGGAGGACTGGAAATTTTAGCTCTACAAGCTCTTTTCCATCCTCTGTGCAATCTATGCCTTATCATACCAAGGAGGCAAAAGACAAAATATAATAATTTCCAAACCTCTACCACACTACAGTGAGTTCATATTCCTGCCTGGAGAAAATCAGGCACATAACCTGGATTATTTTACTCCTTTACTCTTTGATCAACTTTTATTATTATAATAGGTATTTTTTATCCTCACCTAAGGATATTTTTACATTAATCTTCAGATAGAGCTGGAGGGAGAAAGGGAGAGAGAGAGAGAGAGAGAGAGAAAGAGATAGAGAGAGAGAGAGAGAGAGATATGAGAGAAACACATCAATTGGTTGCCATCCACACGACCCCAGTCAGGCTGGGAACAAACCACAACCGAGGTATATGCCCTTGGCCAGAATCCAACCTGAGACTCATGCCCTTGGCCAGAATCCAACCTGAGACTCTTTGGTCTGTGGGTGATGCTCTCACTGCTGAGCCATACCGGCCAAGGCTAAAAGGTATTTTTTCAAGTGAATCAAAGATGATAACACAATGCCATAGAGCATGTCATCTAGATGGTGGCAGCAGTAGTATCCAGAGGCATTATAGCTTGTCGAAATTTGAAAGCTCTAATCAAGACAGGCCTTATATGGTATGAGTCAGGTCATACTGAGACAATGCATGTTCTAAAAAAACTTGGGAAAACCCATTGTTTCAAGTTCTTGAATCTCCACCATTATCACTGCTCCACTGGACTAACACAATTATGTCTCCAGAAGTCTCCTATTCAAATATATGTGAATATCTAAGCTAGAGAGGCTAATACATTCATTTTTCAGCATTCATTTTTGAAAAGAAGTGAAGGTCCTGAGGGAATGGAATACTGTAAGAGAACAGTTAAGCTCTAGTGTATGTGAGAAAAGAAAGAAAATTCTGGGCATAAGAGGGAATACGGGCATTAGAAAACTAGACAAAGACAGATGATAACTGAAGAAAATATGGGTAAAAAACAAAACAAAAAGCAACTAGTAAACATCCAAATAGTACTGATTTGCCCCTGGGTCCTAAATAACCCTGATGCTACCTGATTGCGACTTCTGACAAAAGCCTGAGGGGGAAAAGCATCCTTCTGTCTCTAATCTGTCTCTTCATCTGTAAAATTGAAGCTGAAGAAAAACGCAATGATAGTAGTTTATAGCAGCTGTATAAATAGAAAGGTAGATAAAGAAAAGGAATAATGGAGGAAACAAACTAGAAAAGTACACATTTCAGAGGTCTGGTATATCAGTAGAGCAAGTCTGGAAAACTAACCTGAGTTAAGGTGTGCTTGACTATAGCTAGGCTATACAATTTGCCTAATGTCCTCGTTTAATTATTAATAGTGTCCCCGTTCACTCTCAAAAGTGTCTAGGTTGGACAATAAATTATATGGTAGCCCTTATGAAAGACTGGTAATGGCATCATATGGATAGAAGAGAGGTATATTGAGTTACTAATTGCCTTCAGGGCTCAAGGTCTGAAGTAGCCAGAGTTTCTAACTTGTTGACTTCAGTTCTGAGGAACTGCCTATGTTCCATGACGTAGAAATGTACCAAATTCAGGCAGTACTGCCATTTTAACAGAGGACTCCCCAAAGGAGAAGGTGAACATGGGAATTTCAGAAAGCACAACAAAGCCAGTGGTGAAAATGTAAAGAGGGTGAAGTGAAAGTACTAGAAGCTCCTCAAATTGCACTCAAAAGAAGCACTCACACACTGCCTAAGGGCTGGATCTGATCTACGTGTCCAAACAGTTGTCGTGCCTTCCATTTCTACCCATAAAGGAAATAATATTTACTCTTGACAGGATCACTCAGTCCTGGGCTGGGCTGGGCTGGCATTCATATATGAATCTGGCCATCTACTTAGCCCTCAACTTGTTAAAATAGATTGGTCCTCATGCAACACCAAATGCAGAACAGCAAATGCAATGACCAAAATAATAACAGTAATAATAATATAATAACCTGTGCACAAAGAAAATAAAATATGAAAAAACCTGCTGCATTTGATGTGAAATAAAATGAATCATTTAATTATAACCATTGAATTTCAGTTGTCATCTTACAGCATGAGAGGAAATTGTTCCAAAATTGATAACTTGTGTTTTCATTCCCAAACTTTGTGTTCCCATTCAAATTGCACTAAATCTTTAGAGACATTGCCTTCTGAGCCTAAAACCTATTTCCCCACCTAATTTTCATCTCTCAGTAAATACTTCTAATGTATCTAGGAAATCAAAGACATAATTCCTTTTTCAATATACTCAAAGACATTCATCTCCTATGTCAGAGATGATGAGTTAAATGCTACAAAAAAACTCAGAGGAGAGTAGATGAGGCTTCAGTGCAGCTCCTTGCTTCTCTGGCACTAGTTTTATTACCCTGTAACAGCACTGATGTGTGGAAAAAAACCAAGGTTCTGGCCTCTTGGCTGCTCCCAGAAAAAGCCAGCATTATGTCAATGTATACTGAGGTGCAGGTGAAGAAAGAAAAATAAAAAAGATAATCAAAGCCCTCCCACTGCCCCCCTGTCTTGCCTCTAAAGTCTTCACCAAGAGCCTCAGACTCAGCTATTCTATCTTCTGCTGTGTGCATAGATAGGAGGTAATCAGAAAAGCTAATCAAAACTGCATTCATTACTGCAGAACGGCTGTGGCTGAGAGCAACTGCAGCTTTCATTTCGCAAGTGGTTTCTGGACTGGCCCAATCCAATTTTTGTGGCTTTTTGGCAAACCTTTTTTTGCATCACCCTGCCCTCTCCCTATCCCCCTACCATCTCTGCCTTCTCTGCCATGCTCAACTCTGCTTCTCCATTAAAGTCAATGTGATTCATGCACTTGACAATGTTTTCTCTTCAATCACCACAACATTGCTCTGTAAAAGCTATTTTCTGTCTAATAAGTCTTCTGAGTGTTTTTAAAAAGGTGTTTCTTCACTTTAAAAAAAAATACAGTTTTTTTTTTTTTTCTTTCTTTTCAGAGCAGGAAGCCATTTCTTGCAGGGCTAAACAAACTCAAATGCTGACAGATTCTGCAAATGCACAAGCCTTTCTTGCTTTCTCAACTTAGCAAAATGGATTCTTTCAGAGTCCCCCAGAACCAAAACAAGCTCAGAGAAAATTGTGCTGGAATATGCTGATGGGCCTGGAGCTAATAACAATAATAGCTAATATTACTGAGCATTTATTACATGCCAGACATCATTCTGTGCACTTTAATTACCTCATTTGATCTTCACAATAGTTTTGTGGGATATGTGTTACCATTAAATTTTTTTTTCTTTATTGGTTTGAGAGAGGAAGGGTGAAGGAGAGACAGATAGAAACATTGATGAGAAAGAACATCAATTGGCCGCCTCCTGCATGCCCCCCACTGGGGATTTGGCCCACAACCTGGGCATGTGCCCTGACCAGGAATCAAACCAGCGACATCTTGGTGCATGGGTTGATACTCAACCACTGAGCCACACCAGCTGGGGATATGTGTTACTATTATCATCCGATTATGCCGAAGAGGATGGTGAGACCCAATGAAGTCATATTACCCTAATACTAGTTGTGAATGGAGGATTTTGAATTCAAGGAAAGTGGTCCTTGTTCTAAACTACCACCATAGTTCTGATGGAGGAAGACAAGTAAACCACCATATGCATTGCCTCATCCCCTCTCAGACAGTAAAGTTAACCCCTTCAGGGTATGTAGTCACCATTCGGTAAATAAATATTTTCTGAGACATATAGACAGTGCTTCTTTTATCTCCTGAAAAAATCTGATTTGGCTAAGGTGGAGATTAAAATGTATAAAAACAAGTCTTTCCCAAGTCTTTGTTTGGCCCAGTCAGTATACAACACAGGTTGAGTGGTCACTGAGTATAGCATAGAGGCAGCTATTTTCTCCCTGCACCTTTGAGAAGACATAAACTAGTTGGGATCTCAGAACACACACACACACACACACACACACACACACACACACTCAGAGTGTCATGTGGAGGCAGGTTGTCATAGGGATTTGATTTCACCTCCACAACTTTGAGCTGTGTTACTTTGGGCAAGTCACTTAATAGCTCTGTATCAAGTTCTTCAGCTACACAAATGAAATAATAATAGTATGTAACTCATAGGGGATATGAGGATTAGATTATATAATATATCAAATCACTTAGCATATACTTGGAACACAGTAAGTACTTGATAAATAATAAATAGCTCATATTATAAACATTTTTCTCATTGACATAAAAAGTGTAGCTTATGTTATATCCAAGGCTTCAGTGAAGAAGTGAATGGTGGTAATTTGAAGCAGAGGAGGACAATACTATATATGTGTCATTAAGACTTTGATTTTGTATTAGAGTCCCCTTTTCTCCACACCCTCGCCAACACTTGTTGTTTGATGATTTGTTGATGACGGCCATTCTGACAGGTGTGAGGTGATACCTCATTGTTATTTTAATTTGCATCTCTCTGATGATTAGTGATGTTGAGCATTTCTTCATATGTCTCTTGGTCATTTGTATGTCCTGTTTGGAGAGGTATCTATTCAGCTCCTCTGCCCATTTTTTAATTGGGTTCTTTGTCTTCCTTTTGTGGAGTTGTATGAGCACTCTATATATATTGGAAATTAACCCCTTATCTGATATATCATTGGCAATGATGTTCTCCCATACAGTGGGTTGCCTTTCCATTCTGATGATTGTTTCTTTTGCTGTGCAGAAGCTTTTTAGTTTGATGTAGTCCCTCTAATACACTGCTGGCGGGAATGCAGGCTGGTGCAGCCACTATGAAAAACAATATGGTGTTACCTCAAAAAATTAAAAATTGAACTTCCATTTGACCCAAGATACCACTTCTAGGAATATACCCTAAGAGGCCTGAAACACCAATCAGGAAGAATATATGTACCCCCATGTTCATAGCAGCACTATTTTTAATAGCTAAGACCTGGAAACAGCCCAAGTGTCTATCAGTAGACGAATGGATTAAAAAGCAGTGGTACATATACACAATGGAGTACTATGTAGCTGTAAGAAAGAAAGATCTCTTATCCTTTGAGACGACATGGAGGGATCTGGAAAGTGTTATCTTAAGTGAAATAAGCCAAGCAGAAAAAGACAAATACCACATGATCTCACTTATATATGAAATATAATGAACATAACAGTCTGAGGAATATGGTAGACCCAGAAACATGGAAGTAGGGCACAGACTGACATCCCTCAGAAGAGGGGGTTGGGGGGTGGGAAGAGATAAACCACAGAACTTATGTGCATGTATGCATGACCAATGGACATGGACATCAAAGCCAGGGACGGAGTGGGGGCGATGGGGAGGGGGGTGCCAATGGGGTAAAAAAAAGGAGAAACATCTGTAACAAAAAAAAAAAAAAAAAATTAAAAAAAAAAAAAGACTTTGATTTTGTCCCAGATAATCTGGAAAAATTTTGGCCCCACTTCAGAAGTGTACTAAGATACTTGATTGGAATTTTGGGATTTAGAAAAAGCCAGATACTTCCTTATTTGAGCTAAGGTAAGTTCTTAAAAATAAACAGCTCCAAACTACATCTTTTTATTCAAAGAAGTCTGCTCTCTAAGTTATAGGGGACCGTGTTTTAGTACATGTAGGAAACCACAAAAATAACAATTGGTTAATATTTTTCACTTGAAAAAATTATTTGCTTCAGGGTTCCTTTAAGTGCCAAACACTTGTCTTGGATTTAAAATAGGATTCACTTTACTTAAATTCATTTTCCACAGAAAATTTTACATGCATACCCAATGCAGAAAGCAAGATTTGTCCATATTATAAGGTAGAGCAGCACATTGCTGATGTCCATTTCCACTTTGTTGGCTTTTGCCATCCAGCTTCTTATCATTCTGCACCCAACTACAGACAGCCATCCAATGTCCATGTTTTTAAGAAACAAGAAATGTTATACTAACTCAGACCTTCAGTTATTCACAACTGCCATCTATTCCTTAATGGTAACACAAGGATCACTTTTCTGCCAAGTGCCTTGTGGAATATACCAACCACTTATCTAACTGAATCATGAAAAGAAGATGGAAAGAATGGGTAAATTTTGACCACGAGGAGGCAAGAAGAGAGTAGTTATTTTCTTTTTCTCCCACTATGCTCTGCACCAAAGAGGCTTTGTCCTAAGCATAACATATGCCCAAGCTCTCTAAGAGTTTGCCAAGTGTAACCAGCCAGACAAAAAAATAATTCATCTCTTCTTTTTTAGTCCAACCATAAAATAAAAAACATTTTCTCCCTTATATTCCTCCTGACTCATGAACCATAATGTTAAACAGAGCACCATTGGATCTTATTTTTGGTTAATTCGTGCATTTATCCACTTGGCAAAAATTATTTAGCATCAATTACATTTCAAGCACTTTCTTGGGTGCTGGGATTACAGCAATAAACAAACCAGACCCTCCCCCCAAATCCCTGCCCTCACAGAGCTCACAATCTTAAACAAACATAATTAGTAAAATATCAAGTTAAAGTTAAAATATTGAGTTACAATACAAAAGAAGTTGGTTCTCTCAAGATTCACTCTCTTTAGAAGGATAATAAAATGTTTACAATTTATAAAAATGGACTACTTTGGAAATGTTCGCATTCTATTCATTTGTGTATTTATTTATCACACTATTCCTGATCCCAAACACAGAATTTGAGGAAGCCTATGATGAACTACACAGGAATTTATTGCTGTAATTTATTACCCATAAATCTAAAGCAAAAGTCAAATAATGTACTGAAGGAAAAGTGTAAGGTTCAATAGTCAAGACATTGGCTTTCTGCTTGGGTAATTTGTCTGCAATTGTTGGAAATATCCACAAGATGGTGGTAATAATGCCTTGTCTATAACCATATCAGATGGGCATATTGATTTTTATATTGTTGATATGATTTACCTGAAATGAAGCTAACACTGTACTTCTCTAACACAAAATTTTGTTTCTCAAAACCCTTGTGGCAGAATTCATGATTAAAAACTTAGGATGTTTTCATGAAACTTCATAAGAAGATTGAGATTTTAAATGAGCTCATGAAAGCCTTCATTTATTAATTCAGCACACCTTTATTGAGAGACCTTTGGTTACTAAGTATTATGGAAAACATTTAAAAATAAATTTATGTTTACAAAAATATACAATTAAGGAAAGATTCTGAATAAAAAGAAAAAGCAGTGACACTTCACATTCTAACTTGTTAGTAATGGAAACTATGCAATTACTTTCCATTTACCATTACTTGGTAGATACTTTTCAGTGTCTCTTTTTTAAAATTTATATAAATGGTTCTAATTTTGGTTTGCATTAAGTATGAGGATAATAATAGCACTTACCTTAAAGAGTTGCTGTAAGGATTCAATGAGACTATACTTAAATCACTTAGAATACCTGGCATGTGGTAAGAAATATGTTAGTCATCATCATCATTGTTATCATCATGATGATCATTTTCTTCATTATTGTTATCATTATTACCATCAGGAAAAGATACCAAATTAGCCTGTATATACCAGAAATTTGAGTAAAGGCAATTCAGAATCAGGGAGGAGTTACTGCTTTCCCTTGATTAGCAAAATGTGGCAATGTTCTAAATACTTAACTATAACTTTAAAGGGATGGAAACATTTGTTTGTTTTTGCTTTGTTTTGAGTTTAAAAGCATTGCCTCACAAGGACTTCTCCAGTATGGTTCCCCTGGATACAGGATGATCTTCCCCTTAAGGAACTCAATTTGAGTTTAGATAGCAGGGTAGGTAAGATTGTATGACCACTCTTTGACTGGCCTCCTGCCAAGATACAGTGATTTTTCTATTCCTTTGTAACATAACACTTCTCTAGAGACTGCGGCTACCCATGGAGGGAGGCCAGGAGAGACAGTGAGAAACACTTTTCAGCCTACCTTGAGGAAGTCCTTTCGTTTTCTTTGGGCCTGTAGGGGGCTTAGTGAATGAGCCTTCTCCCTGACTTCTGAAGTCAAGAGCCCAGAGAATTGAGAATGGATGCTCTCCATACTTCCCAATTTCCTCTAGAGCAGGAATTGCCCTCAGGGCTGGCTTCATTAGTATGACTTGTACAATCACTCAGAGCCTCATGATAGAAGGGCCCTGTGCTTGCTTTAATGCTCTGCTGTCTCTGTCTTGAAATTCTTTTTTTGTTAATCTTCACCCGAAGTTATTTTTCCATTGATTTTTAGACAACGTGGAATGAAGAGAGGGGGAAAGAGAAACATCAGTGTTAGAGAGACACATGGTTAGGCTGCCTCCCGCACAACCCTGACCTGGGTTGGGGATGAAATGCACGACCCAGGTATGTGCCCTAGACCTGGAATTGAACCCATGACCCTTCAGTTCTTGGTGTGACAATCTAACTGCCAAGCTAAACCTACCAGGGTTCTGTATTGAAATTCTCAATGTATTACTAAAGGGCCCAGAATTTTCATTTTGCATTGAACCCTTAAAATTATATAGCCAGTCGTGTCTGCACCAGACTTTCTAAACACTGAGTGATCCTTGTTCTTAATCTCCCTCCTTCCTGCTGCTACTTAGCAGAGTTTTTCTCATTCCGCTCCCTTGAGTTCAACTAAATGATGGTAGCTCAGTGGACACCAGCTTTCTGACTAACCTGATCTCTGAGGATCACTATGGAGGTATTTTCATAACTTCTGCTTCTTCTCCTTTAATTCTTTTTCTAAACTATAAAAAGTTATAATAATAATAACAATAACATTGTTTGAAGCATTGATGACTAGTAACCAGCACTGTAGGTACCTTGCAGTGAATTAAAGCAAAAGAGACAATATAGGAAGTCAGAAAACCTTGGATTCTTTGTCAGAGTTGGGGAAGTGATGGACATTCTGCCCTGCCTCAGTTACTTAACCAGGGAAATACTGCCATAGAATGTCTAAACAAGTAAAAGCAGTAGAAATATTCAAGGAAAGTTCATATTTCTTCATTTCTATTAATTGAGCTAATCAACTTTGCCAACCTGAATATCATGATATTGAGTGAATCTCTCTCTCTCTCTCTCTCTCTCTCTCTCTCTCTCCCCCCCCTTATATGGCAAGGTAGGTAAGAGGTATCCCCAATTCACAGATTTCAAAACACTGAAGCTAGGAAAGTGTAATTTGGACAGAACTACAATTAGAATCCAGGTCTTCAGATACCTGCCCAATATTCATGTTTCTGAAAAGGTATGTGTAAACCATTTGGTTTTTAAAAACTCCTATCCTGAATACATAGAAATAGCATTTCTCAACAGTGGCACTGTTGACCTTTGGGACTGGTTACTCCTTTGTTGTCAGGAGCTGTCCTGTGCATTGTAGGAAGTTTAGCAGCACCCCTGACCTCTACCCATTAAATGCCAATAGCAACTCCCTCTGCCCCCTGCATAGATGTGACAATAATAAGTGTCTCCAGACATTGCCACTTGTCTTGGGGATGGAGGTGGGGGTGGGGCAAACCACATCCAACTGATACCACTGCACAAGAGCAGTTCACTAATTAAAGGAACTCTTTGGTGAATCCCTTAGTAAAGTACAAAACTCTCTCCAAATTTGTATTTCAACATATTGAATTTTCCTAAACTAAGAGATACCTTATTTTCAAAAGAGAAAAACATTTATTTTGGTTGTGTGTAATCACCCAGAAAAATGTGAAGTGGTTGATATGCTTTTCTTTCCCCTCAAAATATTGCATCCATGGAAGTGATATCACAAAGATTCGACAGAATATACTTATAGTGCACATATTAGAACAGATTAAATTTTAGGAAACTTCAAAATTCCTTTTTCAGAATTAGCTACAGTTAAGTATATTAAGGTTTATCTATTTCTAGTTTTCTTTTCATTCCCCTAAATACTCTGAATTCACTTTTAAGTCAGGAAACTCAGAACTTTCTACAGCTAAAGGAGTATTAAAAACTTTATTCCTCATGATGGCTAGAGCCAAGTTTTCATTCAACAGATTAGAAAACAGAAATTAAGAAGTGAAAGTGACAAACAAGCAGATTACAAGTCTTTTCATCTGGCTCTTAAAGCAACCCTATAAACCATGTATTGCCTCATCCAGATGGAACATACAGTTTATCATCCAAACTGGGATACTTTTGAAAGTGAAAGGAGGCACTACTAATAATTTTTCTTGAGACGATGGGCATAAACTAAATTGTTCTAGGTAAATCTGGATATATGGTCACCCTAGCCTTAGTTCACCCATAGAAACCGTCCATTGCCAAATGTCTACTGTATTAACCCAAAATCTTAGTGGCTTAAAGTAATAACCATTTATCATTTATCACCCATCTGCAGGTTGGCTGTGGTTCAGCTGATATAGACTAGGCTCAACTAGGCAGATCTGCTACAGATGGTAGTAGGTGAGATGGCTCTGCTTCTCACTTAAGGTATGTGAGTCAACTAGGAGAGTTCTACTCCATATATCTTCCATCCTTCTTGGACCAGCAAACTAGGTGATACATAGCACAAACAGAAGTAAAAATGGCAAGTGGAAATACATGTTTTCTTCAGATGTAAGCTAAAATTGACACTCTGTCACTTCTACCCACATGCCATTGGCCTAAGCAAGTCACATGGCCAAGCTCAAAGTTAAGGGGCAGGGAAATAAACTTCCCACAATGAGACCACAATAAAAGTATGCATGTAGGAAGGAAGGAATAAATTGGAGCACTTATTTAATTTAACACAAGTGCTTCACCTATCCCAATCCCATCACTGCCACCACCCCATACACATACACACACTTCAAAAGGGGAAGGGGTCTATTTGACTTCATATGATATGGCATGGTGCTGACTCAGTTCCTGAAATACAGTCATGTAAATTTCAGAATCTAGAGTCAGTTTCTAATCTTCATAAGTATTCCAAAATATATACACTTTTCCAGTTGAGTATAAACCATAACTCCTCAATCAATTGACACCCAGAATTTCTCAATAAAATTCTCAAATTTGCTCAGACATGCAACCTTTCCCCAGCTAGGGTTAGGAGGCAGGGTCAGTTTTAGGCTGGGGGTTAATTTCCCCCTGATCTGCCTGTACTGTTTCATAGTGATAGTTTCTAGCCTTCCCAGAGGGGTAAATAAATTTATATTAGTAGAAATGTCAACAATATTATCTTTGGGAAGTAACCTCAGATAATGTGCAATAAAGTCTTTCCATCAGAGAGACTTTGCAGCTTATAAGAATGTCACTTTGTGAGAAGAAGAAAGCTCTATAATTTCCATCTGCAGTTTTCAAGCCCATTCAGAGCCCACCAGGTGATAATTATTCACTAAAATAAAGCCATACCAGTGGAATATATTTGTTGTGATTCAATTCTCTCACAGTGTGAAGAAGACTCTGGCTTGATGGATAAAGCCATGTGTGACATTGGGCTGTTCACTAAACCTCTCTGATTCCTCAGTTTCATAGCCTATGGAGTAACACCCTAGACCTCTGCTCACCCTAAGGAGGTTTTGCAGAATAATCATTAGATCCTCTCTGAACATATCCAGAAGACTATTTGCCTCTAACCCTAAGAAAAGGAATTGTTTATATATTAGTTTCTCACTCTGGACACTCAATATAACATGGTTTTCTTAAGAGCATGATTAAATACCAGGCAGATATATCATTAACTAAATTTAGGGGGCTAAATTACTAAAGTAACAAAGAATCTCACCATTGAACAATTTATCTCTAATAGACCAAAGACAAGACCATTTCAGCAAGTCATCAGGGGCCTATAAACACTTCAAGAGTAAAATTATTACCACCCACAATTCTCAGAGAGTAGACCTTTGGGAAGATAGGGATTTTTGTGGTTATTGTGGTTATTTTCCAACTTCTGTATCTCCCTCCCCCACTATTAATTGTGTGGTTTGGTAAGGGGTCGGAAAGGACTGACTGCTTCCTGCTCTCAACTCTATGAATGGGGCATAATCCTGTCTCCTTCATGCCAAGTCTAAGCATGACATTACTTCACCACAGGATTTGATCAGGAATCGTCATGTGATTCAGTTTGAACCAATGATACAAGAAAATGCAAGGCAGATTGAAGCAAGAAACGCTACAGACAGTTGCCATCATGTGGGAAGCAGAAAGGAGAGAGTAAAAGAAATTGTGTGATAAAATATTTGAACTTAAGTCTAATCAATTCTCAAGCCAGTCCTACTTCTGTTCCTTCCAGTTATGTAAGCCAATGCATATCCCTTGTAGTTTGTACCAGTTTTAGTGGGTTTTGTTTCACCTGAAGTATGAAGTATCCTAACTGATTTAGGAAGTGAACGATTCAAGAGCATGGTAACTAGCCTTAAGAGTGCCTAAAGGAGGCAGTCTTAAAGTGCTTAGTACAGAGAGAAAAAGTTGAAAGAGAGGTACTAAAAGCAAAAGATCACCTCCAAACCATAGTGCTTCAAAACAGCTCTAGGTGATGCCTTCAGGGTAAAAAATGAGTTCCAAACACCATTACCAGCTATAAAAAGCAAGCCAATCTGAATATAATTTGAGATAAACAATTGCTTCCATGGTCACCGTTTACTTCTGTGACTGTCTCCTCCTGGAATTTGCCATAGATTCATTTCTGGGCCAATTAAACCCAAGTCCATAAGGTTTATCTTCTGACCCATGCAAATACTCCCACCAGAAATAGTTCCAACCAGGGTCACGTCTGGAATTTCGCTCCTCAGGGATTTGGATTTATTGAGCAACACCAGGTTTGCTACCCACATAGGGGATTTCTACAGAGGTTCCTAGAGAGAGTGGTATAATAAAGATAGAATGTCAGAGAATTAAGGTGAATGACCCAAGCTTTCTTAGATGTCACACCCAACCTGAGTCTCCAGATATGGCTGGACTCTATTATTTCCAAAGAATCCAGAAATGGAAGTGCAAGAGGCAACCACAAAGAATCAGTAGTACCTAGATTATTTCCTTGATTAGTGTGTAGGCTGAGATTTGGACAGTTTTTCTGACCCTTAAATAATCCAGCCTCATGGAATCATAGAACCATAGAACAGGAGAGCAGAAAGGGTCCTTAAGAAATATCTTGTTCTATCTACTCTTTTTAATAGTTTAGCTTTGAATCTGGGATAAAGGAAGTACCTTATTTCAGATATTTAAATGCCTTCCTCTGCACTTCCATGGTACCTGATGCTTACTGTTTTTCACAGATCTTACCTGTGTTTTTCACAGATCAAAGTGTTTTTCACTTTGCATTGTCATTGCCATTAAATACATCTGCTCCTCCTCTAAACTTGAATGGCATTGAAAGCAGAAATTGTCTTGCTTCTTTATTCCCAGATGCCTAGTAGAGTCTGTCATAAAGCAGGTGGTCAAATGCTTGTTGAAGAAATCAAAGTTTCAAGTAAAACAGTGAGAACGTTATCTTTCCATTAGGCAAAGGATATACAGGCATAATCTCATTTTATTGCCCTTCACTTTATTGCACTTGCAAATGTGTGTTTGTGTTTTACAAATTGAAGACAAGACCCTGCACCAGCAAAAATACTATGACTTGCTTTATTGCAGTGGTCTGAAACTGAACCAGTAATATCTCTGAGGTATGGCTATAGTATCTTGGTTTCATTACCTTTAAGGGGATAGCAGTTTACTTCCAATGAATCAAGATGGTTTCTATTACTATTGTGCTTATTTGTAAGGTATCAGATTGGCAAATATGAGGCTCAATGTATGATATAGATCCCATCTCCAAGCTTCACTGGCTGACATTTCTTTCTGCTTACACAAGTGCCTTTTATCCCTAGCCTGAAACAAACAGAAACTTCATGAAAAGAAGTACTATTTTTACTTTTGTATTATAAACCTTAAAAGTTTATATTTTCCTACTGCCTAAGCATCCCAACAAATAGGCTGTGAGCACCTCACCCTGGTGACCAGGTACACCTGTGTGATAAGGCTGGCTCCTGCTACAAAATCCCCTTCTTGCCTTCCCCTGACTGTGACCTAATGACATTTAAATGTTCCAATGAAATTCCCTCCTGCCTTTTGCTCATGTACTCTATCCTGACACCAGTAAAGACACTTGCCTATAGAGTTCTCTCTTCTCTTCTCTTCTCTTCTCTTCTCTTCTCTTCTCTTCTCTTCTCTTCTCTTCTCTTCTCTTCTCTTCTCTTCTCTTCTCTTCTCTCCTCTCCTCTCCTCTCCTCTCCTCTCCTCTCCTCTCCTCTCCTCTCCTCTCCTCTCCTCTCCTCTCCTCTCCTCTTCTCTCTTTCTCCTCTCTTCTGTCTTTTTTCTCTTCTCTTCTCTTCCTTTCCTTTCCCTTCCCTCCCCTCCCCTCCCTCCTTTCTTTCTCTCCCCAGTCTGCTTGTTTGAGCCCTGCTCTTGGTACTTCCTTCATACGCTCTCCCTCTGTGGCATAGAGTGATTTTGTTTCTCTAGGACCTAAGAAAATAATGAACTTTGTTTTCCTGCACCTCTCCTGCATCCCCTCTCGTGGCCTGGCTAATCTCTTTATGAAAGAATAGAAAACAACTTCTAAATAATAACTGCAGTTAATTATTTTCTTGCTGGTTAAAATGTATCATACAGTGCATTTAAAAGTGCAAACTATGAGTCCTAAGACTAGCAGGTAATCCTGGATCCAGTAGGGATATCTCTTAACTACAGAGGGTGAGCTAGATTTGGGGCTTTGTTGGCAAATTCTGGTGGCTATGATGCTGCTAGTGCAATTTCTAGCTCCTCATTGGAAAACCAAAAATGAAATTTAAAAAATGGCTCACTGCTTTCTTGGGTGAGGTATCAACTGCAAAGGAATTTGTATGTGTTATACAGGCTTTTCAACTAATAGCAATATACCTGGTCCACTACGATGTCCCTGATGGCTCAGATGGTACTAGTCCAGTTCTGCCAACAGCTGCCACTGACAGTTAAAAGTTGAAACCATGGCAGAAGATTAAAGAGAGGAAAAAAATATAGCATAGGCAGAGGAGACTGAAAATGAAAGGGATGGGTGCTATTTAACAGTGATTAATTCAACTGAGGACTTTCAAGAGCAGAGACACTGAAATGCCTTTCTTCCTCTCATCTTTTGTTACTGACCCACCCCATTAGTTTTTAAACCAAATTACAGTGAAGATGGCCACAATTTCTTCATCCATCACTTCTCATGGCTGACTAAGCGTGGATGAGGACACAGTTGCCTTCAGTGGTGTAGTCAAGTGTGCAGAAAGCCACCCACCTCCATCCAAATGTATTGTCCATCCACCTAAAATCAAAACTAAAACCCTCTCTCTCTTCCTCTCTCTCTCTAAAAAAATCAATAAAAACAAACAAGCATAATTTTAAAAGTAAATATATAAAATAAAATGCAACTATTTTATCTAAAAGGAGGAATGTATAGTGCAAAGTAGAGCTTCTCGAAATGTGTCATTTTTAATATCAAATTGTCACTGTTTGTGGTTAGAACCTTAGTAAAGTTTATCTACCAGATTCTATTCTATCTCCTGGGACCCTTGAGGAGTTACAATGGGAAGATTTTGATGTGGAACACTGGCAGAGTCTGAGGTTTATATGATTATGTAGAAAGAGGAGGCTGGCAAGCGTGAGGAACTTTGGGGGAGAAAAGAGCACTTTCAAAGGATGAGAAAGAGGGAAGGAAGTTTGGAAATTAACATTTATTAATTCTTCTGTGAGTCAGACACTGAATTAGGTGCTTTCACTTTTACTATCTTATTTAATCCTTATTTAATCCATAATTACTTTACAGGGAAAGAACTATTAATACTACCATTTTGCCAATGAGAAAACTGGAGTTCAGATTAAGAGTCACTCAAGGTCACACACTGCCTATATGTGACATAATATAGACTAGTACCTGATCTGTTTCCTAAGCCTATATTTCTGAACCATGTTATCCCACTCCTCACATTTGTCAAAGGGTGACCAACCTAGTCTCCGCTACTTGCTTTGTCCCAGTGCTCCAACCATTTGCAACTTCAGTGCCCTATGACTCCTAGGTTTCTCCCTCATTCCTATTTATGGACTAGCAAGTGGAGGCAAAAGATTTCTATGGGTAATGAGATAGAAAGAGATTTTGCATTATCAAATGGATAGAAAATTAGGAATAGCCTAGAACCATTTTCCTAGTTGCCCAAGTATTTGGAAACTTTCTGTTGCAGGCTCCAACCTATATCATGCCAAATTCAAAGTTCTGAAGTAATCTGTGTACCAGTTGCACCCCTGGGCCCTGCCCCATGTATGCCAGTTTGCTGTAAACTGACAGCAGGGCCATGTAGACCAAGAGAGGATATGCAAAGGAGAGTAGCTAGTGTGGGAAGGAATAAAAACTGTCACTTCCAGAGTAGCTGATGTAGGGGTGAAAGACTTGGAAGATAAAGAGGCTGCTTTTTTCTCACCACTGGAGAAAGGGATTAGAGAGAGAAGTCTACAGACCAAAAGGTCATCCACAAGATGTTAGAGAGGGAACCATTCCTCCCCAACTGAGATCCATGTCTGACTTGGAAGATTCTTTTCGCCCCTAGAGCTGAGAGTCAAAGAAGAGCAGGGGATAATTGATAGTCTCTGGAGTCATTAGTTAACAGCTTAAGCTGCTATGACCAGAGGCAATACCAAGGAAACAAGGCAGCTCAAGACAGTTTTCTTAACCTTAACTTTCAAACCACCCCCCCATCTCAGCTCATTCCCACATTTCTCTCTTCCTTCTTCAGTGGGATTGAGAGTCCTTTTCATTATCCTTTTAGTTACCACCGCCAGGCACATACTTTCCTACGTTCTCCAAAGCAGTAAGCCCCACACTGCCCATCACTGCCTCCTCGCCATCCCCAAGCCTGTCTCTGCACTTGAGAGAGAAGGTACTGGCCTCCCAAAGCTGTGGGGGTTGGGGGATTGTTCACTAGCCTTGGGATCTCTGCTGTAAAAATTGAGCGGTAGGGAGCGGGCATGCGCAGCATCTTCGGACGCATTGTGATAGGAACTGCTTCTCTGAGTCTCTACAAAGACTCCTGAGTAACCACTACCCCCCCACACCACCACCACCCAGACCCTCTTCTTTAAGACAGACAGGCAAACGCAGAGACAATGCAGTTTTTCTTTCTTCCTTTCTTTTTTAAAGGGCCAGTTGTAGCTTGAAAGGTTGGTCCACAGGGGGACAAGTGTATTTCTATTAATCCTATCTCCTGTGTTGACAAACGGCAACGCCAAAGCTTTGCAGTCCGGGGCTGCAGTTTGCAGTAGAGCTAAGCGGTGTGCGGCTTTAATTCCACGTCAGATCAACTTTGATCGATATCCCCCTACCGGCCCAATTGGAAGAGCCCAATTCACAGGCGCTGAGCCTTTTTGCTCTTTCCTTCTGTCCCCCCACCCCCCACTTTAGACCCACCATCTTCTGGTTGAGAAAAGTCTCGGATCTTCTTTATAATTTATTTTTTCCTCTCTCTTTGGTTTGGGGTTTTGTTTTTCGGTGTTTTATCTTTTTTGTTTTGTTTTGTTCTGTGTTTTTTTGGTTATTCATATTCTCTCTCTCTCTCTCTCTCTCTCTCTCTCTCTCTCTCTCTCAGAGAAACATCGTTTTGGCTAACCGAGCTTGTAGCCAGTGAACCCGCCTTCCAGATTGGTGTGAAGACAGAAGTGAGGTGGGGGGCGGGGAGGGGTTTCGAGAGAGCCTAGGAGAGAGTGGGAGGGAGAGAGAGAGAAGAAGGAGGAGGAGGAGGAGGAGGAGGAGGAGGAGGAGGAGGAGGAGGAGGAGGAGGACTAGTGTAGGGAGGAAAGGAAGAGTGAGCGAGAGCAAGTTGAAGGGAGGGGATGTAAGAGCCAGCGAATTCTTTTTCTTTTCCTGTTATTATTTTGACGACTCCCGAGTTGCGTCCATGCTCTTGTCAGCTTCGTTTTAGGCATAGCATGGCCAGGCAGAAGAAAATGGGGCAAAGCGTGCTCCAGGCGGTATTCTTTTTAGTCCTGGGGCTTTTGGGTCATTCTCACGGAGGATTCCCCAACACCATCAGCATAGGTAAGCGCGAGAAAGCCAGCCTGTCGGGCCGAGCTCTCCGGTAGCCAAGACCACTGCCCTGGCGTGGCTACTGCGGCCCTGGGTCCCTGTGGAGCATTGACTGGGGAGGGGGACTGGGGACGGGGAACGGGCAGGAATCACAAGGATTTGAACCCCAGAGTTCTGGCCGGTCTGGGGAGCATCGGGCACGAGAGAGAGGGGTCTCCTGGGACTGGGGAGGGGAGGGAACTGCTTGGTTTTCCGAGATGTGGGGAGCAGGGGAAGAATGCAGGACGCTGCAAAGGGGCTTTTCATCTCTCTGCTCTGGACTTTGCCATGGCGTGTGTGCCGCCCGCCACTGGAAGTTGTCCCAGGGTGATGCCGCCTGTCTGGCCGTGCCAGGGCTAGTAATCCGGCCCGGGGCGCCCCATCCAGAGTCTCCGGTTTCCCCCAGACAGGCTAGTGCTGGGGGAGGTGGAAGCGCATTCTAGATCCTCCTGACCCGGGCAGCTACCGGAGTCCGGGTAGGTGGTGGATCGGGTAAGAGGCAGGGATGAGACAAGGAACTGAGTGAGGAAGCAGCAAAGTCACGAAGACCACGAATTCATGAATTGCCCCTGTGTCTGTCGGGAGCCGGATTCCCGGACACTGAGAGGGAGTTCTCTCATTTTCTGTCTGTATTTACAAGTCGAGAAGTTAAAATTGTTGTCATTACTGAACCAAACCCCTGTATTGTAATGGTGGAGGGGTGTGGCTATAAGGAACAGGATGGGGTACCAGGGAGAAGGAAATTGTTTTTCTTCACAACCTTTCCATTTGCGCCAGAAAAACAGGAACAAGCTTATGGAGAAATGAGCGTTGGGGAGTGGGGGCTGGGGGGCAATGGAGAGGAAGCTACTGCCTGAGAAACAGCCAAGTGCCACTCTTCCTTCTATCGTCCTACCCCAAAACAGCTCCTGTTCCCTCTTTTCCCCTTCTCTCCAGCCTCTCCTCTTCCTCTTAATTCTAGAGGAAAATCGGGTTTCTGTTGGCCAAAATTTGAGTTTACAAATCTTGAAAGACACACAGGTTGAAAACTAGTCATCATCGCACCCTGTATCATTGAGAGGGATTTTGTATCTGCAGTGTTCTCTAATTTCGAACCGGTTCTGGGGGTGACACAAGACAAATCTCGGTTCCCTTTACTTGTAGGTGGACTTTTCATGAGAAACACGGTGCAGGAGCACAGTGCTTTCCGCTTTGCCGTGCAGTTATACAACACCAACCAGAACACCACCGAGAAGCCCTTCCATTTGAATTACCACGTAGATCACTTGGATTCCTCCAATAGTTTTTCTGTGACTAATGCTTGTAAGTAGATCTGCCTTTCCTCCCTTTGGGAACTTTGGGACCTCACTTGCATTTTGCTTGTGGGAATTGGGGTCTGTATATGTGCTAGCGAGCGGTGATCACCTCAGTAGACATTTTAGGGACTCTAGTCAATCCAGGTTTCATGCGGCATAAACCAACTCTAGAGGATCCTGCTGAGGGAGGGACTTAAAGCAGTGCATGAAACTCTGTTGTTAATGTTTGATGCAAAAGTTTCATTTTCCTCCCTGCTAAACCAGCAATTCCTCCCTCACACCTTTTTTATTTTATTTTAATTTTTGGCTGAAACAAAAGGGAAGAAAAATTGCATGATTGTTCAGGGAAATTTCTTCAGATGGGATTGATAAAGAAGCCTCTTGATTGAGTTGATTCAGGATGTACATTCCTTGACTGTTAAACGTAGTGCCTGACTATAGAAATTAGCTGAATTTGACAATTACCTAATAGATATAAGCCAAATATGAGAAATTGTGCAAACAAGTGACCTTGAAGTACAGATCATGCTTGGTTCCCTGGCCTTCTTCTGTCCTAGAATATCACCTTTCTTACTGAGAGAGCTCTGATAGGAACTGATAAGACTATAAATTAATTACAAGTGATGAATGCCTGGCAAACTGAAGGGAAGGTAGAGAATAGTGCTCAGGTGATGATTTGGAAAGCTACTTCTGTTTTGTCTCTCCTAGTGTTGTTCAATCCCCTCATTGTTAAGGACAGCATAGTTCTTAACTTAGAGCAAAAGGTGGAGGGGGTGAGGCTTGTAGCAGGCAAACAATATCAAAAAGGAGGAATTTCATTAGCTCCAAAATCATTTCTGAAATACATATTTGTGCCATGGTGATTGTTCCTCTGGAAAGGGGACATTTTGAGGAGTAAAACCAAAGGAACCCAAATGACAGCCTGTTGGATACAAGTTTTTCTTGAATGGGATGTTTTATGAGAGACTTATAAAAGTTTTCACAACAATGAGGCTGATGATGGCATAAATATGTTTTGCTTTTATGGCTTGTGTAGTTTGGAATTTTTTGTTTTCTGACTTTCATTCAAGGGAGAACTTATATTTATGTTCTATTGTGTGAAACTTTATATATGACTAAATTCAAATTATTCTGTCTCAAAGGATATGTGACTTCCAAAACTGTTGAAAGAGTCTCAAAGGGCACAGGGCTTTTGGATATTTAAGACTTAGGTCAAAAGGATGGGGGTGAAGTACTGTGCAATAAATGTGACAGTATTAGTTTTAGGAACATTTAGCTGAAAGTACAGATCCTTATATGAACATGTTCTGTGATACTCTGTATTTGACATTCTTTGGCTGTCAGATGTGGACAAAACTAGGAATTTATTAATTCCAGCTAAGTGTGAAAATTGTGAAATGTCTGTCTATACTTTGCATCTTATTTCGGTGAGCCCAGCCTGTCTCTACAGCACTTACAACACACAGCCGACTCTTAATCCTGCTGCACTGTGATTGTGTCAAGAGGCTGAAGCTTAAATACAGCTTTCTAGGTATCAATTAAAATAGATTTAAAACCAAATATGTAAAACCAGGATTTATTATTATTAATAATAAATAATATTTCAATTCACTTTAGTGTCTTTCCTCTGACGAAGACTGGAATAAGAGTGCCAAATGACATCTCAGAAGTGATTGATTTCCAAGGTTTTTAGATCTGTTTTTTATGCTCAAATCAGATTGACAACAGCCAGCTCAGGGCCATTGGAATCCCACTCAAGGAGCAATTAGGAAATGATCATTGCCCTGTGAAAAGCTCAGGTTTGAGAACAGGCAATAAGTCATCCATTTGATGTTCAGTTGCCTTAATGCCTTTACCTCTCAGGGCAAGGAAAATAAATTGGTCACCACCACCCCAACACACACACACACACACACACACACACACACACACACACACAGCCTAAATCCACAGCACTCTTGCTAACAAGTTTACAAGGCTTGGTTATGGTTTCAGGCTTGAAAGTGTGAGATAAGGGGTGCGGCTTACTGGGCAAAAACAAAGACAAAACAAAAAGGTGACCTTGTCCTTAGTTATACCAAATATATACATATGCACACACCATCACACACAGGAGAAACATCCAGAAACCAGTGATGTGTACCAAGCTGCCTGTTGCACTATTAGGCTTTACAGCTCAGAAGACAAAGGAGGAAAGCTGTCACCTTCTTTGGTCTCTGAAACAGTCCTCTCTGAATGTCACAATCATTGAATGGGGGCCAGATCTCAAAGCTGTCTCCTGGCAGCTGCTGCCTAGGAGCTCAGTATGAGAAAGATGACTAGTCCAACCACAGTCTGATAGTCTCTGAATGTAGAAAACAATCATTTCACAGGACTAGAAAAGCCTTGAAAGTGTATCTCATATCTCCCCCTGGCCTTGATTGTTCTTTTTCATACAGAAGTGAAGATCACATATATCAGGTGTCAGAATATGATACTAGTCCAATACTGGAGCTTGGAGGGTGATCCCAGGTTCCATTCTTCCAATTGATTGCACTATTTCACAGAGAAAAAGACTCCTAGATCCTTCAGCCTACCCCTCCCTGGAGATCTAGAGAGAATTTAAGAAAATTCCAGTTAAGTCCAAATCTGGTCACCCACCTCTCCTATCTGATTCAATGTGGACTAGTATAGCAAAAATTAAAGAAACTTTCCCCTGTTCCCATTCAGAATTCCTATTTGCACTTTCCCCTAGCACTAAAATTGATTTCTTTCTTTCCTACACCCTCAATCCTGAGGCAGACGCACACTTTTGAGATCATAGTTATGCAGGTAAATAAATACCCCCAAGATAAACAAAAGGTAATGCTTTCTGTGTATCCCTGCTCTCCCTCTGCATCGCCTCCTCCAATGTATTCTGAAGGTTTTCTTGCAAGGAATCCCAGACATCAGTTATTTAAAGATTCTTCTTCACCATTAACCGTTTTTTTTTTTTTTTTTGCACAATGACCAAGAGAGAGATTTGCTTAAGACAGACTCCAACTTCATTCTTTGTTTTAGGAAACCAATAAAAGCCTCTCTGGCTTTGAAAAGTGGTTTATATGGGATCTCAGCTCAGAGGTGAATTTAAGTTTATCAAAGTTTATCATCTGATTTGGAGCCCATGTTCCCATTTCATAGGGATTGATTAAGTTTGCTGCCATACTTTTCAATTTGGCCAGAAAACCCCAGAAAGAAGGATGATGTGAATATTATGATCTCAGGATGCATACACTTATACACACAGAGACACTCAAATATTTGAGTGTATATATTTGAGAGGTACTCAAATATATACACAAAATGAGTATATATGAAAAGAAGTGTACAAACATTTTAAGTTACATGTTTGTTCATTAAAAAACAGATTTGATCATCCTAGGGCTTTGGAAGATGTGAAAACACCAAGGGACTGCCGGGTCCCATTAGTGTGGCTTGGCTGCCCTGGTTCCTCAGGAAATGCCTCCAATTCCCTTGAAGTCCTGTCCTGTGTCTTGCTGCTGTGCACTTGTAGTGCACTCCACACTACATCGCCCCAGCCTCTGCAGTGTCAGCTCATTAGCACACAGATCTCATATTCCCTCTCTGCACTGTCACTGCAAAAATTGCTGTTGTACACCTTCACAGGCAACAAATGTGCTCGTGGATTACGCACTGTTTGCAAGAAGCAAGGAAAAGGCAAATGGAACCTTAAAGGTTATTCAGCACAAATTGTGCTCTAAACTCACTGGCTTAAATAAAAATCTGTTGATGGAGGCGCAAATGATGGTGGGATTGAGAGTGAGATTTGGGAGTGCAAGCTCTAATGGAGCACCAGGCAAAATCTTTTTTTCTGGCTAAATCTAACTCATCAGCTCCTTTTTTTTTTTTCTTTTTCTTTTTCTGAGCCTTTTGAAATGCACCTGCTAACTAAGAGCACACTCTTTTTATTACTGAGCACATTTTGCTACCAAGTGTACTTAGCCAAGACCGGTTTCTGTCTCTTGCCCGCAGAGTCACAATCTAATAATCTAATTATTCTAATTGCCAGTATCCATTTAACTGTTTAGGACAATTTGGGAAGGAAATGTCTCCCTTGATCCTATTCTCTGCTCTTTGGTGGGTTTTGTTTTGTTTTCATGTCTGTCCTTTTCATGTAATCTTTGAAACCAGGGTGAAGATGAGCAGTACCATGGCTCCTGCCCTCAAATAAATCTTCACATACTAACCAAGTTGACTGCTCCAGCTCTACCTCCCACCCCACTTCACCCCAACCCACCCTGCTCCCTCATCTTTGCACCCTTGCTTCTCTCTCTCGCTCTCCTGTCTGTTGGCCAGGCTTCAATAAGCCCTCTGGTTTAGCTCACTATTCAGCCCCTCTGGCCAGCTGGCTTAGCCCACTGAAGCACTAAGAGGTCTCCTCAGTGTTGCCAGTCAAAAATTTAAGTCACCTTCTCACAAGGTTTATTATGTTTTTTTAAAATCTATTTTTTATGTGGAGAGGAAGGAGGAAGGTGATTCTGTTCATTTGGGCCATAAAAATAGATGACAATCAGCAGGTTGTAAAGGTGAGATTCCAGCAAAGTATATTACCTCCCCTACAAGGCAGCTTCCTGTTGATCTTCTAAGGAGGATGGGGGAGACTGGAAGGGTTTGAGGGGAAGGAACAAAGATAACTATTTTTTTTTTCTCTATGCTTGCTGCAAAATGAGCCATGTTTCTTTTCTTTTTTCATCTCAGCAATTTCGATTTTTTTTTTCTTAAAATGACACTAGTTTTCCACATCCTCCACTTCTTCCTTTATCAGAGATTATTTCCTTAATGATACATTTTCCCCCCAAGATTGAATGAGAATAATGGGGGCTGGTTGAGATTTTCATCATATGTTTTTGGCTCTTGATATATTTTTAAATTTCATTATTATGGATAAGTCAGAGGTGAATGGCTGCTTTCGATTTAACAGATTAAAAAGTAAATGAAGCTGCCTAGGCATTATTATTAGTTTTACTTTGTGGATAAGAGACTTGTCATTTTTATACAATTGGTTAAAGGATGAAAAAGAATAATGAACTTTAATAGAGGGCCAGACCCCTGACCAGTTTGGCTCAGAGGTAGAGCATCAGCCTGCGGACCAATGCGTCCTGGGTTTGATTCCAGCCAAGGGCACATACCTTGGTTACAGTTCTTCCCCAGACCTGATTGGGGTCATGCAGGAGGCAACCAGTCAATGCATCCCTCTCACGTCGATGTTTCTCTCTCTCTTCCTTTCTCTCTATACCTGAAGATAAATATTTGGGTAAGGATTTAAACACACACACACACATAAAGAGAGAGAAAGAGAGAGAGAGAGAGAGAGAATTTTAGAAGATATAATTCATAACTTTGAGGGAGGGGAATAACATGTTTATTCAGATGATTTAACTTTAAACTTCTTAGATTGATACTGCGGATATATTTGAAGAAAATTTCATCAACTTTATATCTTTTCTGAAGGTCAAGAAAATTATCTGTATTCTTTACTTGTTCATTTAAAAAATTAATCTTCAACCTTGCTTCCTTTGGCTTTGAGACTTTGGGTCTAATTTGATGAAATGTCCACAGAAGGGTGCAATTAAAACTCTAGGTGGAGGTGATGGGTATTCTTCAGCAGGAGTGGGTGTTGTGCAGACACAAAAGAAACTCTCTTCCTCTTCTGGAAATGGCTGGGATCCAGGCTAAGAGCTACAAATAGTCTCAGCTTATATGTGGGATGAGCCTTGAGTTAGGGCAGCAGTCCCCAAAAGGGGTCAGTACTTGGCAAAAGGTTTATATGAACAGAATGTGTCCCCCTCACACTTCTACCTCTTCTTCTCTCACCATTATTTTCCCCTCCTTCTCTGTCTGCCCAGCTTAAGCCCTTTTGCTGGTCTCTAACTGACTGTCCTCTGATTCTCACATCCCATCCACAATAAATTTATTTTTGGATTAATTCCTACCCTGGACTTTTCTAGATCTAATGCTCCTTCTCCATCAGAATATCTCTGTTCTTGGTCCATCCTCTTCAGGACCTGCATTCTACTTTGAAGGTGATAGCTTTTTTTTTTTTTTTTAAGCTAACATAGAAATCTAGTTGAAAGTATGTGATAAGAGGTTTAATATATCTAACAGGGGAATATTTGCTCTGGAAATCCTATTGCCTCAATTTCAAGAAAAGATACTCAAATGTGGGTGTTTCTGAACATGATGCACACAGTGGATGTTCACTCTACTCAAACCCAAGATCAGGTGACTGATCATGAAAGACTTCTACAGGCCAAAGTAAAAAGCTCCCTGCACATGATAGGTTTGGTGTAAGTACACCCAAGGCATAGGACAGGTGCATCTTTATCATGTTAAATTTAAAATCTTTTGCGGTAATTTGGAAAGCAGTCAAAGTTTACAAGGATTCATTTTCTTTCTTTTTTTCTTTTATCATCTTCACCAGAGAATACTTTTGCATTTATCTTCAGATAGAGCCGGAGGAAGAGAGGAGGGAAAGAGAGAGAGAGAGAGAGAGAAACATCTATGTGTGAGAGACACATTGAGTGGTTGCCTCCCACACAATGCCAACCAGGGCCTGGAAAAACTGCAACTGAGGTACATGCCCTTAGCGGGAACCGAACCCAGGACTCTCTGGTCTGTGGGTCAATGCTCTAACCGCTGAGAAAAACCTGCCAGGGCAGGGATTCATTTTCTTAAGGAGGTTAATTTGTACAGCTTTTTGTAGGCCAATCATACCTCAATAAAGTTATTTTAAAGAGTGGAAACTTTTAACTGTATTACAAAAATAACAACAGGTTTTTGGAGAGTCTGAAGGTGCCTATGTGGGCATTCACAGGAGAGGAACTGGCATGGAAATTAGGTCAGAGAAGGGGAGAGATGTCGTAGGTAAACTGGATCTCAAATAGTTTCCTTTCCCTGTGACAGTATGTGGAATGCAATGATTACAAAACAGCACCCCTCTCACAGATGCTTAAAGGTAGCTCTGGAGTATTCTGGAAACAACCAGAATACTCTCTGCTGGATTTCCATTTGAGCACTGGTCAGAGAAGTAACTTCTCAGTTCCTAACTGCCACTGGCATCTTTAGCAATTATCTTTAAAAGGACAATCATTTGTCCCTGTTTGGAGGAGGCACAGAAGCAAGGATAAGGATGAGTAGAGGAAGCACAGCTAGTAATGACCCCTTAACCCTATGGAGCACAAGTCAGTCTATAGCAGCACTTCTCAACCTTTCATGTGCACAGCAATCATTTGGGATCTTTTTAATATAAAATTTCTGATTTAATAGATCTGTGATGGGGTCCAGTGATTTGTATTTCTACCAAGTTCCCAGATGATACCAACGCTGTTGGTACTCAAACCACACTTTGAGTAAGTAGAGTCCAAAGCAGAGAGACTGTGGTTGCCAAAGAAAATAGCTCTCCTTAATAAGCTCTTACCCACTTTTGTACTTTCTGGCCTTTCATAGAAGATTCTGTAAGAGACATATTTGGTTCATTCTGATGCAAGGATGTCTTTAACCTATTCCCAACAACGCTGTGTCCATTTCAGCCATGTCTGTAGGTGGCATAATTAGGTATCTGATGAGAGCATCTACTTAGAGTTGCTTTTTGTAGGAATTTGAAATGAGAACTGGAAGACAGGCTGAGAGGGTATGATAGTATCTTGGCTTCTCGCCACTCTCCAAAGTGTCCCTTTTAGAAACAACCTGCCCAAGAGAGCTAAGGTTGACACGCAGTTTCAACTGCCTTTTTACTTTGCTTCTCTGGGTCAAGGCATGCTGGAAAGAGGCATGTAGCATCTGTTCCTCAGCTGTCTGGCTTTCCTTAAACAGGGTTAGAAACAAGAAGTAAAACACAACCAAACTCTGTCTGGCTCCCTAAGACCCAAGAAATTGACTCCATTTTTAAGGCTAGTGCCAGATACTTATTGTGAGGTAGAAAGAAGAGAAGGGAAGTAATATCACTTTCCAACATATCTGAGCTGAGGACTGCTCCAGGGAAGTCATTAAGAGCTTAACCAGCCCTGGTTGGTTTGGCTCAGTGGTAGAGCGTCAGCCCGCGGATCAATGAGTCACGGGTTCGATTCTGGACAAGGGCAGGTACCTTGGTTGTGGTTTGTCCCCGGCTCTGGTTGGGGTGGTGCAGGAGGCAACCAGCAATGTGTCCTTCTCACGTCAATGTTTCTCTCTCTCTCCCTTCCTCTCCCTCTCTCTCTCTCCCACTCTATATGAAAATTTAAAAAAATAAATTAAAAAAAAAAAAACCTTACCCAGTGTCATTTGAGGACTGCCAAATGGCAACTTATTACCCAAAATATTTCCTCCATAAGCCTGCCATTAGTCTGAAATTTCACAAATTGTTTTATTTGTGTTACTGCACTGAAGGCCTATGTAAAATGTAAGCATGCCAACTGGAAGGAAATGAGTTAAATCCTTACTAGCCATTAATATTTCCAGCAGAATTCTTACATTATCTTGCCACCTATTACCTTGCATGATCCTCAGAGGAGGCTTTCCAAGACAGGTGAGTGACCTAGAATAAGGCATTCATCCAAGGAAGTGGGGCACCTAATGGACAATGGGCATTCAGGGGGCATTAGGAGACTATTAAAGGCAAGGAAGAGTCTTTCAAA
The DNA here is from genome assembly GCF_014108415.1 of Molossus molossus. NCBI lineage: Eukaryota > Metazoa > Chordata > Mammalia > Chiroptera > Molossidae > Molossus > Molossus molossus. The sequence goes on from NW_023425355.1 coordinate 53,981,181, forward strand.
TACACTTCACCTATTTTGCAACCTTTGATCTTCATGGATAAATTCTAGTTGTTTATTGACTAAGATTTTAGTTCGGTTTGACCCTTAAAGTCACACTCTTCAGATGGTAGTGGGTCTATTGCCTCTAACATGCATAGTTATTTGCTATGATTGAATCTCAGCCTTTGGATATCCCATAATTACTCTGGAATATTTTCAGAAGTAAAATCAGTTGGTAATAGAGGTGGTGAGGATTTTTTCAACCTTGAGAAAAATGTTGCAATAAAAAAGTAGTCCTTTTTCAATTATACATGATTGGCTGATCTACCTTGCCAATTACTCATTGCAACCAAGGCCCTCATCCTTATAGCTGTCCAAAAAGGGACTGAGCTTCCAGCAATAGATGAGACAGAAATGGATCAGGGCTCAGCCAACAGAGGAGTAACTGAGTAGATGTAGGTATAGGTCTTGGTATGGATGAACACCTTTGTAAATTTAAGGTAAAAAGAATGTTGACAGCCAGTCAGTTATAACCTGTAACAGATTCTCAGATATTCTTATATCTCATTGCTATATTCAAAGCTAATTGGTTAGTTAATTTAAAACAGTTTTTCTTGAATTTGATCACTTACATCAGAATCACCAAAGATGCTTATCAAATAATGATTTCTTAGGTCGCACTCCATATGTATTATATCAGAAAATATGAGGATGGGTCTTTTTAACAAGCTCTATGGGTAATTTTAATGCACATTCAGTGTGGGAATCACTAGTTTAATAAGCCATGGTACTTCAAATAAGGATATATTGGTTCAGACTAATTATTTGTTGAGAACCCAGGCACTTTCACATATGTTACTCCTGCAAGTAAGTGAGATGCTGTTGGCCTATGCAAGCATTAATGAGTTTGGCTCTCAGGTTGGAAATCTAAGACTTGAAAAAATAAAAGACTGGTCTCAAGTCATAGTCTCTGAGGTAAAGCAAAAATGCCTTTTGAGATGATAATTAATTGTTGTCATTTTGACAAAGCTTCTTCTCTTCTTTGCTTGTTAGCTAATGATTGGTCCTTGGCCATGTTATAAAGTAGATGACATGGCAAATGCCAATCCATTTGTTAAAAATATATGTATTGAAATCAGTTTATAACGCATTCAGTAATGCAATCAATTTTTATAAGTCATTGTGCCATCCTTGCTATCAACAAATTTAAAACCAGTGGTGAAATAATAACAATATCATTTATTGAGCCCATACCATGTGGAAGACAATGCACTAAGCATTTTACATACCCTATCTCATGGAATCATCACATCGCCAGAAAGGAGGCACTCTCTTCCACATTTTATAAAAAAAAGAAACAAGTGGCTCAAATATATATATATATATATATAGTTTAAGGTCAAGGTCACAAAGTTGGCTAATTAGTGAAGCCAGGATTTTACCTGATATCTTCTTATTTATATAGCTTGGACTCAATTTCAACTGGGGTTGAAATAGCAAATGATTACAGGAGCCAGGTGAATCACATAAATATGGAAATTGGTCCAGGTATGGAGTGGTAGGGCCTGTGGCAATCTGCAGAGTCCATGCCCTTACCCAAAGACATTCAAATTCAATTTTTTTTAAACCACTGTGGTACAATGAACCATTTACAACAGGTCTTGAGGTGGTAAAAGGTGGTAGGTGCAAGTTTCTGACCTCTAAACTACACTACCCACCTCCTTCTTGCAGCTAAGTTACTGATCAAAGGAAGCTCAATTAACTGGTAGTTATTATTAGTGGAAACAATAGAAAAGATCTTTTTAGTCAAAGTCCTATTTTGACTTTCTCTTCTTAGTGTATTATCAAGGTATCTCAGTATCACATAACCTTCTCTCCTTTGTGTACATATTTATAGTCCTAAATACATACACTGTAGATTCAGTGGCCATTCATGGTTCAGTGTCAGCTCTACTCTAACTAACCTTTCACTAGACAATGATGAGGCCTGAAGCAAGGTCAGAACATTGACACAGGGTCATTAACGAGTGCTCAGCAGGTCAGAAGTGACGATTCAAAGGTATGCTATAGGGGAATCTGCTTAGATTCTGATACATGCAAATCCCAGGCACACAACTGGGAGGCTTCTGGGTCAAGTAAGACTTTGCCAACATTCACCCAGGGTAGCAGCTTCCCATACCCCCCAAGAAAGAGGCTCACCAACTTTAAACTGGAATCCAAAATAAAATTATCTAAAGCTATAAACTGACCTAAGCCAATTTGGTCATTCACAGTAGTTAGGTATGTTTTGTTGGATATTAGTAGCCTGCCATAGTTAGAGTGAGGGCAATAGGCTTTTTCCCCATAACCTCACTACCCGGTATTAAAGTAAGCCTCAAACAAAATTATGTTTATCATTAAAATAATGTCAAGGAGACATAAAAATACTTGGACAGTTTATTATGTAGGCTCAATCAAATCCAGATCCTTATCCTTTTAAGTGTTCCTACAGCACCTTGCATGAAGCTACACTTCAGGCAAACAAAACAATATTCTAGTGGCAGGACACAGCTAACCAAGAACCCTCATTAGTGGCTGCCCATAGAGTTATTTACATATTAAACCTAAGATACCATTTGTAATGGATAACACTACAGATATTGCTAGATCTTTATATTTTCTTTCTGCCAATTTGAAAACACCTCTACCATATTTCTAGCTAATCCACATATATTGAACACTACTGATTTTACCAATGAAAAATTAAATGCTAATTAACAAAGCCCTTGGTGTTTATTAGGGATAAAGATACCTGAAGTGCTAGTAGAACAATTTCTTGATTAGATTTTTAATTGCTAGATAACCACTCCTATACTATATATTTCCCAATAAGTGTAAATGACCATACAAGGTTATAGATTCAGACTAAATAACCCACATATATATGACACAAATTATGTTAAAGTCTTATAAAGTAAATTAAACATACAACATTTTAGATACCATGTTTCTTATGGCCTTGGGAAGCAGTAAAAGTGGGATTACAGGTCTAGTGGAATGAGCAATGGAACAGGAATGAGGAGATCTGGGCTCTAGTCTCAACTCTGCCACCACTGACTAGATTTCCTTGGACAGGTCACTGTATTCTCTGGTTCTAGTTTTTATCATTGGTTAAATGAGGAAGTTCTCCTGGATGATCTCTGAGGAGGCTGACATTTTTGACATGTTATCATTAATTCTTGCCCAATTCCTACTAACTCTTCTTCTAGTAAGAGTTTCACTTCATTTCTTCCTAGGGGAATCTGATAGAAAATGAAGCCTCTCAACTTTTTACTACAGCTAGAAATTTCTCTTCATATTTATCTATTTTCTTCCTTTATAAGACTAATAAAAATATTGAATTCTTGAGACCAGTGTAAAGTAACTCTAGCCAGTTGTAGCTTCTCCTTCTACTTACTAAGTGTGAAACCTTAGAGCAAGTTATTTAACTTCATTATGACTCAAATTTCCCAGTTATAAAGTGGGGATAATAATAGTCCTTACTTCATAGAGTTGTTGAAAGTTTTAAATGAGATAATTCACAAATCCACATAAAATATTTAGAATGGTGCCTTACACATATTGAATATTTTATTATCAACATAATCATTAGCTTAAAATCCTTTGAGTTTTTTGTTCTAAAAACAGAAACTTAGTTTCAGTTGAAAAGTAAAATCTCTTGTCATTTTAGTGACTAGATTTCCTTCCTGAACAGCTACTCTCTGAGCCTTTCTATAGTCCTAAACTCTTCCCCAAACTCAAGATTATTTTTTCTGCCAAGAAAGCCATCACAACACCCCTTCAAATCACTATGTTACCACCATGATCTCCTATCTCTCTCACTCTTCCAAACAATTTTGCTTACCCAGTTTGTATCTTGTGAGCAAAAGCTACTCAGAAACTATATGGTCAAAGAACCCAGAGATGCATTTTTCAGCATAATCTAACAACTACAGGTTCAAGAGAAGACCTAAAGTCTTTACCAAATAACTGTCTTCATCTCTAATTCCATGTACTTCTAATCACAATATGAGTCATTGTTTCTGTTCTCTTGTGACAATTCATTATCTAAACAGTACACAAGTAGTTTTCTTGACTCCCAAAAAGCCTGGGAGGTACCCACATGTCTTATGGTTCATTTAGAAAAAAACTCAGGTTAACCACTTGGCTCTGCAACCAAGGCCCTAGAGCTTTTCTTACAAATGGGGCTGCCACTGAGGAACACAAGGAAAAGCAGCAAAGAACTGCTCAGGGCCTTCCTGTGGATGCTCCTTAATATCCTTGGGTACTACAGGGACATTAGTGAGTGAGATTTTTCTATGAGCCCCATAGTCAAGACCCCAAGGAACTGGGAAGAGAGGCACTCCATGCTACCTATTCTTCTCTAAAGCAGGCATTTTCCTGGCACGTACACATTGCATATATCTTCCCCTGGTCCCTCCCACTTCCTGGTGACATTTAGCATGTGATATTTATTTTAGTGTCTTCCCATCCAGATGATGACAGCTCAACAGAGACCCACTTCTGGCACATCTTTGAGTCTAGCCTACCTTTGACTATCACAGTCTCTTTCAAGAGTTGAGTATAGCTCTGGCCAGTGTGCCTTAGTTGATTGGAACATTGTCCCATGCACCAAAAGGTGGTGTGTTCAATTCCCAGTCAGCACATAGTTGGGCTGTGGGTTCAATCCCCAGTCAGGGCATGTGCAAAAAATAGTTGATCGATGTTTTTCTCTCATCTCTCTGTCTCTCTCTCTCCCCCCCCCCCGGCTCTCCCTCCCTCCCTCCCTCTCTCCCTTTCTCTTTCTAAAAATAAATTAAAAAGTCAAATGCCAAAGTTTTAAAAAAAAAGAGTTCAGTCCACTTTGTGCAAGAATTACTAAGAATGTCCTTTGACTTCTTGGTTCCAACTCTCACGGTCCCCAGTTCTTCTTTCTATTGCCTGTAGATCTATAGAACATGAGGAGAAGAAAACAATGAGAAAAGTTGAGCTTTCTCTTGGGTAAAGATACTGGGAGCTTCCCAGCTCTTTATACACTTACTCTTGGCCCTTGGGTTTTCCACCTAACGCTGGAGAAATGGGTTGCTGTTTGACAGTAGAAGACTGTTTCTCCTACTTAGTCTGGGAGTAACCAGAGGTTAAAGAAAGACTTCAAATTGGACTGCCTGCATTTTAATATTGTTTCTTTCTCTTACTAGTTATATGACCTTGGGCAAATTACTAACTTTTTTAAGCTTCAGTCTTCTAATTTTTGAAATGAAGGCGAACATAATAGTAACCACCCTGTAAATTTGTTGTGAATATTAAATGAGATTATCCATGTGAAATATTTATTATGATGCCTGGTATATAATAAATGTTTAGTAAATTGTAGCTACTATTAACAGAGTACTGGGGTGATTGGTAAGTGAAGGAGAGGAGTAGAACTAGTCAAAACCAAACCATAAACAAAATTTTTCCGCCCTGGTCGGTTTGGTTCAGCGGTTAGAGCGTCGGCCTGCTGTCCTGAGAGACCCGGGTTGGGTTCCCGCTAAGGGCGCGTACCTCGGTTGCAGTTTGTCCCCGGCCCTGGTCGGTTGTGCGGGTGGCAGCCACTCGATGTGTTCCTTTCACATCGATGTTTCTCTCTCTCTCTCTCTGTTCCTCTCTCTCCCTCCCACTCTACCTGAACAAAAAATGGAAAAATGTCCTGGGGTGAGGATAAAAAAAAAAAAAAATTTTCCTATCTATGACTATCCCTAAAGCCCTCCAAACTAATTTGTACCATTTGTCAATCTGTAGCTGGAGCAGGGTTAGATGGGGTCATCACTGACTATACTCACAATGCTGCTTCAGGCATGAGGGATTTACTTTGGAGCAAAGCAAAGGAGAAAGAAATGATTGACTTGATGCCCCCCAGTGTCAGTGTACTAAGTTTAATCATGCCATCATTGAGTGGAATTATCTGGAAGATCATGATCCCTTCTGACTTTTTATCTGAACTAAATATATTTGGGATAAAGCAGCATGGGTAGTAATATAAGAACTTTGGCACTTTCCTTGGCTTGAAGGAAAGAACAACCTTTCTTCAAATGTAAAGTCTATTTTAATGTGGTTGAAAGTGGGAGAGTAGAAAAGTGTATCCTGAAATCTTTACTTGGATGTGGGAAAATGTGCCAGTTGAGCTCTCCCAGCCACAATTTTTCCAAGTTATTTTAATTAAGGGTGATATGTGAATAGAAGTTTAGAGCATATCAGTTTGAGTGAATGAATTTTCTAATTTTGATGTTGCTTGCCTAAGTCAGACCATAAATAGCAAAGGCCAGAGATATGGAAAAAGTTAAAAGAGAAATTTTGCTAATGCGATTTTCTAGCATTTCAGTCTCCATTTCTCTCCAGAGCAAAGTTTAACTAGCTGATTCCACAAGCACAGACTCACTGGAAAGGATCCTGCTGAGGACTACTAGGCAATGCAGTCATTTGTCTACCCTCTCTCCCTTTGTATTCTGGAGCTGATTTATTAGTATGCTGTCTCCATCATGCCCAAACTTAGGAGATGACCAGAAGAAAAATTTCCCTTCATATCCCAGAGTGCCCTTACTCTACCTGCATCACCTCTTCTTCTTATTTCCTATCCAAGGCCACTACTATGTTGTTTTATGGAATCACTGAGTATTTTCTCTCAGATGAGGAAACAGGAACAAAGAGGCTAAGTGACTTGCCCAAGGTCTCACAGCTATTGGATGGATGAACTGAGATTGTAACATAGGTCTTCCAACTCATGGCACTTATATGGGATACATTTGCAACATAAGCTTCCTTCTTTTAACTCTCACTGCTACACAATTATGTTATATATGAAAATAATGACAGCCCTGTCATTTTTAAAATAGGTGGCTGAGAGGAAGAATAAATATACAGCAAGTGAATTAGCAATACAGTAAAGCATGAGTTTCAGGGGCCACAGTTAATGGTATCTTTCAATTAGTGCCCCCAATATTAATCTGTCATTTTACCATGCTGTGATTTATAGTCAGGAGTGAGCAAAACAAAGTCTTGACGTCCTAGTATAGATCACACTGTTGGAGATAGATCAAGTAGTTCTAGTCCAACTACCTCATTTTGTGGATGAGAAAAGTGAAGCCAAGAAAGAAGAGATTTGCCAAATATGATGTAGCTCCCTAGTGGCAGAAGCAAGATGAGAATCTAAATTGCCAGATTCCTAGAAGCGGGGTCCTTTCTACAATGTTTTGCAACCATACCAGCACCATGTTGTTCTAAAGGAGCAACACAAGTTTTATTACATTACTATTTCTGATATATTTTTTTCCTAGAATTGTTTTATGCATTTAAGACATATAGTCATATTACCCCAACTAGATTTTTTAAATGTAGAACTTTTTAAGTAATTATAGAAGTTAAAATGTAAAATTATTCATGCTGATTATTTTTTTAAAAATCTTCAAAATATAGATAATAAAAATCATCCAAGTGAAGTAGAAAAGTACCCAAAATTGGGTTTAACCATATGCACAGATTTGTATCTTGCCTTTTTAATTTTATATTATGTAGGAAACATTTTTCCAGACCCCTTAAATGTTCTTTGAAATTTTGATTTTTAAATGTTTATAAATTATTATATCATATAGTATCATTTTATGACATACATATGCCATGATTTTTATAACCATTGCCCGATTTTATGAATTTAAGTGGATTCCCAATTCACTGAGATTTATAATTATGCCTCATCCTCTTGTAATATCTGCATCCCAACACAGGTCTGAATACACAGTAAATACTAATAAATACTTGTTGACTGATTAGTTGCCTTGACTTTTCTGGAATGATCATTATTCTTCTGACAGATAGGGCAACCAAAGTGAGAACTTAACCTTCCATCCTCTTTAAGGTACATGTTATATAACTCAAGACAGGCAATATAGCAATGATGGTTATGCTCAGAATTCAGACTCTCTGTGCTCAAATCCTGGATTCATCACTTTCTTGTAGCATAGCTACAAATGAGGAACTTAACCCCTCACCTCAGTTATTCTGTCTGACAAGTGAGGTAAATAATAGTGCCCACCTCATAAGGTTGTGATAAAAATCAAATGTTAAAATATATGATAAGTGCTTGATATACAGTGAGCATTCAACAAATATTAATTGTAATTATTAATATAATATCTGTCAAAGGAATAAAGCACTAGACTTGGAGTCAGAATACCTGGGATCTTGTTCCATCTCTGCAATTATCTAGCCCTGTGACCTATGAGTTATTTTACTTGTCTAGGTCTCAGTTTCTTCACCTATAAAGTGGGAATGATAATGCCTGATCTGTGTACCTTGCAGGGATTTTATGAAGATCAAATGAGAGAATGAATGTGAAGGTGCTTTGAAAACTATGAAGGAAAGTGTAATTGTTAAGTATATAATGTTAGGTATAATATGATTATCATAAGCAGGACTGGATATGAAGAAGGTGTAGGAGACCGGGCTGAATGCCCTGAGCCTAGAAAAAAAGTGTTTCTAAAATTAAACCCCTTGTATTGAAAATATAGACTGTTATAGACAGAAGAGAACTTAGAGATCAGGTCATCTAGCCCAAGATCTTAATGTTATAAGAACAGATTCAAAAAGGAGAGAGTTTGAGGTCACGAATACAGTCATAGAAGTGGGACTAAAACTCAGGTCTCCAGATGTCCTGAGCAGAGTCCTAAGGCGATTGCTGCAGCTCTTTATTTATTGATTTTTGTCAATAAAAGGTGATAAAGAAGAAATCTACTTATTTGTGGAATCCATGTACATAGGAACTGATTAGTTAGGGCTCTTTGCAAGGAAATACCACATATTGCATAGCTCTACTATATTTTTAAATGTGAACTTCATTCCAGGTAAAGGAGAGTAAGCATTCAGGAAAGTGATGGGGGGGTTCTTAGTCAGGTGGAGTGAGTGCCCTCAGACTTGGTCAGATTCCCAAGGAATTTCTGTTGTCCCCAGAATGACCGCTGAAGCAGATGTCTTTTTTTATTGTTAATATTTTTCTTTGCTGTCAGTCCTCAGTTGTGTGTTTTTGAAAACTTGGTAAAGCAGATGAAATTGTCCGTTGCTTGAAAATACAATTGCCAATTGTTTGAATGAAGTAAATTGATTACAGCCAGAAGACTATTCATTTTATCCTGGCATACATACAGCCTACATCAAGCAAGAGCTGCATCACTGATGGCAACGCAGATATCGCTGCATCCGCTGAATTATATCCCTCCAGGTACTCAGTAAATATATGTGTTGGATACTTTCATCTTTATGCTATTTTAGCTGAGATGAGAGAACATAAACACTTCCATCTGACAACCTTTTCAAGTACAACACCACAGAAGGTTATTTAAAAAGAAACAAGAAAAGAATTTTTCAATAGCAGTTTCCAAAGGTGACTAAAAATGCCATCCAACAAGGCAGCCCATAAAGAAATGTAGAGTGAAATGTGTTAATACGATAAACCCAAATGAGGTCTCACTATTCTTAGCTCAGAAATTTTGGCTGCCTTCCTCAGCTTCACTGTGACCGGAACAGAGTCCCTCAAGGTTCACCCCCTACTTCAGTCCTGAGGTGCTCCCCTTCCTCCCTTCAGCCGAAGAAGACACTATTGCTAGAGGTAGCTCACCATCACCCTGTCCTCTGCAAAGCTCCTGCAGAGAGGGCCTCCCTGCCTTAGCCAGAAAGCACAGGGTGGAAGGAAGAGAAAGCAGTTAGAAAGCTCTCTATCATGCTGCAGAGATCACTGGCTGCTATGCCTAAAATGTTAACCAGGTGAAGGTCAGCCAAATTCAGGATTCTTGTGTCTGAAGTTGCTATAGTCTGAAATCAGCAAGATACATGGAAAGTTGAAATGACCTTGTTCACCAAGCCCTATTATGCTAGAATAAGGGGCTCCTCCTGGAAATTGGAAGGAACAAATATCAGGCAAGTCAAAGGCAGGTCTACTTTACACAGTACGAAGTAAACAAATGGAACCCCTTAGCCCAGAGCTGGTGCCAGCAAAAAATATAAGTAATATCAGAGAAGGTTCAATACATTTATCTGTTTGGGGACATTTTTAATCTCTGAGCTCAAAATCAGTGAGGACAACCAGATCCTCTGACAGCCTCAGTGAACGAGTCCTGAAAACATGGCCTCAGAATTATAATTTTGTGTTCCAATTAAACTAGAAAGAAAAAGTGTGCTATTTAGGGTTAGTTGGCTCAGTCTGAGTTCCTAAAATCTGCTTTTGTTGTTGTTGTTGTTTTCAGAGTTAATTCTTCCACATATATAAGGGAGGCAATATGTTATGGAAGGAAAAACCTTGTCCTCATCCTGCCACTACCAACCAGCTATGTGACTAACTGCCCCTCTCTACACCTCACCTTTTCCCATTTGTAAAATAAGGGCATTAAACTAGGTGACCCCAAATGTCCTTTCTAGCTTCAAATGTTTAAGTCAGATGATATCACAAGCTTCTCTTGGAGAGTTTTTTTTTGGGGGGGGGGGCTCTGCAGCTCTCCTTGCCCTCCCTTACTCAGAAGCTCAGGGCTTTCAGTATGTTCAGAAGATGCCCCAGCCTTCACTAAGATATCTCACTCAAGATAGGCTTCCACAGCAGAGAGGCCTGTGCTCTGGAATTTATATCTCATGACCTATTCCCCAAACCCCCAACTGCATTGTAAGGTGGCAAATCCGTTCTATGCTGGGGTTTGATTTTGTTCAGTGCAGTAGGAATTTGGGGGTTCCAAATATTAGAAGCAGAGTTGTATGGGCTTTAAAGGTAGTGATGACCTGGGTTAGAATACTGATTCTGCACCTTTCAGCTCTGTGACCTGCAGCAAGTGATCTAAACACTCAGTGCTTCAGTTTCTTTATCTATGGAATAACAGTCACAATTCTGCCTCCCTTGTAGAGTGATTGTCAATATTAAATAAGAGAATTAATGTCAAATGCTCAGTACAATGCTGGGCACATTGTAAATCATACCACCAGTGGGTGTACTTCTCCACTCTCTACTAAGTAGATGTTGAACTAAAAATCAAAACCAGTAAATCAGTCAATCGAGTTACTAATCAAGAGCATAACTTTCAAGCAGTGTCAAATTGTTCAGCTGTTCAGGGCCCTCATATTTTGGTCCCTATAATAGCATATTTATAATTTAACAGGGGTGTCCTAGAAACTGCACAGGCCAATCAGGGAGCTAGTTCTGGTGGCATTTGGGTTACCCTCCAAATCACACTACTTAGATGGATGCTACTTTCACTTCCCTGTAGAGCCAGACCCACCTGTGGGAATACTGCAGGGAAACTGACAGAAAAGGAGGATCCAAAATGTGACTCCTTGATGTGGTTTATCCACTCATACTGCTGAAGAATATGTCACCTTTCTAGTTTAGGGTGTAAAGTTAAACTGTGAGGTGAGAAAAAGTCCACTAAAGTTGCCACTATATCCTCCCTTCTTGGCTTCTCACTGAGTGAACACCATGAGGGAGAATGAAGAGAGAGGCTCAGCCTGAGTTTGAGCAGCTGGAAGATGGCAGGTTGAGCCTAAATTCATTTAAGAGACAGGAGTAATTGCCCTATGAAGATAAATAACAAGATGAAGCTGAGACGGTATAGCACCAAAATTGATGAAATTGCAAGAAAGGTGAATAAAAATCATTATTCCTTAAGTTCTGCTATGTGGGTGTGTTTGAAGATTGAGGGGAGGTGGGAAAAGTTAGCATGGAGAATCAGCTTCTCTTAATGCAACTCTGGTTGACTATTATCAAGAGGGTCAACTTTGGCCTGGAAACTCCATGGCTCATCTTACATAGGTTACCTAAAGATAGTTTCTCTTCTTAGGCTTTTGTGAGTGAAAAGCCCTCAATCTTTGGGGGAAATACCCCAAATATTAACTGGGATACATGTATCAACATAAGTATGCCTTAAAAATTAATTGGGTCAAACAAGTAAGGAAGTAAAGAGAAAGAGATCATCCCTAAATTTATGTACAAGGTCCAGTGTGAAGGAAGGTGAGAGAGATGGTGACCTGCACTGACTGGTGGCACTTTACCAGGAGTATGCATGGATAAAGGCTGGTGGAAAATCCAGTTCACAGTTAAGTAGGCAAGACAAGTATTACCATTCCCACTTGACAGTTAACAAAACTAAGCCCCAGAGACCTTAAGCCTTGTTCCCAGTAAGTGGTAAGGGTAGGACCTAACCCTGTCTCCTAATCTTGTGTTCTTTCCATTAACCATGCTCTTTCCATTTAACTAGCATTGTAAAGGAGTGACTCCATATAAGCTAGTTTTCCAGATAATTGAAGCACACATCTTTCAGCAATGCAAGTGCTATTTTTATTTTAACTGTTTTTGAAGAAAAACTTTCTACACTGCATCCCACACCTCTATACCTTATTATGCAAAGGATACAGATTACTGAACTTTTAATCTTTCATTTTCATAGCCTTCTATATCTTCTATATCATTGTGAGGCTGACAACATTCAATACTTCCTACGTTAGCAAAGATAGCATATTAGAAATGGGGTGCTCCTAGAAGCAGGCATACTGAAATGTGACAGTTGACAGTGAGGGAACAGCATGCAAAATTGCCAACTGTAAACGCCCAGTGGTCTGGGGCTACTAAGTATGGGGACAAATAGGCCTGATAGAGAAAATAGTCTCCCAGACAACACTGCCAGCACTGGAACTGGTGTTCCTGATAAATACCCAGATGCATAAATAGAAAAATGAATTGTGTTGATTCTATTGCATTGGTGTACATTGGGGAACAGGTGAAGGAAGAGGTCCATCCTAGGTGAGAGGGGTATTTTTTCACTGGTATTTCACTGAATTGTCTGTTCACGGTGATACTAAAAGACAGACTTTTAGATAGTTTATTACTGTCTTTAAATTCTCTACATACAATGCACCCTCTTATTGTTTGCATCCTGGGCACACCATTCCCACCACCTTCACCTTGGTGTGTCATTGTTCTACTGTGTTTTAAAAGGCAGGGAGAGGGATTTCCATTTTAGAAAGATTTCTATCTCAAATAGCTCAAGAATTGGTGTGTCTAAAGGGGAAAATCTTCACTGATCTGGAAAACGTGTTCCATGTGAGTTGCAATGAAAATTACTGTGTGTTTAGCCTGTCACTGCCCTTTTCTTGTCCCACCCATAGTTTCAAAGAAAAAAAAATCCATACAAGCAAACCCATCACAGATTGCCATCCTATTGGTCTGCTGCAAATACTTGGATCTTTGCAAGTTCCAATCAGAATGGGCTCTGCTTTGCCTTCTCCATCTCTGTCGTCTCTGACCCAGCAAAGTTTCCCATCTTTCATCCTGTCACTTAGCTAATGGTGTGTGTCCCTCTTGCATACATTCCAGAGTCACTGGCTTCTTTCACTAGTGGAGTCGTCAGCGAGATGCTCAGCAGATGGCTCACTGGCTGCTGTTCTTGTCCCCTCACTGCAGCAATCTGTTGTTCTAAATCAAAATGTTAATGAAAAATAAAAGAACACAGTGCCAATGCCTGTCTGATTTAAATTAATATAGAGTCATATCTTCTGAAGCAGGTTTTACTGGCATGAGGTTTTTTATACAGGCTATCCATATTGTTTATCTTTCTCTTGCTAATTTAAATTAAGCACTTTCATTTATCTGAGTCTACCTTGGTACCCCCAATGTGTTATTTCTAATAATAACAAAGGCCTAACAAACAGTTGATTTCAGTATTTCAGGGAATGACATCTCACCTGGCAGAAAATAATTTTGAGAGATATTGTATGTGATGTCTAATTATAAACATGCTTTGTTAGATGCTGTTTTCAATACTGGAATGACATGTTTTCTAAATGCTTCAAGTGCAGCTCTAAATTAGGCATGTAGTTATTGAGATCTCTTTCAATCCATTTGTTTTAAAACTGCTGGCAAAATCATTGCTAATTTGCTACTTTATTTACAAGGGCCCTTCACTTTCTATGCACTCATCACAGTATTCATTTCTGCTGCAGCTACAGGACCACTCCCTTCTTTGGAGAAAATGCATGTGCCTGCAAGATTATCTATGCAAGACAGTTTTCAACTTCAATTTAGAGAAAAAGGGATCACAATGATGTTAACACAGCTGGTTGAGGGGAAATTGACTCAATATTTTAATTTGCCAAAAGAAGGGCAATTTCAAACAACTGCAGAAAACCACACCTTCATTTGTTCTTCCTATAACTCCTTTGGAAATACTGTTACAAGTAGTATTGGAAATAATTGGAGCTAACACAATGCTTTCTATGTTCCAGGCATCCTTCTAAATGGTTTACATTTATTATTCTTTAAATCATCAAATCAATGCTATGACTTAGTTCTATTTCACACATCAGGAAGCTGAGGCACAGAGAGGTTAAGTAACTTTCCCAAGGCTACAGAACTAGTAAGTGTTACAGCTGGAGAGAAACACAGTTAGCCTGACCACAGAGCCTTCACTTTTAACCACAATACCATGCTATACTATGCTGGAAGAGCCACAAATTCCAATGTCCTTGGAAGTAAATTACTGTTTCCTTTAAGATCCACAGGAGGTTTTCTTTGCTCAAACTACTGTGCAAGTTAGAATTGGGCTTCTACTTCTGTGGGGTTTGCACCTTGCTAAATACATGTGCTATTTGTATGTGTCACTGCCATTAAGATAAGATGAGTCAGGCAAATCAAGCTGAGGCAGCAGGCAATCAGGAGAAAAGCCTGGGTTTTTAGGTAGGAGGTGAGGTGCTAGTCATTAGATCAATAATCTCAGCACTGTACATTAGTCCACCCAACAATCCTAACAAAAGAAGTACAAAAGCAGTAAAGCCCACAAAGTTCCCATCTGCACCAGTTAACCAGGCAGGGACTGTATTGGGATACACCCTCCAGTCAACCTGCTTCAGGCTCAGTACTCCCCTCTACCTGCAGGCAAAGTCACCACACAAACCAAACACCATTGAAGTCCATCCTTTCTCCTACTGCTAAGAAGACAGTTCAACTGGAAAAGCAAATAAGAGTTCATTCTCTTTAATTAAACATATGCATACAAGGCCAAGGGATTTACTGGAGTATCAAATTGTTCAAAAGAACAAGCCCCCAGTGGAAAAGGAATGAGTGGAGAGGCAATTGTTTACCTTACTAAATCTCACTTTGCTTGTTCTATCTTTCTGGTCTTACCAAGGACTAAATGAAAAATAAGAGTTTGGAAAAGGATATTAGCAGACAGCAGGGTATGTTAAACAGAATTCTGGGCTGGAAGCCAGGAGTTCTGAGTTCCAGCTCCAGCTCTGTCTCAAACAAACCATGACCTCTCTGGGTCTCAAGTACTTTGTAAAATGAAGGGGTTGGATGGAATAGGCCATAAGAGCTTTTCCAACATTAATTGTTGTCTGATTTCAGTCATCCACATTTTTTTGACACCCCCCCCCTCACATCTTAAGGAATGATGATTTTCCCTAGAAAAACAAGGATATTCAGAGGATGATTTGACCAAATGAAGCAGGGATTTGAGCTATTTCAGGGTGTTTCTGAGCAACCAACTCAGACCACTGGAGTCAGAAAGTAGATTGCTTTTTGGCCTGATCTCTCTCATTCAATATCGCTAGATAATTGCTTACCCCTCTGAGTCATCAAATCATAGGCTCATTGAATCTCTGGGACAGAAAGAACCTTAAAGGTCATATTTTCCCAACTCCCTTCAGGTCTGGGCTCCCCTTTGTCCAAACACAGCCAGTTTAAGCATGGAACCAGTGCCAGCTTTATGCATAAGCAGAAGAGGTGCTACTTACCTGGCTATATATCACAGGTGCTTAAATGGGACCTTTGACCCTTGCTCCCAAATAGCTCTTGCTCCTGATCACTGATGTTCAAAGTGCCTTTAACAGAGGACCTAAACTTTTATTCTATACTAAATATATATAAGATAGAAATCCTGTAGGAAGAGGTGGCACTGTCTAAATTCACATCATGATGCATGTGACTCATATAGCAGATCCTATCGTGAAAGCAGATTTCAATAGGAAAATAGAGTCCAAAGATAGAATTCTTGAAGAGAGTGAAATGGAGTTAGTGATAGGAAGAAATTATATGGAATAGAAACAGAAGGAAGGGTAGAGGACCTAAAGTGGTAGCCTAATAGAATGAGTAACAACTTGGAGTCTGACTTGGGTTTACATCTCAACTCTGCCACTTAACTGCTGTGTTACCATGTGCAAGTCTCTGAACCTCCTTGAGTCTCAGTTTTCTAAACTATAATATGGGATTAATAAAATCTACTACACATGGCTATTGCTGAGAATTAAATGAGATAATCCTGCAAGGTTAATTGCAGCATACTTGAATTAAATACACTTTCAGCCTTAAATTCACATTGTTGTCATACATTGGTGGCCTTTGATGTGTCTGTCCTTGATTACACCTCTGCAGCACTCACAGGTATCTCATAGGCATGAATGCAGTTGATGCACAGGTGTTCAGCAACCAGTAATACTTTCAATTGTCTTAACCATCCATGAAGTTGACCAAAAATCTAATTCAAGTGCCAGCCAGGATAGCAATTGTTAAACAATTGATGCCAACCTAGACTTGGCCAAGATTTACAACCACAAAGAGGTGACTCCCATGATCATAATTTGAGGGGAGCCAAGTTATCAAGCCCACCCAATTTAGCTCATTTAATAGGAATTCAACCAGAAATAAACATACTCAGTGGCTTTCTTGAACAACATCCTTGATCTATATTTCAATCTTACTATGTACCAAGAAAGTTAACAAATAAAATGCTATGATTTCAGTATGGATTTAAGTTTAGGGTAAGGTAGTGAGTCCATATGCTTGTCAAAGATAATTACAGGAAGGCTGGTAGTTGGCCTCTGGTCATACTGATTGATAGCCTTGATTTCTGACCTGTGCCCTTCCTTCTACATGATCAGCTTGAATGCTGTTGGGTTTGAGGTTGCATATTACTATATTTTTTTCTTTGGGATGTAGTGCTAGTTTTGGGGGGCTAATTAATGCCACAATTATTTTCTATTATAGAAACATGATAACTTTGGATCTCAGGGCTCATTTTATTCCTTTCAGAACATACTCAATGCTTTATATTTTTCTAAATTACTCTTTCAATCTGCTGTTTTTGGTCATCATATTCCTTTTGCTTTCTCAATTCTTTTAATACTAACTGCCTCTATTTTTTCTCCCACAGTCAGCTTTTATTCTTGTTGATCTACCAACATGTCTTTTTTTAAGTTCAACAGTGATCTCCTTTTTAACAAATTCAAGGGCAGTTTTTCATTGGTTCATCCTCAATCTCTTTATGATGCACTGGTCTTATCTACTCTTGAAGTTTTTTCTTTCCTTAGCTTCAGCTCATACTGCACTTTCTGGATTCTCCTCTGAATTTTTACCTATTCCCTTTGTGGCATAAGGAAATTCACTTCTCCCTTTTGGGCTTGATTTTCTTCATCAATAAAATGAGGGGTTTAAACAGGAAAATATCCAAAGTTCTTTCTATATCTAATATGTTATGGCTCTGAAAATCAACAAGATATACATAAGATCCTTTATTTGACTTCAACAAGTTATTATTATTTTTTAATATTGAAGGTTTCTAGCTACTTCTGTCAACTTAAATGCTTCAGTAATTAATATGAATGTACAACTTTTATAAAGCTGGATTTTACTGATTTATTCATATTTAATTTGTATTTGCTTTCCATCTTTATGTAAGGATACATGTGTTTGAGATGCCTGGAGACTATACTGTGTCTTTCCTGAAAATAGATATAAGGTACATTCTAGAAAAATATCCCACTGATTATGCTTAATATTGGTCTTTCAGAAATGTATATGGGTCAGAAATCATTCACCTTGTTTCATTTAATTTGGATATTTAGAAAATGAGATATTTTTAAAGCCAAGTGAAGGCATTATAACCAATTATAAGAGCAGAATTCAGCAATATCATTAATAAAGAGCTACAAATAATATATCATAGTTTAATACTGAATTCACATGTTACATAGAAATAAACTGTAGGAGTGTAATGAACCCTGTGAATCTCCATGTAACTTCACTTGAAGACATTCAAGAGGACATATATTACAATACCATTTCTACTGGTATTTTTTTTCCTTCACAAATACTTTAGGTGTTATGCTTGACACCTTCAAGAGAGTTGCCTGAGACCCCAGGGCAAAAAATTGACAATCCATGCCTTAAAAGTCATCTCTACAAATACTCTGAATAAAAATGTTTTCTTGCCATTACATTTCAAAGGCAGTAATGAAATGCCTGAATCCAAGGAGCACAGAATGAATATATGTCGGTAATGAAAAGTTTTAAAAAGCAAACTTTGGAGTGTACAAAGTAGAAAACACCTGTCCCTACAAAGGAGGCCAGTCAAAAGTAAAGATAAGTGTCCTCAAGCTGTTCCCAATGCAAGCCACATTTAAGAAGCAGCTGAGGTTTTATTTTTGTTTTTTTGTTTTTTTTTATCATATATATATATATCTGAATTTGAAAGACCTTGCACACAAAGTTCTCTTGACCCAGGAAATGTAAACATGTCAGTACGTCAACAAGGCATGATATGTGATCATCTATCCTATAACAGGAGAAATCAATGACTTGCCCAAAATAAGAGTCAGAGTCCCCCAAATCTCTGTCAAAAAGTCAAAAAATATTCATTTACATACAATATGACAACAGATGGCTGCCACTCTTACTCTGCTCTCTTCCTCTTCTTCTCTCCCTCCCTCCCTCTTCTCTCCTTTGCACACATACATCACATAACACCTTAATGCTTTTTAAAAATCTTCTTGATGTACTTAAAGTATTGTATCATATAGTTTTGTTATCAAGCATTCTCAGGGACTGGAACATTCAAATTCATAGACTTGGGTATTCAAGTTACTAGAGAACAACTAAATATGTCATGCAAAGTTTACCAATTTCTAAGTTAGAAGAAAATAAAATTTACTCAACACTAAAAATATACTACACTTAAAGTTATCTTTCATTAATGATTCAGCACTGTCCTAGAAGAATTTCATGTAGTTAGATAAAAGGTACCATGTATGGAATGATAGAACCACAAAAGTCTGTTTAAGGTAAAATGAATGATCTTAAGTTCTCTGGAAAAAGAAAAAAATCTAGATTATTTTTAAAGTGAGTAAACATTGCCATAATTGTTATAAGAATGCTTACTTCACTAGAAACATCTTCATCTTTTGGGCATTTAAGATATTATCCTTAGAGGTAATTTTTATTATGTTGCATTGTCACAATTTCAGGCTTAAATAGGTCAAGAAAATGTCAGTTTATCTATCAAGAGTTCTAGCTAGTATGGTGCCAGTTACAAATAGTTTTCTGTTATGTACAAAAAGTTATATTTAGGTTTTTGGCATAAATAAATAATTACTTATAACATTTTATAAAAACAAGAAATCATCCCAACAGTCTCTTATCTAAAACAATAACACCTTTTTTTCAATTAGTTTGGGGAGTTTTTACAATGTCAAGAGGAGAATGATGGGTAAAAATAATATCTGTAATAACAGCTACTAACATTTCCTTTTATCCTGTGCCAGGCATTTACTAAATGACTTTATATGTATTATGTCATTTAAATCCATACAACAAACCTATGACATATGTACCAAGATTGGCTCCACTTTACAAATAAGGAAACTGAAGCCTACAGAAGTGGGGATTCCTATAGGATCTTTTGCTCAGACAAATGACCTGGGTGGAGAAACACATTTAGAACTGCATTAGTTGTTTACTATGAAGGAGCATTAATACTTAGTGACCATCTATTATGTACAAGTAAATGAGCCTAGTGTTTAAATAAGTTGCCTCATTTAATACTCTCATCAATCTTAAGAGATTTTTATTTACTTTAAAGTCACTTTTATTTTTTTCACCTCTTTTAATTAATTTATTTTTGTTACAGATGTTTCTCCCTTTTCCCCCATTGACACCCTCTTCCCAACACCACCACCCCCAAATTGTTGTCTATGTCCATTTGTTATGTATACATGCATATAAGTTATTTGGATTATCTCATCTCTTGCCCCTGTCACCTTCTTCTGAGGTTTGTCAGTCTGTAACCTACTACTATGTTTCTGGGTCTATTTTGTTCATTATATTCCACAAATAAGTGAGATCATGTGATATTTTTCTTTCTCTAATTGGCTTGTTTTCTTTAGGATAATACCCTCCAGGACCCTTCATGTCTTCGTAAAGGATAAGAGATCTTTCTTTCTTACAGCGGCATAGTACTCCATTGTGTATATGTACCACAGCTTTTTTATCCATTCGTCTACTGATGGACACTTGGGCTGTTTCCAGATCTTAGTTATTGTAAATAGTGCTGCTACAAACATGGGGGTAGATATGTTCTTTCTGACTGGTGTTTCAGGCTTCTTAGGGTTTTTTCCTAGAAGTAGGATCACTGGGTCAAATGGAAGTTCAATTTTTAATTTTTTGAGGTAACACCATATTGTTATCCATTGTGGCTGCACCAGTCTGCATTCCCACCAGCAGTGCACTAGAGTCCCCTTTACTCCACACTCTCGCCAACACTTGTTTGATGATTTGTTGATGGTGGCCATTCTGACAGGTGTGAGGTGATACCTCATTGTTGTTTTACTTTGCATCTCTCTGATGATTATTGATGTTGAGCATTTCTTCATATGTCTCTTAGCCATTTGTATGTCCTGTTTAGAGAGGTGTCTATTTAGTTCCTCTGCACATTTTTTAATTGGGTTCTTTGTCTTCCTTTTGTTGAGTTGTATGAGCACTCTATATATATTGGAAATTAAACCCTTATCTGATATATCATTGGCAATTATGCTCTCCCATACAGTGGGTTGCCTTTCCATTTTTATGATTGCATCTTTTCCTGTGCAGAAGCTTTTGAGTTTGATGTAGTTCCATGTATTCATTTTCTCCTTTGTTTCTGTTGCCTTAGGTGATGTATCAGTGAAAATTCTGCTGCGTATAATGTGTGAAATTTTGTTGCCTACAGTTTCTTCTAGGATTTTTATGGATTCATGAGTCACATTTAAGTCTTTTATCCATTTTGAATTTATTCTTGTGCATGGTATAAATTAATGGTCTAGGGTCATTTTTTTTTTTTTTTTTGCATTTAGCTGTCCAATTTTCCCAATAGCATTTATTAAAGAGCCTGCCTTTACTGCACTGTATTCTCTTGTCACCTTTGTCAAATATTAATTGAGCATATTGCCTTGGGTCCATTTCTGCGTTCTCTGTTCTGTTCCACTGGTCTATATGCCTGTTCTTGTGCCAGTACTAGGCTGTTTTGATTACAGGGGCTTTGTAGTGTAACCTGAAATCTGGTAATGTGATCCCTGCTACTTTGTTCTTTTTCAAAATTGCTTTGGGTATTTGGGGTCTTTGTTGGTTCCATATGAACTTTTGAAGTTTTTGTTCTAGTTCTGTGAAATATGTCGTTGGTATTTTGATGGAGATTGCATTGAATCTATAGATTGCTTTGAGTAGTATGGACATTTTAATGATGTTAGTTCTTTCAATCCATGAACAAGGTATTTGCTGACACTTTTTCTATCTTCCACTATTTCTTTTTTCAATGACCTCTAGTTTACTGCGAATAGGTCCTTTATTTATTTGGTTAAGTTTATTCCTAGTTATCTTAATTTTTTTGCCACGATGGTAAATGGGATTGTTTTCTTAATTTCTCTTTCTGTGAGTTCATCATTGGTGTATATGAATGACATCTATTTCTTGACGTTAATTTTGTATACTACTACTTTTGCCAAATTCAATTATTAAATCTAGTGAATTTTTGATGGATTCTTGGGGTTTTCTACCTATACTATCATGTCATCTGCAAATAATGACAGTTTCACTTCCTCCTTTCCCATTTGGATCCCTTCTATTTCTTCTTCCTGTCTGATTGCTGCGGCTAAGACTTCCAGTACTATGTTGAATAAGAGTGGTGAAAGTGGGCATCACTGTCTTGTTCTTGTTCTTAAGGGAAATGCTTTTAGTTTTTGCCTATTGAGCATGATGTTGGCTGTCTGTTTTTTATATATGGCCTTTATTATGTTGAGATATGATCCCTCTATTCTCACATTGCTGAACGTTTTTATCAGAAATGAATACTGGATTTTGTCGAAGTCTTTTTCAGCATCTATTGATATGATCATGTGGTTTTTATTCTTCATTTTATTTATGTGGTGTATCACATTTATTGATTTGCGAATATTGCACCAGCCTTGCTTTCCTGGGATGAATCCCACTTGCTCATAGTAAATAATTTTTTTGATGTATTGCTGGATTCGATTTGCTGGTATTTTGTTCAGGATTTTGGCGTCTATGTTCATCAGGGATATTGGCCTGTAGTTTTCTTTCTTTGTAATGTCTTTTTCTGGTTTTAGAATAAGAATTATGCTGGCCTCATAAAATGAGTTTGGAAGTCTTCCTTCTTCTTGAATTTTTTGAAATAATTTGAGGAGAATGGATGTTAGTTTGTTTTTGAATGTTCGATAAATCTCCCCTGTGAAGCCGTCCGGGCCTGTGCTTTTGTTTGCTGGGAGAGTCTTGATTTCCTCTTCAATTTCCTCTGTTGTTACTGGTGTGTTAAAGTTTTTTATCTTTTCCCGGTCCAGTTTTGGAAGACTTTGTCTTTCTAGAAATTTGTCCATTTTGCTTAGATTGTCAAATTTGTTGCCATATAATTGTTCATAGTAGTTGTTAATGATCCTCTGTACTTCTGTGGTGTCAGTTGTTACTTCTCTTTTATTTCTGATTTTGTGTATTTGGGTTCTCTCTCTTTGTTTCTTGGTGAGCCTAGCTAAGGGTCCATCAATCTTGTTTAGCTTTTCGAAAAACCAGCTCTTTGTTTCATTGATCCTTTGAATTGTTTTTTGGTCTCCATGTCATTTATTAATACTCTGATCTTTACTATTTCCTTCTTTCTACTTGCTCTGTGGTTTTCCTTTTGTTTGCTTTCTAGTTCTTTAAGTTGTGAGGTTAGATAGCCTATTAGAGATTTTTCTTGTTTCTTGAGTTGGGCCTGTAGTGCTATGAACTTCCCTCTCAGAACTGCTTTCGCTGCATCTCATAGATTTTGTGTTGTTGTGTGTTTATTTTCATTGGTTTCCAGGAACTTTTTAATTTCTTCTTTGATCTCCTCGGTAACCCATTCGTTGTTTAATAATATGCTATTTAGCCTCCTTGATTTCAAATGTTTTTGCTGCAATTGATTTCTAGTTTCATGCCATTGTGATCTGAGAAGTTGCTTGATATGATTTCAATCTTCTTGAACTTAGTGTCCTAACATGTCATCTATCTTTGAGAATGTGCCATGTACACTTGAGCAGAATGTGAACTCTATAGTTTTCGGATGTCATTCTCTGTAGATATCTATTTATTCCATTTGTTCTAGTGTTTCCTTTAGATTCTCTGTTTCCTTGCTGAATTTTTGTGTAGAGTATATATCCAGTGATGTTAGTGAGGTGTTGAAGTCCCCTGCTATGATTGTATTGCTATCAATTTCTCTTTTGAAGTCTTCCAGAAGATTTTTAATATATTTTGGTGCTCTCATATTGGGTGCATATATGTTTATCAAGGTTATATCTTTCTGTTGGATAGATCCTAGGGGTTGGGTTGCTGCTTTTCTTCACAGCTCTGGCAAGGAGCACACTGGCCACTGTCCTTTGTGGCTGCAACTCAGCAAAAACTCTGAATGCCCTCCAAATCCTGGGTGTCACCACAGAGTTCTAGCCCAATCTGCCCTCCCTCTGCTGTAGCCCTCTGGTGAGTGACTGTGGCTGTTATAGCGCTCTTTCCCGGCTCTCTGCACTGTGGAGCAGGGTTAGTGTTTATTCCCCAAGTGTGTTGGTTACTGCTATGACTGCTGCTGTCCTTGGGCTCCCAGCCCTCCACCCTCTCGCACCTGCACAGATCCTACAAATGTCACTGGTTATGTGGTCCTCTCTGGCACTCCAGCAACCTACAGGTCCTGCTGGTAATTGGATCGCACAGTCCCTTTGGTGATCTAGCTCTATGCCTATGTTATCGGCTTCTGGGTTGCACAGGCCTCTCTGGTGCTTCAGCACCCCATAGGTTCTGTGGGTAACTGGATGGTACAGTCCCTGCTGGGTCACGCAGGCCTCTCTGGTGCTTCAGCACCCTGTAGTTCCTGTTGGTAACTGGATGGCACAGTCTGTGCTGGGTCGCACTGGCCTCTCTGGTGTCCTCGCACCCTGCAGGTCCAGTGGGAAGGCAGTTGGATCACACCAGTCCCTCTCAGGCTCAAGCTTCCCACTGCTCTTGTGAACTGCTGGATGGCACAGGCCTCTGTGGAGCCCCAGGTCCCGCAGCTGGTGGCTGGGGATTGCTGCTGCCCTGTGGGGCTCATCTACCACTCAACTTTTGCTGTAGTTTTGGGGGATGGGTCTCAGCTGCTCGTCTGTATTTTTTTTTTTTTTTTTTGCCTGGGGATGGATGTCTGCTCCCCAGTCTCTGTTACTGGGGGTATATCTTGATTCTCATCGGGCTGCTACTGTGGGGGATGGTGCTGGACTCCTGGCTGTTCGCAGCTTCTGCGACTGGCACCTTGGCAGCTCCACTACTGTGCACTGGTCTTTCTTGACACAGTGAGTCCACTGGTCCAATAATGCCAGGTGCGCTGGTGGGTTCAGGTTGCTGGGCCCTAGCTGCTCCTAATGCCTCCTCCCAGGGAATACCAGGGATCTTCAAACATGTTGGGACCTCCCCATGGTGCAGGGAGAAGCACCCTAAAGAGACACTTACCGCTGTAGCTGGCTGCTCGTGTCCACAGCACAGGAACTTTCTGCTCTATGTTTCCGCACTGCAGGAATTTGGTTGTCTAGCTTCATGTTCACTCACACTCTCTCAAACACTAGCTCACTCTCTTACACACTCACCCTCCCTCCCCAACCCTTCACTTTTAATCTATGTGAGTCTTTTTTTGTGAAGTGAGTCTCTTTTAAAGAACTTTCATATTAGTCATGCTTTCTTATCCATTCAGCTTCTCTGTGTCTTTTGATCTGAGCTTTTAATTCATTTACATTTAAGGTTGTTATTGATATGTCCTTATTTATTGAAAATTTTATTTATTATGATTATTTTTGTCTCCCTAATGTTTCTGCTAATTATAGTAGTCCTTTTAACATTTATTTGAGTGCTGGTTTGGTGTTTATATACTGCCTTAGCCTTTTTTATTCTTGGAAGCTTGTTATTGTATTTTTTACTTTGAATGATAGCCTTGCTGGATATAGTAATGTTGGATTCAGATACTTGCATCCATTACCTTGATTACTTCATACCATTCCCATCTGGCCAGTAGTGTCTGTTGAGAAGTCAAGTGATAGCTTTATGGGGCTTTCTTTGTAGGTAACTTATTGCTTATCTTTTGTTGCCCTTAGGATTCTCTCTTTGTCTTTATATTTTGGCTTTTTAACTATTATGTGTCTTGGTGTGGAGCTCTTTTGAGTTCTTCTTACTTGGAGCTCTCTGTGCTTCCTGAACTTGTATGCCTTTTTTCTTCCCTAAGCTTGGGAAGTTTTCTGACACAATTTCTTCAAATATATTTTCTAACCCTTGCTCATTTCCTTCTTTTTCTGGAACTCCTATGATGTGGATGGTGTTACGTTTTATATTGTCCCATAGTTCTCTTAGGCTCTCTTTCTGTTTTTAAATGGGTTTTTCTTTTTTGTTTTCTGATTGTGTGACTTTTTCTATCCTGTCTTCTATTTCACTGATCCAGTCCTTGGCTTCCTCGTCTCTGCTGGTTATTTCTTCCAATGTGTTCTTTATTTCTGCTATGTCATTCTTTATTTCCAACTGGTTGATTTTCAATGCTTCTATATTTTTACTCATGCTGTTGAGCTTCTTCATGATTATTACTCTGAACTCTCCCTCTGATATCTTACTTAATTCTATGTCATTTATTTATTCTTCTGCAGAATTATCTTGTTATTGCATTTGGGATTTGTTTCTTTGTTTCACCATTTTGGCTGTCTCAGTGGGGTTTGAGCCTGCCAAATTTTTCCTGTGGGTGTTGGTGTCCTGCTGTTTGTGGCTCCCTCTACTGGGTATGGATGAGTGTGGGAGGGCCCATGTTAAACAGCACTGTCAAATCTTACTTTTCTGTGTAGATCTGCAAGGCAAGGAAAGGTTCAGTTATCCTGTAGCTTTTTGCCTGGAGGCTACTAGTTTTAGTTACTTGATGGGCCTTAATTTGTAGCTCTCAGCTGAATAAAAAATCCATGAGTTGTATGAGGATTTCTAGTGAATGGGGCACTTGCTTGCTATCAGACTCAATGTTAATGATCCTGAATTTGCATTTCTCTGGCCTGAGCTGGTGACATTGAATTCCTGATGGAAGGGCTATTGCTTTTCTTTTCCCTGGGGCGCTGGGAAGGGGCTCTTTGAGTAATATGGCTACTTTCCTGTGAGGGTGTGATTCAGCACAAAACACCTGGTGTCTTCCCATCCAGCTCCCTCCTGAGCCAGGAGCCACAGACTCTCTCCACACAGTTTCACTCCAGTCTGCTTTCCCTGTCAGAGCCCAAGGTGAGTAGCTGTAGCTGATTTGGTGCTTTTTTAAATCCCCGCTTTATCACTGGGACGCACACTCATCTAATACAGCTCACTGCTGTTGTCCATGGACTCCCAGTGTGTCCTCACATGCCTCTCCAGTTTCTACCAGGCTCAATGTGCCTTCCTCTTTCTGTCCTTGATTGTACAGGTTCTCTCAAGCTGCTTTTTAGTTGGTTTTTCTGGATGATTTGCCTTTATTTTAGTTGTAATTCCTGTTTGGTCCTGGGAGATGGTCTCTGTGGCTTCCATTCACTCCACCACCATTTTCCAACTCTGAGAGATTTTTATTTTTAAATACACTTTTAGATAAAGAGAAATCCAAAGAAGTTAAGAAAATTTCCCAAGGTCATGCTACTAGCAAGACCAGAGCTGAGATGTTAATTTAGATAAGTTCAATCCTATAGGTCATGTTATTTCCACAATATAGTAAAATCAAACCAGCCAAAGAGAGAAAATGTATTTAATTTAATAATGAATTCTATATTCTGTTTCCTTGGAACTGAAACCTTAGCATGAAAGCCAATCCAACAGTAAATTCCATTTTTTTCTGTACACAGAGCTTGTTATCCTATGGATCACAAGGTTAACATCATTCTGATCACTTTCAGCTTTCAGAGCAGTAAATGGGAATAGTTTGAAGCCATTCTCCAGAATTATTTCAAGCTAAATAAAGAAAAAGTAGAAACTAAATGTAAAATTATTTATATATATCGGTATTCAGCAGGATAATTTCCTCTGAGATGATGAATTAACTCTTCCTTGTCATTAGATCTGCAGCTTAGTACAAGAAGCCAGTCCCTTTACTCTCAGTGGCCTGAAATCTCTAAGAGCCTCTAAAAATAGCAAACTCCATCAGTGGCCTGGCTGTTGTGGCTCAGTGGATTGAGGGTCATCCCATGGACTGAGAGGTCCCAGTTCAATTCCCAGTCAGAGGATATGCCCGAGTTGTGAGCTGGATCCCCAGTGAGGGATGTGCAGGAGGCAGCCAATGGATACTTCTCTCTCACATTTATTTTTCTATCCCTCTCTCTCCTTTTCCCTCTCTCTCTAAAATAATCAATAAAAACATACTAAAAAACAGAAAAGAAAACTATCAGCATTTCTCATAGAAATCTCTTGAAGCGATTTTTAAAAATGCAAATACCCAAATTCAACACCCCTGAGAGCAGGACCTATGAATATGCATTTTAAGAAGTGCCTCAGATCATTTCTGCATACAGTGAAGTTTGAGAATCCGTGCACAAAGCAATAAACTCTCCTCTCTTAGGCCTTACCAGTTCTAAATTTGGGATGCTCACACAGAAATGAGCTAAATTTAATATCACCCTATATAAGGAAGGAAAGACTCTTTTGGATAATTAACATTTACAAGCCACATAACATAAGCTTTTAAGGTACTTAATTAAGAAGAACCTACTGGCAAACAGGTTTAAGGTGAGTTCACATCGTTTCATCTATTTATTATAGCAGGACATAGGAGCTGGAACTTTTCCATGCAAAATTATCTCAGCAGCACTACTTTAGCCTTTGACGGTTCCTATATAAAATTCAGTGTTTACTTAAGAACATTTTTTTTCATTTCTTTTTTTTTTCAAATCGTTATTGTTGGATGTAAAATGTATTACAGATGTTCCACATTTTTCCCCCATTGACCCCCTCCTCCCCACTCCCGCCCCCCTCCCACCTTTTCCCACACTATTGTCTGTGTCCATTGGTTATGCATATAAGTTCTTTGGTTTATTTCCACCCCCCCCCAACCCCTTTCCCTTTGAGGTTTGTCAGTCTAGCAATGAATTCGTGCTTCTTAATCCCTTCACCTTTTTCACCCATTCCCCCAACACCCTTCCCAACTGGCAACCAACAAAATGTTCTCTGTATCTATGAGAATATTTCTGTTCTTCCTGTTCATTTTGTTTGTAGATTCCATTGTTGGTAGATATGTATTCATTGCCATTTTGTTTGTTCATACATTTTATCTTTTTCTTCAAAAAGACCCTTCATCATTTCATATAATAACGGTTTGGTAGTGATGAACTCCTTTAACTTTTTCTTGTTTGGGAAAGTTTTTATATGTCCATCGATTCTAAATGACAGCTTTGCAGGATAGAGTAATTTTGGTTGTAGGTTCTTGGTTTTCATCACTCTGAATATTTCTTGCCACTCCCTTCTGGCCTGCAAAGTTTCTTTTGAGAAATCAGCTGACAGCCTATGGGAACTCCCTTGTAGGTAACTAGCTGCCTCTCTCTTGCTGCTTTTAAGATTCTCTCTTTGTCTTGAACCTTTCACATTTTGATGATGATGTGTCTTTGTGTGTGCCTCTTGGGGTTCATCTTGTTTGGGACTCTCTGTGCTTCCTGGACTTGTACGTCTGCTTCCTTCACCAAGTTAGGGAAGTTTTCTGCCATTATTGATTCAAACAGGTTTTCGATTTCTTGTTCTCCCTCTTCTCCTTCCGGCACCCCCAAGATGTGAATGTTGGCACGCTTGAAGTTGTCCTAGAGGCTCCTTACACTATCCTCATTTTTTTGGATTCTTTTTTCTTTTTGCTGTTCTGATTGGGGATTTTTTGCTTCCTTATATTCCAAATCGATGGTTTGCTCCTTGGATTTACATACTCTATTATTGAAGCTGTGTAAATTATTCTTTATTTCAGTTAATGCCTCCTTCAATTCTAACTGTGTATCCATGATTTCTAACTGGTCCTTTTTATGCTCTTGAGGCCCTCCCTAAGTTCACTGAGGTTCTCACTAAGTTCATTGAGCATCCTTATAAGCAGTATTTTGAACTCAGTATCTGTTAGGTTGCTTATCTCCATTTTGCTTAGTTCTTTTCTTGGGGTTTTGTTCTGTTCTTTCATTTGGGACCTGTTTCTTTGTCTCCTAATTTTGGCTGCCTCTCTGTGTTTGTTTCTGTGTATTACTTAATCAGAGGTATGGGGCACGCTGAGACCCGATGTTGCTCGTTTGAAAGAATTTAGGGAAAACCTGAAGCAGGATCCAAGACCGGCCAATCCTATGGTTAAGCAAGTGGCAACAGCTTGGGTGGGCTTGAAAGTTGTGTGGGGCGGGGCAGGGCCTCAGGGAGTCAGCAGGGCGGGGCTACCAGTGTGAGCCAGGTTCCTGGAGTCCCAGATATGGCTTCTGTCTGCCGCCCCTGGGAAGGGCTCACCAAAGGAACAAAGGCCTCTTACAGCACGTTTGTCCCCGAGGAAGCCCCCTCTCCAGCCCTCGCTCCAGTGCCAAACAGCTCAGTTCTTTCCTGTATGTCTCTGGTGCCCCTCGAGCTGCCTCCCCTGCAAGCTTAGAGGGAGAGAGTCCAATAAGTCCGTGCGCAGGCCCTTTAGGGAGCTGCCTGGGGCTTCAGCCGCTTCAGCTTCCCTGACCCTCAGTTTCCACTGGTTTTTCCAGCTAGAAGTTATGGGGATTCTCTTCCTGGCACTGGAACCCTGAGCGGGGCACCTGGTGTGGGACGGGGACCCCTCAGTCCTCAGGAAGGACCTTCCCAGCCGCAGGAGCCTCCTGATTTTTATCCGCCACACTTGGGTGTGGGACCAGCCCATAACACTGCCGCCGCCACCCCTCATGCCACCGCCCCTCCTACCAGTCTGGATGTAGCTGCTTTTTTTTTTTTTTTTTAATCCTCACCCGAGGACATTTTTCCGTTTTTCACTCAGATAGAGCGGGAAGGAGAGAGAGGAAGAGAGAGAAACATCGATGTGAAAGGGACACATCGAGTGGCCGCCACCCACACGACCCAACCAGGGCCGGGGACAAACTGCAACCGAGGTACACGCCCCCAGCGGGAACCGAACCCGGGTCTCTGTGGACCGCAGGCTGACGCTCTAACCGCTGAGCCAAACCGGCCAGGGCTGTAGCTGCTTTTTTAAATTCCGTAGTTGTAGGACTTCCATTCAGCTTGATTTCAGGTGGTTTTGAATGATGGTTGTTCTGTAGTTTAGTTGTAACTTTGATGTGGTTGTGGGAGGACGCGATACCGCGTTTACCTACGCCGCCATCTTGACTGGAAGTCTTAAGAACATTTTTAACTCAGACTTTAAGACTGATCTACCTAAACCTAGCCCTAAATAATGAAGTTGAACTATATTTCTCTTCTCACAATCAAAATAAAGACCAAAGCAAGAATAGGTGTTTTTGTAATAAATAGTAATTAGTGAGTGCTTACTGTGTACCAGGCACTATTACAGACGTGAAATACTACTAGATTCAAAAAGTTTCATCATGAGATAATTTTGCCTCTGTAGTTTTGTTTGGGGCATTTACAATGCACTTGAACCTATGAAGAGCTCTGAGAAATCCTTGAAGAAAATAAATCAATTATTTTTCTTACCTTAGAGTTACCAAAATTTATTTGATCATATGCCACTTTATTGAAAAAAATCTCCTGATGTACACTTTGAGGATATCCTGCTATGCACCAGTGTTTCTGAAAGTTTTGTCAGGGGTGTCAAAATGCAGTCACAGACCTATAGAATACATCTCTGGGGGAGGGGTAATAGGGAATATGCATTCTTAGATAACTCTTAGGTAAAATGCTCTTGACTATACCAGAAGAAATTAGTCGTTGCTCCAAATCAATAAACATATCTTCAGGAAAGAATCAAAAAAAAAAAAAAAAAAAAAAAGAAGCCTTGTATGAATCCTATTTTCATGGGTTTTTTAAAAAATGTTACTTAGACTCATAGATACAGAGAAAAGACTGATAACTGTCAGAGAAGAGTTGGGTTGGGGGTCTGCATGAAAAAAGTAAAGCGATTAAGCAAAAAACAAACAAACAAACAAAAAAAACACCTCATAGTATGGTGATTACCAGAGGGAAAGGGGGTGTGGAGAGGTTGAAAAGGGTAAAGGGGGATACATGGTGATGGAAGACTTGCATTTGGGTAGTGAACACAGTACAATATACAGATGATATATTATAGAATTGTACACTTGAAATCCATATAATTATATTAACCAATGTCACCCTAATAAATTCAATAAAAGATTTTAAAATTTTATATAGTCAATTAACATTTAAAAATAAGTAAAACATACAATGGGGTGATGATGGTCTATTCAGTAAACAATGTTGGGAAAATTGAATGTATACATGCAAAAAAATGAAACTAGACCCCCTTCATACACCATACACAAAAATGAATTCAAATGGATAAACACTTAAATGTTCGCTTAAAAACATAAAAATCCTAGAAGAAAACATAGACAATAAAATCTCAAACATTTTTCGTAGCAATATTTTTTCTGATATATTACCTTAAGCAAGGGAAATAAAAGAAAAAATAAACAAATGGAACTACATTAAATTACAAAGTTTTTGCACAGCAAAGGAAACCATCAACAAAATGAAAAGGCAGTCCACTGAATGGAAGAACATATTTGCCAATGATACATCTGATAAAGGATTGTTATCTAAAATTTATAAATAATTTAAAAAACTCAACACCAAAAACTTCAATTAATAAATGAGCAGAAGACCTAAATACTTTAGATATATCTCTAAAGAGCACATACAGATGTCCAATAGATGTATGAAAAGATGCTCAATATCACTAATCATCACAGAAATGCAAATTAAAACCACAATGAGATAGCATCTCACACATCGTCAGAATGGCGATCATCAATAAATCACCAAACAAGTGTTAGCAAGGATGTGGAGGAAAAGAAAACTTCTTTTACTGTTGGTAGGAATGCAGATTGGTATAGCCACTGTGGAATGCAGTATGAAGCTACCTCAAAAAAATGAAAAATGGAACTGCCTATGACCCAGCAATTTCACTTCTGGGGATGTGTTCAACAAAACCCAAACCACTAATTCAAAAGAAAACATGCACCTCTTTGTTCATTACAGCATTATTTACAATAGCCAAGATTTGGAAACAGCCCAAGTGCCCATCAGTAGATAAGTGAATGAAAACCTGTGGCATATTTACACAATGGAATACTACTCAGCTGTAAAAAAAAAAAGAAAATCTTACGAAATGAATTGATGAACAAAATAGGATGCATGGAACAAAATAGCAGAGCTCAGTGGAGAGAGGTGGATGGGAGAGGAAGAGATTAATCAAAGAACGTATATGCATATATGCATAACCTATGGACCTAGACAGTAGTGTGGGGAAGATCTGGGGTGGGGCAGGAGTTGGGTGTAGGGGCAAAAAAGGGGGTAAAATGAGGGATGTCTGTAATGCTGTCAACAATAAAAAAATAATAAATAAAAAAGAAGAAAAGATTACCCTTTGCAACAGCATGGATGGACCTAAGGATCATTATGCTAAATGAAATAAGCCAGTGAAAGACATATGATTTCACTCATATGTAGAATTTAATGAACAAAATGAACTTACAAACAAAATAGAAACAGACTCGTAGAGAACAGACTGACAGCTGTTAAAGGGGAGGGAGGGAGATTGTGGTGCTGGGTGAGAAAGATGAAAGAGTTAAGAAAAGAAAAAAACAAACTCATAGATACAGACAACAGTATGGTGACTACCAGAGGTAAAGGGGGGTGGTGGGAGGTAAAAGAGGGTATAGGGGGGATAAATGGTAATGGAATGAAACTTGACTTGAAGTGGTGAACACATAATACAATATAGATGATGTACTGTAGAACTGTACACCTGAAACCTATAGAATTTTATTAACCAATGACATCCCAATAAATTCAATAAAAAAGAAAAAAATGTTAGTTCCTTACAGTTGAAACCTATAGTATTTTATTAACTAATGTTCACCCCAAAAATTTAATTAAAAAAATAAAATCCATCTTTATTTTTTTTTCAATGTTAAGTTTCTTTCTCCCCTTTCCTCCCTTCCTTCTTCCTCTGGTGTAGCATTGTAATTTTACCTTAGTTAGTGAGGGTGGGACAGGAAATTTTGCTATTGGTTTTGGAATAGCTAGTCTCTTCCAAGGGTAATTTTCTTTAATGAGCTCCCATGTCAGCAATACCAGGTCAAGTGCAAGGTAATGAAGAACCTATTCAATTCAATTCAGTTAACTAGGAATGAACATGCGCTGGAGTAAGCAGAAATAAAAAGGCAAGTCCTGCTCTCAAGTTGTTCATGGCATAATAGTGAAAACACTTAGTGTGCCTAGTGTGGCATAAAATGGGAATTATTTTATTGGGGGCCAGAGAGAGAAGTGTAGCTGGTCATAGAGGCAAGCCAAGCTAATGCAAAACACATTATGGCTGAGTTAAATCAGAAAGTCCAAGGACACCCAATGTCATCTTTATCTACCCAGAAAAAAGCCAAGCACTGACCTGTTCCAGGGCTTGGTTCCAGCAGCCAACACAAACCCAGTCACAGGCTGCTTTGTGCTTTGTGCCTGGTCCTGTACTACATATAGGACAGAGCCAATAAAGCAGAGATAACCCCTGCCCTCTAGGAGAAAAAATAGTGATGAAAACAAACCTCTAGAGCACATTAAAATAATAATAAAAAAAAAAATTAGCACATAGCAAAGAGATAAATACCACATTCACTCACATCATTCTTTTCTCATTACTGTTCATTTTTCTCTACAATGGAAAATCTTAGATGAGACCAAAATCAGTGAGCATCAGGTCCTCAGCCAGCCCGACTTGCACAATCTATTAACAAAGTTGGAGATTTTGCCATTATTACCTTTTTAAACATTGATTTAACCAGAGTTGCATGAAAAGTACTTTCTTCCTTTAAAGTATGGCTTTACTAATATTTCTTACTCCTTTTAGAAATTCTTTGTGCTTTGAGAATGAAGGGCGGGGGCAAGGTTCCAAAGATGCTTAGAATGGAATATTTTCTTTCCTGTCAATGCTACCATTTGGACCTTAAGCTTCTTTGATCAGTGGGACAAATGACAGGCAGCTGCTGCAGTGCCTCTCTCAGCTTGCTCTCTTTCCATATCTAAACGGATTTTTAGGTTTGACAGGGTTGGCACCTCTCAGAGATGGAGGGGGCAGGGGCAGCGGTCAAGTGGCAGGACTAGAGGGTGAAGTGCAGTTTTGGCCAGCAATCTCTTGCACCTTCTGTTTAACCCTAAACCGAACCCCTCCCCCACCACTGAGAAGGCATACCATAATTTAAGAAGGCTCTGTGAATACCACTGGTGTTTCTAAATAGGAAAACATGTGATGAGGGAAGGAATTATATTACACAAACATTTTCCCCTTGATTTTCTTCCAGAAATGTGTGTAGAAAGAGATTACATTGAAGAAACATATCTGAATAAATGCTTAGACTAAACTATGTAAGCCATCTCAAAGGAAAACATAAGTGAGGTTTAAAGCTCTGGTCTAGCCTCAGCTATTCAGCCTAGAATCCACTGGATAGCTGTGCTGCATTATTAGCATCAGCTTCTCGAATAGCATTTTAGAATTGACTATCCGATGCTGTTAAAGGGCAAAAGGTGCTGACAAGGACCATGGACATTTCTGCAATGCCCCCCGCCCCCACACACCAAGCAGAAAACGTTTTCAAATCTTGCAAAGCCAACGATATTGAAAGCATAGGTCAGCTGCAAACTTCCCCTCATCAGAGACCTCCCTGAGCCAGCAAAGTCAAGACTGTGAGCTCAGGGCCCTCGGAAGGTCGCTAGAGAGGACAATGAGTCTGCAGGATGAGTCAGGATAATTGAGAAAGCCCAGTCAGTCCCCAGAGCCAGGACTCTCATAAGGCAGCCAAAGAAAAAGCTCTATAAGAACCTGGAACACCCTGATAATGAAGGAAAGGATGAAGGAAAGAAGCAACAGAAAGACAAAACTACTTGTCCTCAGCACCAGCAAAAAAAGGAAGCAGGCCAGATTTATCCTTGATATGTTTATCCCACTTTCCATATCCTTTCTGTTCCCAATGCACCCAAGTTCCCATGCTGATGCTAGCACACCAGGCATTTCCCACAACCTTCATGTCTCCTCCTCCCTCTATAGGCCCACCTTCCTCAGACCTTCCCCAATATGCCACCATCTTTTCAAGCAGTGCCTTGTTCCCTCAGCACTGCTCAGACTTGTCACTTCGTAATAACTTATCTGGACCAATGTAACAATGGCTCTTCCTGAGTTAGTGTGGTCTTCACCAGAGTCAAATATTGGCAGTTAACAGCTGTCTATTAGAAACAGAGTACCTTCACTCCAAATATTATATGTAGTGAAGGGGTTTCCAATGAAGGAGGGTTCAGACAGAGAGTTCCTTGAGGGCCCCACATTTAATTCTATGTGAACAAACACTTACCTACCTCTGTTTAATCATAAGAAAGCCCAACAGATATCCAGTTGGTCTAAAGTTTAAAACCAAATTAGAGTGCAGAATACTAAGATACCTCCTGTGTGAGGCCCAAGATACAAGAACTTCATCTGAACTATTTCTGGCAGATTACAAATTGCAAATGCATGATATCATTGCTTGAGGGAACAAAGAGAACTGGCCCTATCATTAAACTGTGAGAAAGAAGATTTTTAAAGTGACCCATAGTATGACAAAAATTATTCCACTTAGAAGTTTTTAAAACCTTACATTGTTACAAGGTTTTAAATGAGACCATGTAGAACCTGGAATAACTGTCTGTGGCATCAGCTCATGTGCCTGGCACTTGGGAGTAAGGAGAGGGTTCAGGGGAGGTGGGCTTTGCTGGAAGGAAGAAGGTGATGACTGGTAATAGAGGCCTTTTGTAAGAAGACTGAGGATAAAATAAACACCTGGTATTTAGGTTATCCAGCTTATTAGAGGCTGTAGACTATTAAGAACACCATTTGGCCCTGGCCAGTTTGGTTCAGCAGTTAGAGCACCAGCCCAAGAGTTGTGGGTTCGATTCCCAGTCAAAGGCACATACTGGGGTTGCAGGTTTAATCCCAGGCCCTGGTCAGGGTCATGCAGTAGGTAACTAACTGATCAATGTGTCTCTCTCACATTAATGTTTCTCTCTCTCTCTCCTGCCCCTTCCTCTTCCTCCCTTCTACTCCATCTAAAAATCAATGAAAATATATCCTCAGGTGAGGATTAACAACAACAAAAAGAACACAATTTGACTTGTGATGTGTGGATCTGTTTTCCTAGCATACCGTGCTGAGGTACAGCTGAGTTTTCAATTTTTTTCTTATTTTATTTTTAATTACAGTTTACATTTAATATTATATTTTTGTTTCAGGTGTATACCATAGTGGTTAGACAATCATATACTTTACAAGGTGATTCCGCTGATAATTCAAGTACCCACCTGGCACCATGTATAGTTACTAAAATATTATTGACTATATTCCTCAATAAAAACATCTAGTACAAAATTTTGAGTTCCGGAGTACCTAAGAAAGTATCTAGTGATGCTGATTTCAAATGAGCATTACTGTCTGATGAGACATCCCTAGACAAAGGATGCTGTGATCTCAGATTGCTTGTTGCAAGTGGATTTACCTGGGAAATCCTGACAAATGGAACAATCTTATGTTTTGGTTTCCTTCTCCTTCCTTTTCCATAGTTCAGTCTCCTCACACCACTACCACATTCCTCTTCTGCCTCACAACTTAGGGCTTCCCATGGCTCTACCCAGTCCGCACAGCTCAGGATGCCTCCACAGTCTCTAGAACTTTCTCTCCCTCTTCCCTTCCATCCAAAGTTTCAATCCTGAGTCCTTGTTCTGAGGGCCCCGTTGCCTACTTTCCAAAGAGAAATCTAGGAGATGAAAGTATTAAAGTGGCCATGGCTGATAATGAGTTAAAGTCTTGCTTCTTCTAATTAGAGTAGGTTGGTTAACAAAGAGTGAATTTTTAATGATTTTTAGGTATGTCGTAGGCTGTTACAGATGGTACTTGGGGGTGGGGCACCATTTGTCATACCTCCCACCACACAATGGGAATGGCTGCCTACTTTGCCCTAAACATAGGACAGAGAAGTTGCCTTGGCTGGTTTAGAAGATGGAAGCAATCAACTTAATTCACAAATAACCTATCAATGTTGCCAAGAATTCATTCACAGGCCAATGTCCATCCCTAATAGGCTGTCTATTTTGCCCATGATTTTTGTTTTCTCCTTTGCACTTCTGCCCTTTTTATTTTTAAATTGACTTTACCTGAGGCAAAGTGAGGTTTCTAAATAGGTATTGCATTTTTTTTTCCCCTGGGTTATCTAAAAACTTGTCTTCCTTACTAATGTTTTGAAATGAGCCTATCCCTAATCCCCATATCTGCCATGATGGTCCAACTGCCTATCACATCACCTCAGGGGATCCTCAGCCTGATGGGACTCACTAGAAGTAGACCTCACTTTACACAACAATTGCAGTATTGTAAAGAAGTATATATAGGAAGAGCAATACTGGCAGGAATACACGCCATATATGAAAAACATACAGGCAGCATTATACTCAATGGGTAAAATCTAAAAAGCATTTCCCTTAACAAGACAGGGATGTTCACTTTCACCACTCTTATTCAACATAGTACTGGAAGTCTTAGCCACAGCCATGAGACAAGAAGGAAAAATAAAAGGGATCCAAATTGAAAAGAAGGATGTGAAACTGTCATTATTCACAGATTACATGATAATGTACATAGAAAATCCTACAGACTCTACCAAAAAACTACTAAAGTTAATACGTGAATTTGGCAAAGTAGCAGGATACAACTTTAACATCCAGAAATAGTTGGCATTTTTATACACCAATAATGAACACTCAGAAAGAGAAACTTAATTAAAAATCCCATTTACTATTGCAACAAAAGATACCTGGGAATAAACTTAACCAAGGAGATAAAAGACCTGTTCTCAGAAAACTACAGATATTTTAAAAAGAAATAGAGGAAGATATAAAAAGTGGAAGCATATCTCATGGATTGGCAAAATCAACATCATTAAAATGTCCATACTACCCAAAGCAATCTGTAGATTAAATGCAATTCCTACAAATAGCATATTTCACAGATCTAGAACAAATACTTCAAAAGTTTATATGGAACCAAAAAACCTCGAATACCTGTAGCAACCTTGAAAAAGAAGAACAAACTTGGATGGATCACAATTTCAGATATCAGGCTATACTACAAAACCATTGTAATCAATACAGCCTGGCACTGGCACAAGAACAGACATATTGATCAATGGAACAGAATAGTGAACCCAGAAATTGACCCAAACTATTATGCTCTGTTAATATTTGACGGAGGCAAGAGTATAAAATTGAGTAAAGACAGTCTCTTCAATAAATAATCTTGTGAAAACTGGACAGCTACATGCAAAAAAATGAAACTAGCCCTGGCCAGTTTAGTTCAGCAGTTAGAGTATCAGCCTGTGGTCCAGAGAGACCCGGGTTCGGTTCCTGCTAAGGGCACGTGCCTCAGTTTCAGTTTGTCCCCTGCCCTGGATGGTTTGTGCGGGTGGCAACCACTCGATGTGTCCCTTTCACGTCGATGTTTCTCTCTCTCTCTCTCTCTCTCTCTCTCTCTCTCTCTCTCTCTCTCTCTCCCTCTCCCTCCCTCCCTCCCGCTCTATCTGAACAAGAAATGGAAAAAAGGTCCTCAGGTGAGGATAAAAGAAAAATGAATCTAGACCACAAACTTACAGCATACAGAATAATAAACTCAAAATGGATAAAAGACTTAAATGTAAGTTATAAATCTCTAAAAATCCTAGAAGTGAATGTAGCCAGTAAAATCTCAGACATCTTACGTAGCAGAATTTTCACTGATATATCACCTAGAGCAAGAGAAACAAAGGAAAATATTTAAAAAGGAGACTATATCAAACTAAAAGGTTTCTGCACAAAGAAACCAGCATCAACATGTAAGGGAATTCACTCTATGGGAGAACATATTTGCCAGCACTACATCTAATAATGGATTGATTTCCAAAATATATAAAATACTCATGGAACTCAACAAAAGGAATATAAATCATCCAATTAAAAAACGGGCAGTGGACCTGAATAGACACTTCTCCAAAAAAGACATACAAATGGCCAAGAGACGTATGAAAAAATGCCCAACATCTCTAATTAGCAGAGAGATGCAAATTAAAATGACTATGAGGTATCACCTCACACCTGCCAGAATGACTACATCAACAAACCATCAAACAACAAGTGTTGGTGAAGTTGTGGAGAATATGGGACTCTAGCACACTACTTGTGGGAATGCAGACTGGTGCAGCCACTATGGAAAACAATATGGTTTTACTTCAAAAAATTAAAAATGGAACTGCCATTTGACCCAGTGATCCCACTTCTTGAAATATATTCTAAGAAGCCTGAAACACCAATCAGAAAGAATATATGCACCCCTATGTTCATAGCAGTGCTATTTACAATAGCTAAGATCTGGAAACAGCCCAAGTGTCCAACGGTAGATGAGTGGATAAAAAAACTGTGGTACATTTACACAATGGAATACTATGCAGCAGTAAGAAAGAAAGGGACTTGCAGAGTATCATGCTAAGCAAAATAGCCAGAGAAAGACAAGTATCACATGATCTCACTTATTTGTGGAATCTAACAAACAAAATAAGTTGACAAACAAAATAGATCCAGAGACATGGAAATAGGAAACTGATTGACAAACTTGAGAGAGAATGGAGGTGGGGATGCTGAAAGAAATAAACCAAATAACTTATATATATATATATATATAACCAATAGACACAGACAATAGTGTGGTGAAGGCACAAGCAAGGTGAAGGAAGTCAATGGGGCCGAAAAGGAGGGACAACTGTAATATGTTTAACAATAAAGATAAAATTTTTAAAAAGCACAAGGCTGATATTGGTCTGATTGACCAGCAAGACACACCATTTTAAAAAATAGTAAATATCTCGACACCGTCTTAGGGCTGATCCGTGGTGGACGTTTTCAGAGCAACCGTACCGCGGTCTGTCTTCCCCGCACCATCTCGTGTGAAAGCCTGAGCCGGCTGTGTAGCTTTCTTCCTTTGTCTCATAGTCATGTCCACCAACGAGAATGCTAATTCACCAGCTGCGCGCCTTAACAGATTCAAGAACAAGGGGAAAGACAGTACAGAAATGAGGCATCGCCGAATAGAAGTTAATGTGGAGCTGAGGAAAGCTAAGAAGGATGACCAAATGCTGAAAAGGAGAAATGTAAGCTCGTTTCCTGATGATGCTACTTCTCCACTGCAGGAAAACCGCAACAATCAGGGCACTGTAAATTGGTCTGTTGAAGACATTGTCAAAGGCATAAATAGCAACAATTTGGAAAGCCAGCTCCAAGCTACTCAGGCTGCGAGGAAACTGCTTTCTAGAGAAAAACAGCCACCCATAGACAACATAATTCGGGCTGGTTTGATTCCAAAATTTGTGTCCTTCTTGGGCAGAACTGACTGTAGTCCCATCCAGATTGAATCTGCTTGGGTCCTCACTAACATTGCTTCTGGAACATCAGAACAGACCAAAGCTGTAGTAGATGGAGGTGCTATCCCAGCATTCATTTCTCTGTTGGCATCTCCACATGCTCACATCAGTGAACAAGCAGTATGGGCTCTAGGAAACATTGCAGGTGATGGTTCAGTTTTCCGAGACTTGGTTATCAAGTATGGTGCAGTTGACCCACTCTTGGCTCGTCTTGCAGTTCCTGATATGTCATCTTTAGCATGTGGTTACTTACATAATCTTACCTGGACACTTTCAAACCTTTGTCGCAACAAAAATCCTGCACCCCCGTTAGATGCTGTTGAGTAGATTCTTCCAACTTTAGTTCGTCTCCTGCATCATGATGACCCAGAAGTATTAGCAGACAGCTGCTGGGCCATTTCTTACCTTACTAATGGTCCAAATGAACGGATTGAAATGGTTGTGGAAACAGGAGTTGTGCCCCAACTTGTGAAGCTCCTAAGAGCTACTGAATTGCCAATTGTGACGCCTGCGCTAAGAGCCATAGGAAATATTGTCACTGGGACAGATGAACAGACTCAAGTTGTAATAGATGCAGGAGCACTTGCTGTCTTTCCTGGCCTGCTAATGAATTCCAAAACTAATATTCAGAAGGAAGCTACATGGACAATGTCAAACATCACAGCTGGCCGCCAGGACCAAATACAGCAAGTTGTGAATCATGGATTAGTCCCTTTCCTCATTGTTGTTCTCTCCAAAGCAGACTTTAAGACACAAAAGGAAGCTGTTTGGGCTGTGACCAACTATACAAGTGGTGGAACAGTTGAACAGATTGTATACCTCGTTCACTGAGGCATAATAGAACCATTGATGAACCTCTTAACTGCGAAAGATACCAAAATTATTCTGGTTATTCTGGATGCCATTTGAAATATCTTTCAGGCTGCTGAGAAACTAGGTGAAACTGAGAAACTTAGTATAATGATTGAAGAATGTGGAGGTTTGGACAAAATTGAAGCTCTGCAAAACCATGAAAATGAGTCTGTGTACAAAGCTTCACTAAAGTTGATTGAGAAGTATTTCTCTGTAGAGGAAGAAGATCAAAATGTTGTGCCAGAAACTACCTCTGAAGGCTATACGTTCCAAGTTCAGGATGGCACTCCTGGGACCTTTAACTTTTAGATTGTACAGCTGAGACATCAAGTTGTTTGTTGTGTACTATGTTTGGTATAAGTTTGTCTTACTGTTTCTCTACTAAGAACTCTTTTTAAATGTGGTTTGTTACTGTAGCACTTTTTACAACGAGACTATACTTGAACAGTTCCAAACTGTACATACTGTATGAAGCTTCTCCTCTCAATAGGTTTCTTATTTCTATGTGGAATTTCATATCTTGCAGTGTCCTATAAATAAAGATTAAATTCCACCAAAAAAATAGTAAATATCTCAATATGAGTTGGTAAAGAGCCACTATACCTTGCTTTGACTGCTTCAGACCCAACTCTGGGATATCCAAACCTACACAAGATCCAAAAACTAACAGGTAATATATATGTCCTCTTTGGAAAAATGTCTATTTAGGTCTTTTGCTCATTCTTTAATTAGATTGTTTGTTTGTTTTGGTGTTCAGTTTTATAAGTTCTTTATAAGTTCTGGATATTAACCCTTTATCAGATGTATTATTGGCAAATATGTTCTGCCATTCAGTGGTTTGTCTTTTCGTTTTGGTTATGGTTTCCTTTGCTGTCCAATAACTATTTTGTTTGATGTAGTCCTAGTAGATAAGTAGATAAAAAATCTGTGGTACATTTGCATAATAGAATACTACTCTGCCATAAAAAGAAAGAAAAATTTTACCCTTTGTAACAGCATGGATGGATCTAGAGAACATTATGCTAAGTGAAATAAGCCAGTCAGAGAAAGACAAGTACCATATTATTTCACTTATATGTGAAAATTAATGAACAAACTGAACTACCAAGCAAAACAGAGACAGATTCATAGATGGACAGCAGACAGACAGCTTGGGGTGGGGGTGGGGAGTGACTGAGCAAAAAAGAAATAGACATGGACAGCAGTGTGGTGATTGTGGGGGTTGAGGGGGATGAATAGAGGTTGAAGTGGGCATAGAGGGGATAAATGGTGATGAAAAAAATAAAATTAAAATTAAAAATAAAATAAATAAATAAAATTAACAGGCAATACCTGACACAGCAAAGAGCCTCCAGGTTCTTGCTCTAGGACTATAGCTGGAATCTATTCTGATTTGTTGTTTCCTATGCCCTACCATGTGAATATTATCCACAATATCAATGTATCAGGTACCTGGTTTGGCCTTGAATATAGACCATAAGCACTACGCTTAAAGCTCTAGTAGTGACACTGAGGTTTCTCTCAGTCTCTCTGCCACATGCATTACCATGAAGTAGAACGTCCATGACCTTCAAAAGATGGACAACTTGAGCTGTTTCCAAAATAGCACTTGGCAGGCAGCCTAGACTCGGACAGTGACAGCAGACACAGACTGTGGGCATGATGGGCCAGCCCCCTGTCACATCATTTCAGGGGATCCTCAGCCCCATGGGACTCACTAGAAAATCCTTTATGTTTTAAAAGCAGAAATTATCTAGTCAACCTGAGCATCCTGTGAGTGGGTCTGTATTCTTAGCCTCATACTTCAAATGCTGACTTTAGAACAAAAGCCTCTGTTTAAGGTCATATGATGAGTCAGCTACTGAGTGGGGAATGAAAATAAAGAATAAATAACCCATAACAGGCTTATCTTGACCTGCCTCAATCTATGAGAAAGACCTGGCTAAAACTTTCATATTCTTTATTTATAGATAGCTTGAGGAATTACCTTGGAAAGATGTTAATGCACATAGGTAGGAAAGGACGATGGTGGTAGATCTCTCTTTAATATGTTGCCCTGGAGACCCAGACTTGTAGCCTTGTGATAAGGGTGAATATATACTGAGACTCTGCTTGCTGTTTTTATTTGTAACTCAACAAGGATCTCATGGGACATTTGTAACTTTCAACAATAAATATAAATTTAAAAAAAAGAAAAGAAGGATCTCATTCATTCTGCCTCAGATAAAAGCTCTCTCTTTGTCCCAGTGTACTTTGGCTACTGTTAACCTTACACTAATAAAAATGGTCAACTTCTAATTAGTTTTATTCTTGTACACTAACTAATGAAATTAGCACTGTTTGTTATGACAACTGCAAGAACCTGACTTTCAATAAAGGGAAGCAGAATAAGCCCCATGTCTGAATTTCTAAGGTTTCAGTTCTAGTCTTTACTCTGCTAACTCCCTTGGTAACATAAGAGGAGGCACATTCTATCATTTCAATTTTCTCACTTATAAAACAGAGATGATACTAACTACCTGCCTCATGGGTTGGCATAGGAAGAAAATATTATAGATAAGAAAACTATTGACCATCCTAATGCCCTTCAAAATTTAAGGAAATATGACAGTCTTCAGAAATGCTTAATGGGTATGTAGAAACCAGCACTTATCAAACACCTACTATGTGCTCAGCACTTTTACTTCTATTAGTTTTATTTATCCTAACAACAAGCCTATGAAGTACATATTAGTTGTTGCATGTAAAATAATGAAGAATAGCCTGGCCGGTGTGGCTCAGTGGATTAAGCATTAGCCC
The DNA here is from genome assembly GCF_014108415.1 of Molossus molossus. Lineage (NCBI taxonomy): Eukaryota > Metazoa > Chordata > Mammalia > Chiroptera > Molossidae > Molossus > Molossus molossus. The sequence goes on from NW_023425355.1 coordinate 54,025,800, forward strand.
ATGTACTAAGAGGTCCCAGTTCAATTCCTGGTCAGGGCACTTGGCCAGGTTGTGCTCAATCCCAAGAGTGGGGGAGACAGGAGTCAGCTGATCTGTTTCTCTCTCACATTGATGTTTCTATCTCTCTCTCCCTTCCTCTCTATCTAAAATATCAATAAAAAATTTTTTTTTAAATGAGGAATAAAAGTGATAATATGATATAACAGTATGTTCAAATTCAAATTTTATTTTAGAAACAAGTATATTTTATCTTAAAGAAAAACAAGCTTGCACACACACAAAAATAAAATCCAAAGTACAAATAACAATGATACAACAGGTCAGTTTATCATCAATTTGCATCTCTAAGATAAAATGGAAACTAAACATGTGATACTTTCATAATTTATATCACATAACTATTAATACGGTTTTCAGAAACTGGGAACACATTTAGGGTAAGGATTATCACCCTGGGAGGAATGCAGAGGTGCTCAAAAGTAGCCAGTGAATCCAAACAACCATCCATGCTAAAATGACATAGTACACAGAAGAAGGAATACAAACTTACATTGGGCTTCAAGTAGCAACACTGGCCTCCCAGGACAGCATATATATTATATTGAAGTAGATACTGGGAAGAAACCCAGATGGAGATAAAAAAGAACAAAGAAAGAAGGGCTGATTTGTACAACTGTAAAAATATAAGCACACATGTGAGAATATTCAGGGTACAGCAGACCTGTAGTTTCTTCTCTGACCAGTGACAGGCTACTGCTGTAGCTAGACCTTGTTCTTTATAGTGAGTAAAGGAGGGATGAGACCTGTGAGAGTAGGAAGCAGATGGGATCATCAACACTTTATCCTCATCTTAGACAAAGAAAATAGGGCTCAGCAAGTTGTATCCCAGGCACACAGCTAGTAAGAGGGAAATTGGGATTTGAACCAAAGTGTATATGACTTTCCTTACCCATGTCTTTTACAATAAAATGTACTACTTCCACCATACCACATTCACTCTCTCAGAAATGCTGCCAAACCCTTGGGGGATTGTGAAACACTGTTCTTGGCCCCTCACCATTACCAACCTTCTGGTCATATATGACTAACTTCTGCAAGCATTCCTACAAATACTAAACATCACTGTTTCACTGTTCAAAAGGGTAGAATATGTGACCAAGACACAGAGCTGATCTCCATTATCAAAGCTAACTGATTCTCTCAGCAGATCAAACTTGCCTGTGGATGTATCTTGGCTCCCTCTTCTTTATTCAGCCTCCCAGGCACGGAGCTCCTTGATCCAAGATCCTGTCTTAAGCATTCTATCCAAGGAGTCTTCATTGTACCCAGCACAGGATTTGACACATAGCAGACATTCCAAATAATGAATGAATGAAGACCATACTCCTATCAATGATAAGAGTATGTTTTAGATGTTTTAATTATATTAGAATCTTTGGTAAATTTTGTCAGATATTATACACAAAAAATATAAATATAGATGAAACTAAGGATTATCTTCTACTTGGAAATTCTCCTCTTCTTTGTTTTTCTTTTAAATATGTTTATTGGTTTTTTAGAGATAGAGGAAGGTAGAGAGATAGAAACATTGATGAGAGAGAAACATCAATCGGCTGCCTCCTCCACACCCCCTACTGGGATCGAGCCGACAACCTGGGCACATGCCCTAACCGGGAATCAAACTGGGACCTCTCAGTCTATAGGGCTGAGCTCACAACATCTGGGTATCTCCTCTTCTTAAATCACTAACATAATAATACTTGCTCTGGTCTCAAATCTATTATCACCAGCCAGAGGAACTAGAAGAAAATATCTCCCCTTTTTAAGCCTTAGTGTCCCCATTTTTAAATTAACAATGTTGAGCTAGATCAGTGGTTATCATCCCTAACTTCACACTAGAAACACCTGGGGAGCGTACTATTGCTAAATACTCTCCCCAGGGTTTCTTTTTTTATTATTATTCATTTATTTATTTATTTATTTATTTATTTATTTATTTATTTATTTATTTTTGTTACAGATGTTTCTCCTTTTCCCCCCACTGATTCCCCCTTCCCCCTCCCTCTCTGCCCTGTCCTCAGCTTTGTTGTCCATGTCCATTGTTCATGCATACATGCATATAAGTTCTAATTTAATTGGTGTGTGGTGAGTCCTAAATATCAGTAATTTTTTGAATGCTCCCCAGTGAGTTCCATCTTTCCATAAAAATCAATATACTGACTACAGCTGGGTCTCTCTTAACATCAGGGTTGCCCTGCCTATTATCCACTTCACTCTTTACTACCACACACCATAAGATCTATCAATTGAGTTGCTCAAGAGTATAACATCTTGCTTCATCCTATTTACCTATTGACTCAAAACTTTGTAGATACTCTTGGGGCTCCTCAGCACTGCTATTGAGATATGCTTTTTAATGTCAAAGTGTTATTTTGACATCAATGAAGCTACCTTGATCCCAAGATGTATCCCTAAAGCACTAGACAGCCTGCCCTGCTTTCAGGATGGGAAAGGCAAATGAGCAAATATGAGCAGCCTGGATTACTTCTGCTGATCTGGAAGGTATCCATAAGCACAACTGTCCATCTCATTGGACTTTTTCATGGCACTGAGCCTGCCAATTCTGTTCAGCCCTTTGTTAGGAATGTCCTTGACACTTATGGAATTGATTTGTTTTTCCAATACTTTAAATAATAAGCCAACAGTTATGCAGGAGTTTTATAAGGTATTGATTTAACATACAAACCACATAATGGCCCTTGAATGCTTGTCTCCTTTACTAGATGATAAAATATGTGAGAGTTAATACATAGCACTTCCTTTTTGTCTGCTGTGGTCCTTGTCATGTACACTATGAGCTACTTGAGGCAGGGTACATGCCTTGTTCACCTTTGTTTTCCCAATGCTTATTGCAATACCTGATAATGGAGATATGCAATAAAGTAATTATTGAATGAAGAAATAAATTAATGGATGGTTAGATGAAAAGACAGCACCTAAGAAATATATGTAGATGATTAATAGATTCAGAGCATCTTCCAGCCAGAAGGATGGACTGAAAGTATTGATGAATTGATCAACACTTATTTATTGAGCACCTACTATCTGCCAGACACATATTCTTGGGAACAAGAGCAAGTAGACCTAGAAATAAAATTAACTGTATATGAGACACAAAGTGGAACATCATTTCCCAATTGCCTGACTTTTTGTCACTGTTGTCTGTGTATATATCACAGTGAATTTTTTCTCTACCACATGAGGTGAACTAATTTGGGAGGCAGGAGATTTCCATCTTTTCTATGATTGATTATCTTGAGTTGAATGGTTCAAATATTGGGATGTATAGTTACTTCTATTATGTATTTCTTGCTCTATTATCATCTCTTTCAGTTAATGGTAATGTAGTTGGAGAGACATTCTGTGTTCCAGTTAAATCACTGAAGCTCACTTGCCAATGACAAATAGATAAAGACATAGAGTATGCAGAAGGAGTTGCATCCAAGGTGTTCTCCTGTTAAGTCTTTGCTTCCATTTTAGAGACTGGAGCCTTTCAGCTTCTCCTGCTGTCCCTCTAGCACTTCTTAGAAAAAAATTGCTCTAATAACAATAACATAATACAAAAAGAAAGAATGGAAACTATCTTAATAGCACAGGCTTTCTGTCCAATATTGTCAGCCTTACAGCAGTCAACCTCATGGAGCTACCCTATGCTTTCAATGAGGGATAGAAATGATATGTAGGAGCCATTTTATGAGGTCATTTCAGCTGTTTATTTTAAATATATCCTTCATCAAATACAGTGAGCAGGGACTTGTAGACCACAGGCAGCTGTGCTGCTTGAAAAGGGAAAGGACATTATAGCAAATTATATTATTGTACAATTACTGAGTTCCAGAATATCTGGGAGGAACTCAAAGGGCCAAGAGAGCCTTTTTAATCAGTGGCTCGAAACATCATTGGGCTGGGGGCATGCCTAAAGCTAGCTAATGGGTCCAATGACATGAGACCATGTCTTTGGTCATTGGGAATTTGGTTAGGGGCTTTTTTAGAATAGAAGCACGTGGCAGGTGAATCAAAAAGAAATGTTTTTTTATAGAGAGATTTAATAACACCCTTGAGTTCACTGCCTGGCCTCAGTGATGCCTTCTGGTATTAAGGATCCACTCAAAAGCAGATGTTTGAATCCAGGTTTTATGACAATGACTCCATGTCCAACACTCACTTTCACTCCCACCCCTCAGCACTTAGGCAAGCACATGTAAAATATACCTAGTCCAAAGGCACAAATCAGAAAATCATCCTCGCAGGGCTGGAGAAGGAAGGAGGCCCATTTGGATTGCCAGAGACCTAGGAAAATTAGGATGTTGTTGATGGAGAAAAGTTAGGGTTGCCAAAGAAGGAGGACAGTTCAACACAGAAGTCAACAAAGCAGTTAGTTTGATTATATGAAATGGGGCACATACTCTATTGAAGCCTGATCACCACAGGCAACATACTTGTTTCATTCAAAAGGAGGAGTGTCTCACTGAGGATGAAATGCTGAAAACTCTATGTTCAGGCAGTCAATCTATCAGGACCATACCCATCTCCATGCTGGGTAGTGAAACTCTGAGAGCTGAAAGATTCATTAGAGATTAGAGACTGACCTCTACTCTTTGAAGATGGAGAAACTGAGGCCCAGGGGTGTACCCAGGATTGCATTACTAAGAAGTCAGGTCCTCTGATTACCAAAATGGATGTGTTTTTCATTATACCACCCTACCTCTCACTATTTAGAATACATTCATCATGATGACCCCAAAACTGATTATTTGTATCCAGTTGACTCTCCAGAATGATCTGAAGCACAGATGCCTACATGGTGTGATGCCTTCAGAATTATTAGAGAAAATCATAGTCTGTTCTTTATATGGCTGGTGTGCCATGAATTTATTGCATTTACTTTTCTACACTTTTGTGTCTATAATAATTCTCCATTAAACACAACTTTGAATTAATTTGAATAGCCTATTTCCTAACCCTGCTACATAACATATTGTGTTAGGAAATGGAATGTGCTTATCCCCTTGGTATCTATCTCCTGGTTTACTTAGGGGATCTGTGTCTCTGTACAAGAACTAGAGAAAGAAAACTGGGAGTAAAGGACAGAAGTCAGCTCTCAGAGTGAGGTATTTGTCTGGGACTATATTTTCTCTTTCTGTTGCCTCCATATCACTTGGCGCAGTATGGAGCACACAGTAATTTCCATAACTGCTGATTGGCTTATCACAGAAATCTCCAGTCTATGTTGCTCTACTGTAGATGGAAGAAAAGGTCATGGGTTAAGTAAAATAAGTCATTATAGCCTAATAAAAAGATCATACATTTTGTACTTAAATGGACCTGATAGTTGAGCTAACATATGTAGGGGCCTAGCATGATGTCTTGAAAAACAGTGAGTGTTCATCAAATCATATTCATTATTACCAATATTATAAGCAAATATGTATGCCATAAGGACTAATGGCTGCCCAGGGGGTGTAGATCACTAATTAGATGCTGAGAGGGAAGCGGGGATGTTAAAATTGAAGAGTCTTTGAGAAATGCATAGCATTGGGAAGGCAATTAGGAAAATAACTAAAGAATTCTCAGTTCCTATACTTAAAGAAAATTTGTCAGCAAAGCTAAGGGGCACAAGCTTTCTCAAGACCAGGTGAAGGTCACTCTTGCTACTGTGGAGTAGTCCCAGATGATTTTCAGTGCCCACTAGACTATTGGTGCCACTCCCTAGTGGAGGAGGCCAATGCTGTCAAGCTGAATGTTAGCTACTTGAGTTAAGTTTATTGTGATGTTCTCCAAATCTTTTCCTGAATAGTACCCCATGTTCCACAATTTTCTTAATTCTCACTGGTAAGGTCCTAATTAAAATACATGCATCCTGTGTCCTATATGGCCTCAGGACATTGGCATCAGCTAAGACAAAAACTAATTTATTTTGAGTTATTAATGATCACTAATATCTCACTTATTCCAGCTGATCCAGATGTAATATTTCCATTTTAAGAAACTTTCTATTCCAACCTAAAACAACTTGGTAGAAATTTCTGGTACCTGAGTAGGATGGTAGGGGAGTAAATCAAGGACATATAGGAGCATTTTAGTAGTCCTCAAACCACACCATGTAGGCAGCTATGCTTTAGATTGTTCTGGAAAGTCAACTGGGTAAAGATTATAAAAATAAAAATATGGGGAAATTGTCTACTCATTCCATGTGTATGGCCTCACAGTTGTCACCTTAATCTAATTCTGAAGACATTTTGAACACATACTCTGATCTTGGCACTGTGTTTGCTGTTGTGGATACAAAGATGGCTATGACACATGATAAATCAAGTTTGAAATAGGCAAATTACTAGTCCTTTCCCAAGCACACCAATATTGTTTCTGCTATAAGACCTTTAAAGAGGAATCTGCTAATTATACTCTTTTTACCATGACAATTCAAAACATTATAGTATACTGGAGATCCCTGGAGCTAAGAGGCAGCAAATCGCAGGTAGTTTAACCAAAATATTTCCCCCCACTAGTAAGAATCAGAATCCCAACTTCAATGAAATAGTAAACTATTCAAGCCAAAAAGAACCTAAAGATAATTGAATCTTCATTTTTCAGGTGACTAGACTAAGGTTCAAAGAGTTCAAGTGACATACCTATGGCCAATTATCCAGAAAATGGCAGGGTTGGGACCAGAACCCAGAGTTCTTGAATTTTACTTATTAATTCATCTAGTCAGTCAACTAAATTTCTTGAGCACCCACTAAGTGCCAGGCATTGTGCTAAGTTGGAAAGAAAGGGCGATACAAGTGCTTTCTATTCCTGCCCATATAAAGCCGGGAGAGATAGACATTGAACAACTGACTCATTAATTATTCATAAACATTTTCCATGTTGTGAAGGATACTATGAGATCCATCTAGACTTGTTGAGGGAGTAAGAGCAGTTTCCCTGAGGAAGTCAATCATTGTTTAGGCCAAAAAATAGAAAATGAGGTCAAGTCCACTAGCTGGATAAAAATTGTCTATGTAGTTGGGGGTGGAAATTCAAGTGAAGAAAGTTTTTTTTATTGTTAAAACTATTACAGATGTCCTCCTTTTTGCCCCACTGATCCCCTCCCCCCCCTCCTCCTGCTTTCCCCAACGTAATGTTTATGTCCATTGGTGGTGCATATATGCATATAAGTTTTTGGTTCATCTCCTCCCACTCGTCCCATACTCCACGTTTTAATGATTGTGGTTATCTGAAGTTTGTTAGTCTGTTCCCTACTTTCATGACTCTGAATATCTTTTGGTAGACAGCTTATTTTGTTCAGTATATTCCATAAATAAGTGATATTATGTCTTTTTCTGACTGGCTTATTTTGTTCAGCATAATACTCTCCAAGTCCCTCCATGTTGTCTCAAAGGGTAAGAGATCCTTCTTTCTTACAGCTGCATAGTATTCCATTGTGTAAATGTACCACAGTTTTTTTATCCACTCATCTACTGATGTGTACTTGGTCTATTTCCAGGTCTTAGCTATGGCAAATAGTGCTGCTATGAACATTTGGGTGCATATATTCTTCCTGATTGGTGTTTCAGGCTTCCTAGGATATATTCCAAGAAGTGGGATCATTGGTGGGTCAAATGGCAGTTCTATTTTTAATTTTTTTTAGGAAACACCATATTGTTATCCATAGTGGCTACACAAGTCTGCATTTCCACCAGCAGTGTGCTAGAGTACACTTTTTTTCACATTCTTACCAGCACTTGTTGTTTGAGGATTTGTTGATGGCTGCCATTCTGGCAGGTTTGAGGTGGTACCACATAGTCGTTTTAATTTGCATCTCTCTGATGATTAGAGATGTTGAGCATTTTTTTCATGTCTCTTGGCCATTTGTATGTCCTATTTGGAGAAGTGTCTATTCAGGTCCTCTGCCCATTTTTTAATAGGATTGTTGGTCTTCCTTTTGTTGAGTTGTATGAGTACTCTATATATTTTGGATATTAATGCCTTATCTGAGGTATCATTGACAAATATGTTCTGCCAAAGAATGGGATCTCTTTTCATTTTGATGCTGGTTTCTTTTGTTGTGCAAAAGCTTTTTAGTTTTATGTACTCCCATTTTTTTATGTTTTCCTTTCTTTCTCTTGCCCTAGGCCATGTATCAGTGAAAATTGTGCTATGTATCGTGTCTGAGATTTTGCCGCTTACATTTTTGTCTACAATTTTTATGGTTTCACAAGCAACATTTAAGTCTTTTATCCATTTTGAGTTTGTTTTTGTGTATGGTATAAGTTGGTGTCTAGTTTCATTTTTTTGCATGTAGTTGTCCAGTTTTCCCAACATCAATTATTGAAGAGATTGTCTTTTTTCCATTGTATGCTCTTGCCTCCTTTGATGAAATATTAATTGTGCATACTATCTTGGGTCAGTTTCTGGGTTCTCTGTTCTATTCCATTGATCTGTATGCCTGTTCTTGTACCAGTACCAGGCTGTTTTGATTATGATGGTTTTTTAGTATAACTTGATATCTGGAATTGTGATCACTCTCACTTTGTTCTTCTTTCTCAAGATTGCTGTGTCTATTCAGGGTCTTTTTTTGGTTCCACATAAATTTTTGGAGTATTTGTTCTATATCTGTGAAATATGCCACTGATACTTTAATAAGGACTGCATTGAATCTGTAGATTGCTTTGGGTTATATGGATATTTTAATGATTGTGGTTTTTCCAACCCATAAACATGGTATATTTTTCTACACTTTATATTTTCTTCTATTTTTTTCAATGACTTGTAGTTTTCTAAAACAAACAAACAAACAAACAAACAAAACAGCTGTTACCTCCTTGATAAAGTTTATTCCTAGGTCTTTTATTTTTATATTTTTGTTTCAATGGTAAATGGGATTGTTGTTTTTTTCAGTTTCCCTGTCTAAGTGTTCATTATTGGTATAAAAGAATGCCATTGATTTCTGGATGTTAATTTTATATCATGCTACTTTGCCAAATTTATTTATTAAATCTGATAGATTTTTTTATGGAGTCTTTAGGGTTTTTTTACATACAATATCATGTCATCAGCAAACAGTGACAGTTTTACTTCCTCCTTTCCAATTTGGATCCCTTTTATTTTTCCTTCTTGTCTAATTGCTGTGGCTAAGACTTCCAGTACTATGTGAAATCAGAGTGGTGAAAGTGGGTATCCCTGTCTTGTTTCTGTTCTTAAGAAAAATGCTTTTACTTTTTGCCCATTGAGTATGATGTTGGCTGTCAGTTTTTCATATATGGCCTTCATTATGTTGAGATATAATCCCTCTATTCTCACTTTGCTCAGTGTTTTTATCAGAAATGGGTGCTGGATTTTGTCAAATACTTTTCTATCTCTATTGATATGATTGTATGACTTATTTTTCATTTTGTTTATGTGGTGTATCACATTTATTGATTTGTGAATGTTGTACTATCCTTGCATCCCTGGGATGAATCCCACTTAGTCATGGTGAATAATTTTTTAAATATATTGCTGGGTCTGACTTACTAATATTTTGTTGACGATTTTGGTATCTATGTTTGTCAGGAACATTGGCCTGTAGTTTTCTTTCTTTTTTTTTTTTTTTTGTAGTGTCTTTATCTCATTTTGGAATTAGAATTATGCTGGCCTCATAAAAAGAGCTTGGAATTCTTCCTACCTCTTGAATTTATTGAATAGTTTAAGAAGAATTGGTGTCAGTTCTTCTTTAAGTATTTGGTAAAACTCTCCTGTGAAGCTATCCACACCCAGGCTTTTGTTTGCTAGCAGTTTATTGATTACAGATTCAATTTCCTTAGTTGTTATTGGTCTGTTCAAGTTTTCTGTCACTTCATGGTTCAGGTTCAGGAGACTGTGAGATTCTAGAAATTTGTCCATTTCACCTAGGTTGTGCAATTTGTTGGCATATATTCATTCACAATATATTTTTTAACAATCCTTTTTTTTTGCATTTCTGTGGTATCAGTGGTTACTTCTCTTCTTTCATTACTAATTTTTGTTTATTTGGGTTCTTTTTGTTTCTTGTTGAGTCTGGCTAAGGTTCCATCAATCTCGTTTATCTTTACAAAAAAACAGCTCTTTGATTCATTGATCTTTTGAAAATTTTTTTAGTCTTTATATTTTTTATTTCCACTCTGACCTTTACTGTTTCTTTCCTTCTACTTGCTCTGGGCTTTTCTTTTTGTTTACTTCCTAGTTCTTTCAGTTGCAGGGTTAAATAATCAATTAGAAATTGTTCTTGTTTCTTGAGGTAGGCCTCTACTGCTATGAAATTCCTTCTCAGGATTGTGTCCCATAGATTTGATGTTTTTGTGCATGCATTTTCATTGATTTCCAGGAAGTTTTAATTTCTTCCTTGATCTCTTTGGTTACCCATCAATTATTTAATAACATGCTATTTAGCTTCCATGTGTTTGAGTGGTTTTGAGTGTTTTTATTATAATTGATTTCTAGTTTTGTGCCATTGTAATCTGAGATGATGCTTGATATGACTCTAATCTTCTTGATTTTGTAGAGACTTGATTTGTGTCCTGACATGTGGTCTATCTTTGAGAATACTCCATATGCACTTGAGAAAAATGTGAATTCTGGAGTTTTGAGATATAATTCTCTGTAGATATCTATTAAATTCATTTGATCTAGTGAATCATTTAGAGTCTCAGTTTCCTTGTTACTTTTTGTCTAGAGGATCTATCGAGTGATGTCAGCGGAGTGTTGAATTCCTCTGCTATGATTGTACTGCTGTTGATTTCTCCTTTGAAGTCCTCCAGATTTTAAATGTATTTTGGTGCTCCTATGTTGGGTTCATACTTGTTTACCAACATTATATCCTCCTGTTGGATAGATCCTTTCAATATTATGTAGTGGCCTTCTTTGTCTCTTGTTATGCCTTCATTTTTAAGTCTACTTTATGGAATATGAGTATTGTTACCCCAGGATTGTTTTCATTTCCATTTACTTGGAAAATGTTTTTTCATCCCTTTACTTTCAACCTATGTGAGTCTTTCTTGTGAGGTGCGTCTCTTGTAAACAACATATAGATGAACCATGCTTTCTTATCCATTGAGTTACTCTGTGTCTTTTGATTGGAGCATTTAATCCATTTAACTTAAAGTTATTATGGATATTTACTTATTTATTGTCATCATTGCTTATGCCTATGTTTCTCTATTTCTTCTGCTTATTATTGCAGTCCTTTAGTATTTCTTGCAGTGCTTGTTTTGTGCTAATATATTCCCTTTTCTTTTCTTTTTTTCCTCTGGCAAGCTCTTTATTTCACCTTTTATATTGAATGATAGCCTTGCTGAATACAGTAGTCTTGAATTCAGATACTTGCTTTTTATTACCTTGAATACTTCATGCCATTCATTTCTGGCCTGTAGTGTTTCTGTTGAGAAATCAGCTGATAGCCTTATATGGGCTCCTTATTAAGTAATTTGTTGCTTATCACTTGCTGCCTTTAGGATTCTTTCTTTGTCTCTCATTTTTGGCATTTCATTTATTTATGTTTCTCTATTGACATTTAGAGAGAGAGGAAGGGAGAGGGAGAAATAGAAACATCGAAGAGAGAGAAACATCGATTGGCTGACTCCTGCCTGCCCCCCACTGGGGACCAGGCCCATTCCTTGGCATGTGCCCTGACCAGGAATCAAACTGGTGACCTCTAGGTGCATGGGTCGACATTCAACCACTGAACCACACCTGCTGGGCTCATTTTTGGCATTTTAAATATGATGCGTCTTGGTTTAGGCCTCTTTGCGTTCTTTATACTTGGGGCTCTCCATGCTTTCTGAACTTGTATGCATTTTTCTTTCACCATATTAGGGAGGTTTTCTCCCACTATTTCTGCAATTGTATTCTCTAACCCTTCCTTATTTTCCTCTTCTTCTTCTTCTTCTTTTTTTTTTAATAAATTATTTATTTATTTTTTTGTTACAGATATTTTACATTTTTTACCCCATTGGGACCCCCCACCCCACCCCACCTCAGCCCCGTCCCCGGCATAGTTGTCCATGTCCATTGGTCATGCATACATGCATATAAGTTCTGTGGTTTATCTCTTCCCACCCCACCACCCCCTCTTCTGAGGGATGCCAGTCTGTGCCCTACTTCCATGTTTCTGGGTCTACTGTATTCCTCAGACTGTTATGTTCATTATATTCCATATATAAGTGAGATCATGTGGTATTTGTCTTTTTCTGCTTGGCTTCTTTCACTTAGGATAATACTTTCCAGGTCCCTCCATGTCGTCTCAAAGGATAAGAGATCTTTCTTTCTTACCGCTGCATACTACTCCATTGTGTATATGTACCACAACTTTTTTATCCATTCGTCTACTGATGGACACTTAGGCAGTTTCCAGATCTTAGCTATTGTAAATAGTGCTGCTATGAACATGGGGGTACATATATTCTTCTTGAATGGTGTATCAGGCTTCTTAAGGTATATTCCTAGCAGTGGGATCACTCGGTCAAATGGAAGTTCAATTTTTAATTTTTTGAGGTAACACCATATTGTTTTCCATAGCGGCTGCACCAGTCTGCATTCCCACCAGCAGTGTATTAGAGTCCCCATTTCTCAACACCCTCGCCAACACTTGTTGTTTGATGATTTGTTGATGGTGGCCATTCTGACAGGTGTGAGGTGATACCTCATTGTTGTTTTAATTTGCATCTCTCTGATGATTAGTGATGTTGAGCATTTCTTCATATGTCTTTTGGCCATTTGTATATCCTGTTTGGAGAGGTGTCTATTCAGCTCCTCTGCCCATTTTTTAATTGGGTTTTTGTCTTCCTTTTGTTGAGTTGTATGAGCACTCTATATATATTGGAAATTAACCCCTTATCAGATACATCATTGGCAATGATGTTCTCCCATACAGTGGGTTGCCTTTCCATTTTGCTGATTGTTTATTTTGCTGTGCAGAAGCTTTTTAGTTTGATGTAGTCTCATGTGTTCATTTTTTCCTTTGTTTCTGTTGCCTTAGGTGATGTATCAGTGAAAATTCTGCTCCGTATGATGTCCAAAATTTTGTTGCCTACATTTTCTTCTAGAATTTTTATGGATTCACGGGTCACATTTAAGTCTTTTATCCATTTTGAGTTTATTTTTGTGTATGGTGTAAGTTGATGGTCTAGTTTCATTTTTTTTGCATGTAGCTGTCCAATTTTCCCAAGACCATTTATTAAAGAGGCTGTATTTACTCCACTGTATGCTATTGCCACCTTTGTCAAATATTAATTGAGTGTATTGCCTTGGGTCCATTTCTGGGATTTCAGTTCTGTTCCACTGGTCTATATGCCTGTTCTTGTGCCAGTACCAAGCTGTTTTGGTTACAGTCGCTTTGTAGTATAACCTGATATCTGGTATTGTGATCCCACCTACTTTGTTCTTTTTTTTTCAAGATTGCTGTGGCTATTTGGGGTCTTTTTTGGTTCCATATGAACTTTTGAAGTATTTGTTCTAGTTCTATGAAATATGTCGTTGGTATTTTGATGGGGATTGCATTGAATCTATAGATTGCTTTGTGTAATGTGGACATTTTAATGATGTTAATTCTCCCAATCCATGAAGAGGGTATGTGCTTCCACTTTTTGATATCTTCCTCTATTTCTTTTTTCAATGACCTGTAGTTTTCTGCAAATAGGTCCTTTACTTCTCTGGTTAAGTTTATTCCTAGGTATCGTAATTTTTTTGGTGCGATGGTAAATGGGATTGTTTTTTCAGTTTCTGTTTCTGTGAGTTCATCATTGGTGTACAAGAATGCCATCGATTTCTTGACGTTAATTTTGTATCCTGCTACTTTGCCAGATTCATTTCTTAAGTCTAATAGATTTTTGATGGAGTCTTTAGGTTGTTCTATATATAATATCATGTCATCTGAAAATAATGACAGTTTCACTTCCTCCTTTCCAATTTGGATCCCTTTTATTTTTTCTTCATGTCTCATTGCTGTGGCTAAGACTTCCAGTACAATGTTAAATAAGAGTGGCGAAAGTGGCCATCCCTGTCTTGTTCCTGTTCTTAATGGAAATGTTTTTAGCTTCTGTCCATTGAGTATGATGTTGGCTGTAGGTCTTTCATATATGGCCTTTATTACGTCGAGATATGATCCCTCTATTCCTACATTGCTGAGCGTTTTTATCAGAAATGGATGCTGGATTTTGTCGAATGCTTTTTCAGCATCTATTGATATGATCATGTGGTTTTTTTTCTTCATTTTGTTTATGTGATGTATCACGTTTATTGATTTGCGAATATTGTACCAGCTTTGCATCCTTGGAATGAATCCCACTTGGTCATGGTGAATAATTTTTTTGATGTATTTCTGGATCCGATTTGCTAATATTTTTTTCAGGATTTTGCCGTCTATGTTCATCAGGGATATTGGCCTGTAGTTTTCTTTCTTCCTAGTGTCTTTTTCTGGTTTTGGAATTAGAATTATGCTGGCCTCATAGAACATGTTTGGAAGTCTTCCTTCTTCTTGAATTTTTTGAAATAGTTTCCTGAGAATGGGTGTTAGTTCTTTTTTGAATGTTCAGTAAAACTCCCCCGTGAAGCCATCTGGGCCTGGGCTTTTGTTTGCTGGGAGAGTCTTGATTACCTCTTCAATTTCCTTAGTTGTTATTGGTCTGTTCAAGTTTTCTATCTCTTCCGGGAATAGTTTTGGGAGACTGTGTGTTTCTAGAAATTTGTCCATTTCGCTTAGATTGTCGAATTTGTTGCCATATAGTTGTTCGTAGTAGTTGTTAACGATTTTTTGTATTTCCGTGGTGTTGGTTGTTACTTCTCTTTCATTTCTGATTTTGTGTATTTGGGTTCTCTCTCTTTGTTTCTTGGTGAGTCTAGCTAAGGGTCCATCAATCTTGTTTAGCTTTTCGAAAAACCAGCTCTTTGTTTCATTGATCCTTTGAATTGTTTTTTTGGTCTCTATGTCATTTATTTCTGCTCTGATCTTTACTATTTCCTTCCTTCTACTTGCTCTGGGGTTTTCTTTTTGTTTGCTTTCTAATCCTTTAAGTTGTGAAGTTAGACAGTCAATTAGAAATTTTTCTTGTTTTTTGAGGTAGGCTTGTAGTGCTATGAACTACCCTCTCAGAACTGCTTTTGCTGCATCCCATAGATTCTGTGTTGTTGTGTGTTCATTTTCATTGGTTTCCAGGAAGTTTTTAATTTCTTTGTTAATCTCCTCGGTGACCCATTCATTGTTTAATAACATGCTATTTAGCCTCCATGTGTTGAAATGTCTTTGCATGTTCTTGTTGCAATTGATTTCTAGTTTCATGCCATTGTGATCTGAGAAGATGCTTGATATGATTTCAATCTTCTTGAACTTGTAGAGATTTAGTTTGTGTCCTATCATGTGATCTATCTTTGAGAATGTCCCATGTGCACTTGAGAAGAATGTGTATTCTGTAGTTTTGGGGTGTAATTCTCTGTAGATATCTATTAAATACATTTGGTCTAGTGCTTCATTTAGAGTCTCTGTTTCCTTGCTAATTTTTTTCCTAGAGGATCTATCCAATGCTGTCAATGGGGTGTTGAATTCCCCTGCTATGATTGTATTGTTGTCGATTTCTCCTTGGAAGTACTCCAGAAGATCTTTAATATATTTTGGTGCTCCTATATTGGGTGCATATATGTTTATCAAGGTTATATATTCCTGTTGGATAGATCCTTGCAATAATATATAGTGGCCTTCTTTGTCTCTAGTTATGGTCTTCAATTTGAAATCTATTTTATCAGATATGAGAATTGCTACCCCAGCTTCTTTTTGCTTTCCATTTGCTTGGAAAATTTTTTTCCATCCCTTCACTTTCACCCTATGTGAGTCTTTTGTTGAGAGGTGGGTCTCTTGTAAACAACATATAGATGAGTCATGTTTTCTTATCCAATCAGCTACTCTGTGTCTTTTTATAGGAGCATTCAATCCATTTACATTTAAGGTGATTATTGATATGTACTTATTTATTGCCATTTTTGCTTAGTGTGGTTCTATTTTTCTTCCCATTCCTCCTGCTAATTACAGCAGTCCTTTTAACATTTCTTGCAGTGCTGGTTTGGTGCTAATGTATTCCCTTAGCCTTTTTTTGTCTGGGAAGCTCTTTATTTGATCTTCTATTTTGAATGATAGCCTTGCTGGGTAGAGTAGTCTTGGATTCAGATTCTGGTTTTTCATGACTTCGATTACTTCATGCCATTCTCTTCTGGTCTGTAGTGTTTCTTGTGAGAAGTCAGCTGAGAGCCTTATGGCATTCCCTTTGTAGGTAACCTGTTGCTTATCTCTTGCTGCTTTTAGGATTCTTGCTTTGTGTTAATTTGTGGCAATTTAATTATTATGTGTCTTGGTGTGGGCCTATTTGGGTTCTTCTTACTTGGGACTCTCTGTGCGTCTTGATCCTAAATGCCTTCTTCCTTCACCAAATTAAGGAAGTTTTCTGTCACTATTTTTTTTTAATATATTCTCTAACCCTCGCTCATTTTCTTCTTCTTCGGGGACTCCTATGATGCGAATATTATTACATTTCCAGTTGTCCCACAGTTCTCTTAAGCTGTCTTCCTGTTTTTTAATAGTTTTTTCCTTTTGTTTTTCTGATTGGTTGATTTTTTCTACCCTGTCTTCTAATTCACTGATCCAGTCCTCAGCTTCCTCTACTCTGCTTTTTAAACCTTCCAATGTGTTTTTCATTTCTGATATGTCATTTTTTATGTCTTCTTGATGGTTTTTAATTTCCAATTGGCTTATTTTCAGTGTCTCTATGTCCTTACACATGCTGTTCAGCTTCCTCAAGATCATGGCTCTGGATTCTAGCTCTGTTAACATGCCTAATTGCTCCATATTGATCTCATCTTCGGTGGAGGTCTCTTGCTCTTTCATTTGGCTTTTGTTTCTGTGTTTCACCATTTTGGCTATCACTGTGGGCTTTGGAGCTTGTCAAGTTTTCCCTGTGGGTGTTGGTGTTCTGCTTTTGTGGCTCCCTCTCCTGTGTTTAGATGAGCGAGCGAGGACCCACGTTGAACACCACTGTCAAGTCTTACTTTCTTGGTTAAAGTTGCCAGCCCAGGAAAGGTACTGTTATCCTCTAGGTTTTTGCCTGGAGGCTAGCAGTCGAGGTTACTTGATGAGTTTTGTGTTGTCAGTTGATTGAAAAGCTCCCTCAGGTGCTTAGCACAACGGGATTTCCTGAGGGTGGGGCAGATGCTGGTTGTTAATGAGCCTCAATTAGCACGTCAATGGCCCACAGGGTGGGGTTGGATCTCCGAGGGAGGGCTGCTGCCTCTCCTCAGAACCTTGGGAAGGAGCAATATGCCCACCGTCCTGCGTGGCTGCACTCAGCCAAAGCTCTGAGCGCCCTCCAAATCCCGCTTGTCCCAACACAGTTCCAGTCCAGTCTGCCCTCCCTCTGCCGGAGCCCAAGGTGAGTGGCTGTGGCTGTTTTAGCCTCTGTCCTGGCTCTGCGCTGTGGAGCCGCCTGGGAGTGTAATCTGAGGGCGCTGTTCCCAGCTAAGGCTGCTGCGGAGCTGCCGACTGTGGGCTCCCAGCCCCCGTGTCGCACCTTCGCAAGCCTACCAGGATCGAGTCAGTGTCACTCATTGTATGGTCCTCGCAAGCTGCTTTTCTGTTGGTTTTTCCTGTTGATTTGTCTGTGTTATAGTTGTAATTCCAGTTTGGTACTGCGAGATGGTCTGTGTAGCTTCTGTTCACTCCGCTGCCATTTTTCCTTCTTATTTTCTTCTTCTTTTGGAACTCTTATTATGTGGATGTTTTTATGTTTCCTGTTGTCCCACAGCTCTCTTAAGCTCTCCTCTTGATTTTTTATTGTATTTTCTTTTTGGTTGTCTGAGCAATTTTTTTTCTACCCTGTCTTCTAATTCACTGATTTGATCCTCAGCTTCTCTGATCTGCTGGCTATTCCTTCCACTGTACTCTTTATTTCTGCTATGTCATTCTTCCTTTCTGATTGATGTTTTTTTTTTTACTTCAAATTGGTTGATTTTCATTGTTTCTATATCTTTATTCATGCTGGTGTGCTTCCTCATAGACATTACTCTGAACTCTGCCTCTGATAACTTGCTTAACTCCATTTCATTTATCCCTTCTTCTGTTGAATTCTCTTGTTCTTTCATTTGGGGTTTGTTTCTTTGTTTTATTATTTTTGCTGTCTCAGTAGTTTTGGAGCCTGCTAAATTTTCCCTTTGCGTGTCAATGTTCTGCTGATTGTGCTTTCTTCTGCTGGGTTTGGATGAGTATGGAAGGGTCCATGTTATACATCAATGTCTTTTCTTAATTTCCTGGGTAGAGTAGCAAGTCAAGCAAAGATTCAATTATCCCAGGGCTTTTGCCTACAGACTGACTATTAGTCTTTGTTACTTAATGAGCCTCAGGTTGTAGCCCTGAACTGAATAAAAAAATCTCACAGGTGGGCAGGGTAAAAGGATTGCCAATTTGTGGGGCAATTGCTTTCCCCTGGGATAAAGTTGCTTTGAGAAGAAAATGGTTTCTGCAGTGTGCGTTAATAGCTCAGTGCAGGGACCCAAGCCCCATCCCTCACAGCTCAGACCCAAGCACCATGACACCCAACATTGAGAGTCAGGTCCAAGCCTCAAAGCCTTCACAATCTCATCTCTGCCTACTGACTTGCTGGTAGTCTCTAGCTGTTAATGATCCTCAGGTTGCCATTCCCAGGGGGCTAAGTGGTGTTAAATTCCCCAAAGAGGAGCAGTTGCTTCTCTCCCAGGCTAAAGCTGCTCTGATGTGAAGGGGTTTCTTCAAGAATATGGCTACTGCCTTGTAGGGGAGTGACTCAGCATAGAGCTGTTGATGGCCTCCTTCCCAGCCCTCTCCCCAGTGCTATGGACCCCCAACTCTCCTCACATAGCTCCAGTCCAGTCTGCCCTCCCTCTGCTAGAGTCCAAAGTGAGTGGCTGTAGCTGTAATTTAGTGCACTGGCCCTTCAGGTAAGTGCCAGTGTTTCCCATGCCTCTCTGCCATACAAAACCTCTGTTCTGGTGATTTTCTCAGCCAGGTGTCATGTGGGCGCCTCTCCCTGTTCCACCACTTTGTGCTGTGGAGCTGCCTTGGGGGTTTAATCCCTGACTTCTCTGAGGGAACTGCTCACATCTAAAACAGCTCTCAGATGCTGCCTGTGGGCACCCTGCCAGCACTCTCTTGCCTCTGCAGCTCCTACCAGTCTTGATTTGGGATCTTCTTTATGTCCCTGGCTATAAGGCTTCTCTCCAGCTGCTCTTCAGTTGGTTTTTCAGATGACTTGTCTTTATTTTAGTTGTCATTCCAGTTTGGTCCTGGGAGACGGTCTGTGTAACTTCCATTCACTTCACCATCATTTTCCCACCTCTAGATTTCATGATTGCATTAGAGTTGAATTTGAGAAAATTTTTCATCCCAGCATTTTAAGACCTGAATTTTAATCCTCATGCAGGTAAGGCAAATGATGCCTTCATACTCAGAAGAGAACATTTTAGATAGCCCAAAACTATCTCAACTTCCCCATGCTGCCCTTATCAGAGTTCAGACCTACTTCCCTTTTTATAAAGCAGCATGATCTCCAGTATATTTTACTTCTTCAGAAGTGTGGGTGAACCTATTAAAATAATTATGAAATCACTTATATGATTAAACAGTTATTTTTACTTATTAATGCCATACACCAAGGCTGATAATCAGTGTTTCAAGCTTCTAAAAATGTCATATCCTCATACTTTTGTATGTCACCTGAAATAATAAAGTAAATAAATAATAAATAAAGTAAACTTATATTCATAGAGCAGATTTTAAGTAATGCTCACTGAAAACAAATCCACAGTTTGAAGTAGAAATAAGAAATGGTGGCATATTTCCATGTGTATGCAGAAATAATATGCAGAGGCATATGTCAGCAGATGAAGAGTAGGCTTTAATCCCACCCAATTCTTGCTAGAAGTGTCCTGTCCACAAAGGCAAACAACTAAAATTATACAGCTGGTGCTAACCTCACAAGGAGCTTAGAGTCCTGTATCCCAGTTGTGAAAGAACGATACTAATGCTCTCAGAAGTCCTTGTTTCTGCCATGTCACCTTGAATGTGCCTACAATCCAGTAACACCCCACAATACAATTTTATCTCAAATTAAAACTAACTGTTAATATAAAACTATGATCAGTCACATGCATCATGATATAATAAAAGCTACTGTTTTAGGTACTATAGGTTTTATATGCATTACATCATTTAATC
Source organism: Molossus molossus (assembly GCF_014108415.1). Classification (NCBI taxonomy): domain Eukaryota; kingdom Metazoa; phylum Chordata; class Mammalia; order Chiroptera; family Molossidae; genus Molossus; species Molossus molossus. The sequence goes on from NW_023425355.1 coordinate 54,046,084, forward strand.
CTCACAGAAGCTCTTTGACCGAGGCACCATTCTTGCCATTTTTGTAGCTAAACAAGCTGAAAAATTTGGCCAAGGTCACACTGGTAATAAATTTTCCCCACAAGAATATAAGCTCCACGAAACAAGCCAAGCAGAGAAAGACAAATATCATATTATCTCACTTATTTGTGGAATATAATAAACAAAACAAACTGAAGAACAAAATCGACCCAGAGACATGGAGGTGGGGTACAGACTGACAAGCCTCAGAGGAGGGGGGCTGTTTGGGGTGGAGTGATAAACCACATAACTTACATGCATGTATGCATGACTAATGAACATAGACAACAAAGCTGGGAATGAGGTGGGGGAATGGGGAGGAGGGTGTCAATGGGGGGAAAAGGAGAATCATCTGTAACAAAAACAAATCAATAAAAAAAAATGGCAAACTAGAAAAAAGAAAAAAAGAATATAAGTTCCATCCACAAGGGCAGGGATTTATGTCTGCCTTGCTTACTGCCATATTCCCAGCATCAAGCATGATGATTGGTACTGAGCAAATGCTCAAGCAAATATTTGGTGGAGTTGGAGTCCAACCAAAGCAGTCTTCTTCTAGATTATACTTACTTACTAAACACACTGCCTCCATTGTCTCTATCCTTTCATTTAAGTTTTTATAATCTCTCAACTGAACACAACAGTTCTCCTAACTGCTCATCTTCACTGCTATTCCTACACCTCCCAAATGTTGTAATCTTCCTGATATAATACTTAAGCTTAGTGGCACCCATAACTGAACAGTCTTCCAGATGCCCAGGCACTGCTTGGTCATCATTGAGGCATTTCCGGTAGTTCCAGGTTCAGACCCTAGGTCTGACATTTGCTACTTTGCGATATTGGTCAAGTTATGTTACTTCTCTGAGCTTCATATATATATATATATATATATATATATATATATATATATATATATATATATATTTATATATATATATTTATCTTTGAAATGGGAGTCACATGAAAAATTACTTGCTTTCTCTGAGACTCAGTTTCTTGTTTATCTTCCAAGATAAAATCTTCTAGCTTGCAAGCCTTCATGACTAACAGACAGGTATCCCATCCCTAATTGCTTACCTCCTCTTACAAAAGTCCTGTTTTGAGAATTTGCTAGACCTTCCAGTTACTAAGGAATCTGCCTGCATTTCCCACATATGCAGAATTCAATGAATTCTTATCTCTTTTGAAGAGTCATTCCTACTATTTCTGCCTTTGTCCCTAAGTCCTTTTATGCTTAAGATCTAAAAATGAAAGAATGAGCATGATGTCTTCTGCCAGGGAATTTGATAATCAGAGTTGGAAACTATGAATAGTAAGTATTTGAGAAATACTAGCTATATAAACTCGTTAGCTTGTTGATAGGAGCTAGAAGCACTCCTATGAATAATTCCTATATACTTACTTTTTTCATGTTTTCCTTTTTTTTTTGAAAGGAAAGACTCCACTAAAATTAGAAAACTAATGGCCCTTGTGTTATAGCCAGAAATATTCCACTCATTTTCTTCTTGGGTCCTTCCATTTTCATGAGTTAACACAATGGGGCTTCAGAAAAATAGTGCCATTCTTGTAGATGAACATCATGCTGTTGTCCCGGAATCTTATGAGCAACCAGCCTTATAGGTGCTGCCACTTGAGTGCCAGAGTATTTATTACTTAATTGTTGTCATCCTGGAAGTGTAGGGGTAAGAAATTAAGTATTCTGCCAAATTATCCTGTCCTTGACTATTCTCTTCAGCATTTTTGTCAATAACTTGGATAGTGCTATCTAAGGCAGGCTGATCAAAGTTATAGATGATACAAAACTGGAGTGACAGCTAATAAGTTCATTAACCAAATCAAGATTTAAAAGTCTGGGTTAAAACTCTGAGGACATTTTAAAAACTTAAAGGTACCCAAAATAAAAAAAAAAAAAAGGTGTTCAGGTACAAAAAATTAACAGTACATATCCAAGGTTGGGTGAAGCCTAGCTTGGCAGATATTCCTTGACAAAATAACTGGGATATAAATTCAAGACCACAAAGTAAGAGTAGATGTCCTTGAATTCTACAATTAATTGGTTTAAAATATCAATGAATCAATGTCATCCTAGGCTATACTAATAAATATATGATGTCTAGTTCAAAATGGGCAGTGGGGAGCATCAGTTCACTGTCTATTGGAGAAGTACAACCTCACTTACTGTGTGGTACTGAGTACTAGACAGCAGACTCTAAGGGTGACATTTAACAAATTGAAACACATCAAGAGAAAGATGGCCAGAGTGTTGACGACCTGGGATCTAAGACATACATCTGAAGTGCTAGAGATAATTATGCTGAAGAAGAAAAGACACAGACAGGTGGGACATATATCTCCAGATGTTTAAAGTCCTGCCATTAGAAGAGCGAGTAGATATTTTTTGTGAGCTTCAGATGTAAAGGTGGTGAAAGTTTAGAGAGACCATCATGAGAAGTGTTCAAGAGGAGATGAAATGCCCACCTGTCAATCAAACTATAGAGGGGATTTTCACGCTAATTCAGAGACTGAAGCAGTTAAACCAGGACATTAAACCCAATATTGGATATCTGATGCTCAGGAATTCAAGCAGAATGGGAAATAAAAAAAATGTCTTTCTGTCTAATTGTTCATTATTGGTGTAAAAGAATGCCATCTATTTCTGGATGTTAATTTTATATCCTGCTACTTTACCAAATTCATTTATTAAATCTGGTAGACTTTTTATGGGGTCTTTAGGGTTTTCTACGTACAATATCATGTCATCAGCTAATAATGACAGTGGTGGAAGTCCAACTGGTACCCTTACAAACTAGCCTGTGAGTTTGGCCTCAGCAGGGTAGGGAACTTCCAGTTTCCAACTTCTCTCATCATCTCTGAGTACATTACTTTCACAAACAGCAACAGAATCATCCCCATGTCACATTCCTAGTCCTCACACTACTCCCCAAGGCTTTTACCCAAAAGGATTTGTACAGTCACACCTTGAAGATATTGCAAGTTTGTTTTCAGACCACAGCAATAAAGTGAGTATTGCAACAAAGCTATAATCTTGTTGCTGGTGGAGAGTTTTGCGTTCAACTTGTCAAAAATACACCTTGTTAAAACACTTTTCAATGAAGCGAAGTGTAATAAAACAAGGTGTGCCTGTACTTTCTTTCATGGAATCCAATCTACGAATATTTCTGACTCTAATACTGATGGTATTATTATAACTAGAGTAGCAAAGTGATATGTAAATGCAATAACTATCTGCAGGATGGACAAGTTCAGGGAGAGTTTTTAGAGAAAATTACATTACAAGCAGGCAGCCAATAGTGCAGTCCCTGCTCCCTGAAACTGATTAGGTTACAGTCCAATTACATCATATATCTGATCACTGCATACATTGTGGCAACATATTGGGATCAGGAAACCCTTCAATTCGGGGAAGTGGAGTATTCCTCTCAGTGCTTGATCCACTCGTAATGGGATCTCAGAGCAGAAATAAGGCAAAGGCAGCTATTAAAATAATAACTCTGTTCATTAAGAGCTAAGGTATTCACTGGCAAATGTGTTATGTCATTACAATACATCAGGAAATACAGTAAGAGACTACAAATGGCAAAATCTTTTTCTAAAGACACATAACTGGATTGTAAGTTCAAATAGCAAATATGCATTGAGGGCCAAGATAATTGGTCATTTATCTTCTCCTTATAAAAACAAAGGTTTATTTGCCCTCTGAATGGGCCAATAAAATTAAATTGGCACCCTGTGGTGTGTGCTGAATACGTAATAAAAAATCTGAAGCAGTAGAAACAAAAACAAAAAAGAGGAGAAAAGCCAAAGTAGAAAATTCTGAACAGTGTAGAAAAAAAACTATGTAGGAAAAAAATGCAGTTACAAGTAATACCTCCTCACTGTGTAGCAGATCCCAGAGCAGTCACCTCTGCTTCGGAAAGCTGAGAGTCATCAAGTGGCTTCACAGTTCCTCAAAAGCATAGGCTGCTTGGCTTTGGGGTAGACCCAGAAGAGGGGAGGAAGAGAGGGATCAGGGCAGGGCCAGAAAGTAGGTGACTCTACACCGAAAAGGAATCACAAAATTTTGAAATTTTGAAACCAAAAGCAGTACTCATGGAAAGGAATGTTTTGTGGAACTCAAAATGTCTTTTAAAGTATATTCCCTGTAATCCTTCCAAAGCTGCTCATGCTGGTATCTTCAGAGAAGAATAACAATAAAACATCACAATACATAAGTATATAGTTATCCAACCACCAGAAAAAAAAGCCAGTGCCTGCTAACTGATGAATATGAAGCACAGTAAATAAAAAATAAAAATTCCCCCTGATATCTAATTTTGATGGCCAGATATATAAATATCTGTTTAATGAGTGACAGCACATTGATAATACTTTTCTGTATTAGCTGGATAGATGAAAGAGAAAGAAAATTGTGTTCTCATTTAATTATTTTTGCATCAAATATATTTACATGCTCTATTCAGAGAAATTATTAATTATGCACAAAATAATTTTGACTTAGAAATCTCAGAACACTTTATAGAAATTCATTGTATAGAATAATTCAGGTGGTCAAGATGAATAAGGAAAAAGATAGGGACGCAGAATGAATCCCAAAAAACACTTCCTTTAAAATGTCTTACAGTTTGAGGTTCTTAGTGAAGATGGAACTATCCATAGGTCATCTCTCTGCCTTCAACCAGGAATACCAGAAAGCCTTCCTGAACAAATTAAGTGTGTCTGTTTTTCCAGAGAGGAGAATTATTTCATTTTTTCTAAGGGCCTCTCCTAGTATATTTAACCTTTTTACAGACCAAAAGACCCTTTCACAGTTAAAGGAAATCTATGTTATGTTTCTTCTCTGTCTCTCCCAGGTACCTGACAAAGGACCCTTCACTTGGTGTGCCCTCAAATGACATTACTGCCTGGCCAACACATGTTCATCACGCCCACACCACTCTGGAGCTGAGACTCCTTAGGGACAGATGAAAACCAACATGAGAAGGGACATTAGCCAATATGGGAGCCTCAAGGGTGAACGGTAGTAAAGCATAGTCATAGAGTCACTGCGTCTATAGCATTGCTTTGGGGAGCCTAGATTCCATAAAGATTGATCTTTAACTAACTGCATCAGAGGTTTCATTTAACAGTCAAAAAAGCCAACTAGGACTATATTATGCAAAGAAACAAAAATCACAAACAATAATATAAAATTAAATGCTCATAATGACTAATTACTGGGACATTTGACTGCTTTTTCCCCCAGAGAGGGCATCTTCTATATGATTTCTGGATCATTTAATCAAGTGCAGTTGTGATTATTATTACTCTTATAATAATAAGGTTTTTACGTGAATTTATATTTTTACATGTTTTTTATTCATTATGGCTAATCCACAAAACATGACTTTAGGGTATAAAAATACTGTCTTGGTCAGTATGCTGTCGAAAAGTGAGAACTCAAGAAAAGGTAAAGGTCATAGACTGAGTCAGCAATGACATAGAAAACAGAACTGGAAAATTCTGCTTTCCAGTACCAATTTATATAATCAGCTCATTAAAGTTTTATACTCTGAACGATATATTGAGCCTGACACAAAACTAACAGAACATGTGTTGTGTTCTCCTGACTTTCCAAAATCTTCTCAACCACAGGAAAAGTTCACATTTATATTCATGAGGCAAGCAGTCCACAGATTGGTTGAGGCATGCTACAGTCAAATGTCAAAATGGGGGCTCAGACCAAATGTTGCTGGCACTTAGAGAAATAATAGGCCTCTTAAGGGATAAAATGGTCACTAAAAGCTCCATGCAGGAGGTAGCTTCAGGCATGTTTTGAAAGGGGGGCAAGCATTGGAATGGTAGAGATTTGGGAAATGGCATTCTAGGATGGGGATACAGTATGAACAAATACTTAGCAGGAGCAATGTATAAGAAGCATTTTGAGCATAGAAAGACCAACTAGGTTGGTGCAGAAAGTTCCTACTGGAGAATTGTTAAGAGACAATATTGGATAGATTATATACCCTAATGATGGAGGACCATTGGGTAGAAAACAAATATGCACTATTTATGGAGCACCTACTATGTACAGCTTTGTACATCATTTTTTCCTAATGTGAATTTCAGGCTGAAAGGTTTAGCCTATATCTGACAGACAATAGGGAGCTGAGGGCCCAGTCACTGGGTCCCAATACCTATAATAAGACAGAATGTGTGCTTAGTTGCCTCACTCACATATCCTTGGCCAACCTCTAAGGATTTACAGGAGTGTTTTTTGGTTGTTGTTGTTGTTGTATTTATGATAAAATACACAGCTTCTCTAAAAAAAAAAAAAAAAAAAAGAAAGAAAAAGAAAAAAAAAAACGCCATTGTTATCTGAAAATATAAAACTTTTACTTTTGCATATCATTTCACAAAGAAAATTAGAGGCATAATTTCTCTTCCTCTTGAAACAAACAGACAACTCTGACATGGTCAAATGTATTCACTGGCGGCACATAAAAGCTAAAAGTTTAATAACTGAGCAGCAAAGTGCTAGAGGGGACTGCTTTGTCTAAAGCTGAAATTGCATTCTATGAGGTACACATGTTTACTTCACTCTAGCTATTTCTACCTATTTTTAGTTATATTCTTCCCTGCAAGTTAAGCACTTTGGGAGACACAGTGTTACTTTAAAACCACTGAAGAATCATCTGCAATATCCATGGAAGAGGACTCAGTTGTTCTGTGTTGTTGCAAGACATTAAAGTAGGGATCCGCTGGAATCACCCTTTGCATCACTGGTTTTCAGAATGCAAATGGATTGAGTTCTAAAAGAAGATGTGTAATCTGGCTGGCATACAGGTGGCCTGGGTAGCAGAGCTGTCCATTATAGCACATATACTCCAGGCTAAAACTGAAGGACTGTACAACACTGAATCTAACCCCATGGCATGCTCATGCTTCCATGGGAAAATACACTCAGTCCCAACTCGAAAACTCAGTAACACATGTTCCCTAATCACTTCCATCTCAGATAGTGGAAACAAAGATTCCTCCAGTTCCCATTCCCAGGTGGCAATTCAATGGGACACCAGCTGCATGGAGGTAGGGTAAATTAATATGGAGGGTAGGAGGGTCAAGGGAGAAGGGATGGATTGGGAAAACAAAAGTAGGAATAAGATGGTACTCCTCCAGGAGGAGACAAACAGTGAGAAGATAATAGTTGTAGACATAACTAGTGCTAGACTTGGGACAGGGCATGGACCAACAATGGTGTAAAGTGGTAAAGAAATACATTTTATTTAATGACTCACAACACACATATTTGATAATCAATTCAAAAGTTTTATGAAACAATATTTACTTACTACATGGATATACTTTGGCATTTTTCTATTTTATTTTATTTATTTTTAAAGGCCAAATCATGACTACTATATTGATTTTATAACCCACTAGTTGGGGAAGGAGGATTAGTTTTCCCTTATATTTCCCTTTCTCCCTTATCAGTCATAGACTGTGACCTAGAATAAGTCAAAAGTGAGGTTGAAAAAACAGGGGCTACAATAAGCATGGTAAAGGTAAGGTCCAGGTAGTACACGAGGAAAAGAAAAAAGTGGGGAAGAAAGGTGAGGTCTTGCTATCTCTGGGCCAGCTATGAATGTCATATGAAAGGAAACTTAGCCTTGTCATGAAGGTGGTGCTGAAAGCAAAGAAGGAAGCCCCTGCTCCTCCCGAAGCCAAAGCCAAAGCAAAGGCTTTGAAGGTAAAGAAAGCAGTGTTAAAAGGCATCCACAGCCATGCACACAAAACAAAGATCCACCTGTCACCAACCTTCTGATGGCTGAAGACACTGAGGTTCCAAAAGCAGCCTAAATATCTTCAGAAAAGCACCCCCAGAAGAAACAAGCTTGATCACTATGCCATCATCAAGTTCCCCCTGACTATTGAGTTAGCCATGAAGAAGATAGAAGACTACAGTACACGTGTGTTCATTGTGTAGGTCAAGGCCAACAAGCACCAGATCAACCAGGCTTTAAAGAAGCTCCATGACACTGATGTGGCCAAGTCAGCACCCTGATCAGGCCGCATGGAGAGAAGAAGTCATGTGTTTGACTGGCTCCCAACTATGATGCTTTGGATGTTGCCAGCAAAATTAGAATCATCTAAACTAAGTTCAGCTGGATAATTCTAAATATAAAAATTTTACACTGTAAAAGAACAGAAAAGGATCTTAAGAGTAGAACTGTACCTTTCCACCCTCTGGCACAGTACTAGATAGTGTTCAATAAGTATTTCATAAAAAAAATATCTGCTGAGTTGATACACATAAGTTAAAGACTGAACATTTATGACTGATCAAAACAGTGAAGATGGGAACCTGCCTTTGGCAAATAACAATGTTGACAGGGTTTGTTACCTCCCCTTTGTCTCTGCTCTAATAGCACCGAGCACTGCCTTCAGATGGCAAAAGGCCCCCATTCTGTGTGCCCCCAAATAGAGTCACTCTTGTAGAAGACAATGAAAGACTCAGATCATTTCTGACCCCTACTACCCAGCCCTCAACATTTATGACCTGTGTCATTTTCCCTCAGTACCTGGTTCTCAGAATTAATCTAACAAACCAGTCCATACTGCAGTAGTCATGAGTAATACTGATAACACATTTCCCTTCCAGGCCACATTTGTCATTTAACAGGGAATTTCACCACCCTAGCCTATAGAGGTGGGTGTGTAAAACCTAGTAGTAATCAATGAAGAAGACAAATGAAGACAGTAAGACTTTCTAGGGGCCATTAAACCGTACTACAAGGCAATTAGCTACTCTGCCTAATTAGTGGCAATTTCCACTATTATAAAAGGACCCTACCCCAAAGTATGAATGTTGCTAGTACAATATCTAAAACAGAGTGAGTACTGAATAAACGATGATTGAATTAAAATCTAAAATATTTACTTGGGTAGGCACAGGAGGAAACTTTAATAGGACCTACTAGACCAGCACTGTCTGTGATGATGGAAATGTACTATGCTGCACTGTCCAATACATGTGGCTACGGAGCACTTGATATGTGGATAGTGTAACTGAGAAACATAATCTTTACTTTTATTCTATTTCAAATAATTTTAACTCAGATAACCACATATGGCTAGTGGCTACCAGATGGGACAATACAGGTCTAGAGAGTCATGAGACATGGGAAACACATTTAAAGCGAGTGCCTATCTCTTGTTAAAAAGCTGGGCCTTTTTCTAAATTAGCCCCAAGACCTGAAATTCCTCTTCCAAGTGATGCCCTTCTGTTTTAGTGGAAAAGGGTATGGGGGATTTTAGGGGCTTCTTTCAGAAGGTTTTGTTCCAGATTCAAACTAGAGTACCTTTAAAATAGAGAGTAGCTGGGCCCTGCAATGTCCTGCAAGAGCCATTGAATGTAAGCCCTATACTTGACAAGACAAATACCTCTGACTGGACTTCCTTGACACAAAGTTTTACACTAACCTAGAATGTCCTCCTTAAACAAAGGTTGGGGATTTACTTTTAAAAATCAAACCAGTTGCCCTGCCACTGTGAATCTGTGGTTGAGCATCAACCCATGCACCAAGTGGTCACCAGTTTGATTCCCGTCCAGGGCACATGCCCGGGTTGTGGGCCCAATCCCCGGGAGTGGGGGAGCATGCAGGAGGCGGCCAATCGATGTTCTCTCTCATCATCAATGTTTCTATCTCTCTCTCTCCCTAAAATCAATAAAAAAATAAATAAAAAAAAACACATTGCTTCCCATCAGGATTGCATTGGGGGAATGGTATAAGGCTGCTGACAATTTTTTTGAAGTCTACTAGCAGGCAGGGAAGATGAGGACCATAGATCTCTAGAGCTCATCAGAAATCAATTATTCTATTTGTAAAATGGGTAAACCATTTGCTTCCTGACAACAAAGGGCAATGAATCTGCTTTTTGACCTTAGGTAATGACATATTCCTTGAGTTAAAGGGTAGAAATAAATAATTTCCTGATTCTTCTGGTGCTTCCTTCTTTACCAGAAAGCACTCCTCTGTCTCATCTAAGAATTTTCTTTCTTTTTACTTCCTCCCCATAATACTCAATGATAAATAGCAAAGATACATGAGAGCATGATGAGACCAGGAGAGAAGAAAATCATTCTAGTTATTTTTTTTCCTGAAATCTAGACCTGTGGACATATCTAAAGAACCAAAGTCAGTATTAAGAATCATTTGTATTGCCTAAATTGTGAATATGCTAATTTCCATGTGCTAAATTGCAAATATGCATTTGGAGCAGACTGAAGAACTCTAGCCAGAGTATTTATTACCTAATTGTCATTCTGGAAGTGTAGGGGTAAGGAATTAGGTACCCTGCCAAATGATTCTGCCCTTGAGTATTCTCTTCAGCATTTTTGTCAATAACTTGGATAGTGCTACCCAAGGCAGTCTGATCAAAGTTGTAGATGATACAAAACTGGAGTGACAGCTAATAAGTTCATTAACCAAATCAAGATTTAAAAGTCTGGGTTAAAACTCTGAGGACATTTTAAAAACATAAAAGGCATCCAAAATAAAATAGGGGTGTTCAGGTACAAAAAATTAATAGTACATATTGAAGGTTGGGTGAAGCCTGGCTTAGCAGATGTTCCTTGACAAAATAAATAGGATATAAATTGAAGACCTCAAAGTAAGAGTAGACGTCATGGAATTCCACAATGAGTTGGTAAAAAAAAAAAAAAAAAAAAAATCAATCAATCAATGAATCATGGCCATCCTAGGCTATACTGATAAATATACAATGTCTAGTTCAAAATGGGCAGTGGGAAGCATCAGTTCACTGTCTATTGGAGAGGTCCAACCTCACTTACAGTGTGGTTCTGAGTACTAGACACCAGACTCTAAGAGTGACATTTAACAAACTGAAACACATCAAGAAAAAGATGGCCAGAGTGTTGAAGACCTGGGATCTAAGACATACATCGGAAGAGCTAGGGGTAATTATGCTGAAGAAGAGAAGGCACAGACAGGTGGGACATATATCTCCAGATGTTTAAAGTCCTGCCATTAGAAGAGGGAGTAGACATTTTTTTGTGAGCTTCAGATGTAAAGATGGTTAAAGTTCAGAGAGGCCAATTTGCCCTCCATATTATAAAGATATTTCTAATAATTAGACATGTCCAAAAGTAGAATGTACTGCTTTGGGAACCAATAAATTCACCATCAATGAGAAGTGTTCAAGAGGAGATGAAATGCCCACCTGTTAATCAAACTATAGAGGGGATTTTCACACTAATTTAGAGGCTGAAGCAGATAACCTAGGACATTGCACCCAATATTAGGTATTTGATGCTAAGGCATTCAAGATGAATGGGAAATAAAAGCATGTCTTCCTGACCGACAATGGACATTATGTTTATATGCTTTTTTAAATTATGAAATATTTCAAGTATACATAAAATAAGGTAACAAACAATCAATAATTAGCTTTTAAGAATAATTTTTGGTCCAGCCCATGTGGCTCAGTGGTAGAGCGTCGGCCCATGCACCAAGAAGTCACAGGTTCGATTCCCACTCAGGACACATGCCCAGGTTGTGGGCCCAATCACCAGTGGGGGGCATGCAGGAGGCAGCCAAATGACGTTCTCACTCATGTTTCTATCTCTCGCTCCCTCTCATGGCCTCTCTCTCTAAATCAATAAAGGGGGAAAAAAGGATAATTTTTGTTTAGGGGCCCAACTCACCCACACTTCCCAGCAATGAGCTGCAAAAAAAAAAAAAAAAAATTTTGATTGCTTTCAAGCATCATTCACAGTAGCCAATAACATGGAAACTACCTAAGTGTCCTCCAATGGATGTTTAAATAAAGAAGATGTGGTACATATATACAATGAAATACTACTCAGCCATAAGAAAAGAAGCTTTGGATAGTATGGGCATTTTAATGATGTTAATTCTTCCTATCCATGAACACAGTATACGCTTCCATGTATTTGTATCTTTTTCAGTTTCTTCAGTGTCATAATTTTCTTAGTACAGGTCTTTTACACACTTGGTTAAATTTATTCCTAGGTATTTTATTATTTTTAAATCAATTGTGACTGGATATTTTTTGTGCTTGTTTCATTTCTGATACTACATTATTGGTGTATAAAAAGGCAACTGATTTCTGGGTATTTATTTTGTATCCTGCTACTCTACTAAATTCACTCATTAGATATAGTTATTTATTTATTTATTTATTTATTTATTCATGGAATCTTTTTATTGTTATTTTATTAATTTATTTTTGTTACAGATGTTTCTTCTTCTTCCCCCTAGACACCCTCCTCACCATCTTGTCCCCCACCTCCCAGCATTGTTGTCTATGTCAATTAGTTATGCATATATGCATAAAAGTTCTTGGGTTTATCTCATACATCCCCTCTGTCCCCTCTTCTGAGGTCTGTCAGTCTGAACCATACTTTTATCTATGTGTCTAGGTCTTTTTTGTTCATCACCTTATTTTGTTAATTATTTTGCACAAATAAGTGAGATCATGTGGTATTTGTCTTTCTCTGATGGGCTTTATTGTTGAATGTATTACAGATGTCCCCCCTTTTTTCCCTCATTGACCCCCTCCTTCCATCTCCCACCCTCTTCTTGCCTTCCCCACACTATTGTCTGTGTCCATTGGTTACACATACATGCAATAAGTTTTTTGCTATAACTCTTCCTGCCCTCCTTCTCCCCTTCCCTTTGAGGTTCATCAGTCTAATGAACAATTTGTACTTTTTAATTCTTTTACCTTTTTTCACCCATGCCCCCAGCCCCCTACCATCTGGCAATCAACAAAAAGTTCTCTGTATCTATGAGTCTGTTTCTGTTCTGCTTGCTTATTTTGTTTATAGATTCAATTGTTGATAGATATGTATTTATTCCCATTTTATTGTTCATATTTTTGCTCTTCTTCTTCCTCAAGAAGATCTGTCAACATTTCATATAATACTGATTTGGTGGTGATAAATACCTTTACCTTTTTCTTGTCTGGAAAACTTTTTAGATGTGCATTGATTCTAAACTATAACTTTGCAGGACAGAGTAAACTAGGTGGCAAGCTGTTGCTTTTCATTCATCACGTTGAATACCTCTGTCCACTCTTTTCTTGCCTGCAAAGTTTCTTTTGAGAAATCAGTCTTACAGTCTTATCGGAGCTCCCTTGTAGGTAACTAACTGCTTTTCTCTTGCTGCTTTTAAGATTTTTTGTCTTTAACCTTTTGCATTTTTTTTAATCCTCACCTGGGGACATTTTTTGTTCAGATATAGTGGGAGGGAGAGAGAAGGAGAGAGAGAGAGAGAGAGAGAGAGAGAGAGAGAGAGAGAGAGAGAGAGACATTGATGTGAAAGGAACACATCAAGTGGCTGCCACCTGCATAACCCAACCAGGGCTGGGGACAAACTGCAACCAAGGTACGTGCCCTTAGCGGGAACCGAACCCTGGTCTCTCTGGACCACAGACCCACACTCTAACCACTGAGCCAAACCAGGCAGAGCAACCTTTTGCATTTTGATGATGATGTGTCATGGTGTGGACCTCTTTAGGTTCATCTTGTTTGGTACTCTCTGTGTTTCCTGGACTTGTATGCCTGTTTCCTTCACCAAGTTAAGGAGTTTTTTGTCATTATTTTTTCCAATAGGTTTTCAATTTCTTGCTCTCTCTTTTCTTCTGGCACCCCATGATGTGAATGTTGGTATGCTTGAGGTTGTCCCAGAGGCTCCTTATAGTATCCTCATTTGTTTGGATATTTTGTTCTGATTAGGTGTTTTTTGCTTCCTATATTCCAAATCAATGGTTTTCTTCTTAGCTTCACCTGCTCTACTATTGATTCCTTGTAAATTATTCTTTATTTCAGTTATTGCATCCTTCATTTCTGACTGGTCCTTTTTATGTTCTTGATTTTCTCACTAAGTTTCTTGAAATTCTTACTAAGTTCATAAAGCATCCTTATAACCAGTGTTTTGAACTCTGCATCTGTTAGATTGCTTATCTCCATTTTGTTTAGTTCTTTTCCTGTAATTTTGTTCTGTTCTTTTATTTAGGACATCTTTCTTTGTCTCTTCATTTTGGCTGTATCCCTGTGTTTGTTTCTACGTATTAGGTAGAATTGCTATTTCTCGTAGGCTTCCTAGGTGGCCTATTGTAGTAAGTGTCCTATAGGGTCCAGAGACACAGCCTCCCTGGTCACCCCAGCTGGGCCCTTTTGGTGCACCCCTTGTTTGGACTGTCTACCCTTCTGTTGTAACTAAGTCTTGATTGCTGTTGGCATGTCAATGGGAGAGATTATTCAGGCTGATCAGCTGCAAGGACTGGCTGTGCCCACTAACCACTGACCTTTGACCACTTTGGAGAATCAGCTGGGCAGAGCCCACTACACATAGCAATACATACCTCAGCAGGGCTCTGCTACCCACTGAGTCCATTCTTTGAATGTGTCGCTTGTGGAGGTTGTAGGGTGGTGGTGCTTCAATGTGGTTTAAAGCTGTCCAGTGGGTGCAGTGGCTCTGAGGCAAGGTCAGCCTCTCCCTGTGCTACCTGGGACCACCAGGCATAAGCTACAAAGCCATCTATAGGTGATTGCTTTTTATGCTGGTTTTGGAAGTGCCCAGGCAAAGCCACACTGTGAACCAAGGCTGGCTGCTCCTAGTGCTGGCCTGGGGCCACTCAATGAGAGGTATGAGGCTCTCTGAGGCCAGGTGCTGTTTGAGAGAATTTAGGAAAATCTGAAGCGTAAACCGAGATAGGCCAATCCTATGGTAAAGCCACTGGAAACAGCTTGAATGGGCCTGAAAGTTGGGTGGGGCAGGGCCCCAGGAAATCACCTGAGTGAGGCTAATGGTGTAAGCCAGGTTGCTGGATTCAGATATGGCACACCTCTCACTGTCCTGTCGGGGAAGGGCTCACCATAGGAACAACAGCCTCCTTCAGAATGTCTGTCCGGGACAAAGCTGCCCCTCCAGCTCTTTCCACGATGCCAAACAACTCAGTTCTTCCTTGTTTGTCTCTGGTGCCTTTCAAGCTGCCTCCCCCATGCTGGAACCTGAAGGAAGTGGGTTTGAGTAAGTCCGTGTGTGAGTCCTTTAAGAGCAACTGCCTGGGACTCCCGCAGCTTCAGCCTCCTCAGCTTTAATTCCTGCTGATGTTTACAGCCCAAAGTTATGGGGACTTCTCTTCCTGATACAGGAACCCTGAGCTGGGCACCTGGTGTGGGATGGGGACCCCTCACTCCTCAGAGAAAACTTTCCTAGCCCTCCTGATTTTTATCCACCACAAGTGGGTGTGGGACCAACCTGTCTGCACATCTCCTCCTTCTACCAGTCTCAATGTGGCTTCTTCTTTAATTTTGTAATTGTATTACTTCCACTCAGCTTGATTTCAGGCAGTTCTGAATGATGGTTGTTATGTAGTTTAGTTGTAATTTTTATGTGGTTGTGGTTGGAGCCAAGTACCACATTTACCTACGCTGCCATCTTGACCGGAAGGCCTCCAAAATGGATTAAAGATTTAAATGTTATATTTGAATACCATAAAAGCCCTAGGAAAAAAAAAAACTTAGACAGTAAAATCTCTGACATTTCTCATAGCAATATTTTATCTGATATATCTCCTTGGGCAAGGGAAAAAGAAGAAAATATGAACAAATGGGACTACATCAAAAGAAATAGTTTTGCACAGCAAAGAAGACCATCAACAAAATGAAAAGACAGCCCACTGAATGGTAGAAAATATTTGCTGATACATCTGATAAGAGATTATCACCTAAAATTTGTAAAGAACTTAGAAAATCCAACACCAAAAAAAGCACACAATTCAATTAAAATGGGCAAAGGATCAGAATAAACACTTCTACAAAGAAGACATATAGATGACCAATAGACATATTAAAAGATGCTGAACATCATCATCAGAGAAATGCAAAATAAAACCACAATGAGATATCATCTCATACCTGTCAGAATGGCTATCATCAATAAATCAACACCCAACAAGTGTTTGTGAGGATGTGGAGGAAATGGAATCCTTGTGCACTGTTGGTGAAAATGCAGATTGGTGTAGCCATTGTGCAAAGCAATATAGAGGTACCTCAAAAAATTAAAAATGGAACTGCCCTGTGACCCAGCAATTCCTCTTCTGGGAATTTGTCTGAAGAAACCTGAAACACTAATTTGAAAGAATATATGTTTATTGCAGTGTCATTTACAATAGCCAAGATCTGGAAGCAGCCCAAGTGTCCATCAGTAGATGAGTGGATAAAACAGTTATGATACATTTACACAATGGAATACTACTTGGCCATAAAAAGGAAGAAAATTTTACCCTTTGTGTGGACTTGGAGAAAATTATGCTAAGTGAAATAAGCCAGTCAAAGAAAGACAAGTACTATATAATTTTATTCATATGTGGAATTTAATGAACAAGCTGAACTAATAAGAAAAACAGAAGCAGACTCATGGACAGCTCTGGTGAGGGGTGTTGGAGGGGTGAAGGAATTGAGTAAAAAAGAAAACAGAGAAAGAACTCATGGACACAGAAAACAGTATGGTGACTGCAGGGGGTTAGGAGGATGGGTGGAGGTAGAAGAGGGTGTATGGGAATAAATGGCAATGGAAAAAATAAAGAACATAAAAAAATTTAAACATAAAAAAAGTTAAAATGCTTTATATGTACTCATTCAGAAGTCTTGTTTCTACCCCAGTGATGAGCACTTTCATTTATTTACTATGTGTTCTCCCAGTATTTCCAGTGTTTGTTCTTCTGGTATTTTATTTCTTTATGCAAATAAAAATTCAAATGCATGTGTTTTTGTTTTGTTTTGTTTTGTTTTATACAAAATAGTAGCACCCTATTTTTTTTTAAAGGATGAGGTACTGACATTTTCAGTAGCATGTATGGATCTTGAGAGTATCATAATGAGCTAAATAAGTCAGGCAGGAAAGGACAAGAACCATATGACTTTACTTATATGTAGAATATAAAACAGAAAGCAACAAATGAACAAACAAAACTCAGAGACACTGACAATAGTGTGGTCGTTATCAGAGGGGAAGGCGAGTAGATGAAGGATGAAGAGAGTTAAATGTATGGTGACAGAAGGAGACTAGACTTTGGGTGATGGGCACACAATGCAATATACTGATGATGTATTATAGAATGGTACACTTGAAACTTCGGTAAAGTTATTAATCAATGTCATCTCAATAAATTTAATTAAAAATAAATAAACAATGCTAGCACCAAAAAATAAATTAAAAAAAAATGGCTTTCAAATGCTATATGGCATGATATCAAACTTGAAGCCCTGATCTGTCCATGAGAAATCTTAAGACTGATTCAAAGGCATCGCAAGGGTTTATTATTTTTCTGCCCAACTTTAGAAAGTGTTTCATGACTGTGACTGGATCACTGGATCAGTTAAGCTTTTCAATTAAGAATTGTACTAACTCCCATGTAAAATGAGTTGCAAGTCAAGACAGGCCCCTGACTACTTTAAATGAGTAATGGAGATACATGAGTGAATGGCAGAGACTGAGAGGAAGGACGATTCTGTTGAGTTATTGTTTTGAGGATGATTACTGGGAGTCCAGAACCAATAGTACTTACTGACACTCAGATAGTAGCTTTTATAATTTTTTAAATGAGTGTTTTAGCTATTATTTCCATTTATTCTCAGCAAGTGCCTGTGAGGTGGGTAGGGCAGGAATTAGTTCTGCTAGCATACAAATGACAGACAGACCTGAAACCCAGTGAAGTAACTCGCCTACATTCACACAAAAAATTAGGAACTGATCTATCTATCTATCTATCTATCTATCTATCTATCTAACCATTGCAGTACAAAAGCACTAAGAATTATTTTTTAAAATATTAATAGCAGATACCATTTATCAATTGAGCATAGACATATGAGAGTCATAATACACATTAATGCATTGTTGTATGTGTCATTTAATACACACAACAATGCTATGAGGTAGGTCTATTATCCTAGTGGTTACAGATATAAAAATGAGGTTTGGGGAGATTAAGTAACTAGCCCAACCCCAGTAATTTGACCTCAAAAATAAACTTCAAATCCCTCTACCTCCATTGCCACAACTCAAATTCAAACTACTATTATCTATCACATAGACTACAGAAACAGCATCCCAAATGTTCTCCCTGATTTCATTGTTGCCATTTCAAATCTACTGTCCATAGAGCAGCCAGATACCTATTTTTTCTTGATGTTTTAGAGAAATATTTATTTGAATAGTTTTACTATGTATACAATTTAATATAAAGATAATCATTATAGCATGTACAATATTATATTACAATACATGGTACAGTATAGTATTGGTTCAGTGTGCAATACTTACAGTATATATAATACATATAATATATACTCAAAATACATGGGGCTTTTTTTAATTAGCTTATCTTTTTAAATTGTTTTTCATTAAAGTATAGTAGACATAACAATATTTTATTAGTTTTAGGTGTACAACATTAGTTTTTTCATTCAACATTTATATACCTTATGCTGTAATCACCATGAGTCTAGGAACCATGTGTCACTGTGCAACATTATTACAATATTATTGACTATATTTCTTGTACCACATTACACTTCCATAGCTTATTTACTTTATAACTGGAAAGCAAAACCACAATGAGATACCACCTACACCTGTCAGAATGGCTGTTATCAAAAAATGAAAATATAACAAGTGTTGGTGAGGATGTGGAGAAAAGGGAGATCTCATACATTAATGGTGAGATTGTAAATGGTGCAGCCACTATGGAAAACAGTCAAAAATTACAAATAGAATTACCATACTACCCAGAAATTTTACTCCTAGGTATTTATTGGAAGAAAACAAAAACACTAATTCAAAAAGATATATGCATTCCTATGTTCATTGTAGCATTATCTACAATAACCAAAATATGAACATAATCTAGGTGTCTACCAATAGACAATTAGATCAAGAAGGTGTGGTATCTATATATAATGGAATATTACTGAGCCATAAAAATAATGAAATCTTGACATTTGTGACAACATGGATGGACCTAGAGGATACTATACTAAGTGAAATAAATCTGACAGAGAAAGACAAATACCATATGATTTCACTTATATGTGGAATCTACAAAACAAAACAAAAACAGACTCATAAAAACAAAGAACAAACTTATGATTGGCAGAGGGGAGAGGAGTGGGGATGGATGATAAAGGTGAGGGGGAATAAGCAGTGCAAATTTATAAAATAAATAAGCCACAGAGATTTAGTGTACAGGTAAATTTTTTTTAAATATAAATAATTTCATGTAATACCCATAATCAAAATCCTTCCAAGATTTCTTCCCATGGTTCTTAGAATAAAATCTAAAGTCCTTACCAGTGTCCTACAAGGTCCTCCATGGTTGGGTCCCTGTCTCCTACTAGACTCATCATGCACCGTCCTCCTTACTGGCCACACTCCAGCCAGGCTAGTCTTTCAGTGCTTCAAATACATCAAATGCTGTCCTCCTTCAGAGAAGGACATAGTAATCACACATTGTATTACACATTGGTATGGTTGTTTTATTAATATTTTCTACCAATGCTAGATTGTAAACACCATTACGAAAGAGATCCTATCTGTTTTGCTCACTGCTGTATCTTAGCACCTAGACAGTGTTTGTCTCACAGTAGAACCTCAAAATTTTATTTCATTAATTAATATATTAATTAATGAAAAAGCAAAAAAATAAAAACTCATAAGGTCCACTACTTAACTTATTGTCTTGATATAAAAAAGCCTAACAAGTACACCCTTACCCCAACCTGTCATAGCACCCCTCCTGCCGTTTCTGACACTGCTATGGAAGAGTGCTTTGCACTTACAGTTACAAAATTGTTTTTCCAAAATACCTGTGTTCATATGCTATTACCTGCATTTGAAAGGCATTGTATTGAACTAGGATCAAATGCTGATAAGAGTGTTTTCTTTGCCAGCGTTGAGATACATGCCATGTAATTGCAAAAATAACTGGTTAGACTGCTGGAAGACAGTGTACTCCTGAGAGCTGAACAAAATGTTCAAGGGAATTAACTCAAAGATGGTAATTAAACCATGGAATCATCAGCTGTAGTATGGGGCTGACATCTTATTCTGACTGGTACATATAAGCATTCACCGCGGTTACTAGAATTCAAGACCAAAGCATGTTCAGGGGGATGGGGAGGATAATCTATATGAACCCAGGGAAGGCATGGACTGGCTACTACCCCAAATCCACACTGCCACCTCCATCCTTTATATAATTCTCTCTCTGCTGCATCCCCAGGTTAAACACAAATAGCCAATTTAAGGGCAAAGCCAGGGAAGTATATGCTTATATTATGGGCTTTGAAAAGTCCAAGATATTCAACCTTCTTAAGTTTCCTACACTAAAATAACTTCTTTGAGGTCTTCTAGAATGTATGCATTTCCATAATATTAAGGCCTTGTTGTCTGTTGAGAGGAAGTTATAAGGTAACCCTGTAGTTCTTGAATGAAGGGTGATGAGGTAGAAGGGAACATTGAGTGATAATTGCCCTACAAGGGCTATTTGACAATGTTTTGAGGGATTTAGGTTTTCACAACTGAGGAGTGGTGGTGGTGTTACTGGCATCTAATGGGTAGAGTCCAGGGATACTGATAAATATCCTGTGATATACAGGACAGTCTCCCACAACAAAGAATTATCCAACAAAAATGTCATTAGTGCCTGCGGAAGTTGAGAAACCCTGAGCTGACTCACTTGCAAAGGTTCATTTATTAGTCCATTGACAACTCATACACAGAGCATATTCTTGCAGTAATGAGATCTTGAATGAATAGATTTTGATCAGACTTTTGGAACAGAAAGGAGGAAGAGTAGTCAGAGAAGTAGCCAACAATAGATAAGGAAAAAGACTGGAAGCAGTAGAAGGTGAATAGAAAAGAGAGACCTCATATGCTATAGAGATAGAATTGATGAACCATCACAAAACAATGATATAGGGGAACGAGGCAGAAAGAGAAGGCAAAGATGACCCTTAAGACTCGAGCTTAAGTGATTGGAAGAAGAGTGACACATTAGGAAAAACAGGTAGAAGAGGAGCAGATCTGCGGGTGAGGGGAAATGGAGAAACAGTATGCTTAATGTGTGATGCCATGAAGGCCTCCAGGTGAGGCTGTTTTATGAGCAATTAGGAAGGTGGATCTGGAACTCAGGAGTGTGTCTGAAGCTAGAGGTTTCTACATGAAATTAACCCTGCTTGGAATATCCCAGGAGCTCCATAAATATTTATTTAATGGGGAAAAAAAAGTAAGAAGAAAAGAAGGCCAAGGACAAAGTCTCTGGGCACATATTCATCAAAGGAGTGGACCAAGAGGAAACTTAAAAGTAGCAGTTAGGGAGTTAGAACCAGTAGGATTTAGTGGTCTTGATACAGGAGGGGAGAGTTTAAAGGGGGATGATTTGGCCAACAATATCAAATGCTGCTCAGTAGTCAAGTTGAATGATGTCACTGAATAAAGTTAGACTTGGCAGTGAGCAGGTCATCATCAAACCTGAGAGAGCAGGTTCAGTAGAGTAATGGGGGCAGAAACTAAGTTGCAGATGTAGAGGGCTGCAAGGTCCTTATTATCCTATCATTACTGATGGTTGTAAACAAGGTGTTAGAATGAAAGTTTATAGTGGTGGCAGGGATTTAGGGGGCAGTGGAATCTTTTAGCAGAATTTTAGCCTGATGGGAAGAAGGCAGCATAGAGACACAAAAGGCACAAACCTGAATAGCTAATAGCCACTATGCATATCCTAAGTACATGAATTGTATTTTTAAGCTTCCTGTAAAATTGAGGTCATGTGGAATTAGAATTTGATGTATCATGTGGCACTCAAGAGACCCAATAGGTAAAGTTAGGTTTAATTTAAGAAACAGCTCCTAACCATCAGAGCTTCTTTCAAGGGAAGGGCTACTTGTGAGTACTGAATTCCTTTGTCACTGGAAGTATTCAAGGAGAGGTAATATGACCTCATGAGAAGTGGTTCCTGTAGTGAATGAGAAGTTGGATTAGACTGTTAGCGTCCAAATTTTTGGACTTCTCAGATGAGTAATACTGTAAGGAGGGAAAAAAGGTGAGTAAAATGTAGATTGATCTAGAGAGTTACCAACTTTAAAATTTTACTATGTGAGGTGAATTAGTTTTCTATTTACTATTCTAACAAACTACCATAAAATAAGAGACTTAAAAAACACAAGTTTATTATCTTCCAGTTTTTTTTGTTTTGGTACGTGCCACTAGCGGGAACCAAACCCAGGACTCTCTGGTCCGCAGGCCGATGCTCCAACCACTGAGCCAAACCGGCCAGGGCTATCTTCCACTTTTGTAGGTCTGAAGTCTGGTAGGGGTCTCACTGGACTAAAATCAAAGTGCCAGCTCAGCTGTGTTCCTGTCTGAAGGCTCTAAAAGTGGATGAATTCATTTTCTTGCCTTTCCCACTTCTAGAGGCTACTCACTTTCCTTAACTCATAGCCTCCTCCACCTTCAAAGCTAACACTTGCTGGTCGAGTTTTTCTCATATCACATCACTCTGATACTGTATCTTAATTCTATCTGTATCCTTAATTTCCCTTTACCATATAACCCAATTCACAGATTTGGGGGATTAAGACATGGACATCTTCTGGGAGGCATATATTTTATATACATATATTTAACAGACATACCTTATTTTATTGTGCTTTGCTTTATTGTGCTTCATAGATGTCATGCTTTTTACAAATTGAAGGCAAGACCCTCTACCAGCAGAAAGGTTATAACTCTCTTTATTATGATGGTCTGTAACTGGTGATTATATATATATATATATATATATATATATATATATATATATAATATTTATCATCAACACCATCATTTCAGAACAAAAAGGTCCCTACATACAATGCTAGAAAATAGAATTATATAGAGAAAAGGATTGTCTTTTCTAAAATAAAGAAGTTGTCTTTTCTAAAAAAGAAATCTTACCCCAACACACACACACACACGCACATCTCACTAGGTTGAAAACTTCAACATGGACCAACATCACAATTTTAGAAAGCATTGGACTACATGATCTCTTAAGGACCCTCCCAGCTCTAAGCTTCTTTGATTCCCCAGAATTCACTCTACTTTGATATTACCTGGAGAACCTTCTTGTGATGTATCTCTATTTGTTTCTTCATAGCTATATTTTTCTTCTTCCTTCTTGATTCAAATGTGATTGTTACATCAGCAAGATAGTTCAGTTTCCTTTTTTCCCCTGATTCAGCAGGGAACAGACTGAAGAATCTCAGAGAGCAGGGGGGAGGGGTGGGAAGAGATTAACCAAAGAATTTATATGCAAATATGCATAATCAATGGACACAGACAATAGTGCAGTGAAGGCTTGGGTAGGGAGCAGGAACAGGATGGAAGGGGTCAATGGGGGAAAAGGGGGATATTTGTAATACCCTCAACAATAAAGATAATTTTTTAAAAGGCTACAAAAAGTGTTCTGTAAATTATAAGCAATATTGTTATTCTGATCTTTGGGGTAATCAGGTTCCTTGACATTATTGTAATTTGGAATATGGGTGGTGTAATTAGCTGCCATACTGTATATTAATAATGCCTGTCCCAAACCTATAAACTTGGGGACTATAAATAAAAGTGTGACAGCTGGCTATAGCCTTGCTTGTCATTCACCATTGACAGGAACAGGAATGCTGCCAGAGAGCTAGAGTTCCCAGGAATCCAAGATGTAGTCAGAAATGACATCTTCAACAAGAAGAATTTGGTGCTTTGCTGGAGGAAAGATATGGAGACAGGCACTCTTAGGAAGTAGACAACCAAGATATTTTGTACTGGAAAGGTACAGAGGCCCCAAGTGGGGAGAGTATTTCACTAGCAGGAAGGCATTGCTTAGGGAAGAGTGAGAGGACAACAGCACATTCTCAAGCCAAACTAGCAGGCTTTTTTTCTTAACCCATTACTATCCAGGAAGGAGAATAGGAAAGAGCACTGAAGAACTGTATAGGGAAAGTGAAAGAGAAGAAAAGCTGTGCTACCTGGGTACTCAGTGTGAGGTTCAGGGCAGTGGTCACTGTGGGGAGGGTAACCTGATGTGGTTAACAGAAGACAAAGTATGCTAAAAAGAAGTGGCAAGAGGAAAGAAACAGAGAGTTGCCAAGTTATATGGTAGGCACTGTGCTAACTATTTCCCATGTACCATTTCATTTATTGCTCACCTTAAGAAAGTAACCAAAAGCAATATTGATAACTTAAGACATACTTTATATTTTATTTATCTCATTTATTATTGTCTTTTCTTCCTCGCTAGTATATAAGTTCCAAGAGGACAGGATTTATTTTTCTCTCCTGTATCTCAAAATAACCATAACAGTGCCTGGTACATAGTAGATGCTTGATAAATATTTGTTGCATAAATAAATAGCTAGCATTAATTGAGTACCTATTATGTGCCAGGCACTGTTATAGATGCTTCCCATGAATGTTTTTAACTTTCACAACCAGTGCTGAGACAGGCATTTTTATCCCAATTTTATAGATGAAGAAGCTGGGTCAGAAGCACAGAAATATTAAGTAACTTGCCTTATAAGTGATGGATTCAGAATTTCAACCTATATGATCTAATTCTAGAACCTTCCTACATAATTACTAACCTATACTGAAGCTCGGACAGGTTAAGTCACGTGCACAAAGCCATGCAGCTTAACACTGGCAGAGCTATGAACTGTTGCCCTTTTCTCTGTATTTTGGGGCTTCATAAGATTTCCAAGATAACTATTTCTTCCAGGATCATTTTACCAAGGACTAGTCTTCTGAGAAAAAGAAATGGATATGGTTCACTAAGGATTCACATTAAGGTAACAGACATTGCCCAAAAGAATCATGAGTCCCCTAAAAAAATCACCAATCTACTGCTACTTGATCTCATCATTGGTATTTGGGAATGGAAGGGAAGGGAAGCAGCCAGCAGATGAGTCATGGGAAATCCCAGGTGGATCCATGTATACTGAGACCTTGGAGTGTAAGTCACTTTTATGCTAGTCAAATCCTGACCCATGCTGCCCTAGATAGCTCTGGAGTAGGCATGCTGTAGAGATGCTGATAAAGCATTTCTAAGTGACTGATTCATAATTCATTCCATGACCTTGTGCAAGACACTTCCTCCTTTGTGTCACAGTTTCACTATGATAGGGAGGCATCAGTGGAACTCTGTTGTATCCGAAAAGCGCCACTTGATCTCTTTCATATTGAACTTTTCCCCATAAAATTGTATTTGTTGAAAGGATTTCACACTAAAAACTATGCTTGAAAATCACTGAATAAAATAGTCTTTTAAGTTTCTTATAGCTCAAACATTCTAAGAATCTAAAAACATAGACACTTTCCTTTGGGTCAGCTCAGTGTTCCATTCAGCCTATTTTCTGCAGCCAGGGATGGGTCCAGGGATCCACTATGAGAGGGCCATTCAAAGGCCCCTATCCCCCAGCTTCTCTCAGAGGCTATTAACCCTGTCCTCATATGGCAGTTGTCTTCTCCACTGGGCCTTCTACTAACATTCTCTGTATATTTGGGGGCACAGCCAGGGTAACTATGCATGGGCAGCTGCACCTGTTTTATATGAAGGGAATAGAACATTTACTGATTTTCTCCTAACACTCTTTTTGTTCACATGCACCACCATGTTGGACCACATTACCTTATGTTCCTTGAGGATTGCTGCTGATCTATATAATACTCCTAAATCTCTTGTCTGAGCCATGACCAAAACTGTAAGCTTAGTTTAGAATTTCATATTCTCATTGGTTTTCTTCACACCTGCTCACTCACATATTTTTATAAGGTTTTCCTTTGTCTCATTCTGCTTGTCATCATATACAGGCTTAAAGATTTCACTGGGTGCTCCTTTCTGGAGTCTAGGTTTCACTTATATAACTCCCTTCTCAGAAAGTTTTAAAACAAGCAAAATTTATGTGTTGTTTAGGTTTGTATTTTGTATATATTTAAAAGACCAAGGTAACAAATACAAAATGTAGTATAGTAGATACCTTGGAGGAAGGGAGGGGTAAAACAAGGAGACAGAAAAGAGGAGGAAGACATAGGTAAAAATAAGTTAGAAGTAATAATGTTATAGTTCTTGTGTTGCATGATGTTTTTATGATTGTTTTATTTTAAAAATAGACAAATAAATGCAATAAATTAAAAACCAGTATCTTACCAACATAACATCCTTACTTTTATATTTTGTTTTCTTCCAATGCATCAAGAGCTTTTTAAAACTCTAAGTGGATCATAGCTACAGATTTGCCTCTCTCTAACTTTATTCCCCCCTCAATTATTATTCATAATTTAGTCAGGTTAGGCTTCCCCTTGTTTAAAATATGTTTCATTTCCCCATGAGGATATTTTGTGTAGGTATCATGGGTCTTTATATTTCTCTTGGGCTCTACAGAGCAGTAGGTATGGGTCTAAGAATTACTGGCTGCCTCCTGACTCATTTGGGGTGAAGGGTCATTATTGCTTGTTCCAGTCTTCCAGGCCCATGACCAGTAATAAGGACAGATTCTTTCTAGGGTTGTCAGATAAAATTCAGGGTCCTGCAGCTGTAAAAAAGAAGGGTCTTTTACCCCTTGAGACAGCATGGAAGACCTGGAGAGTATTATGCTAAGGAAAATAAGCTAGTCAGAGAAAGACAAATATCAAATGATCTCACTTATATGTGGAATCTAATGAACAAAATAATTCATGAATAAAATAGAACCAGAGGTATGGAAACATGGAACAGACTGAAGAATCTCAGAGGGAAGGAGGGCAGGGCCGGCTAGAAGATATTAACCAAAGAACTTATATGCTTATAAGCATTGTGCATGGACACAGACAATAGGGTGGTGAAGGCCCCGGGTTGGGGCAGGAACTGGGTGGAGGGGGGCAATGGGGGAAAAAAAGAAGGTACATCTGTAATACTCTTAACAATAAAGCTAAAAATAGATAAATAAAGAGAAAAACTTCAGATCCTTAATTAAATCCAAATTTCAGATAAGCAACAAATACTTTCTTAGTATATGTATTATTGAAGCTTACTTATACTAAAAATAATTTATTTGAAAATTAAAATTTTATTTATTTATTTATTTATTTATTTTTGTTAATCCTTACCTGAGGATATTTTTCCATTGATTTTTAGTTAGAATGTAAGAGAGGGAAGGAGAAAGAAAGAGACAAACATCTATGTGAGAGAGACACATCAACTGGCTCCCTGCCACATGACCCCAACCAGGGCTAAGGATGGAACCTGCAACCTAGGTACATGCCCCCAACCAGGAATTGAGCCCATGACCATTCAGTCCATAGGCTAACACTCCAACTGCTGAGCCAAACCAGCCAGGGCTTAAAATGAAATTTAATTGGACATTCTATATTTTTATTTGCTAAACCTGAAAACCCTATCTGATTCATACTGATAATTACTCTTTAATGTCAGCCATTGTTGATCTTGGGACCCAAAAAGTGTGAGTTTAGGAGTCTGACAGACTTGGGTTCAAATCCTGACTTCTCCACACAAGAGATAAAACATTTTTTTCTCAGAATTCTCATCTATTAAATATAAATAATTGCACTATCTCATGAGGTTGTTGAGAATATCAAATGAGAAAATATTTGTATAGTACTTAGCACAGTGCCTGGTCCCTACTAAGTACTCAGTGGCTGTTATTATTGTTAATTTTATACAAAATATTATTTTCACTGGTCAAGATTTGACCTAGTACTCTCCATTTACAGGATTAATTTGGAAATGAGACTCTCCTTAGTGTTTCTGTTGGTGATGACCAAGGCATCTAGCCACTTTCTTTTTGTTTCTGTATACTCCCTTTGGCCCTTTGTCATGAAATGTCCAAGATTCATTATCCAGTTGGCTTTCTCCTTTTAATATAAATATTTTTTGTGGATGTGTTTGGGGGAAGGTCACCCCGAATTTCACAAGTTAGAGGCTATTATCTTCACTGATGGAGATACTTCAATGAATGATAATCACAGTTGAAATGGTACCCTTAAGCCAATGACTAATGAGTTTGGCTGATAAAAGGGAGCATCCCTAATCAGTATAGGTTTAAATGGAGTGCATGAAAAGCAAGATACCACAGATACTGAGAACTCTCTGATTCTCACAACACAGTCAAGAAATTAATTAAGGTTTTCCACTTGCCTTCATCCTACTTTCAATGCTTTCCTTCTTTTGGTGCCTGATGGTTACACTGTTTCCCCTCTCAGATAAGACTTCAGACCCTTTATATTCTCTTCTCTTACCCACCCATCCCCATCAAAATTTAATCATCTGCTTTGACCACTAGTCTTAGCATCTAATCAGACATTAATTCATCTTAACATGCTAATGGCTAAAAAAGATTATATTGAATCCTATTCCCAAGTCACAGACCTTTTTCAACACCTAAACCTGAAGAAGTAAGCTTAGCAGTGGCTTCTTAACAGATAAGGGAGACCATGCAGAACCTGTAAATTACACTACATTATCAGCTGCCTGTTCTGTCTGCTTCACATGAATAGGAAGAAGCAGTAGTGCAGATAATCTAAAGATAATTTCCAGCTGATTTGGGAATATACCACATGGTGTGGTTGTAGTTAATTTCTTTGTTAATTATGTTCTACTTAAGCTAATATTGAAATTGATTTTTATTTTTTAAACTCATCTTGGACAGAAGATGGAAGCAATAGTGGTGTAGCACACTTTGAAATGAAGTAAAACTGACCACAGTTATGAGGAGAACATAAAAGTTCTATGTGTGGGCTAATAGATATAGAAGATAAATGCAAAAGGATCAAGATAGCCCTTTGCCAATTATACATGGGCAGAATAGGCTCACCCATCTAATGTGACTTACTGGGCACTGGAAAGCCAGTCTTCCCAATGACCTGCCCAGAATCTGAAATCGTCTGTGTTAGTAGCCTACATTAAGGGTATTAGTAATAAAATAACTATGATTAAATCATTATGTGACCAGGGAGGATCAACACATTTCCTAGCAGACACATTAGCAGTTCTTCTGACTAAATCATCAGTCATTATTGTCATTTAGTAGAAAAGGCAATGAAGGGGTAAGACATAAGACATTTGTACCTTGACAGGGGCATGGGTACACTACGAGGTCCCTAGGCAGCTATGGTAGAAATATGAGAGCTCCAGGTGCCTTGGAGGTTGGCTGGGAGGGTTGCTGAAGGAGTATAAAACAATCTTCACCTCTTTCCTTCCCACATTTTCTTAGTGTCCTGTTCATGGCAGATATAAATAATATGTAATTGGCCCTGGCCAGGTGGCTTGGCTTGTCGGAGCATCATCCAATACAACAAAGGGTTGTGGGTTCAATTCCCAGTCAGGGCACATACCTAGATACAGGTTCAATCCCTGAATTTATATATATATATATATATATATATATATATATATATATATATATATTCAAATTAATTCTTCCCTGCTTTATTCTTCTTCTGCTGTGCAACTGGGCTTTTAAGGGTTTCTAGAGATTTTAAAGATCTTTGTTTTCTTTTGAGGCATGTTATTTAGAGCCAAAGCCTAACTGTACAATTTATTCCGAACCCTATAACTTTCAGCAAGAGACCACGGTGCTATTGAAATTTCTCTTTTTCTCATTGCAGTCTGCTCCCAGTTCTCAAGAGGGGTGTATGCCATCTTTGGATTCTATGACCAGATGTCAATGAATACTCTGACCTCTTTTTGTGGAGCCCTGCACACGTCTTTTGTCACACCCAGCTTCCCCACTGATGCAGATGTGCAGTTTGTCATCCAGATGCGCCCAGCCTTGAAGGGCGCTATTCTGAGTCTTCTGAGTCACTACAAGTGGGAGAAGTTTGTGTACCTCTACGACACAGAAAGGGGTAAGAAGAGGCATCTGCTTTTCTCTTTGAATATTTATATTGCTAATGTTCATATTAACAGTAATATTTAGTCTTCCTCAACTCATGTTTGTTTCCTTCTTTTACAATAAATAAAATCTAATACTCTTTTTAAATTGTACTTAATTTTAAAAATGAATTAAACATTAAGACCAAAAATATTAAAGCAATGATAATTTTAGAATTTACTTTTTAAACTATATGTCCTCCTAACCCTGACTCTGCAAAGGGGTTTGGGATATCCTCCTGGTTGAGTCACTGTTGTTGAAAAAAGGTCCCTCCACTAAAAAAAAAAAAAAAAATTATCTTGTCTAAAATACACAAAGTAAAAGCAGTTTAGTCTAAAATAAAGAGAGGTCTGAGCTGGTAAGTTTCAGATAATTAATTCTGTCAGAGACTATAATTAATCCCATTTCATAGATGAGAAAAACTAGAGCCAAAGAAGAAAAGTGTTTTTCACACAACAGCTTAATCACAGAGCTGGGACTGGTGTCAATATCTCCCTCATCCCATGCTTGTTCCAACAGATCACATTAGGTCTTTAGATTATAGAGCCTCAGTGATGATCTGATGAAAATAATAAATAGATATTGGCCAATCTGGGTTTGGGGGTTGGATTTTTTAAGAGTGAGATAATATAATGAGGATGCATTATATTGAAACAGTCTCAGAAATTAAGAGTCTGGTCTTAAATTGTATAAAATTAGGTGTATATATAATTCAGCTAAACAGACTCCTCTAAAACTCAGCTATCTTTGAGGGGTCCCTCAGTAAAATCAGGGAATCCTATCACCATGAGATTACAAAAGACAATGTTACTTTGTTGGCTTGTAACCCTGACTATAGGCTGGGAATGGCTCTCTCTGACTCTAGGTTTTCTGACTCAGAGAAGGATAGAGCAAATGGAAGGCCTGCCTGACTTAGGGGTCCCTGGAAAGCATATCCTTCTAAATAACTTAACTTGAAGGGCTGTTCTGTTTTGGAGAACCCAGAGCACTTTTCACTTCACTCTCATTTTTATATTCCACCAAACTCTGTCAGGAAATACTAAAGCCTGTATTTGCCCATGGTACTTGCCTCCAGAATTATCAAATTCCATGAACCTGAAGCAAAGACCAGAGTTACAGTCCAAGCTCTGCCACTAACAAGCTCTCTGACCTTAATCAACTCGTTGAAACTCTCTTGGCCTTGGTCTCACCAATGGTGTGCTCCTTCTTAATGTAATATTCTGTGACATTTTTGAGATAATGTATCAGACACAGGATACTTTATATTTTGCTGTTAATCCTAACTTATAAATTATCCATCAGTTAACCAATTCTATAAGCTGTTATCAACCCCCAATCATGTATTTAATCTTGTAATAGATGGTTACATAATGCAGTTCCAATAAGAGTAGACAGAAAAGAACATTCAAGAAATAATTCATGAACAATACACAACAGTATCAAATTAAATGCTATACTACAGACTCTGATTGCTGTAAGAATTGTGAAAAGGTAGCACTCCAGGAAAATAGAATTTTCAGAGAAGGCTGGCTAGAGGAGCTTGAAGGATATGTAAGTTGTGGATGGCAATAGAAAAGAAGAGGCGGGTTTAAGAAGAGGAAAAGAGCATGAACAAAAGGTGGAATAAAGAAAGAGTGCTATGTGTTCATTTAGAGCCTTCCCCGACTAGGGTAAAAAAGAGTTTGAACATTCTAATTCACAATTTGCTAAACTGTAATGCATTTAATTTCTTTCAAACACTATGGATGGATTAGCCCATTTCCATGCACTGTATACAATATAATCTAGCCATAACAATCTAATTTTCAGAACTGAAGTTTGTAAATCACACAGCTTCTCTCCTGAAACTTTTTTGAAACTAGATATCAGTTCTACTAATACTATAACCTCCCACTTATTCAAAAGCAGGAGATAAAGTTCATGTATTTTCTCCTCATCTCCCATGACCCTTCTTTTTTTATTAGGTCTCTATTAGTGGAAAAAAAGCAAAGTTCATTTATGTATATTTCTTATCCCAGCATCTTTTTTCAAATCGTCTCGGAAAATACTTTATACAATTCTGGGGTCTTGGAGCCAAAAGAAACCTTTCTGACTTATGTATCTTAATATATTTTCTTCTATAGCCTTTATCTAGTGGGAAAAATCTGTTCTACTTAAGAAATACTTTCCATAAACTTTTACACTAATTTTCCCGTTAGGAAGCCTTGTTAAAACATTGCACCATGGCCCTGTTCCAAAATATTCAATTGCTTCTATTGCCCACACTGGAGGAAAAAAGTAGTCTATTCTTTAAGATTCAACATAATTATGCCTCAACCAACTAACAAACCTGTTGTTCCTGTGTTACCTCATGAGAACCTTCCACTGCAGACAACTTCCTCTTTTTACTGTTGCCCAAATGTGCCAGAACCATGCCTCAGCAATTTCACTTCTACTACTACCTTGAATTTTTTCTTTCATCTTGATGATTAAAATTCTGCCTATCCTTCTATTTTTCAAAATGCACTTTCAACTTTCTCTCCAAGGTGGCCTTTCCTGACCACTTCAGCTCAGTGATTTGTTTGTTCATTCATTTTTTCCATAGCTGTTAAAGTCACAATGATGAACAAGATATACATGGTTCCTGCTATTATAAAGTTTACATTCTAATGAAGGAGATAGGGTAAAAAAGTAAGCCAACAAATAAAATAATCACACATTTACATAAGATGCTATGAAGGAAACAAAGAAAAATACACTAATGGGTAGGACTTAATTTAAAAAAGGATTCTCAGTGATGGTTTCATGGAGAAGGAACAATCAAACTGAGAATTAAAGGATTTAGAAGAAGATAGCCATGTGAGGAATTGAGGGAAAGACATTTGAGCAGTAGAAATAGCAAGTGCAAAGGTTCTGTAGCAGGAGAAAGCTTGGCACATTTAGGAGCTGAAAGAAGAGGGGTGTGGCTAAAGTGTAGTGATGAGGCTAAGAGTTGCTTGAGTTAAGACTGTAGAGGTAGAGAAGAGCCCAGTCAGACCCAGGGAGTATGGATGGAAGCAATGGTAAGGAGTATGGATTTTATTCAAACTGCATTGAGAAGTCTTGGAGGATTCTGAGCAGAGGAGTCATAAGGTCTCATTTAAGTTTCTGTAGATAATGGAGTGTGGTGTTAAAGTGAAGGAAGTAAACCCAATTAAAAGGCCATTGTGGTCATGTAGGTGAAAAATTATGGCAGCTTAGATTAGGCTAAAGATGAAGAAAAGTGAATAGAATTGAAATACATTTTGAACCCAGAATCAGAAGAATTTGGAGACAAATTGACTGTGGTATGTAAGGGAGAGGAAAGAGTCATAGATTACTATTAAGCATTGGCCTGAGAGATTGAGTAAAATGGTGATGCTATTTACTGAGGTGACTAGGCAGGAGGAGAACCAGTTTTGAGGAGCAGAGATCTTGCCCACCTCTGAACATGACAGAACCCTTTTGTCCATGTCATTCACTTGGCACTTAACACAACTGCTTTCCATTATTATTTCATTGGATTAGCTATATACCTTCCCAAACACTTCTGCCCAGCATGATAATAAACAATTGATTGGCCCCTAAATTTATACTTTGTGCCCACCCTGGTACATAGCACAGGTGTGGATACAAACTTAGTGTTTCCTCAACTCCATTATATTCATCAAGAATAAGCCATGATCTTGACCAGTGTGGCTCAGTGGATAGAGTGTTGGCCCACACACCAAAGGGTCATGGGTTCAATTCCCAGTCAAGGCCATGTACCTGGGTTTCAGGTTCAATACGGGGCTTGTGTGGGAGGCAACCAATTGATGTGTCTCTCTTACATCAATGTTTCTCTCTCTCTCTTTCTCTCTCTCTCTCTCTCTCTCTCTCCCTCTCTTGCTCCCTCTCCCCCGCTCCCTCCCTCCCTCCCTCCCTTCTACTCCCTCTAAAAATAAAAAAAATCAATGGAAAATATCCTTGGTTGAAGATTATCAACAACAACAACAACAAAGAATAAGCCATGACTTTTTTCAAAGTTGCACTGAAAGACAGAATAACAAACAAAGGAAGGGAAGGAAAGGGGAGGGGAGGGGAGGGGAGGGGAGGGGAGGGAAAGAGGGAGGAAAGGAAGAGAGAGACAGAGAACTCAATTTATAAATCGAATCATGTAATAGTTCTTTATTCAATAAAGTATCTATTCTGTATATTCTCACTTTCTAAAATGATCATCTATTGATTTAGTAATAAAAATTATGGGCCCTGGCCAGTTTTTCTCAGTGGTTAGAGCATTGTCCTGCAGACCAAAGGGTCTGGGCTTAATTCTGGTTAAGGCCATGTACCTGGGTTGCAGGTCCAATCCCTGGCCTCAGTCAGAGGTCATGCAGGAGGCAACCAATTGATGTGTCTTTCACATCAATGTTTCTCTCTCTCTCTCCCTCCCTCCTTCCTTGTCACTCTCTCTAAAAAGCAATGGGAAAATACCCTCAGGTGAAGATTAACAACAACAAAAAATTATGGGAATAAATCACAACTGCAAAATGTAATCGTAGAATATTTTAAATTACCCAAGAAAGAAATAGAAACAGAGAGAGACAGAGGGAGTACCTATAATTACATTTAAATAAGATATATATACAAATGATGTAACTCCACTGTATAAAGGCAAAGATGAGTAAGGAGCTGAGAAATGGGTTAAACATTTGAGGTCATTTAAAAGATTTGTAGCACAATCAAGGTAATATTACCTCTGAAACTATAAAACACTGAGTGGACTTCAAGGTTTTGTTGGCTACACTTTGATTTCTGTCTGCAGAAAAAGATCTGATTTGTATTTGCAGGTCATCACTTTGTCTAGTTACTTAAGTTACCACCTTGGTTTTTTAATACAAAGTTCAGAATTATGTTCTCGGTGTTATTATATTAACAGTCAGTTCTTGGAAAAATTATGAGGTTGACTAAGTGTGATCTCTGCCCTCACTCTACCCTCTACTCTTTATTGAAACCCCTTTTTATTGATACTAATTGATACCTGACCTGCTTGGCAGGAGCAAAGCCTTGACATCTCTGACTCAACTTGCCTTCATACCTCTATTTTGATTCCATTGATTAATAGTCTTTCTCTGCTAGTGACACCAGTTCAACTGACCAAGTTATTCATATTAATTTAGGTATGGCTATTAGTGACTTGATGTGTTGGTTCATCCAGGGAATAAATTTCAATTCAGGTAACAGTGTCCTATAAAAGAAAACCCTAATTCAATGTGTGGCCTCCTAATTCTAGGACCCCAGGCATCATGAGTACAGTTTGGAGGTCCCTTGCCCACATATCTTCCAATATAGAAAGTTCTAAAGCCATGCCAGGGAGGTTCCCAACTCTTCCAGTTTGCTATTAGACCTATTTTTTTAGTGCAAGTGACCTATTTCTCTGTGGTGCTAACATTTTCCCCAGAACATCAACATACTTGAGAACTGCAGCCAGACTCTCTCGTGCACCTAACAATTCTGTTTGACTTCATTGGGCACAACCCACAGAGATGAAAGAATCTGGTCCAGATTGTGACTCTCAGATTAGATAATGAGATAATAGCTCTAAGTGCCTTTTGAGGGAACTAGTCCCTACCTTGTTGCCAGTGTTCCATAAATGCCTGCTGTTTTCCATTCTCAACCTGAAATTTCTCATTTACAGTGATACCTCGGTTCTCGAACGCCTCGGTTTTCGACCAAATCGGTATTCAACCAGGAGATTCGAGAAACTTTTGTCTCGGAATCCGAACAAATATTTGGAACTCGAACTTCCGAGTTGAGCCGAGTTGAGCCGAATGGCGTTCATTCGGCCCAGCGCGCCTTGCTTGCGTCATCAGTGTGAGTGCAGAGAGAGAGTCACGCTTTGTGGAGTCACGCTTTCCTATTGGGTTTCATTGCTTCGGTTCTCCAACAATTCGGTTCTCGACCGTCCTCCTGGAACGAATTATGTTCGAGAACCGAGGTATCACTGTAGTTCCCAAGTAACTCTCTGGAAGTCAACAACCTTCTAACAGAGCTTTCTATTTTCTCTAGAAGGTTGTGGCAGGAAAATGGACAGTGGTAACAAGTAGTCCGTCAATCAACAAGCAATTATTGGGTGTCTCCTAGTGCTAGCTTGTGCTAGGCCACTGGCAGTGTTTAAGAGAAGCAGAATTAGGTCTTGCCTTTGAGGAGTTAACAGTCCTGATTATGGAACAGTAATTTATCTCAGGGGCCTGGAAAAAATTAAATTTTAACTCAACTATTCCACAGTCAGTCCATCAATGACATTTTCATTCATTGATGTAGGCACCTTGTGAAAAGATGCAAGAGTTGTCAGTGGCTAGGAAGGTGAGAAAAGGTTGGAAGACCACAAATGGTGTAAGAGGTTCTCTAAGACAAAGAAAATGGAGCCTTTCCTCAGAAGACAGTTAATGTTTTCAGAATGGCTAGGCTTTAACTCTACTGAGAGACAATCAGGCCTTCAATTCCTCACACCTTCCTGCATGTTGCCATTTACCACCTACTTACATAACCTTTGTCTCTTCCATCCAGTTCTACTTTCCAAAATAAAATATAGAATCTCTCTCTATGTCTCTGTCTCTCTATTTCTCTCACACTTCCTTTCCCCTCCTTCCCTCCCTCTCCCTTTTCACACACGCATACACACGTCCCAATACCAATCAGTGTCACAAATAAACAAATCCCTATTTTTGTCATCATTTTATCAACTTAGTTGACTAAGAGCAGCTGTCACTTCTTAAGCACTTATTACACACTAGGCCCTGAGTTTATGGATTATCACATTTAATCCTCATGACATCCCTGCATCTTTACAACTGAGATAACCAAGGCATAAAAAGGTTAAATGATGGCTTCTAGCGTCACAGACTTAGTGTGCCAATATAATGAAACCAGGATTTCCACACAAGTCTGTCACATTTCACAATCTATGCATGCTGTTCACTGGGCTGACATGCTGCCTCTCACACTTTTAACATTTTAAAACTGCTATTAATTCTCCCCTTAGTCTTTCCTTTAGCCATTCTTCAAAGACCTAATACCTGGACCTCGCTAAATGAGTTGTCTTCCTGTGGGTGCACTTCAGCTGTCAATTTACTTTTTAAAGCTTGATGTCCACAAAGGAACACAAGAGCCTATGGTCCCAGAATCCCAGGGATCTAGATAGGCAGCATGTCAAAACTCCAGGTCAAGGGGCAAATGAGTAGCCAGAGTATTAAAAGCAGCCAAACAGGTGGGATTGCCCATGGTGCACCCTGATTGAGTGCTGTGGTAGGGACCTGACTCTTAAGTGAAGGGAACTCATAGGTTCCTCTCTGGAGCAGAGAAAGTTTCCAGAGCATAGAAAGATATGAACCTGCATGCAGGTCCTCATCTCTAAGGGGCTATTTTGGTTGGAGAAGTAGAAAGCAAGGAGACTGGTGATAGGCTCTGCCATGGTTACATGGCAGGGGCTTTAAAGGAAAGTAGCAGGTACCTGCTACTTTTTGTTGTTAAAAAAAAAAAAGGCAGCCTATCAATGGATGTTTTTTGTTTTTTTGTTTGGTTTTTGTTGTTGTTGTTGTTGTTTTGTTTTTTTGTTCAGGTAGAGTGGGAGGGAGAGAGGAACACAGACAGAGAGAGAAACATCGATGTGAAAGGAACACATCGAGTGGCTGCCACCCGCAGGACCGACCAGGGCCGGGGACAAACTGCAACCGAGGTACGCGCCCTTAGCAGGAACCGAACCCGGGTCTTTCAGGACTGCAGGCCGACGCTCTAACCGCTGAGCCAAACCAGCCAGGGCTCAATGGATGTTTTTATTCTAGTTCACTTTATTTTTTATTTTATTATTTTTTTTAATCCTCACCCGAGGACATTTTTGCATTTTTTATTCAGACAGAGCTAGCGGGAGGGAGAGAGAGGAAGAGAGAGAGAGAGAAACATCGATGTGAAGGGACACATCGAGTGGTTGCCACCCGCACGACCAACCAGGGCCGGGGACAAACTGAAACCGAAGTATGTGCCCTTAGCGGGAACCGAACCCGGGTCTCTCTGTACCACAGGCCGACGCTCTAACCGCTGAGCAAACTGGCCAGGGCTATTCTAGTTCACTTTAAGAACTGGTTATCGAATGTGCAAAGGTAACAGATGGCTCTAATCCTAGTCATGTCCATTTGTCTTCTGGGAAAAGTGAAGCTAAGAGTTTTCATTGGAAGTCAAGCTACTTTTTACATCTGAATAAATTAGGAAGGCCCAGAGAGTACACTATCCTGTGAGAGGCAGATACTAAATTCCCCTATTTGAGCAGCAATAATCAAGGTTGACAGTACCTGAGACATTTGGTAGTTTCTGCAGCCTGCCTAATCTATTTTGATGAGTATTCAACTATGAGAGCATCTTGAGAGCCTGCACAATAATAATAGTGAATGACTATTTGACCTGGATTGTAAAAAAAAAAAAAAAAAAGAAAGAAAGACTGTACATATGTCTGTAATGAGAATTTTATTGAAAATGAAAATACTAAAGCTGTCATATTTTTAAATACTTCGATTTGCACATCCTTGACTGCTTTGGGGCATAAAGAGAGAGTGCTGAGCAATTTTTGTCAGCTCTTGAAATAAATGATCATTTAAACACTTCCTCTCCACAAAGGTTATTTATTAGCTTTGTAGCTTGTTCCTAGGGTTGGATCATCAGTAGGGGGAAAAATCGCAAGACATTAAACTACCCTTTCAATAGCTGAATATTAGTTACTGTGGAAATTGTTCTCTCGGTAGCTTAACATATTTTGCTGTAGCTCTTCAATGCTGCAGATTAGACTGCAGTGACTATTAATAAATACTGTCATATTTTACAGCTGTCATGCAAAGCTGAAAAAGGCTTTGCTGTGATTAGATTCTGTTTACTGTAATATTTCCAGCTCAGACTCAGAAAGGCAGTTTTCCTATAAAGGTATTTTCTATAAGTAGACTATTGCTTCATCAAATGACATGACTAATTTTAATGTATTGTTAACTCCTTGGTGGCAGTGGATTTGAGGTTGAACTGAATTCACAGCCAGAGAGAGACATTTCTCTCCAGAGAAACATTAAGCTGAAAATGTCAAATTTTCTTTCTTGGGTTGTCCTTCATATTCAGAGATGGTGTCACCAGCAGGAGATGTGTTTTGAGTAGTCATGCTCCTCCATAGAAGGACAAATTTGCATTGGTTTATGCACTTTTCTTTGCCCTGTCCCTCTTGTGACCAATGTCAAGACAGTTTGTCTGAATGTAGAGTAGGAATGACACTTTAGTGGGCTAGCTAGAATTTTTGCTTCCTGAGCTAAAATGCCATCAAATGAGCAAAAGAAATAGACTCTAGTGCCCCTCCCCCACTATACATTAGTTGTTTGGAATTGTATTCATATATCTGAAAAAAAGGTGACAGCTGGCAGGGTTGCTTTTGCTCTAACCTTTCATTGCTTTTCATCAGAGCTCCTTGAGAAATTAACCCGCACTAAGCTGAATATATCATTTTCGATGAATGTGTGAGTGGTTCTTACACCATTAAGGATTAGCTGATGTATTCTATAAATTTAGGGTTGAGCCTGAGAGGTCCTTGAGAAGGCTTTTTTAAATATTCCTTGGGAAAGGTACAGATTGTGGGGTGGAGCTATGACTATGACTTTGAGACTTATCCTCTGGAGCCCCTTTAGACAATAATTAAAGCCAGGGCAGCATTGTTGTGGAAGTGTAACAAAATGTTGTGGGTCAAATCCACAGTGGGGGGCATGCGGGAGGCAGCCAATCAATGTTCTCTCTAATTGATGTTTCTATCTTTTTCTCCCTCTCCCCTTTTCTCTCTCTAAAACCAATAAAGACAAAAATATTAAACAATGCATGTAATATCTTTAACATGAGCTGAACACAGTCAAGTGCTCAATAATTTTATCTCACTATATTATTATCATTATAAAAACAGTGGTTCTTAATGGGGAGGGAGGGTGATTTTGCCCTCTGCAGGGGTACACTAGGCTATGTCTGGAGATATTTTAGTAGTATATAAAAGCCAGGAAAGCTGTTATGTATCTTCTAGTGCATCATCTTTACAAAATCCCTCTATACAAAACATTTATCTGGCCCAAAATATCGATAGTGCCAAGGTGGTGGCAGAGTCAAAAGACAAATGGCTGCAGAAACTCCTCAAAGGATTGTCAATGAACCAATCTAGCTTTTATTGAGTATCTTCTACTGTGTCTAGATTGGGGTTAAGAGCTAAATTCAATAGGTGGTAGAGCCTTTGGTTTATAAGAACTTACATTATGGTCAGTGAGATAACACAATTAATGCACACAAAGAAAAGATAAGTACAAAATAAGCATAAGACAAGAGCTAGATTATATAGTACAGATTTGAGGTACTGTTGGACTTCAAATAATAGAGAATTCCCAATAGGTATTATAGGAATTATCAAGGAAGGCTCCATGGAAGAAATTGTCCATTTTTCTGAGTCCACCACCCAACTGCCTCCCCTAGTAATCATCTTGCCTTGATTGCTAAGGTCAAATTGGTATCTAGAACCAAAACAACATGGCATTCCCATCAACAAACATCAGAGCTCAGGGCAAGAAACACAATTAAAAGAAAAACCAAAAAAGCCAACAATGTTCCTTTTACTAAATGGAAAACAATTACAGAGCTGTTGAAAATAGGCAGTAAACAAAGGGAAGGAGGGAAATACTGGCAAAATTCCATTTTCCTAACTAATCCTGTAGCAAAGCTGCAATTTGCGACAAAATCAACAATATTCTCTTCCTCTCTCTTGCAGTCAAATACATTGTTTGGCACCAGTATGGCTATACATTATGCCTTACAAGAAAAGTGCATTGGCCAGAAGTAAGACAGAATATGACTGGGGAAGGAAGCGGGACAGAGGTTAAAGTGTTGAACAGCTCACTCAGCCCAATTCTTCCCCTCCCACTACAGTCTCTGTGGAACATCTTCATTTAAATAAAAAGAAGGGCCACAAATATAGACTACATTACTCCTGGTCTTCCTGTATGCTTTCCAGTCAATAAGTTGCCAGTGTCAGCTGTTGTCCTGCTTTGTCGACTCCACAAACAATCTGATTAATTCTCTGGTGCTAACTGCCTCAGCGGGCTTTCTCAGCAGTAAAACAGAGACTAATTAAGATCATGTCAGGTGAGGAGGCTGAGAGGTTATGTTCCATGGGCCACACTGAACTTTTAGAGGGTACTTTAACTGCACCACAGGCTGGCAGTGCATGGCCAGGAACTGAATTTATAGCAGATCTGACGTATATTTCCACTGACTCCTGAGTCATGGGCCTACATATTGTCAAGGATTTATATCCTTCTCTTTTGGGTAATTAGCTACCACTGTTTTCATTTTCAATTGCATTACTTCACCTTCTTTTTATTTGAATTTTTAATATGCTTGTAAACAAATATAACAATTAATAGTGTGGTCATTTTTCCTCCTAAGTCAAAATGTATGTGTATGTGAGTGTGTGTGTTACTAGCATATAGCCCATAGAGATGAGTTTAGGACAAATAAAGGAAGCTCTACTTCTCACAGTAGGTATAAAATGAAGGAAACATGTGGAACTCATTACACCAAGTGATGGATTAGACTGGAAATATAAATAGCTTTCCCCTCCCCCAAAATAAAGGCTTAGATGAATTCATGGTTGACAGACCCATAGTGAGTTATTAAAGGAAAGAGATGTTTGCAGATTTCTCTAAACTGAGGTTAACACAGATTGCATAGTAGACTTAAGGGGCTATATTAGCCTTCTCATGGACAAATAGCCACACAGAGTACTGGTGTTCCATGCTCAAAGTTTTAAAAAATAATCTCAAGAGTCCACTATGCATCTAGGAGGTGAGTAAGAATGCTGGTAGAAGAAATTCTCCAGGAACATTCTCCCTCTTCTCATATAATCAGAGCATCCAACCACACACCAAAAACACCCTATTGTGACAGGTGATTGGCTCAGTTAAGGATGCTGAAGAAGAGCATCATGAAACCATAACCTCAGTTACATGCCCAGCTCTGACACTAAGTAGCTATGTGATCCTGAGCATCAGATTCACATCTGTAAAATGAGGGAACAAACTCACTCATTCTTCAACAATTCTAGAGCATGGGTTGTATGTCAGAGGCATTACCGGGATTATGGAAGTGAATAAAACAGATTCCCTATTCTTAATAAGTTCACGGTTTACAAGGGGAGCATGGACATGTAAATAAGTAAGTAGAATCTACAGTGATTCTTTTAGCTTCTAAAATGCTGTGGGCTATTAAAGAACTTCCATTTGTAGTGAAATCAGAACTTCTTTTCTTTATAAAAAATGTTTTTAATCCTCACTCGAGAATGTTTTTATTGACTTTTTATAGGGAGAAGGGGGAGAGAGAGAGAAAATCATCAGTGTGAGAGAGAAAGTTTGATCAGTTGCCTCGTATATTTACCCCAAAACCCTAGGTATGGGCCCTGACTGGGATTCAAACCTACAACCTTTTGCTGAATGAGATGATGCTCCAACTGAGCCAAGACCAGAACTCCTTTTCAAATAATCACTCTTAGGGAGGTCTATGAAGACACAAATATTCACCCACATTGGCTTTGGAAATAACATAGAGATCTTCAGCACGCTTACATTTTCTTCTTGCTCAGCCCTTAATCCTACCAGGATCCTAGTAGGTAGAGGAGAAAGGAAAATGATGCCTAGTTGGTAGATTAGGATGTCACAGCAGGTCTTAAAAA
The DNA here is from genome assembly GCF_014108415.1 of Molossus molossus. Classification (NCBI taxonomy): domain Eukaryota; kingdom Metazoa; phylum Chordata; class Mammalia; order Chiroptera; family Molossidae; genus Molossus; species Molossus molossus. The sequence goes on from NW_023425355.1 coordinate 54,088,884, forward strand.
ACCCTTCCTAGTAGATCTCCAAGTCAGGGACCTGCCACATCATACTTCTAACAAGTTTTCTTCTAACAAGGTTTGCTGGGATTTTCAACAGCGCCTTCTCGTCCACTGAAGACCTTTATGGCCAACATCCTTCAAATTATCAAACAAGGCCCACAATGCCATTTTTAATCTCAAGGCTCCTGTAAAATGAATGAATTGTGTCCTACCAAAAATACAAATGTCTAAGATAATAAATAATGCAGTTTTGTTTCTTGGATATATCCAATTGCTCTAAAGATTCAAAATTATTTACTAGGCAAGACAGTTAACAATTTCATATGAGATTTTCAGAGGCTCTCCTCAAGGCTAGATCCATACATCTAGTTTCCTCCTAAAACCTTTACTTTGATCACCACTGAGACCTCAATACTGAACTTTGAATTTGTCATCTTCCCAGAAAACCCTCTCCTCCACCTGTGTTTGCAAGCTCGATGAATGGCACTGCTTAGTTGCCTGAAGCAAAAACGTAATCCTTAAATATTCTCTCCTCATCATTCCTCACATCTCATCACCAAAAACCCTATTCTACATTCCTACCACCGCTGACTTAAGTTAAGGCTACCATCACTTCTTGCACCATCCTCCTAACTAATCTCCCTGATCTTACCCTTTACCCCCTCCATTTCCACCAAACAACAATCTTCCCGTCACATCACTCACCTACCTGAAATCTTTCAGTGGTGCCCTATTAATCCTAGGATCATGCCCTAGCTTCGTAGTATGTCACAGAAGGTCCTATATGATTCAGCTAGACTCCCACCTGTTCTCCTAGCCTTGTTCCCTCCCATCTCTCACTCACCAGTGCTCTATACTCTTGCCATATGGAACTATGCTACTTTCAATATGTTACATGTAGTCAGTTTTATTTATTGTCTCTATACCTTTGCACACACTGTTAAAACTTTCTTGTACTCAGGCCCATCACTTCACTTCATCCCCCTCTCATACACACATGCTCTCCATCTGGTATAATGCTGCATCCTTCAAAACTCTGCTCAAATGTTCATTTCCCCAAGCCTAGGTGAACACCATTGCCTTCCTGTGTCTTTATAGTGTATGCTTCTGGTATAGAACTGACCATACTATAGTATTATGGTTATCTGTTTATATGGTTATCTTCCTCACAAGATTGTAAACTCCATGAACACAAGATTATTCTTATTCATCTCTGCCAGCACTGTTCTAAGTGCTGGGTATAATAGATGCGTCTGGATTATTATTTATAAATTAAGCAAAGAAATGAGTAAATGACTGCCTTAACTACAACAAATGAGATAGTTCTAGGGTCTTATTTAAAAAGTAAATAACACTGATGAAGGAGATGGATTTGGGTAGATTATGTCCTCAGATCATACACTGGATGCTCACCTACCTCCTATACACTGGGATAACCCTGATTTTCAGTATGTCTGTGACCCAACCTCTTTACCAAAGATATCACTTTCCTGGTCCAAACAACTAGGAAGGAAAACTAACATTTGAGGAATCTCAAAAGCTAGGGTGTAGATACTGCACTATTTCAACCAACCAACTGTATTTAGAGATCCATATGCATTCTCTGAAGACAAGAACAGCATAATATTAATCTCCACAGCTCCAGGGGAAAAAAGTAAATAACGCAAATTATTTCAAAATGTCTGTGTAGGCAATGTGACAAGAATGAAAAGTAATGTGAGAGCTGTTGCAGTCAGTTCTCAGTTATTTGTAGCAGATGAAATGATCCAGGCACAGATAATCCAAAGACATTTCTGTAGGCATGAAGTAGTGCCTTTCATAACAAAATTTCCTTCTTGTTTCTATCCTATTTAGGCTTGGCTGAACATGGGAATAAAGTGAGGTACTCCAGGGAAAGGGATCTTTAAAAGTTTCCCTTCAATTATAAATTCCCAAAGAACAGAAATCACCCTTCTGAGGGACTAGGAGTAGGATACAAAATAGTTGTACGGAAAAATAGAAATAGTTAAGGGGGACACAGAAGAAAAGAGAAGGATCCTGAAATCCAGGGAGAAAAGGAGTGGTGTCAAGATGCCCAAAATAAACTTTGCTAATCTTACAATGACCAGCCTTATTTCTGAAACCATAATGACTGACAGACACAAATCAGGAACAAAGATAATTAATATAAACATAGTAAGCCTGGTAATTTTTGGTAAAGAGATTTGACATGAGGCTTTATATTGCTTGAGAAATTCAAAAGAAATGCATAGCCCTGGCCAGTTTGGCTCAGCGGTTGGAGCATCGGCCCGTGGACCAGAGAGTCCTGGATTCGGTTCCCACTAAGGGTACATACCTCAGTTGCAGTTCATCCCTGGCCCCTATTGGGGCCATGTGGGTGGCAACCAGTCAATGTGTCTCTCACATCAATGTTTCTCTCTCTCTCTCTCTCTCTCTCTCTCTCTCTCTCTCTCTTTTCCTCCCCCTCTCTCTTCTGCTCTATCTGAAGATAAATGTAAAAATGTCCTTGGGTGAGGATTAAAAAAAAAAAAAAGAATTGCATAAACAATAAAATTTCCAGGTTCCAACAATCAAACAACAGAATTATTACACAAAAGCATTCTATACCTCTGAGAGTCTAAGAAAAGGCTTCTAATGATTTGTTAGGTTTCTTTCTTTCCTGAAAAGCTCTTGGTGGAGATGTATTCCTCCTGAAAATCCTAGAGAAAGAATAACTGGCTTCCATTTGTCATAGTATGGCAGGAAGCAGTACACTATTATTTATCAAAACTAGCCATTTTCTTATATGTTTTGTATTCTTTCTAATAATGACTCATCAATAAAGTGGTACCTTTACAAATAGGGACTAAGACTTATCTAAATGACTGTTTTATCCCACCACTATTGTCCACCTAGCACAGCACTGGAAAGCAACATAAAAACAATTTCACAAGTGTCAAGCTGTAAAGGTCCTTAAAGTTCTTAGGTCTGAAATTTCAGGTTCTGAAAAATGGATTGGCCCAGTATCTTGTTGAGTTGGGGAGTCTCCTAATCTATAATTTTACTCAAAATGGGGATTACAATAATTTAAAGGCTAGTCACAGATTTATTAAGCCTTTCCTACTGTCTCAATTCTCTTATCCACATAACGGCAGTAATATACTTTGCACCCTATCTCACAGGAATAAAGAAGAATGATGTAATGACATAAGCTAAAATCAAATGTTGAGTATGACTGAGCAATTGCCTAAAGCTAAAAGAACTGCTCTGTAGATAAGTGGTTAAGATGAAAAAAAGACAGGCTCATCCACTATGCCTACAGACTCACAGTGCTTTCTATAAGACTTTATCCAATAGAATCGAAAGACTTTATGTACCTTTCCACATTCCTTATGTACTCACCCACTCAGAGGATCCAGTTAGTTCTATACATTCCTCATATTAATTAGCAAGTCAACAAGTCACTGTGTAAAGTAGAAATATACCACAAATGCTAATCAGACTAGTGGCTCCTATAATATACTCCCTGGACCACACCAGGACTAGCAAGAATGACCACAGGCACTAGGCTCTGGGTTTCAGGTCTGTTTCTTCATCCTTAAAGTGAGATAATAATTGTACCTAATTCATTAGATTGTTGTGCAGATGTGAAAGGCACCTAGAACAGTTCTTGGTACTTAGTTTCCATAAGTGTTAGCCATTATTGTTATGGGTCACAGAAAAGGGGTGACGACTGAGACACAGAATCTTCAGCTGCTCTATCTGGTCTCTTCTCTACTTTGGGGCCACCCTGCTCATCTCAATATGCTAATTTTGGTTCTCCTCTATCAGAATGAGAATCTGTTTCAGGGAAAGGAGCTGGGAAACTCATGTACATTATACTTGGAGGTAGAAATGGTTGTCCATATACAACCTCATTCAGACATTTCTGCATTTCAGACAATTGCAGAAATCCTCAGGGCAAAATAAGGAAGCCTTGCTTTGGATTTGCAATACTGGTAATGGAGGAGGGGGTTCATTTGCTTTATACAATCCTATCTTCATAGCTAGCCCTTTGTCTATCCCGTATGCTACTAAAGCTAGACCCATTGCTGAAGGGAATGGAGTGATTAGAAAAGCTGAACCAATCTATTTTGGGGATTTTACTGGGTAGATGTTCTAGCAAAAACAAACAAAAACAACCCAACAGAAAATGGCATTCTTTTCATTCACAAGCAAATAGAAATGCCTAAGGGGAACTTAAACTGAACAGACAACCTCTTTGGAAAATCTTGAAGCCAATAGCTCCACCAAAATATATATCTATATTTTTAGTTTTTAATAAGCTGACAAAAAGTGGAGCATATGTCTTTTCTGATACATTTTAGGTACTCTTGGATTTACAGTGTACATATTGAATCCTAAAATCATGAAGCAAAGCTCAGTTTACGTCCTTATATTTGTTTGGCTTATTTTGGTCAATACTGGGAAAGGGGAGGGAATGACCATTTCTCTAGTTGCAAGTTCCCTGGCTTAGTTTCTTCCTTCACCCAGAGGCCCATACCCTATAGCCATTGCCATGGAATTGTATGGATCTAGTCATGTGTGTGCATCACCCACTAAGAGGGTTACGGAAAAAAAAAACAAAAAAAAAAAAACAGCAAAGGACAAGAGTTGAAGAGAATGTGGCATTCTGGCCATTTTGTGAGAGTTTGTGGGAAGAATTATTTTTATGGCCTTAAAAGATGAACAGGTAAAATATGATAATTACCACCATTGACAGTCTTAAAAAAAATCTAGAGCAAACATTCCCCAAACTCCAGCTTCCTTATCATTTTATCTTAGGGGATGTCCTCACAAAGCAGATGTTCAAGATTCTATAGTACAGTGGCCATACTTTCTGAACATGGAAACAGGACACATGATCTGACAATGTGTTCTCTTTTTGGATTTATAAGGCAGGCCTGAGGATTTCAATGCCAGTTCTGACAACAATCAACTGTGTGACCTTGGGCAGAAACCTCTCTGAGAATTTGTAAAATGGCAATGGTTAAAGTAGCTATCTAATTGGACAGTTACAAAAAATTAATGAGATATGGTGAAAGGACATACCACAGTGCTTGATAAATGGAAATGTACCTAATAAATGGTGGCTATTATTACTTACAATAATGATAAAAATTTTACAAGACACTTCAGGTCAAGATGGCAGTGTAAGTTAACACAGTACTCACCTCCTCCACAACTACCTCAAAATTACAACTAAACTACAGAAGAACTACCTTTCAGAACTGCCTGAAATCAAGTTGAATGAAGTCCCACAACTACAAAATTAAAGAAGAAGCCACATTGAGATTGGTAGGAGTGGCAGAGGTGCAGACAGGCTAGTCCCACACCCACATGTGGAGGATAATAATCAAGAGGGATACCTCGGCTGTGAAGGTCTTCCCTGAGGATCAAGGGGTCCCTGTCCCACACCAGGCCCCCCAGCTCAGGGTTCCAATGTCAGTAAGAGAAATCCCCATAACTCTTATCTATAAAAACCAGCGGGGAGGGAGGCTAAGACTTCTGGAGTCCCAGGCAATTCCTCTTAATGGGCCCTTGCATGGACTTACACTGACCCACACCCTCCAGGCCACAGAGCTGAGGAGGCAGCATGAAAGGCACCAGAGACATATGGGGAAGAACTGAGTTGTTTGGAATTAGGCTGAGAGGTGGAGGGGCAGCTTTTTTCCAAAAAAGTGCTGGTGGAAGGCAATGTTTCTTTGGTGAGCCCTACCCCAACAGGGCTGGCAGATGGGCACCATATCTGGGACTCCATCAACCTGACTCACACTGTTTGCCCCACTCTGGTGATTCCCTGAGGCCCTGCCCCACCCAACTTTCAGGCCCACCCAAGCTGTTTCCAGTGGCTTTACCACAGGATTGGCCTGTCTTGGCTCCTGCTTCAGATTTTCCTGAATTCCCTCAAACAAACAGCACCTGGCCTCAGTGAGCCCCATACCTCTAGCTGACTGGCCCCAGGCCTGTCACTATAAGCAGCCAGCTTGGTTCATAGTTTGGCTTTGCCTGGGCACGTCCAAGACCACCACAAGAAGCAGTCATCTGCAGATTGCTTTGTAGCTTATGCCTGGTAGCCCCGGGTAGAACACAGGCAGAGGGTGATGTTGCCCCAGAGCCAGAACACCTAGAGGACAGCTTCAGACCATGTCAAAGCACCACTATCCAACAACCTCCACAAGCAACACACTCAAAGGGTGGACTCAGTGGGTACCAGAGCCCTGCTGAAGTAAGTCTTGCTCTGTGTGGTGGGCCCCTGCACAGCTGATACTCCAAGGTAGTCAGAGGCCAGTGGCCAGTGGTCAGTGGGCACAGCTAGTCCTTGCAGCTGATCAGCCTGAGTAAATCCCTCCCATTGATGTGCCAACACGAAGACACATCATAATCATGACTCAATTACAACAGAAGGGTGGACAGTCTACATGAGGGATGCACCACGACAGCCCAGCTCAGGTAATCAGGGAGGCTGTTGCCACTGGACCCTACAGGACACCTACTACAATAGGTCACCTATGAAGCCTAGGTGACATAGCAACTCTACTTAATACACAGAAACAAACACAGGGAGGCAGCCAAAATGAGGAGACAAAGAAACATATCCTAAATAAAAGAACAGGACAAAACTTCAGGAAAAGAACGAAACAAAATGGAAATAAGCAATCTAACAAATGCAGAGTTCAAAACACTGGTTATAAGGATGCTCAATGAACTTGGTGAGAATTTTGAGGAACTTAGTGAGAATGTCAAGGATCTTAGTGAGAAAATCAAGAACATAAAAAGGACCAGTCAGAAATGAAGGATGCAATAACTGTAATAAAGAATAATTTACAAGGAATCAATAGTAGAACAGGTGAAGCTAAGAAGCAAACCATCGATATGGAATATAAGAAAAACACCCACAAAAAAACAAAACAAAACAAAACTAAAAACTAAAAACACCCAATCAAAACAAAAAATCCAAAATTGACGATACTAAAAGGAGCCTCTGTGACAACCTCAAGCATGCCGACATTCACATTATGGGGTGCCAGAAGGAGAAGACAGAGAGCAAGAAATTGAAAACCTATTTGAAAAAATGCCAGAAAACTTCCTTAACTTGGTCAAAGAAACAGATATACAAGTCCAGGAAGCACAGAGAGTACCAAATAAGATGAAACCAAAGAGGTCCACACTAAGACACATCATCATCAAAATGCAAAAGGTTAAAGACAAGGAGAGAATCTTAAAAGCAGCAAGAGAAAAGCAGTTAGTTACCTACAAAGGAACTCCCATAAGACTGTCAGATGATTTCTTAAAAGAAACTTTAATGGCAAAAGATATTCAAAGTAATGAAAAGCAACAACCTACAACCAAAATTACTCTATTCTGCAAAGCTATTATTTAGAATTCCAGGACATATAAAGAGTTTCCCAGACAAGAAAAAAACTAAAGGAGTTCATCACCACCAAACCAGTATTATATGAAATGTTGACAGATCTTCTTGAAGAAAAACACAAATATGTACAATAAATACATTCATAAACTAAAAACTGAATCTACAAACAAAATGAGCAAGCAAAACAGAAACAGATGCATAGATACAGAGAACTTTTTGTTGCTTGCCAGATGGGAGGGGGCTGGGTGAAAAAGGTGAAGGAATTAAGAAGTACAAATTGGTTGTTAGACTGATGAACTTCAAAGGGAAGGGGGAGGGAGGGTGGAAAGAGAGATAAACCAAAGTATTTATATGCATATATCCATAACCAATTGACATAGACAATAGTGTGGGGAAGGCAGGAAGGTAGCAGAATTGGCGAGAAAGGCATCAATGGGGGAAAAATGGGTGATATCTGTAATACATTCAACAATAAAGATAAGTTTTAAAAGAAAAAAAAAGAAATAGCACCATATATAAAACAGTAATTTGACTATACATCTCACATATATACTCTCAGGACAAAAATAAATAAAAATTGTACATCAAAAAATAAAATACATAAAATTTTACAAAATCATCAACATGAAACCTCTTTAGTTACTAGTTTCATGAATCATATTATCAGAAAAGAAGAAAGATACATGAAGTTTGGACTGCCTCAGAAAATCCTGGATGTATTATAACTCTATAAGTACTGCTCCCCTCTTCAGTTTAATAAGGCATCTTAGAAGAAGAGATAGAAAGACAAAAATAGGAAGCAAAGGCAACCTTCTCACTGACCCCATAATTCCTTATAGCTGCTGATAAGCTATTTAGAGATCTGTATATCTGATTCCTTCTCCTATCCCCCATCCTTTTTGCTCTCTGAATGTTTCAACTCAAAATTAGACAAATAGTTTCATAAACTATTTTCATGCATGATACCATTTAAAATGTCAGAGAGCTCAAAAGTTTTGCCTAAATGGAACCCACTGAAATGGTAGCTTTTCATTTGAACAAACTATAATCAATATGATACTGTTCAAATGAAAACCTACCATTGTATACTTCCAAGCACTTTCACCATGTTTTTTATCATCATTCATACCCAATGAGAAGGGTTGTGTAGGGATATCATTGCTGGCATACAGATAAAAATATATATATTCACAAAAAAGGAAGTGACTTGTCCAAGGCTACATAGCTAATACACATTGAAAGCAGGATTAAAACCGGTTTCCTAATACTCAGTCCAAAATCTTTCCATTCTACCAGACTGCTGCATGAATTTAAATTAAGAGATTATTTTTTTCTAACAATGAAATACTTTAGCTTTGAGGGGAGGTCTAGGAGCTGATGAGTAATCAGTTTCTCAGATTAATATCCGCCCCTTGACTGAGCACTCACTAAGTGCCAGGCTCTGCACTAAACCTTTTACATGCATCATCTCCTTTAATAGTCACAATAATTTTACAAGGAAGGTACTATCATGAGAATCATTTTACAGATGGGAAAGTAGAAGCATGGAAATGTTAAGTGATTTGCTCAACGTCATACTCCTAGTAAGTGATAGAGCTAGTAGTAGATGCCCTGTTTCCTAACTCCCAGAAAAGTGTTCTTTCAACTACTCCACACTGACAGGAACTTTCTACACTCTTATTAAAAAGAAAGGATGCTAAATTTAAAGATGCTTTAGGGATCACTGGGCCAAATAGCCATTCAATTTTTAATTTTTTGAGATAACGCCATATTGTTTTCCATAGTGGCTGCACCAGTCTGCATTCCCACCAGCAGTGTACTAGAGTCCCCTTTTCTTCACACCCTCACCAGAACTTGTTGTTTGATGATTTGTTGATGGTGGCCATTCTGACAGGTGTGAGGTGATACCTCATTGTTGTATTAATTTGCATCTCTCTGATGATTAGTGATGTTGAGCATTTCTTCATATTTCTCTTAGCCATTTGTATGTCCTGTTTGGAGAGGTGTCTATTTAGTTCCTCTGCCAATTTTTTAATTGGGTTTTTTGTATTCCTTTTGTTGAGTTGTACGAGCACTCTATATATTTTGAAAATTAACCCCTTATCTGATGTATTGTTGGCAATTATGCTCTCCCATAGAGTGGGAAGCCTGAAACACCAATCAAAAAAAAAAATGTACCCCCCATGTTCACAGAAGCACTATTTACAGTAGCTAAGATCTGGAAACAGCCAAATGTCCATCAGTAGACGAATAGATAAAAAAGCTGTGGTATATATACACAATGGAGTACCATGCAGCTGTAACAAAGAAAGATCTCTTATCCTTTGAGACGACATGGAGGGACCTGGAAAGTATTATCCTAAGCGAAACAAGCAAAGCAGAGAAAGACAAATAGTATATGATCTCACTTATTTGTGGAATATAATGAACATAACAGTCTCAGGAATGGGGTAGTCCCAGAGACGTGGAAGCGGGGTACAGACTGACAATCCCCAGAATAGAGGGTGGGGGAGAGATAAACCACAGAACTTATATGCATGTATGCATGAACAATGGACATGGACAACAAAGCTGGGGACAGGGTGGGGAGGGAGAAGGAGGGGGGAATCAGTGGGGGAAATTGGAGAAACATCTGTAACAAAAATAAATTAATTAATTAAAAAAAAGAAAAATACAAGTAGGTAAGCACTAACTTAACTTTACATGATTAAATTAATCCAATTCATGATATTTTGCCAATATTGCCTTCTTTTCTTTTCAGACTAAAGATGTATACTGACAATAAATTGTACTCTCACTTTAAAAAAAACAAAAAAAGATGCTTTAGGGCAAAAAGATAAATCAGTCCTCTTTCAATTCCTCATACTGATAAAGGAGGGAAGTATAGAAAGCAGGCAAAGAATGTGTAATCCAGAAGCCATGACTGTGCAGCTGTGGAAGAACAGTTAGGGACACAGAATCCAGAAAAGAGAACTCGGGGGTAGAACATCTTCTGTCACCTGCTAGCACCCCAGTGGTCTTCAGTCACAACAGGTTATCAGCCAAATAGAAGGGTGAAATAAGCATAGTTAGTCTGTACTTCCTTTCTTGTTCATGTTCTAACATGACCTTAACAAAATTGTCCTGTTCTCTTTTCCCTAGAATTCTGCTGGATGGCTAGACCCAAGTCCAAGTTCTCATGGTTGGGAAGGACAATGCTTGCAAACCTCAGTGACATTTGCTTTTTAAAGAAGTGCCTTTCAGGTCTTCACCTTTTAGTATCTGAATTGGGGGATGCAGGACTAGCTCTGTTTCCTGCCTTCTTCTGTCTCAATCTGACATGGGGATGGCCAGTTACCAGAGAATAGTTTATGGATTGCTATGACTAACTAACTCACTAATAATTGAAACTTGACCATCCTCATTTTCTTGCTTTCAGAAATCCTTCTGTGAGCATACAAATGAGTGCAAATCACACTAAAAAAAGGAAAGGTGAAGCTCCGTGTGCACACTGAGATTGGGAAAGGAAAAATTTGTTCATTATTTCAAGACCTCTTCAGATGCTGTAAACACACGATCAACTCAGAACAAATATCGTTTCCCCGCTTACGTTATTTATGTGCTATCTAAAAATTACATGTCTGTTCTCTTTCCAGCACTGAGAGAGAAACATGCATATTCATGATCTGTTAAATATTTAAGTGGGATTTATTTAAATGAGAGAGCCCATTTACAAACATTTCCTGGCTCTGAGATCTCTTAGGCTCACAGTGGGAGGATAATTTCCTCTGGTAGATTCAAAACCTCTACTGGCCACCTGCCACCCTAAACTTGGAGAGCTAGTGAATGCCACCCACAGTATTTCAAGGGAGTCTTCCATACCTCCTTCCTCCAGTCCTGCTTTCCTGCTCTGAGCTCATGCAATAGGGTCAATTGTTGGCAAAATGCTAGGTCTGGGAATATATTTGGGGGCAGGGGAAGGCAGTTACAGCTTGCTTTGCCTAGGCCTTCCTCTTCACTGCATTATTCCCATAGCAGCTACATCATTGCTTTGCTAGCCTTCCTATGGGTCCATCTCTTCCCTCAAGAAGGATAGTTATGTGATAAAAGATGTAACCAGGACTGTGCTGCCTTTCCCAAGAGGATATGCATTTTAATACTGTTCAAGTATTTTGTCAGTACTTATTTTCAAAGTACTAACACAAATAGTGTTTTGACTTCCAGTTTTTACACTGGAACACATAAATAGAGGTAAACACATAAATGAGAGGACACATTTTGCTTGACCAACCTAAGTCACACTGCTAGTGAGTTGCAGTTAGAACTTGGACTCAGGTCAAACTCTTAGGTGCGGATTTTTTATTTTTTTATTTAATTAATTTATTTATATTTGTTACAGATATTTCTCCTTTTCCCCCCCACTGAATGCCCCTCCCCCATCCCCGCCCTGTCGCCAGCTTTGATGTCCATGTCCATTGTTCATGCACACATGCATATAAGTTCTGTGGTTTATCTCTCCCCCACCAGCCCCTCTTCTGCAGATTGTCAGTTGGTACCGCACTTCCACATCTCTGAGACTACCCCATTCCTGAGACTGTTATGTTCATTATATTCCACAAATAAGTGAGATCATATGATACTTGTCTTTCTCTGTTGGGCTTGTTTTGCTTAGGATGACACTTTCCAGGTCCCTCCATGTCATCTCAAACGATAAGAAATCTTTCTTTCTTACAGGTGCGTAGTATTCCATTGTTTATATGTACTACACCTTTTTTTATCCATCTTCTACTGATGGACATTTGGGCTGTTTCCAGATCTTAGCTATTGTAAACAATGCTGCTACAAACATGGAGGTACATATATTCTTTCGGATTGGTGTTTCAGGCTTCTTAGGGTTTTCTCCTAGAAGTGGGATCACTGGGTCAAATGGAACTTCAATTTTTAATGTTTTGAGGTAACACCATATTGCTTTTTATACTGGCTGCACCAGTCTGCACTCCCACCAGCAGTGTACTAGAGTCCCCTTTTCTCCACACCCTTGCCAACACTTGTTGCTTGATGATTTGTTGATGGCAGCCTTACTGACAGGTGTGAGGTGATACCTCATTGTTGTTTTAATTTGCATCTCTCTGATGATTAGTGATGTTGAGCATTTCTTCATATGTCTCTTAGCCATGTGTATGTCCTGTTTGGAGAGGTGTCTATTTAGTACCTCTGCTCTTTTTTAATTGGGTTTTTTGTCTTCCTATTGTTGAGTTGTGAGAGCACTTTATATATATTGGAAATTAACCCCTGATCTGATATATCATTGGCAATTATACGCTACCATACAGTGGGTTACCTTTCCATTTTGATGACTGTATCTTTTGCTATGCAGAAGCTTTTGAGTTTGATGTACTCCCGTGTATTCAGTTTCTTCTTTGTTTCTGTTGCCTTAAGTGATGTATCGGTGAAAATTCTGCTGCGTATGATGTCCGAAATTTTGTTGCCTACATTTTCTTCAAGGATTTTTATGGATTTATGAGTCATATTTAATTCTTTTATCCATTTTGAGTTTATTCTTATGGTGTAAGTTGATGGTCTACTTTTTTTTTTTTTTTTTTTTTTTTATGTAGCCTTCTAATTTTCCCAACACCATTTATTAAAGAGGCTGTCTTTACTCCACTGTATGCTCTTGCCACCTTTGTCAAATATTAATTGAGCATATTGCCTTGGGTCCATTTCTGGGTTCTCTGTTCTATTTCACTGGTCTATATGCCTGTTCTTGTGCCAGTACCAGGCTGTTTTGATTACAGTGGCTTTGTAGTATAACCTGAAATCTGGTAATGTGATCCCTCCTACTTTGTTCTTTTTTTTTCAAGATTGCTGTGGCTGTTCGGGGTCATTTTTGGTTCCATATGAACTTTTGAAGTATTTGTTCTAGTTCTGTGAAGTATGTCATTCGTATTTTGATGGGGATTGGATTGAATCTATAGATTGCTTTGGGTAGTATAGATATTTTAATGATGTTGATTCTTCCAATCCATGAACAATATATAGGCTTCCACTTTTTTATATCTTCCTCTATTTCTTTTTACAATGACCTGTAGTTTTCTATGAATAGGTCCTTTATTTTTTTGGTTAAGTTTATTTCTAGGTACCTTAATTTTTTTTGCCGCAATGATAAATGGGATTATTTTCTTAGTTTCTCTTTCTGTGAGTTCATCATTGATGTATATGAATGCTGTAGTTTTCTTGACATTAATTTTGTATCCTTCTACTTTGCCAAATTCATTTACTAAGTCTAGTAAATTTGGAGTCTTTGGAGTTTTCTACATATAGTGTCATGTCATCTGCAAATAATGACAGTTTCAATTCCTTTTTTCCAATTTGGATCCCTTTTATTTTTTCTTTCTCTCTGACTTCTGTGGCTAAGACTTCCAGTACTATGTTAAATAAGAGTGTCAAAAATGGACATCCTTATTTTGTTCCTGTTTTTAAGTGAAATGCTTTTAATTTTTGCCCATTGAATGTTGGCTGTAGGTCTTTCATATATGGCCTTTATTATTTCGAGATATGATCCCTCTATTCCCTGATTGCTGTGTGTTTTTATCAGAAATGGATGCTGAATTTTGTCAAATGCTTTTTTTAGTATCTATTGATATGATCATATGATTTTTATCTTGCATTTTGTTTATGTGGTGTATCACATTTATTGATTTGTGAATATTGTACCAACCTTGCATCCATGGGATGAATCTCACTTGGTTATGGTGAATAATTCTTTTGATGTATTGTTGGATTCAATTTGCTAGTATTTTGTTCAGGATTTTGGCATATATGTTCATCAGGGAAATTAGTATGTAATTTTCTTTCTTTGTGGTGTCTTTTTCTGGATTTGGAATTAGAATTATGCTGGCCTCACACAACGATTTTGGAAGTCTTCCTTCTTCTTGAATTTTTTGAAATAGTTTGAAGAGAATAGGTGTTAGTTCTTGTTTGAATGTTTGGTAAAATTCCCTCATGAAGCCGCCTGGGCCTGGGCTTTTGTTTGCTGGGATAGACTTGACTACATCTTCAATTTTTTTGTTGTTGTTATTGGTTTGTTCAAATTTTGTATCTCTTCCTGGTCCAGTTTTGGGAGTCTATGTGTTTCTAGAAATTTGTCCATTTCACTCAGATTGTCGAATTTGTTGTCGTATAATTGTTCATAATATTTGTTAACAATCCTTTGTATTTCTGTGGTGTCAGTTATTATTTCTCTTCTTTCATATCTGATTTTGTGCTTTTGGGTTCTCTCTCTTTATTTCTTGGTCAGTCTAGCTAAGGGTCCGTCAATCTTGTTTATCTTTTCAAAGAACCCGCTCTTTGTTTCATTGATACTTTGAATTGCTTCTTTTTCTCCATGTCATTTATTTCTGCTCTGATCTCTACTATTTCCTTCCTTATGTTTGCTCTGGAATTTCCTTTTTGTTTGCTTTTTAGTTCTTTAAGTTGTGAGGCTATATAGTCTATTAGAAATTTTTCTTGTTTCTTGAGGTAGGCCTGTAGTGCTATGAACTTCCCTCTCAGAACTGCCTTTGCTGCATTCCATAGATTTTGTGTTGTTATGTATTCATTTTCATTGGTTTCCAGGAAGTTTTTAATTTCTTTCTTGATCTTCATGGTAACCCATACACTGTTCAATAACATGCTATTTACCCTTTATGTGTTCAAATGCCTTTGCATGTTCTTTTTGCAATTGATTTCTAGTTTTATGTCATTGTGACCTTAGAAGATGCTTGATATGATTTCAAACTTCTTGAACTTGTAGAGACTTAGTTTGTGTCCTAACATGTGGTCTATCTTTGAGAATGTTCCATTTGCATTTGAGACGAATGTGAGTTCTACAGTTTTGGGTTGTAATTCTCTGTACATATCTATTAAATCCATTTGCTCTATCGCTTGATTTAGAGTCTGTGTTTCCTTGTTAATTTTTTCTCTAGAAGATCTATCCAGTGATGTCAGCGGGGTATTGAAATACCCTGCTTTGATTGTATTGCTGTTGATTTCTCCTTTGAAGTCCTCCAAAAAATTTTTAGGTACGATTTTGCTCCTATATTGGGTGCATATATGTTTACCTAGGTTATAGGTAGATCCTATTGGATAGATCCTTTCAATATTATGTAGTCGCCTTCTTTATCTCTAGTTATGGTCTTCATTTTATAATCTACTTTATCAGATATGAGTATTGCTACCCTAGTTTTTTTTTTTTTTTTGCTTCCCATTTGCTTGAAAGGTTTTTTTCCATCCCTTCATTTTCAACATGTGTGAGTCTTTTGTTGTGAGGTGGGTCTCCTGTAAACAACATATATGTGAGTCATGCTTTCTTATGCAGTCAGCTACTATGTGTCTTTTTATCAAAGCATTCCAACTATTCATATTTAAGGTGATAATTGATATGTACTTATTTATTGCCATTTTTGTTTAGTGAGGTTATATTTTTTTCTTCCTGTTTCTTCTACTAATTACAGTAGTCTTTTTAGCATATTTTGCAATGCTAGTTTGGTAGTAATATATTCTCTTAGTCTTTTTTTTTTTTTTTAATCTGGAAAACTCTTTATTTGACCTTCTATTTTGAATGATTGCCTTGCTGGATAGAGTAGTCTTGAATTCATATCCTTGTTTTTCATGACCTTGATTACTTCATGCCACTCCCTTCTGGCCTGTAGTGTTTTGGTTGAGAAGTCAGCTGAGAGCCGTATGGGGTTTCCTTTGTAGGTAACCTGTTGCTTATCTCTTGCTGCATTTAGGATTCTCTCTTTGTCTTTAATTTGTGGCATTTTAATTACTAGGTGTCTTGGTTTGGGCCTGTTTGGGTTCTTCTTACTTGGGGCTCTCTGTGCTTTTTGAACTTGAATGCCTTCTATTTTTACCAAGTTAGGAAAGTTTTTTGTCACTATTTCTTCAAATATATTCTCTAACCCTTGCCCATTTTCTTTCTCTTCAGGGACTCATATGATGGGAATGTTATTACGTTTCCAGTTGTCCCACAGTTCTATTAAGCTGTCTTCCTGTTTTTTAATTGTTTTTTCTTTTTGGTTGTCTGATTGGTTGATTTTTTTCTACCCTGTCTTCTAATTCACTGATCCAGTCCTCATCTTCCTCTACTCTGCTGGTTAGTTCTTCCAATGTGTTCTTAATTTCTGCAATGTCATTCTTCATTTTCACTTGTTTGGTTTTCAATGTTTCTATATCTTTACTCATGGTGCTGATGTCCTTATCCATGCTGTTGAGCTTCCTTAAGATCAGGTCTGAACTCTACCTCTGATAGTTTACTTAGCTGCATTTTATTTATCTTATATTCGATGCAGTTCTCTTGTTCTTTCATTTGGGATTTGTTTCTTTGTTTCACCATTTTGGCTATCACAGTGGGTTTTGGAGCCTTCCAAATTTTACCTGTGGGTGTTGTTTGTCTGCTGTTTGTGGATCCCTCTATTGGGTTTCGATGAGCCTGGATGGACCCATGTTAAACACCACTGTCAAGTCTTACTTTCCTGGTTAGTTTTTAAAGCCCTGGAAAGGTTCAGTTATCCTCTATTTTTTTCCTGGTGTCTAGTAGTCTTGAGTACTCAGTACCTTGGAACGTAGCCCTGGTGTTCTGCATAAGAGGATTTCCAGGGTGTGGGATAGATGCTGCTTGTTAATGAGCCTCAATTTGCATTTCTTTGCCTCACCTGGGAAAGGCTGACTCTCCAAGGGTGGGGGGCTGCTGCTTTACCCCACAGCTCGGGGAAGGAGCACACTGGCCACCTTCCTTTGTGGCCACAACTCAGCAAAAACTCTGAGTGCCCTTTAAATCCTAGGTGTCCTGACAGAGTTCCAATCCAGTCAGCCCTCCCTCTGCCATAGCCCCAGGTGAGTGGCTGTGCCTATTATAGAGCTCTGTCCCTGCTCTCTGCACTGTGGAGTGGGTTTATCTTTATTCTGCAAGGATGCTGCTCACAGCTAAGACTGTTGCTGTCCATGGGCTCCCAGCCCACCACCCTCGTGTGCCTCCGCAGATCCTACCAGTGTCCCTGGTTATATGGTTCTTTCCTGCTGCTTTTCTGCTGCCTTTTTTTTTTTTTTTTTTGAGGATTTGTCTTAATTTTAGTTATAATTCCTGTTTTGTCTTGGGAGATTGTCTGCGTAGCTTCTATTCACTCTACCTTCATTTTCACATCCTCTATGCCTATCTTGTGCACAGCTGTGTTGCACAGGCCTTTCTGGTACCCCAGCACCCTGCAGGTCCCAGGGGTAACTGTATGGCACAGTCCCTTTGGGGACTAGGCTCTGTGCCTATGTTATGGACTGCTGGGTCACACAGGCCTCTCTGGTGCTTCAGCACCCCAAAGGTCCCGTGAGTAACTAGATCTTACAGTCTCTGCTGGGTGGCACAGGCCTCTGTGTTGTTTCAGCACCCCACAGGTCCTGCAGGTAACTTCATAGCACAGTCTCTGCTGGGTGGCACAGGCCTCTCTGGTGCTTCATCACCCTGCAGGTCCCGTGGATAACTGGTTTGCACAGTCCCTTCTGTATCGCACAGGCCTCTCTGGTGCCCCCACACACTGCAGTTCCTGTTGGTGGGCAGCTGGATCTCACCAGTATCTCTAGGGCTCTGGATTCCCACTACTCTTGTGGGCAACTGGATGGAACAGGCCTTTCTGGAGCCCCAGGTCCTGCTGCTGGTGGCTGGGGAGTGCTGTTGCCCTGTAGGGGCTCCACTCCTGCTCAGCTTTTGCTGTAGTTTTTGGGGATGGGTCTCAGTTGTTGGTCTGTGCTTCTGTTGCCTGGGGATGGATGTCTTCTCCCCAGCCTCTGTTGCTGGGGATATATCTCAACTCTGATTGGGCTGCTACTGTGGGCGATAGTGCTGGCCTCTGGGCTGTCCGTGGCTTCTGTTTTCCAGCAACTGGGCAGCTCCACTACTGTGCACTGTTCTGTTTTGACACAGAGTGTCCACTGGTCCGATGGTGTCAGGTGTGCTGGTGGGCTCAAGTTTCTGGGCCCTAGCAGCTCCCACTGCCTCCTTCCAGGGAAGACCCAGGATCTTCCAAAATGGTGGGACATCCCTAAAGCGCAGGGAGAAGCACCCCGAAGGGCTGCTTACAATGGTAGCTGGCTGCTCTAGTCCACAGCACAAGAACTTTCTGCTCCGTGTCTCTGCACTGCTACAGTTTGGTAGTCCATCTTCAAGTCCACTCACACTCTCTCACACACTCACCCTCCCTCAGGTGCTGCCTGCCGCCATCTTCTGGGATTTTTTCATTACATAAGTGTGCTTATCTTCTGATGGTATGCCTGGAGAGAAAGCAATGGTAACCCAAAGAGAACATTAGTGGTGACCTATCAAGCATTGTGGCTGTAGGTTGGGGGAGTATTTTGGGATGCCTGTTACTCTACCCAACATCTCCTCAATCCTATCATATAGGTAAATTTTTGTGTATCAGGTTACTCTGAGTTCTCCATTCTGGTGTCCATTCTTGGTGACTCTCATCCTTTCTCACCTTCCTGTCACACAAATTAAATTCACCTGTTTTTAATCCCATTTTATAAAAACTTGATAAGATGGTCATTAAATTCACCTGTAGAGCTAATGTGGGCTAGGGAATTAATACCGGTTAATGGCTCAATACAACTACTCCAGGGTCATACACATGTTTTGACAGAATCTTCTAATGCCTTAATTCAAGGACACTGTATAGAGGAATACCTCAGATATTGTGGGTTCACTTCCAGACCCCAGCAATAAAGCAAGTTGCAATATTATTGCTGGTGGAGGGTCTTGTCTTCGATTTGTAAAAAAAAAAAAAAAAAAAAAAAAAGCAACATCTGTGAAGTGCAATAAAGTGAATTGCAATATAACAAGGTGTGTCTGCATGGCAAGGATTTCAAGCAAGGAGCCAGGCCACTGAGAACAATATCATTGAGTAAATAAACTTCTCAGGTCTCTAACTTGTGCTATCTAAGTGACCATCTATTCTGCCTAATTTAGAGTTGCCAGATAAAATACAGAATATCCAGTCAATTATGATTTTCAGATCTTTTTCAGCATTAGTATATACAAAATTTTGCATTGGATATTCTTACATTAATAATGATTGATTGTTTATTTGAAATTTAAATTTACTGGGTTTCCTGTTTTTATTTGCTAAATCTGGCAACCCTAGCTTATGTATAAGACCTGGCCCACTGAGAATTACCACTAAAAAGTCTCTATTGGCCATCTGTTTCCATGTAACACTGTGCTGGAGGGGCAGGAGGTGGTGAGATAGAGAGAAGGAAGCTGTGGGAGAGGGAAACATATACCATACAGCCCATCATGAGACTGGTCTTAGTCATTTGTACATGACACAAAAGCAATGTCACTAGGCCTTTTAAGAAAATATAACTAGTTCTATTTCCCTCTCATTATCAACCCCCCCCCCACACACACACACACACAGACCCATCTACTGTGCTATTCTGCTCTCTTCTATTCTGCTCTTTGATAAATGAAAAAGGAATAAGTTTTGGCAAATGCCAAGCCTCATGTATTCTGAGAGTGATCAGGGCCTCAGAAGTCATATTGCAAGCAAACAGTAAGGCAGGCTGAAGGGGTGTGGCCAGACTGATCCAAAGGCAGCAGGGCTTCCCAAATGTAATTAAGCACCAGGCACAGACCACAGGAGTAACAGTGGGAAGAGTTCCATGACCAAAATATATTAGGGAAGTAAAATGGTGAATGTTTACAAACCTAATGAACAATTTGAACAACTCCAGAATTTAAAATTTTGCTAGTGTCAGGCAGTTTTGTGAACTGACACTTTGGAGGCTGAACTGGACCTAAGGGAGGAGGTAGCATTAGGCTCTTGCTATTTGACCACGTGCAGTGGCTAAGGCACATACTAAGATGTTCAAATTTAGACAATGGCCAAATTAGAGCAGGCACAGTGGACTGAATCACTTTCAAGATAATAATAGAGGCTAAGGAATGCAATTTCAGAAATTCAGCCTTTGAGTAGTGATAATAATAATAATGAGAATAGCAAATCTTTAAAGCACACATTTCCCCATATACACACATTGAGTGTGTTAAACAAAGAAAGCTAGTCTAAATAATCATTTTATAGATGAGAAGGCAAAGGCCTAGAAAAGGGAAGTGACTTTCGTAACATCATACATAGTCCTTGGCTATCTCCTGACTCCAAATTAAGTGCTCAGTCCACTATCCTAGGATGCTTTTCTGGAGATTCTAAACCAATTTAGGTTTTTCTCCTCATTCTGTATCTTTTCTGATCCTTTTAGTTTAGTTTTGCTTTGTTTTTATTGCAGTAAATGTACTTTTTTTTTTTTTGCAGCTTCATGTTATTTTATTTTTAATTAATTTATTTGTTAATTTATCTATTCATTTATTTTCAGACAGTTGGACTAAATTTTTTTGTAAGTCTTTATTTTATCATTATAAAATTTTTTCTTACACTAAAAATTTTTTATTGAGTTTGTTGGGGTGATATTCATAAATAAAATTATATAGGTTTCAAGTGTATAATTATTTTTTATTAATTAATTAATTAATTTTTGTTACAGATGTTTCTGCTTTTTCCCCCACTGATACCCCCTTCCCACTCCCTCCCTGTCCTGTCTCCAGCTTTGTTGTCCATATCCATTGTTTATGCATACATGCATATAGGTTCTGTGGTTTATCTCTCCCCCACCAACCCCTCTCCTAGGTATTGTCAGTCTATACCCAACTTTCACGTGTCTGGGACTACCCCATTCCTCAGACTGTTATGTTCATTATATTCCACAAATGAGTGAGATCATATGATACATGTCTTTCTCTGTTTGGCTTGTTTCACTTAGGATAATACTTTCCAGGTCCCTCCATGTCGTCTCAAAGAATAAGACATCTTTCTTTATTACAGCTGCATAGTACTCCACTGTGTATATGTACCATTGCTTTTTATCCATTTGTCTACTGATGAACATTTGGGCTGTTTCCAGATCTTAGATATTGTAAATAGTGCTGCTACGAACATGGGGTTACATATATTTTTTCTGATTGGTGTTTCAGGTTTCTTAGGGTATATTCCTAGAAGTGGAATCACTGGGTCAAATGGAACTTCAATTTTTAATGTTTTGAGGTAACACCATATTGTTTTCCATAGTGGCTGCACCAGTCTGCACTCCCACCAGCAGTGTACTAGAGTCCCCTTTTCTCCACACCCTTGCCAACACTTGTTGCTTGATGATTTGTTGATGGCAGCCTTACTGACAGGTGTGAGGTGATACCTCATTGTTGTTTTAATTTGCATCTCTCTGATGATTAGTGATGTTGAGCATTTCTTCATATGTCTCTTAGCCATGTGTATGTCCTGTTTGGAGAGGTGTCTATTTAGTACCTCTGCTCTTTTTTAATTGGGTTTTTTGTCTTCCTATTGTTGAGTTGTGAGAGCACTTTATATATATTGGAAATTAACCCCTGATCTGATATATCATTTGCAATTATACGCTACCATACAGTGGGTTACCTTTCCATTTTGATGACTGTATCTTTTGCTATGCAGAAGCTTTTGAGTTTGATGTAGTCCCATGTATTTATTTTCTCCTTTGTTTCTGTTGCCTTAGGTGATGTATCAGTAAAAATTCTGCTGCGTATGATGTCTGAAATTGTGTTGCCTATATTTTCTTCTAGGATTTTTATGGATTCATGAGTCACATTTAAGTCTTTTATCCATTTTGAGTTTATTCCTGTGTAAGCTCTAAGTTGATGATCTAGTTTCATTTTTTTTTTTTTTTGCATGTAGCTGTCCAATTTTTCCAACTCTATATATGAAAGAGACTGTCTTTACTCCACTGTATACTCTTGTATACTTTTGTCAAATATGAATTGAGCATATTGCCTTGGGTCCATTTCTGGGTTTTCTGTTGTGTTCCACTGGTCCATATGCCTGTTCTTGTGCCAGTACCAGGCTGTTTTGAGTACAGTGGCTTTGTAGTATAACCTGAAATCTGGTAATGTGATCCCTCCTACTTTGTTCTTCTTTTTCAAGATTGCTGTGGCCATTCAAGGTCTTTTTTTGGTTCCATATGAACTTTTGAAGTATTTGTTTTAGTTCTGTGAAGTATGTCCTTGGTATTTTGATGAGGATTGCATTGAATCTAAAAATTGCTTTGGGTAGTATGGACATTTTAATGATGTTAATTGTTCCAATCCATGAACAAGGTATGTGCTTTCACTTTTTTACATCTTCCTCCATTTCTTTTTTCAATATCCTGTAGTTTTCTGCAAATAGGTCATGTATTTCTTTGGTTAAGTTTATTCCTAGGAATCTTAATTTTTTTGCCACAATGGTAAATGGGATTGTGTTTTTAGTTTCTCCTTCTCTGAGTTCATTATTGGTGTATAAGAATGCCATTGATTTCTTGACGTTAATTTTGTATCCTGCTACTTTGCCAAATTCATTTATTAAATCTAGTAAATTTTTGATGGAGTCTTTGGGGTTTTCTACGTATAGTATCACATCATCTGCAAATAATGACAGTTTCACTTCCTCCTTTCCAATTTGGATCCCTTTATTTTCTCTTTCTGTCTGATTGCTGTGGCTACTACTTCTAACAGTATGTTCATTAGGAGTGGCAAAAGTGGGAATCCTTGTCTTGAGCCTGTTCTTAAGGAAAATGCTTTTAGTTTTTTCCCATTGAGTATGATGTTGGCTGTAGGTCTTTCATATATGGCTTTTATTATGTTGGGATATGATCCTTCTGTTACCAGATTGCTGAGCATTTTTATCAGAAATGGGTGCTGGATTTTGTCAAATGCTTTTTCAGCATCTATTGATATGATCATATGATTTTTGTCTTTCATTTTGTTTATGTGGTGTATTACATTTATTAATTTGCGAATATTGTACCATCCTTGCATCCTTGGATGAATCCCACTTGGTCATGGTGAAATTTTTTTTTGATGTATTGCTGGATTTGATTTGCTAGTATTTTGTTCAGGATTTGGGGATGTATATTCATCAGGGATATTGGTCTGTAGTTTTCTTTCTTTGTAGTGTGTTTTTCTGATTTTGGAATTAGAATTATGCTTGCCTCATTAAACAAGTTTGGAAGTCTTTCTTCTTGAATTTTTTGAAATAGTCTGAGGAGAATGGGTATTAGTTCTTTTTTGAATGATTCGTAAAATTCCCCCATGAATCCATCCAGGCCTGAGCATTTGTATGCTGGAAAAGTCTTGATTACATCTTCAATTTATTCTGTTGTTATTGGTCTGTTCAAGTTTTCTATCTCTTTCAGGTTCAGTTTTTGGAGACTCTGTATTTCTAGAAATTTGTCCATTTCACTTAGATTGTCGAATTTGTTGCCGTATAATTGTTCATAATATTTGTTAACAATCCTTTGTATTGCTGTGGTGTCAGTTATTATATCGAGGTAAATATACTTAACTTGAAATTTTCTCTCATAAGAAAATTTAAGTTCACCATACAGTATTGTTAACAATAGCCAGTATTCTCTAGCACTTATTTATCTTGCATATTTGTATACCCCTGAACAGCAACTCACCATTCCCCTTCTGTGTCCCCACTTCCCACAGCCACCATTCTACTCTGTTTCTATGTGTTTGACTCTTTAGACATCTCATATATGTGGGATCATGCAGTATATGTTCTTCTGAGACTAGCTTATATCACTTAGTATAATGTCCTTCAGGTTTATCCATGCTGTCATATATGGCAGAATTTCCTTCTTTTTTAAAGGCTGATTAGCATTCCATTATAAGTACGTACTACATTTTGTTTATCTACTCATCTGTCAGAGGACATATAGGTTGTTTCTACATCTTGGCTACTGTGAATAATGCTGCAGTGAACAGGGGAGTACAGCTATCTCTTTGAAATTCTGCTTTCAACTCTTTTGAATATATACTCGCAAATGGGATTGCCCAATAATATGGTATTTCTAGTTTTAATTTGAGGAAAGTCCTTTCTGGTTTACACAATATTAGCACCATTCAAACTTTCTACCAGCAGTGTATAGTTTCTCCACTTCCCTGAGGATTAGTGGTATTGAGCACTTTTTAAATACCTGATAGGCATTTGTTTATCTTCTTTGATGAGATATCTATTCAAGTCCTTTGGCCATTTAGACTCGTTTAGGTTTTTAGACATTGAGTTTCAGGAGTTCCATATATATTTTTGGGTATTAACTTCTTACCGAATATATATAACCTTTGAATTCCTCTCTCTGATATTTCAAGTGTTTTATCATCTGGTTCCTATCAACTATTTTAGCAGAAAGGCAGAAAATGAGGAGAAACGAGGCTGGACAAAGAAGCAGGAGCCTGAGGATGAAGGACCTGCTATGCCACACCAAGGAAGTGAGTTTGTATCCTGTAGGACATGATGGATTTCCTTCCTAAGAATAGATAGAGCCAGTGTATGTTGAGACCTGACTCACCTAATCTCTTTCAGGAAGTCTGAGTTAATAACCAGGAAGATCTGAAATCATGTTACCCTGTTGACTGGGTGCTCCCCAGCAGTGTCAGGAAGACTTGCAATGCTTACAAAAGAGAAAGATCTCACATTCAAAATGGAGTCAAGGACCTGTGCTCTGATACTCATTAGTTGTATAATATTGGTACTGCCACTTGGCATCATTGATTTTCTGTTTGCCTCTCTCTAAAATAGACCCAATAATACTTACTCTCCAGATTTGGGTGATAATCAAGTAAGATAATTAATAAAATGAGGTAATGGTTTGTGGTGGGACCTGGACTTTAAACCTCTTCCATTGTGATTCTTGGGAGAAGCCAGGGTTTATAATCATTGACTTACATGATCTCTGAGGCTCATTTCAGCTTTGAACTTCAAAGTTTTGACCCATAGTAAGAAAGGTTAGCTGTCAGTTTGGAGAAAATACTTACCTAGATCCTCATAGCAGGCTATAGGCTTCACAAGGAGTCAATGTTGCAGCCTAATATTGCAATTATTTGCAGCTAAATCATGGATAACCCAGATTTCCAAGTAAAACACCATCATTGATGAGAATGCAGGGTTAGTGATGGCTTCATCCCTCCTCATGAAATGACAGATGCATCCAGAAACTCCAACCTAGGACTATACCAACATGCACTTGTACTATCCTCAAAATAAATCATTAAACAGTGCAAGTAGATTTAGTGTTTAGAAATATTGGCTCAAAGATTTCTTCAATCATACAAAATCCCTTTATTTCAAGGAAATGGAGGTATCAGAACAGTAGATGGATGGAAATGCAGAGATATGCAAAGTGAAGAGGGCTAAAAGGAGCTGGCAGAGGGGGAGAGGAATGTGAAGGGAATGTTCTAACAAATTCAGAGAACATCCTATTGCACCCCAGTGGAACAGCACAGCATCAGCTGATTTCCTAGCATTTTATTCCTCCAAAAACCTCTGTTAGCCAGCACTTCTGCAAATGAACAACAGATGGGAAACTGAGGCTCTACCTCATGGCTCAGGAACACTTCAAGGCCTTGAAGTACCTCCTTACATTACTGAAGAAGATAAAATTATACTCAAACTAGTGCAACATTATTCATTATATTTTACTTTATATCCACTCTTTGAAAATCAGAAATACCTGAAGGGTGAATAAAGAAGCACTCAATTTAAGCAGAATATTTACAGAATCAAGTTACCCCATTCCTAACTGCATAAAACAAAATCTGCATTTGTGGGTATTTGTAACTCCATCTTGAAACCAGAGAAAAATAATCAAACGCAGATCAATAGCTCTCACTTTACAAACAAATACCACAGCTCCAAAAAATGATTTCCAGGACAAATCTATCATCATTGCCTTGATTATCAGTCATAGCCAGAATCCTGAGTCAATCTTGAAGAGACACCATAAAATTTTAGACACCAAAACCAAAAGAGATCATGAAGATGTTTCTTCTTTCCACTATATTCTTACCTTATTTCTTGTTCAAATGCTGCCACTAAACTGTACAGAAAACATTTCATCTTTCTTTGGGGTCTGTCCATCAAACCAGTTCTATGGCAGAACGCCAAATTAAATAGTCACTTTTTTATTTAAAATTAAGGCAGCTGTGGACTAGTTCATCAAAATTATCAGGTAATGGACTGCTCTAATTAACAGAATCTTCTGATAATTTGTTTAGCTGAAATTAAAAGAATGTTAAAACAACTTATTTAGTTTGCTCTACTTCTGGAAAATTTTCTGAAATATCTGGTTTTATGTTCCTGTATCAGAAATATCATTGAATCTTTGTTTGGAATTTGAGATTCTTGCAGGGCTTTGGTGTTATCATTTTGTACATCTGTTTCTCATATCCAGAGGGAGAAATGAAGATAAATCCAGTTATAACAAAGACTGAACTCAGGACACAGCTTTGGTGAAATCTCTAATTTCCAAGGTTTATTGTTTATTGTCTCTTTTAAATCAAGGGCATGGGAAGAAGACAATCCTATTTATTGAAGGTTTTGATTAAACACAATTTAATGTCAGAGTACTTTCAACTTTTCCATAAATTTTCACACTTAGATTTCATTTTATCCTCATTACACTCTTAAGAGGCAAATTCCACATTTTATAAACTAGGGCCTAGAGATGCCAAAGGGGTTGCCCAAAGCTAAGGTTAGTTTATTGTCTGGAGTTTCAGTGTAGTGTTCCTTTCAGCACATCACACTGCAATATCTATATCTATTGTAATTTCACTATATGTGAGTTGACTTCCTCCCAAGCAGGCCACACTGGGCTCAGCTAATCTCACCACAGTAAGAGAAATATATGAATGTAAGTTCAGCTTCTGTAGCACTCAGAATAGCTTAGGTGAAAGTTATTGCTAAGATAATAACACTTGCCATGATAATAGTGTCCTTAAGCACCAGTAGAAAGCTATTTATGTTGCATAGTATGATCTGGTCATACTAAATCCTCATTTGAATCTTTATATTGAGGACAATTTACATGTCTGTGGCATCACTGTTTGTGAGGATAAATTTTCTTTGTAAAAGGTTTGGTTCTTCAGAGATATACTGCTGGACTTTGGAGTGGCCAAAGATGGCTAATATTTGAAAAGAAGGGAAAATGTGTGATCTGAGATTGTTTGTATGACCTTTAAGTAATACAAATAAATCATCTCTACTGATCTTTCTAGTAATTTTATAAAGTTGAAAGAGCAGGGTATCATGTTCCCATTTTACAGAAGTGGGTCCCAAAATTCAGCGAGGTTGTCATGGTTGCACATACCTTTCGCGTAGGGTGCTTACCAGCTAACTTTTCATCAGAATGCACTGGTAGCTTATTACAAATACAGCTTTCCCAGCTCTAGCCCAGTAATACTGAATCTCAGCTTCCAGGAATTAGACTCACAATGGATATATTTATAATAACCTGCCCTTATCAACCTCATAAGATTATCAAGACCAACTGGTATTTTAATTTTATTACTGCAAATGAAGGAATTAAGATACTAGAGACTGGAAGCTGCTTAAAGCAACAATTTTCTTATCATTCTCTGTGACCAGCACCATATCCCTTGTTGGAGGTGGAGTAGGAATGGGGACCACAGATGCTGAGGACTCAGACTTTAGCCTTGGAGAGTTTATAAAGCAGTTTGTTGCTAGGTCAACGGGTCTTAAACTCCAGCATGCATCAGAATCATATGAAGGGCTTGTTAAAACACTGATTTCTGGGCACCAGACCCAGAGATTCTGTTTCATTAGGTCTAGCATCCGTATTACTTTTTAAAAAAAAATATTTATAGTTGAGAGTATTACAGATGTTTCTTTTTTTTTCTCCCATTGACCCCCTCCACCTGGTTCCCACCCTGTCCCAAGCTTACACCACCATAGTCTGTACCCAACAGCAGTGCATATATACATATATGATTATTTGGTTAATCACTTCCTGTGACCCCGCTTTGCTCTGAGGTTCATCAGTCTGTTCCATGTTTCCATGTCTCTGTATCTATTTTGTTCATCAATTTATTTTGTTCATTAGATTCTACATACAAATGAGATCATGTGATACTTGTCTTTCTCTGACTGGCTTATTTTGCTTAGCATAATACCCTCGATGTCCCTCCACGCTGTCGCAAAGAGTAAGAGATTCTTTTTTTTTTAACAACTGCCTAGTACTCCATTGTATACATATATCACAGCTTTTTTATCTATTCGTCAACTGATAGACACTTGGGCTGTTTCCAGATCCTACTATTGTAAATAGCGCTGCTGTGAACATAGGGGTAAATATATGTTTTTCTGATTAGTGTTTGGGGATTCTTAGGACATATTCCTAGAAGTGGGATCACTGTGTCAAACAGCAGTCCAATTTTTAATTTTTTGAGGAAATTCCATACTGTTTTCCATAGTGTAGTGGCTGCACCAGTCTGCATTCCCACCAGCAGCGTACTAAAGTCCCCTTTCACCACATCTTCACCAACACTTGTTGTTTGATGATTTGTTGATGGCGGCCATTCTGGCAAGTGTGAGGTGATACCTCATTGTCATTTTATTTGCATTTTTTTGATGATTAGTGACTTTCAGCATTTTTTTGTATGTCTCCTGGACATTTATATGTCCTGTTTGGAGAAGAGTCTATTCAGGTCTTCGGCCCATTTTTTTTAATTGAATTGTCTGTCTTCCTTTTGCTGAGTTGTATGAGTACTATATATATATTTTGGATATTAACCCATTATCCAGTGTATCATTGGCAAATATGTTCTCCCAGATAGTGGGTTCCCTTTTCATTTTGATGCTAGTTTCTTTTGCCATGCAGAAGTTTTTAGATTGATGTTGTCCTATTTATTAATTTTTCCTTTGTATCTCTTGCCCTAAGTTATGTATCAGTGGAAATTCCACTACATATGATCTGTGAAGTTTTTCTGCTTACATTTTCTTCTAGGATTTTTATGGTTTCATGAGTTACACTTAAGTCTTTTATCCATTTTGAGTTTATTCTTGTATATAGTATAAGTAGATAATCTAGCTCCATTTATTTTTATTTTTTTGCATGTAGCTGTCGAATCTTCCCAACACCGTTTATTAAAGAGGCTGTTTTTACTCCATTGTATGCTGTTGCCACCTCTGTTAAATATTAATTGAGCATAATGTCGTGGGTCAGTTTCTGGGCTCTCTGTTCTCTTCCATTGATCTCTATACCTGTTCTTTTGCCAGTACTAGGCTGTTGTGATTACGATAGCCTTGTAGTATAAACTGATATCTGGAAATGTGATCACTCCCACTTTGTTCTTCTTTTTCTTTTTCTTTTTCTTTTTTTATCCTCACCCGAGGACATATTTTTTTTTTCATGTTCTTTTTTTTTTTTAAATTTCTTTTTTATTTATTTTTTTGTTACAGATATTTTACCTTTTTTACCCCATTGGCACCCCCCACCCCACCCCACCTCCACCCTGTCCCCGGCTTAGTTGTCCATGTCCATTGGTCATGCATACATGCATATAAGTTCTGTGGTTTATCTCTTCCCACCCCACCACCCCCACCCCCTCTTCTGAGGGATGTCAGTCTGTGCCCTACTTCCATGTGTCTGGGTCTACTGTATTCCTCAGACTGTTATGTTCATTACATTCCGTATATAAGTGAGATCATGTGGTATTTGTCTTTTTCTGCTTGGCTTCTTTCACTTAGGATAATACTTTCCAGGTCCTTCCATGTCGTCTCAAAGGATAAGAGATCTTTCTTTCTTAACGCTGCATAGTACTCCATTGTGTATATGTACCACAGCTTTTTTATCCATTCGTCTACTGATGGACACTTTGGCTGTTTCCAGATCTTAGCGATTGTAAATAGTGCTGCTATGAACATGGGGGTACATATATTCTTCCTGATTGGTGTTTCAGGCTTCTTAGGGTATATTCCTAGCAGTGGGATCACTGGGTCAAATGGAATTTCAATTTTTAATTTTTTGAGGTAACACCATATTGTTTTCCATAGCAGCTGAACCAGTCTGCATTCCCACCAGCAGTGTATTAGAGTCCCCTTTTCTCCACACCCTCGCCAACAATTGTTGTTTGATGATTTGTTGATGGTGGCCATTCTGACAGGTGTGAGGTGATACCTCCTTGTTGTTTTAATTTGCATCTCTCTGATGTTTAGTGATGTTGAGCATTTCTTCATATGTCTCTAGGCCATTTGTATGTCCTATTTGGAGAGGTGTCTATTCAGCTCCTCTGCCCATTTTTTAATTGGGTTCTTTGTCTTCCTTTTGTGGAGTTGTATGAGCACTCTATATATATTAAAAATTAACCCCTTATCTGATACATCTTTGGCAATGATGTTCTCCCATACAGTGGGTTGCCTTTCCATTTTGATGATTGTTTCTTTTGCTGTGCAGAAGCTTTTTAGTTTGATGTAGTGCCATGTGTTCATTTTTTCCTTTGTTTCTGTTGCCTTAGGTGATGTATCAGTGAAAATTCTGCTCCGTATGATGTCTGAAATTTTGTTGCCTACATTTTCTTCTAGAATTTTTATGGATTCACGGGTCACATTTAAGTCTTTTATCCATTTTGAGTTTATTTTTGTGTATGGTGTAAGTTGATGGTCTAGTTTCATTTTTTTTGCATGTGGCTGTCCAATTTTCCCAACACCATTTATTAAAGAGGCTGTCTTTACTCCACTGTATGCTCTTGCCACCTTTGTCAAATATTAATTGGGTGTATTGCCTTGGGTCCATTTCTGGGTTTTCAGTTCTGTTCCACTGGTCTATATGCCTGTTCTTGTGCCAGTACCAGGCTGTTTTGGTTACAGTCGCTTTGTAGTATAACCTGATATCTGGTATTGTGATCCCACCTACTTTGTTCTTCTTTTTCAAGATTGCTGTGGCTATTCAGGGTCTTTTTTGGTTCCATGTGAACTTTTGAAGAATTTGTTCTAGTTCTATGAAATATGTCGTTGGTATTTTGATGGGGATTGCATTGAATCTATAGATTGCTTTGGGTAGTATGGGCATTTTAATGATGTTAATTCTTCCAATCCATGAACAGGGTATGTGCTTCCACTTTTTTATATCTTCCTCTATATCTTTTTTCAATGACCTGTAGTTTTCTGCAAATAGGTCCTTTACTTCTTTGGTTAAGTTTATTCCTAGGTATTGTAATTTTTTTGGCACGATGGTAAATGGGATTGTTTTTTCAATTTCCCTTTCTGTGAGTTCATCATTGGTGTACAAGAATGCCATCGATTTCTTGACGTTAATTTTGTATTCTGCTACTTTGCCAAATTCATTTATTAAATCTAGTAGATTTTTGATGGAGTCTTTAGGGTTTTCTATGTATAATATCATGTCATCTGCAAATAATGACAGTTTCACTTCCTCCTTTTCAATTTGAATCCCTTTTATTTTTTTGTCCTGTCTGATTGCTGAGGCTAAGACTTCTAGTACAATGTTAAATAAGTGTGGCGAAAGTGGACATCCCTGTCTTGTTCCTGTTCTTAATGAAAATGTTTTTATTTTCTGTCCATTAAGTATGACGTTGGCTGTAGGTCTTTCATATATGGCCTTTATTATGGCGAGATATTATCCCCCTATTCCTACATTGCTGAGCATTTTTATCAGAAATGGATGCTGGATTTTGTCAAATGCTTTTTCCGCATCTATTGATATGATCATGTGGTTTTTATTCTTCATTTTGTTTATGTGATGTATCACGTTTATTGATTTGCAAATATTGTACCAGCCTTGCATCCCTGGAATGAATCCCACTTGGTCATGGTGAATCATTTTTTTGATGTAATTCTGGATCCGATTTGCTAGTATTTGTTCAGGATTTTGGCGTCTATGTTCATCAGGGATATTGGCCTGTAGTTTTCTTTCTTCGTAGTATCTCTTTCTAGTTTTGGAATTAGAATTATGCTGGCCTCATAGAACGTGTTTGGAAGTCTTCCTTGTTCTTGAATTTTTTGAAATAGTTTGAGGAGAATGGGTGTTAGTCCTTTTTTGAATGTTCGGTAAAACTCCCCCGTGAAGCCATCTGGGCCTGGGCTTTTGTTTGCTGGGAGAGTCTTGATTACCTCTTCAATTTCCTTAGTTGTTATTGGTCTGTTCAAGTTTTCTATCTCTTCCGGGAATAGTTTTTGGAGACTGTGTTTGTAGAAATTTTTCCATTTCGCTTACATTGTCTTATTTGTTGCCATATCGTTGTTCATAGTAGTTGTTAACGATCTTTTGTATTTCCGTGGTGTTGGTTGTTACTTCTCTTCTTTCATTTCTGATTTTGTGTATTTGGGTTCTCTCTCTTTGTTTCTTCGTAAGTCTAGCTAAGGGTCCATCAATCTTGTTTATCTTTTTAAAAAACCAACTCTTTGTTTCATTGAATCTTTGAATTGTTTTTTTGGTCTCTATGTCATTTATTTCTGCTCTGATCTTTACTATTTCCTTCCTTCTACTTGCTCTGGGGTTTTCTTTTTGTTTGCTTTCTAATCCTTTAAGTTGTGAAGTTAGACAGTCAATTAGAAATTTTTCTTGTTTTTTTTTTTTGAGGTAGGCCTGTAGTGCTATGAACTTCCCTCTCAGAACTGCTTTCGCTGCATCCCATAGATTCTGTGTTGTCGTGTGTTCATTTTCATTGGTTTCCAGGAAGTTTTTAATTTCTTCCTAATCTCCTCAGTGACCCATTCATTGTTTAATAACATGCTATTTAGCCTCCATGTGTTGAAATGTCTTTGCATGTTCTTGTTGCAATTGATTTCTACTTTCATGCCATTGTGATCTGAGAAGATGCTTGATATGATTTCAATCTTCTTCAACTTGTAGAGATTTAGTTTGTGTCTTATCATGTGATCTATCTTTGAGAATGTCCCATGTGCACTTGAGAAGAAAGTGTATTCTGTAGTTTTGGGGTGTAATTCTCTGTAGATATCTATTAAATCCATTTGGTCTAGTGCTTCATTTAGAGTCTCTGTTTCCTTGCTAATTTTTTTCCTAGAGGATCTATCCAGTGCTGTCAATGGGGTGTTGAAGTCCCCTGCTATGATTGTATTGTTGTCGATTTCTCCTTGGAAGTACTCCAGAAGATTTTTAATATATTTTGGTGCTCCTATATTGGGTGCATATATGTTTATCAAGGTTATATCTTCCTGTTGGATAAATCCTTTCAATATTATGTAGTGGCGTTCTTTGTCTCTAGTTATGGTCTTCATTTTGAAATCTATTTTATTAGATATGAGAATTGCTACCCCAGCTTTTTTTTTTTTGCTTTCCATTTGCTTGGAAAATTTTTTTCCATCCCTTCACTTTCACCCTATGTGAGTCTTTTGTTGAGAGGTGGGTCTCTTGTAAACAACATATAGATGAGTCATGTTTTCATATCCAATCAGCTACTCTGTGTCTTTTTATGGAAGCATTCAATCCATTTACATTTAAGGTGATTATTGATATGTGTTTATTTATTGCCATTTTTGTTTAGTGTGATTCTATTTTTCTTCCCATTTCTCCTGCTAATTACAGCAGTCCTTTTAACATTTCTTGCAGTGCTGGTTTGGTGCTAATGTATTCCCTTAGCCTTTTTTTTTTTCTCTGGGAAGCTCTGTATTTGATCTTCTATTTTGAATGATAGCCTTGCTGGGTAGAGTAATCTTGGATTCAGATTCTTGTTTTTCATGACTTTGATTACTTCAGTCCATTCTCTTCTGGCCTGTAGTGTTTCTTGTGAGAAGTCAGCTGAGAGCCTTATGGGGTTCCCTTTGTAGGTAATCTGTTGCTTATCTCTTGCTGCTTTTAGGATTCTCTCTTTGTCTTTAATTTGTGGCATTTTAATTACTATGTGTCTTGGTGTGGGCCTGTTTGGGTTCTTCTTACTTGGGACTCTCTGTGCATATTGAACTTGAATGCCTTCTTCCTTCACCAAATTAGGGAAGTTTTCTGCCACTATTTTTTAATATGTTCTCTATCCCTTGCTCATTTTCTTCTTCTTCGGAACCTCCTATGATGCGAATATGATTACGTTTTCAGTTGTCCCACAGTTCTCTTAAGCTGTCTTCCTGTTTTTTAATAGTTTTTTCCTTTTGTTTTTCTGATTGGTTGATTTTTTGTACCCTGTCTTCTAATTCACTGATCCGGTCCTCAGCTTCCTCTACTCTGCTTTTTAAACCTTCCAATGTGTTTTTCATTTCTGATATGTCATTTTTTATCTCTTCTTGTTGGTTTTTAATTTCCAATTGGCTTATTTTCAGTGCCTCTATGTCCTTACTCATGCTGTTCAGCTTCCTCAAGATCATGGGTCTGAATTCTAGCTCTGTTAACATGCCTAATTGCTCCACATTGGTCTCATCTTCGGTGGAGGTCTCTTGCTCTTTCATTTGGCTTTTGTTTCTGTGTTTCACCATTTTGGCTATCACTGTGGGCTTTGGAGCTTGTCAAGTTTTCCCTGTGGGTGTTGGTGTTCTGCTGTTTGTGGCTCCCTCTCCTGTGTTTCGATGAGCGAGGGAGGACCCACGTTGAACACCACTGTCAAGTCTTACTTTCCTGGTTAAAGTTGCCAGCCCAGGAAAAGTACTGTTATCCTCTAGCTTTTTGCCTGGAGGCTAGCAGTCTAGGTTACTTGATGAGTTTTGTGTTGTTAGTTGATTGAAAAGCTCCCTCAGGTGCTTAGCACAAGGCAATATCCCGAGGGTGGGGCAGATGGCTGGTTGTTAATGAGCCTCAATTAGCACTTCAATGGACCTCAAGGTTGTGTTGGATCTCCTAGGGAGGGGCTGCTGCCTCTCCACAGAGCCCTGGGAAGGAGCTAGTTGGCCACAGTCCTGCGTGGCTGCACTCAGCCAATGCTCTGAGAGCCCTCCAAATCCCGAATGTCCCGACACAGTTCCAGTCCAGTCTGCCCTCCCTCTGCCGGAGCCCAAGGTGAGTGGCTGTGGCTTTTTTAGCCTCTGTCCCGGCTCTGCCCTGTGGATCCGCTTTTGAGTGTAACCCGAGGGCGCTGCTCCCAGTTAAGGCCGCTGCTGAGCTGCCAACCGTGGGCTCCCAGCCCGCTTCTGGCGCCTTTGCAAGCCTACCGGGATGGAGTCAGTGTCCCTTGTTGTATGGTCCTCGCAAGCTGCTCTTCTGTTGGTTTTTCCCGTCGATTTGTCTGTGTTATAGTTGTAATTCCAGTTTGGTTCTGGGAGACAGTCTGTGTAGCTTCCGTTCACTTTGCCGCCATTTTTCCTTTTCCCCATTTTTTGATATTTTGTTCAGATAGAGTGGGAGAGAGAGAGAGAGAAACATCGACGTGAAAGGGACACATCAAATGGTCACCACCCACATGACCCAACCAGGGCCAGGGACAAACTGCAACCGAGTCATGTGCCCCTAGCAGGAACCGAACCCGGGTCTCTGCAGACCGCAGGCCGATGCTCTATCCACTGAGCAATCCAGCCAGGGCATTGTTCTTCTTTTTCAAGTTTGCTTTGGCTATTTGGGGTCTTTTTTGGTTCCATATAAACTTCTGGAGTATTTGTTCTAGATCTATGAAGTATGCTGTTGGTACTTTAATAAGGATTGCATTGAATCTATACATTACTTTGGGTAGTATGGAAATTGTAATGATGTTGTTGTTTTTTAATCCATGAACATGGTATATGTTCCCACTTTTTATATTGTCCTCTATTTTTTTTTTTCAATGTTCTGTAGTTTTCTGAGAACAAGTCTTTCACATCCTTTGTTAAGTTAATTCCTAGGCATTTTATTTTATGTTTTTTATTGCAATGGTAAATGGGGTTGCTTTTTTTTTTTTTTTAGTTTCCCTTTCTGAGGGTTCATTATTGGTGTATAAGAATGCCATCAATTTCTGGATGATAATATTGTATCCTGATATTTTGCCAAATTCATTTATTAAACTTAGTAGATTTTTGATGGAATCTTTAGAGTTTTCTATGTGCAATATCATGTCATCTGTGAATAATGACAATTTCACTTCCTCCTTTGCAATTTGGATCCCTTTTATTTTTTCTTCCTAAGTGTTGTGGCTAAGACTTTCAGTACTATGTTAAATAAGAATGGCGAAAGTGGGCATCCCTGTTTTGTTCCTGTTCTTAAGGAAAATGGCTGTAGGTTTTTCATATATGACCTTTATTATGTTGAGATATGATCCCTCTATTCCCACATTACTGAGCATTTTTATAAAAAATAGGTGCTGGATTTTGTCAAATGCTTTTTCAGCATCTATTGATATGATCATATGATATTTATCTTTTATTTTGTTGTTTCACATTTATTGATTTGCAAATATTGTACCAGCCTTACATTCCTGGGATGAATCCCACTTGGTCATGGTGAATAATTTTTTTGATATATTGCTGGAAACAATTTGCTAATATTTTGTTAAGGATTTTGGCATCTGTATTCATCAGTAATATTGTCCTGTAGTTTTCTTTTATTGTGGTGTCTTTATCTCATTTTGGAATTAGAATTATGCTGGCCTCATCATAAAAGCTTGGAAGTATTTCTTCCTCTTGAATTTTTTGGATAGGTTGAGTAGGTTGGGTGTTAATTTTTTTTTTGAATGTTTGGTCAAACTATCCTGTGAAACCATCTAGATCTGGGCTTTTGTTTGCCGGGAGTATATTGATTACAGCTTCAATTTCCTTAGTTGTTATTGATCTGTTCAAGTTTTCTGACCCTTGCTGGTTCAGTTTTGGGAGACTATGTGATTCTAGAAATTTATCCATTTGGCCTAGGTTGTCCAATTTGTTGGCGTATAATAGTTCATAGTACTTTTTTAACAATGCTTTGTATTTCTGTGGTGTCAGTTGTTACTTCTCCTCTTTCATTTCTGATTTATTTTTTATTTGGGTCCTCTCTCTTTGTTTCTTGATGAGTCTGGCTATGGGTTCCTTTATCTTGTTTATCTTTTCAAAGAATCTAATTTTGGTTTCATTGATTTTTTGTATTTTATGTTTATCTCTATGACATTTATTTTTACTCTGAACTTTACTATTTTTTTCCTATTTACTCTGGGCTATTTGTTGTTTTCTTTCTAATTCTTTGAGTTGTATGGTTATATGGTTTATTAGAAATTTTTTTCTCCTTTTTTGAGGTAAGTGCTATGAACTTCCCTCTCAGAACTGCTTTTGCCATGTTCCACAGATTTTGGGTTGTTGTGTTATCATTTTTGTTTCTTTCCAGAGTATTTAATTTCTTTCTTGATCTCATTAGTGACCAATTAATTGTTTAATAACATACTATTTAGCCTCCATGTGTTTGTATGATTTTGTTTTTATTGTGGTTATATTCTAGTTTCATGCCATTGTGATCTGATTAGATGCTTGATATTATTTTAGTCTTCTTAAACTTTTTAGGACTTTGTTTGTGTACCTTCATGTGGTCTATCTTTGATAATGTCCTATGTGTACTTGAAAACAATTTATATTCTGCAGCTTTGGGGTGAAATGTTATCTAAATATTAATTAAATCCATTTGCTCTAGTGTGTCATCTAGTGTCACAGTTTTCTTGTTGACTTTTTGCACAGAAGATTTATCCAGTGATGTCAGTGGGGTTGTAAAGTACCCTCCTATGACTTTATTGCTGTCGATCTCTCCCTTAAAGTCCTACAAACATTTTTAAATAAATTTTGGTGCTCTTATATTGGGTACATATATGTTGACCAGGGTTATATCCTCTTGATGTATTAACCCCTTTATTGTTATGAGGTGGCCTTCATTGTCTCTTGTTATGGCCTTCATTCTGAAGTCTATTTTGTCAGATATGGGTATTGCTACACCAGCTTGTTTTCATTTCCATTTGAATTAATTTTTTTTCCCCTTACCCTCACTTCATACACATAGGTAAGTCTTTTGTTCTGAGGTGGGTCTCCTGTATACAGCATATATATGGGTCATGTGTTTCTTATCTATTCAGTTGCCCTATGTCTTTTGATTGGAGCAATTAAACCATTTACCTTTAAGGTTATTATTATAATTTTTTTTAACAATTACTTATTGAATACCAAATAGTCAAATATTTATTAACTCTTTTTTCTTCTTTTTTTTTTAAATTAATTACTTTATTTTTGTTACAGATGTTTCTCCTTTTCCCCCACTGATTCACCCTCCCTCTCCCTCCCACTCTATCCCCACCTCTGTTGTCCATGTCCATTGTTCATACATACATGCATATAAGTTCTGTGGTTTATCTCCCCCCACCACCACCCCCTCTTCTGGGGATTGTCAGTCTGTACCCCACTTCCATGTCTCTGGGACTACCCCATTCCCCAGACTGTTATGTTCATTATATTCCACAAATAAGTGAGATCATGTGATATTTGTCTTTCTCTGCTTGGTTTGTTTTGCCTAGCATAATACTTTCCAGGTCCCTCCATGTCATCCAAAAGGAGAAGAGATCTTTCTTTGTTACAGCTGCATAGTACTCCATTGTGTATATGTACCACAGCTTTTTCATCCATTCGTCTATTGATGAACATCTGGGTTGTTTTCAGATCTTAACTATTGTAAATAGTGCTGCTACGAACATGTGGAGATATATATATATATTATATATTCTTTCTAATTGGTGTTTCAGGCTTCTTAGGCCTTAGGCTATATTCCTAGAAGTGGGATCACTGGGTCAAATGGCAGTTCAATTTTTAATGTTTTGAGGTAACACCATATTGTTTTCCATAGTGGCTGCACCAGTCTGCATTCCCACCAGCAGTGTACTAGAGTCCCCTTTTCTCCACATAAAGTTATTATTGATAAGTACTCATTTTTTGCTATTTTTATTCTTTATGACTGTGTTACTTTCTTTCTATATATATATATATATATATATATATATATATATTTCTTCTTCTTCTTACAACAGTCCCTTTGGCATTTCTTGCAGTGCTGGTTTGGTGGTAATAAACTCCTTCAGCCTTTTTTTTTTTTTTTTTTTTTTTGTCTGTTAAGCTTTTTATTTCACCTTCAATTTTGAGTGCTAGCCTTGCTGGATAGAGTAGTCTTGGATTCAGACCCTTGCTTTTCAATACTTTGTATACTTCATGCCACTCCCTTCTGACCTGCAGTATTTCTATTGAGATATTAACTTCCAGTCTAATGGGAGCCCCCTTGTAAGTAACTTTCTGTCTCTTTCTTGCTGCCTTTAAGATTTTTTCTTTGTCTTTAACATTTACAATTTTAATTATGATGTGTCTAGTTGTGGGTCTTTTTGAGTTCATCTTGATTGGGACTCTCTGTGTTTCCTGGACTTGCGTGACTTTTTCCTTTAGCATGTTAGGGAAGTTTTCTGTCATTATTTTTTCAAACAGGTTCTTCAGTCCTGGCTTAGAGTCTTGTCCTTCCGGTACCCCTATGATGCAGATTGGGTTACTTTTCATGTTTTACCAAAGCTCCCTTGAACTCTTCTCCTGCTTTTTATTTTATTTTTTTTCCCCAATTGCTGCTCTGATTGAGTATTTTATTCTACATTGTCTTCTAATTCACTTATTTGGTCCTCAGCTTCTTCTAATCTACTATTGATTACTTCTAGAACATTCTCTATTTTAGTTATGCCATTTATCATGTACAATTGATTCTCACTCATAGTTTCTATATATTTTTCATGCTGATGTAGGTTCCACCAAGGTCCTTATAGTTCATGTTAAGTTGCTCGTAATTCTCACTAAGTTGTTGGAGCACCCTTGTAACCATTACTTTGAACACTTTATCTGACATATTGCTTGCCTCCATTTTATTTAGTTACTTTTCTGGTGATTCTTCCTTTTCTTTTTTGGGGGGTTGTTTGTTTGTTTCCCCATTTTAGCAGTTCAGTAGTGCAAGGTTCCACACGAGGTGGCCAGGTGGAGAGGGCAGGTTCACGCAACTGGGGCCATCAGGTCTTTGGACTAGCAGTATCAGCTGGGATCAGTCTTCTGGGGGCACTGGGTTAGGTGCATATGGTTGTGGAGGCAGATCTTTGCTTCCAGGGGTGTCAGATCATGGCAATGGCTGGACTGACTGCTCTCAGCAGTGGTTTTGGCAGGACCAGTAGGGCACAGTGACTCTCAGCAGTGATAGTGGGGCCAGTTTGGTGCACCAGCTCTCAGCATTGGTGGTGGTGCCAGGATCACCTATCTTTGGCCTCAAGGCACTGGGTATCAACCCCTCCCTGCAGCTTCCTCACAATGAGGACCCTATGGATTCCCCAAAATGACGTGTTCTCAAATCCAGAGTGGGGAGAAGTGCCCATCTGAGCAGTGCTGCAGCAATGGGTAGTTCCCTGGCCAGAAGAGTCTGAGCCACCCTGTCTGAGTTCCCTTACCCACAGACAGATGCCCACCCATACTCACACTCTTGTACACTCTCTCCCACTCACATTCTCACTCTCACTCCAGTCCTGCCTGCCATCATGTTGGCTCTTCCATAACTCGAGAATCTATATTTCTGACAAGTTCCCAGCTGATGCCAATGCTGCTAGTCTATAGACAATACTTAGACAACCAACAGTCAAGACATTATTTTAAATCTTATGGCTGTCTTAGGGTTTGAAAGACATATTTCAGAATATATGTGTGAAAAAATAAAAATAAAAGAAAACAAAATCACCTGTGGCATTCTATTACCTCCCTGATGTCCTCCTCATCTTTCCCTTTACCTGATCCCACGAGGTCATATGTCTATTCACTTCAGTCATAGAAAGAAATATTTCTGTCTCGCCAGTGTGGCTCAGTGGTTGAGTGTCAACCTATGCACCAAGAGGTCATCAGTTTGATTCCCAGTCTGGACACATGCCCAGGTTGTAGGCCTGATCCCCAGTGGGGGGTATGCAGGAGCCAGCCAGTCGATATTTTCTCTCATCAATGTTTCTATCTCTCTCTCCCTCTCACTTCCTCTCTCTAAAATCAATAAAGGAAAAAAAAATTTTAAGAAATATTTCTGACCTCTGAAAATCAGTCCCATTTTCATACCACAAATACACTGGTTGGAACTATTTAAAATAAAATAATTTTTCCTTCATGGCCTGGTTTCTCTAGAAATAGAAAAGCACTCTGCTTTGGATTCCATAAGGAGGCAGCAGAGAGAATATTATCTCTACCCACAAGCAGTGCTTCTCAAAGTCTGATCCCCAAATGAACAGGGGAAGAATCACCTGTAGTAGTATTTAAGAATGAAAATTACAGGACCTACTTTAGACCTAGTAAATCAGAATTTCCAGAAGTGAGACCTGGGAATATATGCCCCAAGTTATTAATGTTTCTGATGCATGCTTAATTTAGA
The DNA here is from genome assembly GCF_014108415.1 of Molossus molossus. Lineage (NCBI taxonomy): Eukaryota > Metazoa > Chordata > Mammalia > Chiroptera > Molossidae > Molossus > Molossus molossus. Next base: position 54,130,432 of record NW_023425355.1, read on the forward strand.
AATCCACTAGAAAATTGATATAACCAATGTTAGGTTTGCACAAGGACCCTGAGAAGAGTTTTATTTTTCATAACTGACTACCATTTCCTCTTTCCTAGATTTACAAAAAACCTTGTGAGATTAAGAGACAGTAAATTTCCCCTTATTTCATCTTTCCACATGACCATGCCTCCAAAGTATATGAACACATGTTCCTGGGATAGATCTCAGGTTGCTAAAGTATATACACCTAAATCCCTAAAGAATTCTAGCCAGTGAGAAAAAAACATTTTTTCAAGTTGCTTTTATTTCATATTTATACCTTCTCTCTCTTTAACTTTTAATATCTCTGGTTTCTTTATGACATATTCTGAAGATGTTTTAAAGTCATTTATATTTTATACTGACTTTATTCTTTACAATATTTATATTAAAATGATGTATTAAGATAATGGAGGGAGAGAGAGAGAGAGAAATGAGGAAAATAATGAAAATAACTGAGAATAGCATTGATTAGAAAGGTAGTGAGACACAAAGCTTGAAACTCTCTTTCTACACCACTGAAATACTGTCAGCCCATTACTTGGTGTGCTCCTGTTCCTATATTCCTAGAATGGGGAAGACTTTGGAAATTTGAAGATAAATTGCAACCCTTTCACTTGCAGTGGCAGTTATATATCTGCCAGCATTTTTCCTCTTTGGTTCAGTCAAGTTAGAGAAGGTATATACTTTGTGTGTATACACACACACACACACACACACACACACAATTTATTGTTATATATTTATATTAAAATATTATATATTGGTGGAAGGTAAATATGTATCTGGGTTAGTCACTGTATAACTTGTGAGTTTTTTTATTTATTTATTTTTTATTATGCTCTTCTCAATAGAGTTCCACTCATAATAGATGAATTAATGAAGGTCAAAAAAGTAACCATGGGGGCATAGGTTGCGAGGACACAGAGACATAGAGCCAAACAAGTGAGTCCTCTGCATGGGAGGGGGCACCCACCACATGTCATTCATCAATGCTCAGCTTTAATGAGCTTGTAAATTCTATTTCTTTTGTACTCTCTGCTCAATCAGTGTGTGTGTGTGTGTATGTGTGTGTTAAGAGACTGTGTATCTTATAAAAGTGTATTTGCATTAGACATCATAATCATGTTCTTAATTTATACACCACAGTAACTTTTACAACTCTTTACAGGATCATACAAACTGTTATTTTTTGCATTACTTTTGAGATCATGCAAATGTTACTGACAACTAAATAAAATCTGTGAAAGGAATAAAAATTCATCTCGACAATAGTTCCAAAGGGAGCCAGACCTTTTGAAGATGACCACTACCAAAGTGGTATCAATGGACACCTAAAAATCTTCCTTTGGCCCTATATGTATCCTTTGATGTCCCTGCTGTAGCTTTCAAAACCCAACTGTTGGAAAGGAAAGACCTACCCTTTGATGCTAACACATTGGATAACTCTGTTATATGTTAAATATTTAGCATGCAAGCATCTATTCATTTAGTTTCTATCACTTTGCAAGACCCTGAGGAAATAGGACATAAAATAGGTTAAGCTTTTGTTTTACTGGTTGTAGTGGATGGAGGTCAGAAAGGACCTGAAGCTGGGGACACTGGTGTAGCAGGTTGACTTGGGCTAAGTGCCCTAGTGAAGTGCACTGAATAGCCAGGGACAAACTTTAACATCCTAGAAGCTTGGTGGAAGGTAAATATATATCTGTTATGATGTTATTAAGCTGTAAGTAACAAAATCCTGACTATCAGTGGTATAAAAGAATAGGGATTTTTAAAATGTATAAACAGAAGCTTTCAAATAGGTAGTTGTAGGCATTGGTTTCCTTGTTCAAGAATGCCATCAAAGACCTAAGCTCTTCTTTTCTGCTTCACAACCCTTAACATGTTGACTTTTACCTTCATGGTTGTTGCTTCACAGCCACAAGATGGCTATGACATCAGTGTTCCTAAGAGGCAGGAAGATGAAGAATGTGCAGTACCAGCCACATCTATCACCTTTTATCAGAAAAAAAAAAATCACCTTTGCCAGAACCCCCCTTCCCCCACAAAGACTTCCATTTAAATCTCCTTGTCTGGAACTATAATACATGCCCCACCTACAATATCAGTTTCAAAGGAGACTGAGAAATGGGGTATTTAGTTAGACACATTGCCACCTTAAACAAAACTAAGATTATGCTAGGAAAGAAGAGGAAAATTGATCTTGTGTAGACAGCAAGCAGTGCTGTATAAAGACCAAAGGAAAGCTTTGGCTGCTTTCATTCAGTTCAACTAATACACACTGGACACCTACTAGGTGCCAAACACTGTGCCATGTGCTTTGACATCTGACTCTTACTTCAGGCTATCCATAATTCAAAGAATGAAGTATCTTCAAAGGCTAAATGACCAAAACTAATGTCTTGCTGTATGTAAAGTTTAATTTTCTTTCTAGCCACCAAACCACACTAAGCTTGAGAATGTTATTTCATCTAATCTTTCAGATATATACTTTGGGGACAGAGTCTCAAACATCAGCTAACTCTCTCCAGATATGAACCTTCACAAAGAAAGGCTTTTGAATTTTAGTTATCAGTGTCATTTTTTAAAAAACCTTGCACAGAGTTATGTTATACATCAAATTTCTTTCTGCTTATAAACGGGATTTTGCCCAGATGTACTACAAATTGCTTTTCACGATGGACTCAGAATAGATTCCAGCTATGGACAGCAATACAATGGTACAAGCACCTTAGATGCCAGCTAACCTCCCCACACCATCTCCAATCTCATTCTACTTGCTAACTGTTTGGTACAAAATACTTTTTATGACCTGAAAATAAGGTTTGAAGACCTCTGACCCTCATAAAAGCAATGGCAAAATGATTAAGAGCTCTAGGGTTATTTATATTAATGGTTTGTTTTGGGGGAGGCACTCTCCAAGGAAAGATGAATAAATGGCTCTTAGGAAAGAAAAGATATTTGCTTTGATGCTGACTGTACCAACCAGATAATCGCTGCAGTTTGCAGTCCAAGCTCAATAACAATTTGCTTTTAGTAAAGGCAGAATGAAAAGGAATTTCGGGAAGTGTGGGAGTGGACAGTCGGATCACATTGCATACACTCTTCAAAATCAACCTACCTGCAGGCTGGCAAAACTACCTATGGAATGTGTTTTGAGAAGGAACTTCTTGCCTACAGATTTTGTTTTCCTTGGACTATTAGGGTGAAAATTCCATTAATGTTTCATAAAGACCTTCTGGTGACAGGTAAATTTTATTTCCAGAGAAGGATAACATGTTATCTGAGATTAGTTTATCTGGTTGGCCCTTTGATACCAAGATGAGATCAGGGCACCAAAGATATGCTACATAAAATTGTTGCTTTCTTTGACAGAGAAAATGGATTGTTTGTAGTTTAGAGCCCAGGCAGAATTTAGTGAGGTGTCCCAAAAGGAAGTCCAGGATGGGCAAAGAAGAACAGATGGCCACTAGACTCCTGTTTAGAGAGAATCAGGAGAGTGGTGGAGCCCTGGAATGAGTGAGGCAATCATGATATGTATCCTTGAAAAGGTTCTGTTTGAATTGAGAAATATATCTGGACTGAATATTTAGACATTTTTTTTACCCTCATCCGAGGACATATTTGCATTTATCTTGAGACAGAGTGGGAGGGAGAGAGGAAGATGGAGAAAGTAACATCAGTGTGAGAGAGACACATCAACTGGTTGCCACCCACAGAAGCCCAACTGGGGCCAAGTACGAACTGCAACCAAGGTATGTATCCTTAGTGTGAACAAAACCTGGGCCTCTCTGGTACGTGGACCAATGATCCAACAGCTGAGCCAAACCAGCCAGGGCTTAGACCATTTCTTAAATGAAGTAGAGTATAGTAAAGTGGCCAGTTCAGTGTCTTATAGACACTTACATAAGGTTTTTAATAAATTCTAACCATAAGAGACTTCATGAAGAAGATTAAGTTACCTAGGAATACACTTAACCAAAGAAGTAAAAAACTTGTTCTCAGAAAACTACAGGACATTGCAAAAAGACATAGAGGAAGATATAAAAGAGTGGAAACATACCAAGTTCATTGATTGGAAGAATTAACATCATTAAAATGTCCACATTACACAAAGCAATCTATAGATTCAATGCAATCCCCATTTAAAGACCAATGATACATTTCACAGAACTAGAACACTCCAAAAGTTTATATGGAACCAAAAAAGACCCCGAATAGCCACAGCAATCTTGAAAAAAAAAGAACAAGATAGGAGGGATCACAATACCAGATATCAGATTATACTACCTATTGTATAACCTATTGCATAAGCCATTGTAATTCAACCAGCCTGGTACTGGCATAAGAACAGGCCTATAGATCAATGAAACACAACAGAGAACACAGAAATTGACCCAAGACATCATGTTCAATCAATATTTGACAAAGGTGGCAAGAGCATACAATGAAGTAAAGACAGCCTCTTTAATAAATGGAATTGGAAAAATTGAAAAACTACATGCAAAAAAATAAAGCTACACCACCCACTTACACCATGCATAAAAATAGATAAGACTTAAATGTGACTCATGAAGAACACAACAAAATTTTAGACATAATAAGCAGTAGAATTTTCATTGACACAACACCTAAGGCAAGAGAAACAAAGAAAAAAATGAACACATTGGACTACAACAAACTAAAAACGTTATGCACAGCAAAAGAAACAACCATCAAAATGGAAAGGGAATCAACTATATGGGAGACTATAACTGCCACTGATACATCAGATAAGGGGTTAATTTCCAAAATATATAAAGTACTCATACAGCTCAACAAAAGCAAGAAAAATAATTCAATTAAAATGGTCAGAGGGAGATTCCAAAATGGTGGCAGAATGAATGGAAGCTACACAAACCATCTCCCAGGACAAAACTGGAATTACAATGAAAATAAAGACAAATTGTCAGAAAAAAAAACAACAACAGAAAAGCAGCTTGGAGGAGGATATAGACAGGGAAACTGACTCAATCCTGGTAGGATTGCGAAGGCACAAGAAAGGAGCTGGGAGCCCACAGACAGCAGTGGCCTTAGCTGTGAGCAACATCCTCGAGTTAAGCTCCAAAGTGGCTCCACATGTCAGAGCTGGGAGGGATGCTAAAATAGCCGCAGCCAATCACCTTGGGCTCCAGAAGAGGGAGGGAGGGCAGACTGGACTGGAACTATGTGGGGACACTTGGGATTTGGAGGGTGCTCAGAGCTTTGGCTGAGGTGCAGCCACGCAGGACGGTGGTCATCTTACTCATTCCCAGGGCTCTGGGGAGAGGCAGTGGTGCCACACTCTGAGATTCAACCCCACCCTTTGGCCATTGAATGCAAAAAGAGGACCATTAACAACCACCATCTGCCCCATCCTCAGGAAATCCCCTTATACTGAATACCTGAAGGAGTTTTTTATTCAACTGAGTAGACAAGGCTCTTTAAGTAACCACTACTGATAGCCTCCAGGCAAAAAGCTAGAGGATAGCTGTACCATTCCTGGCCTAGCAACTCTAACCAGGAAAGTAAGACTTGACAGTGGTGTTTAATGTGGGTCATCCCTCCCTCATCCAAACCCAGGAGAGGGAGCCACAAACAACAGAACACCAACACCTACAGGGAAAATTTGGCGGGCTCCAAAGTCTACTGTGATAGCCAAAATAGTGAAACACAGAAACAAAACCAAAATGAAAGAACAAGAGACCTCTACTGAAGATGAGATAAATTAAGTGCAGTTAAGCAAGTTAACACAACTAGAATTCAGAACCATGATTTAAGGAAGCTCAACAGCATGTGAACTTTACTTATGAGCACCATGACTAAAGACATAGAAATGTTGAAAATCAACCAGTTGAAAATTAAAAACCACCAAGAGGGGTTGAAGAATGACATATCAGAAATAAAGAACACATTGAAAGGTCTAAACAGCAGTGTAGAGGAAGCGGAGGACCAGATTAGTTAATTAAAAGACAGGGTACAAAAAAATCAACCAATCAGAAAACCAAAAGAAAAAAAAACAATTAAAAAACAGGAAGACAGCTTAAGAGACTGTACAACAACTGAAAACTTAATAATATTCGCATCATAAGAGTCCCTGAAGAAGAAGAAAATGAGCAATGGTTAGAGAATGTATTTGAAGAAATAGTGACAGAAAACTTCCATAATTTGGTGAAGGAAGAAATCATTCAAGTTCAAGAAGCACAAATAGGAAGAAAATATAACAAAAGTAAACAAAAATGGCAATAAATAAGTACATATTAATAATCACCTTAAATGTGGAAGTGGTGTACAGATTGACAATCCCCAGAACTTATATGCATGTATGCATAAACAATGGACATGGACAACAAAGCTGGGGATAGGGTGGGGAGTGAGGGGGAGGGGGGCATCAGTGGGGGAAAAGAAGAAATATTTGTAACAAAAATAAATTAAGTAAAAAATAAATAAAATAATGCTTTGGGTGTGTAAAAAAATATAATAATTGAAATCTACTTTATCAGATATGAGTATTGCTACCCCAGTTTTTTTTTCCTTTCCTTTTGCTTGGAAGATTTTTCTCTATCCCTTTACTTTCAACCTATGTGAGTCTTTTGTTGTGAGGTGGGTCTCTTGTAAACAACATATAGAAGAGTCATGCTTTGCATTTTTGTTTAGTTTAGTTATATTTTTCTTCCTATTCTCCTGCTAATTACAGCAGTCCTTTTAACATTTCTTGCAGTGCTGGTTTGGTGCTAATGTATTCCCTTAGCTTTTTTTTTTTTTTTTTTTTGGTCTGGGAAGCTCTTTATTTGACCTTCTATTTTGAAAGATAGCCTTTCTGGATAGAGTAGCCTTGGATTCAGATCCTTGTTTTTCATGACCTGGATTACCTCATGCCATTCCCTTCTGGCCTGTAGTGTTTCTGTTGAGAAGTCAGCTGAAAGCTTTATGTGGGTTCCTTTGCAGGTAACCTGTTGCTTATCTCTTGCTGCTTTTAGGATTCTCTCTTTGTGTTTATGTTTTGGCATTTTAATTACTATGTGTCTTGGTGTGGGCCTGTTTGTGTTCTTCTTACTTGAGGCTTTCTGTGTTTCTTGAACTTGAATGCCTTCTTTCTTAACCAAATTAGAAAAGTTTTCCGTCAATATTTCTTCAAATATATTCTCTAAACCTTGCTTATTTTCTTCCTCTTCAGGGACTCCTATGATCCGAATATTATGACATTTCCAGATGTCCCACAGTTCTCTTAAGCTATCTTCCTGTTTTTAAATCATTTTTTCCTTTTGGTTTTCTGATTGGTTGATTTTTTCTACACTGCCTTCTAATTCACTGATCCCATCCTCAGCTTCCTCTACTCTGCTATTTAGACCTTCCAATGTGTTCTTTATTTCTGATATGTCATTCTTCGATTCCTCTTGGTGGTTTTTAATTTTCAACTGGTTGATTTTCAACATTTCTGTGTCTTTACTCATGGTTCTCATGACCTTACACATGCTGTTGAGCTTCCTCAAGATCATGGCTCTGAATTCTAGGTCTGTTAACTTGCTTAACTACACCTCATTTATCTCATCTTCAGTAGAGGTCTCTTGTTCTTTCATTTGGGTTTTGTTTCACCATTTTGGTGATCACAGTGGGCTTTGGAGCCTGCCAAATTTTCCCTGTGGTTGTTGGTGTTCTGCTGTTTGTGGCTCCCTCTCCTGAGTTTGGATGAGGGAGGGATGACCCACATTAAACACCACTGTCAAGTCTTACTTTCCTGGTTAGAGTTGCTAGGCCAGGAATGGTACAGCTATCCTCTAGCTTTTTGCCTGGAGGCTATCAGTAGTGGTTGCTTGAAGAACCTTGGATTCTCAGTTGATTGGAAATGTCCCTCAGGTGTTCAGCATAAGGGGATTTCCTGACCATGGGGTAGATGCTGGTTGTTAATCGGCCTCAGTTTGCATTTCAATGGCCACAGGGTGGGGTTGAATTTCAGAGGGAGGGATCACTGTCTCTCCTCAGAGCTCTGGGAAGGAGTAAGATGACCACCCTCCAGTGTGGCTGCAACTCAGCCAAAGCTCTGAGCACCCTCCAAATCCTGAGTGTCCCCACACAGTTCCAGTACAGTCCACCCTCCCTCTGCTGGAGCCCAAGGTGAGTGGTTGTGGCTATTTTACCATCTGTCCCAGCTCTGCACTGTGTAGCTGCTTGGGAGTTTAACCTGAGAGCACTTCTCACAGCTAAGGCCACTGCTGTCTGTGGGCTCCCAGCCCTCCTCTTGTGCCTCCACAATCCTACCAGGATTGAGTCAGTGTCCCTGGTTATATGGTCCTCCAAGCTGCTTTTCTGTTGCTTTTTCCTGATGATTTGTCTTTATATTTGTAATTCCAGTTTGGTCCCGGGAGATGGTTTGTGTATCTTCCATTCACTCTGCCACCATTTTGAAATCCTCTCCTCACTTTTTAAACATTTAAGGAAATCAGTATCTGGGAAGGCACTGTGGTTAAAAGGTCCCTCCTTTTCCCTCAGATTTTCTCTATGCTTCATGCTTTGCAGTTACCAATTTCAGGCAGGGACAGTACTTTTCTAGTGCCACTCTTTGAAATAAGGCCATGTTCTTTTGTCCCACAATCTCAACCTCTCTACCCTGATACCATCTTCCATGCCTGAGAAGCATCTTAGTTTGCTTCAGGCACTTCCTCTCTGGGGAGGATCCCCCAGAACACAAAAGCCCATAGTTTTAGTGCTTAGCCTGAGATTCCAATGAAGACATACCATATGTCTGCCTTAATTTCAGATTCCAAAATAACATTCAGATAACTGTTTATAGTAAAATTTTAAATCAATCAGTCAGAGTCTGTTGAGCCAGAAACTTCAAATAGCCAGAAATTCGGCCCAGAATTTTTAGGAGAGAAACAAGTAATTGTTTTTAAAGAGCAGGTAATATCACAAATTTAGTAAAAGTGACAATTTTTTAGCCTGCTCCAGGTTCTGTACACATTTGGCCAATTGCTTCCACATTTCACTTCTACAGCTCTAGGTAATGCACATCTATGTTCAGAATGATGACCCTGAGATACTGAAAGATCTTTGGAAACCAAATATATTCACTTGGTTATATTTATGAAGTAAGAAACGTAAACTCACATGTGTTAGAGAGATACTTTCAATAGCATTTTTAAAACAACAAGTACTTTCTGTCAGGCACTCAAGAACCTAGAAAATTCCATACATGTTCTTGGAAGACTCTGTTTTCCTCTCCTTCCCTTACAATTCTCTGAGCATTCCATATTCCCTTCTGACCCTCAGTATGTTAATCCATTAAATAAAAAGATTAGGTTAGGCCTGGCTGGTGTGGATCAGTTGGCTGGAGCATTATTCCATACACCAAAAGGTGATGAGTTCAATTCCTAGTCAGGGCACATAGCTAAGTTTCAGGTTTGATCCCTGATCAGGGCACATGCTGGAGGCAACCAATAGATATTTCTCTCTAACACTGATGTTTCTCTCTCTCTCATCAATTTTTTAAAAAGATTAGGGCCTGGCCATTATGGCTCAGTGGGTTGAGCATTGTCCCATGTACTGAGAGGTCCTGGTTCGATTCCCAGTCAAAGCACATGGCAGGTTGTGGGCTTGATCCCCAGCAGGGAGTGTACAGGAGGCAAGCATTCAATGTATCTGTCTCACATAGATGATTCTTTCTCTCACCCTTCCTCTCTCTCTAAAAAATCAATTTAAAGAAACATATTTTTAAAAAGATTAGGTTACTCCTGCTGGTGTGGCTCACTGGTTGAGTGTTGACCCATGCACCAAGAGGTTTGACTCCTGATCAGGGCACATGCCCAAGTTGTGGGCCTAATCTCCAGTGGGGGGCATGCAGGAGGCAGCCAATTGATGTTCTCTCTCATTGCTGTTTCTCTCTCTCTCTCTCCCTGTTCCTTTCTCTCTCTCTAAAATCAATAAGGAAGCCCTGGCCGGTTTGGCTCAGCGGTTAGAGCGTCGGCCTGCGGTCCGGAGAGACCCGGGTTCGGTTCCCGCTAAGGGCACGTACTTCGGTTGCAGTTTGTCCCCGGCCCTGGTTGGTCGTGCGGGTGGCAGCCACTCGATGTGTCCCTTCACATCGATGTTTCTCTCTCTCTCTCCCTTCCTCTCTTTCCCTCCCACTCTAGCTGTACAAAAAATGGAAAAATATCCTCAGGTGAGGATAAAAAAAAATAAAAATAAAATCAATAAGGAAAAAAATATTTTAAAAATAGAACAGAAGATGGTGGCGGGCAGGACTGGAGGGAGGGTGAGTGCCTGAGATAGTGAACTAGTGTGTGAGAGAGTGTGAGTGGATGTGAATGTGGATGACCAAAATTATGCAGTGCAGAGACATGGAGCAGAATGTTCCTATGCTGTGGATGGGGAGCAGCTGGCTACTGCAGTAAGTGGCTCTTCAGGGCGCTTCTCCCCAAGTGGCAGGGTGGTCCCACCATTTTGGAAGACTGGGTCTTCCCTGGGAGGAGACAGTGGAAGCAGCTCGGGCCCAGCAACCTGAGTGCACCTGTGCACCTAGCACCATCAGACCAGTGGAAACCCTGTGTCAACACAGACCACAGACCAGTGCATAGTAGTGGAGCTGCCAAGGTGCCAGTTGCAGAAGCTGCAAAGAGATGGGAGCCCAGCACCATCCCCCACAGTAGCAGCCCACTAAGAGTCCAGATATACCCCCGGCAACAGAGGCTGGGAGCAGACATTCATCCCCAGGCAACAGAAGCACAGACCAGCAGCAGAAAACCATCCCCCAAAAAATACAGCAAAGGCTGAGCAGGAGCTCAGCCCCACAGGGAAGAAGCACTCCCCAGCCACCAGCATCGGGACCTGGGGCTCCACAGAGACCTGTGAGACCCAGAGGCCCACAAGTGTGGTGGGAAGCCGGGGCTTCAGAGGGACTGGTGCAATCCAGCTGCCCACTGGACCTGCGTGGTGCTGGGGCATCACAGAGGCCTGTGCCACCCAGGTGCCCACAAGATAGGCATGGAGCCAGGCCTTCAAGGGGACTGTGCAATCCAGCTCCCCACAGGATCAGTGGGAAGCATGGGTCCAATGAGGCCTGTACAAGCAAACTGCCCAAAAGATTGGTGGGGAGCCAGGGCTCCAGTGAGGGCTGCGCCACACAGCTACCCATGATATCGACATGGTTCGCATCTCCAACAGGGCCTGAGCTATACAGCTACAGGTGGCACCAGTGACCAGCTGGGAACACAGCTCCTGAGGGTCCCACGTGATCCAGCAGCAGCACCTACCAGGGCATACCAATACCAGCTCCCAAGAGTCAATCTTCCAGGATACACAGCAGGCAAGAGGCAACATGCAACAAAAGTCTGGGAGGCACAGTAGCCTTATTTGATATATAGTGAGCTGCCTACACATCCAAACACCTGTCACTGGGTCTAGAGCTACCAGATGGCTAAAATGAGAAAGCAAAGAACACTCAAAGGAAGGAAAAAGAGGAATCACCAGAAAAGGAAATACTGGAAATGAAAGACAGCAACTGGTCAGATAAAAAATTCAAAGCAGCCCTGGCTGGTTTGGCTCAGCAGTTAGAGCGTCAGCCTGTGGTCTGGAGAGACCCGGGTTCGGTTCCTGCTAAGGTCACGTACCTCAGTTGCAGTTTGTCCCTGGCCCTGATTGGGTCGTTTGGGTGGCAACCACTTGGTATGTCCCTTTCACATCGATGTTTTTTTCTCTCTTTCTCTCTCCCTCCAACTCTATCTGAACAGAATATCAAAAAATGTCCTCGGGTAAGGATACATTTTTTGTTTTTTAATTTAAAGCAATGATTTTAAGGGTGCTCAAACAATTTGGTGAGGACTACAAGGAACTCAATAAGAATTATGAAGAGCACAATGGGAACTACTTCAGTTAAAAAAAGAGGTAGAAGCTACGCATATATATCAAGTGGAAATAAAGAATGACATAGCGGTTATGATAAATACATTAGAAGGGTTCAATAGTAGATTAGAAGAAGCTGAAGACCGAATCAGCAACTTAGAAGACAAGGTAGAAAAAAACACCCAAATAGAGCACAAAATGGAAAAAAAAAATAAAATAAAAAGCAGGAGGAAAGTTTAAGGGAGCTGTGGGACAATACAAAAACGTAACAACATTCACATTATAAGGATACTGGAAGGAGAAGAATCAGAAAGAAATAGAGAACATGTTAGAAAAAAATAATGACAGAAAACCTGTCTAAACTGGTGATAGAAAAAGTCACACAAGTCTAGGAAACGCAGAAAGTACCAAGCAAGATGGATGCCAGAAGACCCACAGTTACACACATCATAATAAAAATGGCAAACATAAAAGACAAAGAAAGATTCTTAAAGAAAGCAAGAGAGAGACAGAAAGTTACCTACAAGGGAGCTCCCATTAGACTGTCAGCTGATTTATCAATAGAAACGATGCAGGCCAGAAGGGAGTGTCATGAAGTGTACAAAGTAATGTAAGGCAAAGTTCTGAATCCAAGACTACTCTATCCATCAAGTTTATCATTCAGAATTGAATGAGAAATAAAGAGCTTCATGGAATAAAAAAAAAAAAAAAAAAAGCTAGAGGAATTTACCACCACCAAACCAGCACTGCAAAAAATGCTGAAGGGACTGTTGTAAAAAGAAGAAGAAACAGAGAGAAAGAACACAGGCATAAAATTAAAATGGCAACTAATAACTATCAATAATTACCTTAAATGTAAATGGCTTATATGCTTCAATCAAAATACATAGAGTAGCTGACTGGATAAGAAAACACGACCCATATATATACTGTCTACAAGAGACCCACCTGACAACAAAAGACACACACAGGATGAAAGTGAAGGGATGGAAAAAAATTTTCCAAGCAAATGTAAATAGAAAAAAAGCTGATGTAACAATACTCATATCTGACAAGACAGACTTCAAAACAAGGGCCATAATGAGGGAATTCCAAAATGGCGGTGGAGTGAATGGAAGCTACACAGACCGTCTCCCAGGACCAAACTGGAATTACAACTAAAACACAGACAAATTCACAGAAAAATGCAACAGAAAAGCAGCTTGCGAAAAACATATAACCAGGGACACTGACTCAATCCTTGTAGGATTGCGAAGGCACAAGATAGGGGCTGGGAGCCCATGGTCAGAAACTCGGCAGTGGCCTTAGCTGTGAGCAGCACTCCTGGGTTAAACTCCCAAGAGGCTCCACATTGCAGAGCCAGGACAGAGGCTAAAATACCCATAGCCACTCACCTTGGGCTCCAGCAGAGGGAGGGCAGACTGGACTGGAACTGTGTGGAGACACTCGGGATTTGGAGGGCACTCAGAGCTTTTGCTGAGTTGCAGCCACACGGGAAGGTGGCCATATTGCTCCTTCCCAGGGCTCTGGGGAGAGGCAGCAGCCCCTCCCTTGGAGATTCAACCCCAACCTGTTGGCCATTCAAATGTAAATTGAGGCTTACTAACAACCAGCATCTGCGTCACCCTCGGGAAATTTCCTTATGCTGAGCACCTGAAGCAGTTTTTCATTCAACTGACAACCCAAAAATCTTTAAGTAACCTGGACTGCTAGCCTTTAGGGAAAAAGCTAGAGAATAACAGTACCATTTCTGGGCTATAAACTCTAACCAAGAAAGTAAGACTTGACAGTGGTGTTTAACGTGGGTCCTCCCTCGCTCATCAAAACCAAGGAGAGGGAGAAACAAACAGCAAAACACAAATACCCAAAGGAAAAACTTGGCAGGCTCCAAAGTCCACTGGGATAGCCAAAATGGTGAAACACAGAAACAAAAGCAAATGAAAGAACAAGAGACCTCCACCAGGATGATATCAATGTGGAGCAGTTAGGCATGTTAACACAGCTACAATTCAGAGCCATGATTTGAGGAAGCTCAACAGCATGAGTAAGGACATAGAGATGCGGAAAATCAACAAACTGGAAATTAAAAACCACCAAGAAGAGATCAAGAGTGACAAATCAGAAATAAAGAACACATTGGAGGGTCTAAAGACCACAGTAGAGGAAGCTGAGGACCGGATCAGCGAATGGGAAGACAGGGTAGAAAAAATCAACCAATCAGAAAACCAAAAAGAAAAAAACTATTAAAAAACAGGAAGACAGCTTAGGAGAACTGTGGGACAACTGGAAACATAATAATATTCGCATCCTAGGAGTCCCCGAAGAAGAAGAAAATGAGCAAGGTTTAGAGAATATATTTGAACAAATAGTAACAGAAAACTTCCCTACTTTGGTGAAGAAAAAAAAAAAACATTCAAGTTCAAGAAGCACAGAGAGCCCCAAGTAAGACGACCCCAAACAGGCCCATACCAAGACACATAGTAATTGAAATGCCAAAAATTAAAGACAAAGAGAGAATCCTAAAAGCCACAAGACATAAGCAACAGGTTACATACAAAGGAAACCCCATAAGGCTCTCAGCTGACTTCTCACAACAAACACTACAGGCCCGAAGGGAATGGCATGAAGTAATCAAGGTCATGAAAAACAAGGATCTGAATCCAAGACTACTCTACCCAGCAAGGCTATCATTCAAAATAGAAGGTAAAATGAAGAGCTTCCCAGACAAAAAAAAGGCTAAGGGAATACATTAGCACCAAACCCGCACTACAAGAAATGTTAAAAGGACTGCTGTAATTAGTAGGAGAAAAATATAACCAAACTAAACAAAAATGGCAATAAAAAGTACATATCAATAATTACTTTAAATTTAAATAAAATGAATGATCCAATAAATAGACAGAGTAGCTGATTGGATAAGGAAGCATGACTCATCTATATGTTGTTTACAAGAGACCCACCTCGCAACAAAAGACACATAGGTTGAAAGTGAAGGAATGGAAAAAAATTTTCCAATGAAACGGAAAGCAAATAAAAAAGCTGGGGTAGCACTACTCATATCTGATAAAATAGATTTCAAAATGAAGACCATAACTAAAACAAAGAAAGCCGCTACATAATATTGAAAGGATCTATCCAACAAGAAGATATAACCTTGATAAACATATATGCACCCAATATAGGAGCACCAAAACATCTTAAAAATCTTCTGGAGGACTTCAAAAGGGAAATCGACAGCAATACAATCATAGCAGGGACTTTCAACACCCCACTGACACCACTGGATAGATCCTCTACACAAAAATTTAGCAAGGAAAGAGACTCTAAATGAAGCACTAGACCAAATGGATTTAATAGATATCTACAGAGAATTACACCCAAAAACTACAGAATTCATATTCTTCTCAAGTGCACAAGGAACATTCTCAAAGATAGACCACATGATAGGACACAAACTAAATCTCTACAAGTTCAAGAAGATTGAAATTATATCAAGCATCTTCTCAGATCACAATGGCATGAAACTAGAAATCAATCGCAACAAAAACATGCAAAGACATTTGCACACATGGAGGCTAAGTAGCATGTTATTAAAGAATGAATGGTTTACCAACTAGATCAAGGAAGAAATTAAAAACTTCCTGGAAACCAATGAAAATGAACACACAACAACAAAATCTATGGGATGCAGCAAAAGCAGTTCTGAGAGGGAAGTTCATAGCACTACAGGTCTACCTCAAGGAACAAGAAAAATTTCTAATTGAATGTCTAACCTCACAACTTAAAGAATTAGAAAGCAATCAAAAAGAAAACCCAAGAGCAAGTACAGGGAAGGAAATAGTAAAGACCAGAGCAGAAATAATTAACATAGAGACCAAAAAAGCAATTCAAAGGATCAATGAAACAAAGACCTGGTTTTTCGAAAAGATAAACAAGATTGATGGACCCTTAGCCAGACTCACAAAGAATCAAAGAGAGAGAACCCAAAAACACAAAATCAGAGATGAAAGGGGAGTAGTAACAACTGACACCCCAGAAATACAAAAGATTGTTAACAGCTACTATAAACAATTATATTGCAACAAATTCAACAATCTAAGCAAAATGGACAGATTTCTAGAAACACACACTCTCCCAAAACTGGACCGGGAAGAGATTGAAAACTTGAACACAGCAATAACAACTAAGGAAATTGAGTGTGTAATCAAGACTCTCGCAGCAAACAAAAGCCCAGGCCCAGATGGCTTCATGGGGGAGTTTTACCGAATATCCAAAAGGAACTAACACCCATTCTCCTCAAACTATTTCAAAAAATTCAAAAAAAGGAAGACTTCCAAACTTGTTTTATGAGGCCAGTGTAATTCTAATTCCAAAACCAGAAAAAAAACACTACTGAGAAGGAAAACTACAGGCCAATATCCCTGATGAACATACATGCCAAAATCCTGAACAAAATACTAGCAAATCGGATCCAGCAATACATCAAAAAAAAATTATTCACCATGACCAAGTGGGATTCATACCAGGGATGCAAGGCTGGTACAATATTTGCAAATCAGTAATTGTGATACACCACATAAACAAAATAAAGAATAAAAGCTACATGATCATATCAATAGATGCTGAAAAACCATTCGACAAAATCCAGCATCCATTTCTGATAAAAAAGCTCTGCAATGTGAGAATTGAGGGATCATATCTCAACATAATAAAGGCCATATATGAAAGACCTACTGCCAACATCATACTCAATGGCAAAAACTAAAAACATTCCCCTTAAGAATGGGAATAATACAGCGATCCCCACTTTCACCACTCTTATTTAACATAGTACTGGAATTCTTAGCCACAGCAATTAGACATGAATAAAAAATAAAGAGGATCCAAATTGGAAAAGAGGATGTAAAACTGTCATTATTTGCAGGTGACATGATATTGTACATAAAAAACCCTAAAGACTCCATCAAAGATCTACTAAACTTAATAAATGAATTTGGCAAAATAGCAGGATACAAAATTAACGTCAAGAAATAAACGGCATTCTTATAAACCAATGATGAAGTCACAAAAAGAGAAACTGAAAAAACAATCACATTTACTATTGCAGAAAAAAAAAAAAATTAAGATACTTAGGATCACAATTAACCAAAGAACAAAAGAAACTATTTGCAGAAAAGTACAGGACATCATTGCAAAAAGAAATATAGAAAGATATAAAAATGTGAAAGCACATACCTTTTTCATAGATTGGAAAAATTAACATCATTAAAATGTCCATACTACCCAAAGCAATCTATAGATTCAATACAATCCCCATCAAGATACCAATGAAATATTTCACAGAACTAGAACCAACACTCCCAAAGTTCATATGGATCCAAAAAAAAACCTTGATTAGCCACAGCAATCTTGAAAAAGAAGAACATAGTAGGAGGAATCACGTTACCAGATTTCAGGTTATACTAAAAGTCACGGTAATCAAAACAGCCTGGTAGTGGCACAAGAACAGAAAAGAGCATCCAGAAATTGACCCAAGGCCATATGCTCAATTAATATTTTACAAAGGTGGCAGAAGAATACAGTGGAGTCAAGACAGTCTCTTCAATTAATGGTGTTGACAAAATTGCACAGCTACTTGCAAAAAAATAAAGCTAGACCACTAACTTACACCATTCATGAGAATAAACTCAAAATAGATAAAAGGCTGAAATGTAACTTGTGAATCCATAAAAATTCTAGAAGAAAATGCTGGCAACAAAATTTCAGACATCATATGCAGCACAATTTTCACTGATACAATACCTAAGGCAAGACAAACAAAGGAAAAAAATGAACACATGGGACTACCTCAACTAAAAAGCTTCTACACAGCAACAGAAACCACCATCAAAACTGAAAGGTATCCCACTATAGGGGAGACAATAATCGCCAAAAATTGGGTTAATTTCCAAAATATATAGAGTGCTCATACAACTGAAAAAAAAAGGAAGACAAAAAACCCAATTAAAAATTGGGCAGAGGACCTAAATAGACACCTCACCAAAAAGGACATACAAATGGCCAAGAAACATATGAAGAAATCCTCAACATCACTAATCATCAGAGAGATGAAAATTAAAACAACAAGGAGGTATCACCTCACACCTGTCAGAATGGCCGCCATCAACAAATCATCAAACAACAAGCGTTGGCGAGGGTGTGGAGTAAAGGGGACTCTAGTGTACTGTTGGTGGGAATGCAGACTGGTGCAGCCACTGTGAAAAACAATATGGTGTTACCTCACAAAGTTAAAAATTGAACTGCCATTTGACCCAGTGATCCCACTTTTAGGAGTATACCCTAAGAAGCCTGAAACACCAATCAAAAAGAATATATGTACCCCTATGTTCATAGCAGCACTATTCACAATAGCTATGATCTGGAAACAACCCAAGTGTCCATCTGTAGATGAGTGGATAAAAAAGCAGTGGTACATGTATACAATGGAATACTATGCAGCTGTAAGAAAGAAGTATCTCTTATCCTTGAGATGGCATTGAAGGACCTGGAGAGTATTATGCAAAGCAAAATAAGCCAAGCAGAGAAAGACAAATATCACATGATCTCACTTATTTGTGGAATGTAATGAACTAAATAAAGTGATGAACAAAATTTACCCAGAGTCATAGAGATCGGGTACAGACTGACAAGCCTCAGAGGAGCGGGGCTTGGGGGGCTAAAGAGATAAACCACAGAACTTATATGCATGTATGAATGACCAGTGGATATAGTCAAAAAAGCATGGGATGGGGTGGGCGGATGGGGAGGAGTGTGCCTATGGGGGAAAAAGGAGAAACATCTGTAACAAAAACAAATTAATAAAATAAAAAATAATTTAAAAGGGACATAAGGGAAAAAATAGATTTGGTGAGATGATACCTAAGATCCCTTTCCATTCTGATGTTCTATAATTATGTCATGTCTATGATTTCTTGCATGGACTCTATAATTTTGGCATTATGCATAATTATAGAAGACCCTACCTCAAAGGAAAATAGTTCCTCTGCAGCTCCCTTTTTCATTAAGTGCCTTTGAAGTACCAAAGGCCAGGGAGACAGTCTCAGGACTATTATCAGAAGTTGACTAAGGGCAGAGATTTTGCTGATCCCATCTGAGAAAGGCTAGCACAGTCCCTTTGACGACTAGACTCAAGAAGGCTGATGAAGCCAATGCCCATGTAAAAACAGAAGTTCATTTGACAAGTACGTATAGGATTATTAAATAAGGATTAAATAAAGGAAAGCTTGGCAACTGCTTTTAAGAGAGTACATGGGCCTGAGGCTAGTTTGAAATTGTTTTTATTATTAATTGAAAGGCAAAAAGAGAGTCTTGAAATAGATCAGATAAAATAAATAAAGAGATTATATTACTGTCAATAATGCTGCAGGCAGTTTTGGGATTCGGTGGCAGTCTTAACAGAAATGCCTTATCTTCTTAAGATTTTCTCTGCCAACTCTCAGCAGGTTCAAAATGCCTTTCTTGTCCTCCCTCCCCTAAATGGTGATAATATTAAGCTTTAATGACAAAAAAGAAAACCTTGTAAGTTCTATAATGTTAAATATTTTCGAGGACATAAATCACCCCCAAATAAATCGAGCAGCTGCATACTTCCTCCTACAAAGAAAGCTTTCTCTAAAAGTTTCACGACCCACATTCATCAAAATTGGGAATTAGGCTTCTAGGAATCTAAGAAAAAGTTACTTTCAAATTAAGTTTACATCAGATGACCTGATTTTTAACTTACACCCACCCAAACACAAAGTAAATCTCTGCTGCCAATTCTGATTACTGGAGAGTAACTTGTTCTACTTACTAAAGGATGTGATCCCAAGGCTTAGGAACTAACAAAACAAAGTAAAAAATAAATAAGACCCCAAAATCAGAAAAAGGACTGCATGAGCACTAATATTATCTGTATAAGTTATATATCCCACCACATAGATTTTCTACAGAGACCCTAAAGATACTTCTTATACCAAGAATGAACACTGAGAGACTTCAGAAGACTTGTTTCCTTTATTATCCTTGCTCAATTATAGGGGTTAGTTATCCACAATACCAATACTGCTTTTGAGTTTGATCATTAGTATCCACTTTTCTTAATTAGTTTTACTCCCAATACATCAAACGTCCTCTATTTACTTTCCATTTGTCTTTTAAAATTGACAACCACACCCTCTGCACTAGGGAAGATTTGAGGAAGGGCAATTTTCTATGGGTGAGTATTTTGTAAAGTATAAGAGATGAGCATGGAGAGAGCTGTGATTGTAAAATGCACCAAAGATAAGTTTCTTCTAGCACCAGGCCTTCATATTTTAATTCACCTCCATACTATACAGACACATATTCAATTATAAAGTATAAAAAAAATCCAAGTGAATTTAAGTGCATCCATTATTTGATATTATTCACACCTTGTTTCCCTGTCCCCATTGCAAATACTAATCAAGAAGAGTTTGATTTTAAAGAAAAGGTAGATGGGATGGCTGAGATGGGAGGCTGAGAGAAGCTGGAATGGGTAGACTAAATGGTCTATTGATACCCCTACTTGCTATATCCTTCTGTTAGTAGTTATTTATGTTAATGTTCTTGGATATTTCGTATGAATAACACAAATTGTAATAGATCCACAGATTGATCATTCAACAATCTGAGGCTTGTCTTGAAAGATGGAACTTAAGTTCTTTTTTATTCATCCCTTGAGTACATGGATGATTCAAAGACAAGTACTAGGCATATGTGTTGGTTATGCCTAGCTAATTAGCCAATTTAATATTTAATATTAAAAAGTCACTACTCTAGCTTTGTCTGAGGCTTTACACTTTCCTTTATGTCACCAAATCAGAAAGTGAAGTGATATCATACATTAAACACAAGGCTCAAAGTTCAGAACAATTGACTATTGTGTCTGTATCCCAGGCACACTATTTTATAGTAGGAGAAATGGGGTAAACTAAAATTTAGTGAACACTTACTATGTGCCAGACACTGTGCTAAGAACTTTCACATGTATCATCTAAAGCTTGTTCTAGATTGGAAGCAGAATTGACATGTTCAGAGAAAACATGGTGCATGGGAAAAGAAGAGGAAGGTGTTGTATCTGAGAATCGATAAATCCAACAACAAAATATTGATCCAAGAAGTAACAGCAGAATACCACAGGAGTTTACCTTCCATAAGATACCAATAACCTCAACCAGCTGAAGATAGGATATCAAGAGGATCAGGGATGATGCATATCTTTCAAAACGATCACAACAGCAGTATTTCTCCAAGCTACAATGAGCTTTGTTGGCACTAGAGAACAGGGAAACTTAGTGTTGGACCACCAAACATACTTGTACCCATCCAGCTGTGCCCACGTATCTGCTACCTCTAGGTAACCCTCTCTCCAGCACTGGGGCACAGGTTGATCATGTACAATTTCCAGAAAAGAACTATCCTCTGTCTTTATTCTGTCTTTCTCTGGGGACTTTTGCAGAAGTTTGGGGAGGATGGTTTGTGTATCCTCTGGTATTAAGTGATAAGCTAATGCCCAAATCTCAGAGACAGGGGAGGTTCATCCAAGTGTCTGACCTAGAATTGCCATGGCTTTACTTATTTTCTAATTAGGATCATTAACCTCCCCTGCTCATTCATTCTAGTCCAATCCAAAATGCTCAAATTAAAATGGCACAGGGGCCCTGGCCAGGTTTGCTCAGCGGTTAGAGCATTGGCCTGCGGTCCAGAGAGGCCCAGGTTCGGTTCCCGCTGGGGGCACGTACCTCGGTTGCGGTTTGTCCCCGGCCCTGTTGGTCGTGCGGGTGGCAGCCATTCGATGTGTCCCTTTCACATCAATGTTTCTCTTTCTCTCTCTCTCTCTTGCTCTCTCTCCCTCCCACTCTGTCTGAAAAAAAAAATGAAAAAATGTCCTTGAGTGAGGATAAAATAAATAAATAAATAAAATGGCACGGGGGACTGTCAGGCTCAAGGGGAAAGAAACCTTTCCAAGCCTTTCATCTCCAATATAGCCACCATCAAAGCAAAATCAGGATAAGGTTCTCATAGGAGTTTCACCTTTGAAACAACCTTGGCCAACTTCAGAATTTTCATCAATGTAAATATCCTATCAACTGTACATAGAACTTGCTGAATAAATTGGGTTTGGAATGTGTGTGGGGAGGGGGATTCTAATAGAGTACCATTTCCTTTAGTATTCTCATATTGGCTCTGTGGTTGGTTCAAGAAGAAGAAAAACTGGATACCTTCAAGCTGGTAGGATTTGATTTGGGATTTATGAAATTTGTTCTCTGGAAACAACCACTGGAGGCAAAATGTGTGGAGCATTTTATTTTTTTTTCACTAATTTATTTTTGTACATTTATATATACATATATATGTATGTATATATATATATTTTTTTAATATTATCATTGCTACAGATGTTTACCCTTTTTTACATGATTGACACCCTCCTCCATATCCCCCCCGGCCAAGTCCCCAGATTTGATGTCCATGTTCCTTGGTTATGCATATATGCATATAAGTTCTGTGGCTTATCTCTTCCCTCCCACCACCACCCCCTTTTCTGAGGGTTGTCAGTCTGTACCCTACTTCCATGTTTCTAGGACTACCCTATTCTTTAGACTGTTATGTTTCTTATATTCCATAAATAAGTAAGATCATGTGGAATTTGTCTTTTTCTGCTTGGCTTGTTTCACTTAGGATAATACTTTCCAGGACCCTCCATGTCATCACAAAGGGTAAAGACATCTTTCTTTCTTACAGCTGCATAGTACTCCATTGTATATATGTACCACAGCTTTTTTATCCATTCGTCTACTGATGAACACTTGGGCTGTTTCCAAATCTTAGCTATTGTAAATAGTGCTGCTATGAACATGGGAGTACATATATTTTTACTGATTGGTGTTTCAGGCTTCTTAGGGTATATTCCAAAAAGTGGGATCACTGGGTCAAATGGAAGTTCAATTTTTAATTTTCTAAGGTAACACCATATTGTTTTCCATAGGGGCTGTACCAGTCTGCATTCCCACCAGCAGTGTACTAGAGTCCCCTTTTCTCCACACCCTCACCAACAATTGTTATTCGATGATTTGTTGATGCCGGCCATTCTGACAGGTGTGAGGTGATACCTCATTGTTGTTTTAATTTGCATCTCTCTGATGATTAGTGATGATGAGCATTTCTTCATAAGTCTCTTAGCCATTTGTATGACCTGTTTGGAGAGGTGTCTATTTAGTTCCTCTGCCCATATTTTAATTGAGTTCTTTTCCTTCCTTATGTTGAATTGTATGAGCACCCTATATGTATTGGAAATTAACCCCTTATCTGATATATCATTGGCAATTATGCTCTCCCATACAGTGGGTAGATTTTCCATTTTCATGATTGTGTCTTTTGCTGTGAGAAGCTTTTGAGTTTGATGTAGTCCCATGTATTCATTTTCTCCTTTGTTTCTATTGCCTAGGTGATATATCAGTGAAAATTCTGCTACATGTAATGCCCGAAATTTTGTTGCCTACAATTTCTTCTAGGATTTTTATGGATTCATGAGTCACATTTAAGTCTTTTATCCATTTTGAATTCATTCTTGTGTAGGGTGTAAGTTGATGGTCTAGTTTCTTTTTTTTTGCATGTAGCTGTCCAATTTTCCCAACACAATTTATTAAAGAGGCTGTCCTTATTCCACTGTATGATCTTGCCACCTTTGTCAAATATTAATTGAGTATATTGCCGTGGGTCCATTTCTGGGTTCTGGGTTCTGTTCCACTGATCTATATGCCTGTTCCTGTGCCAGTACCAGGATGTTTTGATTATGGTGGCTTTGTAGTATAACCTGAAATTTGGTAATGTGTTCCCTTCAACTCTGTTCTTCCTTTTCAAGATTGCTTTGTCTATTCGAGGTCTTTTTTTGGTTCCATATGAACTTTTGATGTACTTGTCCTAATTCTGTAAAGTATGTTGTTGGTATTTTGATGAGGATTGCATTAAATCTATAGATTGCTTTAGGTAATATGGACATTTTAATGATGTTAATACTCCCAATCCATGAACAGGGTATATGCTTCCACTTTTTTATATCTTCCTCTATTTCTTTTTTCAATGACTTGTAGTTTTCTGCGAATAGGTACTTTATTTCTTTGGTTAAGTTTATTCATAGGTATCTTAATTTTTTTGCTGCAATGGTAAATAGGATTGTTTTCTTAGTTTCTCTTTGTGTGAGTTCATCATCGGTGTATAAGAATGACATTGATTTCTTTTTGTTTTATTATTGATTAATTTTTGTTACAAATGATTCTCCTTTTTTCCCCCACTGATTCCCCCCTCCCCCTTCCCTCCCTTCCCCTTCCCCAGATTGTTGTCCATGTCCACTGTTCATGCATACATGCATATAAGTTCTGTGGTTATCCCTCTCTCACCTCCCCACTCCTTAGGGGATAGTCCTCAAACTGTTATGTTCATTATATTCCACAAATCAGTGAGATCATATGAAATTTGTCTTTCTCTGTTTGGCTTGTTTCGCTTAGGATGATACTTTCCAGGTCCCTCCATGTAGTCTCAAAGGATAAGAGATCTTTCTTTCTTACCGCTGCGTAGTACTCCATTGTGTATATGTACCACAGCTTTTTAATCCATTCGTCTACTGATGGGCACTTGGGCTGTTTCCAGATCTTAGCGATTGTAAATAGTGCTGCTACAAAGATGGGGGTACATATATTCTTTCTGATTGGTGTTTTATGCTTCGTAGGGTATATTCCTAGAAGTGTGATCACTGGGTCAAATGGGAGATCAATTTTTAATTTTTTGAGGTGAAACCATATTGTTTTCCATAGTGGCTGCACCAGTCTGCATTCCCACCAACAGTGTACTAGAGTCCCCTTTTCTCCACACCCTCGTCAACACTTGTTGTTTGATGATTTGTTGATGGCGGCCATTCTGACAGGTGTGAGGTGATACCTCATTGTTGTTTTGATTTGCATCTCTCTGATGATTAGTGATGATGAACATTTCTTCATATGTCTCTTAGCCATTTGTATGTCCTGTTTGGAGAGGTGTCTATTAATTCCTCTGTCCATTTTTTAATTGGATTCTTTGTCTTCCTTTTGTGGAGTTGTATGAGCACTCTATATGTATTGGAAATTAACCCCTTATCTGATATACCATTGGCAATTATGCTCTCCCATACAGTGGGTAGCCTTTCCGTTTTGATGATTGTATCTTTCACTGTGCAGAAGCTTTTGAGTTTGATGTAGTCCCATGTGTTCATTTTCTCCTTTGTTTCTATTGCCTTAGGTGATGTGTCAGTAAAAATTCTGCTGCTTATGATGTCTGAGATTTTGTTGCCCACAGTCTCCTCTAGGATTTTTATGGATTCATGAGTTACATTTAAGTCTTTTATCCATTTTGAGTTTATTCTAGTGTAGGGTGTAAGTTGATGGTCTAGTTTCATTTTTCTGCAAGTAGCTGTCCAATTTTCCCAGCACCATTTATTAAAGAGGCTGTCCTTACTCCACTGTATGCTCTTGCCACCTTTGTCAAATATTAATTGGGCATATTGCCTAGGGTCCATTTCTGGGTTCTCTATTCTGTTCCACTGGTCTATATACCTGTTCTTGTGCCAGTACCAGGCTGTTTTGATTATGGTGGCTTTGTAGTATAACCTGAAATCTGGTATTGTTATCCCTCCAACTTTGTTCTTCCTTTTCAAGATTGCTGTGGCTATTCGAGGCCTTTTTTGGTTCCATATGAACTTTTGAAGTAATTGTTCTAATTCTTTGAAGTATGCCGTTGGTATTTTGATGGGGATTGCATTGAATCTATAGATTGCTTTGGGTAATATGGACATTTTAATGATGTTAATTCTCCCAATCCATGAACAGGGTATGTTCTTCCACTTTTTTACATCTTGCTCTATTTCTTTTTCCAAAGACCTGTAGTTTTCTGTGAATAGGTCCTTTATGTCTTTGGTTAAGTTTATTC
This sequence comes from Molossus molossus, assembly GCF_014108415.1. Classification (NCBI taxonomy): domain Eukaryota; kingdom Metazoa; phylum Chordata; class Mammalia; order Chiroptera; family Molossidae; genus Molossus; species Molossus molossus. The sequence continues at coordinate 54,156,334 of NW_023425355.1, forward strand.
CTAGGTATCTTAATTTTTTTGCCGCAATGGTAAATGGGATTGTTTGCTTAGTTTCTCTTTCTGTGAGTTCATCATTGGTGTATAAGAATGCCATCGATTTCTTGACGTTAATTTTGTATCCTGCTACTTTGCCAAATTCATTTATTAAGTCTAGTAAGCTTTTGGTGGAGTCTTTGGGGTTTTCTATGTACAGTATCATGTCATCTGCAAATAATGACAATTTCACTTCCTCCTTTCCAATTTGGATCCCTTTTATTTTTTCTTCCTGTCTGATTGCTGTGGCTAAGACTTCCAGTACTATGTTAAATAGGAGTGGCGAAAGTGGGCATCCTTGCCTTGTTCCTGTTCTTAAGGGAAATGCTTTTAGTTTTTGCCCATTGAGTATGATGTTGGCTGTAGGTCTTTCATATATGGCCTTTATTATGTCTAGGTGTGATCCCTCAATTCCCACACTGCTGAGTGTTTTTATCAGAAATGGATGCTGGATTTTGTCAAAGGCTTTTTCAGCATCTATTGATATGATCATATGGTTTTTATTCTTCAATTTATTTATGTGGTGTATCACATTTATGGATTTGCGAATATTGTACCAGCCTTGTATCCCTGGAATGAATCCCACCTGGTCATAGTGGATAATTTTTCTGGTGTATTGCTGGATTCGATTTGCTAGTATTTTGTTCAGGATTTTGGCATCTATGTTCATCAGGGATATTGGCCTGTAGTTTTCTTTCTTTGTTGTGTCTTTTTCTGGTTTTGGAATTAGAGTTATGCTGGCTTCATAAAACGAGTTTGGAAGTCTTCCTTCTTCTTGAATTTTTTGAAATAGTTTGAGGAGAATGGGTATTAGTTCTTCTTTGAATGTTCGGTAAAACTCCCCTGTGAAGCCATCCGGGCCTGGGCTTTTGTTTGCTGGAAGAATCTTGATTACATCTTCAGTTTCTTCTGTTGTTATTGGTCTGTTCAAGTTTTCAATCTCTATCTGATCCAGTTTTGGGAGACTATGTGTTTCTAGAAATTTGTCCATTTCGCTTAGATTTTCTAATTTGTTGCCGTATAATTTTTCATTGTAGTTGTTAACGATCTTTTGTATTTCTGTAGGGTCAGTTGTTATCTCCCCTGTTTCATTTCTGATTTTATGTATTTGGGTTCTCTCTCTTTGTTTCTTGGTGAGTCTAGCTAAGGGCCCATCAATCTTGTTTATCTTTTCAAAAAAACCAGCTCTTTGTTTTATTGATCCTCTGGATTGTTTTTTTGGTCTCTATGTCGTTTATTTCTGCTCTGATCCTTACTATTTCCTTTCTTCTACTTGCTCTGGGGTTTTCTTTTGTTTACTCTCTAGTTCTTTAAGTTGTGAGGTTAGGTAGTCTATTAGAGATTTTTCTTCTTTTTTGAGGTAGGCCTGTAGTGCTATGAACTTCCCTCTCAGAACTGCTTTTGCTGCATCCCATAGATTTTGTATTGTTGTGTCCTCATTTTCATTGGTTTCCAGGAGGTTTTTGATTTCTTCCTTGATTTCCTCGGTGACCCATTCATTGTTTAATAACATTCTATTTAGCTTCCATGTGTTAAAATGTCTTTGTATGTTCTTCTTGCAATTGATTTCTAGTTTCATACCATTGTGGTCTGAGAAGATGCTTGTTATAATTTCAATCTTCTTGAACTTGTAGAGACTTAGTTTGTGCCCTAACATGTGGTCTATCTTTGAGAATGTTCCATGTGCACTTGAGAAGAATGTGAATTCTGTAGTTTTGGGGTGTAGTTCTCTGTAGATATCTATTAAATCCATTTGGTCTAGTGCTTCATTTAGAGTCTCTGTTTCCTTGCTAATTTTTTGTCTAGAGGATCTATCCAGTGATGTGAGCGGGGTGTTGAAGTCCCCTGTTATGATTGTATTGCTATCGATTTCTCCTTTGAAGTCCTCCAATAGTTTTTTAATATATTTTGGTGCTCCTATATTGGGTGCATATATGTTTATCAAGGTTATATCTTCCTGTTGGATAGATTCTTTCAATATTATGTAGTGGGCTTCTTTGTCTCTAGTTATGGCCTTCAATCTGAAGTCTATTTTATCAGATATCAGTATTGCTACCCCAGCTTTTTTTTCTTTTCCATTTGCTTGAAAGATTTTTTTCCATCCCTTCACTTTCAATCTATGTGAATCTTTTGTTGTGAGGTGGGTCTCTTGTAAACAGCATATAGATGAGTCTTGCTTTCTTATCCAATCAGCTACTCTGTGTCTTTTTATGGGAGCATTCAGTCCATTTACAGTTAAGGTGGTTATTGATATGTACTTATTTATTGCCATTTTTGTTTAGTGTGGTTCTATTTTTCTTCCCATTTCTACTGCTAATTACAGCAGTCCTTTTAACATTTCTTGCAGTGCTGGTTTGGTGCTAATGTACTCCCTTAACCTTATTTTGTCTGGGAAGCTCTTTATTTGACCTTCTATTTTGAACGATAGCCTTGGTGGGTAGAGTAGTCTTGGATTCAGATCCTTGTTTTTCATGACCTTGATTACTTCATGCCATTCCCTTCGAGCCTGTAATGTTTCTTGTGAAAAGTCAGCTGAGAGCCTTATGGGGGTTCCTTTGTAGGTAACATATTGCTTATCTCTTGCTGCTTTTAGGATTCTCTCTTTGTCTTTAATTTTTGGCAGTTTGATTATTATGTGTCTTGGTGTGGGCCTGTTTGGGTTCTTCTTACTTGGGGCTCTCTGAGCTTCTTGAACTTGAATGCCTTCTTCCTTCACCAAATTTAGAAGTTTTCTGTCACTATTTCTTTGAATATATTCTCTAGCCCTCGCTTACTTTCTTCTTCTTCAGGGACTCCTATGATACGAATATTATTACGTTTCCAGTTGTCCCACAATTCTCTTAAGCTCTCTTCTTGTTTTTTAATCTTTTTTTCCTTTTGGTTTTCTGATTGGTTGATTTCTTCCAGCCTGTCTTCTAATTCACTGATCCGGTCCTCAGCTTCCCCTACTCTGCTTTTTAGACCTTCCAGTGTGTTTTTCATTTCTGATATGTCATTCTTCATTTCTTCCTGTTGGTTTTTCATTTCCAGATGGTTTATTTTCAACATTTCTATGTCTTTACTCATGTTGCTCATGTCCTTACACATGCTGTTGAGCTTCTGCAACATCATGGCTCTAAATTCTAGTTCTGTTAACTTGCTTAAGTGCACCTCATTTATTTCATCTTCTGTAGAGGTCTCTTGATCTTTCATTTGGCTTTTGTTTTTGTTTCTCACCATTTTCGTTATCACAGTGGGCTTTGGAGTCTGCCAAGTTTTCCCAGTGGGTGTTGGTGTTTTGCTGTTTGTGGCTCCCTCTCCTGGGTTTGGATGCACCAGGGAGGACCCACTTTAATCCCGCCAAGTCCCCTGTTCTCCAGGAGTCTGTGTGGCTCCAGCCGAGAGTTTAGCAGGCTATAGCGTTACGAGGGCCCATGCAGGGTGGCAAGGGAGGCGGTGGGAATAATTTCCCGCTGAGTTCCCTGGTCCTGCAGAGTTCCCTGGTCCCACTGTGTTCCCTGGTCCAGCTGAGTTCCCTGGGGCCCTCGAGTCTGTGCGGCTCCAGTGGAGAGTTTAGCTGGCTACAGAGTTCCCTGGGCCCATGCAGGGTGGCAAGGGAGACAGTAGGATTAACTTCCGCTGAATTCCTCGGTCCCGCGGAGTTCCCTGGGGACCACAAGTCTGTGCGGCTTCAGTGGAGAGTTGAGCCGGCTACAGAGTTTCCAGGGCCGTGCATGGTGGGAAGGGAGACGGTAGGATTAACTTCCCGCCAAGTTCCCCGGTCCCGCAGAGTTCCCTGGTCCCACCCAGTTCCCTGGGGGCTGGGAGTCTTTGCGGCTTCAGCGGAGAGTTTAGCTGGCTACAGAGTTTCCAGGGCCGTGCACGGCGGGAAGGGAGACGGTAGAATTAACTTTCCACCGCGTTCCCCGGTCCCGCCGAGTTCCCTGGGGTCGGCGAGTCTGTGCGGCTTCAGTGGCTACAGAGTTTCCAGGGCCGTGCACGGCGGGAAGGGAGACGGTAGAATTAACTTTCCACCACGTTCCCCGGTCCCGCCGAGTTCCCTGGGGTCGGCGAGTCTGTGCGGCTTCAGCGGCTACAGAGTTTCCAGGGCCGTGCATGGCGGGAAGGGAGACGGTAGAATTAACTTTCCACCGCGTTCCCTGGTCCCGCCCAGTTCCCTGGGGGCCGTGAGTCTGTGCGGCTTCAGCGGAGAATTTAGCTGGCTACAGAGTTCCCAGGGCCCAGGACTGAGTGGGTGTTTCTGGTTAAGTGGTCCTCCAAGATGTCTTTCGGCTGCCCTTTCCTGACGGTTTGCCTTTATTTTCGTTGTAAATCCAGTTTGGTCTTGGGAGACGGTCTGGGTCGCTCCATTCACTTCGCCGCCATTTTTTTTTTCCCTCGGCATTGATTTCTTGACGTCAATTTTGTATCCTGATACTTTGCCAAATTCATTTATTAAGTCTAGTAAATTTTTGATGGATTCTTTGGGGTTTTCTATGTATAGTATCATGTCATCTGCAAATAATGACAGTTTTACTTCCTCCTTTCCAATTTGAATCCCTTTTCTTTTTTCTTCCTGTCTGATTGCTGTAGCTAAGACTTCCAATACTATGTTAAATAAGAGTGGTGAAAGTGGGCATCCATGCCTTGTTCCTGTTCTTAAGAAAAATGTTTTTAGTTTTTGCCCATTGAGTATGATGTTGGTGTAGGTCTTTCATACATGGCCTTTATTATTGTCAAGATATGATCCCTCTATTCCCATATTGCTGACGTTTTCACCAGAAATGGATGCTGGATTTTTTCGAAAGCTTTTTCGGCATCTATTGATATGATCATGTGGGTTTTATTTTTCATTTTGTATATGTAGTGTATCAAGTTTATTGATTTGCAAATATTGTACCAGCCTTGCATCCCTGGGATGAATCCCACTTTGTCATGGTTGATAATTTTTTCGGTATATTGCTGGAGCCAATTTGTTAGTATTTTGTTCAGACTCCGATTGGGCGTCTATGTTCTTCAGGGATATTGGCATGTAGTTTTCTTTCTTTGTAGTGCCTTTTTCTGGTTTTGGAATTAGAATTATGCTGGCTTCATAAAACAAGTTTGGAAGTCTTCCTTCTGTTTGAATTTTGTGAAATAGTTTGAGGAGAATGTGTGTGTGTTCTTCTTTGAATGTTCAATAAAACTCCCCCATGAAGCCATCTGGGCCTGGGCTTTTGTTTGCTGGGAGAGTCTTGATTACACCTTCAATTTCTTCTGTTGTTATTGGTCTGTTCATGTTTTCTATGTCTTCCTGATCCAGTTTTCGGAGACTATGTGTTTCTAGAAATTTGTCCATTTCACTTAGATTGTTGAATTTGTTGCCATATAATTGTTCATAGTAGTTGTTAACAATCTTTTGTATTTCTATGGTGTCAGTTGTTACTTCTCTCTCATTTCTGATTTTGTGTATTTGGGTTCTGTCTCTTTGTTTCTTGGTGAGTCTGGCTAAGGGTCCATCAATCGTGTTTATCTTTTCAAAAATCCAGCTCTTTGTTTCATTGATACTTTGAATTGTTTTCTTGGTCTCTATGTTGTTTATTTCTGCTCTGATTTTTACTATTTCCTTCCTTCTACTTGCTCTGGGGTTTTCTTTTTGTTTGCTCTCTAGTTCTTTAATTTGTGAGGTTAGACAGTTTATTAGAGGTTTTTCTTGTTTTTTTTTGAGGCAGGCCTGTAGTGCTATGAACTTCCCTCTCAGAAATGCTTTTGCTGCATCCCATAGATTTTGCGTTGTTATGTCTTCATTTTCATTGGTTTCCATGAAGGTTTTGATTTCTTCCTTGATCTCCTCGGTCACCCATTCATTGTTTAACAACATGCTATTTAGCTTCCATGTGTTCAAATATGTTTGTATGTTCTTCTTGCAATTGATTTCTAGTTTCATGCCATTTTGATCTGAGAAAATGCCTGATATGATTTCAGTCTTCTTGAACTTGTAGAGACTTAGTTTGTGCCCTAACATGTGGTCTGTCTTTGAGAATGTCCCATGTGCACTTGAGAAGAATGTGAATTCTATAGTTTTGGGGTGTAATTCTCTGCAGATATCCATTAAATCCATTTGGTCTGGTGCTTCATTTAGAGTCTCTGTTTCCTTGCTAATTTTTTGTCTAGAGGATCTATCCAGTGATGTCACCGGGGTGTTGAAGTCCCCTGCTATGATTGTATTGCTATCGATTTCTCCTTGGAAGTCCTCCAGAAGATTTTTAATATATTTTGGTGCTCCTATATTGGGTGGATATTTGTTTATCAAAGTTATATCTTCCTGTTGGATAGATCCCTTCAATATTATGTACTGGCCTTCTTTGTCTCTAGTTATGGCCTTCATTTTGAAATCTATTTTTCAGATATGAGTATTGCTACCCCAACTTTATTTTTCTTTCCGTTTGCTTGGAAGATTTTTTTCCATCCCTTCACTTTCAATCTATGTGAGTCTTTTGTTGTGAGGTGGGTCTCTTTTAAACAACATATAGATGAGTTATGCTTTCCTATCCAATCAGCTACTCTGTGTCTTTTTATGAGAGCATTCAATCTATTTACATTTAAGGTGATTATTGATATGTACTTATTTATTGCCATTTTTGTTCACTTTAGTTATATTTTTTCCTGTTTCTCCTGCTAATTACAGCAGTCCTTTTATCATTTCTTGCAGTGCTGGTTTACTGCTAATGTAATCCCTAAGCCTTTTTTGGTCTGGGAAGCTCTCTCTTTCACATTCTATTTTGAATGACAGCCTTGCTGGGCAGAGTAGTCTTGGATGAGATCCTTGTTTTTCATGACCTTGATTACTTCATGCCATTCCCTTCTGGTCTGTAGTGTTTCTGCTGAGAATCAGTTGAGAGCCTTATGGGTTTTCCTTTGTAGGTAACCTGTTGCTTATCTCTTGCTGCTTTTAGGATTCTCTCTTCATCTTTATTTTTGGCACTTTAATTACTATGTGTCTTGGTGTGGGCCTGTTTGGGTTCTTTGCACTTGAGGCTCTCTATGCTTCTTGATCTCGAATGACTTCTTCCTTAGCCAAATTAGGGAAGTTTTCTATTACTATTTCTTTGAATGTATTCTCTGACCCTTGCTCTTTTTCTTCATCTTTGGGGACTCCTATGATGTGAATATTATCACGTTTCCAGTTGTCCCACAGTTCTCTCAAGGTGTCTTCCTGTTTTTTCTTTTGTTTTTCTGATTGGTTGATTCTTTTCTACCCTGTTTTCTAGTTCACTGATCTGGTCCTCCGCGTCCTCTACTCTGCTGTTTAGACCTTCCAATGTGTTCTTTATTTCTGATATATCATTCTTGATTTCTTCTTGGTGGTTTTGAATTTCTATTTGGTTGATTTTCAACATCTCTTTGTCCTTACTCATGCTGTTGAGCTACCTCAAGATCATGGCTCTGATTTCTAGCTTTGTTAACTTGTCTAATTGCTTTGTGGAGCATTTTAAAACCTGGAATCAAATACAGAATTTGTTGTAAGACAAAGACACAACTAAGGGATAACAATACTGTAGTTCTTTCTGTTGTCATTTAACCTTATCATTCCCCACGTCAGAGCAGGTTTAAGAGTTTCCCATCAGGTACCCATAGTCTCCATGCTGCTTTGGCAGACAGGACTAGGATCTTTGTTGCTCCTCAGTACAAGATTCAGACCAAGGCCTTCCCTACATGCAGCCCTGCATACCTGTATGGAGATCCTCTATGCTCTATACTTTCTCTGTCAAGTATTGCTTGGCTACAATCCCTTGTGGGCTTCTACGGCTAGTGAGAAAGGCAAGATAACAGAGTAATAGATATTTTTAGGCTGCCCATTTTGGCTGAGTACTAAAGAATTCCTTCCAGCCCAGTAATGCTAGAATTTTCCATAGGTCTATGTTTGTTTGAGCCTTGTAATACCCCCAGTAGCTGAGGAGTCTGACTTGTTACTCAGTATGTCATAGAGCCACCAGCAAAAATACCTTAGCATATTGTCAAGAGGCTTGTCCTTGGCCTACATTGAGCAAGTTAATCACTCTCCAAATTGTCTATTCATGTCCTGGTCTCCTCCTAGCCCTACACTCTTTACTGTCTATTCATAACCTCTACTGAAGCCTGGGCTTTCCCTCCTGAATCACCCACTGTGTTAACAAGCCAAACTGTGTTAATTGGTTCTCAGTAGATATATAATAATGACCAGACTAGAGCTTCTTAAATTCTGATGTGCTGTAAATCGCCTGAAGAGCTTATTGAAATGCAGGTTCTGTTTCATTTAAGTCTGAAGTGGAACCTGACAATCTGCATTTCCAATAAGCAGGTTTGTGATGCCAATGTCACTGGTTCACAGACCATACTTAAGTAGCAAAGGTGTCTAGTAGAGCATCTTAAGGGTTTTCTTGTATAATTGATATGTTAATCCAGGGGCCACACTTACAGACACACAAACATATACCATTTTTTGAATGAATTACACTCAAGCTCTCTTAGCAGTTAGCAATAGTACTCTTTTATATGGAGACTAAAATAATCTTTTAGTGTAACCATAGTTGTGTAGAGGGTGTAGCAAATGTGGACCTTGGCAAAGACTATCTTTCTTGGCAACTGAGTTACTTGAATAAGCTTTCCTGGGCACCTGCCCTGCTTCCTGAAGCTAATCATGCAGGCCAAACTTATTTTGACTCCAGCTACTCCATTCATTGAATCCATTTTCATAGCAGCTGTCACATCACTCATGCTGTGATTTGCATCGGTGGCGAAGACAACAGAAGCAGATATATCATCCAAGGCACAATCCATTTATTTTATCCTGGAATAAAAACAATCTTCTATCCAAGTGGGGACAGCTAAGTTGGATAGTTGCCACAGCTTTAATATTATAAAAATATATGCCTTTTTCACTATTTAGCTCCTCAGTGGAGAGCAATGTACCCCTTATGGAGGCCCCCAATGTCATTAGCACATCAATGCTGTGATGAACACAATAAGTCCATTTCCCTTCTGAGGTACAAGGTATATAATATCTGGGGTTGTAAAAACATAAATTTGATGGAGAAATTCACTGTCTTGTTTCCCTCCTACAATAATTCCTGAATCTGTTTTTATTTTTCTTTAGCATTGCTGCTGATTGTGTTCATTACTCAAAATAAACCTTAAAGAACATTTGTATTTGGTCTAGAGGATGTTCTGGTGCATTGATGTTTACACAGCTAAACACTGCAGATGGGAAGTTTCCCCTAAGATTCCAGACCATTATTATTGTGTGGTTTCTATCTAAAATGTAAACATGTTTTCAGGCCTAAGGGGGTTGACAAAGAGTGTTTTAAAACACACTGGTAAATTTAAGATGGTTTTAGAAGTAGGCCTATTTAGGAATTCAGAATGGTCCCACACCTACACTTCCCAGGGGCTAAATGGGAACAAATCTTGCTGGACTGGCCCATTGCCAGCTCTGGCCCATTTCTTTAGGGGAATCTCCTAGCAAAATAAATATCCGTCATTAACTTTTTCTCTCTTGTCTGTTGCCCCTGCCGTCCTAAACTTGTTATTTAACTCTCCTGTAGAGCTTAATAAATACTTCCCTCTGCTTAAGACACTACAATTTCACCTCTTCTTCAAAATTATACATAAGATGTAGTACATTGGCCAGTGTAATCAAATTTGTAGCCAAGGAGAAGCTGCTTAGACATTTTGTTAAGTTCTGTCACTGAGCATTTTATCTGAATGAGCACAGAAGCTTTCTGGGCATGGTCAACTAGTCCCTCCATTAACACAATAATTTTGATGACTAGCTACATGCTTCTTAATTGAATTCATTTTATTTAAATAAACTCTTAGCCCTTGCAATTTCTCAGCAGTCTATCCCTGTACTGGGCATTTAACTCTAAGTGACTCAGGGCTCTCTCTCTCTCTGTAAATCCCCCAATTTCTACTTTGCTGAAGCAGTCTTAAATTCAGTCGTAGCCAGGACTTCCAGTCAAGATGGTGTTATAGGTAACCATGGTACCTGCCTAGTCCCACAACCACATCAATATTACAACTAAACTACAGAACAACCATCATTCAGAATTGCCTGAAATCAAGCTGAATGGAAGTCCCACAGCTACAAAATTAAAGAAGATGCCACATCAAGACCAGGAGGAGGGATGGAGGCACGGAAGGGCTGGTCCCATACCCATGTGTGCTGCATAAAAATCAAGAGGGGTACCTCAACTGTGCAGGTCCTTCCTGAAGAGCAAGGGGTCCCAGTCCCACACCAGGTTCCCCACCTCAGGGTTCCAGTGTCAGGAAGAGAAGTCGCCATATATTCTGGCTGTAAAAACCAGTGGGAATTGAGGCTAAGGGAGGCTTCTGGAGTCCCAGGCAGCTCCTCTTAAAGGGCCCACACACAGACTTACTTGGACTCACTCCCTCTGAGCTTCATATCTGGGACTCCAGCAACCTGCCTCACAATGTTTCCCCCACTTTGGTAATTCCCTGAGGCCCTACCCCACCCAAATTTCAGGCCCACTCAAACTGTTTGCAGTGGCTTTACCATAGGATTTGCCTTTCTTGGCCCATGCTTTGGATTTTCCAAAAATCTTTCAAACATGCAATATCTATCCTCAGCAAGCCTTTCGCTAAAAGGCCCCAGGCATAGCACTAGAAGCAGCCAGCCTTGGTTCACAGCTTGGCTTCTCCTGGGCACCTCTAAACCCAGCACAGGAAGCAACCATCTGCAAATCACTTTGTAGCTTATGCCTGGTGGCCCCAGGTAGAACACAGACAGTGGCTGACCTTGTTCTACATCCTGGGAGGCCCCAGAGCCAGCACACCCAGTGGACATCTTCAGACCACATCAAAGCACTATGACCCAACCACCTCCACAAGCAACACATTCAAGGAGTGGAGTCAGTGGATACCAGAGCCCTGCTGAAGTAAGTCTTGGTATGTGCATTGAGCCCCTACATAGCTGATCATACAAGGTGGTCGGAGGTTAGTGGGCAGTGGGCATAGCAAGTCTTTCAGCTGAGTAAATCCCTCCCATTGATATGCCAATAGCAATCAAGACTCAATTACAACAGAAGGGTGTACAATCCACACAGAGGTGCATCTCAAGTGCCCACTTGGGTGATCAGGGAGGCTGAGCCACTGGACCCTACAGGACACCTACTCCAATAGGCCACCCTACCAAGCCTAGAAGACATAGCAACTCTACCTAATACATAGAAGCAAACACAAGAAGGCAGCCAAAATGAGGAGACAAAGAAACGTCCCAAAAGAAAGAATAGAACAAAACTCCAGGAAAAGAACTAAACAAAATGGAGATAAGCAACCTAACAAATGCAGACTTCAAAATGCTGGCTATAAGGATTCTCAAGGTACTTAGTGAGGACCTCAAGAACATAATAAAGGACCAGTCAGAAATGAAGAATGGACTGAAATAAAGAATACTTTACAGGGTATCGACAGTAAAGTAGGTGAAACTGAGAATCTAACCATCAATTTGGAATGTAAGGAAGCAAAAATCACCCAATCAGAACAGCAAAAAGAAAAAGGTTGGGAAGAGATAAACCAAATAACTTATATGCATATATGCATAACCAATAGACATGGACAATAGTTTGGGGAAAACAGGAAGGGGGTGGTAGTGGGGAGGAGGGAATCAAAGGGGAAAAAAGGGAAACATCTGTAATACTTTCAAAAATAAAGATAATAAAAATAAAAGAAATATAGCCAAGCTATAATTGCAAAATAAAATTGAGAATATATATAATAAGAATAGCCTGGCCAGTGTGGCTCAGTGGATTGAGTATTGTCCCATGGAGCGCATTCCCAGTCAGGGCACATGCCTGGGTTGGGAGCTCGATCCCCAGTGGGATTATGCAGGAGGCAGCTGATCAGTATTTCTCTCTCACATTAATGTTTGTATCTCTCTCTCCCTTCCTCTGTCTCTAAAAAATCAATAAAACCATATATATATATATATATATATATATATAATAAAAATGAGGATAATGTAAGGAATCTCTGGGACAACCTCAAGCGTACCAACATTTGCATCAAGGAGTGCTGGAAGGAGAAGAGAGAGAGAGCAAGAAACTGAAAACATAATGACAGAAAACTTCCTTAACTTGGTGAAGGAAACAGACATACAAGCCTAGGAAGAACAGGGAGTCCCATACAAGATGAACCCAAAGAGGTCCACACCAAGATACATCATCATCAAAATGCAAAAGGTTAAATACAAAGAGTGAATCTTAAAAGCAGCAAGAAAAAAAGTAGTTGGTTATGTACAAGGGAGCTCCCATGAGACTGTCAGTTGATTTCTCAAAAGAAATTTTGCAGGCCAGAAGGGAGTGGCAAGAAATATTTAAAGTGATGGAAAGCAAGGATTGGCAACCAAGATTACTCTGTCCAGCAAAGCTATCATTTAGAATCGATGGACATCTAAAGAGCTTCCTGTATAAGAAAAAGCTAAATGAGTTAATCACCACCAAACCAGTATTATATGAAATGTTGAAGGGTCTTCTTGAAGAATATAAAAAAAATATATGAACAATAAAATGGCAATAAATACATATCTGTCAACAATTGAATCTACAAACCAAATAAATAAGCAAAGCAGAAAGAGACTCATAGATACAGAAAACTTTTTGATGGTTGTCAAATGGGAGAGAGTTGGGGGATGAGCATATAAAGTGAAGAAATTAAGAAGTAAAATTGGTTGTTATATTGACAAACCTCAGAGGAAGGAAGAGGTTCAGGAAGAGATAAACCAAAGAACTTATATGCATATATGCATAACCAATATTCACAGACAATAGTGTGGGGAAGGTAGGAGGTAAATGAGACCAGGGAAGAGGGGATCAATGAGGAAGAACAGAGGGGAATCTGTAATACTTTCGACAAAAAGATAAATTTTTTAAAAATTCAGTGATAGCCATATGGTTATTTGTCCTTTGCAACTAGTTAGCTTAGATGGTTACATCCTCTGGCTAAATTAAGCCAAGACCATGAATTTGATGACTGCCAAGGCCAATTAGCTTTCTTCGAGTCCATGAGTTTGGACTTTATTCTCCATCTTGCCCAGCCAACCTTCTTGGTAATCTGTGCCATTGGTGATAAAGGAGGCTGGGCCTAATAGTGGGGCTGGTCTTGTTTATCTCTCTTTGCTTTATGCTCATAGATCTAACCAAAATGTCTATTTCCAAGTAAAACACTAACTAAAAACAATGAGGAAAAGTGAACAAAAATTTTTAAAAAGATGTTTTCTCTATCTTTTCCTCTTTCAGATTATTTTTTCTTTTCTCTAAATCTTGGCTTCCATTTGCATATTATCAGAGTAGAATGTTCTCGATCCACCCTCTAAACTCTGACAGTACCTATTTATACAATCCTCAATGAACCCTTCAAAATAAAATACTGAAGAAACCGAGTTCTAAAACTGGAAAGGAACAACCTACCATATGCTTACTCAGTTTAATAAGCCCCTCAAAGGTAAATCCTAGATTGAAAGTAAGTTGAAACATTTATAATACCTCCTTTAAACTTTACCTTATGGGAAAATACAAACTTTTGAAGATTTTTTAGAATGAGCTTGGCTATTACATAATCAAAAGAGTGACAAAGTTAAAGATGGTGTTCATGAGCAGCTGGGACTCTTGCAGTAGCCCAAGCAAATACCAATAATAAATTTAAAATAGTTGGTGGTAATGGGAATACAAAGAAAAGGAAAGACAGAAAGGATTAAATAATTTGACTTTATATTTGCTTATAGCAAAGGAAGAGTCAAAGATAATGTTCAAATTTGATAACTTGGAAATCTGACAGAAATAGGAAAGTCAGAAAAAGAAACAGCTGCTTTGGAGGCAGGGGAATCTGAGACAGTTGAGAAATAAATAAGGATATAAGCAATAATAAAACCTGTCCAGTCTAGTCACTCCAGCTCAACTCCAGAAATGATGATTAACAGATAAGAGATATGCCATTATCCAGAGAACCCTAACTGTGTTTATGTTAAGCATTCACTTACAGTTGATTTCACAGCATATATCTCAGTGGGCTTGAAAGATCCTGGGGTATCTTACAGGTAGTTAGACAAAACTGTGTTCTAGATCCCTCCCTGTCATGGAGAAACACATAGAAAATCATCTGATGCCATATTGCCTGGGCAACTATTGGCACATATCAGAGTACTTTTAGCCACTGACAAGGAAAAGGAAGAGTATGTGCTTGGAAGCCAGACCTGGGGTAGATCCCAGCTCCAAAAGTTTCTAGTTATGTGTTTTTATTCATCAATAGGTGCCTCTATGAGGCTCAGTTTCCTCATATGTTAACTAGGGATAACTACCTATGCTTAGGATTGTTGGTAGGATTCAATGTGATAATGTGTCTATATGCTTAGTATAGTGCACAGTCCAAAGGGGCAATCAATAAATATTAGTTTATACTGCTATTCTAAACTTGACAGCGAAAGGAAAAGCAGTTCAATTTAAAATCTGACAGATGAAAAAATGTATACATAACAATACTATAAAAGAATCTTAACCGAACAATGATTTAAAGGTGGCATACAACCATAACCCCTGAGAGATAGTGGCCACCATCTAAAATTCATAGGCTAATAGAGAATAGGTATGAGAGTTTGTAATCTTCATTTCCCACCATCTCAATTGGAGTGATCTGTTGGTGAGTTTGTTTTCATGTGTGTTTCTTTTTTAATCTGTGTGTGTGTGGAGGGGGGCACATGAAAATTCTTATTTGCCTTGTAAGTTTTGCATATACTTTGAGTGTTCCCCAAGCAGTTTTTATTTATTTTATTTTTTTCTCAAGGGAAAAGTGTGTACTGTGTTGTCCTCAGGACTATATCGTTGACTCTCTGTATCCTCTAGGCAAAGGCTTGCACTTAATATTACGTTTCACAGCCTTCTAATAATATCAGAATCAAGGAATCTGAGCACTCCAGTAGGCAGAGAAAGCCAGAGTTCTTTGCAGTCAGATCCAGACCCCTTTCACCTTTGACATAAATTTATCCTTGCTTTCCATCCCCTTTTCTCTTTGCTTGTAGCCATTATGAATACCTCACCCCTAAAGCTCAGGAATGTTAAGAAGTTTGGCTTAGTCTTGCTTTCTCAAAATTAAGAATGCTGAAGAATGTTTCCAGATAAGGCACTTTTCTAAAGGGAAGTGTTTAGCTTAATGGAACACAAGCACATATTTTTCTGAACTCGAGTCCCACCTCAATCAATTCACTTTACTTCTCCATAGGCACAGAACTACAGTGTACAAAGGGAAGACCAGGATGTGGATGCTCAATGCAAAATATAGCCACTTCTGTGAACTGATTCAAAGTTCACCAACTGCTGGAGTAGGGGTAGCAGGGTGAAAGGTCATCTTCTTTTTATTTATTTATTTTTATTTATTTATTTTTTTAATTTTTAATTTTTTTTCTTACAGATATTTTACCTTTTTTACCCCATTGGCACCCCCCTACCTACCCCACCCCCTCCCCATCCCCGACTTAGTTGTCGATGTCCATTGGTCATGCATACATGCATATAAGTTCTGTGGTTTATCTCTTCCCACCCCCCCACCCCCTCTTCTGAGGGATGTCAGTCTGTGCCCTACTTCCATGTTTCTGGGTCTACTGTATTCCTCAGACTGTTATGTTCATTATATTCCGTATATAAGTGAGATCATGTGGTATTTGTCTTTTTCTGCTTGGCTTCTTTCACTTAGGATAATACTTTCCAGGTCCCTCCATGTTGTCTCAAAGGATAAGAGATCTTTCTTTCTTACCGCTGCATAGTACTCCATTGTGTATATGTACCACTGCCTTTTTATCCATTGGTCTACTGGTGGACACTTGGGCTGTTTCCAGATCTTAGCTATTGTAAATAGTGCTGCTATGAACATGGGGGTACATATATTCGTCCTGATTGGTGTTTCAGGCTTCTTAGGGTATATTCCCAGCAGTGGGATCACTGGGTCAAATGGAAGTTCAATTTTAAATTTTTTGAGGTAGCACCATATTGTTTTCCATAGCGGCTGCACCAGTCTGCATTCCCACCAGCAGTGTATTAGAGTTCCCTTTTCTCCACACCCTCGCCAACACTTGTTGTTTGATGATTTGTTGATGGCGGCCATTCTGACAGGTGTGAGGTGATACCTCATTGTTGTTTTAATTTGCATTTCTCTGATGATTAGTGATGTTGAGCATTTCTTCATATGTCTTTTGGCCATTTGTATGTCCTGTTTGGAGAGGTGTCTATTCAGCTCCTCTGCCCATTTTTTAATTGGGTTCTTTGTCTTCCTTTTGTTGAGTTGTATGAGCACTCTATATATATTGGAAATTAACCCCATATCTGATGTATCATTGGCAATGATGTTCTCCCACACAGTGGGTTGCCTTTCCATTTTGATGATTGTTTCTTTTGCTGTGCAGAAGCTTTTTAGTTTGATGTAGTTCCATGTGTTCATTTTCTCCTTTGTTTCTATTGCTTAAAGTGATGTATCAGTGAAAATTCTGCTACGTATGATGTCTGAAATTTTGTTACCTATATTTTCTTCTAGAATTTTTATGGATTCACAAGTCATATTTAAGTCTTTTATCCATTTTGAGTTTATTTTTCTGTATGGTGTAAGTTGATGGTCCAGTTTCATTTTTTTGCATGTAGCTGTCCAATTTTCCCAACACCATTTATTAAAGAGGCTGTCTTTACTCCACTGTATGCTCTTGCCACCTTTGTCAAATATTAATTGAGCATATTGCTTTGGGTCCATTTCTGGGTTTTCAGTTCTGTTCCACTGGTCTATATGCCTGTTCTTGTGCCAGTACCAGGCTGTTTTGGTTACAGTCACTTTATAACCTGATATCTGGTATTGTGATCCCACCTACTTTGTTCTTTTTTTTTCAAGATTGCTGTGGCTATTCGGGGTCTTTTTGGGTTCCATATGAACTTTTGAAGTATTCGTTCTAGTTCTATGAAATATGTCATTGGTATTTTGATGGAGATTGCATTGAATCTATAGATTGCTTTGGGTAGTACGGACATTTTAATGATGTTAATTCTTCCCATCCATGAACAGGGTATGTGCTTCCACTTTTTTATATCATCCACTATTTCTTATTTCAATGACCTGTAGTTTTCTGCAAATAGGTCCTTTACTTCTTTGGTTAAGTTTATTCCTAGGTATCTTAATTTTTTTGGCACGATGGTAAATGGGATTGTTTTTTTAGTTTATCTTTCTGTGAGTTCATCATTGGTGTACAAGAATACCGTCGATTTCTTGACGTTAATTTTGTATCTTGCTACTTTGCCAAATTCATTTATTAAGTCTAGTAGATTTTTGATGGAGTCTTTAGGGTTTTCTATGTATAATATCATGTCATCTGCAAATAATGATAGTTTCACTTCCTCCTTTCCAATTTGGATCCCTTTTAGTTTTTCTTCATGTCTGATTGCTGTTGCTAAGACTTCCAGTACAATGTTAAATAAGAGTGGCGAAAGTGGACATCCCTGTCTTGTTCCTTTTCTTAATGGAAATGTTTTTAGTTTCTGTCCATTGAGTATGATGTTGGCTGTAGGTCTTTCATATATGGCCTTTACTATGCCGAGATATTATCCCTCTATTCCCACATTGCTGAGTACTTTTATCAGAAATGGATGCTCGCCCTGGCCGGTTTGGCTCAGCGGTTAGAGCGTTGACCTGCGGTCCGGAGAGACCCGGGTTCGGTTCCCGCTAAGGGCACGTACTTCGGTTGCAGTTTGTCCCCGGCCCTGGTTGGTCGTGCGGGTGGCAGCCACTCGATGTGTCCCTTCACATCGATGTTTCTGTCTCTCTCTCTCCCTTCCTCTCTCTCCCTCCTACTCTATCTGAACAAAAAATGGAAAAATATCCTCGGGTGAGGATAAAAAAAAAAAAAAAAGAAATGGATGCTCGATTTTGTCGAATGCTTTTTCAGCATCTATTGATATGATCATGTGTTTTTTATTCTTCATTTTGTTTATGTGGTGTATCACATTTATTGATTTGCAAATATTATACCAGACTTGCATCCCTGCAATGAATCCCACTTGGTCATGGTGAATAATTTTTTTGATGTATGTCTGGATCCGATTTGCTAATATTTTGTTCAGGATTTTTGCGTCTATATTCATCAGCGATATTGGCCTGTAGTTTTCTTTCTTCGTAGTGTCTTTTTCTGGTTTTGGAATTAGAATTATTCTGGCCTCATAGAACGTGTTTGGAGTTCTTCCTTCTTCTTGAATTTTTTGAAATAGTTTGAGGAGAATGGGTGTTAGTTCTTTTTTGAATGTTCGGTAAAACTCCCCCGTGAAGCCATCTGGGCCTGGGCTTTTGTTTGCTGGGAGAGTCTTGATTACCTCTTCAATTTCCTTAGTTGTTATTGGTCTGTTCAAGTTTTCTACCCCTTCCAGGTCCCATTTTGGGAGTCTGTGTGTGTCTAGATATTTGTCCATTTCACTTAGATTTTCGAATTTGTTCCCATATAGTTGTTCATAATAGTTGTTAACAATCTTTTGTATTTCTGTTGTGTTGTTTGTCACTTCTCCTCTTTCATTTCTGATTTTGTGTATTTGTGTTCTCTCTCTTTGTTTCTTGGTGAGTCTAGCTAAGGGTCCATCAATCTTGTTTATCTTTTCAAAAAACGAGCTCTTTGTTTCATTGATACTTTGAATTGTTTTTTTGGTCTCTATGTCATTTATTTCTGCTCTGATCTTTACTATTTCCTTCCTTCTACTTGCTCTGGGGTTTTCTTTTTGTTTGCTTTCTAATTCTTTAACTTGTGAGGTTAGACAGTCAATTAGAAATTTTTCTTGTTTTTTGAGGCAGGCCTGTAGTGCTATGAACTTCCCTCTCAGAACTGCTTTCGCTGCATCCCAAAGATTTTGTGTTGTTGTGTGTTCGTTTTCATTGGTTTCCAAGAAGTTTTTAATTTCTCCCTTGATCTCCTCGGTGACCCATTCATTGTTGAATAACATGCTATTTAGCCTCCATGTGTTGAAATGTCTTTGCATGTTCTTGTTGCAATTGATTTCTAGTTTCATGCCATTGTGATCTGAGAAGATGCTTGATATGATTTAAATCTTCTTGAACTTGTGCAGATTTAGTTTGTGTCCTATCATGTGGTCTATCTTTGAGAATGTCCCATGTGCACTTGAGGAGAATGTGTATTCTGTAGTTTTGGGGTGTAATTCTCTGTAGATATCTATTAAATCCATTTAGTCTAGTGCTTCATTTAGAGTCTCTGTTTCCTTGCTAATTTTTTTCCTAGAGGATCTATCCAGTGCTGTCAACGGGGTGTTGAAGTCCCCTGCCAAGATTGTATTGTTGTCGATTTCTCCTTGGAAGTCCTCCAGAAGATTTTTAATATATTTTGGTGCTCCTATATTGGGTGCATATATGTTTATCAAGGTTATATCTTCCTGTTGGATAGATCCTTTCAATATTATGTAGTGGCGTTCTTTGTCTCTAGTTATGGTCTTCATTTTGAAATCTATTTTATCAGATATGAGTATTGCTACCCCAGCTTTTTTTTGCTTTCCATTTGCTTGGAAAAATTTTTTCCATCCCTTCACTTTCAACCTATATGAGTCTTTTGTTGTGAGGTGGGACTCTTGTAAACAACATACATATGCGTCATGCTTTCTTATGCAATCAGCTACTCTGTGTCTTTTTATGGGAGCATTCAGTCCATTTACATTTAAGGTGATTATTGATATGTACTTATTTATTGCCATTTGTGTTTAGTGTGGTTCTATTTTTCTTCCCATTTCTCCTGGTAATTACAGCAGTCCTTTTAACATTTCTTGCAGTGCTGGTTTGGTATTAATGTATTCCCTTAGCCTTTTTTTGGTCTGTGAAGCTCTTTATTTGACCTTCTATTTTGAATGATAGCCATGTTGGGTAGAGTACTCTTGGATTCAGATTCTTGTTTTTCATGACTTTGATTACTTCATGCCATTCCCTTCTGGCCTGTAGTTTTTCTTGTGAGAGGTCAGCTGAGAGCCTTATGGCATTCCCTTTGTAGGTAACCTGTTGCTTATCTCTTGCTGCTTTTAGGATTCTTTCTTTGTCTTTAATTTGTGCCATTTTAATTACTATGTGTCTTGGTGTGGGCCTGTTTGGGTTCTTCTTACTTGGAACTCTCTGTGCTTCTTGAACTTGAATGCCTTCTTCCTTCACCAAATTAGGGAAGTTTTCTGTCACTATTTTTTTGAATATATTCTCTATCCCTTGCTCATTTTCTTCTTCTTCGGGGACTCCTATGATGCGAATATTATTACGTTTCCAGTTGTCCCACAGTTCTCTTAGCCTGTCTTCCTGTTTTTTAATAGTTTTTTCCTTTTGTTTTTCTGATTGGTTGATTTTTTCTACCCTGTCTTCTTATTCACTGATCCGGTCCTCAGCTTCCTCTACTTTGCTTTTCAAACCTTCCAATGTGTTTTTCATTTCTGATATGTCATTTTTTATCTCTTCTTGATGGTTTTTAATTTCCAGTTGGCTTATTTTCAGTGTCTCTATGTCCTTACTCATGCTGTTCAGCTTCCTCAAGGTCATGGCTCTGAATTCTAGCTCTGTTAACATGCCTAATTGCACCACATTGATCTCTTCTTCAGTAGAGGTCTCTTGCTCTTTTATTTGGCTTCTGTTTCTGTGTTTCACCATTTTGACTATCACTGTGGGCTTTGGAGCCTGTCAAGTTTTCCCTGTGGGTGTTGGTGTTCTGCTGTTTGTGGCTCCCTCTCCTATGTTTAGATGAGCGAGAGAGGACCCACGGTAAACACCACTGTCAAGTCTTACTTTCCTGGTTAAAGTTGCCAGCCCAGGAATGGTACTGTTATCCTCTAGCTTTTTGCCTGGAGGCTAGCAGTCTAGGTTACTTGATGAGTTTTGGGTTGTCAGTTGATTGAAAAACTCCCTCAAGTGCTCAGCACAAGGGGCTTTCAAGTGGGTGGGCAAATGCTGGTTGTTAATGAGCCTCAATTAGCACTTCAATGGTCCACAGGGTGGGGTTGGATCTCCTAGGGAGGGGCTGCTGCCTCTCCCCAGAGCCCTGGGAAGGAGCAATGTGGCCACTGTTCTGTGTGTCTGGCACTCAGCAAACGTTCTGGGTGCCCTACAAATCCCGAGTGTCCCAACACAGTTCCAGTCCAGTCTGCCCTCCCTCTGCCGGAACCCAAGGTGAGTGGCTGTGGCTTTTTTAGCCTCTGTCCCGGGTCTGTGCTGTGGAGCCGCCTGGGAGTGTAACCTGAGGGCACCACTCCCAGTTAAGGCCGCTGCAGAGCTGCCGACTGTGGGCTCCCAGCCCCCGTCTCGCGCCTTTGCAAGCCTACCGGAATGGAGTCAGTGTCCTTCATTATATGGTCCTCGCAAGCTGCTTTTCTGTTGCTTTTTCCCATCAATTTGTCTGTGTTATAGTTGTAATTCCAGTTTGGTTCTGGGATATGGTCTGTGTAGCTTCCGTTCACTCCGACGCCATTTTTCGATCCCTGAAAGGTCATCTTCTTAATTGTGGCCATTAGGTTCTATTTAGAATAAATTGGACCTGGGAAGTAGATATACTATGGCTGGTAGGTAGCCCTCTGCCTCCAACCTATAAGTGGGTCTTTTTAAAAATCATGCATAAAGCCTTCTCCTTGCCACCACACAACCAGAGCTGGCAAGTGCATAACTTTTTTTTTTTTTTTTTTTTTTTTGGCTGAAACCTATAGTCTGCTTTCTCCTCCAGGTACCCATAAAGTGCCTGCTAACACTCATGTCACTCAACACTTTCTTGGCTAGGAGACTCAGTCATGTGATTAATGCTTGGAATTGCTGATTTCAAGGGGATTAAAAGCCAAGTGAAGAAATGTTAAATAAGAAACCCAATTAATAGGCATGATCAATCATCACATGACATCTATTAGGTGTACAGCAATCTACAGAGCAAATTTGAGATGACTGAAACCCTCTGTAAGTTTGATTTTTGTGTAGTCTATCTCAGACAATAATGTAGATACCAAACGGAAACACTAAGATTTATGCACACACATTGCAGTCTTTCCTTTCATCCTAATTCCAGTTGCTTTTAGTTGTTTTGATTTTATTTTATATCAGACCTTGTATGGTTAAGGATCAAAAGGTTTGCCTATTCTGCTTTTCCCAAACATTAAGCAAATCTACTCCAGATGGTCTTCCACATTTTCTTTCAGCTGACAAGGCAAAGCAAGTTTACTTTCACTCAACAAAACTGACATATCTATTTGGGCATACTTTCTCACCTTATGGTGAGAACAATAGAGCTACATAATTCACCAGCATGGAGACAAAGTTCATAATGAAGAACAGAATGAAAGAGAAACATGGAAAAGGCAGGATTGCATGAACTGCCAACTTCAGAGCCAACTTTAAACTTGATCAGTATTCAGTAGTTGCCTTCTCAAAGTGGGATATTTGAATAACAGGACTACCTCAAGCTGTCAAACAATATTCTCCCAGTTACTGTTTTCTTGATTAGAGTTTGTTCCTTTACTTTAAGGGATGGAGGAAGTCACAATTGAAGCACAATGAACAGTCAGGAACAGTGTAGAGTGAGTAAAGGGTCTGAGTTAGTGTGAGGAAAAATTTGTATTGGAGGAGAGGAAAGGACACAGAACTAGGACACCGGGGGCACCATCTTCTGTTCACTGTCTTCATAAATTACCTAAGGTCCTGTATTAATAATGGTGCTGTAAGGAAGAGAAGATTTACGGAGGTCTGCTCTCAAAGGGAAATGTAAACAAATACAATTTGGAGAAATGAAAACCTCAGGGAAATCTTAAATATGTTCAGGGTAAATTGAGTTGGGTATGAGTGAATATTTGTTTTTATCCTGCTCCATAAAATCCACAGACTGATATCCATGTGAAAACACATAGGTGTCCTTGATCTTCCCATCTCAAGCTCTTCATACATAGAAGTGTTTCTTCATTAGCATCTCAAATTTAGGCAATCACATTGATTTTGGTGGAAACCAAACGTGTTTAAATCAAGTTAAAATGAAAACAAAGAACAAAATGTAGATTCAAATGTACTATAGGAATCTTTCCATTAAATTCCTTTTAAAGAAAATTATACTTTGTAACATAAATAATCATATCCTGAAGTATTAGATGTGAGTTCAGATTTTTGAGTATCAGGTTTCTTAGACATGGCAAAATATAACATGAAATAATGAATGTGGCTTATCTCTCTTTTTCTTCTGCCTCTATTTTTTGCTTTTCACTTGTCTCAGAAACCACCTTCACATTCCATATGTAGCTTCCCCATTTACTTACTTTGCCTCAATATACAAGAGAAATTTATCTGAATCCCAAAGAGACCAAAGAAGTGAGAAATGGAGAGAATAGTTCACATAAGGTTTGGGTTTAACGCCCAGGTGAGCACTAGAATAAGTGCAGAAGATAATTTTTTTCTTTTGCCTCCTAACTCTCATAATTTTTTTTTATAATAAGAGTATTAATTTCATAAAATGTTTAACTTCTGTTCATCAAAATATAATGCAAACAACACTAAATGTCAAGTAAACTGAATTAAAATATGTGACATTACAGATACAATATCATCAATAAAGGCTCTTATATATCAATAAGAAAGCTATTAACATCACAATAGAAATGTAGACAAAGGAAACAAACGGAATTCTCAAAATAAGGAGTAAACATGAACACAAAAGTGAAAAGGTCACTAGCTTTACTAATAGTCAAATGCTAACAAAAATAATATTTTTATATTTCCCCATCAAATGGGCAAATATATTATTCAATGCTAACCAGGGGAAGAGAGACAGGTATTCTCTTATTCTGCTGATGGGAACATAAAGTGGTACAACTTTTCTGGAGGGCAATTTGGCAATTTTGTATCAAAAGCCATAAAATTGTCCATAAATTTTTGGTCTGATATTTCTATCTCCAGACATTTATTCTATGAAAATAATTAGAGATATTGTATAAGTGTTATCATCACAGCATTATTCACAATAGTAAGAAGTTGGAAACAATTGAAACGTTGATGTTGGAGAATGGTTATATACATTACAGTATATGTAAATGATGAAATATTATGTAGCCATTGAAATCATGTTTGTAAACATTTAATAACCTAAGAAGATGTTCAAGATACAATGTTAGATTTTTAAAGACAGGACACATATAGTAAAATCCATTTTACTAAAATAAAAAAAGTATGTGGTATATTTATATAAAATAGAATGGAAAGAAATGCACTGAATGTTAACAGTGGTTATTCAGAGGAATAGAATCACTTATACTTTTATTTTTTATACTTTTTGTGTCTTCTAAAATGTCTAAAATGAGTACATATTAATTTATACTTAAAAAGAAAAACACAGCCCTGGCTGGTTTGGCTCAGTGGTTGGAGCACTGGCCTGCTGATCTAAGGGTCATAGGTTTGATTCCCAGTCAAGGGCACATACCTGGGTTTCATGTTTGGGGTTATGTGGAAGGCAACCAATAGATGTGTCTCTCACACATCAATGTTTTTCTCTCTGTCTCTCTCCCTCCTTCCCTTCTACTGAACCTGAAAATCAATGGAAAAATATCCTTGGGTGAGGATTAACGACAGTAACAATGACAACAACAAAAACATACACAGATGCTATCTCAGAAGAATAAAGCCATTTGTAAAGTGCTTTCATTAGGGTCTGCTTTTCACATAATCGATATTCCCAGATTCCTCATCTACCACAGAAGAAGTGATTTGTAACCCTGGCCTGTACCTTCCCCTCTTGCCTCTTTGCCTTTGTTTGCTTATTTCCAGATGAAATATAACCCTGCTGAAATCATGCTTTTCTCACCCCGAACTTTTCTGCCAGTTATGAAAGACACCTAAAAAAACAGACCCGCTTCTATATACCTCATTTGTATTGGGTAGTCATTAGAATAGATCAGGGGTTCTCAGCCCTGATTATACATGAGAATCACCCAGGGAGTTTAAGATAAAACTAAACAAAGCCCGAAAATCACTTCCAGTGATTCTAATTTAATTGGTCCAGGGTGAGGCTTCAACATTACTTTTTTTAAACTCCCAAGGTAATTATAGTGTACAGCCACAGAGGTTGAGAACCACAGAGGTTGAGAACCACAGAGGTAAGTTAAAAAAAAAAACAAAAAAAAAACAGAAAAATAGGGTAATACTTCTTTCATCTGAATTCTGTTGAGTAACATAGGCACGATAGACAGACACTAAAAACTTTCTGGGTATCAGTTTTACACTGACCCTTGAGATATCCACAAGCTACCAGCTGTTCATTTGTTTTGTGTGTTTTTTTTCAAAAATATGTTTTATTGATATTTTAGAGAGAGAGAAGGGGAGTCAGAGGTAGAAACATCTATGTGAGAGAGAAATATCAATTGGCTGCCTCCTGCATGCCCCCCACTGGGAAACGAGCCCACAATTCAGGTACTTGCGCTGACCGGGAATCAAACTGGGGCCTCTCAGTCCATGGGGCAACACTCAATCCACTGAGCCACACCAGCTGTGCAGCTCTTCGTTTGTTAAATGCCATAGCCTAACAATCAAAAAGCACATCATCAACTTCCACAGACATCATCTAAATGACCCCATGAGATGGAAAGACCCCAAACAGTGTTCAACATCCCCTTTTCCTTTTCTTCCAAAGTCGCCTGTGTTAAGGCCACTACTAAAATGCAACTGTGTTAGCAAGGTAACACATTAAGCCATTAGCCACTCTTATGCTGGCACCTGGAAAATGACAGACTGCTGAGAGAATGGGACACAGGATAGAAAAATTTTGATGTGGGAAAGAAGAAAAGAAAAAGTAAGAAGTGGTGATGGTAGGTCTAGTTGGGGTACTGAGTAGATAAAGAACGATATTGTCTTTTATAGCATCAAGAAGATGAAAGGGCACACAAAAAATAAGCTCTGTTCAGTTTATAACATTGCCAAGGGGCATCCTGAAATGAGATCTATAAAGTAAGCTGGGCAGCATGAAGTTGTTGAAAGAGCACTAAAGTGGAAGTGAAGAGACTTATTTCCAGGAAAAGGATGAGGGTGAGGCAAGTAAGACTACATATGCATAACCCTCAGAAAGTGCTTTCTTGAGGGGATGGGGGAAGTGGGGAGATGTTGGTGAAAAGGTACAAAGTTTCAGTTATGCAGGGTGGAGTTCTGGAAATCTAATGTACAGCATGGTAACTACTGTACAATACAGTATTGTATACTTGAAATTTGATGAGAGGGTAAGTATTAAGTGTTCTCACCTGAAAAAAAAGAAATAAAATATAAGTATGTGAGGTGATGGATATATTAATTAGTTTCATTGTGGTGATTATTTCACAATGTATATATATATTAAAACATCAAGTTGTACAACTTAAATATATATAATTCCTTTGTGTCAGTCATAACTCAATACAGCTGGAAATAAAGACAAACAAAAAATTTTTGTACCCTAGGTGCTTCGCTTGCCTCACCCTTGTCCCATCCCTGCTTCCTTAGTTTTGCGGCTGACTCTGAACTAGCTGTGTGATTTTGGGCAAGTCACTTCTCCTCTCTAATCACCTACCCCCTAAACCAGAGCAACTCCACTTTTATCTATCTCATAGATTGAGCTTCCATAAAATTTTCATTTCAAAAAAAGAGTTCCAGGGCTATAAAAATTCTCTATTACTGCTCTTAGTCATGCATAAGAGTCCTTCTAACCTGTAATGCTGTGTGATTCTATGACTGAAAAGTTCAGACCACACAAATTTTCATGGACCAACTTGAGCCTCTCTTTTTCAACCTGCAAATACTGAAAAGGCAGTTTTTAACACAGGCCAATGGAACAAATACTAAATTGCCCTCTGGGAAAGACCAATTTGTCTCTCTAGAGCAGTGGTTCTCAACCTGTGGGTCACAATCCCTTTGGGGGTGGAAAGACCCTTTCACAGGGGTCGCCTAAGACATAATAGTAGCAAAATTACAGTTATAAAGTAGCAATAAAAATAATTTTATTGTTGAGGGTCACCACAACATGAGAAACTATATTAAAGGGTCGCGGCATTAGGAAGGTTGAGAACCACTGCTCTAGAGCATTTCCAGAGGGTCAGCAATCCATTTTGAGACTTTATGAAAAATCTTCTAAGAATCCCAGGCAGGCACAGAATGCTATAAATATCAACACTCACAAGAAGTCCACTTGTCAATATGAGAGATCCCTATCATTTGGAGGACTGCTAGAAACCATGTCAGAAGTACAGATAGTATGACTCAGAGATCTAATACAAGTTCATGAGCAACAATAGGTAGTGCTAACCCTGCTGGAAGATGCAAAGCAGAAATAAAAAAATTATCCTCCACTATATTTCCTTGGCTGTCTTCATTACCAACTTCAATATGTTAATAATCTGTTTCTTACTCTTCTGTGTTTTCAGATCAAATACTAAATTTGCTCAACATGGAGCAGTTTTTTTTTTTTATTATTATTTTGTTTGTACATTGAGCAAAATCCTGGCCTTCTTTCCCCCTGTGAAAATGTTTTTTGACAATTGTAGATGTGAGATCTTTCTGTATATGTTTCCATCCCTGTCATGAGGTCAACCTAACAGCCACAGATTGAATCCCCAGGAAGCAGATTCTGAGATGGAGATTTGCATGTGAAAATTTATTGAGGAGTAAGTCTCATTATTGACACCTATTGGAGAAAAATAAGAAAACAGATTTGGGCGGAAGGGGAAGATGGGCTGTGGTGCAGTTTTAACAAGACCTCAGCCTATTCTTTAAAGAGCTCTGAAGGTGGGTTAGAGTTATACCACTTGGGGTGAAAGGGTTGTGTTTTTATTTCACATATAACCAGCTATTAAATACAGGCTGACCTGGGAAACAAGCATAACCTTAAGTTAGGCAACTGTCTTCAGCCAACAACTTTCCCAGAAGCTGGAGGAATAAGTCCTTTGGTGCTAAAAGGGGACTTGCATAATACAGCATAGCATCCTTACTATAGCCTTTACATAGATGATACTCTTGTTTAACAAGTTTCCCAACAACCAGTCTAGTAGGATTGGATTGATGATAGCTGCAGCCCAGTTCTTTATCTATAATTACCTTGCTACTCCTCTATTGTCATGCTCCTATATTATCTTGGTTGAAAACAAATGACAATTTAGCATTCAGCCAGTTACCTATATAGTAATTCCCATTCTTTAAAACAAGGAATAAAAAGGTGGACAGCAACAGTGGCTGAAATCAGGATGAGAAAATTTGCTGCTCAAATAAAAGTAGTTTTTAGTATTGCAAAGTTAGGCATGTCAAACTTCACTCAGAGTGGAGGGCAATTCTAAAACAGCAAGGTTAGCCCTGGCCAGTCTGGCTCAGTGATTAGAGCATCGGCCCACAGACCAGAGACCCCAGGTTCAATTCCCATTATGGACAGGTACCTGGGTTGCAGTTTGTCCCCGCCCCGGTTGGGGTCATGTGGGTGGCAAAAAGTCGATGTGTCTCTCTCACAACAATGTTTCTGTCTCCCTCCCGCTGTATCTGAGAATAAATGCAAAAATGTCCTCAGATGAGTATAATAAATAAATAAGTAAATAAATAAATAAATAAAATAAAACAGCAAAGTTATTTTTACAAAGCCAAAACTATAGGAGATTTATGCACCTTGCGTCCTATAAGCACCAATGCCTACTTTTGCTCTGCCTTCAGTGACAAACTTTTCTTTCTTTTTTTCCCCTTAAACTTATATTTATTCTCATTGGTCAGCTACACAAGGAACAGTCAAAGTATAATAAATTAGGTACGAACACAAATAAAGGCTCTTTTTTGATTGCTCACTGGCATGTACTGAATTGAGGTAAACACTCCTTGAAGTGTTCTCAAGTACACAGCCACATGCTTAAGCAGACACAGAAAAATTCTGCATGATAAGATACTGCAGTGTTAAGCCACAGATGTGACTTGCTTAGAAATGTGAGCAAGTCTCATGGCCCAGGAGGCCCCAGACCCAAGCTCATTAAGAAAGCAGTGTGATTTTGAATAGGTAATACATTCACATGGTTCAAGGAACAAGTGTAATAAGATCTATAAAGTCAGTGTTTATTAAAGAGGCCTTTCATTTGTGGTAGCAGGCAACATAAAAAGCTGCACTCATCTATCATCCATGTCTTCTAAGAGCTTATGCTCTGAGAGAATAGCATAAGTTGTATTTTTTAACCTATCTTGTTTTGTTCTTACAGAAAATAATACCTGCTTCTTGTAAAATAGCCAAACATTACATAGACAAATGACAGTGCAAGTAGAAGTTCTTGGTAATCCTAAACCTTAGAGAAAACCACTTCTAAAACTTTCTAATTTTTCTATACATATAAAGACATGTATTTTTTATAAAAAGAAAATCATAAATGCTATTTTGTGGCATTTTTCTATGTAATAATGTATGTTGCAAAAATATTTATTTTTGTTATATAGAGATTGAGCTATTTTTGAATAGCAGTATAGTACTTCATGTGTGTGTAGTACACTTTATTTCTCCAGTTTTATTTTGAATTTTTAAATTTATGTCATATGGCTCTTTAAATCAGTTTCTCCATTGCTTATAATTATTTTATCTTAAATTTAAATCTCATCTCTAGAGAAATAAATGAGAAGTCAGTATGGGAAACTTCATGTGGGAATAAAATCATCCACAAAAGTCTACAGGTAGCAGGGGGTGCCAGAAAAAGGGACATACAGCAGCAATTACTTTGAGTAACAAGAAGAGTACTGAGTAAGTGGGAAAGACTATATTCCAGATTTGAGGAAATGTACAAGCATGGAAGAAGTGAGGATTGGGATGGGGTAAAGAATTAAAGAAAAGAGATAAAAGTAGGTTGTAATGGAAGAATCTTGATACATGGATTGTGAGTTGTTACAGAGCAAAGGTTTTACAGTGAAAACTGACATGTTTTAGTTGAGTCCAAGCTTGATATTAATTAATGATATAATGTGGCGAATAAAAAATAATAGCTATCCTAGGCTGCTAAAATAATAGTTTATGTCAAAGCAAGCAATATCTCATTGTCATTCACATTGGTCATATCACATATTAATTATCTGGATCAATAAAATATTGACAAATACCCATAAGCAAAAGACAGAACATCACGGAAACATATGATCATGTCATAAAAGTAACTGTTGAAGGACTGGGACACCTTTAGCCTAAAGAAAAGGAAGATAAGAAAATATATGTTAACTGTTTTTTAAAATGTGAAAGACTGTCACATGGAAAAAGGATTAAATGTATCCTTTGGCCCTAAAATGGTAGAATAGGACTAATGAATAGAGATTACAAGAACTTAGGTTTTGAATCAGCAGACAAAAAACCTGTATTTTGGTAAAGGGTCTTTTTAAAAGTTTAATTTAAATATGCTGAAGACACTCTGTATAATTTCATTGACATTCAGCCAATACTTTCTTCATAAATAATATAGAAGTAAAATTCAACCTAGTCCTTGGTGAGTTTTCATAAGTTGTTAATTAGTGGTATTCAAAATAATAAGGCTTTATTGTATACTGCTTAAGAAAGATATTTAAATACTTTAATCTCTTTCTTCCTACGCTTATTTCTTAATCCAATGCCTTGGCCCACCATGTGCCCTCAACTCCCACTGAAGCAGAGAGCACATCGAAATCCCAAACAAATATGTAAATTTGAGAAATAAATATGTGTGGTTGGTTTTAAAAAAATAAGAATTAACATTTAAAGCAATGGTAATTTACTCTGATCTGTAATTTTGAGCTCCTGTGCTGAAATTGCTCATTTGGAAATTACCAAGTGCTTGGGTATCATTTGTAATCTTCTTCCTGCATACACCCAGCACAAAAAGGAGTCATAATTACTGGCTGAGTCACCACTGCCATCTCCCTAAAGTGTGCTCTCCAAATGTCTATACCATTTTCTATGGTGCAGTGAAGAAGATTTCCAACCATAGCCTGCTTACACTATAGGGTGAGCCAAAGACAGCACTGAACCTGGAATGTGTTTGAAAAGCTACATAAGCTTCCTCCATTTTCTACTCCTCCCATGACCAAATTGTTATGCCACAGATCATTTTGGCTTTGCAAATCTTCCCCATCACCTATTCACATTAGTCATTACCTAAATAGAAATAGAAAACCATTTAAGTGTATGGGACCAAGGGAGCTGATTTTTACCATAACCCAATAAAATGATGTGGACACTTGATGAAATTATACTCAGATTATAAACTCATAAAAAGGAGAAGCAAAAATAGAGGAAAGATATTATAAGAAGAAATTCCAAAATGGCGGCAGAGTGAATGGAAGCTACACAGACCATCTCCCAGGACCAAACTGGAATTACAACAAAAATAAAGACAAATCATCAGGAAAAAAGCAACAGAAAAACAGCTTGGAGGTCCACATGACCAGGGACAATGACTCGATCCTGGTAAGCTCGCAGAGATTCCAGAGGGGGGCTGAGAGCAAATGGTGAGCAGCTCCACAGCTGCCTTAGCTGTGAGCAGCAGCCGAAGCTATGAGCAGTGCCATCAAGATAAACTCCCAAGTGACTCCACAGCACAGAGCCAGGACAGAGGCTAAAATAGCCACAGCCACTTACCTTCGGCTCTGGCAGAGGCAGAGCAGACTGGACTGGAACTGTGTGGGGACACTTGGAATTTGGAAGGTGCTCAGAGCTATTGCTGAGCTGTAGCCACACAGGACTGTGCTCATCTTACTCCCTCCCAGGGCTCTGGGGAGAGGCAGTGGGCCCTCCCTGGGAGATTCAACCCCACATGGTGGCCATTGAAATGCAAATTGAAGCCCATTAACAAACAGCATTTGCCCAACCCTCAGAAAATCCTCTTACTCTGAGCACCTGAGGGAGTTTTTCATTCAACTGAGAAACCAAGGCTCTTCAGCTAACCCGCTAATCACACCCTCCAGCCAAAAAGTAAGAGGATAATTGTACCAACCCAGGCTAGCAACTCAAACCAGGAAAGTAAGACTTGACAGTAGTGTTTAACGTGGGTCCTCGCTGGCTCATTCAAACCCAGGAGAGAGAGCCACAAACGACAGAACACCAACATCCACAGGGAAAGGTTGGCAGGCTCCACACCCCACTGTGATAGGCAAAATGCTGAAACACAGAAACAAAAGCCAAATGAAAGAACAAGAGACCTCTACCGAGGAGGAGATAAATGAGGTGCAGTTAAGCAGGTTAACAGAACTAGAATTCAGAGTCATGATCTGGAGGAAGCTCAACAGCATGTGTAAAGACATGAGCACCATGAATAAAGACATAAAAATGTTGAAAATCAACTAGTTGGAAGTTAAAAACAACCAAGAAGAAATAAAGAATGACATATTAGAAATAAAGAACACATTGGAAAGTCTAATTAGCAGAGTATAAGAAGCTGAGGACCGGATCCGTCAATTATAAGATAGGGTAGAAAAAATCAATCAGAAAACCAAAAGGAAAAAACAATTAAAAAGCAGGAAGAAAGCTTAAGAGAACTGTGGGACAACTGGAAATGTAATAACATTTGCATCATAGGAGTCCCCAAAGAAAAATAAAATGAGCAAGGGTTTGAGAATATATTTGAATAAATAGTAACAGAAAACTTCCCTAATTTGGAGAAGGAACAAAACATTCAAGTGCAAGAAGCACAGAGACTTCCAAGTAAGAAGAACCTAAACAGGCCCACAAAAAGACACATAGTAATCAAAATGCCAAAAATTAAAGACAAAGAGAGAATCCTAAAAGCAGCAAGAAATAAGCAACAGGTTACCTACAAAGGAACCAGCATAAGGCTCTCAGCTGACTTCTCAACAGACACAGTACAGGCCAAATAATGGCATGAGGTAATCAAGGTCATGAAAAACAAGGATCTGAATCCAAGACTACTTTACCCAGCAAGGCTATCATTCAAAATAGAAGGTCAAATAAAGAGCTCCTCAGACAAGAAAAGGCTAAGGGAATACATTAGCAGCAAACCAGCACTGCAAGAAATGTTAAAAGGACTGCTGTAAATAGCAACAGAAATAAGAAGAAAAATAGAACCACACTAAACAAACATGGCAATCAATAAATACATATCAATAATCACCTTAAATGTAAATGGATTGAATGCTCCCATAAAAAGACACAGAGTAGCCCTGGCTGGTTTGGCTCAGCCGTTAGAGTGTCGGCCTGCGGTCTTGAGAGAACCGGTTTCGGTTCCCGCTAAGGGCGCGTACCTCGGTTGCAGTTTGTCCCCAGCCCTGGTCGGTTGTGCGGGTGGCAGCCACTCGATGTGTTCCTTTCACGTCGATGTTTCTCTCTCTCTCTCTGTTCCTCTCTCTCCCTCCCACTCTACCTAAACAAAAAATGGAAAAATGTCCTCGGGTGAGGATAAAAAAAAAAAAAAGACACAGAGTAACTGATTGGATAAGAAAGCCATGACTCATCTATATGTTGTTTATAAGAGACCTATCTCACAACAAAAGACTCAAATAGCTTGAAAGTGAGGGGCTGGAAAAAAATCTTCTAAGCAAAGGAAAAGAAAAGAAAAAGGTGGGGTAGCAATAATCATATCTGATAAAATAAATTTCAAAATGAAGGCCATAACTAGAGACAAAGAAGGCCACTACATAATATTGAAAGGATCTACCCAACAAGAAGATATAACCTTGATAAACATATATCCACCCAATATAGGAGCACCAAAATATATTAGAAATCTTCTGGAAAACTTCAAAAGAGAAATCGAGAGCAATACAATTATAGCAGGGGACTTCAACACCCTGATGACACTATTGGATAGATCCTCTAGACAAAGAATTATCAAGGAAACAGAGACTCTATATGAAGCACTAGACCAAAGGGATTTAATAGATATCTACAGAGAATTACACCCCAAAACTACAGAATTCATATTATTCTCAAGTGCACAAGGCACATTCTCAAAGATAGACCACATGTTAGGACACAAACTGAGTCTCTACAAGTTCAAGAAGATTGAAATCATATCAAGCATCTTCTCAGATAACAATGGCATAAAACTAGAAATCAATTGCAACAAGAACATGCAAAGACATTTGAACAAATTGAAGATGAATAGAATGTTATTAAACAATGAATGGGTTACCGAGGAGATAAAAAACGAAATTAAAAACGTCATGGAAACCAATGAAAACGAACACAAAACAACACAAAATCTATGGGATGCAGTGAAAGCAGTTTTTAGAGGGAAGTTCATAGCACTACAGGCCTACCTCAAGAAACAAGAACAATCTCTAATAGTCTATCTCAACAGTTAAAGAACTAGAAAGCAAACAAAAAGAAAACCCCAGAGCAAGTAGAAGAAAGGAAATAGTAAAGATCAGAGCAGAAATAAATGACATACAGTCCAAAAAAACAATTCAAATGATCAATAAAATAAAGAGCTGGCTTTTCTAAAAGATAAACAAGATTGACGGACCCTTAGATAGATTCACCAAGAAATAAAGAAAGAGAACACAAAAGCACAAAATTAGAAATGAAAGAGGAGAAGTAACAACTGACACCACAGAAATACAAAAGATTGTTAACAACTACTATGAACAATTCTATGGCAACAAATTCGACAATCTAAGCGAAATCGACAAATTTCTAGAAACACATAGTCTCCCAAAACTGGACTGGGAAGAGATAGAAAACTTGAACAGACCAACAACAACTAAGGAAATTGAAGATGTAACCAAAACTCTCCCAGCAAACAAAAGCCAAGGCCCAGATATCCCCATGGGGAAGTTTTACTGAACATTCAAAGAAGAACTAATACCCATTCTCCTCAAACTATTTCAAAAATAACAGAAGAAGGAAGACTTCCATGAAGCCAGCATAATTCAAATTCCAAAACCAGAAAAAGACATTACAAAAAAAGAAAACTATAGGCCAATATCCCTGATGAACATAGATGCCAAGATCCTGAACAAAATACTAGCAAATCGGATCCAGCAATACATCAAAAAAATTATTCACAATGACCAAGTGAGATTCATCCCAGAGATGCAAGGCTGGTACTATATTCACAAATCAATAAACGTGATACACCACATAAATAAAATGAAGAATAAAAACCACATGATCATATCAATAGATACCGAAAAAGCCTTTGACAAAATCCAGCATCCATTTCTGATAAAAATGACAGCAATATGGAAATAGAGGAATCATATCTCAACATAATAAAGGCCATGTATGAAATACCTACACCAACATCATACTAAATGGGCAAAAACGAAAAGCATTTCCGTTAAGGACAGGAACAAGACAAGGATGCCCACTTTTGCCACTCTTATTTAACATAGTACTGGTCTCAGGCACAGCAACAGATCGGAATAAAAGGGATCCAAATTGGAAAGGAGGAAGTGAAACTGTCATTATTCGCAGATGACATGATACTATACGTAGAAAACCCCAAAGAATCCATCAAAAATTTACTAAACGTTATAAATGAATTTGGCAAAGTAGCAGGATAAAAAATTAACATCAAGAAATTGATGGCATTCTTATACACCAATGATGAACTCACAGAAAGAGAAACTAAGAAACAATCCCATTTACCATTGCAGCAAAGGAATTAAGATACCTAGGAATAACCTTAACCAAAGAAATAAAGGACCTATTCGCAGAAAACTACAGGTCATTGAAAAAAGAAATAGAGGAAGATATAAAAAAGTGGAAGCACATACCCTGTTCATGGATTGGGAGAATTAATATCATTAATGTCCTTACTACCCAAAGCAATCTATAGATTCAATGCAATCCCCATCAAAATACCAATGACGTATTTCACAGAACTAGAAAAAATACTTCAAAAGTTCATATGGAATGAAAAAATACCTCAAATAGCCACAGCAATCTTGAAAAAGAAGAACAAAGTTGGAGGGATTACGTTACCAGATTTCAGGTTATACTACAAAGCCACTATAATCAAAACAGCCTGGTACTGGCACAAGAACAGGCATATAGACCAGTGGAACAGAACAGACAATCCACAAATGGACCCAAGGAAATATGCTGTATTAATATTTGACAAAGGTGGAAAGAGCATACAGTGGAGTAAAGACAGACTCTTTAATAAATGGTGTTGGGAAATTTGGACAACTACATGCAAAAAAATGAAATTAGACCATCAACCTACACCCTACACAAGAATAAACTCAAAATGGATAAAAGACTTAAATATGACTCATGAATCCATAAAATTCCTAGAAGAAACTGTAGGCAACAAAATTTCAGACATCATACACAGCAGAACTTTCACTGATACATCTCCTAAGGCAACAGAAACAAAGGAGAAAATGAACACATGGGACTACATCAAACTCAACACCTTCTATACAGCAAAAGAAATAATCACCAAAATGGTAAGGTAACCCACTCTGTGGGAGAGCATAATTGCCAATGATACATCAGATAAGGGGTTAATTTCCAATATATATAGAGTGCTCATACAACTCCACAAAAGGAAGACAAAGAACCCAATTAAAAAAAATGGGCAATGATAGGAGATCATCTATTTACAAGCATGACTCTAGAATGAACCCAATATTGAAATTAAAAGAAATACTGTTGGGAAAAAAAAAAAAAAAAACGGGCAGAGGAACTAAATAGTCACGTCTCCAAACAGGACATACACATGGCTAAGAGACATATGAAGAAATGTGCATCATCACTAATCATCAGAGAGATGCAAATTAAAACAACAATGAGGTATCACCTCACACCTGTCAGAATGGCCACCATCAACAAATCATCAAACAACAAATGTTGGCAAGGGTGTGGAGAAAAGGGGACTCTAGTACACTGTTGGTGGGAATGCAGACTGGTGCAGCCACTATGGAAAACAATATGGTGTTACCTCAGAAAATTAAAAATTGAACTTCCATTTGACCCAGTGATCCCACTTCTAGGAATATACCCTAAGAAGCCTGAAACACCAATCAGAAAGAATATATGTACCCCCATGTTCATAAAAGCACTATTTACAGTAGCTAAGATCTGGAAACAGCTCAAAAGTCCATCTGTAGATGAATGGATAAAAAAGCAGTGGTACATATTCACAATGGAGTACTATGCAGCTGTAAGAAAGAAAGATTTATTATCCTTTGAGATGACATGGAAGGACCTGGAAATTATTATCCTTAGCGAAACAAGCCAAACAGAAAAAGACAAGTATCATATGATCTCACTTATTTGTGGAATATAATGAACATAAGTCTGAGGAATGGGGTAGTCCCAGAGAAGTCGAAGTGCGGTACAGACTGACAATCCCCAGAAGAGGTGGTGATTGGGGAATGATAAACATATATGTATGTATTCATGAACAATGGACATGGACAACAAAGCTGGGGACAGGGCGTGGAGGTAGGGGGAGAGGGAATCAGTGGGAAAAAAAGGAGAAATAGTTTAACAAAAATAAATAAATTAAATAAATAAAAGATATAATATAGAAACACAAATACTCTAAAAGGCAAGTACATAGAAACCCCTGTATTATCATGGGTTCATAATTTAAGACATACTGTTATTCCCAACTTTTCAAACCCTGATTCCAAAAAGGTTACCAAACACTCAAGCATCAGATTTTTTGTTCTTTCCCATTTTACATAGACCCAGGATGTTCATAATTAGTTGCAGTCTGATATAAATTAACTAAAAGGAA
Organism: Molossus molossus; assembly: GCF_014108415.1. Taxonomy (NCBI): domain Eukaryota; kingdom Metazoa; phylum Chordata; class Mammalia; order Chiroptera; family Molossidae; genus Molossus; species Molossus molossus. The sequence continues at coordinate 54,194,028 of NW_023425355.1, forward strand.
ACCAAAAATCCCTGGTAAATTTTATTGAGAAATGGGAAGAACTCAGGAAGATTTAATATGATTCAACTTTTTCATAATGTTGTGATCAAAGAAACAGTATGTCTTTGTTATAGACTGCTTTTGTCAGGTTTTCTTAGAGATATTTTACTTGAAAGATATAATTTACTCTGTTGGCTTGATAGCACTCCATGAAAAAGACAGCTGAGCCTATGTAAAGATCACCCATATTAAGAGGTTCTATCTCTATTAAAGCTATTTCTAATTCTGAAGAATGTTTATGTGGAAAATGAAAAAAAAATGAGCTTCAACTACAATAGGAAAGATTGTAGTCAGACATAAGATAGAAGCTCTAGGCATTTTTATTCCATATTTTGATAATGCATGTTAATGAAAACAATTAGGTATTATATTTCAGCTGTCATGATTAAATATAGGCTCGATAAACACTTAGCCTGGTGCCCACAAGTTGTAGAATCTTCTTTCCTTTAAAACAGGATAGAGTTGAGCAGACTGGAAATACTGTGAGCAAGGAAGCTGTGGAGAAGAGGGAGGAGGGGGCTGCAAAGTAGGAGGTACAAGCAACCCAGGCAGAACTGAGGCACTGGAAGGAAAGGAAGAGACTGACTGTCCCTCCTATGAACTACAGGCATCATCCACAACAAAAATCTGTGTAAAACACTCTGAATGGACCTGATATCCTTCCATGGGGGAAGGGTAAACAACCCAGGAAAACTACATACAAGTGGCTAGCCCTGAAGGCAACCCAGCCTCTGGCTAGGGAAGCTCCTCTCATAGGACTACTTGGGATCCCACCCCTTGCTTCAGCCAGGAGGCCAAGGACAAGGTAGGGACAGTGTTTCACATCGGCCTGCATCAGAGAACTTCCCAAGAGGACAGAGATCCACACCCAAGGGACCAGTACCAACTATATTGGAGCAAAATTCATTGAGCTCCATAAAGAGCAGATCCAAGGGATTTTTGTTGTTGTGGTGGTGGTGGTGGTGGTGGTGGTAGTGGTGGTGGTTTTGGTGTGTGGGTTTTACTTTTTATTTCTAATTCAAAAATTTTCCTCTGTTTTTATTTTCCCATTTTCTACTTTCCTATTCTATATATTATTATGTTTAGCATTACTATCTTCTAAAATTATTATTATTATTATTTCACTCAATTTCTACTTTTATTTCTTATACTTATCCTATTTCTGGTCTATGCCTTCTTTGCTTTCATATTCTTTTGTTTTGTTTTCCCCTCTTCTAGCCCTTTTTGTCTCATGCTTTCTAGTATTCTTATTGTGTGTGTGTGTGTGTGTGTGTGTGTGTGTGTCTGTGTCTGTGTGTTTTCTGGTTGTGTGTTTGTCTCTTAATCTTTTCATTGAGGCAGGTGCTTCTACCATCGTTGATGCTATTTGTTCAAAGTGCTCTTTGGTTTAGTCTGCTATTGCCTTGCCTCCTTTACTTTCATATGTATTTTTTCTCTCCTTCTAATTTATTCAGTCTCATGCCTTCTAGTAGTGTTGTGTGTGTGTGTGTGTGTGTGTGTGTGTGTGTGTATGTGAACATGTGTGTTTTCAGTTTGTCTTTTAATATTTTTGTTGAGCCTGGGACTTGTATCATTGCTGAAGCTAATATTTATTTATTTTTTAGGTTCTTTTTTTATTTAGTCTTATTGTACATTGTCTTCTTTACTTTTATTTTATTTTATAATTTTTTATCATTTCTCCCTCTTCTAATTCTTTTGATCTCACACCTCCTAGTGTTCTGTGTGTGTATGTTTTTTTATTGTCTGTTCATATTTTAATTGTTTTGTTTTGAGGCAGTTGCTTTTATTATTGTTAAGGCTGATATTTAGAGGGGTTCTTTTTGGTCTGGTATGGTTGCTTTGTTTTTTTCTGTGAACACTTATATAATGGTTGGCATGACAAATTTGACATGGCCGAGATTGAGACTCAGAGTTAACAACCCTGAGGAATGAGACCACCAAAAATCAGACAATAGCCATCAAGACCCATATTCAACAGGGGAGCCCATGTAAGGCACAGAGGGTCAATTCTAGACCACCCAGCTCAGAAGATCAAAAATAATACTCCATTGGGTTCCACAAGAAATCCACTACACCAAGACTGGGAGGCATAGCAGTCTTAATTGATACACACTGTCCTGCCTGCATGGCCCAACATGATTCACCTGGCCCAGAATGACCATACCACTAAGATAATGAGACCAAAAAAAAAAAAAAAAATGAAAGAAAAGGAGGAATCCCCAAAAATGGAACTGCATGAAATGCAGCGAAGCAATTTTTCCAATAAAGAATTCAAAGGAATGGTTTTAAGGGTGCACAAACAAATTAGTGAGAACTACAAAAAAACTGAATGAGAACTACACCAGCATAAAAAAGAGGTAGAAGCTATGAATAAAAATCAAATGGAAATGAAGAATGAAATAGATGATACAAAAATACCTTGGAAGGTTTCAATAGTAGATTAGAAGAAGCTTAAGACAGAATCAGCAAGATAGAAGACAAGGTGAAAAACAAAAACAAAAACACCTAAATACCCAAATAGAGCAACAAATGGAAAAAAAGATAAAGCAGGAGGAGAGTTTAAGGGTGCTTTTGGACAACACAAAACATAACATTCACATCATAGTGGTACAAGAAGCAAAAGAATCAGAGAGAAAAATAGAGAACCTGTTTGAAAAAATAATGACAACAAACTTCCTTAACCTGGTGAAGGAAAAAGTCACACAACTCCAGGAAACACAGTGAGTCCTAGCCAAGACAAACCCAAAAAGATACACCTACACACATTATAATTAAAATGGCAAATGTTAAAGACAAAGAAATAATCTTAAAGGCAGCAAGAGAGAGACAGAAAGTTACCTACAAGGGAGCTCCCATTAGATTCTCATCTGATTTCTCAAAAGAAATACTGCAGGTCAGAAGGGAGTGGCAAGAAGAATACAAAGTAATGCAAAGCAAGGGTCTGAATCCAAGACTACTCTATGCAACAAGACTATCATTCAAAATTGAAGGGGAAATACACAGCTTCACATATAAATATATATATATTATTTCACCCCAAAGTTGAAGAATATACATTCCTCTCAAGTGCATTCTCAAAGATAGACCACATGTCAGGACACAAACTAAGTCTCTACAAGTTCAAGAAGATTGAAATTGTATCAAGCATCTTCTCAGATCACAATGGCATGAAACTAGAAATTAATTACAATAAAAACACTCAAAAAATTCAAAAACATGGAGGCTAAATAGCATGTTATTAAACAATAAATGGGTTACTAATGATATCAAGAAATAAATAAAAAAACTGTTTGGAAACTAATGAAAATGAACACACAACATACACCATACACAAGAATAAAGTCAAAATGAATAAAAGACTTAAATGCCACTTGTGAAACCATAAAAATCCTAGAAGAAAATGTAGGCAGTAAAATCTCAGACATCACATATAGCAGAATTTTCACTGATATATCACTTAGGGCAAGACAAACAAAAGAAACAATTAATACTTGGGACTACATCAAACTAAAAAGCTTCTGCACTGCAAAAGAAACCAGTACCAAAATGAAAGGATACCCACTGCAAGGGAGAATATAATTGCCAATGATACATCAAATAAGGGGTTAATTTTCAAAATATATAGAGTGCTCATACAACTCCACAAAAGGAAGACAAAGAACCCAATTAAAAAATGGACAGAGGAGCTGAATAGACACCTCTCCAAACAGGACATACAAATGGCTAAGAGACATATGAAGAAATGTTCATCATCACTAATGATCAGAGAGATGCAAATTTAAACAACAATGAGGTATCACCTCACACCTGTCAGAATGGCTGCCATCAACAAATCATCAAACAACAAGTGTTGGCGAGGGTGTGGAGAAAAGGGGACTCTAGTACACTGCTAGTGGGAATGCAGACTGGTGCAGCCACTATGGAAAACAATACGGTGCTACCTCAAAAAATTTAAAATTGAACTGCCATTTGACCCAGTGGTCCCACCTCTTGAAATATATCCTAAGAAACCTGAAACACCAGTCAGAAGGAATATATGCACCCCTATGTTTATAGCAGCACTATTTACAATTGCTAAGATCTGGAAACAGCCCAAGTGTCCATCAGTTAATGAGTGGATAAAAACGCTGTGGTACATCTACACAATAGAATACTATGTAGTTGAAAGGGAGAATAATCTCTTACCCTTTGAGATGACATAGAGGAAACTGGAGAGTATTATACTAATCGAAATAAACCAGTCAGAGAAAAACAAATATCACATGATCTCACTTATTTGTGTAATATAATGAACAAAATAAGCTGATGAACAAAATAGACCCAGAGACATTAAAGTAGGGAACAGACTGAAAAATCTCAAAATGAGAGGGGGTGGGAGGGCAGGAAGAGATAAACCAAAGAACTTATATGCATATATGCATCAACAATGGACACAAACAACAATACTGTGAACGTGGGGTGGGGATGGAAGTGGGGAGGAGGGTGTCAATGGGGAAAAAGAAAAAACTTCTGTAACAAAAATTAATTAATTATTTTTAAAAGTTATTTTTAAACATTGTAATTTTTATGTATTGTACTGACTACATTAACAAAGAGTTTGAATATACATTAAAAGTTTTGTCATTTAAAGCTTACTTCAACATGATGAATTTATAAGTGCTGAATATATGAGGAACTCTCAAAACTCAAAAATAATGACAACTCAATAAAAACAAAATGAAAAACAAGATAGAGGAGCCAACTGTCTTAAAGGTTAATGCTAAGGTTATGAGTAAGCCTGGTATCCACACTAGAAAAGATTCACAGATTCTCAATGGACTGTGAGTAAAAACTCAATAGAACCTTTAATACCTACAGAAAGACTTTTAAAAGAAAAAATTATTATAGCTCTCTTTCCTTCTTTCAGGATTTTCCATTCTCCAAGCAATTATGGAAGCAGCAGTGCAAAACAACTGGCAAGTGACAGCAAGGTCTGTGGGAAACATAAAGGACATCCAGGAATTTAGGCGCATCATTGAAGAAATGGACAGGAGGCAGGAAAAGCGATATTTGATTGACTGCGAAGTCGAAAGGATCAACACAATATTGGAACAGGTAAGTTAGAGATTTATTCCACCTCAGCCATATGTTAAAATTTAACAGTTAAATCATTAACCTGAGGCAGTTCCTATTTCTGCTAATAAATTATGTAGCCCACCAGACTAAACATGCCAACAGTTTTTAAGAGTCTCTCTAATCCTTTGTTCTTCCCCAGTGGCTGCAATAAAAAAAAGAAAGAAAAGTAATTCTAAATTGTTGCAAACTGCATTACTATGATGAATCTGGAAGTCTCTAAATTTAATGCTACCTGTCAGATAAACACATCCTTCGACACCTCCGTTTCATAGATAGCTGACTCTTGAAAAGTAATCCCTTTTCTTTCCTATATAGTCCTTCCAGCAGGGAACAGAGAAGGAATCAGACAGGGCAGAAAGGTAGGGTTGTTTTTTTGTTTGTTTGTTTTTGTTTTTTCTGGAGCCTAATTGCAGAGTGTCAGGGCAGTATTCACTAGGTTTCAAAATTTGTAGATATTTTTTCAAAGTATCCCTCTGGCGAGGGGTGGGGACAAATGTGTAAGTAATTTAAGACCATTTTAAAGATGGCACATGAGAAAAAAAGTTCATGCTTTTTTGTTTCTTTCTTTAATTTTTGTTACTCCAGTTGGTTTCCTCCCTTTTTATGTTTTTTATTAATTTATTTTTGTTACAGATATTGCTCCTTTTTTCCCCATTTACACCCTCCTCCAGATCCCTCCTCCCACCCCCCACCAGCATTACTGTCTATGTCCAGTGGTTACGCATACATGCATATAAGTTCTGTGGTTTATCTCTTCCTTCCACCCATACCCCCTCTTCTGAATATTGTCAGTCTGTACACCACATGCATGTCTCCAGGTGTATTCTGTTCATCAGTGTGTTTGTTCATTGTATTCCACAAATAAATTAGATCATTTGATATTTGCCTTTCTCTGATTGGTTTATTTCGCTTAGCATACTACTCTCGAGGTCCCTCCATGTCATCTCAAAGGATAAGAGATCTTTCTTACAGCTGCATAGTACTCCATTTTGTATACGTACCACCACATTTTTATCACTCATCTACTGATGAACACTTGGACTGTTTCCAGATCTTAGCAATTGCAAATAGTGCTGCTATGAACATAGGGGTACCTATATTTTTTCTGATAGGTGTTTCAGGCTTCATAGGATATATGCCTAGGAATGGGATCACTGGGTCAAATGGCAGTTCAATTATTAATTTTTTGAGGAAACACCATATGGTTTCCCACAATGGCTGCACCAGTCTGTGTTCCCGCCAACAGTGTACTAGAGCCCGCTTTTCTCCACACCCTCGCCAGCACTTGTTGTGTGATGATTTGTTGATGGCAGCCATTCTGGCAGGTGTGAGGTGATACCTCATAGTTGTTTTAATTTGCATCTCTCTGATGATTAGTGATGCTGAACATTTCTTCATATGTCTTTTGGCCATTTGTATGTCCTGATTGGAGAGGTGTCTATTTAGGTCCTCTGCCCATTTTAAATTGGATTCTTTGTCTTCCTTTTGTTGAGTTGTATGAGTACTCTAAATATTTTGGAAATTAACCCCTTATCTGATGAATTGTTGGCAATTGTGCTCTCTCATATAGTGGGTTCCCTTTCCATTTTGGTGCTTCTTTCTTTTGCTGTGAAGAACTGTTTCTTTTGATGTAGTTCCATTTACTCATGTTTTCCTTTGTTTCTCTTGCCTTAGGCATTGTACCAGTGAAAATTATGTTTTATGTAATGTCTGAAATTTTCTTACCTACATTTTCTTCTAGGATTTTTATGGATTCACGAGTCATATTTAGTCTTGAGTTTCTTCATGTATATGGTGTAAGTTGGTAGTCTAACTTCTTCTTCTTCTTTTTTTTTTTTTGCATGGAGCTATCCAATTTTTCCAACACCATTTATTAAAGCGGCTGTCTTGATTCTACTGTATGCTTTTGCCACCTTTGTGAAATATTAATTGAGCATAATGTCTTGGGTCAATTTCTGGGTTCCCTGTTCTGTTTCAATGATCTACATGCCTGTTCTTGCGCCAGTACCAGGCTGTTTTTATTACAATGGCTTTGTAGTATAACCTGATATCTGATATTGTGATTCCTCCTACTTAGTTCTTCTTAAAGATTAAAGAGGCTATTCTGGGTCTTTTTGGTTTCATATAAACTTTTGGAGTAATTTGTCTAAATCTGTAAAATATGTCATTGGTATTTTAATGGTGATTGCATTAAATCTATAGATTGCTTTGGGTAGAATGGACATTTTAATGATGTTTATTCCTCCAATCCATGAACAAGGTATGTGCTTTCACTTTTTTATATCTTCCTCTATTTCTTTTTTGAATGTCCTACAGTTTTCTGAGAATGGGTCCTTCACTTCTTTAGTTAAGTTTATTTCTAGGTATCTTAGATTTTTTGCTGCAATGGTAAATGGGATTTTTTTTTTTTTTTACTTTCTCTTTCTCTGAGTTCATTGTTGGTGTACAAGAATGCCATCAATTTCTTGATGTTAATTTTGTATCCTGATTAGTTCTAGCAGAGATTTGATGGAGTCTTTAGAGTTTTCTATCTACAATATCATGTCATCTGCAAATGATGACAGTTTCACTTCCTCCTCTCCAATTTGGATCCCTTTTATTTTGTTTTCATGTCTAATTCCTATGGCTAAGACTTCTAGTACTATGTTAAATAAGAGTCTCAAAGGTGGGCATCCCTATCTTGTTTCTGTTCTTAAGGGAAATGCTTGTAGTTTTTGTCTATTGAATATGATGTTGGCTTTAAGTTGTCATATTTGGCCTTCATTACAACAAGATATGATCTCTCTATTCCCCCATTGCTGAGTATTTTTATAAAAAATGGGTGCTTGATTTTGTTGAATGTTTTTTCAACATCTATTGATAAGATCATATGGTTTTTATCTTTCATTTTGTTTATGTGGTGTATCACATTTATTGATTTTTAAATACTGTACCACCCTTGCATCCCTGAGATGAATTCCACTTGGTCATGATGAATCATTTTTTGATGTATTGCTGGATTCAATTTGTTAATACTTTGTTCATGATTTTGGCATCTGTGTTCATCAGTGATATTGGCCTGTAGATTTCTTTATTTGTAGTGTCTTTATAGTGTTTTGGAATTAGGATTATGCTAGCCTTATAAAATAAGTTTGGAAGGCTTCCATCTTCTTGGATTTTTTGAAAGAGTTTGAGGAGAATGGGTTTTAGTTCTTATGGCCTTCATTTTAAAGTCTATTTTTATCGAATATGAGTATTGCTATCCCAGGTCTTTTTCCCTTTACATTTTCTTGGAAAGTTTTTTTTCCATCCCTTCACTTTCAACCTATGTGAGTGTTTTGTTCTGAGCGGGTCTCTTGTAAACAACATATAGATGAGTCATATTTTCTAATCCATTTAGCTACTCTATGTCTTTTTTTCTGAGCATTCCATCCACTTATATTTAAGATTATTATTGATATGTACTTATTTATTGCCTTTTTTGTTTATTCTGGTTATGTTTCTTTCCTTATTCTTCTGCTTATTACATCAGTCCTTTTAACATTTCTCGGAGTGCCAGTTTGGTGCTAATATATTCCCTTAGCCTTTTTTTTTTTAAATCTGGGAAGTTCTTTATTCCACCTTCTATTTTGAATGATAGCCTTGCTGGATAGAGTAGTCTTGCATTCAGATCCTTGTTTTTCATTATCTTAATTACTTCATGAGAATCCCTTCTGGCCTGTAGTGTTTCTGTTGGGAAGTCAGCTGAGAGCCTTATGGGGATTCCTTTGTAGGTAGCCTGTTGCTTATCTCTTGCTGCCTTTAGGATTCTCTCTTTGTCTTTGGTTTTTGGCATTTTAATTATTATGTGTCTTGGTGTGGGCGTGTTTGGGTTTTTTTTACTTGGATCTCTCTGTGGTTCTTGAACTTGAATGCCTTCTTCCTTCACCAAATTAGGGAAGCTTTATGTCACTATTTCTTCAAATATATTCTCTAACCCGTGCTCATTTTCTTCTTCTTCGGGGACTCCTATGATGTGAATGGTATTACTTTTCCAGTTGTCCCACAGTTCTCTTAAGCTGTCTTTCTGTTTTTTAATTGTTTCTTTCTTTTGGTTTTCTGATTGGTTGATTTTTTCTACCCTGTCTTCTAATTCACTTATTCAGTCTTCAGCTTCCTCTACTCTGCTGATTAGTCCTTCGAATGTGTTCTTTATATCTGCTATGTCATTCTTCATTTGCAATTGGTTGGTTTTCAATGCTTCTATGCTGTTGAGCTTCCTCATCATTATTACTCTGAACTCTCCCTCTGATCTTGCTCATTTTCCTTTCATTTATTTCATTTTCTGACAAATGATCTTGTTCTTTCATTTGGGCTTTGTTTCTTTGTTTCACCATTTTGGCCGTCTCAGTGGGTTTTTGAGCCTGCCAAATTTTCCCTGTGGGTGTCAGTGTTCTGCCGGTTGTGGCTCCCTCTACTGGACTTGGATGAGTGTGTGAGGACCCATGTTAAATAGTACTGTCATGTCTTACTTTCCTGGACAAATTTGCAAGCCAAAAAAAGGTTTAGTTATCCTCTAGTTACTTCCTAGAGGCTATTAGTCTCCGTTACATGATAAGCCTCAGGTGGAGCACTTGGTAGCTCATTAAGCTGAGATGTTAATGAGCCTCAATTTGCATTTCTCTGGCCTGACCTGGTGGTGTTGGGTTTCTGCAGGACTGGTCATTGCTTCTCCCCAGGACTCTCAGAAGGGGCTCTTTGAGTAATATGGCTACTGTCCTGTGAAGGAGTGATTCAGTACAGAACTCTTGGCATTCTCCACTCCCAAGCCAGGAGCCGTGGAATTTCTCCACTCAGTTCTAATCCAGTCCACCCTCCCTCTGCTGGAGCCCAAGGTGAATGGCTGTAGCTGATTTAGTGTTTATAAAAAACCCCACTTTCTCAGCTGGAAGCACACACCACTAAAACAGCTCTCTGCTGCTGTCAGTAGGCTCCCAGACCCCTCCCATGTGCCTCTGCAATTCCTATCAGGCTCAATTTGGTGTCCCTTGTTGTAGTTGTTCTGTCCAGCTGCTCTTAAGTTGGCTTTTCCTGATTATTTGTCTTTATTGTAGTTGTAAATCCAGTTTGTTCCTGGGAGATGGACTGTGTAATTTCTATTCCCTCTGCCACCATTTTTCCCAAGTTCATGGTTTTTAAAATGTGAACATAGTAAAAAAGATTTATAAAATGTAGACTAGAGAAAAATACTATTCAGTGGGCAAATATATTAATTATTATGCTTGGATATTTAAATTTGAGATTAAAAATATTAGAAGCAATGATTCACCCTAAGACATATGAATACTCTGTTTGGAGTAGAGTCAAATTGAAATCTGGTGCAAGTATCTTATTTTCCTTAATAGTTTCATCGCCAGTTAATAACAAAGTGCCTATGCTGCCATAAACAAAACTCTAATGGAAACTTTTTCATTCTAATTCCATCCAAGGGTACCTGGGGGCCAAAACAGCTTCAGAAATTGAAATTATGGTGAGGAGCCATTGCCTGGAGAGCTGTTTTATGGCTAATTAAATATTAACAATTTGTCATGTATGCCTCCATAAGGAGAGAATGCTAAAAATAGGTAAAAGGAAGGGGAGGATGGGGGAGGGGAAGAGGGAAGAGAGAGGAAAGAAAGGAAGAAGGCAGAAAGAAAAAGAGAAAAGAAAGAAAGAAAGAAAAACTGCTGACTCTGCATTTCAGAGATACAAAGCTGTTCCTTTCTTAAAAACAGCATCACATGTCACAGAAAATTAAAGCACTAGCCTGGCTAAATCAAATTTCCCAACTAACACTCTCTTGAGTTATCCAAATGATCCACCCCTCCCTTCCAAAAAATTGTTTTTTATTTTATTTGATCTTAAAAGTTAAGAATCAGGTCAGTGATGTTGGTGTATGTACTATATGTCCTCTAAAATTTCATACCAAAATAGCCCTTTAGAGGGTGACCTACTTAATAGCATACAGCAGAGGAATATCCACCTTGCAGTACTTTGTTTTCATTCTTTTGTACTAGGTGACTTTGGCTTTCTGAATATCTTACATTTTTCTAAATTTTTTGGGTTTTATAGGACCTTATACTGGAGTCTAAAATATCGCAGCATGAAGTAATAGAAAAAACAGTAGGTAGAATTTTGAATTCTATGTAGCTGTGGTATGTTATGCACTTAAATATCTATGCCTCATCTGTCTCATCTACATAATGGGGAAAATAGAATTTGCTCTACCTCACATGTTGGTATAATTGCTTCAAAAAGCATAAAACAGTATGAAAAATAATCATCATTATTACTAAACACTTTCAGGAAAACTAAAGTGACATTTTTTGAAAACCCTGTTCTCTCTTTTCATGTCTCACTTTCTATCTTCCTTTCTTCTATATCCTTCAAATATCCTTCTATATTCTTCACAGTATCCTTCAAAATACATTCTACACAATTTTTTAGGGAGTATTTCACAAAGAAAAGTTTTAGCAACATCCATATAAGGCTAAAGGGTTAATTTCACTTATTTTTTTTCTCTCTTTCAAGAAATTCTCATAAAACTATCAACTCATGATATTTTTTCTCTACCATTTAAGGAATTTCTACTAGACCATAATTACTTTCAGGTAAAGGTCATTTTTGTCTTGAACAGAGTATGTGGCCCATAGTGTTGGGTGGAGAGATAAATGGGTAGATGAATGTATGGGTGGGTGAATACTGAATAAACACATTTTAATAAGTTTCACTATGATTTTGCTATGCTTCCATCAATGGAAAAAATACTACCTGCAGCCACATGATATGATTATTAAAACATACATTTTTCTCAAAGGTTTAAGATGGTGGCTCACTGCTCAAGCTTATTCCAATGATACCATGAAATTGCCAAAGTTTAGTTTTTTTGGTATAAAAATCAATTTCTCATTAAAGAAATTGTTTGAATTAAGTAACATATTCAATATATTACTTTAGAGAAACTATTTTTAAAATAAATATTATACTAAGATACAGACATACCACTTTTCTCATTGGTTCTTTAATTAATTAATTAATTTCAATTAATTAATTTATTTTTGTTACAGCAGAGGAATATTTCTCCATTTTCCCCCACTGATTCACCCCTCACCATCCCTCCCTGCCCTGTCCCCAGTTTGTTGTCCCTGTCCACTGTTCATGCACACATGCATATAAGTTCTCCCCCCCTCCTCCAACCCCTCTTCTGAGGATTGTCATCTGTACCCTACTTCTACATCTCTGGGACTACACTGTTCTTCAGACTGTTATGTTCATTATATTCCACAAATAAGTGAGATCATATGATACTTGTTTTTCTTTGCTTGCCTTTGTGGCTGCGACTCAGAAAAAAATTGAGCACCCTCCAAATCAAGGGTGTCCCCACAGAGTTCCAATTCTGTCAGCCCCCCCCCCTGCTGGAGCCCACGTGAGTGGCTGTAGCCAATCCAGTGCTTTGTTCCAGCCCTCTGCACTGTGGCGCAGGCTTGGTATTTTATCCCCAAGGGCACTGCTAACAGCTAAGTTCACTGCTGTTCCTGGGCTCCCAGCCGGTCACTCTATCTTACTTCCACAGATCCTACCAGTGTTTCTGATTATATGGTCCTGTCCTGCTACTTTTCTGTTGATTTTTTTCAACGATTTGTCTTCATTTTAGTTGTAATTCCCGTTTGGTCCTGGAAGATTGTCTGTGTAGCTTCCATTCTTTCTGCTGCCATTTTTTTATTTGTCAAAATGCAGACTCTTTAATCAATCAATTTTTCTTAACTGCTCCAGGGGGTCATCTTATTTTATTTATTTTTTTAATTAATTCTTTCATTTTTGTTACAGATGTTTCTCCTTTTCCCCCCCCAGATTCCCCCCTCCCACTCCTTCCCGAACTTGTCTCCAGCTTTGTTGTCCATGCCCATTGTTCATGCATACATGCATATAAATTCTGTGGTTTATCTCTCCCCCACCACCCCGTCTTTGGGGATTGTCAGCCTGTACCCAACTTCCACTTCTCTAGGATTACTCCATTCCTCGAACTGTTATTTACACTATATTCCACAAAAGAGTGAGATCATGTGATATTTGTATTTCTCTGCTTGGCTTGTTTTGCAGAGGATAGTAACTTCCAGTTCCCTCAATGTCATCTCAAAGGATAAAAGATCTTTCTTTCCAACAGCTGCATAGTACTCCATTGTGTATATGTACCGCAGCTTTTTTATCCATTCGCTCTACTGATAGACATTTGAGCTGTTTCCAGATCTTAGCTATTGTAAATAGTACTGCTATGCACATGGGGTAAATATATTCTTTCTGATTGGTGTTTCAGGCTTCTGTTTCAGGGTATATTCCTAGAAGTGGGATCACTGGGTCAAATGGAAGTTCAATTTTTAATTTATTCAGGTAACACCATATTGTTTTTTATAGTGGCTGCACCAGTCTGCATTCCCACCATCAGGGTACTAGAGTCCCCTTTTCTCCACACCATCGCCAACACTTGTTGATTGATGATTTGTTGATGGTGGCCATTCTGACAGGTGTGAGGTGATACCTCATTGTTGTTTTCATCTGCATCTCTCTGATGATTAGTAATGTTGAGCATTTCTTCATATGTCTCTTAGCCATTTTTATGTCCGGTTTGGAGAGGTGTCTATTTAGTTCCTCTGCCCATTTTTTAACTGAGTTCTTTCCCTTACTTTTGTTGAGCTGTATAAGCACTCTAAATGTATTGGAAATTAACCCCTTTTCTGATGTATCATTGCCAATTATGCTCTCCCACAGAGTGAGTTACCTTTCTATTTTGGTGATTATTTCTTTTGCAGTATAGAAGGTGCTGAGTTTGATGTAGTCCCATGAGTTCATTTTCTCCTTTGTTTCTCTTGCCTTAGGTGATGTATCACTGAAAATTCTGCTGCGTATGATGTCTGAAATTTTGTTGCCTACAGTTTCTTCTAGGATTTTTATGGATTCATGAGTCACATTTAAGTCTTTTATCCATTTTGAGTTTATTCTTGTGTAGGGTGTAAGTTGATGATATAGTTTCATTTTTTTTTGCATGCAGCTGTCCAAGTTTCCAAACACCATTTATTAAAGAGGCTGTCTTTACTGCACTGTATGATCTTGCCACCATATTAATTGAGAATATTGCCTTGGGTCCACTTCAGGGTTCTATGTTCTGTTCCACTGGTCTATATGCCTGTTCTTGTGCCAGTACCAGGCTGTTTTGATTACAGTGGCTTCGTAGTATAATCTGAAATCTGGTAATGTAATCCCTCCAACATTGTTCTTCTTTTTTAAGATTGCTTTGGCCATTCAAGGTCGTTTTTGGTTCCATATGAACTTTTGAAGTATTCGTTCTAATTCTGTGAATTATGTCATTGGTATTTTGATGGAGATTGCATTGAATATATAGATTGCTTTGGGTAGTATGGGCATTTTAATGATGTTAATTCTTCCAATCCATGAACAAGGTATGTGGTTCCACTTTTTATCTTCCTCTATTTCTTTTTTTAATGACCTGTAGTTTTCTGCGACTAGGTACTTTATTTCTTTGGTTAAGTTTATTCCTAGGTATCTTAATTTTTTTGCCGTGATGGTAAATAGGATTGTTTTCTTAGTTTCTCTTTCTGTGAGTTCATCACTGGTGTATAAGAATGCTGTTGATTTCTTGACGTTAATTTTGTATCCTGCTACTTTGCCAAATTCATTTATTATGTCTAGTAAATTTTTGATGGATAACTTGGCATTTTCTACGTATAGTATCATGTCATCTGCAAATAATGACAGTTTCACTTCCTCCTTTCCAATTTAGATCCCTTTTCTTTTTTCTTCCTCTCTGATTGCTGTGGCTAAGACTTCCAGTACTATATTAAATAAGAGTGGCGATAGTGGGCATCTGCATCTTGTTCCTGTTCTTAAGAGAAATGCTTTTAATTTTGGGCCATTAAGTATAATGTTGACTATAGGTCTTTCATATATGGCCTTTATTTTGTCAAGATATAATTTCTCTATTCCCAGATTGCTGAGCGTTTTTATCAGAATGGGTGCTGGATTTCTTTGAATGTTTTTTCAGCATCTATTGATATGATCATATGATTTTTATCTTTCATTTTGTTTTTGTGGTGTATCACATTTATTGATTTCCAAATATTGTACCAGCCTTGCATCCCTAGGATGAATCCCACTTGGTCATGTTGAATAATTTTTTTGATGTATTGCTGAATTTGATTTGCTAGTATTTTGTTCAGTATTTTGGCATCTATGCTCATCAGGGATATTGGTCTGTAGTTTTCTTTATTTGTAGTATCTTTTTCTGGTTTTGGAATTAGAATTATGCTGGCCTCATAAAATCAGTTTGGAAGTCTTCCTTCTTCTTGAATTTTTTGAAATAGTTTGAGGAGAATGGGTATTAGTTCTTTTTTGAATGTTCAGTAAAATTCTCCTGTGTAGCCATCCGGGCCTTGGGTTTTGTTTGCTGGGAGAGTCTTGATTACATCTTCAATTTCTTTTGTTGTTATTAGTCTATTCAAGTTTTCTATCTCTTCCCGATTCACTTTTGGGAGACTATGTGTTTCTAGAAATTGGTTCATTTCACTTAGATTGTCAAATTTGTTGCCATATAATTGTTCATAGTATTTGTTAACAATCTTTTATATTTCTCTCGTGTCAGTTATTATTTCTCTGCTTTCTTGTCTGATTTTGTGTAATTGGGTTCTCTCTCTTTGTTCCTTGGTGAGCCTAGCTAAGGGTCCATCGATTTGTTTATCTTTTCAAAGAACCAGCTCTTTGTTTCATTGATCCTTTGAATTGTTTTTCGTCTCCATGTCATTTATTTCTGCTCTGATCTTTACTATTTTTTTCCTTCTACTTGCTCTGGAGTTTTCTTTCTAGTTCTTTAAGTTGTGAGGTTAGAGAGTCTATTAGAAATTTTTCTTTCTTCTTGAGATAGGCCTGTAGTACTATGAACTTCCCTTTCAGAACTGCTTTCACTGCATTCTATAGATTTTGTGTTGTTGTGTGTTCATTTTCATTGGTTTTCAGGAAGTTTTTAATTTTTTCTTGATCTCCAGATCCCACGGGTGACTCGATGGCGCTGTCCCTGGTGGGTTGCGCAGGCCTCTCTGGTGCTTCAGCACCCCACAGTCCCTGTGGGTATCTAGATTGTGCAGTCCCTGCTGGGTTACACAAGCCTCTCTTGTGCTGCAGCACCTCACAGGTCCTGAGTGTAACTAGATGGCATAGTCCCTGTTGGGTCACACAGGACTCTGGTGTCCCCACACCCTGTAGGTTCCCCGGTTGAGCAGCTGGATGGCACCAGTTTTTCTAGGACTCTGGCTCCCCACTGTTCTGGTGAGCTACTGGACTGCACAGGCCTCTGTGGAGCCCCAGGTCCTGCCACTGGTGGCTGGGGAGTGCTGCTGCTCCATGGGTTTTAACTCTTGCTCAACTTTTGCTGTAGTGTTTGGGGTTGGGTCTCAGCTGCTGGTCTGTGCTTCTGTTTCCTGGGGATAAATGTCTTCTCCCAAGCCTGTGTTGCTGGGGGTATATCTTGACTCTGATTGGGCTGCTACTATGGGGGACGGTGCTCCGTTCTGGGCTGTCTGCAGCTTTCATGACCAGCACCTTGGGAGCTCCACTAGTGTGCACTGGTCTGTGTTGACATGGAGTGTTTACTGGTTTGATGGTGCCAGGTGCACTGGTGGGTTCAGGTTGCTGGGGCCCTAGCCACTCCCACTTCCTCCTCCCAGGGAAGACCAGGAATCTTCCAAAATGGTAGGACTTCCCCTTGGGGCAGGGAGAAGCACCCTGAAGGGCTGCTTACCATGGTAGCCGGCTGCTGTCATCCACAGCACAGGAAACTTCTGCTCAGCATCTCTGCACTGCTTGGGTTTGGTCGTCCACCTTCACGTCCACTCACACTCTTTCACACACTCTGATCTTGTGAATTATTTTTTTTAGTCTCTATGTCATTTATTTCTGCTCAGACCTTTACTATAACTTTTCTTCTACTTGTTGTGGGTTTTTCTTTTTGTTTACTTTTTAATACTTTAAGTTGTAGGGTTAGAAACTCAGGAATTTTTCTTGTTATTTGAGGTAAACCTGTAGTGGGATAAACTTTCCTCTCAAGACTGCTTTTGCTGCATTCCATAGATTTTGTGTTTTTGTGTGTTCATTTTTATTTTATTCCAGAAAGTTTTTAATTTCTTCTTTGATCATTTTGATAACCCATTCATTGTTTAATAACATACTATTTAGTCTTCAAGTGTCTGAATATTTTGTATGTTTTTGTTATAATTGAGTTCTAGTTTCATGTCATTGTGATCTGAGAGGATGCTTGATATAATTCCAATCTTTTTGAATTTGTAGAGACTTACTTTGTGTCCTAACATATGGTCTATCTTTGAAAATGTCCCATGCACACTTGAGAAAAAATGTGTATTCTTTAGCTTTGGCATGAAATGTTCTGTAAATATCAATTAGGTCCAACTAATATAGTTTGTCATTTAAGAACTCTGTGTCTTTGTTAATTTTTTGTCTAAAGAATTATCTACTGGTGTCAGTGGGTTGTTAAAGTCACCCATCATGATTGTATTGCTATTGATCTCTCCCTTGAAGTCCTCGAGAAGTTTTTAAATATATTTTTGTGCTCACATATTTGGTGCATATATGTCTAACAGGGTTATATCCTCTTGTTGGATTGATCCTTTTAATATTATGTAATGACCTTCTTTGTCTCTTATTATGGCCCTTGGTTTGAAGTTTATCTTATCAAATAGGAATATTGGTACATTAACTTTTTTTTTTTTTTTTCATTTTAATTTGGTTGGAAAATTTTTTTTATTCCTTCACTTTCATCCTGTGTGAGTCTTTTTTTGTGAGGTGGGTGTCTTGTAAAAAGCATATATATGAGTTATGTTTTCTTATCCAATCAGCTACCCTATGTCTTTTGATTAGAGCATTTAACCCATTTACATTTAAGATTATTATTCATAGATACTTATTTCTTGCCATTTTTATTTTATGACTGTGATGCTCTCTCTCTCTCTCTCTATTTATTCTCCTTTTTACAACAGTCCCTTTTGCATTTCTTGCAGTGCTGGTTTGGTGGTGGTTAACTCTTTTAGCATTTTTTTTTTTTTTTTTTTTTTTGTCTGTGAAGCTCTTAATTTCACCTTCAATTTTGAATGATAGCCTTGCTGGATAGAGTAGTCTTGGATTCAGACCTTGCCTTTCATTACTTTGTATATTTCATGCCACTACCTTCTGGCCTGCAGTGTTTCTATTGAGAAATCAGTTGACAGTTTAATGGTAGCTCCCTTGGAATTAAGTTTCTGTTTCTCTCTTGCTTCCTTTATGGTTCTTTCTTTGTCTTTAATGTTTGTTAATTGTGATGTGTCTAGCTGTGGGTCTTTTTGGGTTCATATTGCTTGGGACTCTCTGTGTTACCTGGATTTGTGTGACCTTTTTCCTTCACCAGTTTATGGAAGTTTTCTGTCACTATTTCTTCAAACAGGTTCTCTATTCCTTTCTCCATTTCTTCTCCTTCTAGAACCCCTATAATGCAAATGTTGTTACATTTTGTATTGTCCCAAAGCTTCATTAAACTCTTCTCTTGCTTTTTAATTTTTTTATCTATTTGATGCTCTATTTGGTTGTTTTTTTCTGTCTTGTCTTCTACGTTGCAGATTCAGTCTTCAGTTTCTTCTAATCTACTATTGAATCATTCTAAGTTATTTTTTTTAAAACAGCTATGTCATTCTTTCTTTCCTTTTTATTTTTTATTCATAGCTTCTACCTCTTGTTTTAGCTGATGTTGTTCCCACTGAGCTCTACAAAATTCTTATTTAGTTGCTTCTAGTTCTCACCAAATTGAGCTCCCTTAAAATCATTGCTTTAAATTTTTTATCTGACAAATTACCTTCTTCCATTCCCTATAGTTTCTTTTCTGGTGATTTCTCTTTTTCTTTCCTTTGGGTGTTGTTTCTTTGTCTCAACATTTTAGTAGTCTGGTAGTTCTAGGCCTAGTGAGGTATGTTGGAATGTGTAGGCAGGTCAGTGTGTATCAAATAAGACTGCTGTGCCTCCAAGACTGTTTTATTGTATGGTGCTTGTTGCCTGTTATGGCTCCTGGAGGACTGACAACTGGTGGCTGATTTGTCTGTTGTACAGGTCTCAGCTCCCTGAGTCTTGCTGCTACTTGGGCTGGGGCACTGCTCCTGAGCAGCATCTGCTGATGCTGCTGGAGATGGGTCTCAGCTGCTGATCTGTGCTGCTGCTGCCTGAGGGTGGAGGTCCACTCCCAAGCCTTTGCTGCTGGGGGTGTGTCTTGGCTTTTATGCCTCAGCTTCTGTTGGGGTGGGTCTCTACTCCTGCCCAGTCCCTGCTGCTGTGGGGCATGGTGCTCGGCTCCTGGCCAGTTGCAGCTACGGCAGCAGGTACCTCAATAGCGGTGCTACTGTGTGCTGGTCCATGTTGACACAGTGGGGTCCACTAGTTCGATGGTGTAAGGCACTCTGTTGGACTCAGGTCACTGGACCCTAGCTGCTCCCCACTTTCTCCTCCCAGAGAAGACCAGAAATCTTCCAAAATTGCACAGTCTCCTGGCTGTGCAGGAAGAAGCTCACTAACGAGCTGCTTACCATGGTAACCGGCTGCTTTCTGTTTATAGCACAGGAATTTTCTGCTCCATGTTTCTGCACTGCTCAATGTTTGTCATCAACACTCACGTTCACTCACATTCTCTCTCACACTTGCTCACAATCTCACATACTCACCCTTGCTAAGGCCCTGCTTGCTGCCATCTCCCTGAATCTCCAAAATCAATCTTACCCGTGTGTTCTTTATATCTGCTATGTCATTCTTTATTTCCTATTAGTTGTTTTTTAATATTTCTATATATTTTCTCATGCTGTTAAGCTTCCTCATGATAATTACTCTTAACTATCTCTCTTATATTTTGCTCAATTTCCTTTCATTTATTCCATCTCTTGTCTAATTATCTTTTTCTTTCATTTGGGCTTTGTTTCTTTGTTTCACCATTTTGGCTGTCTCAGTGGGTTTTAGTGCCTGCCAAATTTTACCTGAAGGTGTTGGCGTTCCATTGGTTGAGGATCCTTCAACTGGGTTTGGATGAGTGTGGGAGGACTCATGTTAAACATTACCATCAAGTCTTACTTTCCTGGGTATATTTGCAATTCCAGAAAAGTTCAGTTATCCTCTTGCTTTTTGTCTGAAGGCTATTAGTTTCAGTTACTTGATGAGCCTTTGGTTGTAACCCTCAAATAAATGAAAAAATCCCACAGCTGTTCAGCATAAGTGGATTTCCAATGGGTGGGGCAGATGCTTGCTAGCTGTTAATGAGCCTCAATTTGCATTTCTCTGGTATTGCCAACTGGTGTTAAATTTCTGAGGGAGGGACTGTTGCTTCCTGCAAGGGCTCTGGGAAGGGGCTCTTTCAGTAACATGGCTATGGTCTTATAAGTGCGTGATTTAGCACAACACTCCCAGTGCCCTCCCTGCTCTTTAAAGCTTGAGTCTCTCCACATGGTTCCAATCCAGTCTGTCCTCCCCCTGCTGAAGCCCAAGGTGAGTGGCTATAGCTAATTTGGTGCTCTGTCCCAGCCCTCTGCAGCTGTGGAGCTGGCTTGGGAATTTAACCCAGATGGAGCTGCTCACAGCTAATACAACTGCTCTCTGTGGGCTCCCAGCCTGCCCTCTCATGCCTCCTCAGTTTCTACCAGGCTTGATTTACTGTCCTCTTTCTTTCCATGGTTAAACGTGTCCTCTCCAATTGTTTTTCTATTGGTTTTACTAGACAATTTTACTTTATTTAAGTTGTAGTTCCAGTTTTGTCCTGGGAGATGGTTTGTGTAGGTTCCATTCACTCTGCCACCATTTTGGAATCCTTCTTTTCCTTTCTTATTAATTAATTTATTTTTGTTACAGATGTTTCCCCTTTTTCGCTTTTGACACCCTCTTCCCTATCCACCCCCCCACACACACATGGCATTGTTGTTTATGTCCCTTTGTTATGTAGATATGCATAAAGTTGTTTGGTTTATTTCTTCCCTTCCGTCCATGCCCCACCTATGATGATTTTTAGTCTGGACCCTATTTATATGTCTCTGGGTCTGTGTTCATCAGCTTATTTTGTTCATTATATTCCACAAATAAGTAAGATCATGTGGTACTTGTCTTTCTTTGACTAGCATATTTCACTTAGCATAACAGTCTCCGGGTCTTTCCACATCGTCTCAAAGGGTATAAGATCTTTCTTCCTTACAGCTGCATAGTACTCCATTGTGTATATGTACCAGAGCTCTTTTATCCTCTCATCTACTGATGGACACTTGGACTGTTTCCAGATCTTAGCTGTTGTAAATAGTGCTGCTATAAATATAAAGGTGCATAAATTATTTCTGATTTCAGTTCTGAGAAGTGGGATCACTGGGTCAAATGGAAGTTCCATTTTTAAATTTTTGAGGAAACACCATATTTTTTACCATAGTGGCCGCACCAGTCTGCTTTCCCACCAGCAGTGTGCTAGAGTTCCCTTTTCTCCACACCCTTGCCAACACTTGTTGCTTGATGATTTGTTGATGGCAGCCTTTCTGACAGATGTGAGGTGATACCTCATAGTTGTTTTAATTTGCATCTCTCTGATGATTAGTGTTGATGAGCATTTCTTCATATGTCCTTGGCCATTTGTATGTCCTGTTTGGAGATGTATTTAATTTAGTTCATCTGCCCATTTTTTATTTGAATTGTTTAGTTTTTTTTCTTTATTTGTATGAGTACTTCATATATTTTGGACATTAACCCCTTACATAATAGATCATTGGCAAATATGTTCTCCCAGAAGTGGGTTCCCTTTTCATTTTGATGCTGGCTTTTTTTTTTGCTGTGCAGATGCTTTTTACTTTGATATAGTCCCATTTATTGATTTTTGTTTCCTTTGTTTCTCTAGCCCTGGGCAATGTGTTGTTGAAAGTTCTACTACATGTGATGTCTGACATTTTTCTGCCAAGATTTGATTCAAGAAATTTTATGGTTTCACTGGTTACATTTAAGTATTTTATCAATTTAGAGTATGCTTATGTATAAAATAAGTTGTTGGTCTAGTTTCATATTTTTGCATGAACCTGTGCAGGTTATCAAGCACCATTTATTGAAGAGACTATCTTTACTCCACTGTATGCTCATGCATTTTTTGACAAATGTTAATGGACCATAATGTTTTGGGTGAATATATGGGTTCTCTGCTCAGATCCATAGGTCTATATGCCTGTTCTTGTGCCAGTACCAGACTGTTTTTATTACAGTGGCTTTGTAGCATAACCTGAAATCTGTAAATTTGATCCTTCCAAATGTGTTCTACTTCTTCAAGATTGCTGTAGTTAATTTGAGGTCTTTTTAGCTCCATATAAACTTTTGGAGTATTTGTTCTACATCTGTGAAGTACACTGTTGGTATTTTAATAGGGATTGCATTGAATTTATAGATTGCTTTGGGTAGTACGGATACTTCAGTGATGTTAATTCAACCAATCCATAAACACAATATATGCCTCCACTTTTTTATATCTTCCTCTATTTCTTTTCTCAATGTCCTGTGCTTTCCTGAGAACAGGTTTTTACCTCCTTGATAAAGTTTATTCCTAGGTATCTTAATATTTTTTGTTGCAATGGTAAATGAGGTTTGTTTTTTTTTAGTTTTTCTCTCTGTGGGTCACTATTGGTATATAAGAATGTCAACTATTTCTGGGTGTTAATTTTGTATCCAGCTACTTTGCTGAATTTATTTATTAATTAGTTTTTTAGTGGCGTCTTTAGGATTTTATGTATACAGTATCATCTCATCTGTGAACAATGAGTTTCACTACCACCTTTCTAATCTGGATGACTTTTATTTTTTCTTCTTGTCTAATCACTGTGTCTAAGACTTCCAGTGCTATGTTGAATAAGAGTGGCTAAAGCAGACATCCCTGTCTTGTTCCTGTTCTTAAGGGAAATACTTTTAGTTTTTGCCCATTGAGTATAAAGTTGGCTTCAGTTTTGTCATAATGGCCTTTATTATGTTGAGGTATGATCCTTCTATTTCCACTTTGCTGAGAGTTTTATAAAAAATGCATATTGATTTTCTCAAATGCTTTTTTGGCATCTATTGATATGACCCTATGACTTTTATCTTTCATTTTGTTTATGTGGTATATAATGTTTATTGCTTTGTGAATATTGTACCATCCTTGCATCCCTTGGATAAATCCCACTTGGTTGTGCTATATAATTTTTAATATATTGCTGGGTCCAAGTTGCTAATATTTTGTTTTGGGGGATTTTGGTGTGTATGTTCATCAGGGATGTTGGCCTGTGATTTTTTTCTTTGTAGTGTTTCTATCTAGTTTTGGAATTAAGATTATGCTTGCCTCATAAAAGGAGCTTGGAAGTCTTCCTTTCTCTTGAATTTTTTGGAACAGTTTGAGGAGAGTAGGTGTTAGTTTTTCTTTGAATGTTTGGTAAAACTTCCCTGTGAAGCCATCCAGAACAGGGCTTTTATTTGTTGGGAGTTCATTGATTACTGCTTCTATTTCCTTAGTTGTTATTGGTATATTCAGATTTTCTGATTCTTCTTGTTTGTATTTTGGAAGACTGAATGACTCTAGCAATTTGTCATTTTTGGCTAGGTTGTTGAATGTGTTGGCATATAATTATTCATAGTATTATATTATAATCTTTTGTATTTCTGTAGTGTCTATTGTTAGTTCACCTCTTTCATTTCTGATTTTATTTGTTTGGGTCTTCTCTCTTTGTTTCTTGGTGAGGCTGGCTAAAGCTTGATTGATCTTGTTAACCTATTCAAAGAACCAGCTGTTCGTTTAATTGATTTTTTGTATTGGTTTTTTGGTCTCTGTGTCATTTATTTCTACTCTGATCTTTATTATTTATTTCCTTCTACTTACTCTGGGATTTTCTTCTGGTTCTGTTTCTAACTCCTCTTCAATTTATTTTCTTTATTGATTTTAGAGAGAGAGGTAGGGAGAGGGAGAGAGAGAGAGAAACATTGATGAGAGAGAACATCAATTGGCTGCCTCCTGCATGCCCCCCACTGGGGTTTGACCCACAACCCAGGCATGTGCCCTGACCAGGAATCGAACTGGCAAGCTCTTGATTCATGGGTCAATGCTCAACCACTGAGCCACACTGGGAGGCTGTTTCTAATTCTTTAAGTTGTAGGGTTAGATGGTTTATTATAAAATTTTCTTGTTTCTTGAGATAGGCCTGTAATGCTATGAACTTCCCTTTCAGGACTGCTTTTGCTGTGTTCCATAGATTTTTGTTGTTGTTGTGTGTTCATTTTCATTAGTTTCCAGAATTTTTTTTTTTTATTTCTTCCGTGGTCTCATTGTTAATTCATTCTATGTTTAATAACATGCTATTCTGCCTCCATGTGTTTGAAAGTTTTTGAGTATTTTTATTATAATTGATTTCTGGTTTCATCCTATTGTGATTCAAAAATATGCTTGATATGATTTCAATCATTTTGAACTTGTAGAGAGTTAGTTTGTGTCCTAACATGTGATCTATCTTTGAGAATGTCCCCTGTGCACTTGAGAGGAATGCATATTCTGCAGCTTTGGTGTGAAATGTTCTGTAAATATCAATTAAGTCCATCTGATCTAGTGTAATGTTTATGGTCTCTGTTTCCTTGTTCATTTTTTGTCTAAAAAATCTATTCAGTTGTGTCAGAGGGGTGTTAAAATCCCCTGCTATGATTGTATTGCTGTAAATCTCTCCCTTAAAGTCCTCCAGCAGTTTTTAAATATGTTTTAATGCTCCTATATTGAGTATATATATGTTTACCAGGATTATGTCCTCTTGTTGGATTAATCCCTTTAATATTATGTTATGACCTTCTTTATCTCTTATTATGTCCTTAATTTTGAAGTCTATTTTACTGGCTATGGGTATTACTAACCCTGCTTTTTTTTTTGTCTTCATTTTCATGGAAGATTTTTTTTTCCTTCTCTTCACTTTCATCCTGTGTGAGTGTTTTCTTCTGAGATTGGTGTCTTGTAGATCACAGATATATGGGTCATGTTTTTAATCTATTCAGCTACCCTATGTCTTTTGATTGGAGCATTTAAGCTATTTATATTTAAAGTTATTATAGGTACTTATTTGTTGCTATTTTTGTTCTTATGCCTGTGTTCTCTTCTCCTCTCTATATATATTTTCTTCTTCTTACAACAATCCCTTTAGCATTTCTTGCAGTGTTGGTTTGGTGGTGGTAGTAGATTCCTTTAGCCTTTTTTTGTCTGCTAAGCTTCTTTTACCTCTTCAATTTTGAATAATGGCCCTGCTGGATAGAGTATTCTTGGATTCAGGCCCTTGCTTTTCATTACTTTGTATACTTCATGACACTCCCTTCTGGCCTGTAGTGTTTCTATTGAGAAATCTGCTGAGAGCCTAATGGGAGCTGCCTTGTAGGTAACTTTCTGTCACTCCTTTGCTGCTTTTATTTTATTTTTTTTTAATCCTCACCCGAGGACATTTATCCATATTTTGTTCAGATAAAGTGGGAGGGAGGGAGAGAGAGAGAAACATTGACATGAAAGGGACACATCAAGTGGTTGCCACCCACACGACCCAACCAGGGCCGGGACAAACTGCAACTGAAGTACGTGCCCTTAGTGGGAACCAAACCCGGGTCTCTCTGGACCACAGGCCAATGCTCTAATGGCTGAGCCAAACCGGCTAGGGCCCTTGCTGCTTTTAAAATTCTTTCTTTATCTTTAACATAGCCATTTTAATCATGATGTGTCTAGGTGTGGGTCTTTTTGGGTTTATCTTATTTGGAACTCTATATGTTTCCTGGACTTGTGTGACTTCGTTTACTCACCAGTTTAGTGAAGTTTTCTATCATTTTTTCTTCACACAGGCTTTCTATTTCTTTCTTTGAATCTTCTTCTTCTGATACCCCTATGATGCAAATGTTGTTACATTTAATATTGTCCCAAAACTTTCCTCCTGCTCCCCCCCCCCTCCCATTTGCTGCTCTGATTGGGTATTTTTTTCTACCTTGTCTTCTGCCTTTTTGACTTGGTCTTCAGCTCCCACTAATCTACCATTGAATCCTTCCAAGGTATTTTTTTATTTCAGCTATGTCATTCTTCATTTCCACTTGCCTTTTATTTATAACTTCTACCTTTTTGTTCATGCCTATGTAGTTTTCACTGAGTTCTTTATAATTTTTTTTTATCCTCACGCAAGAATATTTTTGCATTTATCTTTAGATACAGCAGGAGGGAGAAAGGGAGAAAGAGCGAGAGAAAAAAATTGATGTGAGAGAGACACATCGAGTGGTTGCCACCCACATGACCCCAACTGGGGCTGGAGACAAACTGCAACAGAGGTATATGCCCTTAGCAGGAACCAAACCCAGGACTCTCTGGTCCATGGTCCAATGCTCCAACCACTGAGCCAAACCATCCAGGGCTATAATTCTTAATTGAGTTGCTAGTAATTCTCATTAAGTTGTTTGTGCATCCTTATAACCATTACTTGGAATTCTTTATCTTATAAATTGTTTGCCTTCATTTTATTTAACTCTTTTTCTGAAAAAGTCTTCTTTTCTTTCATTTGGGTATTGTTTCTTTGTCTCACCTTTTTATCAGTCAAGTTGTCCAGGGCCAGGTTGGGCAGGCCAGGTCCACGAGCAGGTTGTCACATTGAGAAGTATTGGGTAACTGTGGGTAATGTGCACCAGATCTGGGATCTGGTCTAGTTATCTGGGGGCACTAGTGGCTGTCACCGGTAGCTTTGGGGTTGGCAGGTCTTTGCTACAGCATGGCTGATAGGATGGTAGCTCTCTGCTATATATCCTCCAAAATGTCAAACTCTCTGATCCAAAGTGGGGAGAAGCATCAAGCCAGGAGTGTGCTTCTGCTACTGGTAGCTCCCTCTGCCTGGAGGACCCAAGTGGCTCATCCTGAGTTCCCCCACCAACAGATATCTGCCCACTCACACTCACACCCATGTACACTTTTTCTAACCCATACTCACCCATTCACACTCTCATCATCACTCTAGTCTTGCCCACTGCCATGTTGGAAACTCCTTCCTCGTGCTATTTTTAAAATTATGATATCATGGAGATTCCAAAAAGGCAGCAGAGTGAACGGAAGCTACACAAACCATCTTCCAGAACCAAACTGAAATTACAACTATAACACAGACAAATTGACTGGAAAAAGCAACAGAAAAGCAGCATGCAAGGACAATATAACCAGGGACACTGACTCGATCCTGGTAGGATTGCAAAGGTGCAAGATGGGGGCTGGTAGCCCACAGACAGCAGCGGCCTTAGCTAGGGGCAGCGCCCTCGGGTTAAACCCCAAGCAGCTCCACAGCACAGAGACGGGACAGTGGCTAAAAAGCCACAGCCACTCACAGTGGGCTCAAGCAGAGGGAGGGCAGACTAGACTGGAACTTTGTGGGGACACTCGGGATTTGGAGGGCACTCAGAGCTTTTGCTGAGTTGCTGCCACACAGGGTGGTGGCCATCTTGCTCCTTCCCAGGGCTCTGGGGAAAGTCAGCATCCCATCCATCAGAGATCCCACCCCATCCTGTGGGCCATTGAAATGCTAATTGAAGCTCATTAACAACCAATATCTTCCCTACCCTCGAGAAATCCCCTTATGCTGAGCACCTGAGGGAGTTTTTCTATCAACTGACACCCAAAAACTCTTCAAGTAATCTTGACTGCTAGCCTCCAGGCAAAAAGTTAGAGAATAACAGTGCCTTTCCTGGACTAGCAACTATAACCAGGAAAGTAAGACTTGACAGTGGTGTTTAATGTGGGTCCTCCCTCGCTTATCTAAACCCAGGAGAGAAAGCCACAAAGAGCAGAATACCAACACCAACAGGGAAAACTTGACAGGCTCCAAAGCCCACTGTGATAGCCAAAATGGTGAAACACAGAAACAGAAGCCATATGAGAGAACAAGACACCTCGACCGTGGATGAGGTCAATGTGGAGCTGTTAGGAAAGTAAACAGAGCTAGAATTCAGAGCCATGATCTTGAGGAAGCTCAACAGCATGTGTAAGGACATAGAGATGCTGAAAATAAACAAACTGGAAATTAAAAACCACCAAGAAGAAATAAAAAATGACATATCAGAAATAAAGAACACATTGGAAGGTCTAAAAAGCAGAGTAGAGGAAGCTGAGGACCAGATCAGTGAATTAGAAGACAGGGTAGAAGAAATCAACCAATCAGAAAACCAAGAGGAAAAAACAATTAAAAAACAGGAAAACGGCTTAAGAGAACTGTGGGACAACTGGAAACGTAATAATATTTGCATCATAGGAGTCCCTGAAGAAAAAAATGAGCAAGGGTTAGAGAATTTATAAAAAAAAATTAGTGACAGAAAACTTACCTAATTTCGTGAAGGAAGAAGGCATTCAAGTTTAAGAAGCACAGAGAGCCCCAAGTAAGAAGAACCCAAACAGGCCCACACCAAGACACATAGTACTCAAAATGCCAAAAATTAAAGACAAAAAGAGACTCCTAAGAGCAGCAAGAAATAAGCAACAGGTTACCTACAAAGGAAACTCCATAAGGCTCTCAGCTGACTTCTCACAAGAAACAATACAGGCCAGAAGAGAGTAGCATCAAATAATCAAGGTCATAAAAAACAAGGATCTGAATCCTACACTACTCTATTCAGCAGACTATCATTCAAAATAGAAGCTTCCCAGACAAAAAAAAAAGGGCTAAGGGAATACATTAGCACCAATCCAGCACTGCAAGAAATGTTAAAGGACTGCTATAATTAGTACAAGAAATAAGAAGAAAAAGATGACCACAATAAACAAGTACATATCATTAATCACCTTAAATATAAATGGTCTAAATGCTCAAATAAAAAGACACAGAGTAGCTGATTGGATGAGAAAGCATGACTCATCTATATGTTCCTTGCAAGAGACCCACCTCACAACAAAAGACTCACATAGGCTGAAAGTGAAGAGATGGAAAAAATTTTTCAAGCAAATAGAAAGCAAAAAAAAAAAAAGCTGGGGTAGCAATACTCATATCTGATAAAATAGATTTCAAAATGAAGGCCATAACTAGAGAAAAAGAAGGCCACTGCATAATATTAAAAGGATCTATCCAACAGGAAGATATAACCTTGATAAACATATATGCACCCAATACAGGAGCACCAAAATATATTAAAAATCTTCTGGAGGACTTCCAAGGAGAAATCGACAACAATACAATCATAGCAGGGGACTTCAACACCCCCTTGACACCACTGGATAGATAATCTAGACAAAAAATTAGCAAGGAAACAGACTCTAAATGAATCACTAGACCAAAGTGATTTAATAGATATCTACAGAGACTTACACTCCAAAACTACAGAACTCACATTCTTCTCAAGTGCACATGGGACATTCTCAAAGATAGACCACATGATAGGACACATACTAAGTCTCTGCAAGTTCAAGAAGATTGAAATCATATCAAGTATCTTCTCAGATCACAATGGCATGAAACTAGAAATTAATTGCAACAAGAACATGCAAAGACATTTCAATACATGGAGGCTAAATAGCATGTCATTGAACAATAAGTGGGTGACTGAGGAGATCAAAGAAGGAATTAAAAACTTCCTGGAAACAAGTGAAAATGAACACACAACAACAGAAAATCTATGAGGTGCAGCAAAAGCAGTTCTGTGAGGGAAGTTAATAGCACTACAGGCCTACCTCAAAAAAACAAGAAAAATTTCTAATTGACTGTCTAACCTCACAACTTAAAGAATTAGAAAGCAAACAAAAAAAAAAACCCCAGAGCAAGTAGAAGGAAGGAAATAGTAAAGATCAGAACAGAAATAGATGACATAGAGACCACAAAAGCAATTCAAAGGACCAATGAAACAAAGAGCTGTTGTTTTTAAAAGATAAACAAGATTGATGGACCCTTAGATAGACTCACCAAGAAACAAAGGGAGAGAACCCAAATACACAAAATCAGAAATGAAAGAGGAGAAGTAAGAACCGACCCCACAGAAATACAAAAGATCATTAACAGCTACTATAAACAATTATATGTCAACAAATTTGACAATCTAAGCGAAATAGACAAATTTCTAGAAACACACAGTCTCCCACAACTGGACTGGGAAGAGATAGAAAACATGAACAGATCAATAACAACTAAGGAAATTAAAGAGGTAATCAAGACTCTCCCAGCAAACAAAAGCCCAGGCCCAGATGGCTTCACGGGGGAGTTTTACTGAACATTCCAAGAAAAACTAACACCCATTCTCCACAAATTATTTCAAAAATTTCAAGAAGAAGGAAGACTTCCAAACTTGTTTTATGTGGTCAGCATAATTTTAATTCCAAAACCAGAAATAGACACTACAAAGAATGAAAACTACAGGCCAATATCACCGATGAACATAGACGCCAAATCCTGAACAAAATACTAGCAAATCGGATCCAGCAATATATCAAAAAAAATTATTTACCATTACCAAGTGGGATTCATCCCAGAAATGCAAGGCTGGCACAATATACGCAAATCAATAAATGTAATACACCACATAAACCAAATGAAGAATGAAAACAACATGATCATATCAATAGACACTGAAAAAGCATTTGACAAAATCAGCATCCATTTCTGATAAAAACGCTCAGCAATGTGGGAATAGAAGGATCATATCTCGACTTAATAAAGGCCATATATGAAAGACCTACAGCAAACATCATACTCAATAGGCAGAAACTAAAAACATTTCCATTAAGAACAGGAAAAAGACAGGGATGTCCACTTTCGCTACTCTTATTTAACATTGTACTGGAAGTCTTAGCCACAGCAATCAGACATGAAGAAAAAATAAAAGGGATCCAAATTGGAAAGGAGGATGTGAAACTGTCATTATTTGCAGATGACATGATATTATACATAGAAAACCCTAAAGACTCCATCAAAAATCTACTAAACTTAATAAATGCATTTGGCAAAGTAGCAGGATGCAAAATTTACATCAAGAAATCAATGGACTTCTTATACACCAATGATGAACTCACAGAAAGAGAAACTGAAAAAACAATCCCATTTACCATCACAGCAAAGAAAATTAAGATACCTAGGAATAAACTTAACCAAAGAAGTAAAGGACTTATTTGCAGAAAACTATAGACATTGAAAAAAGAAATAGAGGAAGATATAAAAAAGTGGAAGCACATACCTTGTTCCTGGATTGGAAGAATTAACATCATTAAAATGTCCATATTATCCAAAGCAATCTATAGATTCAATGCAATCCCCATCAAAATACCAACGACATACTTCACAGAACTAGAACAAGTACTTCAAAAGTTCATATTGAACCAAAAAAGTCCCCGATTAGCCACAGTAATTTTGAAAAAGAAGGACAAAGTAGGTGGGATCACAATACCAGATATTAGGTTATACTACAAAGCGACTGTAATCAAAACAGTCTGGTACTGGCACAAGAACAGGCATATAGACCAGTGGAACAGAACTGAAAACCCAGAAATGGACCTAAGGCAATATGCTCAATTAATATTTGACAAAGGTGGCAAGAGCATACAGTGGAGTAAAGACAGCCTCTTTAATAAATGGTGTTGGGAAAATTGGACAGCTACATGCAAAACGTGAAACTAAACCATCAACTTACATCATACACAAAAATAATCTCAAAATGGATAAAGGACTTAAATGTGACCCATGAATCCATAAAAATTCTAGAAGAAAATGTAGGTATCAAAGTTTTGGACATCATACACAGCAGAATTTTCACTGATACATCACCTAAGGCAACAGAAACTAAGGAGAAAATGAACACATGGGACTACATCAAACTAAAAAGCTTCTGCACAGCAAAAGAAACAATCATCAAAATGGAAAGGCAACCCACTGTATGGGAGAACATCATTGTCAATGATACGTCAGATAAGGGGTTAATTTCCAAAATATATAGAGTACTCATACAACTCCACAAAAGGAAGACAAAGAACCCAATTAATATATGGGCAGAGGAGCTGAATAGACACCTCTCCAAACAGGACATACAAATGGTCAAGAGACATATGAAGAAATGCTGAATATCGCTAATCATCAGAGAGATGCAAATTAAAACAACAATGAGGTATCACCTCACACCTGTCAGAATGGCTGCTATCAACAAATCATCAAACAACAAGTGTTGGCAAGGGTGTGGAGAAAAGGGGACTCTAGTACACTGCTGGTGGGAGTGCAGACTGGTGCAGCCAGTATAAAAAGCAATATGGTGTTACCTCAAAAAATTAAAAATTGAACTTCCATTTGACCCAGTAATCCCGTTTCTAGGAATATACCCTAAGAAGCCTGAAACACCAATCAAGAAGAATATATACCCCCATGTTCATAGCAGCACTATTTACAATAGCTAACATCTGGAAACAGCCCAAGTGTTGACCAATAAACGAATGGATGAAAAAGCAGTGGTATATATACACCATGGAGTACTATGCAACTGTAAGAAAGAAAGATCTCTTATCTTTGAGACAACATGGAGGGACCTGGAAAGTATTATCCTAAGTGAAATAAGCCAAGTAGAAAAAGACAAATACCACATGATCTCACTTATATACGGAATATAATGAACATAACAGTCTGAGGAATACGGTTGACCCAGAAACATGGAAGTAGGTCACATACTGATATCCCTCAAAAGAGGGGGTGGAGGGGTGGGAAGAGATAAACCACAGAACTTATATGCATGTATGCATAAACAATGGACATGGACAACAAAGCCGGGGACAGGGCGGGGGGGATGGGGAGGGAGGGTGCCAATGGGGTAAAAAAGGAGAAACATCTGTTACAAAAAAATAAATAAATAATTTATAAAAAAATAAATAAAAGAAAAAGTAAATTTACACCTTCCCCTAAATTCCAAAATAAATAAATAAATAAAATTATGATATCGTGTTATTTTCTTAATTTTTCTATGAGGTTGGAGGTTTTATTATAAAAATTAACCCAAATTACAATTAATTTTTATTAGGACACCTCATGAAAATTTTTAGGATGACTGGAGACACCCTGAAGTTTTATAAAGCAGAATACAGAAGACATGAGGAAGTACACGTGGGTTCTAGCCCCAAGCTGTATGACTTCAAAAACTTTTTTTTTCTTTTCCTCACCCAGAAATTTTTTGCATTTATTTTGAGATAGAGAGGAGGGAGAAAGGGAAGAAAAGAGAGAAACATTGATGTGAGAGAGACACATCAATTGGTTGCCACCCACACGACCCCAACTGGGGCCAGTGTTGAACTACAACTGAGGTATGTGCCCTTAGTGGGAACCAAACCAGGGCCTCTCTGGTCCACGGGCCCCTGCTCCAACCGCTTAGCTAAACCGGCTAGGGTCCAAAACTTTCTTAATCCCTCTGTGCCTCCTTTTCCTAAACTGTAAAATTAATGTGTTGAATATGATGGTCCCTTCACATTTTAACAGTCTATGATCCCAGAGCAGTGAAAAACAAGGCAGGAAATTTAATTTTATAAATATTGATTGAAATCCAACCCATTTTACCATATCCAGTGCTAGATATGGGGAGGGAGAGAACATGTCTTTTGTGCTATAGTAGTAGGAGTGATAAGGCACCCAAATAATTCTGGAAGGCAGAATATAATAAGCTTCTAAAATATGAGTCAACTTTCCTGCTTTCTCAGATTGCCAGGCTCATGACCATCACCAAACATTTTATTTTTTCTGAATGAGAATCTTGCAGTCCTCAATGTCAGTGAGCTTTACTTAGAATTGGAGACACGTATTGAAATAATATGCCACAAGGTCAGGGAACAGCCTGGAAGTTTATTATTTACCTCTAACTTTAGAGTGTAGAACAACAAATGTTCCCATTAATAGGAGTCCCTGGTTGATCAAACTATACCACATATGTCTATATAAATATCACATCAGCCCTTATAGTATCCCTAAAATGCTCTGAGAAAATGCCTATGAATTAATAGTTTCTGGTGGTTGGATTCTGGTTAACTGAGATTTGTTCATCACAAGCTTATCACAAGTTCCTCATTATAACCATATCCACTGTTATACTCCTACTCAGATGTTCTTTGTGGATAGCAATATATAGTAGATTGCAGTAATGATTTATTGAATCAAAAGACCTCCGTTTCACCTGGCTGGTGTTGCTCAGTGGATTGAGTGTCATCCCATGGACTGAGAGGTCTCAGTTCTATTCCTGGTCAGGGTACATCCCTGAGTTGCAGGTTTGATTCCCAGTAGGGGCTGTGCAGGAGGCAGCTGATTAATGTTCCCCTATCACATCGATGTTTCTATTTTTCTCTCTCTCTCCCTTAAAAAAATCAATAAAAAACACATTTAAAAAGACCTCTCCCATTCATTAGCATTAAGATTTTAAGATTAATGCTGCTACTTGATTCAAAATTATAAAAATATGAACAAATTCAATGAAAAAAATTAAAATAATACAAATATCCTCTTTTGTTTGAGTTAATTCAATCACTTAAATCAGGTAAAACTTCAGATTCATTCTTTTAAAAAAAATAGAAAGAAAGGTGACACTAACCATATATAGCTGGTTTCTCTCTCTACAGTCGATAAATAAGTTTTTAGTTGACATGGCAGAACAACCTGATACCGGTTCCTTTGTATGGCTTACACTGTGAACACCCCAGTTAATCATTTGAAGACACCAAGAAGTTGACAAAGTCCTATGGACTAGAATTACTGGCTTATAAATATTAATGAATTTTTTAGAATCATCACCCTTTTTTATTAGGAAACTTCCCCAGTTAAAGAGCAATACAAATGTAGCAATTATAAATTCATCACACAGCTGCATGATTACAGGAGTCTTGCCCTAGATTCTAACAGATGCTGTAGCAAACAGTTTCATAAGGGCTGAGAGAACAACAGTATATAACTGCAACACAAAAGCTAGTTAGTGTTCAATCTCACATCGTCACAGGACCTTTATGTTTACAATAATTTAGAATTCTAGACTTCCCTACAGAGAGGCACCAAGGAAATGCAAAATAAGTACAGTAACAAAAATTAAGATGTGCAGACTCAAGTTCTTAATTAGACTAACACTGAAGGGCAAAGACAATTGATTGATCCATGCCAAGGTCTAAGACTTTGATGAGACAGTGTGGGAAAGAGCCCTCAATCAGTCTGATTCCATTGTTACCAACCACCCATCTGGCCCTTCCAAACAAATTATTTCCATCTTTGTGGGGGGAAGTTTTCTTCAGATTAGATTAAATAAGGTCCAACTGTCTCTGCCCAAAGGTTATAACAAATGAACAAGTAACAGGTACCATTCAATGGGCCAGGGCCAGGACTTGTGGAGATTGGGAGCAATTAGTGTCACATCACTAGAGGTAGAGCTAAAATAGAAGAGGTTAGTAGCCACATACCACTATTCACTCTCCAACCTTTAAAAAATTTATATATATATAAATTTATATATTTATTTTATATATATATATATATATATATATATATATATATATATATAAACTGCAACACAAAAGCTAGTTAGTGTTCAATCTCACATCATCACAGGACCTTTATGTTTACAATAATTTAGAACTCTCTCTTTCTCTCTCTCTCTCTCTCTCTCTCTGTGTGTGTGTATATATATATATATATATATATATATATATACCAAACAGGTTTCCAAATATGCATGCACCACCAACATCCTGCTCTGAAAAAGAACAGCAAATTGATAAATATTTTCTGAAGTAATCTAACAGTAGTCCAAAGATCAGAAAGTTGGCTGAGTTCTAGCTCAAGATCACAGGGCAACCTTGCACTGCCACTTTCACTTTTATCATCTTAGCAACTTCAAACATAAAATAGAAAAACTCTTCCCTGCCTTACTAGAATTATGTTAGAATGAAACAGATCATTTGTCTAAGGTATTCTACGATCCTCAGAGATGGCAAGTCTACAAATATCAAGCATTATCATTAGAGTCACTGCATCTCATTTCTTAAAAGGAAGAAAATGAATAAAGAAAAGAACATGTGGTCACTGAGCCTGAGAACTCAAAAAGCATTTAAATTCTATATTCTAAGGCAGGCCTCAAGACAGGGAGACTAATGTAGTGAAGTCAAAGAAAAGTGCAGTGGTTAGGACATGTTCCCCAAATATGTGGGGTCTTCAATAGTTGTCTTTGACAGTATGATGTTACTTTACTACAATCATCTTAAAGGTTTGGATTTGTGAGTGCCAGCAAGAGAGTGGCAAGTCCTTTGATTTTTTGGTTTTATGAGCCAAACAAATCCAGTTTACCATAGTGGGTTTACTGTCATGAACAAGGATATTGTATTCAAACTTTCAAGGTTTAAATTGTTTTCATGCCTTTATTTGTTCCAACAGAAGAAATTTTAGCTATCAGTATAATTGGGTCATTATTGAGGACAGGAACAGTAAGGATGAAGTCCCTTTCATAGTTAAGCATTGGCAGAAAATGTGCCCGAAAATCCTAAGAATGGAGACACAGAAAAGGGATAACTGGGTGAACCAATTCGCAAATCAGAACCTTGAAATGATGCTATTTCACTCACACACACACACACACACACACACACACTTGCCGAGGTAAATAACAGGGAAGAACCAAAATAGAATGGAACCTCAGGAACACTATCTCTTAGATAAAGAGATGAAGATTCAGGGAAATTAAAGCAATGGACTAGAAGGAAGTAAAAAATGAGCATTACAGAAACTTCTTAATGGCCATTCTTTTTTTAAATCTTTATTGTTGAAAGTATTACAGATATTCTCCCATTTTTCTCCCATTGACCCCCTTCTCCCCACTCTCAACCCTTTCCTGCCTTCCCCACACTACCGTCTGTGTTTATTGGTTATACATATATGCATATAAGTTCTTTGGTTTATCTCTTCTCGTCACCCCCCATCCCTCTTCCCTCTGAGGATTGTCAGTCTGTTCCCTACTTCCATGTCACTGAATCTATATTTATTGTCAGCTTATTTTGTTCATTATATTCTATAAATAAGTGAGATCATGTGATACTTTTTCTGACTGTCTTATTTCCCTTAGGATAATACGTTCTAGGTCCCTCCATGTCGTCTCAAAGGGTAAGAGATATTTCTTTCTTAAAGCTGTACAGTACTCCATTGTGTAAATGTACCACAGCTTTTTTACCAACTCATCTATTGATGGACACTTAGGCATTTTCCAGATTTTAGCTATTGTAAATAGTGCTGCTATGAACACAGGGGTGCATCAATTTCTTTTTCATTGGGGTTTCAGAATTCTTAGGATATATTCCTAAAAGTGGGATCACTGGATCAAATGACAGGTCCATTTAAAATTTTTTGAGGAAACACAATATTGTTTTCGATAGTGGATTACCCAATCTGCATTCCTACCAGCAATGTACTAGAGTCCCCTTTTCTCCACACCCTCACCAACACTTGTTGTTTTATGATGTGTTGATGGCAGCCATTGTGGAGGTGTGAGGTGATACCTCACTGTTGTTTTAATTTGCATCTCTCTGATTATGAGTGATGTTGAGCATTTTTTGATGTCTTTTTGTGACTTGTATGTCCTGTTTGGCGAAATGTTTATTCAGGTCCTATGCCCATTTTATTTTTTTTTGTTATTTTATTTATTTTTGTTACAGACTCTTCTCCTTTCTTCCACATTGACACCCTTCTTCCAATCCCAACCCCCCCCCCCCACTCAGGATAATTGCTGTGTCCATTGGTTAGGCATACATGCATATAAGTTCTTTGGTTTATCTCTTTCTTCCCCTGCATTTCTCTATTCTGAGGTTTGTCAGTCAGTACTCTACTACTATATCTTTGGGTCTATTTTGTTCATCAGCTTATTTTGTTCATGGTATTCTACCAATAAGTGAAATCATATATTTGACTTTCTCTGATTGGCTAATTTTGCTTAGGATAATACTCTCCAGGTCCCTCCATGTCATTTCAAAGAATAAAAGATCTTTCCTTCTTGCAGATGCATAGTATTCCATTGTGTATCTGTACCATGAATTTAAATAACTTTTTTCTTTATTAATTTTAGAGAGAGAGGAAGGGAGAGGGAGAGAGAGAGAGAGAGAAACATTAATGAGGGAAAACATTGATGGGCCTGCTACTGCATGCCCTCCCCTGGGGATTTGGCCCACAACCTAGGCATGTGCCATGACCAGGAATCGAACCAGTGACCTCTTGGTTCATGGGTTAATGAGCCACACAGGACAGGCTGTACCACTTTTTCATTCACTCATCTGTTGATAGACATTTGAACTGTTTTCAGATCCTGGAAATTGTAAACAGTGCTGCTATGAAAATAGGGGTACATATATTCTTTCTGATTAGTATTTCAAGCTTCTTAAGATACATTTCTAGAAGTGGGATCACTGAGTTAAATGGCAGTTAAATTTTAAAAATTTTGAGGAAACACCATCAGTGTACTAGAGTCCACTTTTCTTCACACATTTGCCAGCATTTGTAGTTTGATGATTTGTTGATGGCAACCATTCTGTTAGGTGTGAGCTGATACTTCATAGTTGTTTTAATTTGCATCTCTCTAATGATTAGTGATATTGAGCAATTTTCCATATGTGCCTTAGCCATTTATATGTCCTGTTTGCAGAAGTGTTTATTTAGGTCCTCTGCCCATTTTCTAATTTGATTCTTTGTCTTCCTTTTGTTGAGTTGTATAAGTACTCTATATATTTTGGAAAATAACCTCTTATCTGATGTATCATTGGCAATGATGCTGTCCCATACAGTGGGTTGCCTTTCCATTTTGATAGTTGTTTCTTTTGCTGTGCAGAAGCTTTTGAGTTTGATGTAGTCTCATATGTTCATTTCTTCCTTTGTTTCGGTTGCCTTAGGTGATGTATCAGTGAAAATTCTGCTGTGTATGATGTCCGACATTTTGTTGCCTACATTTTCTTCTAGGACTTTTATGGATTCATGGGTCAACTTTAAGTCTTTTATCCATTTTGAGTTTATTTTTGTGGTAAATAATTTTTTTAATATATTGCTGGATCTGATTTCCTAGTATTTTGTTTAGGATTTTGGCATCTATGTTAATCACGTACATTGGTCTGTAGTTCTCTTTCTTTGTAGTGTCTTTATCTTGTTTTGGAATCAGAATTATGTTGGCCTCATAAAATGAGTTTGGAAGTCTTTCTTCTTGAATTTTTTGGAATAGGTTGAGGAGAATGGGTGTTAGTTCTTCTTTGCATGTTTGGTAAAAGTTCCCCATGAAGCCGTCAGGGCCTGGGCTTTTGTTTGCTGGGGGAGTCTTGATTACATCTTCAATTTCCTTAGTTGTTATTGGAGTGTTCAAGTTCTTTATCTCTTCCTGTTTCAGTTTTGGGACACTATGTGTTTCTAGTAATTAGCCCATTTTGCTTAGATTGTCTAATTTGTTGCTGTATAATTGTTCATAGTATTTGTTAACAATCTTTTATATTTCTCTGGTGTCATTTGTTACTTCTCTTTTATTTCTGATTTTGTGTATTTGGATTTTCTCTCTTTGTTTCTTGGTGAGTCTAGCTAAGGGTCCATCAACCTTGTTTATCTTTTCAAAGAACCAGCTCTTTGTTTTATTGATTCTTTGTATTGTTTTTTTCATGTCTATGTCGTTTATTTTTGCTCTGATCTTTACTATTTCCTTCCTTCTACTTGCTCTGGGTTTTTCTTTTTGTTTGCTTTCCAGTTCTTTAAGTTGTGAGATTAGGTATGCAATTAGATTTTTTTTTTTTTTTTATTCCTGAGGAAGGCCTATAGTGCTATGAACTTCCCTCTCAGAACTGATTTCACTGCATCCCACAGATTTTGTGTTGGTGTGTGTTCATTTTCATTGGTTTTCAGAAACGTTTGAATTTTTCCCTTGATCCCATTGGTAACCCATTCATTGTTTCATAACATGCTATTTAGCCTCCATGTGTTAAAATGTCTTTACATGTTCTTGTTGCGATTGATTTCTAGTTTCATGCCATTGTGATCTGAGAAGATGCTTGATATGATTTCAATCTTCTTGAACTTGTAGAGACTTAGTTTTTTGTCCTAACATGTGGTGTATCTTTGAGAATGTCCCATGTGCACTTGAGAAAAATGTGAATTCTTCAGTTTTGGGGTGTAACTCTCTGTGGATATCTATCAAATCCATGTGATCTAGTGCTTCATTATACTCTCTGTTTCCTTGTTGATTTTTTGTCTAGAGGATCTATACAGTGATGTCAGCAGAGTGTTGAAGTCCCCTGCTATGATTGTATTGCCGTCAATTTCTCCTTTCAAGTCCTCCAGAAGATTTCTAATATAATTTTGGTGCTCCTATTTTGGGTGCATATATGTTTACTCAGGTTATGTCTTCTTTTGGAGAGGTCTTTTTAATATTACCTAGTGGCATTCTTTGTCTCTAGTTATGGCCTTCATTTTAAAATCTATTTTATCAGATATGAGTATTGCTACCCCAGCTTTTTTTTCTTTCCCTTTGCTTGGAAGATTTTTTCCATTCTTTCACTTTCAACCTATATGAGTTTTTAGTTGTGAGGTGGGTCTCTTGTAAACAACATATACACAAGTCACACTTTCTTATCCAATCAGTTACTCTGTCTTTTGATCAGAGTGTTCAATCTATTTACATTTAAGGTGATTATTGATATGTACTTATTTATTGCCATTTTTGTTTAGTGTGGTTAAATTTTCTTTCTTCTACTAATTATAGCAGTCCTTTTAACATTTCTTGCAGTGTTGATTTGGTGCTAATATATTCCCTTAGCCTTTTTTGTTTGGGGAGCTCTTTATTTTACCTTCTATTTTGAATGATAGCCTTGCTGGATAGAGTAGTCTTAGATTCAGATCCTTGTTTTTCATGACCTTGATTACTTCATGTTATTCCCTTCTGGCCTGTAGTGTTTCTCTTGAGACGTCATCTGAGAGCCTTATTGGGGTTCCTTTGTAGGTAACCTGTTGCTTATCTCTTGCTGCCTTGAGGATTCTCTCTTTATCTTTAATTTTTGGCATTTTAATTATTATGTGTTTTGTTGTGGGCCTTTTGGGTTCTTCTTATTTGGGTCTCTCTGTGCCTCTTGAACTTGAATGCCTTCTTACTTCACCAAGTTAGGGAAATTTTCTGTCACTATTTCTTCAAATATATTCTCTAACCCGTGCTCATTTTCTTCTTCTTCGGGGACTCCTATGATGTGAATGTTGTTATGTTTCCAGTTGTTCCACAGTTTCCTTAAGCTGTCTTCCTGTTTTTTAATTGTTTTTTTCTTTTGGTTTTCTGATTTGTTTATTTCTTCTATTCTGTGTTCTAATTCACTGATCTGGTTCTCTGCTTCCTCTACTCTGCTGGTTATTCCTCCCAAAATGTTCTTTTTTCTGCTTTGTCATTCTTCATTTCTTTTTGGTGGTTTTTCATTTTCCAGTTGGTTGATTTTCTATGTTTCTATATCTTTACTCATGGTGTTGAGCTCCTTCCTCACGCTGTTGAGCTTCTTCAAGAACTTTATCACTGATAACTTGCTTAACTGCATTTTATTTCTCTCTTCTTTGGTAGAGTCTTCTTGTTCTTTCATTTTTAATTTGTTTTTTTTGTTGTTGTTGTTGTTGTTTCACCATTTTGGCTATGTCATTTGGTTTTGGAGCCTGCCAAATTTTCTCTGTGGGTGTTGGTGTTCTGCTGTTTGTGGCTCCCTCTATTGGGTTTGGGTGACTGTTAAACACCACTGTCAAGTCTTACTTTCCTGGGTAGATTTGTAAGCCCAGGAAAGGTTTAGTTATCCTCTACATTTTTGCCTAGAGGCTATTAGTCTCAATTACTTGATGAGCCTTGGGTTGTAGCCCTCAGTTGAAGGAAAAACTCCCTCAGGTGTTCTGTGTAAGAGGATTTCCAGAGGGTGGGGCAGATGCTGGTTGTTAATGAGCCTAAATTTGCATTTCTCTGTCCCAACTGGGTGAGGTTAAATCTCTGAGGGAGGGGCTGCTGCTTCTCTCCAGAGCTCTGGGAAGTGGCTCCTTGAGCAAGATGGCCACCATCCTGTGTGGCCCTGACTCAGCAAATCTTTGAACACACTCAAAATTTTGAGTGTCCCTGTACAGTTTCAGTCCAGTCCAACTTCCTTCTGCTGGAGCCCAAGGTGAGTGGCTGTAGCTAATTTAGTCCTCTGTCCCAGCCTTTTGTGCTGTTGAGCTGGCTTGTGATTTTAACCCTGAGGGAGCTTCTCACAGCTAAAACCATTGCTGTCCCTGAGCTCCCACCCACCCTCTTGTGCCTCTGCAGACCTACCAGGCTTTATTTTTTTCTCCCTGGTTATATGCTCTTTTTCTGTTGCTTTTCTGTTAACAATTTGTCTTTACTGTAGTTGTAATTTCAGTTTGGTCCTGGGAGATGGTCTGTGTAGCTTCCATTCACTTCTCCACCATTTTGGAATCCAAGCTCTTTTGGTTATGATGGTTGTGTAGTATAACTTGATATACAGTATTGTGATCCCTCCAATTTTATTCTTCTTTTTCAAGATTATTGTGGTATTCAGAGACCTTTTTGCTTCCATATAAACTTTTGGAGTATTTGTTCTAGATTTGTAAAGTATGCCATTGTTACTTTAATAGGGATTGCATTGACTCTATAGATTCCTTTGGGTAGTATGGACATTTAAATAATGTTGATTTTTTTTTCAATCCATGAACATGGTATATGCTTTCACTTTTTTATATTTTCCTCTATTTTTTTCCAATGTCTTGTAGTTTTCTGAGAACAGATCATTTACCTCTTGGTAAGTTTATTCCTAGTTATCTTAATTTTTTTTGTTGCAATGGTAAGTAAGATGGTTTTTCTAGTTTCCACTTCTGAATCTTCATTATTGGTGTATAAGAATGCCATCTATTTCTGGGTGTTAATTATGTATCCTGCTACTTTGCCAAATTAATTGTTTAAATCTAGTGGAGTTTTTTTTTGTTTGTTTTTTTGTTTTTGTTTTTGTTTTTTGTTTTTTTTTTTTTTGGAGTCTTTAGGGTTTTTTATGTACAATATTATGTCATCTGAAAATAATGAGTTTCACTTCCTCCTTTTCAATTTGGATGTGTTTTATTTTTTCTTCTTGTCCGATTACTGTGGCTATGACTTTCTAGTGTTATATTGAATTAGAGTGGCTAATGCAGACATCCCTGTCTTGTTTCTGTTCTTAAGGAAAATGCTTTTATTTTTTGCCCATTGAGTATGATATCGCCTGTAGGCTAATGGCCCCTTAAATGCCTTGCCGTTACTGCTATATCCTCAACACATCTAAGACTCCTTTTTACATCTCCTGACCTATTTCAAACTACTGCCTGTACTTAATTTTAGTACCTACTACACAACAAATTGCTTCTACCCCCTTCCTTGGTCAATATAAAATCAATTGTTGTGTGATAGACTGATGCATTGCAGTTTTATCAAAGGAACAAAGAAAAGAAACATATCATATTACTACATGCATTGACTTAATTTCCATCTCTCCCATTCAGCCACACTGCAATTTTTCACACTCTTTTACTATTTGATGCCCATAGTAACCACCAGAAAGCTGCTCATAGAAAGTTGTGGCAGGAAAAGGCATTTCCCAACAGAGCTATTAGCTCTTCTGCATTAGCTACATCAATAACAGGTGGTAGCAGGCCCAGCCCTGAATTCTCAGGCATTTGCTTTCATGAGAGAGATGGAATATTATTCATGTCTCCTACCTAGAAGAGTTATAGACTTCTTCTCACACTCAATCTGTTGAAGATAAATAACTAATTGTGAAATAATAAAATTAAATAGGAGCATTTTTTCTTAAGAAAACTTCCCTATTGT
This sequence comes from Molossus molossus, assembly GCF_014108415.1. Taxonomy (NCBI): domain Eukaryota; kingdom Metazoa; phylum Chordata; class Mammalia; order Chiroptera; family Molossidae; genus Molossus; species Molossus molossus. Next base: position 54,238,080 of record NW_023425355.1, read on the forward strand.
ATACTTCCCCAGCAACTCTATCTACCACAACACCCTGCTTGTTAAACTAAAGTCAGTAATCTTGAATCCTCCAAAAGACAATACATATAAAATCCTAGCCACTTTCTTTTATGCTTATTACCATTCAGTGACCTGCAACTCATTCTCCTCATTCTCTTAACTTTTTAACTCATGTCAAGAATGCACAGATCTATATGGTATATATATATGTAAATATATGTACATCATATATATTATATATGTAATGCAAATATATAATATATGTATATCATAAATCATATATGTATATATATAATGTTAATGGTGGTCCAGGCATTGGATGATTTATGAGCCAAAAGAAAATGATATGGTTTCTCCAAATATGGAGAGAACTATTTACTCTAAAAACTGTCTTTATGCATTCTATATAATTTTCTTTGCTTGAAGCTTAGCTGAAAAATTTTCAGATGAAAATGAATTTCCCTTAACTCTACTCCAGAGGAAGACAGGAATAGTTTCATTTGAAATCTGATTACACAGAACCCAACATAACTAACAAAGACTTTTTGCATAAGGAGGACTAGCTCAGATTCGGTTCTCTATGAAAACTGAATGGACTCATTATTCAATATCTTGTTCATAAAATCTGCATCAATAGGAATAATTTTTAAATGGGAGAAACAAGTAATTGACTTCATCTTATGCATAGTCTGTTCCAAATGATCTGCTGAAATGTAAGGAGATGATTTCAAGCTCTCCTTGAAAGTAATACAACATTCTTATTTACACTGCTTGTGTCAATTGCCCTGGATGAAAACTAGTAATAAGTTTAAAGAAAAAGTGAAAAACAAATAAGACATGGTTTCAGCCCTTGAGGAGCTCATAGTTGAGGAAGGAAGAAGTCAAGTAAACACATGATTATTGTCTAGTATGATAAGTGCAGTTACAGAGGGGAAAATGGATCCTAATGGGCATACAGAAGAAACATGCCTAACTCAGCCTGAGTCGGAGATCAGGGAGGCTTTCTCTCGATGATTTGTTGAACTGAATCATCAAGGAAAAGTAGTTCATCTTATTTAGTGAAAGGGAGTGGAAATTATATTTGTATAGGTATGACCAGCCCCACTTACTTGTCAGAGTGAATGCTAATAAGCAGTGCCAAATTATAAAATTAATAATAACTCAAATAGCATAAAGAAGAATGGTAGAAACTTAATACCAATAAGAACACAGGCTATATTGGCCAGAACCCAACTCTCCCTTTCATCATGATATTTTGATCCTCAAGAAATAGATTTTTTTTTTCAGAAGATTCTGCTTAGGGATTAAACTACCCCATCATTTCGCAATGAAGAAACAGGTGCTGAGAGAGATACTAACATATACAATGGTCACACAAGTCATCAGTGAAAGAGCAAGGATTTAAACTCAAATATGATTCCAATATACTCTTTGTAACACATTATCCAGGACCATGTCAATACTTGGACCAAATAGATATCTACATATGAACTTTCCTAAATAGGCCATCTGCCTTCTCACCCCTATCCAATTGCCTGGAACTAGGGTTTAGGTTAACATAGTCTGTTCCTTTGAAAACATGTTACCAGAAAGATAACATTTGAAGTTAAAATCACTTCTCATTCTCCTTCCCTGTATTTGGAGTCCTCTCTTTCTCACCCACAGACACTGATTGAATACCTACCTAAAGCGTATTCAATGAATTATGTAAACACTAGCAAGTTTAAACTGGGGCCCTGCCCTGAAAGACTTATAATCTAATTGGAATGGCAGGACAGATGCCTAAATTGGGAAAATAATTAGTATTTGGAAGGAAATATGAGCGATACAAACCATACAGGAGTTCACAGAATGGAGTGACCACTAGACGACCAAACCAGAATGTAGGCTTCATGAGGGTAGAATTTTTTATGTTTTATTCAGTGCTTTATCCCCAGCACCTAAAACAGTTTGGAACCTAGTAAGCACTCAAAAAAACATGTGTTGAATTAAATAGCTTCTCAACTTTGTTCAGGAATAAAACTTCCTGATGTTTGTCACTTGGAGAATAATTCCAAGTCCTGTTTGCCCCCTATACTGTGGCATTTCCTCATGATGTACCACAGAATTCCCCAGGGAGATATTTAGGCAAGAATTCTAAGCCTATGACTTAAACCTCATAAAGCTGTGCTCTCTGATGCTCCCTTCCATGGATGTTGATTTCCCAGTGATGAAGGATAATATAGAGCCAGGACTTTTTGTTTTTGTATTATAACCTCGAGCTCTTTTCAGCAAAAGGTACAGCCCTTTGATAGTAATGCAGTTGTGGGAGATACAATTCCATTGTTTGCTTGGCTCATCTAACAAGGCAGAAAGTAGAATCTGATTTAAAAGCAAGCTCCTTTAATGAATTTTGGTTAGGCTTAAAGAATAAACAGTTGTGATTACTGTCAGTAGGCATAGTTGTAAATCTCTGTCTTAGATATTTACATTATGTTCAGGGGGACTCAGATGGGCAGCATAATACACTTCCCTTTAAAAAGTAAAATTAGACAAAAAAACCATCCTGGTTTTTTTGAAGCTTTGTACTTGGTTATGATATTTTTCACTTGTTTTATTTTTACCATTATACAAATTCTTATTACTTTTGGCTTCCAGGACTTGGGAAGATATGGGTAATTAAAGTGTATGAGAATACTGAAGAGAAACCTAAGCATTCATATAAAAAATAAGTGGGGATAAAGGCATCTTACTCTCACTGTGACTTACACTAACCTTGTGGTATCACAGTGTTATGCCAGCATGTAATTTCAAATCAACAATTTATATTAACATAAGTGGAAAAGGATCCAACTTCATAAAAAAATGTTAAATGTTGTTCTCTCTGACTTCTTCCAAAATCCCACAAAGCCAAAGTCATTTTCAGCTCTGTGGGTGCACCTCATAAGAAATTAGAACATTATGTATCACTACATAGATACGGTGCTGAACATACTGCCTACTGTGATCCTTTAACTTTTCGAGAGGTATAGTTCAGAAGGTAACTGGTTTATGGCAGAGTCTAAGGAAAAAATAAAAAGGGGTACATACCTAGAGTAGCCTAATACTCTAAAATAAAATTTAAAAATTGATGAGGAAGCTCTCCTGAATTAAAGCAAGAATAAATACTTTTTTATAGAGCTTTTTATATTTTCTCAAAGCTTTTTTTGCAAATTATCTCCTTTCATCCTCTGAGGTAGGTAGGCTTAATAGTGTTTTCTCCATTATGTAGAGAAGAAACAGACATAAGATTAAATAATTTGTCTGCGACCACATAGATAAGAGTGCTAAAATCTAGTCTTTATTTCCAAAATAACAATAACAGCAACAACAAAAAACTAGAACCATTTTATGTACCACATCTAGAAGGATGCATTTGAAAAAGCAGTAATGAAACTCTTGTTATACCACATTAGCAATGCCCTGCCCCAGTCAGTTCCCCTGGTTTTGAACGATATGGCTAATAGCCTTTACTTTGGGCTTGGGTGTTTCTCTTTCCCCTGTTTCCACTTAGTTTCCTGAAAGAACAACTAGGATCCATCTGGGACTAATTATAGGGATTCTTGAATTTGAACTTGCATCTATTACCCAACTGAGGTCACTTATTTTAAATTAATTTGCCTGGTCAGAACACAGGTTTGGTTATCTTCATAGCCCAGTGCAGAAAGGCACTAGCTCACACAGACATTTAATTAACTAGCTAAATAACCTGCACTGTGATAAACTGCCTATGATTTTATGGAGTCATTCATCTGCATTCAGACAAGGATCAAAATATATTGTTAGAGCTTCAGGGACTGAGTACTAGAAACCTTCACGCAGTCTCTTGGTCAAGGCTGTGAACCTCTTTCCTTTAGTTCCCTCTAATTATTTTTCCTGTGCTTTTATTCTGATTACCCAACATTCATCACAATTGCAGCTTGTGATTGAACAATGACAACACATGTCATATGCTGATAGGGAATCAAAAATTGGAGTTGTGATCATATGAACCAAGCCCAAAGCTTTGAGAAATAATTAGGAGAAACAAAAGGGAAATTCCCAGGGTACCCTACAACAAAGGAGCATTTCCAAAGATTCATGCCATAACTGCTCCCCACTTAGTTATACATGATAGTGGTAGGTACTCAGTCTTTGTCTAACTGAATTAATGGTAGGAGCTCATCATCCCACAGTAATAATGATAGTTCTTATAATCATTGATTATTATTATAGCTACTAACACTTAGTGATTGGGTTTTGGAGTCAAACAAATTGGCTTTTTACACCAGATTCCATCATTTTCTGCTTGTGAGGCCTCGGACAAGTGACCTAACTTCTCTGTGCTCCAATTTTCTAACATGAAAGGTGAAATTAATAATAGTGCCTGTATTAAAGGGTATGTGGGTATGTGGTGAGGATTCAAATAGATTCAGCATGTAAAAAATTATTTTACATAGTGCCTTGTACATAGTAAGTTCTCAAAGGATATTAGCTTATGTTTGTATTCCGTTTTATCTGACCACCAGGCCTTGGTCCAGGGCATCTTCTCTTCCCCCTTCTCTGCCAGCAAGAGTTTCCCTTCATCATTCAAAATTTGGTCTAAAAGATTTCTTCCTCTCCAGGGAGAAAGGCTTTCCTGCCACTGAGCTAGTTCAGTGCCCATCCCCTCAGTACACATTTTTAGATTTTAAATTTTAAAATAATTTTTTTTATTGATTTTTAGAGAGAAAGGAAGGAGAGGAAGAGAGAGATAGAAACATCGATGAGCAAGAACATTGATTGGTCACATCCTGAGTGCCCCCCCCCCCGGGGATCGGGCCCACAACCTGGGCATGTGTCCTGACTGGGAATTGAACCGGCGACCTCTTGGTGCATGGGTCAATGCTCAACCACCGAGCCACACATGCCGGGCTAGATTTTATATTTTTAATGGCACCTTCTACACTTCATATGTAATCTGGACTTTTCTACAAGGTGTACTTAAGCCTTACATGTTAGGAGTATTTATTGAGTACCACCTCAGTGCTATACACTGAGACTATATGCTATGGGGTACATGAGATGAGTAAAGAGATAGAGGTGGGATAAAGGGAAGGAATATTGGTTGAATCCCCTTATATCTTAAGCAGTCTGCTAGGAATCTTTAAAGCATTTCTTTATTTAGGTTTAACAATAAACTTAGAAGTAGGTACATTATGATCTCTGTTTTACAGACATAGAAAGTGAGATTCAGAGAGGTAAGATGACTTCTCCAAGGTAATTCAGCTATGAAAGGAGTAACTGGTGTTCTTGGTTGGTCTGACTCCAGATTTCACTCCCACCACCACTACCCTTCACTGTATACCTAAATTTTTATCAGTTGCAATGACGTATATCAAAGCAATATGTGAATTACATAGTATAATATATGTGACATAAGGGTCATTGTAATTATAGCAGATGCTGTTGGTGCCCTACCCAAATCCCCTTGACACTAGCTTTTTTACACATACCAACAGCATCCTATTATAAGCACATGCTACTCTCTACCTGAATACTTTCTGTCAGCCTGAGAATGAGACAAATCAGAAGTGTTGGGGAGAAATTAATACTCCTTACAGAAGCTATAAGCCAAAGGTGAATGGGAATTGAAAGACAAAGACTTCAGCCCAGCTGGTGTGGCTCAGTAATTGAGTGTTGACCCATGCACCAAGAGGTTATCAGTTCAATTCCAGGTCAAGGCACACATCCAGGTTGTGGGCCACATCCCCAGTAGGGGGCATGTAGAAGGCGGCCAATCAATGTTCTTTCTCATGTATGTTTCTATCGCTCTCTCCCTCTCCTTTCTTCTCTCTCTAAAAATCAATAAAAAAAAAAAAAAAAGACAAAGACTTCAGTTTCCTGGCTCTTTTAGGGGAATGTGTTTCCACCACTCCCAGAGGTGCTCAGAGCTAATCTGCTTATTAATGAACCTGTACTGGCTTCTTTCCCTTTGCTGTCTCATTTCCTCAATCCCCTACCAACACTTCCTGGAATCTTCCAATTAAATGACTGGCCCTCAAATCTTTGTCTCAGGGTCTGCCTCTGATGCAGTTCTGTCTAAATCAAGAATCTTTCATAAATTCCTCCTTTGGATCCTTTCCCAAGAGTCTGGGTGAGTGTCCTCATGCTGCCCCCTCCCTGCTCAGGGCTTCCCATGGGAGATCCCCAAGGGAGCACCCCATAAGCTCAATGTTTCTCTTTTCTCCCTTTTGTTTTGTGAGAATCCTATCATCGAGTGTTCTGCTTTTAGCTTTTCAAAGTGCATTTATTATTATATGGAAAGGTAGTTCTTAAATTTTAGTGTGTGTCAGAATCACCTGAGGATTAAAATGCAAGACTTCCTGGTCCTAAGCCCAACATTCTGAGTGAGACTCTCTGGAGAACTGCTCTGGTGCTTGTATTTTCATAAATTCTCCAGGTAATCCATACAATATACACTTTGAGAAATACTGTCCTAAGACATCCCTGTAGCCTGGGCCTCCAGGTAAAGTGGATTATGTTCCTTATTGTTCTCTCTACCTCAAAATCTGCTGTGGATTCAAGTTCCTTAGAAAGCCTGGAATTGTTATGCCTCCTTGCTCCTGAAATAAAGCATGGGTAAGGTCAAGGTCCTATTGTTACTGTAAGAGTAGTAGAGCCTGAGACTACTGGGCAACAGTCTACAATACAGAGGAGAGATCCATCTTATTGACTTGGTCAAATTTCTGCTCTCACCTGTCTCACTGCCTGCCTCCAACCCCCATTCTCTCTTGTGATACAAACACAGTGAAGACTACACATGATTAATTGGTTATGGCCTGTGCTCCTTTGTCTTTGGGTGAAACCTCCTACCTCCACCTTCCACACATATCTTCCAAACCATGGTTTCTGTGTGGCTTAAAATCATGATTCTGATCAATGTTAGGGGCAGGAGAGGAGGGAGCTGTGGAAGGTGGCAATGTGGGAGTGTTGTTGGTTTACCCCCAGATTCCTGTCATTTTTTCACCCCTTAATTCAAAGGCCTAAACTCCAAATGCAAATGTTAGCTGCTTCCCTACACCTCAACCCAGTGTTATCTGAATCAATGGCCTCAATACCCCTCTGCACCAAGCTCTGATGCTTTTCCATATCCCTCACCCCATAACAGCAGGAATCCTCACCTAAGGACATTTTCCATTTTTTGTTCAGATAGAGTGGAAGGAAGAGAGAGGAAGAGAGAGAAAGAGAGAAAGATCGATGTGAAAGGGACATATTGAGTGGCTGCCACCTGCACGATCAACCAGGGCCAGGGCAAACTGCAACTGAGGCACCTGCCCTTAGCGGAAACTGAACCCAGGTCTCTCTGGACCACAGGCTGACACTCTAACCACTGAGAAAAACTTGCCAGGGCCACTTTTCTATATTTTGAGAGTAAGAGACATGATATCAGAAAAGGCTTCATGGAGAAGGCTGGGCCATGAAGTATAGATGCGATTTCCACAGGGAAGGATGGAGGGAGGGGGCATTTCAATAGGAATAAGAAAGAGAAAACAACTAATATAGAATAAGCATCAGGCACTGTGTTAAAAACTGTATATATATTATTTCACTTATTCCTTACTGCAACTCAATGAAGTAGGTACTAATGATAAACTATGTTTTAGTATCCTCATCGATAAATGAATCTAAGTTAATTTTCCAAAGTCACACAGCTATTAAAAGGCAAATAAGAACTCTAACCCAGGTAGTTTAGTCTGCAGACTTGACCACCCTATTCCACTACCTCTGAATTATAGGAGTTTCCCTTATTCATAGGGGATACATTCCAACACCTCCACTGAAAGCCTGAAACCATGAATAGTAATGAACTATATCTATATCTATATCTATATCTATCTATATCATCATCTATATCATCATCTACATCATCATCTATATCTATATCTGCTGTTTTAGTCCCTATACATACATATTTTTCACTTAAAGAATTTCTTTATGGCCCAGCTGGTGTGGCTAAGTGGACTGAGCATCACCCATGGATTGAGAGGTCCCACTTTGATTCCTGGTTAGGGCACAAGCCCAGGTTGCGGGCTCGATCCCTAGTAGGGGGCATAGAGGAGGCAGCTAATCATCTGCATCTCTCACATCGATGTTTCTATGTGAAGCTCCCTCTAACAAAAATCAATACAAACTTTTTAAAATTACTTTATTTATTTTGTTACAGATGTTTCTCCTTTTTCCCCCCACTGATACCTCCTCCCTCTCTTTCCCCGCCTTGTTCCCATCTTTGTTATCCATGTCCATTGTTCACGAATACTTGCCTATAAGTTCTGTGGTTTATTTCTCCCCCACCACCTCCTTTTCTGGGGATTGTCAGTCTATAGCCTACTTCCATGTCTCTGGGACTACCCCATTCCTCAGACTGTTATGTTCATTATATTCCACAAATAAGTGAGATCATATGATACTTGTCTTTCTCTGCTTGGCTTGTTTCACTTAGGATAATACTTTCCAGGTCCCTCCATGTTGTCTCAAAGGATAAAAGATCTTTCTTTCTTACAGCTGCAAAGTACTCCATTGTGTATATGTACCACAGCTTTTTAATCCATTTGTCTACTGATAGACATTTGGGCTGTTTGTTTGCTGGAAGATTCTTGATTACATCTTTAATTTCTTTTGTTGTTATTATTCTGTTCAAGTTTTCTATCTGTTCCCAGTTCAGTTTTGGGAGACTGTGTGTTTCTAGAAATTGGTACATTTTGCTTAGATTGCCGAATTGTTGCTGTATAATTGTTCATAATATTTGTTAACAATCCTTTGTATTTTTGTGGTGTCAGTTATTATTTCTCCTCTTTCATGTCTGATTTTGTGCTTTTGGGTTCTCTCTTTTTATTTCCTGGTGAGTCTAGCTAAGGGTCCATCAATCTTGTTTATCTTTTCAAAGAACCAGCTCTTTGTTTCATTGATCCTTTGAATTGTTTTTTTGGTCTCTATGTCATTTATTTCTGCTCTGATCTTTACTATTTCCTTCCTTCTACTTGCTCTGGGGTTTTCTTTTTGTTTGCTTTCTAATTCTTTAAGTTGTGAGGTTAGACAGCCAATTAGAAATTTTTCTTGTTTTTTGAGGCAGGCCTGTAGTGCTATGAACTTCCCTCTCAGAACTGCTTTTGCTGCATCCCATAGATTTTGTGTTGTTGTGTGTTCATTTTCATTGGTCTCCAGTATATTTTTAATTTCTTCCTTGATCTCCATGGTAACCCATTCATTGCTCAATAACATGCTATTTAGCCTCCAGGTTTTCAAATGTCTTTGCATGTTCTTGTTGCAATTGATTTCTAGTTGCATGCCATTGTGATTTGAGAAGATACTTGATATGATTTCAATCTTCTTGAACTTGTAGAATCTTAGTTTGTGCCCTAACATGTGGTCTATCTTTGAAAATATCTCATGTGCACTTGAGAAGAATGTGAATTCTTCAGTTTTGGGGTGTAATTCTTTGGAGCTATCTATGAAATCCATTTGATTTAGCGCTCCATTTAGAGTCTGTTTTTCCTTGTTAATTTTTTTGTCTAGAAGATCTATCCAGTGATGTCAGTGGGGTATTAAAATCTCCTGCTATGGTTGTATGGTTGTTGATTTCTCCTATGAAGTCCTGCAAAAGATTTTTAATATATATTGGTGCTCCTATATTGTTTGCATATATGTTTACCAAGATTATGTCTTCTTGTTGGATACATCCTTTCAATATTATGTAGTGGCCTTCTTTGTCTCTAGTTATGGCCTTCATTTTGAAATCTACTTTATCAGATATGAGTATTGCTACCCCAGCTTTTTTTTTGCTTTCCGTTTGTTTGAAAGATTTTTTTCCATCCCTTCACTTTCAACCTATGTGAGTCTTTTGTTATGAGGTGGATCTCTTGTAAACAACATATAGATGAGTCATTTCTTATCCAGTCAGCTACTCTGTGTCTTTTTATTGGAGCATTCAAACCATTCACATTTAAGGTGATAATTGATATGTACTTATTTATTGCCATTTTTGTTTGGTGTGGTTATATTTTTCTTCCTATTTCTTCTACTAATTACATCAGTCCTTTTAGCATATCTTGCAGTGCTGGTTTGGTGTTAATATATTCCCTTAGCCTTTGTGTGTGTGTGTCTGGAAAGCTCTTTATTTGACCTTCTATTTTGAATGATAGCCTTGCTGGATAGAGTAGTCATGGATTCAGATACTTGTTTTCATGATCTTGATTACTGCATGCCACTCCCTTCTGGCCTGTAGTATTTCTGTTGAGAAGTAAGCTGAGAGCTTTATGTTTTTTTGTTTTGTTTTGTTTTTTGTCTTGTAGGTAACCTGTTGCTTATCTCTTGCTGCCTTGAGGATTCTCTCTTTGTCTTTAATTTTTGGCATTTTAATTACTATGTTTCTTAGTGTGGGCCTTTTCAGTTTCCTCTTACTTGGGGCTTTCTGTGCCTCTTGAACTTGAATCCCTTCTTCCTTCACCAAGTTAGGAAAGTTTTCTGTCACTATTTCTTCAAATATATTCTCTAACCCTTTTCCATTTTTTTCCTCTTCAGGGACTCCTATGATGCAAATGTTATTATGTTTTCAGTTGTCTTAAGCTGTCTTCCTATTTTTTATTGTTTTTTTTTCCTTTTGGTTTTCTGATTGGTTGATTTTTTTCTACCCTGTCTTCTAATTCAGTGATCTGGTCTTCAGATTCTTCTACTCTGCTGGCTAGTTCTTCCAATGTTTCTTAATTTCTGCTATGTCATTCTTCATTTCTACTTGGTTGGTTTTCATTGTTTCTATATCTTTACTCCTGGTGCTGATGTCCTTACTCATGCTGTTGAGCTTCCTGAAGATCATGGCTGTGAACTCTACCACTAATAGTTTGCTTAGCTGCATTTTATTTATCTCTTCTTCGATAGAGTTCTCTTGTTTTCTCATTTGGGATTTGTTTTTTGTTTCACCATTTCAGCTATCTCAGCGGGTTTTGCAGCCTGCCAAATTTGCTGAGTGTTCATGTTCTGCTGTTTATGGCTCCCTCTACTGGGTTTGAATGAACCTGGGTGGTCCCACGGTAAACACCACTGTCAAGTCTTACTTTCCTAGGTAGATTTGCAAGTCCAGGAAAGGTTCAGTTATCCTCTAGCTTTGTCCTGGTGGCTAGTAGTCTCAGTTACTCAGTGCCTTGAAACCTAGCCCTGGTGTTCTGCATAGAGGATATCCAGAGGGTAGGATAGATGCTGCTTGTTAATGAGCCTCAATTTGCATTTCTTTGCCTCACCTGGAAAAGGCTGAATCTCAGAGACGGGGGCTGCTGCTTTACTCCACAGGTCAGAGAAGAAACACACTGGCCACCATCTTTTGTGGCCACAACTGAGCAAAAACTCTGAGTGCCCTCTAATTCCCAGGTGTCCTGACAGAGTTCCAGCCCAGTCTGCCCTCCCTCTGCCATAGCCCCCAGGTGAGTGGCTGTGGCTATTTTAGCGCTCTGCCCAGGCTCTCTGCACTGTGGAGTGAGCTTTGTCTTTATTCCCCAAGAGTGCTGCTCACAGGTAAGACTCCTGCTGTCCATGGGCTCCCAGCCCGCCACCCTCGCGCACCTCTGCAAATCCTACTAATGTCTCTGGTTATATGGTCCCATCCTGCTGCTTTTCTGTTGCTTTTTTTTCTGAGGATTTGTCTTTATTTTAGTTGTAATTTCCGTTTGGTCCTGGAAAATCATCTGCATAGCTTCTATTCATTCTGCGTTCATTTTCACATCCTCAATAAAGTCATTTTTTAAATAAAGAAATACTTTATAGATTCTTGTTGAGATATTTAAATTGCGTTTTGGGGCCATTATGAAGTAAAATAAGGGTTACCTGAACATAAGCACTATGATACCACCACAGTCAGTTTGTTAACCAAGATGGCCACTAAGTGACTAACTTAGGTGGGGAGCATATACAGTGTAGATCCACTAGATGAAAGAATAATTCATATCCCAAGTGAGAAGGAGTGGGACAGCATGAGATTTCATCATGGAACAGCATGTAATTTAAAACATATGAATTGTTTATTTCTAGAATTTTCCATTTAATATTTTTCGACCTAGTTGACCATATATAACTAAAACCATCGAAAACAAAACCACAGATACTGGTGAACTATTTTCCCTCTTTTACAGATGGAAGACTGAGAGGTTAAATAACTTGCCTGAGGTTATATAGCTTGTAACTGACAAAGTTGGAGTGCATTGTTCTTAACAGATCCCATTATATTTACTATATAACTCTTTATATCCCTTCTGACTTTGTTTTTTTCCAATCATTTCAGTAACAATTTCTTATGAAGTATGGAGCAGCCCTGGCTACCATCACAACAAATGCCTATAGTTGGTCCGCAAAAAAATCTTTCCTCTTGTATAAGCACAGTAAAACAGCAAGACTCTTCTGAAATCAAGATAAATTGTTCTTTGAAATGCATCTCTCTCCATTTTCAAAATAGCATTCTCTTTAACTTACTTGTTTGTAAGGTTCCCTCTTATAAAAACCAAAGGGAAAAATTATTTAGGTCTTTAGTTGGAGATAAAATACTTTCTAGAAGGTTATGTGTGAATCATTCTCTCCTCAGTTGTACCTTGTACATATTTCTGTTCTCACACTTCTGCTGGATTATAATTGTCTATTAACTTGGTAGTCTTGTATACTCCGGTGTTGAGATCCTCCGGGCAAGGGCAGGTTTTGGTGACTTCTGTCTCCCTAGTGTCTTAACCCAGGATTAGCACAGAGCAGACATTCAACAAATTTTCATTGAAAAAGATTGAAATATGGTTAAGAAAGGCAACACTTCCATCCACTAGAGATTTCAACTCATATTCCTTCTGAGTCCAGTAGTATGCTGGTAAGTTGGTTTTCAAGGTAAGGGAGAGGAGAGCCCTGATTTGTAGTGTTAGCTGATTTCTGAAACAAATACTCTCACCATGGCTGATTTCAAGCTACCAATGATTTAATAACTGACTCATAAAATTCCTGAATATTTAATAAGCAACTTTCAGGAGCCCCTATTTTGGGCTGAAACTCTAATTCTACCTAAAATTCTTGAACTGTTATTGTGTCAGTGTGATCACAAAGGTAAATAAGCTATCAGAGTGGGGAAGATAATGCCAAATTCAAACAGCAAGAGTGAAAGACCAAAACAAACATTTGTAAATTAGGAGAATTCTGTGTTTTGCCTCCCATGAACTAAGCCTCTATTATTTGTCATTTGTTTGCAAATTGAGATACACTTAAATGGCATGGCTCCCAGAAACCTGCTAAGTAAGCAACTATTCTGAAAAATCAAAAGCCCAAAAACACACTGGGTTTCTGAGAGATGTTTATTTTTTATTAGAAAATATAAACATGTTTACTAACTTCCTTCAACAAACAGATTAGGGTGTCAAATGTTGGATGCATTGCACAAACAGAAAATACATTCACAGAGGCAGAATCAGGAAGTTCTGAGAAAAACTCTTATTCTCCAAATTCCCACACAATGTGTTTCTTCCTCTCCCCTCCCAACTTGGAGACTCCATCATTCTAGGTTAAATTTGAGTCTCTAATATTCTACCCAACCACTCACGGTTCAATTTTGCACACAACAATGGAGCTAATAAGTAAATGGCAGGGTTTGAATCCAGAACCATCTGACTTCAAGGTTCATGGTTCTTTCTAGTATATCACCTTTAATAAATATATATGTGTGTTCCAAGTTTTAAGGGTGATTCATATCACATTTATTAAGAGTTTTAGACTCCTACAAGTTTAAACACTATAAGTTGTCATTTTAGGTGTGATGCTAGAGTTGTTGATCCCAATCACTACCCAAAGATGGGAAGGTGTGATTCCTGGACCATTGCATTATCTCACCTATCCCCAACTGGCTGTGGCTGGAAACAACACACATTTAAGTGACTACCTGGTTGTATGCCAGATATTGCCATCCCTTTTTGTAAAAATAAAAGTAATAAGTCCACTGGCACTCCCAAGCCTTCTACTAACCACCTATATAGTCCTTCCAGTAGATCTTCATCAGAAATTCAAGATTATAGTCCTTTGGGCCCAAACCATTTTGGCAAATCTACAGAGAGAAAAGTTACAATTTGATATTTAAAATGAACTTGTAAATATTAAAACAAAAGTTGCTGTAAGTTTGAACATAAATAGTTGACAGTAAATTTCATAAAAGAATGCATGAAGAACATTTATTTAAATTGTATTGATTAAAATAAATTATCACTAATCTGGGGAGGATAGCCAATGCAAAATGCATATAGATTTACAAAAGTCTCTCTGCTGTATAATTGCAGGTTGAGTACTAGTTAAAATCACCCCTACCTCACCTCTCTAAAGAAATGTCTAGAATAATTCCAAATATAAATAGGGTACTGTGAAAGGTCTTCTAGATGAGTTACTCTAAGGAAAGACTCAGTATTTGAAAATGCATCATTTATAGGTAGTTAGCTGGTAGAAAAGCTAGGTGTTTTAAATATTTATTATTGGTCCCACGACCAAGAACTCTAGCTGATAAAAGTTGCTGGACTTCCTGGGTAGGGCAGTATATTTAATTTGCCTTGGAAAATGATTTTATAAGTTTCCAGATTTGTCACTGTACCTAGTCTGAGGCATTATTTGCTACCTCTCAAACTCTGCCCATCATTTTGCTTCCTGACAAGATTCACGAACCTTTGAAAGTAGATAAAGATATTCTTAAGATCTGAACCATAAGGCAAATTAACCTTATTTTATAAGGACAGGAAGATATAATCTGCATTATCTTTTCTGAAGACACAAATGCTTGAAGGAAATATTGCTCACCACCCCGGGTGGTACACCAGAGGATTTTCAGTGGCATCTGGATGAATATATTTTATTTTCATACAGTTGTGTTTATTTTTCTTCAGGTGGTTTCATGGACAGTATTGCTATGGATGTGGCTAAATTTAAGTAAAGAAGTATCTGTGAAGATAAATATTATATAAATAATAGTATTGCAGTATATGGCTAGGACAGGAATCATTAAGGAAGTTTGTGAAGGAATGAAATTTGAGAAATACTATTTCAGGGTTAATACAATGAGGCATTCCCACCAAGGTCAAGATGCATTGAAATTGTTCCTTATCCCTAGGAGCAGGAATAATCTGCTGCTCTTTTAACTTACTTGTGGTATGTAGTGATGCAACATCTATGTAAGATGAATAAGAAAAACTTGAAGGAAATGCATTAAAAGTTTGTCTTTAGCTATAAAAACACTTGTGCCATTTATTGTCTCTTATTTGTATGTTCTCTTTGCCTCTCCTTCTGTTTAGCATTAAATCTTCCACATATTCCATTCAGTCATAGTTAATGCAATATTAAAGTCTAGAAAGTGAAACTCCCCAAAGACATGTTCTTTGGTGAAATTCTTATCCTCTTAACCTCACATCCTAGCATTTTATTTGATGTGTTATTTAGTTGTCTTCTGTCTGCATAAGCTTCCTCTGTAGACAGCAAAAGCACTGATGAGACTTCTCAGTTATACTCCCATTTTGCTTCTTTATGAAAAGCTTCAGCCATTCTTTCCCAATATGTACCACTCACACCCCCACTGCCATTAAGTTGACTTTGGTACAGGTGATTGGCTCTTCTTTCCCTCACTAATCCAGTACATTTATTCAAGTCAGATTACTGTAATATGAAGCACTGTCATTCAGTTACAGGAGAGCATGTGTGGACAAATTGACACTATTAGAAAATAATTCTAATAGAATTGACTTCTGATAATATTTGTTTACTAAAACCAAAGCAATTTAATACTTCAGATTTCCATTCAAGAAAATAAACACCTTACTTAAAAAAATTAAAAATTGAATTGCCATTTGATCCAGTGATCCCACTTCTAAGAATTTCCCTAAGAAGCCTGAAACACCAATAAGAAAGAATATATGTACCCCCATGTTAATAGCAGCAATATTTACAATAGCTAACATCTGGAAACAGGCCAAGTGTCCATCAGTAGACGAATGGATAAAAAAGTTGTGGTACATATACACAATGGAGTACTATGCCGCTGTAAGAAAGAAAGATCTCTTGTCCTTTGAGATGATATGGAGGGACCTGGAAAGTATTATCCTAAGCAAAAGAACCCAAGCAGAGAAAGACAAATATTACATGATCTCACTTATTTGTGGAATATAAAGAACATAACACTCTGAGGAATAGAGTAGACCCAGAGACGTGGAAGTAGGGTACAGACTGACAACCCTCAGAAGAGGGGGTGGTGGGGGGAGGGAAGAGATAAACCACATAACTTATATGCATGTATGCATAACCGATGGACATGGACAACAAAGCCGGGTATGAGGTTGGGGGGATAAGGAAGGTGTCAATAGGGAAAAAAGGAGAAACATCTATAACAAAAAGAAATTAATACAAATTTTTTTTAAGTTTGTCTTAAAAAGAAAATGAACACCTTTTATCATATATGATGTGAGATTTCTTCTGAGAAGTATAACATATTCTAAGGTTGATTTCTGTAGCACACCACTATTTAACTCCCAACATAGTTGAAATTTGATAAGTTGCCATAGGACAATGGTATCAATTTTTTAACTGAGGAAGCAGGAAAGGGAGGGGCTTAAAATATTTTTTTTTCTTTGAACACAAGGAATGTGGTCTAATAGCTTTTTCTTAAAGAGAAAATACCTATACAATAGGTAAATCTAATGATTGAAAACCAGAAACTTCCCTCATTTCTCTCCCCATGCCCCTTAAGCATTCTCAGATCCCTAAATCAAAGAGAAGCATGACCAATGGACATGGACAACTAAGCAGGGGACGGGGGGGTGGGGTGGGGGGTGCCAATGGGGTAAAAAGGTAAAATGTCTGTAACAAAAAAATAAATAAAAATTCATAAAAAAAAAAAAAAGAGAAACAGATTAAGGTGAATAGCAAGGCATGTTCTATACTCGAAGCAAGATTAACCTTTATACATAGATCCTTTTTTTGGCATTGATGTAGAAAATTCAAACCTGGAGGTACTTCAGCCTACAAATAACCTAATCTGCATACCAGATGGATTGAAGGGGAAAAAACACAGACATTTTCCCACACAAACATATACTATGTTTTAATGTGAGTGTAGAAAAAACTGATGATTTTGCTCCCAAGGGGTCTTTGGGCCTTTCTCATGTAGTCTTGTGGAGAAATTTAACTTCGAGTTTCTAAAATTATCAAAATGTCTAGATAAGCATTAAATTGAAAAAAAGGGGGGGGGGCCTCTTACATAGAAAACCAAATGAACATTTTCTGAATTATTTTTAACTCTTCAGTGATACCCAGCCCCCAATTTCGTAGACAAGTGGATGAGGAGTCAATCAAGGGAAGTTCCCCAAATGAGTAGACTATGATTCACTGGCTTATTTAAAAAATAATTTAATGTTTTCCTACATGCACAACTCAGTGTGTTAGTATGTAAAAGTTCTTTTCTTCTGAAAAGGTAACTGTCGTTTAAGTTTCAGTGAATGAGAATTGTGGTATTTGTTTTCTTTCAGGTCCTATTTGTGAAGATAAAAATAAATTTCCTTAAAACAGTGAATTTTATCTACATTTTACACATTTCCCCTTATTATATTTATCATATCTGTCATCATATTAAGCCATCCATCATCTCCAACAAATCTTACAAAGGCACAGTGAATACAGTGCATGGATTTGGGAACTTCGTATTTCCTTCTTAAATTTCAGGGTAGACAGTTAAGCAGCTTTTGTACTTGAAGTTCTGAAACTAATTCAGAAACTGCTATTATAATTACTACAAAAGCAAATTTGAACATTCTCATGGTTACCAGAGTCATTAAATAACGGAAGGTACAATTTATGTCTTGTTCATCTATAACAGATAGAAAAAAATAAAGATTTGGGACTAACTGAAAAACAAGCAAAAAAAAGTTCTTGTGTGCCCCATATAATATACAGCTCACATATCCTAGCCTTACTTCCACAAATCCTGTCCCAAAAATTCACAAAAGGGCAAGACCAAGCCCCGGCCAGTTTGGCTCAGCGGTTGGAGTGTTGGCCTGCAGACCAGATAGTCCCAGGTTCACTTTCCACTAGGGGCACGTACCAAAAAAAAGGGGGGGGGGGGCAAGACCTAGAGCAAGACACTTTTTGCAGCAATGGCTCACTCAGTTCCTATCAGTAGGATCATGGCTGCCCCAAGTAAGATTTCAAGGTAGCTGAAGTATACTTTCTTAAGTATTAAGACATTGAGCATTTTTTATGAAAAATTTCCCTAAAATGTATAATACATATCCCTTGATTTTGCAAGCAGAAGTTACTGAATGCAATAAGCCATACCCTGATGACTCATGCATTCACAACAAACATCCTTGATTATACTGTGCAGTAGTACAATGTCGTCTGCTTTTTTAAAAAATCCCCTCCTTCTCCTTTAAGTCAGTATGTCACTTCCTCTGCTGCTAATGTACCTCTTTAAGAACTAATATCACCATTTCCCTCCATGCACAACCCTTCTCATTTGTAGCTTTTCATTTACTGTGAACTGAAAAACCAAGATTGGTAAGAACTGTATGTTAAACAAGAGTTAAGAAGGCACTGAAAGTAAGGATGAGGAAATAGTTATGGCCTTCAAGGCAGCAGCTTTGTAACACCTAAATGTTTCTACCTTAAGATAACTTTCCCAACTCTTCCAGTTTAAACTAAGTATATAAAGGGTGATGTTGTGAGAGAGCTATCTTCAAATAATTGAGTTTCTTCTGAACACATGATCTGAGCATAGACTAAAACAGATATTTCAATCGCTTCAAGTTTTTCTCAGTTATTGAACATCACATAATTACAAAATGCACATCCCAAATACTTTTTTGGATGTTATTCAGTTTGATCTTGACAACATTGCTGAGATGGGAAGTGCTAAGCTCATTGTCCCAGACTACAGATCAGGAATTGGAGGATGGAGAAAGGTGAATGATTTGCCCACAGTCATATAGTAAGTAAATGACAATGTTGGGCTCCTAGGTGCTCATCCAGGACTCTTCTCACAACACTAATATTTTTCATTACTTTCTCTCACCTCTCCCATGTTCAAAAGGACACTAAGCCCTGCCACTGGTGAGAAAGACTCCATTTCCTTTATTTCTCTCTAGGCTCTGCCAGATGTCTCTAAGAATCTTGCTCATTTTCCTTGCATAACTCAGAACCCTCTGATTTTATTATGTTGAGGATTGTCAGTGAATTAAAAATTTAACAAATATAGGGTCCCAACTGTCCATCAAATTTTAAAAATGTCAACAATAAGGATGTTTTGCGTAAGCGAACCCAGAAGAACACATCCAAGCAGATATATAACAGCCCATTTTGTGTCATGGCAGCATGAAAAATCATCTCATCAAGAAATTCCTTAATCTTTTATATCCGCCATAAATAACCAGTCAGAAATGTGGCTCGTATTTTAAATTAATCAAAAATAGTGCTTTCACTCATGTGTTCTCTCTCTCTCTCTCTCTCTCTCTCTCTCTCTCTCTTCTTGAAATTACTTGATGTCTTCTAATGTCAGCATGATAAGTATGATATTTGAATATATGATTCTACTTCTGAGCCAGCTTAAACCTCATCTCCTCCAGGAAAAGCCTTCCTTATCCATTCCAGCAGTACCCAGACACTGATTCTTCCTCTTCTCCCAGAACTTAGAGCAGTTATTGGTATTTGACACTTAGCACATATTAAGAAACCATGTAATATACTGCCAGAAATATGGGTTCTAGAGGCAGACAGACCCAAGTTCTAATTCCAGCTTTACCACTTCAGAGCTGTGTGGCCTTGGACAAGTTGCTTAAACTCCCTTTAGTTGAGATTCCTCATCTATAAAATGAAACTAATAATATGTAATCTGTCAAATTGTTCTAGGAATTAAATACACATAAAGCACCTAGAACATATATTAGGTACCCCATTAAAAGCAGTTGTTGTTTTTATTATTATTATTATTACAATGCCTTTTATATATAGATCTGGTTTGGTATGTGTGAAATTATTGTCTTCACAAGTTGTTTTTAAACCCTTTGACAGCTGTGTCCAGAATGTAACTTATCATCATGAAGCTTAAACTTAATAGCCTTTACTTGTATGGATTCTTTCCAAGGTCTTATTGAAAATATTGTATATGTAATTTTGTATTATTTTTCTTAAAGAGGGCTCCTAAAGTAGTATCAGCAACAGGTCTGTACAAAACCTAGTTCCACCTCTGGTTGTGTGTTTAACCTCTATGTTACCCCCCTCCTCATCACCACTTCCTGAACTCAGTATAGTATTTTGCACATAGTTGGTACTGAATAAAATGACATTTTATAAAATCCTCAATTAACCAGAAGTTTTACTGTACTCAGCTATCCAAAAATAAGCTGATGTCAACTATTTAGTCAAAACTTCCAACTGCCAACCAATACATTTGGTTGGAAAATATTCAATCCACTTACATATTTTGAGATAATAAAAATCCACTTGGTAAATTGTAAGGCTATTATTAGTACAGTGTTACTCATGAAAATCATAATAACAATGATGACCCTAAGGCAGGGTATCTGGACCTCAACCCGACTGACATTTTTCACTGGAAAATTCTCTGTTGAAAGGGTCTGTCCTGTGCATTGTAGTATGTTCAGAAGCATTCCTTGCCTCCACACACTAGATGCTAGTCACCCTTCCATATTTGATAACCAAAAATGTCTCTAGGCATTGCCAAATGTCCCCTAGGGGAAAAATCCCCTTTCCCACTGTCCTAAGGCATCACATTCAGCACCAAAAGGTGTACATCTAGATGATCGCAAGTTTTTGGTATGAAGACAGGAAAAAAAAAAAAAGAAGGCATTTTCAATAAACAAAAGTGACCTCGAGTAACCTGAAAATTCCATTAACCCCATTCTTTGACTGTTCTATTCCCTAAGCATTCCAAATAACAAAAAAAAAAAAAAAAAAAAAATGTACCATCCATTCTATGTTCTAATTTGTATGCAATGATCATCCCATTTGCCATCTTAACACCTAAGTACAGAAATCCAGTTCATGCGTGGGGGATCATCAGTTTCATTGCTTTTGTCATCTATTTTAAGTGACAATGATGCTAATGACCTGGAAATTTAGAGAGCTTTTTTTCTCTTGTTGTTGGCATTTTTAACTTTGATATTAGCAATTCTTCCTATATTGTCTTCCTGAAAGTGAAAGCTGGTCTAATTAATTGTGATTATACTCTAAAAAGACCTAACACTTTGTTGATCATTTAAAAGTAATTTGTTCTAGCCATTCCATTGATTGTGCAATTGAAAATGTCCTTCAGCCCTGGCCGGTTTGGCTCAGTGGTTAGAGCAACGGCCTGCGGTCCAGAGAGGCCCAGGTTCGGTTCCCACCAAGGGCATGTACCTTGGCTGCAGTGTGTCCCTGGCCCTGGTTGGGTCGTGCAGGTGGCGGCCACTCGATGTGTTCCTTTCACGTCGATGTTTCTCTCCCTCATGCTCTGTCTGAATAAAAAATGGAAAAGTGTCCTTGGGTGAAGGTAAAAAAAAAAAAAAAACTAAAAAAAAAAAGAAAGAAAGAAAGAAAATGTCCTTCAGCCACTGCCAGTTTTGCTCAGTGGTTAGAGCATCAGCCTGTGGACCTAAGGGTCTTGGGTTTGATTCCAGATCAAGGGTATATACCTGGGTTGCAGGTTTGATTCCTGGCCCTGGTTGAGGTCGTGCGGGAGGCAACCAACCGATGTTTCTCTCCTCATTGATGTTTTTCTCCTCTCTCTCTCTCCTTCCTTCCCTCCCTTCCACTTAAAAAAAAAAAAAAGAAAGAAAGAAATGTCCTTCTTGAATAAACAATATAATAATATTTCTTATTTTTCTGCAGGTTGTGATCCTGGGGAAACATTCAAGAGGATATCACTACATGCTTGCTAACCTGGTAAGAATAAGCAGAGTTTAAGTTTCCCAGGGCAATATATTCTCTTTAGTTTGTGTCATCTATAATTGTCTAAAAAAAGAAATACATGAAGTACCTAATTTGTTCTCTAGAGATTTGGAGAGATTAGTCAGTAAATACAAAAACCTGAATGTAATAGCCTTTTTTTCAATTATGCTGCCTCTGTTTTAGCTACAAAGTTCATATTCTCTCCTCATTTAGAAAATAATAATTTGATATGATTCTTCACTGATTATTTTTAGATTCAATTTAGATTTGAAATGTAACTTATTTTACACAAGTTTGAAATGTAAAACAAGGGATGGGGACACAGGAAAGTGTCTCTTTCCCCAATTAATCTAAGTGTGCATGCATATCAGTACTGGATTTGTCTTTACTAAAGTAGACCACTACCAAATCTTTTCAAACCAGATTCTAGAAATAGGAACATTGAGTGCACAGCCACCTTTCTACTTATAATAAAACGCAACTTGAATCTTTACCGTCAAATTTCCCATGTCTTTAAAATTTGTGACATTCTAGAAGCTAGTACTTTATTTAGATTAGTTTGTAGCTCTTCTTTCACTTTCTCTAAAAGGATTATCGGTTTAGGAATTGACCAAATGGCTTCTAAATCAGTAATATCTGTTTTGCAGAAGTTCTATATAAGACCTCTGAGGAACAAAAGAGGAATGTTAAATTATCACTATGATACTAGGAATCTATTACATTATTATATAACCCGAATTTTGTTTTATTAGCACAATAGAATCATAATCATTACAGAGCTTTTAAACCAAAAGAGTGACAACAAAGGTAAAAAAAAATATTGTTATTATATTCTTAGATCCAAGAAAAATCTTATTTTGTTTTAATAATGAATATTTTTTTAAATGAGAAAGAAAATGTTACTTAAATTTTTTTTCCTTTTTATTCTTCACCTGAGGATACTTTTCTATTTATCATCAGATAGAGTGAGAGGGACAGACAGAGAGAGAGACAGAGAATCATCGATGTGATAGAGCCACATCGAGTGGTTGCCTCCCGCATGACCCAACCAGGACCGGGGACAAACAACAACCAAGGTACATGCCCTTGGCCGGAATGAAACCCACGGCTCCTTGGTTCACAAGTTGATGCTCTAACCATTGCACAACACTGGCCCGGCAAATCTTTTTTCTTAGGAAGTGTATATACTCAAACACTTTATAAGATGAAGATTATAGCTACTGCTTTGAAAGGTAATGTGAATCTTCTATAAAGTGCTCAAAGTAAACCATTTTAGTCCATTCTGGGGATAAATGAGTTGACTCTTTTAGGAGGAGAAATCTTTAGTCTTAATTTACATCTGAATACATTCAATTTGTTTTTAGGCAACCAATAAATAAAGAATGTTTGTTGACTCACTGGAGATTAAACCAGGGTTTAGTAGGAAACATGAAGGTCATAGTATTGATGGGTTTTTACCATTTCTTCCTCACCAATAAGTATTTTGCTTTTCTTTCTTCCTCCCAATGTCTACCTTTTCTTTCTCCTCTGCCTTTTAAGTCCTAGGGGTCACCTATCATTTTCAGTAAATTATATTACTTTAGGTAGTACACACACAAACTTTTTTATTATAATGGTATTGTATTTATTTAATATATATTTAAAAATATAAAACTAGCACATCAAAATTCAAATTTTATGAATATTATTACTTTATACAGGGATAAAGTAGAGATTTAATAACAAGTGAAATGATTTTTTAATGTGTCAAATCTGTCACATAAATAATAGTATAGGGGATAAACAGATAACAAAATCTGTTTTTGTTTTGTTTTTGTATACATGATTGTGGTGGTACTTGGACCACTGAACTTTGGGAAAGCATTGAACTGGGTGTCAGAAAGTTTGGGTTGTTATACTGACTTTGCTACTAGCTAGCTATTGTACCATGGGTAAGTCACTTCACCTCTGTGGATCTCAGATTCCTTATTGTAGAATTCAGATGGAAATAGTTATTGATGTATTGGTTGGGTTCTTTAGAAACTGATGCTAAGATATAATTATAAGTACAAAACATTTATTGAGAGTAATAGAAGTACAAAACATTTATTATAAGTAAAAATAAAAGGGAGAGGGACACAAGTGGGCAGGGAGAGCTTCAGACCATAATATAGGTCTTGCATAAATGAATGAGGAGAAAAGGAAGTAAGTTTGATAAGAAGAGCCTCAACCTGTGGTAAAGCTCTGAGAAGGTCTTGGCCAGCACAACTGGGACCTCCTGTGCAAACACTGAACATAGAGGAACCTCATGCTGCCTCAAATGGCAAGCCACTGTGCCCCCTACTTTGCTCAGCCACTGTCTGGCAGCTGCCCAGGAAGCAAACACTTCCCACCTGAAAGCTGAGTCAGAGCCTGAAGGCACCTGAAGTTGGAGGCTGTCATCTAACTCAACTCTTGAGGCAGGTTCTGTCATAAAGGGAAATCTGAGCCATGCATATCAATGACTGTTTCAGTTGGCATAAAATGATCAGATGATCTATAAAGAATTTTCCAATTCTAGAATTCTAACTAGGCTTCTCTAATCCTACTGATAATCCTTCAGGTGAGCTCTGGTTTCAACTTTGAGACCCAGATGTGACAGAAATGTAAGCCTGTGTAGTGATAGAACTGTAAGAGGATCACTAGGACAAGTTTGGAGTAAAGAATGGTAAACTAAATGCCTAACACAGAAGTGAACATTATGAAACCTTGGGAGGATGCCTACCATAAGAACAAGCAAAGTCTGTTTCTTGAGAAAGAATATAAAATATAGTGTCATGTTAGCCTAGGTAATGAAAACATGAATTCATCACCATGCTTTGAGTTGCCACTCCTTCTTCCTCTAGTGACCTTCTGTTCATTTGAGCACACACTTGTGTTTCCACAACTCCTGTACTCAATATCACATTGCATATGGACAATAAAGATAGGAAAGTTTGCTAATCTCTGATGAGACATATTATCCCTACCATGGTTTCCAGATTTTTTAAAGCAAATTAAAAATACTCCAAACCTCTCCACCAAAGACACATATACACATACACCCACAACAAACCAAAACTATTTAGAAGCCATTTAGATGGTCAAAAAAGAGTAAGTGGAACTAAGAAGAGGTTTCCTTTCAAGAGAGCCTTCTGGCCTTTCAAGATGAGCCAGCTGGATGAAAGCAAAAGACATATATACAGGGGAACGAATTCTAATCTGAGTCTTCATGTAACAACAGCAGCACAGAATCACTGCCTTCTTATATAAATGCAAAGTCAAAAACAGTCACACTGTTTACCTAAGCTTTCTGGAATCACCTGCAGCATTGCCTCATCTGTCCCCTTTGCTAATGAGCTCCATGGATCTGGCAGACTTCTATGTGCTTTCACATGGACCTTCCCTGGTAGCAATCCTAAAGTGAGAAGACTTGGAGAGCCCATGAATGCTTCACTGAAGGGTTTCACATACCAGGGTATACATTTCACAGCGGACAACAAGCTTCAGAATGTATTAAATTGTTGAAATCTGTGGAAGAAACGAAAGATTGGATCAGGAGCATGGGCCAGAGATGTTATCTGATCAGGCCAGAAGTGGACATCCCAATAGAGCAGGTAAGTGTCTTACAAATTCTATATCAGTTGGTGATGTCACTTCTTTTTATGCATGGTTCTATAATTAATTGCTGTTTTCTCTTCCAGGACTCGCTCTAAGGTGGTAATGTTTCTCTACTCAAGTACCAGAGGTAACCAACATTTATATAATTTGTCAGTGAAGCAACCTCTTTTTTTCATGGTAAGATCCTGGATCAGGATCCTTGACACTGCATTGCCATGCATGTTATGCATTATGATTTAATTATTTCATACATGTCAATAATAGTGCACAGAACCCTATATTAACCCTAGGCATAATGAAAAAGGCACTAGACCAAGAGCTAAGACACAAGCTTAATTCCCAGGAATCTGTCTAACTAGCCTTGTGACAAATCAAACATCTCTGAGGCTGTTTCTTAATCTGTTAATATGGAGAGTTAGAACAGATTGCTATTTCCCAAAGCATGCTATTTATACATAAGATTATTTTAGGCAATACATAGCAAAACTTCTTACGCCAATTGATTTTGAATTTATATTAAATGTGTATCAGTCCAGCCAGTGTGGCTCAGTGGTTGAGCATCGACTCATGCACCAAGAGGTTGCCAGTTCGATTCCCGGTCAGGACATATGTGCCCAGGTTGTGGCCAAATCCCCAGTGGGGGGCATGCAGAAGATAGTCAATTGATGTTCTCTCTCATTGATGTTTCTATCTCTCTCCCTCTTACTTTCTCTCTCTAAAATCAATAAGAGAAAAAAATGTTTTAAAATATATATTAGAAAAAGATAACTGTCCCATCAATTCTGTGATTTTACAGATACCATTCCTAAGAATGAGACTAAAGTGCATATCTAGGTTTAAAAACTTGGTCAATGTAAAGAAAAATATTAGGTAAATGATAGTTCAGATAATCCCCATGCCAGAAAATTAAATAAAAAAAGTAAAGGTAGTATATTAATGACTAAAATTTGGAAAACACTTCCAAGGTACCTTCTAGTTCTGCATTTCTTCCTCATGGAGTGTTAGTTTGGACCAGAAAAGACTAGGAGTGAGAGTATAAGCATAGTAGCCAGGTGAACTTCAAAGACATAAATGGTAGAGCAAAACCCTGTTATCCTTGGGGATGTAAAGTCGTAAGACAGACTAAAATTCAGCCCAGGTGGGCAAAATCCAAAGGGTATGTGGATAGCAAAGATGTAACAGAACTGAGAACTTAAAGGATCAATCAAAATTGTCTAGACCAGAGATTTTTCAACCTTCTTTATTTCATGGTGCACATAAACTAATTACTAAATTTCTTCAGCACACCAAAAAAATACATTATATTTTTTTTGCCGAACTGACAAAAAATAAAAATAAAATAAAATAAACAAGTATAATTTTGGTTCGTTCACACCAAATGGCTATAGTTGTGTTGGCTGTTGTCATTTTTTAATTTTACAATCTAAGGGAAAAGAGGTCAGTGCCCCTGACTAAATAGTCAAGTATTGCATGTTTAAAATTTTTTGTAGCACACTGGTTGAAAATCGCTGGTCTAGAAGTTGACACAAAATAAATTTGACCTAGAATGAGATGGTCCAACCACAGATATTTTGTACCCAAATATAAGACTCATTCAGTGTTATATCAGTTAATCTCTACCTTAGAAGACTTGACAGTTTCCTTGTCTAAGTTAAGACTGATATCAGAATTGGGGATAGTTGTTGACCCTGACAGTGGTGGAGGGCCACAGGGGCAGGCAATCAAGCAGGCCATGCTCTAGTGGAAAAAAGGAGAAGGAAGTATCTTAGACTCCTCCCTGCTATGCCAGCTGTTTTCTTTAGACTTCTCATTTAATTGCCTCAGAACTCTTATGAGGAGATACTTCTTATCCACCTATCCTGCCCAAGGTCTTTAGAGATCAGGAAGTGGGTTCAGAAAACATACATGACTTACCCAAAGTCTCATAGCTAATCCATTGCCAAGCTAGGTTTACATTCCGATTTGGTCAGACTCCTGATAGAGCACCTTGCTCTTCCCATTTTAGCCATTCAAGCATCTCAGTGAGACAGAAGGCCAGCCCCATAAAGGTCATATGAGACCATTTACAAAGGCATAAATGTATATGAATGAAATATAAACTATAAATTTATCAGCGTAAAGTAATCCAAGAGAAAAAGGCTTAAGAAAAAAGAGCAGCTTTGTGAATCTGGGTTTGAAATTTGTCCAAAGGGTCCACATGAAATATATTTCAGTAGGCACCAATTACATCTCCATTACTCTCTTCTCTCTTGCCACATTCTTTCTCTCTCTTTCTCTCTCTCTCTGTCTCTCTCTCTCTCTCTCTCTCATTCAAACACACTTACAATGATGAAGAAAAGATGGCAGCAGGCAGGACCTGAGGGAGGGTGAGAGAGTGAGCTAGTGTGTGAGACAGTGTGAGTGGACATGAAGGTGGATGACCAAATTCCTGCAGTGCAGAGACGTGGAACTGAAGGTTCCTATGCAGTGGATGGGAGCAGCCAGCTACCATGGTAAGCAGCTCTTTAGGGTGCTTCTTCCTGCACCGCGTGCAGGTCCCACCATTTTGAAAGATTCCTGATCTTCCCTGGAAGGAGGCAGTGGGAGCAGCTAGGGCCCAGCAACCTGAGCCCACCAGTGCACCTGGCACCATTGGACCAGTACACAGTAGTGGAGATCCCAAGGTGCCAGTTATGGAAGCCGCAAACAGCCGGGAGCCTAGCACCATCTCCCACAGTAGCAGCCTGATCAGAGTCCAGATATAGCCCCAGCAACAGAGGCTGAGGAACAGACATCCATCCCCAGGCAACAGAAGCACAGACCAGCAGCTGAAACCCATCCCCAAAAACTATAGCAAAGGCTGAGAAAGAATTGAATCCCATGGGGCAACAGCACTCCCCAGCTGCAAGAAGCAGGACCTGGGGCTCCACAGAGGCCTGTGCTGTCCAGAAGTTCACAAGAGCGGTGGGAAGCTGGAGCCCAAGTGGGACTGGTCCGATCCAGCTGCCCATGGGTTCTGTGGGGATGCTGGGGCACCAGAGAAGCCTGTGAGACCCAGCAGCCCACAAGAGCTGTGGAAAGCCGGAGCTTGTGAGAGACTGGTGCAATCCACCTTCATTCCCCATGGGACCTGCAGTGTGCAGGGGCACCAGAGAGGCCTGTGTGACCCAGCAGGGACTGTGCGTTCTAGTTACCCTTGGGACCTGCGGGGTACTGAAGCACCAGAGGGACCTGTGCAACCCAGGAGAGAATGTGCCATCTACTTATTCGCGGGACCTTCAGGGTGCTGAAGCACCAGAGAGGCCTGTTTTTCCCAGCAGGGACTGTGTCATCCAGTCACGTGTGGGACCTGCAGGGAACTGAAGCACCAGAGAGGCTTGTGCAACACAGCTGAGCACAAGATAGGCTGAGAGCATGTGAAAATGGAGGCAGAATGAATGGAAGCTACACAGATGACCACCCAAGACCAAAGCAGAATTACAACTAAAATAAAGACAAATCCACAGAAAAAAGCAACAGAAAAGCAGCAGGACAGGACCATATAACCAGGGACACTGCTAGGATCTGTGGAGGTGCGAGAGGGTGGCGGGCTGGGAGCCCACACACAGCAGCACTCTTAGCTATGAGCAGCTCCCTTGGGGAATAAAGACCAAGCCCAATCCACAGTGCAGAGAGCCTGGACTGAGTTCTAAAATAGCCACAGCCACTCCCCTGATGGCTAAGGCAAAGGGAGGTAACTCTGGGCTGGAACTCTATGGAAACAACCGGGATTTGGAGGACACTCAGAGTTTTTGTGGACTTGCGGACACAAAGGGCAGTGGCCAGTGTGCTCCTTCCCAGGGCTGTGGGTAAAACCAGCAGCCCCCAACCCCTTGGAGATTCAGGCTTTCCCAGTTGAATAAGAAATGCAAATTGAGGCTGATTAACAAAGAGCATCTATCCCACCCTCTGGAAATCCTCTTATGCAGAACACCAGGGCTACATTCCAAGGCACTGAGTAACTGAGATTCCTAGCCTCCAGGAAAAAGCTAGAGGATAACTGAACCTTTCCTGGGCTTGCAAATCTACCCAGGACAGTAAAACCTAACAGTGGTGTTTAACGTGGGCCCACCCAGGCTCATCCAAACCCAGTAGAGGGAGCCACAAATAGCAGAACACCAACACCAACAGGGAAAATTTGGAAGGCTCCAAAAGCCACTGAGATAGTCAAAATGGTAAAACAAAGAAACAAATCCCAAACGAAATAACAAGAGATCTCTATCGAAGATGAGATAAATGAAATGCAGCTAAGCAAATTATCAGAGGTACAGTTCAGAGCCATGACCTTGAGAAAACTCAACAGTATGAGTAAGGACATCAGCACCATGGGTAAAGATATAGAAACATTGAAAACCAACCAAGGATTCCAAAATGGCTGCAGAGTGAATGGAAGCTACACAGACCATCGCCCAGGACCAAACTGAAATTACAACAAAAATAAAGACAAATCGTCAGGAAAAACACAACAGAAAAGCAGCTTGGAGTAAAAAATAACCAGGGACACTGACTCAATCCTGGTAAGCTTGCGGAGATGCGAGATGGGGGCTGGGAGCCCACAGTTCTCAGTGACCTTAGCTGTGGGCAGCAGCCCTAGCTGTGGGCAGCGGCCTTAGCTGTGAGCAGCGCACTGGGGTTAAACTCCCAAGCAGCTCCACAGCGCAAAGCTAGGACAGAGGGTAAAATAGACACAGCCACTCACCTTGGGCTCTGGCACAGTGAGGGTGGACTAGACTGGAAATGTGTGGGGACTCTCAGGATTTGGAGGGCGCTCAGAGCTTTTGCTGAGTTGCAGCCATGCAGGACAGTGGTCATCTTACTCCTTCCCAGGGCTCTGGGGAGAGGCGGCAGCCCCTCTCTCACAGATTCAACCCCACCTGGTGGCCATTGAAATGCAAATTGAGGCCCATTAACAACCAGCATCTGCCACAACATCGGAAATCCCCTTATGCTGAGAACCTGAGGGAGTTTTTCATTCAACTGAGAAGCCAAGCCTCCAGGCAAAAAGCTAGAGGATAACTCTACCATTCCTGGGCTACTAACTCTAACCAGGAAAGGCAGACTTGACAATGGTGTTTAATGTGGGTTCTCCCTGGCACATCTAAGCCCAGGAGAGGGAGCCACAAACAGCAGAACACCAACACCCTCAGGGAAAATTTGGCAGGCTCCAAAGCCCACTGTGATAGCCAAAATGGTGAAACACAGAAACAAATTCAAATGAAAGAACAACAGACCTCTACTGAAGATAAGATAAATTAGGTGCAGTTAAGCAAGATAACAGAGCCATGATAATGAGGAAGCTCAACAGCATGTGTCAGGACATGAGCAACATGAGTTAAGACATAAAAATGTTAACATCAACCAGTTGGAAATTAAAAACCACCAAGAAGAAATGAAGAATGACATAGCAGAAATGAAGAACACATCGAAGGTCTAAATAGCAGAGTAGAGGAAGCTGAGGACCAGATCATGAATTAGAAGATAGGGTAGAAAAAAAATCAAACAATCAGAAAACGAAAAGGAAAAAGCAGTTAAAAAACAGGAAGACAGCTTAAGAGAACTGTGGAACAACTGGAAACATAATAACATTCGCATCATAGGAGTCCCCAAAGAAGAAGAAAATAAGCAAGGGTTAGAGAATATATTCAAGAAAATAGTGACAGAAAACTTCGCTAATTTGGTGAAGGAAGAAGGCATTCAAGTTCAAGAAGCACAGAGAACCCCAACTAAGAACCCAAACAGGCCCACACCAAGACACATAGTAATCAAAATGCCACAAATTAAAGACAAAGAGAGAATCCTAAAAGGAGCATGAAAAAAGCAACAGGTTAATTACAAAGGAAACCCAATAAGGCTCTCAGCTGACTTCTCAACAGAAACACTACAGGCCAGAAGGGAATGGCATGAAGTAATCAAGGTCATGAAAAACAAGGATCTGAATCCAAAACTACTGTACCCAGCAAGGCTATCATTCAAAATAAAAGGTCAAATAAAGAACTTCCCAGACAAAAAAAAAAAAAAAAAAAAAAAGTCTAAGAAAATACATTACCACCAAACCAGCACTGCAAGAAATATTAAAAGGACTGCTGTAAATAGCAGGAGATATGAGAAGAAAAATATAACCATACTAAACAAAAATGGAAATAAATAAATACATATCAAAAATCACCTTAAATGTAAATGGATGGAATGCTCTGATAAAAAGACAGAGTAGCTGATTGGATATTAAAACATGACTCATCTATATGTTGTTTACAAGAGACCCACCTTACAACAAAAGACTCACATAGGTTGAAAGTGAAGGGATGGAAAAAAAATCTTTCAGCAAATGGAAAGGAAAAAAAACCTGGGGTAGCAATACTCATATCTGATAAAATAGATTTCAAAATGAAGGCCATAAATAGAGACAAAGAAGGCCACTACATAATATTCAAATGATCTATCTAACAGGAAGATATAACATTGATAAAAATATATGCACCCAATATAGGAGCACCAAAATATATTTAAAATATTCTAGAAGACTTCAAAGGGGAAAACGAAAGCAATACAATCATACCAGGTGACTTCAACACCCCATTGACACCACTGGATAGATCCTCTAGACAAAAAATTAGCAAGGAAACACAGACTCTAAATGAAGCACTAGACCAAATGGATTTAATAGATATCTACAGAGAATTACACCCCAAACTACAGAATTCACATTCTCCTTAACTTGACATGGGACATTTTCAAAGATAGACCATATGATAGGACACAAATTAAATCTCTACAAGTTCAAGAAGATTGAAATTATATCAAGCATCTTCTCAGATCACAATGGCATGAAACTAGAAATCAATAGCAACAAGAACATGCAGAGACATTTGATCACATGGAAGCTAAATAGCATGTTATTAAACAACGAATGGGTCACCGAGGAGATCAAGGAAGAAATTAAAAACTTCCTGGAAACCAATGAAAATGAACACACAACAACACAAAATCTATGGGATGCAGTGAAAGCAGTTCTGAGAGGGAAGTTTATAGCACTACAGGCCTACCTCAAGAAACAAGAAAAATCTCTAATACATTATCTAACCTCACAACTTAAAGAACAAGAGAGCAAACAAAAAGAAAACCCCAGAGCCAGTAGAAAGAAGGAAATAGTAAAAATCAGAGCAGAAATAAATGACATAGAGTCAAAAAACAAAAAACAAACAAACAAAAAAAAACAATTCCAAAGATTAATGAAACAAAGAGCTGTTTTTTTGAAAAGATAAACAAGATTGATGGACCTTTAGCTAGACTCACCAAAAAACAAAAAAGAACCCAAATACACAAAGTCAGAAATGAAAGAGGAGAAGTCACAACTGACACCACAAAATACAAAAGATCATTAACAACTACTATGAGCAATTATATGGCAACAAATTCGATAATCTAAGCGAAAGGACAAATTTCTGGAAACACATAGTGTCCCAAAGCTGGACTGGGAAGAAATAGAAAACTTGAACAGACCAATAACAACAGAAGAAATTGATTATATAATCAAGACCCTCCCAGCAAAAAAAAGCCCAGGCCGGATGGCTTCACGAGGGAGTTTTACCAAACATTCAAAGAAGAACTAACACCCATTCTCCTCAAACTATTTCAAAAAAATTCAAGAAGAAGGAAGACTACCAAATTTGTTTTATGAAGCCAGCATAATTCTAATTCCAGTACCAGAAAAAAGACATTACAAAGAAAGAAAACTACAGGCCAATATCCATGATGAACATAGATGCCAAAATCCCCAACAAAATACTATCAAATCAGATCCAGCAATACATAAAAATATATATATATATATATATTCACCATGACCAAGTGGGATTCATCCCAGGGATGCAAGGCAGGTACAATATTCACAAATCAATAAATGTGATACACCACATAAACAAACTGAAAGATAAAAATCATATTATCATATCAACAGATGCCAAAAAAGCCTTCAACAAAATCCAGCATCCATTTCAGATAAAAATGCTCAGTAATGTGGGAATAGGGGGAGCCTATCTTGACATAATAAAGGCCATATATGAAAGACCTGCAGCCAACATCATACTTAATGGGAAAAAATTAAAAGCATTTTTCTTAAGAACAGGAACAATACAAGAATGCCCACTTTTGCCACTCTTATTTAACATAGTATTGGAAGTCTTAGCCACAGCAATCAGATAGGAAGAAAAAAATAAATGGGATCCAAATTGGAAAAGAGGAAGTAAAACTGTCATTATTTAAAGATGACATACTATATGTAGAAAACCCCAAAGACTCCGTAAAAAATTTACTTGACTTAATAAATAAATTTGGCAAACTAGCAGGATACAAAATTAACATCAATAAATCAATGGCATTGTTATACACCAATGATGAACTCACAGAAAGAGAAAATAAAAAAAAAAACAATCCCATTTACCATTGCGGCAAAGAAAAATAATAAGAAGAAGATACCTAGGAATAAACTGTACCAAAGAAATAAAGGACCTATTCACAGAAAACTACTGATTCATTGAAAAAAGAAATAGAGGAAGATATAAAAAAAGTGCAAGCGCATACCTTGTTCATGGATTGGAAGAACTAATATCATTAAAATATCCATACTACCCAAAGCAATCTATAGATTCAATTCAATCTCCATCAAAATACCAATGACATAATTCACAGAACTAGAACAAATATTTCAAAAGTTCATATGGAACCAAAATCACCCCAAATAGCCACAACAATCTTGAAAAAGAAGAATAAAGTTGGAGGGATCACATTACCAGATTTCAGGTTATACTACAAAGCCATTGTAATCAAAACAGCCTGGTACTGGCACAAGAACAGGCATATGGACCAGGGGAACAGAACAGAGAACCCAGAAATGGACCCAAGGCAATATGCTCAATTAATATTTGACAAAGGTGGCAAGAGCATACAGTGGAGTAAAAACAGCCCCTTCAATAAATGGTGTTTGGAAAATTAAACAGCTACATCAAAAAAAAAATGAAACTAGACCATCAACTTACACCCTACACAAGAATAAACTCAAAATGGATAAAAGACTTAAATGTGACTCATGAATCCATAGAATACTAGAAGAAAATGTAGGCAACAAAATTTCAGACATCATACGCAGCCGAGTTTTTATTGATACATCACCTAAGGCAACAGAAACAATGGAGAAAATGAACACATGGGAGTACATCAAACTCAAAAGCTTCTGCACAGCGAAAGGTACAATCATCAAAACGGAAAGGCTACCCACTGTATGGGAGAGCACAATTGCCAATGATATATCAGATAAGGGGTTAATTTCCAATATATATAGAGTGCTCATACAACTCCACAAAAGGAAGACAAAGAACCCAATTAAAAAATGGGCAGAGGAACTAAATAGACACCTCTTCAAACAGGACATATAAATGGCTAAGAGACATATGAAGAAATGCTCAACATCACTAATCATCAGAGCGATGCAAATTAAATCAACAATGAGATATCACCTCACACCTGTCAGAATAACCGCCATCAACAAATTATCAAACAACAAGTGTTGGCAAGGGTGTGGAGAAAGGGGACTCTAGTACACTGCTGGTGGGAATGCAGACTGGTGCAGCCACTATGGAAAACACTATGGTGTTACCTGAAAAAATTAAAAATTGTACTGCCATTTGATCCAGTGATCCCACTTCTAGGAATATACACTAAGAAGCCTGAAACATCAGTCAGAAAGAATATATGTATCCCCATGTTTGTAACAGCACTATTTACAATAGCTAAGATCTGGAAACAGCCCAAGTGTCCATCAGTAGACAAAAAGGTAAAAGAGCTGTGGTACATATACACAATGGAGTACTTTGCAGCTGTAAAAAAGAAAGATCTTTTATCCTCTGAGACGACATGGAGGGACCTGGAAAGTATTATCCTAAGCGAAACAAGCCAAACAGAGAAAGACCAGTATCATATGATCTCACTTATTTGTGAAATATAATGAATATAACAGTCTGAGAAATGGGGTAGTCCCAGAGACATGGAAGTGGGGTACAGACTGACAATCCCCCGAAGAGGGGTGGTGGGGGAGAGATAAACCACAGAACTTATATGCATGTATGCATGAACAATGGACATGGACAACAAAGCTGGGGACAAGATTGTGAGGTATGGGAAGGGTATCAGTGGTGGACAAAGGAGAAACATTTGTAACAAAAATAAATTAATTAATTAATCAAAGAAAACAAACACACACACACATACACACACACACACACACCTCCTCTCCCTTGTCTCTTATCTCCATTCTTTCCCTTGCTTTCTTTTCTCTCTTCCCTTCCCCGACTGCTTCATTTATATTTTTAATTTGCCAGGAAATATTGATGGTGGGTACTAGATTACACCTAATTTTTTTTCCAAATTTTTACTAAAACAAAAATTTTATTTTCATAAATAGTACCCCAAAGAGGCATCTTGGAGTGACCTAAGCTTGAAGTAGTGAACTTTGCCACTTACAGATCCTGGGATGTACTTGAAACAGAGAAAGGTCCACTTTGTTTAGATAAAACAAGTTCAAAGAAGATTAAGTCATACTATTTTTCTTGCCAATAATGATTGTTCCTTTTTGCTCCCTTCCTTGTCTAGGTCTTCTTGTTCTGTTTCCTGCTCTTTCTCTTTTTTTTGTTTTTTCATTTTTAATGTTCTAAATAAAAAGCTCAAATGCTCAAAGCCACATGTTGTAATCACTGACATCTCAGCAGATGGCATGTAAACACAGAGCTCACTGGGCTGGAGCCTGACCATACAGGCAAAGGAGATGGGTTTGAAGGGGAAAACTCCCACTGGTTCCAAATGCCAGGAGCGCAGTCACCTCTCCTGGGTACAGTCACCTTTCCTGGGTACAAAACCTTTCTGGTGGCAGGATTCACTTTCTTCTCCAAATGGAAATAGGATATGGTAGAACACAGAGGGTATGTGGGGACTGGGCTGAGATCTAACTTCCTACCATGCATTTAGAAAGCC
Organism: Molossus molossus; assembly: GCF_014108415.1. Lineage (NCBI taxonomy): Eukaryota > Metazoa > Chordata > Mammalia > Chiroptera > Molossidae > Molossus > Molossus molossus. Next base: position 54,274,692 of record NW_023425355.1, read on the forward strand.
ACAGAGATTTGTCACCTTAAAGTAGCCGACTCATTCTCCCTGTCTAAAAATGCCTCTGTTATAGTCAACTAACTCTCTCCATGTCCCAAAATGTCTCATGCCTCTGTTATAGTCCTCTCTCTCTCTCTCTCTCTCTCTCTCTCTCTCTCTCTCTCTCTCCCCCCTGAAATTAAGATAACTTTCTATCCAATATTCTAACAAAATAAATGGAAAGAATTCTGTTTTCCCCCAGATCACCAAAACATATTCTCTAAAACAATGCTTCTCAAACTATCTGTGAGGAAAAGCCAGCTTCCCCCCAAATCTTCACAGACCAATAAAAGTGTAACAAAAATAAATTACTAAAAAATATATAAAATATAATCCCACTTTTTAGTATTAGATTCAACATCCATATTACCCTGTCAAATTGTTATAAAGGTTTAACTCAATTTCTTTCCTTATATCACCTCAGACTGGAAGCAAACAGCAGACCAGCACCATTCCACACACACTTTGGGTAATACTTCTCTAAAGGTCTTCATAGTAAGTTATATTTTCTCTATACTACTTATACGCTCGATATCTTGTCTACTCCATTGCAAGATGTCCTTAAGGACCTTATAATCATATTGGACAGAACAAACTTGCACAGTTTATAATAATTAGCATGGTGATAGAACAGGTGCTATAATTGGGAATGAAGAGAAGGAAGAGTGTAGGGGAGTCAATACACTGCATAGCATGGACAGAAAAGGTCTTTCAAAAAAGGTGACTTTGAAACAATGATCTGAATGGTGAGAAAGATCCAGGTATATGAAGAATCAGGGAAAGTGTATACTGTGCATAAGTGACAGTATGTGCCAAGGTCCTGAGGCAAAAGAAGAGCTTGATACCTTCTCTGAACTGTCAGAAGGCCATTTTGACTAGAGCAAAGTGAGTGACAAAATCCAGATTATGTAAGGCTATAATAACGCTGCTTAAGGAATTTTAGCTTTGTTCAACAGCAACAGAAAGCTATTAAATAATTCAAGCAGAGAAGGTACATGAGCTGATTTTTGCTTTAAATCAGTGTCAAATAGATGGATCTTATGACATTTAAATTATACCTCATTGTAGCTGTTAATTTAAAAAAAGAGATCAGTGGCTCTTTTCCCCACTAATAGCGCTTATGTCAACTTGTAATTATATGTATGTTCATACAAATAACTCTCACAGACAAGTGCCATGAGTTCAGGGACCATGTTTGATATGGCTCACTATTGCACAATCAGATAATACTTAAGAGATTTCAAAGTATATTTCTTGATTTGATTAGAGAATAAAAGAATGAGTGAATAATACAGGCAACTTGTAATTCAAGTACTAATTTACATGGTGCGATCTTTAACCCTACATATAACACATTCCCAGGAGAATGGACCTGCTTCTAGAAAAAGATTTGTGTCTCTCATTAGCAACCTAATAACTTGAGTCACCACAATTACCATGAATTTCCCTATCAAATCATCACCCAAATGAACAATTCAAATTGCACTAAAGGCAAAGTCAGGCTTCATCCAAATTAGGAGAGAGATACTTGACTTTGGCAGCCTTCCAATCCTTATTCTACTGGTTTTATCCTTCCTATAGGCAAACCACCTTTCTCATTTCTGCCCCATAATCTACCATCAACTTAATGAAAGTCATTCAACATATCTTGTGTGTTTCCCTCTCTGTACAATGTGTAACCTAATGATAGTATTATATGAAGAAAATATCTTTAAAATAAGTGCTATTAAAGTAAGCCTTGAATATGCTTATTTCCCACTCTCAATCATTCACACTGCCAGAAGGAAACTGATTGGCAGTATGTATAAATCAAGGGAGATATAATAATACTAAAGTCATCTGAATCTTTGGAGAACTGGGTTGTGTGGCTATTCTCAAATCAGGGACAATCTGTGTTTGGATGCCAATTATGTAACCGGTGTCTATGTAAAAGATGGCCTTGGAGAATTAATCAACAGCAGTTTACAAAGCCCTACATGAATGGCTTAGGCACAAAGGTCATAGTTGGTTTTATGTAATTGCATTCTGATGTGGGCAATAGTGCACTTGATCAAACAGGTGTGATATGACTGAGAAGTTATACAATTAATGATATATAATAGAACTTAAAATTCAAATGAGTAGCCCAGATAGTGTGACTCAGTTGATTGAGCACTGTCCCATGGACTGACAAGTCCCAGTTGGATGCCCTGTCAGAGCACATGCCCGGGTTTTGGGCTCCATCCCCAGTGGTGGGCGTGCAGGAGGCAGCCAATTGATGTTTCTCTCTCACATCAATGTTTCTCTCACTCTCTCTTTAAAAAATATCAATAAAACATATTTCTTAAAATTGAAATGAGTAGTTTCCCTCTCAAAGTAATAAATTCTGAAGATTATATCCATATTTCCAGCAAATATTACCACTGTTGCACAGAGGCGAATACTCAAATGCGCATAGAACATAGAAAGTGAGAAAGTAGAGTTTCAAATCACCCTACCTGTAAGCAGTAGGATGGCCTCCAATCTTTGTCTTCTCTTGTCTCATTTAATCTCTCCCTCTGTACACAATTTACTGACCCAAGCAAAGGAAAAGGTACCATAGTGGCAGTTAGCTAAAAAAAAAAAAAAAAAAAAAAATTGCAACCAAAAAGAGTTGGTGAAATGAAGGAGCACAAGATTTTGATAAGTCTAGTCTAAACACAGAAATCATTGAGTATCTGATCATCACTTCTAGTTATTAAAATCCCTATAAAAATAAAATGAACTCAAAAGAAATTTCACTTAGTATAATAGGGGATTTGGAAACTTGCATTTATTTAGCTATGATATTGTGGTATATACTTACTACACAGAAGGCATGGAAAGGCATGCAATAATAAAGGAGAACAAAGCTCATAAGTAGTCAATAATATGCAAGAGCCTATGTAATTACTTAGGCACAAAAAAGGGGACACACGTTGTCCCTCTTACTGTCTGGTAGAGATTACAGAAACAAATTTGATATTGATGTTTTTCTTCATTATTTTACTAGATGAAATGATTCTGGAAGAATGAAATGTCAATAGAGATAACCAGAGCTGTAAATGATGAAGTAGGGACCCTTGCTAGACAAAGGAACCAAGGTTAAAAATAGCATGATGTAATTAGTATATGAGGTCTATTGAAAGAAATGGTGTGGATGAGGCCAGGGGAGCAGAAGATGACAGAAAGTGGAAATCTTGAAGGCCAAGTCTATTTTCAGCTGTTATATTAGAAAGTAGGAAATCCTTGCAATGATTTGTGGAGAGGAGTATTATGTGCTAACTGGTGTTTTAGGAAGGTAAATTTATTACATGAAGAATAAACTAGAGAGGTAAAGAAATGGAAGGAGTACCAACTAGGAAACTAGGACAATAATCAAACCCACTTGTGCTTCAAATTCACCTGATGAGTATATAAAAATACAGGTGCTTGGGCCTCACCCAGTGACTCAGTAGGCCTAAAATGTCATTAATTGAAAGAAGGGATACATGAAGAGGAAAGGGTTTTGAGGGAATATAAGAACTTTGCTTTGGGGCACACACTTTTTAAGACACACATGGAATATGGAAATTAATTTAATCCAAAGGCAGTTAGAAAAGAGGTTCTAGAGTATAATAGAGGTTTTAATTGAAAACTCATTGGTATCTCTTCTAAAGTGAATTCAAGTTAAAAATTCCAAAACAAAACTAAAATTAATTGCTTTTACATACCCTAAAGAACCAAAATGTAACAAATAAATTGACTGAATCACTATGTATTATAAATGGTATTCTCTTTTTATTAAGGTATTATTATTGCTGAAAGTATTACAAATGTCCCTTTTTTTTTCCCCCATTGTCACCCCCTCCTTACTCCTGCCCCACCCCTAACTTCACCACAATGTTGTCTGTGTCCATTGGTTATGTATATATGCATATAAGTTCTTTGGTTTATCTCTTCCAGCCCCCACCTCCATCCTTCCCTCTGAGGTTTGTCAGTCTGTTCCCTACTTCCATGTCACTGGATCTATTTTGATCAACTTATTTTGCTCATTATATTCCATAAATAAGTGAGATCATGTGGTACTTGTTTTCCTCTGACTGGCTTATTTTGATTAGCATGATACTCTCCAGGTCCCTCCATGTTGACTCAAAGGGTAAGAGATCTTTCTTTGTTACAGCTGCATAATTACATTGTGTAACTATACCACAGCTTTTTTATCCATTCATCTACTGATGGACACTTGGGCTGTTTCCAGATCTTAGCTATTGTAAAGAGCACTTCTATGAACATAAAGGTGCATACATTCTTTTTGATTGGTATTTCAGAGTTCTTAGGATATATTCCTAGAAGTGGAATCACAGGGTCAAATGTCATATCCATTTTTAATTTATTGAGGAAACACATTATTATTTTCCATAGTGGCTATAGCAATGTGCATTCCCACCTGCAGTGTACTAGAGTATTCCTTTCTCCACATCCTCGCCAACACTCATTTGAAATGATTCTGGCAGGTGTGAGGTGATACCTCATAGTTGTTTTGATTTGCATCTCTCTGATGATTAGTGATGTTGAGCATTTTTTCACAAGTCTCTTGGCCATTTGTATGTCCTCTTTGTAGAAGTGGCTATTCAAGTCCTCTGCCCATTTCTTAATTAGATTGTTTGTCTTCCTTTTGTTGAGTTGTATGAGTATTTTATATATTTTTGGATATTAACCTCTTATCCAATGTATCATTCAAAAACATGCTTTCCCATAGAGTGGGTTCCCTTTCCATTTTGATGCTGGTTTCTTTTGGTTTGCAGAAGCTTTATAGTTTGATGTAGCTCCATTTATTAATGTTTTCCTTTGTTTCTCTCGCCCTAGGTAACCTATCAGTGAAAATTCTGCTTCATATGATATCTGATATTTTGCTGCCTACATTTTCTTCTAGGATTTTTATGGTTTCACAACTTACATTTAAGTCTTTTATCCATTTTAAGTTTATTCTTTTGTATGGTGTAACTTATTGGTCTAGTTTCTTTTTTTTTTTTCTTTTGCATCAACTTGTACAATATTTCCAATATCATTTACTGAAGAGACTGTCTTTAGTCCATTGTATGCTCTTGCCTCCTTTGTCAAATATTAATTGAGTGTAATGTCTTGGCTTGATTTCTGGGTTCTCTTCTGTTCCATTGATCTATATGCCCTTTCTTGTGCCAGTACACGGCTGTTTTGATTATAACGGCTTTATAGTATAATTTGATATCTGGTATTGTGATCCCTCCTACTTTGTCCTTTATTTCTCATGATTGCTGCATGTATTCATAATCTTGTTTGGTTAATATGAATTTTTAGAATATTTGTTCTAGATCTGTGAAATATGTTAGAATTTTAATAGGAATTGCATTGAATCTATGTATTGTTTGGGGAAGTATGGACATTTTAATGATGTTAATTCTTCCAATCTGTGAACATGATATATGCTTCCACTTATTTATATCTCCCTCTATTTCATTTTTCAATGTCTTGAAGTTTTCTGAAAACAGGTCTTTTACCTCCTTGTTTAAGTTTATTCTTAGGTATCTTAACATTTTTCTTACAATGGTAATTGGGATTTATTTATTTTTTAGTTTTTCTTTCTGAGTGTTTATTATATGCATATAAAAATACCATCAATTTCAGGATGTTAATTTGTATCCTGCTACTTTGCTAAATTGATTTATTGAATCTTACAGTTCTTTTTATGGAGTTTTTAGGATTTTTTTAATGTACAATATCATGTCATCTGTAAATAAGGACAGTTTCACTTCATCTTTTCCAATTTGAATGTGTTTTGTTTTTTCTTCTTTTCTGATGGCTAAGACTTCCAGTACTATGTTGAATAAGGGGAGAAGGGGACATCCCTGTCTTGTTCCTCTTGTTCAGGGAAATGATTTTAGTTTTTGCCCACTGAGTATGATGTTGGCTGTAGGTTGGTCATATATGGCTTTTATTATGTTGCTGTATGATTCTTCTATTCCCATTTTGCTGAGAGTTTTTATCAAAAATGGGTGCTGGGTTTTCTCGAATGTTTTTTCTGCCTCTATTGATATGATCATATGGTTTTGACCTTTCATTTTGTTTGTGTTGTGTATAACATTTATAGCTTTGCAAATATTGTACCATCCTTGCATCCCTGGGATGAATCTCACTTGGCCATGATAAATAATCTTTTCAATATATTGCTGGATTCAATTTGCTAATATTTTGTTGAAGGTTTTCATATCTATGTTCATCAGGAATATTGACCTGTAATTTTCTTTCTTTGTACTGTCTTTATATGGTTTTGGAATTAGATAATGCTGGCCTTGTAAAAGGAGCTTGGAAATCTTCCTTCCTCTTGAATTTTTTGAAATACTTTGAAAACGATAGATGTTACTTTTTTATGAATGTTCAGAGAAACTCTCCTGTGAAGCCATCTGGACCAGAGCTTTTGTTTATTGGGAGTTTATTAATTACTGCTTCAATTCCCTTAGTTGTTATTGGTCTGCTCAGGTTTTTGGAGTCTTCCTATTTGAGTTTTGGAAGACTGTATGATTCTAGGTATTTGCCCATTTTGCCTAGGTTATCCAATTTGTTGGCATGGTATTTTCTTACAATCCTTTTTATTTCTAGGGTCTCACTTGTTATTTCAGCTCTTTCATTTCTGATTGTAATTTTTTGGGTTCCCTCCCCCCTCCCTCCCTCTCTCTTTTATGAGTCTAGCTAAAGGTACATCAATCTTGTTAATCTTTTCAAAGAACCAGCTCTTGGTTACAATGATCTTCTGTATTGTTTTTTAGTGTCTATCTTATTTATTTCCCCTCTAATCTTTATTATTTCATTTCTTCTTCTTACTCTGAGCTTTTCTTGTTGTTCTCTTTTTAATTATTTAAGTTGTAGGGTTAAATGGCTTATTAGAAATTTTTCTTGTTTCTTGAGGTAGGCCTATAATGCTATGAACTTCCCTCTCAGGATTCCTTTCACTGTGTCTTGTAGATTTTGTGTTGGGTGTTAATTTTCATTTGTTTCCAAGAAGGTTTTAATTTTTTCCTTGACCTCATTGGTAACCTATTCACTGTTTAATAGCATGCTATTTAGCCTCTGTGTGTTTGAATGTTTTTGAGTGTTTTTATTGTTGATGATTTCTAGTTGCATGCCATTGTGATCTGAGAAGATGTTTGATATGAGTTCAATCTTCTTGAAATTGTAGACACTTAGTTTGTGCCCTAACATGTGGTCTATCTTTGAGAGTGTCTCATGTCCACTTGAGAAGAATGTATATTCTGCTGTTGGGGTAAAATGTTCTATAAATATCAATTAAATCCATTTGATTTAGAGAATCATTTAGGGTCCCTGTTTTCTTGTTATTTTTTGTCTAGAAGATCTATCCAGGAATGTCAGTGGAGTATTACAGTCACCTACTATGATTGTATTACTGTCGCTTTCTCCCTTAAAGTCCTCAATAAATTTTTAAATATATTTTGGTGCTCCTATATTAGGTGCACATAGGTTTACCAGGGTTAAATCCAAAGAACTTATATGCATATATGCACAACCAATGGACACAGACATTAGTTTGGGTGAAGCAGGAGTGAGGTGGGAATGAGGAGGGTGGGGTCAGTGGAGGAAAAAATGGGGAACATCTGTAATACTTTCAACAACAAAAAAAATCTTCATTTTGGATTGATCCCTTTTATATTATGTAGTAACCTTCTTTATCTCTTGTTATGGCCTTCATTTTGAAGTTCATTTTATTAGATGTGAGTATTTCTACCCAAGCTTTTTTTTTGTTTCCATTTACATGGAAAAATCCCACCCCTTCACTTTCATTCTTCGTAAGTCTTTTCTTCCACAGTGGGTCTCTTGTAGACCACATGCATGTGGGTCATGTTTTCTTATTCACTTAGCTACCCTGTGTCTTTTGATTAGAGCATTTGTATTTAACATTATTTTTGATAGGTAGTTATTTATTGCCATTTTTATTATTTACGCCTATATATTTCTCTCTCTATTTCTTCTTATTAATACAGCAGTCCCTTTAGCATTTTTTGCAATGATCATTTGGTGGTAATAAATTACTTTAGCCTTTAGCCTTTTTTTATCTGGAAAACTCTTTATTTCTCCTTATATTTTGAATGCTAGCCTTGCAGAATACAATAGTTTTGGTTTCTGATCCTTGTTTTTCACTACTTTGAATATTTCATGCCATTCCCTTCTGTCCTGTAGTTTTCTGTTGAGAAATTGGCTGCCAGTCTTATGGAAGCTCCTTTGTAGATAACCCACTGCTTTTTTCTTGCTGACTTTACGATTCTCTCTTCGTCCTTAATTTTTTTTGCATTTTAATTGTGATGTATCTTGGCATGGGACTCTTTGAATTTTTCCCATTTGGGACTCTCTATGCTTCTTAAACTTGTGTGACTTTTTCCTTCGCTAAGTTAGGGAAGTTTTCTGCCACTATTTCTTCAAGTAGTTTCTGTAGCCCTTTCTACTTTCTTCTCCTTCTGGTTCTTCTATAATGCAGATGTTGTTTCATGCTGCCTCACATCTTTCTTAAACTGTCCTCCTGTTTTTTAATCGCTTTTCTTTTTTATTCTCTGATTGACTTTTTTCTACCCTGTCTTCTAATTCATTGATCTAATCCTCAACTTTCTCTAATCTGTTGTTTATTCCTACCTGTGTATTTTTTTTTTATTTCTTCTATGTCATTCTTCATTTACCATTGGTTGTTTTTAATTACAGATTGGTTTTGTTTCATTGTTTCTATATCTTTTCTCATGCTGTTCATTATCCTTATAATCATTTTTCTGAACTTTATTTCTGATAACTTGCTTATCACCATGTGTTTTAGCCCTTTTTCTGAATTGTTCTCTTGTTCATTCATTTGGGACTTGTTTCTTTTTTCACAATTTTGGCTGCATCAGCAGGGTTTGGGGCCTTCCCATTTCTACCTGTGAATATCAATGATTTGCAGTTTGTGGTTTCCTCTCCTGGGGCTGGATGTGTATGGTAGGGACTAAGCTGAATGCCAAGATCTAGTTTTGCTCTCCTGGGGCAGAGTCTCAGGTCAGTCAAAGACTTAAATCACCCAGAGATCTGCATCTGCCTGCAGGCTGTCATTTTCAGTCACTTAATATGCCTCAGGTTGTAGTCCTCAGCTAGACATAAACACCAGGGTGGGCAGAATGAGAGAATTTTCATTAGGTGGACCTATTGCTTCCCCCTGAGCTGAAGCTGCTTTGATGTGAAAACTCTGCCTGAGAATGATGGCTTCACAGCATGGGGTCATGATTCAGCACAAGGACGCAGACAATGGCCTTCAAAGCTCTTTCCCCAGAGCCACAAACTTCAGAGACTGAAGGCCAGGAAAAGACCCAAAACACTCAAAGATCTATTTCTACCTGCTGAGTGGTTGTTAGTCTCAGTCACTTAATGATCCTCAGGCTTTAGACCTCAGCTAGATAACTTCCCCCTGGCAGGTGGGGTGAGAAAAATTCCAATGGGTTTGGCAGATGCTTCCCCCCAGGCTAAAGTTGCATTAATGGGGAAACTCTGCCTAAGAAAATTGGTTTCTGCCACGTGGGGTATTGGCACAGCACAAGGACCCAGGAAGCAGCCTTCATGGTTTTTTTCTCCAGAGCTATGAAACCCAGCATCCACTGGCCAGGCAGACTCAAAGCACCCAAAAATCCATTTCTCCCTGCAGATTGGCTGTTAGTCTCAGTCACTTAATGAGCCTCACACTGCAGTGCTCTGCTAGACATAAATTCCATCCAGTGGGCAGGATTAGAAAAATTCCCTTGAGTGGGCTAGTTGCTTTCTTCCTGGGCTAAAGCTGCTTTGATGGGGAGACTCCCCAAGAATGATGGCTTCTGTCGCATGGGGGAATGATTCAGTATAGGGCTCCTGGTGGCTGCCTTCCTCACTCTCCCCAGCACCATGAATCCCAGACTCTCCTCACACAACTCTATTCTACTCAGCCCTCCCTCTGCTAGAGCCCAAGGTGAGTGGTTATAGATGTATTTATTGCACTGACCCTTCAAGAGGGTACCTGTGTTTCCAGCTGTCTCTCCCTATCAGTCAGAACTTCTGGTGTTTTTCATAACCAGGTGTTATGTGGGCATCTTTCCTTTTTCTTCCTTTCTGAGCTGAGGAACCCAGCTTGGTGTTTAGACCCCAAACTTCTCAGGCAGAACGTCCCACAGCTGAGATTTTTCTTCTGAACTTTAGCTGCTGCCTATGGGAGCCCAGCCAGCCCTCTCGCTCCTTCACACTTCCTACCAGACTTGATGTGAGCTCTTCTTTATGTCCTAGGTTATAATGGTTCTCTCCAGCTGGTCTTCAGTTTGTTATCCTGGCTGATTTCTCTATATTTTAGTTGTAATTCAAGTTTGGTCCTGGGAGAAGACCAGTGTAGCTTCCATTCAACCTTATGCCATTTTTGGAATCCCCAGTAGTCTCTTTTTTAATTAATATTTTATTTTTTAATTATAATTTATATTGAATAATATTTTGTATTAGTGTCAGTTGTCCAGCATAGTGGTTAGATAATCATATACTTCATATAGTGTTCCCATCAATGTTTCCAGTACCCAGCTAGCACCATACATAGTTATTACAACATTATTGACTATATTCCCTATGCTTTACTTTACATCCTTATGACTGTTTTATAACTACCAATTTGTTCTTCTCAATCACTTCACCTTTTTCACCTAGTTTCAAAACCCTCCTCCTCTCTGTCAACCATCAGTCTGTTCTCTGTATCTAATAGTCTATTTCTGTTTCATTTGATTGTTTATATTGTTCTTTAGATTACACATATAAGTGAAATCATATGGTATTTGTCTTTCCTTGGCTGACTTACTTTATTTAGCATAATACCATCTAAGTCTGTATAAATGGTATTTTCCTGAAAAATTAGAGTCTCAGCACCCAGCTAAATGATAAATCATGACTACCTACCCCAACACTCAAACAGTCAAAATTAAAAATGGAAGAAAGGCAAAGAAAAAAAAAAGAATAAATTCTAATATCATTAGTTAAATGGTAGATGTCAGAAGAAGAAACTAGTTTTCAAGCAAAAAACAAACTGCAATTATTCAGTGAAGAAATAAAACAGTTGCTACAAAATAACAATCCTACTTAAATTAAATAAATTTAATGTAACACATTTTTATTTGATAAAGTATATTATTTTAAAATATATACCTTTTACATACAAATGGCTAAGAGACATAAGAAGAAATGCTCAACATCATTAATCATCAGAGAGATGCAAATTAAAACAATGAGGTATCACTTCACACCTGTCAGAATGGCCGCCATCAACAAATCATCAAACAACAAGTGTTGGCGAGAGTGTGGAGAAAATGGGACTTTAGTACACTGCTCGTGGGAATGTAGACTGGTGCAGCCACTACGGAAAACAATATGGTGTTACTTCAAAAAAATTAAAAATGGAACTCACATTTGACCCAGTGATCCCACTTCTAGGAATATACCCTAAGAAGCCTGAAACACCAATCAGAAAGAATATATGTACCCCCATGTTCATAGCAGCACTGTTTACAATAGCTAAGATCTGGAAACAGCCCAAGTGTCCACCAGTAGACGAATGGATAAAAAAGCTGTGGTACATATACACAATGGAGTACTATGCAGTTGTAAGAAAGAAAGATCTTTTATCCTTTGAGACGACATGGAGGGACCTGGAAAGTATTATCCTAAGCAAAACAAGCCAAACAGAGAAAGACAAGTATTATATGATCTCACTTATTTGTGGAATATAATGAACATAACAGTCTGAGGAATGGGGTAGTCTCAGAGACATGGAAGTGAGGTACAGACTGACAATCCCCAGAAAAGGGTGTGCTGGGGGATAGATGAACACAGAACTTATATGCATGTATGCATGAACAATGGACATAGACAACAAAGCTGGGGTCAGGGTGGGGAGGTTGGGGAAGGGGGTAATCAGTGTGGGGGGAGGAGAAACATCTGTAACAAAAATAAATAAACTAATTAAAAAATAAATTAATAAGTAAAATATATACCTTTTAATAGCAGGTTAAGTTCAGTGAGGAAATAGAACTCATAATATAGAAATTTCCTTTTGGAGTGAGACATGTTAAAATGCATATATTGAATAAAAGGATGTGGGTTTTTTGTCCTTTTTTGAGCAGTTGCAATTGGAAGAAGTATTTGAATCAGGCACTTAAACTCTAAAACAAAAGTCAGAACAAACTAAAAAGCCTTAAAGAACTTTAAACCAATTGCTAATTTAGTTCTGAGCCAAGAGCATAAGTTAAAATGTAAAAACTTGTAAACTCATTTTAGACCAGTAACTCATGAATCCATTTTTCACATATTTAAACCAGTAATCAAGTTTACACTTTTTCTAAAGATGGGACTTTTTAATAAAAATTTTAAAAACCATCTCCATTCACATGTATTACAGTCTGATCACTTTACTACTTGTACTCACAGCAGCTTGGGGGATAGAATATGAAGAGGTGGCTTGGCTTGTGCATCAGAGAGAAGCATAAGTGGGAGTAGTTAGAGTATGTCTGACAGGAGAAAACCTCATGAGATTGATCAGAGCCGATCCAGTGAGGTAACTGTGTTTCATTCATAGGTGTTTCTGAATGGGAAGAGTGAGGATGAAACTTTCTCTAAAAGGTCACATATAAAAGACTGACCAGTAAGAGGCAGCTTCAGGGGTGGAGTATGAGGTAGCTGTCTGTGGAGAATAATTTGACAGCTGGCAGGCAGACAGGTAGGATGCATGCCTTTGTCTAGCACTTCCTATCTCTGCAACCCTAATTCTTTTGGGTTTGGGGGTTGAGAGCCTAAATCTGATCAATTGGATTTTCACAGAAGGTTTAGGCAATGAGGGACTCTAAATTCTCCACATAGAAGATTATGGGTGGCCATGCCCAAGTGCTAGTTATCATGGGAAGGAAAAAAATGTAGGATTAGGAGGCAAGAAACCTCTCCCTTTAGCTAGAAGCTCTCTCCTAAAATATCTATCTCTACATCTTACCCCAGCCATTTTCCTTCTACACTTTTACCTAATAATGTCTTTGGATAATAAATTTTGTGTGGGCACCCAGCTGGTGTGGCTCAGTGGATTGAATGTCATCCCATGGACTGAGAGGTCCCAGTTCAATTCCCAGTCAAGAAACATACCCAAGTTGTGAGTTTGATCCCCAGTAGGGTGTGTGCAGGAAGCAGCCAATTGATGTTTCTCTCTCACATCAATGTTTCTAACTTTTTCTCCCTTCCTCTCCCTCTAAAAAGTCAATAAAAATATATGGTGGTTTTATTTTTAATTGTATAAGCAATTTGACAAAGGCTTCAGGGATGCCAGATACTTTAGTTCCTAATAATAATAATAATAATAATAATAATAAAAACAGAATGGTAATTCCCACTTGTAAATCACAAATGTGAGAAAAAATGTCCAGGAACTAGGATATTCCAACTATTTATCTAGAGCTGTTCATATGACATTCATTTCCACACTCTGTAACTTCCTCCTGTTCCCAAATAGAGATCAGTGCTAGATGGCCAGCCCTGTTACAATAATTTTTTTTATAAGGTTTAGGGAGAACAGAGGATCAAAATTCCGAAATGTACAGACTTTGAGTAACAAACTTTAAATAAAGATTAACGCAAGGAAAAAAGAAAAAAGCAGATCATGAAACATCAGCTTCTAGTATTTCCCATCCTACCATTCTTTCCCTTTCTTTCTGCCTCTGTTACTGCATTTCTGGCAGTCAGATGTTTTTGGTTCACCTTGTGACAGATTTTAGGAAATTTGTCCTCAATTTTCCAAACTCAAGGATTGTGGATGAAAGCCTCAAAAGAGAGAGAGGGGGAGAGAGAGAGAGATCTACCAAGCGGTTATGAGCAAGGATAATAATTTAAAATATAAAGATCAAGAAGTAGGCAATGGGCAGGACTGGAGGAATGGTGAGTGTGTGAGAGAGTGAGCTAGTGTGTGAGAGAGTATGAGTGTACTTGAAGGTGGACAAGAAAACTCCTGCAATGCAGAGACGCAGGACAGAATTTTCCTGTGCTGTGGACAGAAGCAGCAGCTACCTCGATAAGTGGCTCTTCAGGGTGCTTCTCCCTGTGCCACAGGGAGGTCCCACCATTTTGGAAGATCCCAGGTCTTCCCTGGGAGGAGGCAGTGAGAGCGGCTAGGGCCCAGCAAACTGAGCCCACCAGCGCACCTGGCACCATGGGACCAGAGGACACTCTGTGTCAACACACACCAGTGTGCAGTAGTGGAGCTACCAAGGTGCCCATTGCAAAAGCCACAGACAGCCAGAAGCCCAGCTCCATGCCCTGCAGTAGCAGCCCAATCAGAATCTAGATATACCCCCATCCACAGAGGCTGGGGAGCAGACATCCATCCCCAGGCAACAGAATCACAGACCAGCAGCTGAGACCCATCCCCAAATACTACAGCAAAAGCTGAGCAGGAGTTGAGCCCAACAAGGCAGCAGCACACTCCCAGCCTCTAGCAGCAGGAACTGGGGATCCACAGAGGCCTGTGCAGTCAAGTAGCTGACAAAACCAGTGGGAAGCCGGAGCCTGTGAGGGACTGGTGCTATCAAGGTGCCCACTTGCAGAACCTGCAGGGTGCAAGGGCACCAGAGAGGCCTGTGCCACCCAGTAGGGACTGTGCAATCCAGTTATCCAGGGGACCTGCAGGGTGCTGAAGCACAAGACAGGCCTGTGCGACCCAGCAGGGACTGCAAGATCTAGTTAAGTCCAGGACCTGCAGGGTGCTGAAGCACCAGAGGCATGTATGACCCAGCAATCCATAACATAGGCATAAAGCCGGGTCCCCAAAGGGACTGTATGATCCAGTTACTCGCAGGACCTCAGGGTGCAGGGGCACCAGAGAGGCCTGTGTGACCCAGCTGCACACAAGATGGGCATAGAGGATGTGAAAATGGAGGCGGAGTGAATGGAAACTACACATACAACCTCCCAGGACCAAACAGAAATTACAACTAAAATAAAGACAAATACTTCGAAAAAAGCAACAGAAAAGCAGCAGGAAAGAACCATATAACCAGGGACACTGGTAGGATCTGCAGAGGCATGAGAGGGTGTCAGGCTCGGAGCCCACAAACAGCAGCAGTCTTAGCTGTGAGCAGCACCCTTGGGAAATAAAGAGCAAGCCCACTCCACAGCACAGAGAGCAGGGACTGAATGCTAAAATAGCCACAGCCCCTCACCTGGGGGCTACAGCAGAGGGAGTGCAGACTGGGCTGTAACTCTGTGGGAACAACTGGGATTTGGAGGGCATACAGACTTTTTGCTGAGTTGCTGCTACAAAGGACAGTGGCCAGTGGTCTCCTTCCCAAGGCTGTGGGGAAAAGCAGCAGCCCCCAACCCCTTGGAGATTCAGCCTTTCCCAGTTGAATAAAAAATGCAAACTGAGGCTGATTAACAAAGAGCATCTATCCCACTTTCTGGAAATCCTCTTATGCAGAACACCAGGGCTACATTCCAAGGCACTGAGTAAATGAGATTCCTAGCCTCCAGGAAAAAGCTAGAGGATAACTGAACCTTTCCTGCACTTGAAAATTTACCCAGGAAAGTATGAATTGACAGTGGTGTTTAACGTGGGCCCACACAGGCTCATCCAAACCAAGTAGAGGTAGCCACAAACAGCAGAACACCAACACGCACAGAGAAAATTTGGTAGGCTCCAAAACCCACTGAGATAGCCAAAATGGTGAAACAAAGAAACAAATCTCAAATGAAAGAACAAGAGAACTCTATTAACAATCAGATAAATGGAATGCAGTTAAGCAAATTATCAGAGGTAGAGTTCAGAGTTATGATCTTGAGGAAGCTCAACAGCATGAGTAAGGATATCAGCACCATGAATAAAATAGAGAAACATTGAAAACCAACCATGTGGAAATGATGAATGACATAGCAGAAACAATCAACATATTGGAAGGACTAACCAACAGATTAGAGGAAGCTGAGGACAGGATCAGTAAATTTGAAGACAGGGTAGAAAAAAATCAACCAATCAGAAAACCAAAAGAAAACAAAAACAATTTAAAAACAGGAAGATAGCTTAAGAGAACTGTAGGACAACTAGAAACATAATAACATTCATGTCACAGGATTCCCCAAAGAGGATGAAATTGGGCAAGGGTTAGAGAATATATTTGAAGAAATAGTGACAGAAAACTTTCTTAACTTGGTGAAGGAAGAAGGCATCCAAGTTCAAGAAGTACAGAGAGGCCCCAAGAAAAGAACCCAAAGAGGCCCACACCAAGACACATAGCAATTAAAATACCAAAAATTAAAGACAAAGAGAGAATCCTAAAAGCGGTAAGAGATAAGCAACAGGTTACCTACAAAGGAAACCCCATAAGGCTCTCAGCTGACTTCTCACAACACTACAGGCCAGAAGAGAATGGCATGAAGTAATCAAAGTCATGAAAAACAAGGATCTGAATCCAAGACTACTCTATCCAGCAAGGCTATCATACAAAATAGAAAGTCAAATAAATAGCTTTCCAGCCAAAAAGAAAAGACTGAAGAGAATATATTAACACCAAACCAGCACTGCAAGATATGCTAAAGAGTCTGCTATAATTGGTTGAAGAAATAGGAAGAAAAATAGAACCACACTAAACAAAAATGGCAATAAATAAGTACATACCACCCTGGCCGGTTTGGCTCAGCGGTTGGAGCATCGGCCTGCGGTACAGAGAGACCCGGGTTCGGTTCCTGCTAAGGGCACGTACCTCGGTTGCAGTTTGTCCCCGGCCCTGGTTGGTCGTGCGGGTGGCAGCCACTCGATGTGTCCCTTCACGTCGATGTTTCTCTCTCTCTCTCTTCCTCTCTCTCCCTCCCGCTCTATCTGAACAAAAAAATGGAGAAATGTCCTCGGGTGAGGATAAAAAAACTAAATAAATAAGTACATATCAATTGCCACCTGAAATGTGAATGGTTTGAATGCTCTGATAAAAAGACACAGAGTAGTTGACTGGATAAAAAAGGATGACTCACATATATGTTGTTTACAAGAGACCCACCTCCCAAAAGAAGACTCACATAGGTTGAAAGTGAAGGGATGTAAAAAAATCTTTCAAGCAAATGGAAAACAAAAAAAAAGCTGGGGTAGCAATACTCATATCTGATAAAGTAGATTTCAAAATGAAGGCCATAACTAGAGACAAAGAAGGCCATTATGTAATATTGAAAGGATTTATCCAACAAGAAACTATGACCATGGTAAACATATGTGCACCCAATATAGGAGCACCAACATTAATTAAAAATCTTCTGGAGGACTTCAAAGGAGAAATCGACAGCAATACAATCATAGCAGGGAACTTCAACACCCAGTTCACATCACTGGATAGATCATCAAAAAACATAATTAACAATGACACACAGACTCTAAATGAAGTGCTAGATCAAATGGATTTAATAGATATCTACAGAGAATTACACCAACAAACTGAAGAACTCACATTCTTCCCAAATGCACATGGGACATTTTCAAATATAGATCACATGTTAGGGCACAAACTAATCCTCTACAAGTTCAAGAAGATTGAAATCATATCAAGCATCTTCTCAGATCACAATGGCATGCAACTAGAAATCAATTGTAATATGTAACATGCAATGACATTTGAAAACATGAAGGCTAAATAGCATGTTATTGAAAAAAAAATATGAGTTACCATGTAGATAAAGAAAGAAATTTAAAACTACCTGGAAACCAATGAAAATGAACACAAAACAACACAAAATCTATGGAATGCAGCAAAAGCTCTTCTGAGAGGGAAGTTCATAGCACTACAGGCCTACCTCAAGGAATAAGAAATATTTTTAATAGACAATATAATCTCAAAACTTGAAGAACTAGAAAGCAAACAAAAAGAAAACCCCAGAGCAAGTAGAAGGAAGGAAATAATAAAGATCAGAGCAGAAATAAATGACATGGAGACGAAAAAAATAAAAAACAATTCAGAGGATCAATGAAACAAAGAGCTGGTTCTTTGAAAAGATAAACAAGATTGATGGACCCTTAGCTAGACTCACCAAGAAACAAAAAGAGAGAACACAAATACAAAAAATGAGAAATGAAAGAAGAGAAATAATAACTGACAACAAAGAAATACAAAGGATTGTTAACAAATATTATGAACAATTATACAGCAACAAATTTGACAATTTAAGCGAAGTGGACAAATTCTAGAAACACATAGTCTCCCAAACTGAACCAGGAAGAGATAGAAATTTTGAACAGACCAATAACAACTAAGGAAATTGAAGAGGTAATCAAGATTCTCCTAGCAAACAAAAGCCCAGGCACAGACAGCTTTATGGGGGAGTTTTACCAAACATTCAAAGAAGAATTAATACCCATTCTCCTCAAACTATTTCAAAAAATTCAAGAAGATAGAAGACTTCCAAAGTCATTTTATGAGGCCAGCATAATTCTAATTCCAAAACTAGAAAAGGACACTACAAAGAAAGAAAACTACAGGCCAATATCCTTGATGAAAATAGATGCCAAAATCCTGAAGAAAATACTAGCAAATCGAATCCAGCATTACATCAAAAAATTTATTCGCCATGACCAAGTGGGATTCATTCCAGGGATGGAGGGCTGGTACAATATTTGCAAATCAATAAATGTGATACACCACATAAACAAAGTGTAAGATGAAAATCATATGATCATATCAATAGATACTGAAAAAGCATTCAACATAATCCAGCACCCATTTCTGATAAAAACGCTCAGTATTCTGGGAATAGAGGAATCATATCTCGACATAATAAAGGCCATATATAAAAGACCTACAGCCAACATCATACTCAATGGGCAGAAACTAAAAGCATTTTTCTTAAAAACAGGAAAAGACAAGGATGCCCACTTTTGCCACTCTTATCTAACACAGTACTTGAAGTCTTAGCCACAGCAATCAGACAGGAGGAAAAAATAAAAGGGATCCAAATTGGAAAGGAGTAATTGAAACTGTCATTATTTGCAGATGAAATGATACTATACATAGAAAACCCCAAAGACTACATCAAAAATTTACTAGACTTAATAAATGAATTTGGCAAAATAGCAGGATACGAAATTAACGTCAAGAAATCGATGGCATCCTTATATACCAATGATAAACTCACAGACAGAGAAACTAAAAAACCAATCCCATTTATCATCGCAGTAAAAATATTAAAATATCTAGGAATAAACATAACCAATAAAATAAAAGACCTATTCGCAGAAAACTACAAGTCGTTGAAAATAAAAATATAGAAATATGTAAAAAAGTGGAAGCACATACCTTGTTCATGGATTGGAAGAATTAACATCATTTAAATTTCCATACTACCCAAACCAATCTGTACATTCAGTGCAATTCCCATCAAAATACCAACGAAATACTTCACAGAACTAGAACAAATACTCAAAAGTTCATATGGAACCAAAAATGACCCTGAATAGCCACAGCAATCTTGAAAAAGAAGAACAAAGTTGTAGGGATCACATTACCAGATTTCAGGTTATACTACAAATCCATTTAAATCAAAACAGCCTGGTACTGGCACAAGAATAGGCACATAGATCAATGAAACAGAATAGAGAACTCAAAAATGGACCCAAGGCAATATTCTCAATTGATATTTAACAAAAGTGGCAAGAGCATACAGTACAGTAAAGACAGCCTCTTTAATAAATCATGTTGGGGAAATTGGACAGCTACGTGCAAAAAAATAAAAAATAAAACTAGACCATCAACTTACAACATACACAAGAATACACTGAAAATGGATAAAAGACTTAAATGTGACTCATGAATCCATAAAAATCCTAGAAGAAAATGTAGGCAACAAAATTTCAGACATCATACGCAGCAGAGTTTTTACTGATACATCACCTGAGGCAACAGAAACAAAAGAGAAAATGAATATATAGGACTACATCAAACTCAACACCTTCTATACAGCAAAAGAAACAACCACCAAAATGGAAAGGCAACCCACTCTATGGGAGAGCATAATTGCCAATGATAGAGCAGGGGTTAATTTCCAATATATAGAGAGTGTTCATACAACTCAACAAAAGGAAGACAAACAATCCAATTAAAAAGTGGGCAGAGGGACTAAATAGACACCTCTCCAAACAGGACATACAAATGGCTAAGGACATGTGAAGAAATGCTCAACATCACTAATCATCAGAGAGATGCAAATTAAAACAACAATGAGATATCACTTCATACCTGTCAGAATGGCCGCCATCAACAAATCATTCAACAAGTATTGGCGAGGATGTGGAGAAATGGAGATTCTAGTACACTGCTGGTGGGAATGCAGACTGGTGCAGCCATTATGGAAACAGTATGGTGTTACCAGAAAAAATTAAAAATTGTACTGCAATTTGACCCAGTGATCCCACTTCTAGGAATATACCCTTAGAAGCCTGATACACCAGTCAGAAAGAATATATGTACCCTCATGTCGTAGCAGCACTATTTGCAATAGCTAAGATCTGGAAACAGCCCAAATGTCCATCAGTATACAAATGGATAAAAAACTGTGGTACATATATACAATGGAGTACTATGCATCTTTAAAAAAGATAAATCTCTTATCCTTTGAGATGACATGGAGGGACTTGGAAAGTATTATCCTAAGCAAAACAAGCCAAACAGAGAAAGACAAGTATCATATGATCTCACTTATTTGTCGAATATAATGAACATAACAGACTGAGGAATGGGGAGGTCCCAGACTTGTGGAAGTGGGGTACAGACTGACAATCCCCAGAAGAGGGATGGGGGGGTAGAAATATACCACAGAACATATATGCATGTATGGACATGGATAACAAATCTGGGGACAGGGCAGGGAGGGACCGGGAAGGGGGAATCAGTGGGAGGGGACGGAGAAACATCTGTAACATAAATAAATTCATTGATTAAAAATTAAAAATTAATTAAATGAAATTAAATAATAAATAAATAAAATAAAATATAAGGATCAGAATGAGAATGAAAGCCAGACATCTGCCCTAATTAAACCCTGCCTACCGTTTGTCCTTTCCCCCCACATTTGCTTGTATCATCACTTATCTATTGAATGTTTGGTGGTCAGCTCTGCTGAATTAGTGTTTTTACTGAGGTTTTAGGGAGAGTCAGGCTTCAATTTTCAAACTCTCATGGACTATGCTTGTACACAACTACAACAGAACACAGCAATTTGTGAAAGAAAACAAAACATGTTTCAAAACAATAGAATAGAGGTGTTAAGGGGACTAAGAACCAGACAACTTCTGCTCCACAGCCAACAACTCTCTTCTTTCTTCCTTCTTTCTAATGTTCTCTACCCTTTTATTTTATTTGTTTACCTATTTTATGTGTTTAGTGGTCATTTCTTTCCCATTAGTCTTTTAACAGAAGATTTAGAGATTCTTGGCATTTACAACCAAAGTTGAGTTTGGTGTGTTGACGATTCAAAAACAGAAATTTAACAATTTAAATTTTTACAATCTTGGGGACTGTCAGTGGTCACTTGAACTGTGGAATTTAGCAATATTTGATACGAAAAGAAAATTCTTTTTCAGGGTATCATAAATTGAACAATGATCAAGAGTCAACCAACTCCTGCTTGTTAGCTGGAACAGCTTTTCTTATATCCCTCTCTACTGTTCACCTTTTTTCTCTCTTCCCCTTCTAATTACTTAATGTTTCTTGGTTAGCCTTGCTGTATTAGTATTTTTAGAGGGTTTGGGGGAGAATCCAGCCCTGATTATATCAACCTTGAGGCCTGTGGTTTGCTTCATCTAAATGCTGGGCACCAGGGCAGCATTCAAGCCATAAAATCTGATTAGATTACAAATAAGCAAAATGTTCACAAATGGGTCAGAGGGAAAAATAGGACTAGAAGCTAGCCAACTCTCGCCCTTTAAAAACAAGATAACTCCTTTCATCTTCCTAAATACATGTTGCTTACGTTCTTTTGCTACTACACTTCTACTCTCCATTTTGTCCATGAGGCTGTATTAGTGCTTTCTGCCCATATGGACAGATAAGCCTTCAGAGCAGTCAACAGGAGCTAGTGTTGTGTTGGTCGTGCCTGTCAGAATAGCATGAGGTGATCTTCTTCTGGCTTGATTAGTGATGCTGTGGACATATTTCATCCCCTGGGAACAGCCAGGTTTTTTCCAATCTGAAGTGTTCCAGAACTCATTTTCAGGCACATTTGTCATAAAACATGGGTTGACTGAAAAAGTTCTAGGTCCTCAGTAGCGTAGTTGATGTGTGGTAGAGAGATAAGTGCAGAGCATGCCTATGAAGATATTTCCAAATTATATTTGTTGGAGAGGAAGATACCCAAGTGAAAATATGTGGGGCTTATGTGGCAGAGTAAAGCCTCCTGGGAGTAAGTGGAGGTGACTGGTAAGGCTAATGTGAGCTGGACCTTTCCTTTTAGCAACCCTGCCAAGAAAAGAGCAGCGAGGGAAAATCTTTCTGGAAAGGATGGGTATGGTGAGTAACCAGACAGAAGTGCTGGTTCTTATACTTTAAGGCAGACATGATATTTTTGGGATATTTCCTCTCTCCCTCTCATTTGCTAATTCTGCATTGCCATTTTAACATGCTTGGACTAATAGGTAAACAGGAGTGTGGTGCTTATCAAAATGTGAAGGACACAAAAGATAGTGCATCCTAGTACATGCTGTGGCCATTGACCTTGGAGACCAAGATGGTAGCAGAAGCATTCTCAACTCCTTTCTTTCAAGGAAGGGAGCTCCACTTTTCCAGCCCAGGTTCTTAAGGCATGGGGGATCACTCAAAAGCCCTCTCTTTACCCTGCCAGCAGTCAGGTGGAAAGTTGATCAATGTTTTTATATAATACTTGTTAATTAACAAATATGGTTTGGCACAGTAAATGAATTAAAACCATTTGTTAAAGTTTTGTCCTTGGCTCTTTATTTGTATACATTTTTAGAGGGTGGGAATGGGGAATTGGGTTATTGTTAGGCTTAAGCCCCCACTGGAGCCTCTGGTAGATTCAATACACAAGCAACCTTCTCTACTAATTATAATGCAAGAGGAGGAAATGGGAGAAAACACTGAGTCTTAGTATTTTTCATGAAAGAAGACTTTGGAAGAAAACTCATCTAAGAAGTTAATGCTAATTATAAAAATACTTTGTGATTATCGCAAAGGAGGAATGATTCTCAGTGATGCAAACTATTTGGTTCTTTGTCCAGTCTCCATTGACTCATATCCCACTTGTAAAAGGAAAAAGAAGGGGGCTGTGAGCAATAACTGAAAAAGCTGTTTCACTGAAATGTTTTCTAAGACTTCCTGTTGTCCATGTTAAAGAAATGTAAAATTAAAAGAAGGAAGAATAGGTGGGCTGACTTGAGAAGCACACAAGAAGAGGGCTTCTGTATATTAGTTACATTCATGCGTTAAATTTGTAAAAAATCATCAGATTATATACTTAAAGATAAGTACACTTTTCTATATGATTATTATACTTCAAGAAAAACTTCTAAAGCAAAAGAAAAAAAACTAGAGAACTAATAGGAATTTTTGAGCAATACATGTGTATGCATTTATCAAAATTCATTGAGTTATACATTTAAAACAGTGGGAACTGATATCTCATTGTAATTTTGACTTTCATTTTCCACAATAAGATATTACCTCACACCTGTCTGAGTGGCTATTATCAATACATCAACAAACAAATGTTAGCAAATATGGAGAAAAGAGAACCCTTATGCACTGTTGGTGGGATTATAAATGGTGCAGCCACTATGGAAAACATTGTGGATGTTCCTCAAAAATAAAAACAGAACTGTCGTACATGACCCAGCAATTCCACTTCTGAGTATATATCTGAAGAAATCCAAAACTCTAATTTGAAAATACATATGCATCCCTATGTTCATTGTAGCATTATTTACAATAGCCAAGATATAGAAGCAACCTAAGTGTCCACCAATAGACAAATGAATAAAGAAGATGTGGTACATATGTGCAATGGAATATTACTCATTCATAACAAAGAGTAAAATGTTACCATTTGCAACAACATGGACAGACCTAGAGTATATTATGCTAAGTGAAATAAATCAGACAAAGACAAATACCATATGATTTCACTTACATGCAGAATTTTAAAAACAAAATAAACAAACAAAACAGAAACAACTCACAGATACATAAGACAAATTGATGGTCTCCAGATGAGTTATGGTTTGAGGGGAAGGATGGAAAAAGGGAAGGGATTAAGAAGTACAAATTAGCAGTTACAAAATAGTCACTAGGATGTAAAGTATAACATAGAGAATGTTATATTATAATAATATTATAATAATTATATAATATATATTATATATATAATAATTATAATAATTATGTATGGTGCTAGGTGGGTACTAGACCTATCAGGGGGATCACTTTGTAAGTCACATAAATGTTGAGTCACTATGTTGTACACCTGAAACTAACATAATATTGTATATCAACTGTAACAAAATAAAGAAAAATGAGATGTGTGTGAATGTAAATTTTACGTCAAAAAAGAAAAAAGAGGGGAAGGAAGAAAATAAGGAAGGAGGGAAGGAAGAAAGGAAGGAGGGAGGGAGAGACGGAGGGAGGGAGAGACGGAGGGAGGGAGGGAGGGAGGGGGGGAAGGAAGGAAGGAAGGAAAGAAGGAAGGAAGGAAGGAAGGAAGGAAGGAAGGAAGGAAGGAAGGAAGGAAGGAAGGAAGGAAGGAAGGAAGGAAACTACAAACAAACACTGAATTCTAATTAATGACCAGCATGTGGAAGTCGTTTTGGTATGAAGTAAACTAATGTCTGCAACTTACTTTGAAATGCATTCAAAACATGAAATTGATTGATAGATAAATAGAAAAACACTAATTGTAAAATATGATTAGTAACTATATGGGTATTCACTGTACTATTCTTTCAACTTTTCTGTATATTTGAAAATCTTATACTAAAATGTTGGGGAGGAAAATCTAAAGAAGGGAGAAAGAATTCTACCCATTTCTTTATAAATGTTGGCTTTATCCCATTGAGGACCCAAATGCATCAGCAGCAACTAGCAAGAGACAGGTATCCAGCAAAAATAGTGCAATTCCTGGGAGATGTGTCCTAGAAGATAGCAATGCCCAGTGGAACTGCTGGTGCCCAGGTGGAGATGGCTTGATGTGAACATGAAGAGATTCCATCAGAAGGCTGAGTTGGCAAAGGCGCCAGACTGTAGCCAGAGCAAGAGAAGAAGAAAATGGTGGATGCTATGAAGTAGATGTCAAGACACGTTTATAGACACATGTGAGACATACCCTAGGATTCGTACCATCATATATAACCAAACTATCAGTTTCTCTCTTTGGCATTTCTATAAGTCACAAATGTTGAAAGTATTCATCATTAAAATCTAAAGTAATCTGTGTTTGGCATGTTAAGCTGCAGAAAAAAAAAAAATTATTTCTCTAGTTGGAGTCAAACGTTTTCAGTATTGTCCATTTACATGGAACATTGTATTCAATGAAGAAATACTAAACATACAGGTAAATGATACAAATCAAAATATCTGCTTGAAGTTGGCACCTATGCTTATCCTTGGCACAGATACACTAAATAAAGACACAGGCACTAAAATGGAAGAATACATATTTTCTCCATAATATTTGCAGTTTCAGAAACATAGTGCCCTAAGAATTAGTTCATATCCAGAATTTTCGGTTTGTTTTTTGTTATTGTTGTTTTTATTGAGATATAATTCACATACACATCATGTCCAGGGTTTTCTTCATTATTAAATTAAAGAGTGATCCTAGAGAAGGAATTTTCATCTCTCCCTTCACACTCTAATCAACAGATACTGTGCATTAAAACTCATAACCTCCTACAATCATGATTCTCTTTCAATCTCTTTTTAGGGTTTTACCGATATTTTGCTAGAAAGAGTCATGCATGGGGGAGCCAACATTACAGGATTTCAGATTGTCAACAATGAAAACCCTATGGTTCAGCAGTTCGTACAGCGCTGGGTGAGGTTGGATGAAAGAGAATTCCCTGAAGCCAAGAATGCACCACTAAAGGTAATGTTCCATGACATGTAGACACCTTAGGCCAGCTTTTTTAAGCATTTCAGTGTGGTCTTTATATATTTACAGCCATCCCATGATCAGGTGGTCTTCCCTCAGAAGTGTTTTAAGGGTGCTAAAACACAACCACTGGTCATGCTGCTGCATTTTAAAATTGAACTTCCAAATAAAAAAGCCATTGAGAAGGAGGTTTTTTAAAACCCAATGTTGGAAAACATTAACTTAATTTCATAATGAATTTATTTTATAATATGCTCATAACAATTTACAATATTATAAGAACATGAGTCGGTCAAAAGGTGAGAGCAGTGGAAATAGTTAATGAAGATTGATAGTCTGAAACAGAAAATTTGATTTTACATTATTTATGTAAAATTGTTGTGATAATAAGTTTCATGAATTTTAGCACATTCAAGAGAATTCGGCTCTAATACATAGTATGTGTTGCCTATACATATATTGAAGAGAAATGCTTTCCTGCCTGCAAAAAAAGTATCTTTAAAAATAATTAGATTACCCAAGTTGCTCATTTTCATAAAATCAAAAATACTAAAAGTAGAAAGTCATGCATAAAGTGTACATTTTTCATGTGTGTTCCCATATGGCTAGAAATTCTGTTTATTTAAAAATCAGGAATTAAGCCCTGGCCGGTTTGACTCAGCAATTAGAGCATCAGCCTGTGGTTCAGAGAGACCCGGGTTTGGTTCCCGCTAAGGGCATGTACCTCAGTTGCAGTTTGTCCCCGGCCCTGGTTGGGTCATGTGGGAGGCAGTCACTAGATATGTCCCTTTCACGTTGATGTTTTTCTCTCTCTCTCTCTCTCTTCTTCTCTCTCCCTCCCACTCTATCTGAACAAAAAATGAAAAAATGTCCTCGGGTGAGGATAAAAAAAAGATCAGGAATTAAAACAGATAAATTAGGGGAAAGTTATTCATGTTGCACAAAAGATCCTTCAAATGTATTTTTAAGTAACCATTCCCTCAATGCATTGATTCAAGTATAAAACTAAATTTAAGTTCTTCCTTCCTTATATAGTGAAAGTATATATGTACCATGGCTGTGGCATTCCAGTGGTCAAGACAAGGGATCAAAGTATAGTCAAGACCTTTCTCTAAAAAATGAAAGGGTAGGGACATATTTCCGGTTAAAGATACCCATCCTCACATCCTCCCTGGCAAGAATGGAATAAGGGAGAACAATGGGGATACAGACCAAGAAAGAGACACATTCTATATTACCTAGGCAGGTCCACCCTGAATAGGTCACATCAGAACATAATATAAATAGGACCTTACTTATGTAGTTGGTATACTCTAGAAAAGTTGGAGTTAAACATAATTTTTTATTTATTTAAGCTACTCACTAATTAAGTGGTATTTTGTGCTATAGCGATTATAATATACATGTCAGATTTTTCTAGGACAGTCCTGTTTTAAAACACTCTGTCCCATGGTCAAATCAGGTGTCCTCATATGTTTCAGTTAATATGGTCACAATCCCTTTGATGAATCCTTTGTAGTGAAATATTTTTTTAAGGATGATTATTTTATTTTATGTTGAGATATAATTGACATATGACATACTAGTTTTAGGAGTAAAACATAATGATTTGATATATGTGTATATTATGAAATGATTACCCACCACCTTAAATTTAGTTAACATCCATCACTACCATAGTTACTTACAATATTTTCCTTATGATAGGAACTTTTAAGATTTTTCTCTTAGCAATTTTCAAAAATACAATATAGTACAGTCCCCATGCTGTGCATTACATCTCCAGGACTTAGTTATCCTATAACTTTGTACCTTTTACCAATTCCACCAATTGTCCCCATCTGCCACCTACCCCCACCTCTGGCAGCCACCAATCTGTTCTCTATTTTTATGAATTCAGATTTTTTTCTTAGATTCCACATATAAGTGAGATCACATAGTTATTTGACTTTGTCTTACTTATTTCACTTAGCATAGGTCCTCAAAATCCATCCATGTTGGTGCAAATGGCAAGAGTTTCCTCTTTTTTATGGCTCAATAATATTCCATTGTATAAATGTACCACATTTTCTTTATCTGTTCATCCACTGATGAACACTTAGGTTGTTTCCACGTCTTGGCTATTGTAAATATTTCTGCAATTAACATTGGGGCGTAGATATCTTTTCAAAATAGTGCTTTCATTTCTTTCACATAAATACCCAGAAGTGGGATTGCTGTGTCATATGGTAGTTCTACTTTTAATTTTCTGAAGACCATCCATACTTTTTTCCATAGTGACTATACCAATTTACATTCCCACCAACAGTGCTCAAGGGTTTCCTTATCTCCGCATCCTCGCCAGTGCTTCTTATTTCTTGTCTTTTTTACAATAGCCCTTCTAACAGATATGAGATGATATCTCATTGTGGTTTTAATTTGAATTTCCTTGATGATGAAAATATTTTCTATGTACTAAATCTATCCACTACATTTAGATGAGCTTATACAAATTTAGGTTTTCATAAAACTGCCTATACACTGCTTTGCCATCCTTAGATTTAGCAGGTAATAGGTAAAGAAGAAATTTTCATTCAATATTTATTCAGAAGTTTTGGGGGGTATCTACAATGTGTCAGGCACTGTGTTCGGCACAAAATGTGGACAAGAGTAAAAGTATGAAAAGGCTACTACTACAGAGTAGTTTATACCTCTAGTAATTCATAAGCTCTAGAGGTTGTACAAAAGAGAAAGAAGAAAATTGCAGCTCATTGATAACTCTTGATATGTATAATGTAAAGTTTTCCAAACCTACTGAAAATAACTGTTAAGGCTTATAATAAAACCCTTCAAATAACTTCAGAAAATAGAATATTGAACTAGAGGGTTACAACTTTCAGATTAATTTTGCTTACTACTAGTCATTAAAGAACTTCTCTATAACAATTAGACAAAAACCCACTTTAAAAAATTATGTACAATATTTTAATTAGGAAATTAAATTGTCTAGAGATTAAAATTCTGATGCCTAATTTATTCTATATTTTATTAATGTTTCCTTTGGAGGCTTTTTTGACATGCTCACATATTGGTAAGTAGAAGCTGAAACAGTAAAATATTAACTAGCTTTTTGGACATGGCTTTGAAAGGCAGCTTGGAAAAAACAACCACCATGTTAGCTTTATTGAGTGTTAGGATTGGTAGCCACAAAGATTTTTTTATTTTCATGAAAAAACATATGCCCCTGTTGTAGTCACACTTGATAATTTGTTTCTGAAATAACAGTGATACGACAAAAAGTAAAAAAATAAATAAATAAGAGTTGTAAAGATGACAATGTATTCACTCCCAATTGTATTCGGACATAATGTATATAGAGACATCTCCTCCTAGAACACTCTGCTTCGTTTTTTAAAAATCAACTGAGAATGATCTGAAAAATGGTGGCAGAGTGAATGGAAGCTACACACACTGTATCCCAGGACCAAACTGGAATTACAACTAAAATAAAGACAAGTCATTGAAAAAAACTAACTGAGAAAAGCTGGAGAGAACCCTTATAATCAAGGACAAATAAAAAGAACACCAAATTGAGTTTGGTAGTAGCTGCAGAGGCACAAGAGGGCTGGCTGGGTGTCCATGGGCAGCAGCTGAGGGCTGTCTTAGCTGTGAGCAATTCCCTCTGAGAAGTCAGGGGTTAAAACCCCAAGCCAGCTCCACAGCAAACAGTGGCAGAACAGAGGAAGATGCCCACATAACACCTGGAGGAGAAAATCACTGGAGCAAAAGAGCTGGGAACACCAGCACTTCCCTGAAGGGCCAGTGCACTAAATCAGCTACAGCCACTCACATGGGGCTCCAGAAGAGGGAGGGAAGACTGGACTGGGACTGTGGGAAGAGACTTGGGGAGTTGTGGCACTGGGGAGAAAGCTGGGAAGGAGGACACCAGGAATTTTATGCTGAATCACCCCTTCATAGGACAGTAGCCATCTTACCCAAAGAGTCACTTCCCAGAGCCCTGGGGAGAAGCAACAGCCCTTCCCTCAGGTATTTAACACCACCCAGTTGGAGAAATGCAAATTGGGGTTTATTAACAGCTAGAGTCTACCAGCAAGCAGGGAGGGGAAGAAAAAATAGAAGCCTCTTGAAATTAGGGGGTCTCAGTTTAGGGCGTCCTAACTCAGAGGACTGAGCTGTGAAGGCTGAGGCCTGAGTTTCTATGCTAAGCCCCTCTCCCATGGCCATCTCTGTCAAGTAGCCCTCTGTTCTAGCCTGGGGAGGAAGCAACTGCTCCTCCCTTGGGAATTTAAAACCACCCTGTGGCTCTGGGAACAGAGTTGTGAAGGCAGAAGCCTATACCCTTGCACTGAGTCAACAATCCACACCACAGAAACCACTTTCCTATCAAAGCAACTTTAACCCAGAGGAAAACAATTGCCCAACTTGCTGGAAATTTTCTTACACTGCTCATCAGAGATTTTTCATTCAGGTGGGGGCTACAACCTGAGACTTACCAACTAACTGAGACCAATAGCCTGCAGGAAAAAGCTAGAGGATAACTGAACCTTTGCTTGGCCTGCAAATCAACCCAGGAAAGTAAGACTCCATAGAGGTGTTTAACATGGGCCCTCCCACACTCATCCAAACCCAGTAGAGGGAGCTACAATCAGTTGAACACCAACACAGAGAGGGAACAATTGGAAGGCTCCAAAACCCCAGAGACAGCCAAAATGGTGAAACAAAGAAACAAATCCCAAATGAAAGAACAAGAGAATTCTACACAAGGAGAGAAAAATGAAATGGAATTAAGCAATTTATCAGAGGTAGAGTTCAGACTAATGATTATGAGGAAGCTCAACAGCATTAGTAAAGAGATCAACAGCATGAATAAAGATATACAAACATGAAAAATCAACCAACTGAAAATGAAAAACCATCAAGCAGAAATGAAGAATGAGATGGCAGAAATAAAGAACACATTGGAAGGAATAACCAGCAGAGTAGAGGAAGCTGAGGATCATTTCAGTGCATTAGAAGACAGGGTAGAAACACACACACACACACACACACACACACTCACACACACAATCAGAGAACCAAAAAGAAAAAAAAAAAAACAAACAACTAAAAAACAGGAGGACAGCTTTAAAAAGCTGTATAAAATTTAACAAAATCTGCAACATAGGAGTGCCAAAAGAAGAAGAAAATGAGCCAGGGTTAGAGAATATATTTGAAGAAATAGTGGAAGAAAACTTCCCTAACTTGGTGAAGGAAAAAGGCATACAAGTTCAAGAAGCACAGAGAGAGACCCAAGTAAGAAGAACCCAAAGAAGCCCATGCCAAGACACATAGTA
The DNA here is from genome assembly GCF_014108415.1 of Molossus molossus. Classification (NCBI taxonomy): domain Eukaryota; kingdom Metazoa; phylum Chordata; class Mammalia; order Chiroptera; family Molossidae; genus Molossus; species Molossus molossus. Next base: position 54,306,197 of record NW_023425355.1, read on the forward strand.
ATTAAAATGCCAAAAATTAAAGACAAAGAGAGAATCAACAGGTTACCTACAAAATAAAAATTAAAAAAAACCCATAACGCTATCAGCTGACTTCTCAACAGAAACACTATAGGCCAAAAGGGAATGGCATGAGGTAATCAAGGTCATGAAAAACAAAGATCTGAATCCAAGACTGCTCAACCCAGCAAGGCTATCATTCAAAATAGGAGGTGAAATAAAGTGCTTCCCAGACCAAAATAAAAAAGACTAATGTAGTATGTTAGCATCAAACCATCACTGCAAGAAATGTTAAAAGCACTGCTATAATAGGCAGAAAAAATAGACAAACATTACCATAATAAATAAAAATGTCAATAAATAAGTACATATTAATAATAATCTTAAATGTAAATGGATTAAATGTCCAATCAAAAAACACAGAGTAGGTGAATGGATAAGAAAGCTTTACTCACATATATGTTGTTTAAAAGAGACCCACCTCACAATAAAAGACTTCCATAGATTGAAAGTGAAGGGTTGGGATTTCTAGTCAAGATGGCAGCATAGGTAAACACGGTATCGTGTCCTCCCACAACCACATCAAAGTTACAACTAAACTACAGAACAACCATCATTCAAAACCACCTGAAATCAAGCTGAATTGTAGTCCTACAACTACGGAATTAAAGAAGCAGCCACATCGAGACTGGTAGGAAGGGCAGAGGTGGACGGGCTGGTCCCACACCCACGTGTGGTGGATAAAAATCAAGAGGACACCTCGGCCAGGAAGGTCCTCCCTGAGGACTGAGGGGTCCCCATCCCACAACAGACACCCCGCTCAGGATTTCAGGGCCAGGAAGAGAAGTCCCCATAACTTCTGGTTGGAAAAACCAGCGGGAACTGAGGCTCAGGGAGGCTGAGGCAGCTGGAGCCCCAGGCAGCTCCTCTTAAAGGGCCCACACACGGAATTATCAGACTCATTCCCTCTAAGCTTGGAGGGGAGGCAGCTCGACATACAGGCAGAGACATACAGGGAAGAACTGAACTGTTTGGCATTGGAGCAAGGGCTTGCTCCTGGACAAACATGCTGTCAGAGGCCTTTGTTCTTTGGTGAGCCCTTCCTTGGGGCCACAGACAGTTGCCATATCTGGGACTCCAGCAACCTGGCTCACACTGGTAGCCCCGCCCTGGTGATTCCCTGAGGACCCACCCCACCCAAATTTCAGGCCCACCCAAGTTGTTGCCAGTTGGTTAACTATAGGATTGGCCTGTCTTGGATCCTGCTTAAGGTTTTCCTAAATTATTTCAAACAAGCAGCATCTAGTCTCAGCTAGCCCCATACCTCTCATTAAGTAATATACAGAAACAAACACAGAGATGTAGCCAAAATGAGGAGTTGAAGAAACAGTTCCCAAATGAAAGAACAGAACAAAACCCCAAGAAAAGAACTAAGCAAAATGGAGGGAAGCAACCTAACAGATGCTGAGTTCAAAATACTGCTTATAAGGATGCTCAATGAACTTAGTGAGAACCTCAGTGAACTTAGTGAGGGCTTCAAGAGCATAAAAAAGGACCAGTCAGAAATGAAGGATACACAGTCAGAAATGAAGGAGGCATTAGCTGAAATAAAGACAAATTTACGCAGATTCAATAGTAGAGTACGTAAATCCAAAAAGCAAACCTTTGATTTGGAATATAAGGAAGCAAAACAATGCCCAATCAGGACAGCAAAAAGAAAAAATAATCCAAAAAAATGAGGATAGTGTAAGGAGCCTCTGGGACAACTTCAAGAATGCCAACATTCACATCTTGGGGGTGCCAGAAGGAGAAGAGAGAGAACAAGAAATTGAAAACCTGTTTGAAACAATAATGGCAGAAAACTTTCCTAACTTGGTGAAGGAAACAGACATACAAGTCCAGGAAGCATAGAGAGTCCCAAACAACGTGAACCCCAAGAGGCCCACACCAAGACACATCGTCATCAAAATGCAAAATGTTCAAGACAAAGAGAGAATCTTAAAAGCAGGAAGAGAAAAGCAGTTAGTTACCTACAAGGGAGTTCCCATAAGGCTGTCAGCTGATTTCTCAACAGAAACTTTGCAGGAAAGAAGGGAGTGGCAAGAAATATTCAGAGTGATGAAAAGCAAGAACCTACAACCAAGATTACTCTATCCTGCAAAGCTGTCATTTAGAATCGATGGCCATATAAAGAGTTTCCCAGACAAGTAAAAGGTAAAGGAGTTCATCACCACCAAACCGTTATTATATGACATGATGAAGGGTCTTTTTGAAGAAAAAGGTAAAATATATGAACAAACAAAATGGCAATGAATACATATCTATCGACAATGGAATCTACAAACAAAATGAACAGGCAGAACAGAAACATTCTCATAGATACAGAGAACATTTTGTTGGTTGCCAGATGGGAGGGGGGTTAGGGGAATGGGTGAAAAGGGAGAAGGGATTAAGAAGTACAAATTCTTTGCTAGACTGACAAACCTCAAAGGGAAAGCAATTGGGGGGTGGGAAGAAATAAACCAAAGAATTTATATGCATAACCAATGGACACAGACAATCGTGTGGGAAAAGGCGGGAGGGGGGCGGGAGTGGGGAGGGGGAGTCAGTGGGGGAAAAATGAGGAACATCTTTAATACATTCAACAATAAAGATTTAAAAAAAAGAAAAATTAAAAAAAAAAAAGAAAGTGAAGGGATGGACAAGAATTTTACAAGCAAACGGAAAGTAAAAATAAAAACAAAAAATGCTGGGGTAGCAATACTGATATCTCATAAATATACTTCAAAATAAAGGCCATAACTAGAGACAAAGAAGGCCACTACATAACATTAAAAGGATCTTTTCAACAGGACAATATAACCTTGGTAAACATATAACCTTGGTTGCAACCAACATAGGAGCAACAAAATATATTTTAAAACTTCTGGAGGACTTCAAAGAAGAAATCGACAGCAATAAAATCATAGCAAAAGAGTTCAACTCCTCTCTGACATCACTGGATAGATCCTCTAGACAAAGACTTATCAAGGAAATAGAGACTCTAAATTATGTCTAAATGAGATCAAATGGATTTCATAGATATCTACAAAGAATTATACCTCAAAACTGCAGAATTCACATTCATTTCAAGTGCACATGGGACATTCTCAAAGATAGACCACATGTTAGGACTCAAACTCTGTCTCTACAAGTTTAGGATGATTGAAATCATATCAAGCATCTTCTTAGATCACAATGGCACTAAACTAGAAATTAATTACAATAAAAACACTCAAAAGCCCTGGCCGGTTTGGCTCAGTGATTAGAGCGTTGGCCTGGGGTCTAGAGAGACCCGGGTTTGGTTCCTGCTAAGGGCATGTACTTAGGTTGCAGTTTATCCCTGGCCCTGTTTGGGTTGTGCGGGTGGCAGCCACTCGATGTGTCCCTTTCATGTTGATATTTATCTCTCTCTCTCTCTCTTCCTCTCTCTCCCTCCCACTCTGTCTGAATAAAAAATGGAAAAAAAGTCCTCGAGTGAGAAAAAAAAAAAAAGCGCAAAAACATTCAAGCACATGAAGGCTGATTAGCATGTTATTAAAGAAGAAATGAGTTACCAAAAACATCAAGGAAAAAATTAAAATCTTACTTGAAATGAATGAAAATGAACACACAACACAAAATCTATGGAACTCAGCAAAAGCAGTCCTGAGAGGGAAGTTCAGAGCACTACAGGCCTACCTCAAGAAACAAGAAAAATTTCTAATTGACTCTCTAACCCTACCACTTAAAGAACTAAAAAGTGAACAAGCAGAAAAACACAGAGCAAGTAGAAGGCAAGAAATAGTAAAGGTCACAGCAGAAATAATAATATAGACACAAAATAATAAAATAAAATAAAATAAAATAAAATAAAATAAAATAAAATAAAATAAAATAATAAAGTAAAATAAAATAAAATACAGTTCAAAAGATCAAAGAACAAAGAGCTAGTTCTTTGAAAAGATAAACAAGATTGATGAACCCTTAGCCAGACTCACCAAGAAATACAGAGAGAGGACCCACATAAACAAAATCAGAAATGAAAAAGGAGAAATAACAACTTACACCACTGAAATACAAAGAATTCTTAAAAAATACTATGAAGTATTAACCTAAGTGAAACAAGCCAATCAGAGAAAGACAAATATCACATGATCTCACTTATTTGTTAAATGTAATGAACAAAACAAGCTGAGGAACAAAATAGACCCAGAGACATGGAAGTGGGGGCAGACTGACAAACCTCAGAAGAGGTGGATGGGTGAGGGGGGATAAATTACAGAACTTATATGCATGTATGCATAAACAAGGACATAGACAATAATGCTGGAAGGAGGGAAGGTATTGTGAGGAGGGTGGCAATGGGGGGAAAAGTGAAACATCTGTAACAAAATAAATAAATAAACATGTTTTAAAAGTACTATGAACAATTATATACCAACAAATTGGACAATCTAGGCGAAATGAACAAATTTCTAAAATCACAGTCTCCCAAAACTGAACCAGGAAGAGACAAAAAACTTGAACAGACCAATAACAACTAAGGAAATTGAACATGTAATCAAGAAACTCCAGCAAACAACAGCCCAGGCCTGGACGGTTTCACAGGGGAGTTTTATCCAACATTCAAAGAAGAACTAACACACATTCTCCTCAAATTATTCCAAAAAAATCAAGTACAAGAAAGACTTCCAAACTTTTTTTATGAAGCCAGTATAATCCTAATTCCAAAACCAGATAAAGACACTACAAAGAAAGAAAACTACAGGCCAGTATTCCTGATGAACATAGATGCCAAAATCCTTAACAAGATATTACCAAATCGGATCTAGCAATATATTTTAAAAAATTATTCACCATGACCCAGTGAGATTCATCCCAGAAATGCAAGGTTGGTACAATATTTGCAGCTTATTTTAATCAAACATAGATTCCTTTAATAAAAATGTACTCACCATGTCAAATTGCAAGTACTCCATATCACCTCACACCTGCCAGAATGACTGCCATCAATAAATCCTCAAACAACAAGTGCTCGTGAGAATGTGAAGAAAAGAGTACTGCAGCAGACTGCTGGTGGGATTGCAGACTGGTGCAGCCACTATAGAAAACAATATGGTGTTTCCTCAAAAAATTAAAAATGGAACTGCCATTTGACCCAGTTATCCCACTCTTTGGAATATATCCTAAGAAGCCTGAAACATCAATCAGTAAGAATATATGTATCCTTACATTCATAACAGCACTACTTACAGTAACTACGATCTGGAAACAAACTAAGTGTCCATCAGTACATGAGAGGATAAAAAGGTGTGGTACATTTACACAATGGAATATTATGCAGCTATAAGAAGAAAGATTTCTTACCCTTTGAGACAACGTGGAGGGTCCTAAACAGTACTATGCTAAGCAAAATAAGCCAGTCAGAGGAAAACAAATACAACATGATCTCACTTATTTATGGAATATAATAAGCTAAATAAACTTCTGATCAAAATAGATCCAGATACATGAAAGCAGGGAACAGAATGACTAACCTCAGTGGGAAGGAAGATGGGGTAGGGTGGGAACAGATAAACCAAAGATCTTATATGCATATATGCATAACCAATAGACACAGACAATAATATGGGGAAGTCAGGAGGGGGGTGAGAGTGGGGATGAGGGGGCCAATGGGGAAAAAAGGAAAAACATCTGTAATACTCTCAACAATAAAAATAAAAAATAAAATAAAATGTATTATAAACCTGAAAAAAAAATCCCTTGTTTTAAGTAACTGGCTTCAACCGTAATAGACACATACAAATATATCCAAGGAATAGAAAGTAAGAGTTCTTGCCTGAAAGAAGTAGCATCATGAATTATTGCCTGTGAATTATCAACATTTTCAGAATTATAATTCAGGAACAATTATGATTTTCTACATTCAAAAACCAGCTTTAGTTTTTGCTCCCCCTAGGAAACAAAAACTGAGTTATCCTGGCCAGGAGTCCTAGTTCACCAGAAATGTGGTCCAAACAGAAATAATTAATGTTTCCCTCCAAATTAATTTCAAGCTATCTAACATGGCTATTTCCATTTTCTCCTAAGTAAACATCAGATCTGAGTTTTTTATTAGAAATGGCAGTAATGCAGTCTTGCATTGGGATATGCTGTTTCCCCCCCATTCTAAACATGACATTCTTTAACTTCACACATTTTTCTTTCTTTATAAAAGATCTGGTCTTTTAGTAGTCATTCGCTCAATATGAAACACAATATTGAGAGCAAGAGAGAGATTCCCTTGAGCCATATAATCTTAGTAATCTTAACATGTGCACACATGGGGTCAGAAGTATTATTATGGAATAAATCAGTCAGACTTGTCCAGAGAGATCTCTTGATTCAAATAATTAAGAGGTGACATTGTAGAGCAAGAGGTAGAGATGAATGAAAATGATAAGGAACAAGGCAAGGTTTGAGGGTATCCTTTGTTATGGTATCTTGTTTTCTATACATCCATTTCAGTATACGTCTGCATTGACACACGACGCAATATTGGTCATAGCAGAAGCTTTCCGCTATCTGAGGAGGCAACGAGTGGATGTATCCCGAAGAGGAAGTGCTGGAGACTGCTTAGCAAATCCTGCTGTGCCCTGGAGTCAAGGAATTGATATTGAGAGAGCTCTGAAAATGGTAATAAACACAATGGATTATTGGGGAGGGGGACCTTACAAAGACAAAAATGAGACCTCCATCTTGAGAAAATACATACTAAAAGGAATAGGATCAGAGTCTATAGAATGTCAGAGTGTATAGAAAGATAACCATGGATATTTGTTCATCAAAATCTAGAAATCTAAAACTATAAGCTTCTTCCTTGAAGCTTGAAAAATGGTAAACTTTGGACAAATGAATATTTAGTTCTATGCTACACCATAGGTATTAAATCATACTCAGTACTGTCAAGTTATGGGCTGACTTATAAATGGCTTCAAAAAATTCAAACTTTCTATAAATATGTTACTTAGGGGGACTAAGATATTTTATATGAAGCTCCTACCTTCAAGGTATACATTACAAAGGACAACAGCATCCTCTGGCTCACCAGACAAATTTTTAGCCTGTATGGACTTTGGAAATAAGTCAGTGTGATAGTATTTCTTTTCCAAAAAGAACCTTTATACTATTCTACATGGTGAAATGCAGGAACAGGATCCATTTTTAGACCTACTTAAGATAAAAACCTAAGGAAAAGTACAAGGAATCAATGGATAGACAGTCAAATAGGTCACTTGTTTTTAATATTTACAGGATAGGAGGTCATTTAAGGCTTCAAGCAGTGTCCTTGAACAGATTCCATTATTTACACTAGAAGCAGCAGCATCCATTCATTGCAGTTTTCTAAGTAAGAACTCTTTTCTGAATATTTTGCTTTATGCTACATGTGCCTGCCTGCATTAAAAGGAGCCTTTGAGAGTACAAGACTCTCTTATTTCTGCTTATTTAATTATCCTGATGTTTGAGACATACAAATAAAACAAAGAGATAGGCAATGGTAAGCTAATTTTGTGCACAACCCAGAAACAAAGATTTTGTAATGGCTCATAACATACATTATTCTATGTAGTTGGCTCTCCTACTACTGCCTTAAATTTGCCAAGTTGGAAGCATTCAATCAAAAGAGGTTAGTAGTTCCTGTGTTTCCATCTAAGAAAGAGATATGACTCATTCTTTCGTCATGCAGATTATGTCTTTATGTCAGTTCCCTAACAAATGCCCTATGTGTCATTTTGTGGAGGTAGCACTGCACAGTTTTGAAGAGCAATTAATTAAATTCAACCTTCATAGCAGTTACAAGATTTGTATTGTCAGGTGAAACATAATGATGAGTAAAATATAAAATACAGAGTGAATCAAAAAAAGTTTTTAGCAACAAAACCTCAAGAGATGAGTTCCAGCATCTCCAATTGACTCCCCACTTATGACACAAACAACTATATTCCCCAAATAGAAAACAAGCTACCAGAGTGAACGGCAAGAAATTAATTTGACTAGAAAAAAAGATTAATTATACTATTGCACAAATAATTTCTGCATGTCTAACTCACTGATAAAGCTTAAGCTATAAGCCGGGTAAGTAATCTTCTCTCCAGGCCCTAATGATCAAGCATTCAACCAAAAGAATTTGTGTAGCTAGCTCCCTTTGATATTTTCCTTCTTTAGTCTAACCTCTTCCTATTAGTCCAGAAGCTGAAAAGTATCAGCATTTTTCCATAGTAGATGATCCCTCATGATAAGTGCTCAGTAAAACTCCACTATACTATGCATGAACAGTGGACATGGACAACAAACTGGGGAAAGGGCAGGGAGGGAGGGGGGGAATCAGTGGGGAAAAAGGAGAAACATCTGTAACAAAAATTAATTAATAAAAAATAAAAATAAAATGCATCAAGATAAAACACTAAAAAAAAAAAAAAAAAAAAAAAAAACTCCACTATTCAGAGTGACTTCAGTGGAGGAGGTTCTGAAATACTAAAGGTTTTACTATATTAAAATAAATACCATTTTATCTGAGTTAATTAGAAGTGAGAATGTGTGATGTAAAAACATCCCTCATTGTGACTAGCACATTGTTGTTGCTCAATAAATCAGTCTCTTTAGCAAACAAATCATTGCCTGATAGAGGCTCCTAAGGCTCCTGTTTTAGTGAATAAATAGGCACACAATTAATTCAGTAAATATATATTGAGTGCAAACAACTATGTATCAGGCTCCAAGTTAGCATGAAAACATAAACCAAGATGAGGGGAGCTCACATTTAAGTAGTTAATGTGTAAACAATGCTTTTAAAGAACTTAAAGCCAATTGCAAATTGAGTAATCATTCTCACAATTGACATAAAGAAAAAATTAGCTTCAGCCCAGTCTACTGAAATATGTCAATCACAATGTTAAATCTTTGAGACTTGTCCACTTGTTTAGTAAACATTTATTGAGCTCCTGCTTTATCCCATTAGAGCTGAGAATACAGTAAAAGAATGTCTCTCATTTTGAGATGCTCCCAACCTACTAGGGGAAATGGAAATACATAGACGACTAAAATGTTACTGTTAAGTTCTACAGAGTTTGCAATGGGAATATAGACTAATATAGACTAAGGTGAGGGTGGGGGGTGGATTAAAGAAAGATCCCAGATAGGATGATGGGAAACTGTCACTTACATTCACATTCTTAAAAATAGACTCCTCTCTGAGTGGGAGTCCAATTCTCCTTCTGCTCATCAAAAGTTCTAACCATGGTGTCTAGAATCTCTTGGACATATCTAGACTGTTGTCCAATTTGTATGTTTAAATAGACTGGTCTTTAGAAATATATAGATTTTTTTAATAAGACTTGAAACCTTTGCTATTTTCAGTAATGAAGGATTCCTTAATAAGTTCCTATGGTAGTATCTCTGCCCTGCCTATAGCCTCTCCTAGAATTCATTGTTCAAAATAGACTATAAAGAACCATTCATGCATCACAGAATACACCATATTCAAGCAATTTCTATCTCAAAGTAGGATCTTTTCTTTCACTAGAAGTGTGACATCACCTGTTCTGTAAGCCTAAGCTGTCAACAGTGCTTGTTGGGTCAGTAAGACAATCATCTTGTCTTCAGGAAGTCACATTGGAGCATTTCTCCTTCAGCAGGAATTCCTGTTTCCAATTGGTGGTGAATAAACCCCCTTTAAAACTATGCCCCCTAATATTTGCCATCAATTTTCCCTTCTGCAGCACAAGCCTATTACTGCTTCTGACTTGCTTGTCACTTTCTATAAGTGATGAAAAATATTCCATTTTTTTTCTTACTAGGAAAATGAGACATATTCTTTTTCTTTGAAGCAAATTCCTCAACCCTTACTCACCAAATGAGTGACTCAGTGTATAATAATATTTATATTTATAGAGGGTCTTTCATGTAGTATCCCTGAACAGTAAAGTAGGAAAGGAGATCTCTCTACCAAATAGAGATGGCCTCTTATTAGTTTATAATACTGAGCCCAGACTCAGGAAAAATTGTGGCACACATGAATCTGCATTTGGCATCCCAAATAAGTTTCCAAGCTTTTTCAGTATCTGTTGTTTTCTTATGTAGTACTCCATACTCCTGATTCCTTAGACTTAACCAATCTCATCAATGTAAGGATAATCCCTCCATGGCCTAACTCTTTGCTACATGTCTATAGCTGGGCATAAGTTAAATAAGAGAAAAAATTCACCCTGTTATCATGGTACCTGGTAAATGTGTAACCCTCTCAAGAAACAGGACTATATTTACTTTAATTAATAATAATTATTAACATATGTAGCATGTATTGCAATGCTTACTACATGTCAGACATTATTCTAAACATTACATATCTATAATTCATATAATCCTCCCAACAACTCAAAGGGGTAAGTACTTCTAGGATTTTTTATTTTACAGATTAGCACATTGAAGTACAAAGGTATTAAGGAACATACCCAAGGTCATACAGTAAGTAAGTGATGAAGCTAGGATATGAATCCAGGAGCTCCAGAGCCCATGTCACTGAAACCAGTTTATGTTCAGATATTGGAAATACTAAGATAAGACACAGCCATAGCCCCAAAGGAACTTACAGTTTAGAAGAATTCATTAACCTAGTTAAGGCTACTCTTCAGGCTAATCCCTTAAGAACAGACTAATGGTGGAAATTTCAGGCCTCTGAAAAAGTAGTGATAGGGCCCTCACTATATCTTTTAAGTAACTGCCTATCACATCCACTCAAAGCTTCATAATTCAACAGTACATCTAGCCCTGGCCAGTGTGGCTTTGTAGTTAGAGCATTCAATTCCCAGTCAAGGGCACAAACCCGGGTTGTAGGTTTGATCTGTGGCCCCAGTAGAGGGTATATGCAGGATGTGGGAGGCAACCAATTGATGTGTCTCTTACATTGATGTTTCTCTTTCTCTCTCTCCTTCTCCCCCCCTCCCTCTCGCCCCCTTCATTCCACTCTATCTAAAAATCAATGGAAAAAATATCCTCAAGTGAGAATTAACAAAAAATAAAAAGTATATCTAGAAAATACTGGGGAGAAAATGAAGATCTATATAGACATGGTCTGGTGGATATATAGCTCAATGATTCAAGTTAAAACTTCTCCAAGACTCCAAGATCTGTCAGCAGATCTCATCCCAGAGACCTATAAGGCAATAGCATGGTGTTATTTTAAAATTTTACATTTTCCTTTCTACCAGGTGCAAGTACATGGAATGACTGGAAACATCCAATTTGACACTTATGGACGTAGGACAAATTATACTATTGATGTGTATGAAATGAAAGTCACTGGCTCTCGAAAAGTAAGTAACCAAAACAGATATGCAAAGAAGAAGTCTTTCAAAGGGTGACAGCACCCAGATGCAAGAAAACAGGTCTTAGGAAACATACACAAAGCAAATTTCCACACATCATTTCTGCCTTTCTATTCAGTGAATAGTGTAGATATGATGCAGAGTTGTTTTGTAATCTTCCATCTAAATAGTTTAAAAGGATTAGATCCCTGTGACTTTGGTTCCCTAAATGGTAGATTCAAAAGTTAATTAACGGATTCCTACAACAAATTTTATAGCATGTTTTTAGTTGAACAGAGGCTGTCAAGGTACATATAGTTTTAGCAAAAAAATTGGAAAGTACTAATCTCTTTACCTTGTTAACTCCCCCACCAAAAGGACTCTGAACAAAGTACCTTCTCTAGAGATAAATGTTATAATGATCACTTTGCTTCTATCACACTAATAGTTGAGTCAGATGTTAAGTGGAGATTTAGCAGCCATCTGAAAAACCCTCAGAATGTAAAATACCTTGTGTCATTTATACAGGATACTCACCAATTTCCCACCCCTACATCCCAGCTGTCCTACAGTTCAAAGCAAATTATTTTTTTGCTATATAAGTTTAAAGAAAAAAAAGGTTGATTATCCTATATGGACTAAATTATTTTATAAAATGTCAGTAAAGGTGATGTGGGCATAGGAACCCCCAGGATGAAGGAACAGTACATCTGTGTGTGTTGGTGTTGGGGTCCTGGTGAGGGTGGAAGACAGAGGAAGATATCTGTTTTCAATGAGGAGAGGTCTTTGTCCCCACTTGTTGCTGGTGGGGGTGGATTTCTTGCCATATCCAGAGAAAAAAAAATTTTCTGAGATTCACACAGAAGAATGATGTATTATAGAAAGCTTTATTTCTGTGGAATTACACCCATGAGTTTTCAAGGTCCCATTTCCCATAGTACCACCAAGGAAGAAATATAGCTGGGGCTTCAGCAGAACCAGAATCAGCGCCAGTGTTCAAAGTTTCCTTCACATATTGGGGCAGTGTCCAGTCTAGCATCAGGCTAGCTTAGCTTGTGTTTCTTGCTGCAGTTCATTCGTCCATTCCATGTGGGATCCACATGGCTGTAGGCGATATGGGCGAATGAAAGAGAGCCAAGAAAGAGCTCCTTTGTTTAGGGGATTATGTGTTCCCAAATTTTTACAGGCTTGCAGTGGCCCTGCATATTCTAGCTAAGGATCTCTGTCCCCAAGTTTGACTGACAGGCATTTTCCTTATGCCACCCAACTTCACTGTGCACGCAACCATCTTCTCCTTTGTCCAGTCCCTTCCCCCAGTAAAGCTCAGGGAATGGGCTGGTGGTTCCCTGGGGAGTGTGAAATTGCAGCTTCCTTGGGAAGTTTCCCAAATAACATTCCTGTAATGTCTGGCTTACCTTTTGCAACTTTCCTATTATTAATTACTAGCTGATTACAGTGGTATCAAAGCAACTAAAACACATTTCATTCCACAACAGCACTTGAATTTTATGGTATAGATTTTGGATGAAAAATGGGCAACCAGGTGAAATGTCTGTTCTTTCTAGGCTGGCTACTGGAATGACTATGAAAGGTTTGTGCCTTTCTCGGATCAGCATATCAGCAATGACAGTGCATCTTCAGAGAACCGGACCATAGTGGTGACTACTATTCTGGTAAGTATGGACAGAAGGTACGTGGTCTTTCTGTACATCAAGACTTCTGCTTTCTGAAAAGCACTATTCAGCCAGTAGGAAAGACCTCAAGTTCAAATAGTTAAAACTTCCAACAGATCAGTTTAGGAACCTCTCAAAGTATCTTGACACTATGATGATCTGAATGTCATTTTAGAAAGAAAAATTATAGGAATTTGAAACAGTTTCAGATATTATTCTCCTCTTTACCCCCTTCTTCCACTATAGGACCAATAAGCATCTGGACTTTAAATCGAATTCTTCATTGTGGGGAAAACAGCATTGTCTAGAGGAAAGGAGATTAGGGTTCTAATATTAGGTCCAGTATACCACTAGTAAATTAGTAAACTTGTGCTTAATTGTACAAGTCACAACCTCTCTGAGCCTCAGGTTGTGTTTTTTTAAATTCATGAGATGAGTATAATAATAATAATTTCCTACCTATGTCATAAGACCATTTCATACAATATTCACCATGTAAAGCTTTTCTGAAAAATTCAAAGCACTATTGAAAGGTGATATAGTATTCTCATTTAGTTTTAAAATATTTTTCTAAAAGCTGGTATGATTTTGTTTTGTATTTTCAGAATAAAGTGCAAACCGGGGTTAAAAATGAGTATGCCACTAGGTCTGAAATTGTGATTAATTGAATAGAGCTTTGGCTGGAGTTTACCTTTCATTTAAGCATGCATATTAAGTAGTTAATCCTAGGTACTATACTAGGCTCTGAGAATATGAAAATAAATAAACCATTGACCCCGACCTCACAAATATCACAGTGCTTTTATAGGCCTTGCCTGGGCTGGCTGTGGTTCCTACATGGTAAACCCCAAGAAATCAAAGGCAGTACATCTTCATGTACCTAAGGGATATACCTCTGCCCAGTTTGACTAAATCAAAGACTTTACAGATAGAAACTGGTCCCTCTTTCAAACTCTCAAAATTAATTTAAATACTTCTCTACTTCCTTAAATCATTAGTTAAGGACTCCAGGGAATATGTAACCCAATAAATAGTTGGTTGAGGCTTTACTGCTTATTGAGCAAAATATTTTAAAGGCTCTTTTTACAAACCAAAGTGCGACAACCATGGTGGGGGACTTCATGATTACATTTACCATCTCTTAGAAAAACGTGTAGGATTAATCCTTTTATTTTCCCTCTGGTCCCAAAGGAATCACCATATGTAATGTATAAGAAGAACCATGAGCAACTAGAAGGAAATGAGCGATATGAAGGCTATTGTGTAGACTTGGCCTATGAAATAGCCAAACATGTAAGGATCAAATACAAATTATCTATTGTCGCTGATGGAAAATATGGTGCAAGGGATCCAGAGACTAAAATATGGAATGGCATGGTTGGGGAACTTGTCTATGGGGTAAGTTCTTTTCAGCTCTATTTTCATTTACTTCTCTGTTCTCCAATTAAGAAAGATAGGATTTAATTTTCAAGTGCAATACTTACTCAATTGTATAGTTTTCATATGATCTATAAAAATGGTTTTCTTCTACAGTTGAATTCTGTAAAAAGAGCTTATACTTTGGGAAACATAATGATATTACTAAAAGTAAAGTAGAATTGGGAAACTCTAACTGGCAACATTATGTATAGCCTGCCCTCTGTTGAAAATCTGTTCTGTCTGTGTTCCCTGTCTTAGGCAACAGAATCATCACCCACCTAGTTGTCTAAGCAACCTGGTCATCTTTTCTCATTGTTCCTCCCCTATCTATTCAGTCACTATATCCTATCAATTCTACTCTTATGTCTCTCAAATTCAGACTTTTCATTCCCACCATAATCAACTTAGTTAAGGTTCTTACCATTTGTCAGTCATTTAACTGGTTTCCCTGCCTCTGCTTTTATCCTGGCAAATCAGATCTCCACATTATTGTAATTTCCCACCTTAAAATCAAGATAAAATTTAAATTCCTTAGCATAGCAAATAAGGCACTTCATAATCTGGCACCTGCCTACCTCTCTAGCTTCATCTTATACTCTGTCCCATTCACACTCAATGTTCCAGCTATAGCAAAGTATGTGTTGTTCCCTGAAGGTGCAAGCTCTTACTTGGGGCATGCCTGGAAGTGCCTCTGCCTGTCTTAACTAGCTAGCATTACTTACTAGTCCTCCAGAACTCAGAGCTGTCAACTCTTTTGAGAAGACTTCCCTAATGCCATATCATCCACCTGAAGTCTGGTTAGGTGCCCCTGGTTTCTGCTTCCTTAGAATAATTTTTGCTTTCTTATGGTACTTTTGAACTTGTATTATAGTGATCTATTTACAAGTTCAGTTGCCCCAACTAGATGATTCTGGCACATAGTAGAAGTTTAATAAATACTTGTT
The DNA here is from genome assembly GCF_014108415.1 of Molossus molossus. Taxonomy (NCBI): domain Eukaryota; kingdom Metazoa; phylum Chordata; class Mammalia; order Chiroptera; family Molossidae; genus Molossus; species Molossus molossus. The sequence goes on from NW_023425355.1 coordinate 54,321,593, forward strand.
AAATAAATTGATGAATGAACAGAATGGCTCTGCCAAGGGCTTTGCCCATGGACCAAGTACAAAAAATAAATAAAAGTATACTGATAAAAAGGGTATGGCAGTATCTTCAGAGCTCCCCAGTGGATTTGCTTTAAAAGAGATTGGCCTCTTATTAGGAATATCAGATATTGGGCTGCCTAGTGAGGCATATGGAGAGAAGTAGAACTGGGCATAACAAACAGTCCACTGGATGAACCAGTCACTAGAGAACTAACTCAAGTGCAAATGGTGGCAGCAAAGGTTGACTTCAAACAGGAAAGGATTATTTGCAATGACCAGTTTCTGTCCAGACAATTGGTTAGGGGAAGAGAGAGGAGTCTAGGGAGTGAATATACTGAGAAGAAGCTGTCAAGAAGCAAATGTCCAAGTTACCTATTGGACTGAAATTTCAGGATAAGGACTCTAGTGCTTGAAGAAGGGAATTAGCAAGAATATGGTGTAACTATTCAATCATAAGATAGAACTGGGGTGGCTAAATAAGTTTTTGGAACAGGTCCTCAGAAACAAGCACAAAGGCAGAAGCTAATTTCTAAAAATAAAGGCACAGAAAGGGAATTAAGGCTTAAAATTAGACTGGACCTCAAGTATAAAAATTAGGGCACTATCCTCCAATCAGACAAGCAGCAAAGCTGTTTGAACCTTAGCCCCCAGCTATGGGGCTGGAGCCAATTATCTCTTGTCTTGGGTCAAGCTTAGTCCTGGGAACTGGGGCACGACTGAGTTGTAGATGAGATTCAAGTAAACCCAGTTACAGTAAAGAGAATAACTTCTAATGCCAGAAAGAAGGGTTTGAACAAAGGGCATAGCACCTGTCATGCTTTTCAAGGACACTGAGAAGCTCTGAATGGTTCTAACATAGTTTTAACCACTTATTTTACAAGTTGGTGATCAAGTCTTCTCTTTCCTGTCCCTCTTTTTCCAAACACTCAGAGTCCAAATGGTCCTATCTTGCTCACAGCTTTTCACTGCTCTTAGCACATTAACTGGTATATAGTAGATAATTACATTTTTCTCTAATGAATGAGTGCCTGGCATGCAGTAATACCCAGCCAGTATTCATTACATTGAGTTCATGGTAGCAGGTAATCCTATAATGACATCATTTTTGTTATTATTATTATTAGCTACCATTTGTTGCATATTTCTTGGTTGCCAGATACTGTGCTAATTGCTTTACAGGCATTATGTAATGTAATCCTCACAACATACCTCAAAGGAAGGTGCCATTATTAACATCATTCTACAGATGAAAAAATGGAAGCCTAGAGAAGCAAAGTCTCATGCCAAGATCAATCAGCTTGTAGTGACACAGTAATTTAAACTCAGGTATCTGGTTATGAAGTCCATGTTCTTCAAACATTGCCCTATACCGCCCAACTGCCAAAGTGTTGTTTCAGACCCACCTTGTTCTAAAAGACAGTTGAAATTTGCTGAAAAGCCCTTGGTGCCTTAGCCATTCTAAGAAGAGTGTTTGGCCATAGAAACATGGCAAGGAATTTAGGGTGTCAGTTTCTACTTGGCCAGAGTAGAACTGACGTGAACTCTACCAGCCCATCATGACTTGCTAGCCAGAGTTTATAGTGTCTCAAAAGAAAAACTGTCACAGTCTATAAATAACTCAGTGCCATCCTGGCATTGAGCAGGACATTAGACACAGTGATACAGAGGAAGGGAGATTTCCTGACACTGTTCAGACAAAGACCAGCTTTCTCACTGGGTTGGTCTCTCCTCTGGCATGTCCTCTGTACTGAACCCACTTAATCTCCACATTCTCTTCCTCTTTTCCAATGTGTGAGTGAGGGATCTTTAGAATTAGAGAATTCCTTATTTGTTTAGTAATTTAGAAGCCATCTATCTACTGCTGAATAAGTTAAAATTCTCCTGGAGAAACCTCCCTTCTTTTTTCTACAATTCTTTCTACTGAAGACAAAAGTAATAACCAAGGAAGGCTCTTACAGAAATGTTCTCTTCACTCCCATTATCTACAACAAGCTTTTGATGCTTTCTGGGATTATAACACAAGGTTATCCCAGGGAACTGACAGGAAACTGACCCATTTGAGTGAACTGCCAAATTTTACTTTCCTCTAAAACCTATGGTTATAAAAAAATAAAATAAAATGAATGTTTGGTCATGTTTTGAGTGAAAGCTCTGCTAGGAATAATGATGATATCATAAGCTAAATGTGTCATCATCTTCATTTAGAAGTTTTAATCTTTCAGCATGGGAGTTTTCAAGTTCTCTATTATTGGGAGAAGTGAAAAAAGAAAACACAGGCATTCATTTTTGGCAGGCCGGTCCTCTTTCATGATTCAGAATCTACTTAAAAAAAAGAAGGGAAGAAAATCCCCCAGTGACTTCTCTAAGTGCTTAATAATCAAAAGAACATGGAACTATTTCTTGCAATGAACATGAACATGAAAACTACACAGATAGGCACTGCTTTATCTTAGGATATTTTCTCTTGTGCTTTTAGTATGTAAAGCAGATCAGGTTTTTGTTTTTGTTTTTAATGAAGAAAGAAGAAAAAAGATTTGCAAAGGAGATTTTAATATCTGCCATAAGTTTCAAGAAAGTCAAAATGAATTAAATTTAGTAAATACAAAATAAGCCAATCAGCCTCTTATCAGATGATTTCTAAATGGTCTTTTTTTCTTTAAATAAAATTAAGTCAAGATTGATATCAGAGCACCTTGTATCACTAAGAAGTCTATTTTTGAAACAAAGGTCAGTAATACATAATGTGCCTCATTATATAAGCTCTCCATAATATTATGGACTTGAAACTGTCTACCTGCTTTTAGCAATTTTGATTTTGAGTTGCATGTCTATAACATTACCACATGGTAAATTTCTCCAGTTCAAATGACTTACCACAAGTTTTTTATGGCTCCCAAATAGCATGTATTTTAAAAATACATTTGAAAATTTTTGTTGCTAGCAGGGCTCCTAGGCATCCTTTAGCTCACCTTTTAATTCATTTTACAGATAAATATGAGGGCTAGCCAGGACTGAGCATTTGAACTTACTGCTGAGTAAACCAGGAAACCCAGGCCTGATGTGGGACAGGAATGACAGGGAAAATGTCAAGGATTGTGATAAGGTCAAAAAATTACACAGCTTGTTAGAGCCTAGATTGTAACACAGGTTTAATGACTGCTGGGCCAGTTTACTAAACCTGTCAAACTATGGGCAGATTGGTGTTAGATTATAAGATTTTCCATCAAAGATACCCATCGTGCTTATCTGTGACCTCCAGGATAATGTAAGATATGTCACTAGTTATCACTGAAATATTTTAAAACACAGTGTAGATAATTGGAGGGTTTTGTCCTTTGAGAATAGATATGACCTTACAGAAAAAGAGAGTCTGGGAGAATAAAATGGTGGTGGATTGAATGGAAATTACACTGACCTTCTCCCAGAACCAAATTGGAATTACAACTAAAATATAGAAAAAGCAGCCAGAACAAACAACTAAAGAACAGCTAGAGAAAATCCTATAACCAAGGATAGAAAGAGGAGCCTAGTAGGAATTGTGGAGGCGCAAGAGGGCTGGCTAGATTCCTACAGGCAGCAGCTGAGGTTCTGGAGGAATATCTCAGATGCAGGGACTTCCCCCTGAGAAATCTGAGGTTTAAACCCCAAACTGGGAACCCAATCCCAAAGTGGCAGAACCAGGAAAGGTGCCCAGGTAACACCTGGCAGTGAAAAGCACCAGAGTTTCTATTCAACAGAGAAAGATGGCTGGAAACATGGACAACCTCTTGAAAGAACAGTGCACTAAATTTGTCTACAGTCACTCACCTTAGGCTGTGGCAGAGTGGACTAAAGTTGCATGAGGAGAGTCTGGGATTTGGTGCTCTGGGGAGTAAGCTACGAAGGCAGGCACCAGGATTCCTGTGTTGAGTCATTTCCCCAATTTGCAGAAGCCATCTTTTGCAGGCAGAGTTCCAATCAATGTACCTTTAGCCCAGAGGTGGGGGGAAGCAATTGCCCCTCTCATTAAAATTTCTCTCACCCTAAATGGGTGGAGTTAATTTTAAGTGGAGGACTAAAACATAAGGCACGTTAATTAACTGAGATTAACAACCAGCAGAGCAGAGACAGACCTCTGGGTGCTTTGAATCTTTGCCTGGAATCTTTTGAATCTTTGTGCTATGACTTGACTCTGCCCCAGGAGAGTAAAACCAGATCTTGGTGTTCAGCTTGGTACTGTCCATACACATCCAGCCTCAGAAGAGGGAGCCAAAAACTGTTGATTATTGATATGCACAGATTTTTCAGGCTCTTAACCCTAATGAGGTAAATTGTACTTCTGCTACTGACCAGCTGCACAGCAAAAATGCTCACTGTGTTGGGGGTTGAGCATCACTGTCAACCAACCAGAGGATCAAGCCCATGCATGAAGTGACTGATGGCAATCATGGCTCCATCACAATAGGAAAGCCTACATATAGCACACAAGTGTATTATTAGAGAATCCAGGTCTGGTGATCAAGGAGACAGCACCACTGCATCCCACAGGTCACTTAGGACATAATATCACACTATCTAGACTGAGATTTATAACAGATCTACCTAATACATAGAAACAAACCCCAAAAAAGGCCAACAAAATGGTTACATAAAGAAACAAGCTCAAAATGAAAGAACAAAAGAATAATCCAGAAGAAGGACTAAATGCAACACAGATAAGGCAAGCTTTCAGATATAGAGTTGAGGGTAATGACTGTAAGGATGCTCAACAGCACGAGCAAAGACACAGAAACAATGAAAAACGGCCAATCAGAAATCAAGAATGACATAGCAGAAATAAAAAACACATTGGAAGGAATGAACAGCAGACTAGAGAAAGCAGAGGATTGGATCAGCAAATTAGAAAACAGAGTAGAAAAAAAATCACTAAATCAAGCAACCAAAAAGAAAAAAAATAAATAAAAATAAAAAACAGGAGGACAATTTAAGAGAGCTGTGGAACAACATGAAACATAACAACATTCGCATCATAGGAGTACCAAAAATAGAAGAAAGTGAGCAAGGGTTAGAGAACCTGATTAAAGAAAGAGTGGTAAAAAACTTTATTGACTTGGTGAAAGAAAGAGGCATACAAGTTCAGGAAGCACAGAGAGTCCCAAAAAAGAAGAACCCAAGAGGCTCACATCAAGACACATCATAATTAAAATGCCAAAAATTAAAGACAAATAGAGAATCTTAAAAGAAGCAAGAGAAAAGTAACAGGTTATCCACAAAGGAGCTCCCATAAGACTGTCAGTTGACTTTTCAACAGAAACACTACAGACCAGAAGGGAATGGCATGAAATATTCAAGGTAATGAAAAATAAGGATCTAAATCCAAGACTATCCTATCCAGCAAGGGTATCATTCAACATAGTAGGTGAGAGGATTTCCAAAATGGCAGCAGAGTGCATGGAAGCTACAGACTATCTCCCGGGACCAAACTGGAATTACAACTAAAATAAAGACAAATTGTCAAGAAACAGCAACAGAAAAGGAGCTGGAGAGGATCATATAACCAGGGACAGGACAAAAGGACACTGAATCAAGCCTAGTAGGTCTGCAGAAGTGTGAGAGGGTGGGCTGGGAACACACAGACAGCAACTGTTTTAGCTGTGAGGAGCTCCCTCAGGGTTAAAATTCCAAGCCTCCTCCACAGTGCAGAGGGTCATAATAGAGCACTAAATTAACTACAGCCACTCACCTTGGGCTCCAGCAGAGGTACGACAGACTGGACTGGAACTCTACGGGGACACCCAGGATTTGGAGGGCACTCAGAGTTTTTGCTGAGTCAGGGCCAAACAGAATGGTGGCCATCTTGCTCCTTCTCGTAGCTGTGGAGAGAAGCAGCAGTCCCTCCCTCAGACATTTAATCCCACACAGCTGAGCCAGAGAAATGCAAATTGAGGCTCATTTACAGCCAGAATCTGCCCTATGGTCTGGAAGTCCTCTTAAGCTGAACACCTGAAGAAGTTTTCCATTCAGATGAGGGGTTCAACCCAAGGCTCTTCAAGTAACTGAGACTAATAGACTTCAGGCAAAAAGCTAGAGGATAACTCAACCTTTACTGGGCTTGCAAATCTACCCAGGAAAGTAAGACTTGACAGTGGTGTTTAACATGGGTCTTCTCACACTCATCCAAAACCAGTAGAGGGAGGCACAAACAGCAGAACATTAGCACCCACAGAGAAATTTGGCAGGCTCCAATACCCTCTGAGATAGCCAAAATGGTGAAACAAAGAAACAAATCCCAAATGAAAGAACAAAAGAACTCTACTAAAGATGAGATCAATGAAATGCAGTTAAGCAAACTATCAGAGGTAGAGTTCAGAGCCATGATCTTGAGGAAGCTCAACAGCATGAGTAAGGACATCAACACCATGAGTAAAGATATAGGAACACTGAATACCAACCAAGTGGAAATTAAGCATGACATAGCAGAAATAAAAAATACAATGGAAGGACTAACCAGCAGAGTAGAGGAAGCTGAGGCTTCCTATCCTATTCTATCCAGCAAGGATATCATTGAAAATAGAAGGTGAAATAAAGAGCTTCCCAGACAAAAAAAAAAAAAAAAAGAAGAAGGCTAAAGGAATATATTAGCACCAAACCAGTACTGCAAGAAATGTTAAAAGGGCTGCGGTAATTAGTGGAAATAGGAAGAAAAATATAACTACAATAAACCAAAATGGCAATAAATAAGTATATCTGAGTAATACCCTTAAATATAAATGGACTGAATGCCCTGATTAAAAGACACAAAGTAGCTGATTGGATAAGAAAGCATGACTCATCTATATGTTGTTTACGAGAGATCCACCTCACAACAAAAGATTTACATAGGTTGAAAGTGAAGAGGTTAAAACTTAAACAGACCACTAACAACTAAGAAAATTGAAGATGTAATCAAGACTCTCCTGGCAAACAAAAGCCCAGGCCAAAATGGCCTCATGAGAAAGTTTTGACAAACATTCAAAGAAGAACTAACACCCATTCTCTTCAAACTTTTCAAAAAAATGCAAGAAGAAAGAAGACTCCTGAACTCATTTTATGAGGCCAGCATATTTCTAATTGCAAAACCTGACAAAGACTCTACAAAGAAAGAAAACTACAGGTCAATATCCCTGATAAACACAGATGCCAAAATCCTTAACAAAATACTAGCAAATCAGATCTGGCAATACATCAAAAAAATTATTCACCATGACCAAGTAGGATTCATCCCAGGGATGAAAGGCTGGTACAATACTCACAAATCAATAAATGTGATATACTACATAAACAAAATGAAAGATAAAAACCATATGATCACCTGAATGGACGCCGAAAAAGCATTTGACAAAATCCAACATCTATTTCTGATAAAAACACTCAGCAATGTGGGAATAGAAGGATCATATCTTGACACAATAAAGGCTATATATGAAAAACCTACAGCCAACATCATACTCAATGGGAAAAAAACTAAAAGCATTTCCCTTAAGAACAGGAACAAGACAGGGATGTCCACTTTGCCACTCTTATTTAACATAGTACTGGGAGCCTTAGCCACAGCAATCAGACATGAAGAAAAAATAATAGGGATGCAAATTGGAAAGGAGGAAGTGAAACTGTCATTATTCGCATATGACATGATATTATACATGGAAAACCCTAAAGACTTCATAAAAAATCTGCTAGATTTAATAAACTAATTTGGCAGGGTAGCAGGATACATAATTAATATCAATAAATGAATGGCATTCTTATACACCAAAAATGAACTCACAAAAAAAAAAAAAAAAAAAAAAACTAAAACAGCAACTCCTTTTATCATTGCAGCAAAAATATTAAGATACCTAGAAAAAAACTTAACCAAAGAAATAAAGGACCTATTTTCAGAAAATTACAGGACATTGAAAAATAAAAAATAAACGAAGATACAAAAAAGTAAAAGCACATACCTTCTTCATGAATTAGACAAATTAACATCATTAAAATATCCATACTACCCAAAGCAATCTATAGATTCAATGCAATCCCCATTAAAATACCAATGACATATTTTACAGAACTAGAACAAATAATTTAAAAGTTCATATGGAACCAAAAAAGACTCCGAATAGCCACAGCAATCTTGAAAAAGCAGAACAACATAGGTGGGATCATAATACCAAATATCAGGTTATACTACAAAGCTACTATAATCAAAACAGCCTGGTACTGGCACAAGAACAGGCATATAGATCAATGGAATAAAATAGATAACCCAGAAATTGACCCAAAACATTATACTCAATTAATATATTTGAAAAAGGTGGCAAAAGATTTCAGTGGAGTAAAGACAGCCTCTTTAATAAATGGTGTTGAAAAAATTCGACAGCTACATGCAAAAAAATGAAACTAGACCAAAAACTTACACCATACACTAGGATAAACTCAAAATGAATAAAAGACTTAAATATGACTCGTGAATCCATAAAAATTCTAGAAGAAACTGGAGGCAACAAAATTTCAGACATCATACGAAGCAGAATTTTCACTGATACATCACCCAAGGCAACAGAAACAAAGGGAAAAAATGAACATATGGGACTATATCAAACTAAAAAATTTCTGCACAGCCAAAGAAACAACCATCAAAATGAAAAGGAAACCCACTCTATGAGAGAGCATAATCACCAATGATACATCAGATACGGGGTTAATTTCCAAAATACATAAATTGCTCATATAGCTTAACAAAGGGAAGACAAAGAACCCATTTAAAAAATGGGCAAAGGAGCTAAATAGACAACTTTTCAAACAGGACATACACATTATCTAGAGCCAAATGAAAAAAATGCTCTATGTCACTAATCACAAGAGAGATGCAAATTAAAACAGCAATGAGGTATCACCTCACACCTGTCTGAATGGCTGCCATGAACAAATCATCAAACAACAAGTGCTGGTAAGGGTGTGTAGAAAAGGGAACTCTAGTACACTGCTGGTGGGAATGCAGACTGGTGCAGCCACTATGGAAAACACTATTGTGTTTCCTCAAAAAATTAAAAATTGAATTGCCATTTGACCCAGTGATCCCACTTCTAGAAATACATCCTAAGAAGCCTGAAACACCAATCAGAAAGAATATATGTACCCCTATGTTCATAGCAGCACTATTTACAATTGCTAAGATCTGTGTACAGCCCAAGTGTCCATCAATAGATGAGTGGATAAAAAAGCTGTGGTACATATATAGAATAGAATACTATGCAGTTGTAAGAAAGAAAGATCTCTTATCCTTTGAGACAACATGGATGGACCTCGAGAGTATTATGCTAAGTAAAATAAGCCAATCAGAGAAAGATCTCACTTATTTGTGGAATATAATGAACAAGGTGGGCTGATGAACGAAATAGACCCAGAGACATAGAAAGGAGTATGATTCAGACTGACAAAACTCAGAGTAGGGGGTGGGGGCAATGGATGAGATGAACCAAACATCTTATATGCATGTATACATAACCAATGGACATAGACAACAATGCTAGGAATTGGGGAGAATGGGATGGGGGGGTCTAGGGGGGAAAATGAGAAACATTTGTAACAAAAATAAATTAATATAAATTGGGAGAAAAAATGTAGTAGGTGAAATAAGGACATTGCAGGGGGGGGGAAGGAATTTATTACCATCAAACCAGCATTGCAAGGAATGTTAAAGAGACTGCTGCAATAAGAAGAAGAAATAGAGAGAAACATAAGCATAAGGAATAAAAATGGCAATTAACAAATACCTATCTGCCCGGCTGGTGTGGCTCAGTGGTTGAGTATTGACACATGCACCAAGAGGTCGCTGGTTTGACTCCCGGTTAGTGCACATGCCCAAGTTGTCAGCCAAACCCCCAGTGGTAGACATGCAGGAGGCAGTCAATAGGTGTTCTATCTCATCAATATTTCTATCTCTCTCTCTCCTTTTCTCTCTTTCTAGAACTAAAGGAAGGAAAAAAAATTAATAAATACTTATCAATAATAAACTTAAATGTAAATGCTTTAATAAAAAGAAATAGGGTAGCTGAATGGATAAGAAAACATGACTCATATATTTGCTGTCTACAAGAGACCTACTAAAAGACATAGGATGAAAGTGAAGGGACAGAAAAAAAATTTTCTAGGCGAATGGAAACAAACAAACAAAAAAAGCTAGGGCCCTGGCCGGTTTGGCTCAGCGGTTAGAGCGTCCGCCTGCGGTCCGGAGAGACCCGGGTTCGGTTTCCGCTGAGGGCATGTACCTCGGTTGCAGTTTGTCCCTGGCCCTGGTTGGTTGTGCGGGTGGCAGCCACTCGATGTGTCTGTCCCTTTCACATCGATGTTTCCCTCTCTCTCTCTTCCTCTCTCTCCCTTTCACTCTATCTGTACAAAAAATGGAAAAAAGTCCTCGGGTGAGGAAAAAAAAAAACACTAGGGTAGCAATTCTCATATCTGATCAAATAGACTCCAAAACGTAGTTCATAAAAAGGACAAAGTAAATCATTACATAATGCTACTCCAACAACAGGATATAACCCTTGTAAACATAAATACACCCAATATAGGAGCACCAAAATATATTTGAAAACTTCTGGAGGAACTTCAAGGGAGAGATCAACAACAATACAATCATACTAGGGGATCCACTGACATCACTGGATAGATCTTCTAGACAAAAAAAAAAACTATTAAGGAAGCAGAGATCCTAAACAACACAATAGGAACGCTGTATTTAATATTTACAGAGCATTTTACTACAAAACTGCAGGATTTACATTCTCCTTAAGTTTACATGGGACATTCTGAAAGGTAGACAACAGGTTAGGACACAAATAAGTCTCTACAAGTTCAAGAAGATTGAAATCATATTAATCACCTTCTTGGATTACAATAGCATAAAACTATAAAAAATTACAATAACAACACTCAAAAACATTCAAACACATGGAAGCTAAATAGCATGTTATTAAAAAAATATATGGGTAACCAAGGAGATTAAGGAACAAATTAAAAATCTCCTGGAAACCAGTGAAAATGAACACACAACAACACAAAATTAATGTGACACAGTGAAAGCAGTCCTGAGAGAAAGGTTCAATTATTAGAATTAAACCATTTTTCAAATCTCAGCCAGGAAGTGTCAGAAAACCTGAACAACCATAGAATAAGTTAGGAAATTGAAGCACTAATCAATAAACACCCAGCAAACAAAAGCCCTGGCTAGGATTGCTCCACATGGGAAGTTTTACCAAACATGCAAAGAAGAATTAACACCCATTATCCTCAAACCATTTCAAAAAATTCAAAAGAAAGAAAGACGTCCAAGCACTTTTCATGAGGCCAGCATAATCCTAATTCCAAAATCAGATAAAGACACAACAAAGAAAGAATATTACAAGCCATTATTCCTGAAGAACATAGATGCCAACATCCTCCACAAAATTTTAACAAATTGGATTCAGCAATATATCAAAAAACAGTTATTCACCAGACCAAGTAGGATTTATCCTAAGAATGTAAGGCTGATACAATATTCACAAATCAATACATGTGATACACCACATAAACAAAATGTAAGATAAAAACCATATGATATCAATAGATGTTGAAAAAGCATTGAACAAAATCCAGCACCCATTTCTGATAAAAAACGCTCAGCAATGGGGGAATAGAGGGATTATATCTCAAAATAATAAAGGCCATTTATGAAAAACCTATAGCCAACACCATACTCAATGGGCAAAAATTAAAAGCATTTTCCTTAAGAACAGGAACAAGACAGGGATGCCCACTTTTGCCATTCTTATTTAACATAGTACTGGAAGTCTCAGCCACAGCAATTAGAAAATAAGAAACTACAAAAGGGATCCAAATTGGAAAAGAGGAAGTGAAACTGTCATTATTCGCATTTGACATGATATTGTAGATAGAAAACCCTATAGACTCCATCAAAAACCTCCTAGATTTAATAAATGAATTTGGCAAAGTAGTAAGATACAAAATTAGCATCCAGAAATGGATAACATTCTTGTACACCAACGATGAAAATTCAGAAAGGAAAACTAAAAAAAAATTTAAAAAAATAAAAAATCCCATTTACTATTACAACAACAAAAAATTAAGATACCGAGGAACAAACCTAACCAAAGAAGTAAGAAACCTATTCTCAGACATCTATAGGACATTGAAAAAAGAACTGGAGGAAGATATAAAAAAGTGGAAGCACATACCATGTTAATGATTTAGAAGAATCAAGATCATTAAACTCTCCATACTACACATGGCAAACCACAGATTCAATGAATGCACTATTAAAATAGAAACAGCAGCCCTGGCCATTTGGCTCAGAGGTTAGAGCATCACCCAAGGACTGAAGAGTCACAGGTTCAATTTCCCAGTCAAGGGCACATACCTGGGTTGAGGTTTGATCCCTGGCCCTGATCAGGGTTGTGCAGGAGACAACCAAATGATGTATTTCTTTCACATTGATGTTTCTCTCTCTTCCTCTTTCTCTCACTCTTCCCCCTCCCTCTCTCCCTTCCACTCTCTAGAAATCAATGAAGAAAATACCCTCAGGTGAGGATTAACAAAAGAAAAAAAATTGCTTTAGGATGTCACTGGTTTGAATCCTGATCGGGGCACTTGATTCCAGTAGGAGGTGTGCAGGAGGCAGCTGATTGATATTCATGTTTCTCTCTCATTCATGTTTCTGTCTCTTTCCCTATTTCTTTCTCTCCCTCTCATTTCAATAAAAAGATATTTAAAATTTTTTAAATTAAAACTAAATAAAATACTAACAGCATACTTCACAGATATAGAAACAAATACTCCAAAAGCTTATACAGAACTAAGAAAGACCCCAAATAGCCACAGGAATTCTCACCCAAGGACATTTTTTGCATTTATCTTCAGATAGAGCATGACAGAGAAGAGAGACAGAAATATCAAGTGGTTGCCACCCACATGACCCCAACCAAGGCCAGGGACAAACTGCAACCGAAGTATGTGCCCTTAGTGGGAACCAAACCTGGGCCTCTCTGGTCCACCGGCTGATGCTCTAACCACTGAGCTAAACTGGCCAGGGTTTGACAGTCGTGTTTAACGTGGGTCCACCCACATTTATGCAAACCCAGTAGAAGGAGCCAGAATCAGTGAAACACCAACACCTACATAAAAAATTTGGCAGGCTCCAAAACCCACTGAGACAGCCAAAATGGTGAAACAAAGAAACAAATCCCAAATAAAAGAACAAAAGAATTCTACAGGATAAGAGATTAATGAAATGGATTTAAGCAAGATATGAGAGGTAGAGTTCAACATAATGAGTAAAAATATAGAAATATTAAAATCAAGCAATTGGAAATGAAGAATGACATAGCAGAAATAAAGAACACATTAGAAGGAATAACCAGCAGAGTAGAGAAGCTGAGGATCAGATAAGTGAATAACAAAAGAGGTTAGAAAAAAATCACCCAATCAGAGAACCACAAAAAAAAGAACAATTAAAAAACAGGAAGACTGTCTAAGAAAACTGTGGCACAATATGAAACATAACAACATCCACATCATAGGAGTGCCAGAAGAAGAAGAAAAGGAGCAAGGGTTAGAGAATATATTTGAAGAAATAGTGACAGAAAACTTTCCTAACTTGATGAAGAAAAAAGGCATACAAGTAAAAGAAGCACAGAGAACTCCAAGTAAGAAGTCAAAGAGGTCCACACCAAGACATATGATATTTAAAATGCCAAGAGATAAGACAGCAAGAGATAATCAATGGATTATCTACAAAAGATTCCCCATAAGGCATTCACTGACTTCTCAACAGAAACACTACAGGCCAGAAGGGGATGGCATGAAGTAATCAAGGTAATGAAGAACAAGGATCTAAATCCAAGACTACTCTATCCAGCAAGGCTATCATTCAATATAGAAGGTAAAATAATGAGCTTCCCAGACCCCCCCCCCCAAAAAAAAAAGGCTAAGAATATATTTGCACCAAACTGGCACTACAGGAAATGTTAAAAGAACTAATGTCATAAGCAGAAAAATAGAAAAAGAAACATAACCATAATTTTTAAAATGACACTAAATAACTACATATCAATAATAACCTTAAATGTATATAGTTTAAATGCTCCAATCAAATGACACAGAGTAGTTGAATAAGAAAGCATGACTCATATATATGTTGTTTACAAGAGACCAACCACACAACAAAAGATTGACATAGTTTGAAAGAGAAGGGATGGAAAAACATTTTACCAGCAAATGGAAAGTGAAAAACAAAACAAAACAAACAGACAAACAAACAACTCTGGGGTAGCAATACTTGTATCTGATAAATAGACTTCAAAATTAAGGCCATAACTAGAGACAAAGAAGGCCACTACATAATATTGAAAGGAACTATCCAACAGGAGGATGTAACCTTGGTAAACATATATGCATCCAATGTAGGAGCAAAATATATTAAAATATATTAAAAATATATTAAAAATCTTCTGGAGGACTTCAAAGGAGAAACTAACAGCAATACAATCATAGCAGGGAACTTCAACACCCCACTGACATCACTGGATAGATCCTCTAGCCAAAAATTAACAACGAAACAGAGACTCTAAATGATGCACTAGATAAAAAGAATTTAATAGATAGCTATAAAAAATATACCTCAAAACTACAGAATTCATATTGTTCTTAAGTGCACATGGGATATTCTCAAATTTAGACAACATGTTAGGACACAAACTAAGTGTCTAAAATTTCAAGAAGACTGAACTCATATCAAGTATCTTCTCAGATCACAATGGCATAAAACTAGAAATCAGTTACAACAAAAACATTCAAATACATGATGGCTAAATAGAATGTTATTACACAATGAATGGGTTATGAAAGAGATCAAAGAAGAAATTAAAAACTTCCTGGAAACCAATGAAAATGAACACACAACAACACAAAATCTATGGGATGCAGCAAAAGCAGTTCTGAGAGGAAAGTTCATAGCACTACAGGCCTACCTCAAGAAACAAGAAAAATTTGTAATTGAATTTCTAACCCTACAACCTAAAAAACTAGAAAGTAAACAAAAAGAAAAACTCAAGGCAAGTAGACAGAAAGAAATAGTAAAGGTCAGAGTAGAAATAAATGACATAGAAACTAAAAACACATTCAAAAGATCAATAAAACAAAGCACTGGTTCTTTGTAAAGATAAACAAGATTGATGGACCCTTAGCCAGAGTCACCAAGGAACAAAGGGAGAGGACGCAAATAAACAAAATCAGAAAGGAAAGAGGAGAAGTAACAACTGTCACCACAGAAATACAAAGGATTGTTAAAAAATACTGTGAACCATTATACACTATCAAATTGGACAATCTTGGCAAATGGACAAATTCTAGCATCACACAGTGTTTCAAAACTGAACCAGGAAGAGATAAAAAAAATTCGAATAGACCAATGACAACTAAGGAAATTGAAGATGAAATCAAGAAACTCCAAGCAAACAAAATCACTGGCCCAGACGGCTTCATGGGGGAGTTCTACTGAACATTCAAAAAAGAACTAACACATATTCTCCTCAAACTATTCCAAAAATCCAAGAAAAGGGAAGTTTTCCAAATTTTCTTAATGTGGCCAGCATAATTCTAATTCCAAAATTACATAAAGACACTACAAACAAAGAAAACTATAGGCCAGTATCCCTAATGAACATAGATGCAAAATTCTTAAGAGAATATTAGTAAATTGGATCCAGCAATACATTAAAAAAAATACTTATCATGATAGAATGGGATTGATCCCAGTGATGCAAAGATGATACAGTATTTGCAAATCAGTAAATGTGATACAGCACATAAACAAAATGAAAGATAAAAACCATATAATTATATTAATAGGCACTGACAAAGCATTCGACAAAAATTCAGCAGCCATTTCTCATAAAATACTATGCAATGTGGGAATAGAGGGTCCATATCTCAACATAAAAAAACACCATATATGAAAAACCTACAGCCAACATCATACTCATTGTGCAAAAACTAAAAGTATTTCCCATAAGAACAGGAACAAGACATGCATGCCCACTTTTGCCACTGTTATTTAACACAGTTCTGGAAGTCTTAGCCACAGCAAGTAGACATGAAGAATGGGATCCAAATTGGAAAGGAGGAAGTGAAAATGTCATTATTTGCAGATGACATGATATTGTATATAGAAAACTCTAAAGACTCCATCAAAAATTTACTAGAGCTAATAAATAAATTTGCCAAAGCAACAAGATACAAAATTAACATCAATAAGTCTACAGTATTCTTACACAACAAGGATTAACTCACAGAAAGAGAAACTAAAAAAAACTATCTCATTTACCACTGAAACAAACAAACAAAAAAACTAAGATACCTAGGAATAAACTTAACCAAAGAAATAAATGATCTGTTCCCAGAAAACTACAGGGCATTGAAAAAACAATCAAGGAAGATATAAATAAGTGAAAGCATATACCTTGTTCATGGATTGGAAGAATTAACATAATCAAAATGTCCATACTACCCAAAACAATCTATAGATTCAATGCAATCCCCATCAAAATACCAAAGACATATTTCATGGAACTAGCACAAATACTCCAAAAGTTTATATGGAACCTAAAGAGACCCCAAATAGCCACAGCAATTTTTAAAATAAACAACAAAGTAGAAGGGATCACAGTACTAGATATCAGGTTATACTACAAAGCCATTGTAATCAAAACAGCATGGTACTGGCACAAGAATAGGCATATACACAGCATTCAGACATGAAGAAAAAATAAAAGGGATCCAAATTGGAAAGGAGGAAGTGAAACTGTCATTATTTGCAGATGACATGATATTGTACATAGAAAACCCTAAAGACTCCATCAAAAATCTATTAGACTTAATAAATGAATTTGGCAAAGTAGCAGGATACAAAATTAATGTCAAGAAATCGACGGCATTCTTGTACATCAATGATGAACTCACAGAAAGAGAAACTGAAAAAACAATCCCATTTACCATTGCGCCAAAAAAATTACGATACCTAGGAATAAACTTAACCAAAGAAATAAAGGACCTATTTGCAGAAAACTACAGGTCATTGAAAAAAGAAATAGAGGAAGATATAAAAAAGTGGAAGCACATACCCTGTTCATGGATTGGAAGAATTAACATCATTAAAATGTCCATACTACCCAAAGCAATCTATAGATTCAACGCAATCCCCATCAAAATACCAACGACATATTTCATAGAACTAGAACAAATACTTCAAAAGTTCATATGGAACCAAAAAAGACCCCGAATAGCCACAGCAATCTTGAAAAAGAAGAACAAAGTAGGTGGGATCACAATACCAGATATCAGGTTATACTACAAAGCGACTGTAACCAAAACAGCCTGGTACTGGCACAAGAACAGGCATATAGACCAGTGGAACAGAACTGAAAACCCAGAAATGGACCCAAGGCAATACGCTCAATTAATATTTGACAAAGGTGGCAAGAGCATACAGTGGAGTAAAGACAGCCTCTTTAATAAATGGTGTTGGGAAAATTGGACAGCTACATGCAAAAAAATGAAACTAGACCATCAACTTACACCATACACAAAAATAAACTCAAAATGGATAAAAGACTTAAATGTGACCCGTGAATCCATAAAAATTCTAGAAGAAAATGTAGGCAACAAAATTTCGGACCTCATACGGAGCAGAATTTTCACTGATACATCACCTAAGGCCACAGAAATAAAGGAGAAAATGAACACATGGGACTACATCAAACTAAAAAGCTTCTGCACAGCAAAAGAAACAATCATCAAAATGGAAAGGCAACCCACTGTATGGGAGAACATCATTGCCAATGATGTATCAGATAAGGGGTTAATTTCCAATATATATAGAGTGCTCATACAACTCCACAAAAGGAAGACAAAGAACCCAATTAAAAAATGGGCAGAGGAGCTGAATAGACACCTCTCCAAACAGGACATGCAAATGGCCAAGAGACATATGAAGAAATGCTCAACATCACTAATCATCAGAGAGATGCAAATTAAAACAACAATGAGGTGTCACCTCACACCTGTCAGAATGGCCGCCATCAACAAATCATCAAACAACAAGTGTTGGCGAGGGTGTGGAGAAAAGGGGACTCTAATACACTGCTGGTGGGAATGCAGACTGGTGCAGCCACTATGGAAAACAATATGGTGCTACCTCAAAAAATTAAAAATTGAACTTCCATTTGACCCAGTGATCCCACTGCTGGGAATATACCCTAAGAAGCCTGAAACACCAATCAGGAAGAATATATGTACCCGCATGTTCATAGCAACACTATTTACAATAGCTAAGATCTGGAAACAGCCCAAGTGTCCACCAGTAGACGAATGGATAAAAAAGCTGTGGTACATATACACAATGGAGTACTATGCAGCAGTAAGAAAGAAAGATCTCTTATCCCTTGAGACGACATGGAGGGACCTGGAAAGTATTATCCTAAGTGAAAGAAGCCAAGCAGAAAAACACAAATACCACACGATCTCACTTATATACGGAATATAATGAACATAACAGTCTGAGGAATACAGTAGACCCAGACACATGGAAGTAGGGCACAGACTGACATCCCTCAGAAGAGGGGATGGGGGGTGGGGGGGTGGGAAGAGATAAACCACAGAACTTATATGCATGTATGCATGACCAATGGACATGGACAACTAAGCCGGGGACAGGGTGGAGGGGGGGTAGGGTGGGGGTGCCAATGGGGTAAAAAGGTAAAATATCTGTAACAAAAAAATAAATAAAAATTCATAAAAAAAAAGAAAAGGAAAAAAAAAAAAAGAATAGGCATATAGGTCAATGGAACAGAAAACAGAACCCAGAAATCAACCCAAAATATTAAGCACAATTAATATTTAACAAAGGAGGTAAGAGCATACAATGAAGTAAATGCAGTTTCTTCAATAAATGGTGTTGGGAAAGTTAGTCAGGTACGTGCAATAAAATGAAGCTAGACCACCAACTTTCACCATATACAACAATAAACTCAAAATGATAAAAGACTTAAATGTACGTTGTGAAACCATAAAATGCTAGAAGAAAATGTAAGCAGCAAAATCTGAGACATCTAGTAGATGAGTGGACAAAAAAACACAATGGAATACTGTGCAGCTGCAAGAAAAAAATATATTTTACCCTTCAAGATGACATAGAGGGACCTGGAGAGAGTAGTATGCTAAGCAAAATAAACCAGTCAGAGAATGACACTATGACATAATCTCACTTATTTGTGGAATATAATGGACAAAATAATCTGACGAACAAAATAGTTCCAGAGACATGGAAGTAGGAAACAAGCTGACAAACCTTGGGAGGAAGGGGGGGTTGGTGAGGACAGGAAGACAGAAACCAAAGAACTAATATGCATATATTCATAACCAATGGAGACAGACAACAGTGCAGTGAAGGCAAGAGAGGGCGAGAATGGTGAGGAGGGTGTCAATGAGGGAAAATAATTAAGGTCACTTCTAATACTTTCAACAATAAACATAATTTTTTTAAAGAATCTCAGATATCACACCTAGCAGAATTATCACCAATACATCACATAGGGCAAGAGAAACAAAGGGAAAAATTAATAAATGGGACTACATCAAACTAAAAATTTCTGCACAGCAAAAGAAACTAGCATCAAAATGAAAGTGGAATCCATTGTATGGGAGAACGTATTTGCCAATGATAATCAGATAAGGCATTAATATCCAAAATATATAATAAAGTACTCGTACAACTCAACAAAAGGAAGACAAACAATCCAGCTTAAAAAATGGTCAGAGGACCTGAATATACACTTCTCCAGAGGACATACAAATGGCTAATAGACATATGAAAAAATTCTCAACGTTACTAATCGTCAGAGAGATGCAAATCAAAATGGCTACAAGATATCACCTCAAACCTGGCAGAATCGCTGCCATCAACAAATCGTCAAACAAAAAGTGCTGGTAAGTTTGTGGAGAAAAGGGGGCTCTAGTACACTACTGGTGAGAATGCAGACTGGTGCAGCCACTATGGTAAACAATGTGGTGTTTCCTCAAAAATTTTAAAATGGAACTTCCATTTGACCCAGTGATTCCCACTTCTAGGAATATATTCTAGGAATCCTGAAACACCAATCAGAAAGAATATATGTACCCCTATATTCATAACAGCACTAATCACAATAGGTAAGATCTGGAAACAGCCCAAGTGCCCATCAGTAGATGAGTGGATAAAAAAGCTGTGGTACATAAACAAAATTGAATACTATGCAACTCTAAGAAACATAGATCTCTTACTCTTTGAGATAATATGAAGGGGCCTGGAGAGTGTTATGCTAAGTGAAATAAGCCAGTCAGAGAAAGACAAGTATCATATGATCTCACTTATTTGTGGAATATAGTGAAAAAAATAAGCTGACAAAATAGATGCTGAGATATGGAATTAGATAACAGACTGACAAACCTCAGAGGGAAGGGGGTTGTGGGTGGGAAAAGATAAACCAAATAACTATATGCATATAAGCATAACCAATGGACACAGACAACAGTGCAGGGAAGGCAGGAGGGGTGGTGGCAGGAGTGGGGAAGAGGGGGTCAATGGAGAAAAATGAAGGGACATTTGTAATACTTTCAACAATAAAGATTTTAAAAGAAGAAGAAAAGACATTAAAATAGCAGCAAGTAAAAATGGGGGGTGGTCTGGAAAAGGGCTGGAAGAAAATTAAGTTCTAATTGACAAAACGATACCTCCCAGAGGGCAGCTGCCATGTTCCTTATGTTTCTAGAGCTTAGAAATAAGGATAAAGGCAGGGATAGAGGGGTTGGCAGTTAGTTACCTTGAGAATAGCCAGACAGACTACTGCTCAGATTTGTACCTCTGGTATAGAATATAGCAGAGAGCTTTGGGGATGAAGATGGAATTGGGCTCAGTTGATTCCTAATCACATTTCTTGGGCTTTGTCAGATTCTTTCACACTCCTGGGACAAATGGCAATTTTACAGATACTATTCACACTGTCATTTCTCTACCTAGAAGAAATGATCTCTTCAGTTGTCACTATCTTAAGATAGATTCATTTTCCATTAAGAATGATGGAAAATCAATCTGTCCTTCCAGCTAAAAGGCAGAGAAGCAAAAATGCAGTAACAGATGCCAAATCTCTGTTCTTCAGGTGATTACACTGGACTTTGGCAGAAAGGCTGATGGTTTGATAAAAGTGCCCCTCTCTTTCAAATGATGCATGTGAACTTCAGGAAGGAGCATTAATGTCACATGGAAGTCTGTCATTCTGAGCAGAGAGGGTGGGGAAATATTTCCAATCAAATTTAGTCTCACGAGGCTTTTACTCAGATCCAGGGACACTCCTTTTTCTTCATTTTATCTTTAACTCTGTCAGTTCACCAAGGACAAGGAACCCTACCCAATAAATCCAGGCTGAGACATCTATTCTGGATAAATGAGTGAGATCTTAGTGTGACAATGCTTGTTGTTGCACAGATTTAAACAGACTTCATTTCTTTCTCCAGATCTTAACAATTGCTAACAGTAAAAATCCCATACAGTGCAGCCAATAAAGCAGTTTGCCTCCTGTCCTCCAATATGCAGCAATTATATTCATATTGTCTAGCTTGATTCTGCCTCACTCCTTTTCCAACACATTTAAACTTTCCAAAGGAAATGTCTGCCAAAAGCCACTAGAACCTCATTGTTGATAAAAAGATAAGACAGGCTATGTCTGCTTCTTCTCTCAAATAACATATACTGTCTTATGCATCACATGCCAGTGCATTACCTACCTTCTTTCTCTCGTCCTCCTCCTTGCTTTCAGAAAGTGCTTTAAAATGGTGGTTGACAAGCTCCTGCTCATGCATACTCTCCAGGTGGGTTCCAATGTTTATATCAGATCATCATGTGAAACTCCTTTTAAACTGTAACATAAGCTTTTCCGCTCAAAAACATTTCAATGACATTAAAACTGTCATTTCTGTCTCAAAACTGTCAGACTCTTAAGTGCATCATCCCTACACATACAGTTTTTTGGGTTTTAAGTTTCATGAAACTTATGACTTTGGCAACCCACCTATGAAAAGGATTATAAATCCCCTCAAGCTAAATCTCCTCTAATAATGCAGTTGTTTTTGTTTGCCACTGGTGAGTGGAAAAATCAAACCTAATTTAGTGTGTTTACTGAGCCCACACAGCCACTCGTAAGCCGCTTGATTAAAATCCTTTAAATAGTCAAGCAAAAGCAAGTGTTAACAAACTCTTACCCTGAGCTCTTTTCATTTGCTGGGTTTTGTCCATCACCTGTAATACCCTCATACCTCCTACTTACCCACCTAGGTTAATGAAAATGGGCTGCCTACTGCTAGCACAGGCAGAGCCTTGAGAACCAAAGACCACTGGACTGGTTCTGGACACTAAAAGTAAAGCACTTTATTACTGAGTCAGAAGTCCACCTACTTCCTAGTCCCATGGATAATTTTTAATACTCTCTCCTAGCCATAGCTGACTTGCATAAGGAGCAGAGACCAGAAAAGGAATTATATTTGAGGAGTTGACTTTTTCATCTATGTCGGCCTCCTAAACCTTTAACTTGCCTTGACAGTACCTTTACCCCTCATCTGCATTCTATGGCAGTCCCAGGAGAGCTAAATGGGTATTTTTTGACAATAGTTAGTTATCTGGTCCTCACTATTTCTTTAATAAGTATGTGGATTTCTCCACAGATATTATGCCAAGAAGGTCCTGAATTCTGAAGGAGGGGATAGTAGTGGCAGAAAGCACAGGGCTTCTCCAAGGTTAGCTATGAGCTGATATTACAGTTCTACAACTTTGGTCTCACCAAGCATACAAGAGGTGGAAAGGGTTGCCAAGTCCCCTACAGAGCTGGATGCCCTTGAGGCTCAGTTAGCAGCCCCCTCCCCTCCTACTGGTTGAGCCTTCTTCTACCTGCTTTTTGCTTTTCCTTAGTCTTTTTGTCTGTAATAGTATTTTTTTTTATTTTTTAGTTACTGTTGACATATAATACTATATTAGTTTTAGGTGTACAACATAGCGAGTAGACATTTATATAATGTACAAAATCATCACCCAATAAATCTAGTGCCCAAGAGACATGTAATAGGTCTTTTTTAAGGTTCAGCATGGGAATTCTCAATTTGGAGCCAGGCTTAATCGAGCACAGATTTAATGGGTTTTGTTTTTGTTTTTGTTTTTATTTTGTTTTTGGTTTTTATTGAGGGAGCACCCTCCATAAAAGAACTCCACCTTCTTTGAAAAAGTCTCCTAGAAAGAGACAATTCAAAAATGGTAGAAAAGCTAGGGTGAGGGAAAAAGGCAACTGCTTGAGGGAAGTAGGTTTTTCCTATTGTCTTGTGTCAAAAGTTCTTCAGACGAGAAGTGGCTTCCTTTGGTAATCTGTTCTTTCCCTAGTTGTTCCTGGGAACCAGATGAGATTTCCCATTTTGTCTATCTGGTCACCTCTTGTTAATATTTTTCTGTGCTTATCATATGGTGGGTGTTTTAGTTACTGACTTAGTTTTTTTTCCTCTTAAAAGGTGTCAAGATTTCCAAACTCCTTTCTTTACCTCTTTAAAAAAGAGCCCATTTCCCCTAAATTCAGTCCAAAGTTATTTTATCATACAAATGCCTCTTTATTTCTTCCTTCCAAAACAAAGTTCTCCTAGAACTCACAATTATTTAGACTTCAAAGACGAAAAACTACTTAAATTAAGTAACTAAATTCAAATTAAATCAAATGGAAAATGATACTAGCAGAGCATTTGCATGGTCTAAGCGGGAAGCAGAGATATGTTGGCAAAAACAGAAGGTGGCTTTATCTATGAATTAGCTTGCCATACCAAGGCTCTTTCTAACTGATTCAGACTCTCTTTGCCCTTGAGGCCCAAAAAAAAAAAAAAAACAACACTAGTTTTCTGGCCAATTCCATTCTTCTTAGCTTTTGTTTCCAAGATAAGATCTGGCCCCAGGCAAAGGATAAAATAGATAAAATTTGTCTTTGGCTCCCTTCCAGTTAGAAATGTAGAACTAGTGATTCTGGAAACTAGCTGAAGTAAGGAGATAGTTGAATCCACAGATAATAACACTAAGGGGACTAAGTGAAGGATAGAACTTTAAAGGGATCTTGCTTATTCCAAAAATAACCATTGATTATCTCATAAGCTAGACCCTGTGAGTAGACGCTGGGGTGCAAAGGTACACCTTCATTGAGAGAGCAGAACTAAGAAGAAAAGCCAGAGAAGGAAAATGCAGAGAAGTAGAAGGAGAACCCATCATCTTCAGTATCAAAGAGCGACTGAAAGAGGGAATACAAACATAACACCTTTCATTATGCTTCAATTTATTGCACTTCACAGATGTTGCATTTTTTACAAATTGAAGGCAAGAGCTTCCACCAGCAAAAAGACTATAAATTCCTTTATTTTGATACTCATTTTATTACAATAATCTGGAACCAAACCCATAATATCTCCGAGGTATGCCTACATAGTGCAAAAGGCCAATGGTGTCACATGAGCTGATGATGTCCAGGGAAGGTCTTTAAATGTGGTAACCAAGAATATAGTTAAATATAGGACACAGGTGATAGAGCTGATATCAAGAAGCAATTTCAGTAAATTGGAGGGATGGAAGTTTGATCACAGATGTATGAGGACAAGTTGGTGTTAAGATCAAGAAATGCTAAAGGTATATTTTTCAAGAAGATTGATGATAATAAAGAGAGATGTCATATGGTTAAGAGTGTAACAGAATCAAAAGAAGGTGTAAGGAATGGTTTTTGTTTTATTTTTGTTTGCCAGTAAACAGAATTACCTGAGTATGATTTTAAGTGAAATGGTTTTTAAGTTACAGCAAGCATTAGAATCACCTGGAAGGCCAGCTGAGCCCCACCCTCAGAGTTTTAAATGACATACATTTTGGGGTAGGACCTAAGAAATGACATTTCTAACAAGTTCCCAGATGAGTCTGGTGCTACTAGTGCAGGAAACCAAATGTTCAGAACCATTAGAAAAGATGGAGAATAAAAAATTAGTAAAAGAGAATAAATGGAGCTGAGTTTTAAGAAGAGACAGAAGAATATGGTATGTAAGGAATAAGTAGATTAAATCCTACAAAGAGTTTATTTTCTATCAGGTGGGAATGAGAGAAGAGACAGACGAAGATACAGCAATATGTTGAGAAGAGAAGAAGGACACAGGTGATAGAGCTGATATTAGACGGCTTTCATCTTCTCAGTAAAGAAAGATGCAAGACCATCTGTAGGGAGAATAGGACTAGTAGGGAGGGTAGAACTGGTAAGGATTAGAGACTGGGAAAAGTTTGGAATAAGCATTATTTACAGATTTAGAGGAGAATCAATTTTAAGATGATAGATGATGGTTTTAATTTTAGAAATGGTGAGTTTGAGATGGTAGTGAGCCATCTCAGACTGTTGGCTTCAATAAATGCTTACTTTGTGAAGTTTCCACTGTAGGATGTCCTCCATGAGGGTAAGGATTTCTGTCTATTTTATTTGTCTTGCTCACTGCCTTACCCCTAGCACCAAGAATAGTGATTGGTACAGAGTACACACAAAAATATGCATTGAAATGAACCCAAGAGGGGTTGGCTGCTGTTGGTTATTGTACATGGAAGTAGTGTATAGTAGAAACCTACAAGTATCTATGCAGTTAGAACATTATGGTGGTTACGAGAGTGAGTTGTGGAATCTGAAGACCAGGGTTCTAATCTCAGTCTCTTAGTGCCTCAGTTTTTCCTCTCAAACATGGGAATGATTGTGTGAGAATCAAGGTTGCTGTGAGAATTAAAATTATATATATATATATATATATATATATACACACACACACATACATATATATACACATACACACATGTATATCTATACATATATATGTAAATTTTATATATGGTGCTTAACACAGTACTTTACACAGAGCAAGCACTGAATAAACGTGAGCTGAATGCTTATTATCTGAATTTCCCATGAAACTTATTAAGGAGTGTTTTTTAACCAGGTTGAGTCACCATATGTCATTCAGGATAGTAAAACATACTTTCTTTGAAAACATACTCTATTTCAGACTTCATCATTCTCCCCCACTCACCTACCCAGCTCTTCCCACTGGTAGGGATATTAACTCTTTTTAATATAGAAAAAAAATGATCATCAAAATTGGTGTTTTTACTTCATAGCTGATATACCATCGAAAAGCCTTTCCTCGGTCGGAAGCATTTTTCTAGGTATGTATTATAAGGCCTGGCCCCAGACTAAAACCTACTATAACTGTAAAGGAGTAATTGTGGAAGACAAAAGAGGTGCAGAAAATCCTAGTGCCTATTTTCAGGAGATAATATAAAAGCATTGCCTGCCTTTGCCTGCAGTAATTATGCAGTGCGCTACTGACACATTATTTCATTGATGTAATACATGTAAGTGCTACACTGATATTTATCATTAGAAATAGTGGCTTACTATATAAATTAATATATATTCTAATAACTGCTTTACCCTTGTTATTGGTCATACTGAATTCTTTCATGTTTGCATATATCATATTCAATAATCAACAACTTACATTTTAGACATTTACAGTTTCTTTACTTTAGGATCTGTTGCAGTGATAAATACAAAAATAGAAGATTGAGTCCCTGACTTCAAAGAATCTATGTTTTAATAAACATACTCTCCAAAAACTATTCGAGAATAATAGCAAACACTCAAGTAACATAGTCCTGAGTACCATAGTCCTGTGTCACACTTCATGGTGGGGAGGGTGGTACATATAACAACTATGGACTATTCTGCTCATCCCACAATAATTTCCAGTCAAGTGAGGGAAATAAAATATAAGAGCATGAAAAATAAAATAAGAAACAAGGGTTAAACTGTGATATGTCACAAGGGAATATAAGATGAGTTGCAAGGTAGCAAAACAATTTTAGGA
The DNA here is from genome assembly GCF_014108415.1 of Molossus molossus. Classification (NCBI taxonomy): domain Eukaryota; kingdom Metazoa; phylum Chordata; class Mammalia; order Chiroptera; family Molossidae; genus Molossus; species Molossus molossus. Next base: position 54,348,683 of record NW_023425355.1, read on the forward strand.
AAACAATTGAGTCAGTTGCCCTAAGCCAATATGCCTCAGGACAAAAGGCCAGCAATGTCATTTCCTTAGCTTACCATTCAAGATCAAGTATTTTAGAACCCAATGAACGCTACTACTTTTCTAACCAAAGCACTGACTAATCAATTGGTTGTACTGATGTAACACTTTATATTTCTGCCAAAGAGGTATATTAAGTGTCCAATGACTGATGGAAATACTGTCTCTGAAATTTAAAAACAATTTTTTTTTTCAGAGGGCTGACATAGCTGTTGCTCCACTCACTATAACACTGGTCCGTGAAGAAGTCATAGATTTCTCAAAGCCATTTATGAGCCTGGGCATCTCCATCATGATAAAGAAGCCTCAGAAATCAAAACCAGGAGTATTCTCATTTCTGGATCCCTTGGCTTATGAAATCTGGATGTGCATCGTCTTCGCGTACATTGGAGTCAGTGTAGTTCTTTTCCTAGTCAGTAGATTCAGCCCTTATGAATGGCACTTGGAAGACAACAATGAAGAACCTCGTGACCCTCAAAGCCCTCCTGATCCTCCAAATGAATTTGGAATATTCAACAGTCTTTGGTTTTCTTTGGGTGCCTTTATGCAGCAAGGATGTGATATTTCTCCAAGGTTAGTTTCCATGGCATACCAAATGCCTCCTTGCATTTTATGGCCATGATCCATTCATATACATCTGATATCCACCCATATCAAGTCCATATTTCTTTAATTTAATATTCCATCTAATTATAAATGATCATCAAACTCTTTTGATTATATATGTTCATGAAATGAGTGTATTATTGGTGTTGCTTTGAATGTCTTTCATGTTTTCTATGGGATCATATATTCATATATATTATAGCTAACATTTGAATGCTGGATAAAGGCAACATTGTCAACTAATATTAATTTTATTCAGATAAAGCTAATACTAAATCCTTATTATATCAAACAGATATGGTTTCCTCATTAATTGGTTTAAAACATTTTTTTCATTTGTCCAGAGATTGGATCTAGAAAAAATTTGAAAGGTAGAACTCTTCTTTAAAACCCTCCTACCTTCCACTTTCAGTGTCCTTCCTTTTTTTCATTTTGTTCTCACACCTAGAACTTATCCATTTTAGTATCTTACCCAAGTTTTATAACACAAACTATAAAATTTCTTTAAACAAAACATAGGAAGAAGTCTGTGTGACTTTTAATTGGACAGAGTTTTCATAACAAAAAAGCATAATACATTTAAAATTTGGTACATTAAACTTCAAAATCCAAATTTTTGGCATTTCAAAAGACATTAATTTTTTTACATTTTACTTTATGATTTTTTTATTTATCTTTATTGTTGAAAGTATTAAAGATGTCCCCCACTTTTTCCCCCATTGAACCTCTCTACTCTGCTCCCACCCCACCCTGGCCTTTAGCACTACTGTCTGAAAAAAATGAAAAGACAAGTTTCAGACCAGGAAAAACTGTTAGTAAATCACATATCTGATAAAGGACTTATATCTTGAATATATGAAGATCTCTTGCTATTCAATAAAAAGAGAAACAACCTAATTTTTAAAGTGGAAAAAATATTCAAATAGACATTTCCCCAAAGAAGATACACAAATGGCTAATAATCACATGTAAAGATGTTCAACATCATTAGTCATTAAGGAAATTAAAATCACAGTGACATGCCTCTACACATCCTCTATAATTGCTATAATAAAAAAGACAGACAAAACAAAAGAGTAGATGTAGAATGACTGTAGCTCTCATCCATTAGTAGTGTGACTGCAAACTGCTGCAGCCAAATTACAAAACAGTTTAGCAGTTTCTTATACTTAGACATACACTTTAACTATGACACAGCAATTCAGTTATTTACCTAACAAAAAAGAAAATACATATTTACATATAAAGACATACACAAGTATTCATAGAAGCTTTATTTATAATAGCCAAAAAGTGGAAACAATTCAAATATCCATCAATAGTAAATAATCAAAATATGGTATATCCATATAATAGAATACTATTCAACAATTTACAAAAAAAAACAAACAAACTACTGACTCATGCTACAACATGGGTCAACTTTGAAAAGATTTTGCCAAGTGAAAGAAGCCAGAGACAAAAAGCTGGGTATTATATGGGTCCCATTTATTGAATTCCATTTATTGAAGTATTCCATTTGTCCAATACAGGCAAATCTATAGAGGCACAAAGTACATTAGTGGTTTCCAAAGGGGTTGGAGGAAGCAGAGAGAGGCTCATCAGGAACGGGATTAGGGTGAGGCAAGTGAGGCTTAGCAGAGAAAGTCCAGGAGTCAGATCCAGTTTTTATTTAAAATTTTGACTTTTTGTTCATTGTGTGTTTTTGGCCTTAATTTTGATTTAAAAAAAATATATTGTATTAAAAATCTATTTATTTGGATTAGTGAGATTTTGGCACCCCCTTAAATTTTGTGCATGGGGCAAATGCCCTACTTTACCTCACCCTAGTCCCAGTCCTGTCAGGATTAGTTACAAATGGGTTTAAGGGAACTTTTAGGAATAAATGTTCCAAAATGATTACGGCAATGCTTGCACAACTCTAAATTTACTAAAATTATTAATTGTACATTTACAGTGGTGAGTTTTGTGGTATGCAAATTTTCCCTCAGTAAAATTATTGAAAATATTGAGTGTGAAATTCCTGGACTTCACCGACTTAGTTTGTTTGTTTGTTTGTTTGTTTGTTTATTTATTTTATTGTTGAAAGTATTACAGATGTCTCCCAATTTTTCCCACATTGACCCCCTCCTCATCACTACAAACCCTCTCCTGCTTTCCCCAAACAAATGTCTGTATCCATAGGTTGTGCATATATGCATATAAGTTCTTTGGTTTATCTCTTTCCATCCACCTCACCCCCCATCCCTCTGGGGTTTGTCAGTATGTTCCATACTTCCATGTTTCTGGGTCTATTTTGATAGTTCATTATATTCCATAAATAAGTAAGATCATGAGGTATTTGTCTTTCTCTGACTGGCTTACTTCACTCAGCATACTAATCTACAGATCCCTCCATGTCGTCTCAAAAGGTAAGAAATCTTTCTTATAGCTGCATAGTATTCCACTATGTATATGTACCACAGATTTTTTTTTTTTAGTCCTCACCCGAGGACTTTTCCATTTTTTGTTCAGGTAGAGTGGGAGGGGGAGAGAGAGAAACATTGACGTGAAAGGGACACATCGAGTGGCTGCCACCCGCACGGCCAACCAGGGCCAGGAACAAACTGCAACCAAGGTACATGCCCTTAGCGGGAACCAAACCCGGGTCTCTCTGTACTGCAGGTCAACGCTCTAACCGCTGAGCCAAACCAGCCAGGGCTGTACCACAGCTTTTTATCCATCATCTATTGATGGACACTTGGGCTGTTTCAAGATCTTACCTATTGTAAATAGTGCTGCTATGAACATAAGGGTGCATATATTCTTTCTGATTGCCATTTAAGGCTTTTTAGGATATATTCCTACAAGTGGAATCACTGAGTCAAATGGTAATTTCATTTCTAATTTTTTGCTTTCCATAGTGTTTTCCATAGTGGCTGCACCAGTCTGCATTCCCACCAGCAGTGTGCTAGAGTACTCTTTTCTCCACATTCTCGCCAGTTCTTGTTTGAGGATTTGTAGATGGCAGCCTTTCTGGCTGGTGTGAGGTGATATCTCGTAGTCGTTTTAATTTACATCTCTGAGGATTAGTGATATTGAGCATTTTTTCATATGTCTCCTGGCCACTTGTATGTCCTCATTGGAGGTCCTCTGCTCATTTTTTAATGTTTATTTAGTTATTTTTGTTACAGTTGTTTTTCCTTTATCCCCCATTGACACCCTCTTCCCAATCCCACCCCCTCACCCCAGCATTATTGTCTATGTCCTTATTTACACATACATGCATATAAATTATGTGGTTTATCTCTTCCCTCCCCCCACATGCACATCTTCTGAGGTTTGTCAGTCTGCACCCCACTTCCATGTCTCTGGGTCTATTTTGTTGCTCAGCTTGTTTTGTGTATTATATTACACTAATAAGTGAGATCCTGTGATATTTTGTCTTTCTCTGGTTGGCTTGTTTTACTTAGCATAATATTCTCCAGGGGTGCCCATTTTGAATTGCATTGCTTGTCTTCCTTTTGTCGAGTTGTATGAGTGCTAAATATATATTAGCCCTTATCCTATGTATCATTGGCAAATGTGTTCTCTCAGAGAGTGGGTTCCCTTTTCATTCTCATGCTGGTTTCTTTTGCCATGCAGAAGCTTTTTAGTCTGGTATCATCCCATTTATTCATTTTTTTCTCATTGTTTCTCTTGCCCTAGGTGATGTATCAGTGAAAATTTCACTATGTAAAATGATTGAGATTTTCCTGCCTACATTTTATTCCAAGATTTTTATGGTTTCACAAGTTCTCTTTCAGTCTTTTATTCATGTTTAGTTTATTATTGTGTATGGTGTAAGTTGGTGGTCTAGTTTCATTTTTTAGCATGTAGATGTCCAATTTTCCCCAACACTGTTTATTGAAGAGACTATCTCTTCTCCATTGTATGCTCTTACCTCTTTTGTTGAATATTAATTGCGCATACTATCTTGGGTTAATTTCTGGGTTCTTGGTTCTGTTCCTTTAATCAACATGCTTGTTCTTCTGCCAGTACCAGTCTATTTTGATTACTATAGCTTTGTAGTATAACTTGATATCTGGTATTGTGATCAATCCAATTTTGTTCTTCTTTTTCAAGATTGCTATGACTATTTGGGGTCTTTTTTGGTTCCATATAAACTTTTGAAATATGTGTTCTAGATCTGTGAAATATGCCATTCATACTTTAATAAGGATGGCATTGAGTCTGTAGATTGCTGTGGGTAGTATGGACATTTTAGTGATGTTAATTCTTCCAATCCATGAACGAGGTATGTTCTTTCACTTTTTTGTATCTTCCTCTATTTCTTTTTCAATGACCTATAGTTTTCTGCAAATAGGTCTTTTATTTCTTTGGTTAAGTTTACTCCTAGGTATCTTAATATTTTTTCCACAGTGATAAATGGGATTTTTGTTTTGTTTTGTTTTTTAGTTTCTCTTTCTGTGAGTACATTATTGGTGTATAAGAATGCCATCAATTTGTTATGTTAAGTTTGTGTCCTGCTACCTTACCAAATTTGTTTATTAAATCTAGTAGAATTTTGATGGAGTCTTTAGGGATTTTTATCTACAATATCATGTCATCTGCGAATAATGTTTCACTTCCTCCTTTCCAACTTAGATCCCTTTTATTTTTTCTTGATGTCTGATTGCTGTGGCTAAAACTTACAGTATTATTTTTAAAAAGAGTGGTGAAAGTGGGCATCCCTGTCTTGTTCCTATTCTTAAGGGAAATGCTTTTAGTTTTATCCCATTGAGTATGATGTTGGCTGTAGGTTTTTCATTTATGGACTTTATTATGTTGAGATATGATCCCTCTACTCCCACATTGCTGAGCATATTATCAGAAATGGATGCTGGATTTTGTCGAAAGCTTTTAGCATCTATTAATATAATCATATGATTTTTATCTTTCATTTTGTTTATGTGCTGTATCACATTTATTATTTTGCTAATATTGTACCATCCTTGCATCCCTGGGATGAATTTCACTTGGTCATGGTGAATAATTCTTTTAACATCATTAAAATGTCCATAGTACCTAAAGCAATCTATAGATTCAACACAGTTTCTATCAAGCTACCAATGGTGTAGGTCACAGAATTAGAACAAATATTCTAAAAATCTATAGGGAATCCCAAAAGACCCCAAATAGCTGCAGCAATATTTTGACAGAAGAAAGTTAGAGTAATCATGCTACCTGATATCAAACTTTACTCCAAGGCCATAGTAATCAAAACAGCATGGTACTAGCATAAAAGCAGACATATAGATCAATGAAACAGAATAGAGAGTTTATTAATAAACACACATTTTCAGTGAATATTTGACAAGGAGACAAAAATATATAATGAGATAAAGATAATCTATTTAATAAATGGTGCTGGGAAAATTGGAGAGATATGTGCAAAGAAATGAAACTAGACCACATTCTCACACCATACAGAAGGATAAACTCAAATGGATTAACAACTTAATTAAATGTTAGACTTAAAACCATAAAAAATTTTAGAAGAAAACATAGGTAGTAAAATCTCAGACATTTCTTATAGCATTGTTTTTTGCTGAGATATCTCCTTGGGTAAGGGAAGCAAAATACAAAATTAACAAATGAGACTACATCAAACTAAGATATTTTTGCACAGCAAAGGAAACCATCAAAAAAATGAAAAGTCATCCCACTGAGTGAAAGAACATATTCACCAATGATATATCTGATAATGGGCTAATATCCAAATTTTATAAAGAACTTATAAAATTCAACACCAAATAATCCTATTAAAATGGGCAAAGGACCAAAATAGACACTTCTGCAAAGAGGACATGCAGATGGCCAACAGATATATGAAAAGATGCTCAATGCACAATGAAATACTATGCAGCTGTAAGAAAGAAAGATCCCTTATCCATTGAGATAACATGGAGAGAACTGGAAAGTATCATCCTAAGTGAAACAAGCCAATCAGAGAAAGACAAATACCACATGATCTCACTTATTTGTGGAATATTAGGAACAAAACAAACTGATGAACAAAATAGACCCAGAGACATAGAAATTGGGTAAAGACTGACAAATCTCAGAAAAGGTGGAAGGGTCGGGGGAGAGATAAACCACAGAACTTATATGCATGTATGCATAACCATGGACATAGACAACAATGCTGAGGATGAGGCAGGGCAGGGGACTGGGAGGAGGGTGTCAATGGGGGAAAAAGGAGAAACATCTGTAACAAAAATAAATTTTTTAAAATTTTTTAAAAAGATGCTCAATGTCTCCATCAGAGAAATGCAAATCAAAACAACAATGAAGTATCATCTCATGCCTGTCAGAATGGCTTTAGTCAATAAATCAACAAACAGTAAGTGTCAGAGAGGATGTGGAGAAAAGGGAACCCTTATGTACTGTTGGTAGGAATGAAGATTGGTGCAGCCACTGTGGAAAGCAGTATGGAGTTACCTAAAAAAATTAAAAGAGGAACTGCCTTATGAACCAGAGATTTCACTTCTGGAAATATATCCAAAGAACCCCAAAACATTAATTTGAAAGACTATATGCACTCCTATGTTCATTTCAGCATTATTTACAATAGCCAAGATTTGGTAGTAGCCCAAGTGCCCATCAGTAGTTGAGAGCTGAATGGATAATAAAGCTGTGGTACATTTACACAATAGAATATTACTCAGCTGTTAAAAGAAGAAGGAAATCTTACCATTTGTTATTGCATGGATGGGTCTGGAGAGTTTATTGCTAAGTGAAATAAGCCAATCAGAGAACAGACTGAAAGTTGTCAGAGGTGATGGGGGTTGGGAGACTGGATAAAAACAGTAAATGGATTAAGCAAAGAAAAAGAAATTCATAGACACAGACCACAATATAGTGACTACCAGAAGGGAAGTGTGTTAGGAGGAGGTAGAATAGTATGTATAGGGGGGACAAATGGTGATGGGAGATGTGACTTGGGGTGGTGAATACACAATACAATATATTAGTGATGTATTATAGAATTGTACACCTGAAACCTATACAATTTTATTAACCAATGTCACCCCAATAAATTCAATAAATTTTTTTAAGTTATTTGAAATGAATGTTAAGCATTTTGAAGCTGCATTAATAGAGGTGAAGATACTGTAAAAAAAAAAAATGTCTTTTTAACTCAACATAAAGTCATGTCTGTTTTAATAGATCTTTTTAACACTGTGATGGGGCTGACCTATCAGTCACTTTTTATTCAGCCTCTATGTGAGATGTGGGTTTAAATTACTATAGTTTCACTAATGAGAAAAGGGATATGTAAAAATTGTTATAAAGTTACTTCCCTGTGAGTTCCACTGCACTTTTTCTCACAATATACCCCTTTCCATACAAAACCATGATTCTGGAAATACTTCAAAATTAGTTTTTCCTTTGGTCTCAGTAAAACCCCATCATTCCAAATTAGAAGGACTTTCACAGTTTCATTCCAAATAAACAACAGATAATAAGCAATAATTATTCAAACATGTTTGATTTTCCTGCCATTATATTTCTCAGTGTTTGTAGAAAAATTGTACCTTCTATAATTTATACACCATTCTGGATTTTCTTATACAAAATATGAGTATTTTGTATTACACAAATGTGGGCCTTTCTTTCCTATTGTGTAAGTATAGATTGTTTTGTTTTTCTCCACTCTGTGCCTCAACTTCTTTATCTATAAAATACCACCATATCCTTATCTGTAAAATAGTACCTAACTGCAGGGGTGGAAGATTAAAGTAGTTGACACATGTAAAGCGGTTAGAACAGAGTCTGTCACAAGAAGTGCTCAAAAAGTGTTAGCTATTATTGTAATCATTTTTTCTACTTTTATTACTAAAGATGCTACTTTAGAGCATTAATCTTTTATACATTAAATTATTTCCAGGGTCAGATCAGACAGGAATAAATTAAATGTATACAAAAAACAGTGAAGAAAGACAGTGAAAGGTCCAAATTCATAATTGAAATATTCTGTAAACTTCTAACATTTGAAAGTGTGACATTCTTTTTGACTCATCCAGATGTTTTTACATCTTTTGATTAAAAGCAAAATGTTCCTAGTTGAAATCCTAAGAGAATACAGCTATTAGTTAGAAAAATCTGTTGGAAAGCAGTTTTCACATCCAAAAGAAAAGCCAAATGTGATATGTTCAGAAATAAACAAATAAGTAAATGTTGTTTTAGGCGTCCAAGGACCAATAGGAATTACAGACTTTTAAAAATTAAGCAGCTTTGTTATAGTTAAGAAATAAAGAGCACTAACAAAACACTTGCCAACATTATTTGATCAGAGTGTAAAATTTAAAGGAACTGAATTTTTCAGAGGCTAATAAGAGGTTATCTTGGGACACAGAAATTTAAATTTGCTTCAAAGTGGTAAAATGCAAGTACAAACAAAGAAGAACTTGATTTTCCAGAAATGCCCTCTTCCCACAGAGCCTGGAGATGTGCCAGGCTCCCACGCCTATTATTGACTTTATAACAGAGTTGGTTCTTTTCCTGTGAGCTTTTCTGGGCATGAGAGAACATAGCCTAACCAGGATAAAGCTTTGCTACAGAGCAGAGCTATGCTAAGGATAATATGGCAATGTTGTATAAAACCTAATGGCCAGATTTTCATTTCTGCAGATAAAGCCAGCCAGTATCCAGCAACATCGGGAAGAAGATGGAGATTCCTCAGTAAAATCCATTACCCATCACTAAGCATTCAATGCCCTCACACTGTCCCCTAACTTTCCACAGACCCTCTCCCTGAGTAGCATGTATGATATAGGTCTGTGACTCGCAATCCTGGCTGCACCAGAGCTTTATAACAATGACACTGCTTAGGTTCAGCCCCCAGGTATTCTGATTTAATTGGTCTGGGGAGAGCCCAGGCATAGTTATTTGTTGTTTTACTTTATTTTGTCTCCAGTTCCCCAGGTGATATTGATGTGCAGGCAGAGTTAAGAATCACTGATGTAGAAGAACAATATTTCTCAATTGGGTCTGCAGACCACTACAATCTCCAGTGATGCTTAAGGAGTTGAGGAATGGGTAGAAATGTGAAGATCATTAAGAAGTACAAATTGCCAGTTATAAAAGCAGTCACAAGAATTTAAAGATACAGCATAGGGAATATGGCCAAAAATATTGTAATAACTATGTATCGTGTCAAATGGGTATTAGACTTATCAAAGTGATCACTTTGCAAGGTATATAAATGTCTAATCACTATTATGTACCCTTGAAACTAATATAATATTGTATGTCAACAGTAACTGAAAAAAAAAATTTTTAAGTGCATATTCTTGAGCACTCAGATATTCCGAATCTGCATTTTAACAAACATCCCCAGGTAAATTTTTCCCCAACCGGTGTGGCTCAGTGGTTGATTATTGACCCATGCACCAAGAGATCGCCAGTTTGATATCCAGTCAGGCCACATGCCCAGGTTGTGGGCCAAATCCCCAGTGGGGGCCATGCAGGAGACAGCCAATCGATGTTCTCGCTCATTGATGTTTCTGTCTCTCCCTCTCCTTTCCTCTCTATCTAAAATCAATAAAGAAAATAAAATTAACTAAAAAAAAAAAAAGAACAAAATTTTCCCTTATTAAAACTTAACCATCTTCTGTCCCATTCACTACTAACTGGATAGACTAACCCAAAATGATGTTATAATATAATAGGTTCTGTTGAAGTCAAGTGTTACTTTTTATATTTCAATTACAGTTGACATTCAATATTATATTAGTTTCAGGTGTACAAGATAGTGGTTAGACATTTATATCACTTACAAAGTGGTCCCCCAATAAGTCTAGTGCTCTCTTGATACCATCCATACAAAGTTATTACAATATAATTGACTACATTTCCTATGCTGTATTTTACAGCCCTGTGACTACTTTGTAACATTTTAATGAAGCTTCCTGAAAAAAGTGCAAAGGGCAATCCCAATAGTAAGAATTTCTATGGGAGGCCAATGAGGGTAGTTTTGTTTGATTGGTTATTGGGGAGGGGGGCAAGCCTTTTAGTGCCTTTCAAATCCTATTATACTTGAGACCTGTCCTGTATGCTAAGGCTTAGTTACTAAAAGGGAAGAGTGTTGATACCTGGAACTAAGCTCCTGAGCCCCAGTAGCCATTCATATAAAGATAATAATAAATATCATCTTATGACTCCTTGCCAACTCCACAAAATGGCAATGTTTTTATTAAATATATTAAACTCAAAGTGAATAATATTTGCCAGCATCTACCCATTTCTCTTCAAATATGTAAATATTTGTGACTTTTTCTCCCATGGCATTGCCTTACATTAGTCGTTTTCAACCTTGGCTGTACATTGTAATCACCTGGCAAGCTTTCAAAAAATATATATATGTCTGGGTCTGACCTTCCAGGTTCTGAGTTAAATGAATTTGGGAGGGGCAGAGAATGAGACTTTTTTTTTTCATTGCTATACTTTACTTTTATTTATTTTTCCTTTATTGATTTTTAGAGAGAGAAAGGGAGAGGGAGAAAGATATAGAAACATCGATGAGAGAGAATATCGATTGGCTGTCTCCTGCATGCCCAGCACTAGGGATCAGGCCCACAACCTGGGCATGTGCCCTGACCAGGAATCGAACTGGTGACCTCTTGGTGCATGGGTTGATGCTCAACCACTGAGCCACACCGGCTGGGCTTTACTTTTATTTTTTTTATTACTATTTTTAATTGTTGAAAGTACTACAGATATTCCCATTTATTTCCCATTGTCCCCCTCCTTCCCGCTCCCACCCCTCTCCTGCCTTCCTCAGCCTAGTCTCCATGTTGATTGGTTGTGCATATATGCATGTAAGTTCTTTGGTTTAACTCTTCCCTCCCCGCCCAATCCTCATCTCTCTGAGGTTTGTCTTCTGTTCCTTACTTCCACGATTCTGGATCTCTTTTGGTTGACAGCTTATTTTGTTCATTATGTTCCACAAATAAGTGAGATCATGTGGTATTTGTCTTTCACTGACTGGCTTATTTTGCTTAGCACAATGTACATTCTGCTGCTTAGCATAATACTCTGCAGGTCCCTCTATGTCGTCTCAAACGGTAAGAGATATTTTTTCTTACAACTGCATAGTACTCCATTGTATAAATGTACCACAGCTTTTTGTTCCCTCATCTACAGGTGGACACTTGGGCTGTTTCCAGATTTTATCTTTTGTAAATATATGCACCCCTATGTTCACTGCTATGAACATAGGGGTGCATATATTCTTTCTGGTTGGTGTTTAAGGCTTCCTGAGAGTGGGATCACTTGGTCAAATGGCGGTTACATTTTTAATTTTTTGAGGAAACACCATATTGTTTTCCATAGTGGCTGCACCAGTCTGCATTCCCACCAGCAGTGTGCTAGGGTACCCTTTTCTCTACATCCTCACCATCATTTGTTGTTGGAGGATTTGTTGATGGCTACCATTCTGGCAGGTGTGAGGTGATATTTCCTAGTTGTTTTAATTTACATCTATCTGATTATTAGAGATGTTGAGCATTATTTCTTATGTCTCCTGGCCTTTTGCATGCCCTGTTTGGAGAAATGTCTATTCAGGTCCTCTGCCCATTTATTAATTGGATTGTTTCTCTTTCTCTTGTTGAGTTGTATGTATGAGTACTCTATATATTTCAGATATTAACCCCTTATCTGATGTATCATTGGCAAATAGGTTGTCCCATACAGTGGGTTCCCTTTTCATTTTGATGCTGGTTTCTCATGCAGTGCAAACGCTTTTTAGTTTGATGTAGTCCCATTTATTAATGTTTTTCTTTGTTTCTCTTGCCCTAGGTGATGTATCAATGAAAATTCCACTGCATATGATGTCTGAGATTTTTCTGCGAACATTTTCTTCTAGAATTTTTAAGGTTTCCTAGGTTACATTTAAGTCTTATATCCATTTTGTGTTTATTCTTGTATATGGTGTAAGGTGGTCTAGTTTAATTTTTTTTGAATTGGGAGCCTACTTTTACACTTTTTTCTATTTGAAATGGGAGATAAAGTTCTCTAAAGACACACCTCAATTTTATCCTGGGCCATTCTAATTTTGTTTTATTAGATATTGAAACTTCAGGTAAAATTTATATGAATAAACGGTTCTGTTACTGAAAAAATAAGTAGACCCAAATACCTACAGCAATCTTGAAAAAGAATAACAAAGTAGGAGGGATCAGACTACTAAATATCAGGTAATACAATAAAGCCATTGCAATTAAAACAGCCTGGTACCTGCACAAGAACAGGCATATACATAAATGGAATAGAACAGAGAACCTAGAAATTGACCCAAGACATTATGCTCAATTAATATTTGACAAAGGTGACAAAAGCATACAGTGGAGTAAAGACAGACTCTTTAATCAATGGTGTTGGGGCAATTGGACAGCGACAGGCAAAAACTTGAAGCTAGACCACCAACTTACACCACATACAAGAATAAACTCAAAATGAATAGAAGACTTAAATGTGACTCATGAATCCATAAAAATCCTAGAAGAAAATGTAGGCAACAAAATTTCAGACATCACACACAGCAGAATTTTCACTGATACATCCTCTAAGGCAACAGAAACAAAGGAGAAAATGAATACATGGTACTACATCAAGCTAAAAATCTTCCACACAGCAAAAGAAACAATCATCTGGAAATGTGATCCCTCCTGCTTTGTTCTCCTTTTTCAAGATTGCTGTGGCTATTCGAGGTCTTTTTTGGTTCCATACGAACTTTTGAAGTATTTGTTCTAGTTCTGAGAAGTATGTCGTTGGTGTTTTAATGGGGATTGCATTGAATTTATAGATTGTTTTGGGTAGTATGGACATTTTAATGATGTTAATTCTTCTAATTCATGGACAAGGTATGTGCTTCCACGTTTTTATATCTTCCTCTTTTTTCAATGCCCTGTAGTTTTCTGCAAATAGGTCCTTTACTTCGTTGGTTAAGTTTATTCCTAGGAATCTTAATTTTTTTGTCACAATGGTAAATGGGATTGTTTTCTTAGTTTCTCTTTCTGTGAGTTCATCATTGGTGTATAAGAAATCCATCAATTTCTTGATGTTAATTTTGTATCCTGCTACTTTGCCAAAATTATTTATTAAGTCTAGCAAATTTTTGAAGGCGTCTTTGGGGTTTTCTCCATATAGTATCATGTCATCAGCGAATAATGACAGTTTCACTTCCTCCTTTCCAATTTGGATCCCTTTTATTTTTTCTTCCCGTCTCATTGCTGTGGCTAAGACTTCCAGTACTATGTTAAATAAGTGTGTTGAAAGTGGACATCCTTGTCTTGTTCCTGGTCTTAGGGGAAATGCTTTTAGTTTTTGCCCATTGGGTATGATGTTGGCTGTAGGTCTTTCATATATGGCCTTTATTATGTCGAGATATGATCCCTCTAGTCTCTTATTGCTGAGTGTTTTTATCAGAAATGAATGCTGGATTTTGTCAAAGGCTTTTTTGGGCATCTATTGATATGATCATGGGGTTTTTATTCTTCATTTTGTTTATGTGGTGTATCACATTCAATGATTTGCGAACATTATACCAGTCTTGCATCCCTGGGATGAATCCCACTTGCTCATAGTGAATAATTTTTTTGATGTATTGCTGAATTCAATTTGCTATTATTTTCTTCAGGATTTTGGCACCTATGTTCATCAGGGATATTGGCCTGTAATTTTCTTTCTTTGGAATGTCTTTTTCTGGTTTTGGAATTAGAATTATGCTGGCTTCATAAAAAAAGTTTGGAAGTCTTCCTTCTTCTTGAATTTTTTAAAATAGTTTGAGGAGAATGGGTGTTAGTTCTTTTTTGAATGTTCAGTAAAACTCTCCTGTGAAGCAGTCTGGGCCTGAGCTTTAGAATGCTGGAAGTTTTGATTATATCTTCAATTTCCTTAGTTGTTATTGGTCTGTTTAAGTTTTCTATCTTTTCCTGATCCAGTTTTGGGATACTGTGTGATTCTAGAAATTTGTCTATTTTGTTTAGACTGTCAAATTTGTTGCAAAATAATTGTTCATAGTAGTAGTTAACGATTTTTATAATTCTGTGGTGTCAGTTGTTACTTCTCCTTTTTCATTTCAGATTTTGTATATTTGGGTTCTCTTTGTTTCTTCGAGAGTCAAGCTAAGGGTCCATCAATCTTGTTTATCTTTTCAAAAAACCAGCTCTTTCTTTCATTAATCCTTTAAATTGTTTTTTTAGACTCTATGTCATTTATTTCTGCTCTGATCTTTACCATTTCCTTCCTTCTACTTGCCCTGCGGTTTTCTTTTTGCTTGCTTTCTAGTTCTTTAAGTTGTGAAGTTAGATAGTCTATTAGAGATTTTTCTTGCTTCTTAAGGTAGGCCTGTGGTGCTATGAAGTTCCCTCTCAGAACTGCTTTTGCTGCATCCCATAGATTTTGTGTTGTTGTGTGTTCATTTTCATTGGTGTCCAAGAAGTTTTTAATTTCTTTCTTGATTTCCATTGTAACACATTCATTGTTAAATAACATGCTATTTAGCCTCCATGTGTTCAAATATCTTTGCATGTTTTTGTTGTGATTGATTTCTAGTTTCATGCCATTGTGATCTGAGAAGATGCTTGATATGATTTCAATCTTCTTGAACTTGTAGAAATTTAATTTGTGTCCTATCATGTGGTCTATCTTTGAGAATGTCCAATGTGCACTTGAGAAGAATGTGAATTCTGTAGTTTGGGGTATAATTCTCTGTAGATATCTATTAAATCCATTTGGTCTAGTACTTCATTTAGAGTCTCTGTTTTCTTGCTAATTTTTTGTATAGAGGATCTATCCAGTGATGTCAGCAGGGTGTTGAAGTCCCCTGCTATGATTTTATTGCTATCGATTTCTTCTTTGAAGTCTTCCAGGAGATTGTTAATATATTTTGGTGCTCCTATAATGGGTGCATATATATTTATTAAGGTTATATCTTCCTGTTGGATAGATCCTTTCAATATTATGTGGTGGCCTTCTTTGTCTCAGGTTATGGCCTTCATTTTGAAATCTATTTTATCAGATATGAGTATTGCTACCCCGCTTGTTTTTTTCTTTTCGTTTACTTGGAAGATTTTTTTTCTATCCCTTCACTTTAAACCTATGTGAGTCTTTTGTTGTGATGTGGGTCTCTTGTAAACAATATAAAGATGAGTCATGCTTTCTTATCCAATCAGATATTCTGTGTCTTTTTATCAGAGCATTCAGTCGGTTTACATTTAAGGTGATTACTGATATGTACTTATTTATTGCCATTTTTGTTTAGTGTGGTTATATTTTTCTTCCTATTTCTCCTGCTAATTACAGCAGTTCTTTTAACATTTCTTGCAGTGCTGGCTTGGGAAGAGGGAGGGTGAACTGGACTGGAACTGTATGGGGACAATCAGGATTTGGAGGGCACTCAGAGCTGGAACTATATGGGGACAATCAGGATTTGGAGGGCACTCAGAGCTTTTACTGAGTTGTGGCCACACAGGATGGTGGTCATCTTACTCCTTCCCAGGGCTCTGGGGAGAGGCAGCAGCCCCTCCCTCGAAAATGCAACCTCACCTGGTGGCCATTGAAATGTAAATTAAGGCCCATTAACAACAAGCATCTGCCCCAACCTCCAGAAATCCCCTTATTCTGAACACCTGAGGGAATTTTTCATTCAAATGAGAAGCCAAGCCTCCAGGCAAAAAGCTAGAGGATAACTGTACCATTCCTGGGATAACAACTCTAACCAAGAAAGTAAGACTTGACAGTGGTGTTTAATGTGGGTCCCCCCTCACTCATCAAAACCCAGGAGACAAAGCCACAAACAGCAAAACACCAACACCCACAGGGAAAACTTGGCAGTCTCCAAAGCCCACTGTGATAGCCAAAATGGTGAAACACAGAAACAAAAGCCAAATGAAAGAACCAGAGACCTCTACCAAAGATGAGATAAATGAGGTGCAGTTTTCCCAACACCATTTATTAAAGACGCTGTCTTTACTCCACAGTATGCTCTTGCCACCTTTGTCAAATATTAATTGAGCATATTGCCTTGGGTCCATTTCTGGGTTCTCCGTTCTGTTCCACTGGTCTATCTGCCTGTTCTTGTGCCAGTACCAGGCTGTTTTGATTATAGTGGCTTTGTAGTATAACCTGAAATCTTGTAATATGATCTCTGCAACTTTGTCCTTCTTTTTCAAGATTGCTGTGGCTATTTGAGGTCTTTTTGGGTTCCATATGAACTTTTGTATTTGTTCTAGTTCTGTGAAGTATGCTGTTGGTATTTTGATGGGGATTGCATTGAATCTATAGATTTCTTTGGGTAGTATGGACATTTTAATGATGTTAATTCTTCCAATCCATGAACAAGGTATGTGCTTCCACTTTTTATATCTTCCTCTATTTCTTTTTTCAATGACCTGTAGTTTTCTGTGAATAAGTCTTTTATTTCATTGTTTAAGCTTATTCCTAGGTATCTTAATTGTTTTGCTGCGATGGTAAATGGGATTTTGTTTTTAGTTTCTCTTTCTGTGAGTTCATCATTGGTGTATAAGAATACCATCGATTTCTTGACATTAATTTTGTGTCCTGCTACTGTGCCAAATTTATTTATTAAGTATAGTAAAATTTTGATGGAGTCTTTGGGGTTTTCTATGTATAGTATCATGTCATCTGCGAATAATGACAGTTTCACTTCCTCTTTGGATTCCTTGTATTTTTTTCTTCCTGTCTGATTGCTGTAGCTAATACTTCCAGTACTATGTTAAATAAGAGTGGTGAAAGTGAGCATCCTTGTTTGTTTGTTCTTATCTTAGTATGAACATTTTAATGATGTTGAATTTTTCAATCCATAAACATGGTATACGTTTCCACATTTTTATATCTTCCTGTATTTCTTTTTTCAATGTCCTGTAGTTTTCTAAGAACAGGTCTTTTACATCCTTGGTTAGGTTTATTTCTAGGTATTTTTGTTGTTGTTGTTGCAATGGTAAAAGGGATTGTCTTTTATTTTCTTTGTTTTTCTTTCAGAGTGTTCACTATCGGTGTATAAGAATACCATTGATTTCTGGATGTTAATTTTTTATCCTGCTACTTTGACAAATTCATTTATTAAATCTAGTAGATTTTTGATGCTGTTGTTAGGGTTTTCTATGTACAATATTAGGTAGTCAACAAATAATGAAAGTTTCAAGTCCTCCTTTCCGATTTGGATCCCTTTTATTTTTTTTTCTTTTCTACTTACTGTGGCTAAGACTTCCAATACTATGTTAAATAAAAGTGGTGAAAGTGGGCATCCTTGTTGTGTTCCTGTTCTTAAGGAAAATGCTTGTAGTATTTGCCCATTGAGTATGATGTTGGCTGTAGATTTGTCATATATGGCCTATATCACATTGAGATTTGATGCCTCTATTCCCACATTGCTGAGTGTTTTTATCAGAAATGGGTGCTGGATTTTGTCAAATGCTTTTTTAGTGTCTATTGATATGATCATATGGTTTTTATTTTTTATTTGCTTATGTGGTGCATCACATTTATTGATGTTTGAATATTGTACCTGCCTTGCATTCCTGGAATGAATCCCACTTAGTTATGTTGAATATTTTTTTTAATATATTGCTGGATCCGATTTGTTAATATTTTGGTATCTGTGTTCATCAGGGATATTGGTGTGTAGTTTTCTTTCTTCATAGTGTCTTTAGCTTATTTTGGAATTAGGATTATGCTGGCCTCTAAAAAAGAGTTTGGAAGTCTTCCTTGTATTTGAATTTTTTTGAATAGTTTGAGGAGAATGTGTGTTAGTTCTTTGAATGTTCAGTAAAACTCCCCCACATAGCCATCCAGGACCGGGCTTTTCTTTGCTAAGAGTTTATTGATTAAATCTTCAATTTCCTTAATTGTTCTTGGCCTGTTCAATTTTCTGACTCTTCCAGGTGAAGTTTTGGGAGACTGTGTGATTTTAGAAATTTGTGCGTTTCACCTGGATTGTCCAATTTGTATTTTTTTTTTTTTAATCCTCATCCAAGGACATTTTTCCAATTTTTGTACAGACAGAGTAGGAGGGAGAGAGAGGAAGAGAGAGAGAGGGAAACATCGATGTGAAAGGGACACATCAAGTGGCTGCCACCCGCACGACCAACCAGGGCCGGGGACAAACTGCAGCTGAAGTACATGCCCTTAACGGGAACCGAACCCGGGTCTCTACGGACCGCAGGCGGACGCTCTAACCGCTGAGCCAAACCGGCCAGGGCGTCCAATTTGTATTTTTTAACAACCTTTGTATTTCTGTGGTGTCAGTTGTTAATTCTCCTCATTCATTTCTGATTTTGTTCATTTGTGTCCACACTTTGTTTCTTGTTGAGTCTGGCTAAGGGTTCATCCACCTTGTTTATCTTGTCAAATAACCAGCTGTATTTTTTTTATTGATCTTATTAATTGTATTTTTAGTCTCTATGTCATTTATGTCTGCTCTGGCCCTTACTATTTTGTTTCTTCTACTTGCTCTGTTTTTTTCTATTTGGTTACTTTCTAGTTTTTTATGTCATAGAGTTTGATAGTCAATTATAATTTTTTTCTTGTTTCTTGAGGTAGGCCTGCAGTGCCTTCCCTCTCAGGACTGCTTTTACTGTATCCCATAGATTTTGTGTTGTTGTGTGTTCATTTTCATTGGTTTCTAGGAAGTTTTTAATTTCTTTCCTGATTTCCTTGGTAACCCATTCCTTGTTTAATAACATTATATTTAGCCTCCATGTGTTTAAATATTTTTGAGGTTTTTATTGTATTTAATGTCTAGTTTTATGTCGTAATCTGAGGAGATGCTTGATATTATTTCAAACTCTTTGAACTTGTAGAGAGTTTGTTTGTGCCCTAACATCTAGTCTAACTTTGAGAATGTCCTATGTGCACTTGAGAAAAATGTAAATTTGGCAGTTTTGGGGTATGATTCTCTTTAAATATCTATTAAATCCATTTGATCTAATGCATCATTTAGAGTCTCTGTTTCTTTGTTAATTTTTTGTCTAGAGGATCTATCCAGTGATATCAGTGGGGTATTGCAGTCCCCTGCTATCATTGTATTGCTGTTGATTTCTCCTTTGAAGTCCTCCAGAAGTTTTTAATATATTTTGGTGCTCCTATAGTGGGTGCATATATGTTTACCAAGGTGATTTCCTTCTGTTGAATAGCTTCTTTCAATATTATGTAGGGGCCTTCTTTGTCTCTTATTATGGCCTTCATTTTGAAATCTATTCATCAGATATGAGCTACCCCAGCTTTTTGTTGTTGTTGTTCATTTGCATTTGCATGGATATTTCTTTTACACTCCTTCACTTTCAACCTATGTGAGTGTTTTGTTGTAAGGCGTGTCTCTTGTTAACAACATATATATGAGTCATGCTTTCTTATTCATTCATCTACTCTGTGTCTTTGGATTATAGCATTTAATCAATTTACATTGAAAGGTATTATTGATATGTACTTATTTGTTGCCATTTTTATTCATTATGGTTATGTTTCTCTCTCTATTTCTCCTGCTTATTATAGCAGTACTTTCAACATTTCTTGCAGTGGTGGTATGGTGCTAATATATTCCCTTAGCCTTTTATTTTATTTTTTTATTTTTTGGTCTGGGAAGCTCTTTATTTAACTTTTTATTTTGAATGATAGCCTTGCTGTATAAAGTAGTCTTAGATTCAGAACCTTGTTTTCATTACCTTGAATACTTCATGCCATTCCTTTCTGGACTGTACTTTTTCTGTTGAAAAATCACCTTATAGACTATGGGGGCACCTTTGTAGGTAATTTGTTGCTTTTCTCTTGTTGCTTTTAAGATTCTCACTTTGTCTTCATTTTTGGCATTTTAATTATGATGTGTCTTGGTGTGCCTCTTTGGGTCTTCTTAATTGGGGCTCTCTGTGCTTCTTGAACTTATATGCCTTTTACCCTCACCAGATTAAGGAAGTTCTTTCTGTTACTGATTCTTCGTAATGATGTGGATATATTTCTTTCTGTCACTGATTCTTCCTAATGATGTGTTGTTACATTTCACATTGTTCCACAGTTCTCTTAAACTGTCCTCCAGTTTTTAGTTGTTTTTAATTCTCTCTTTGGTTCTGAAATTGGGTGTTTTTTACTACCTTGTCTTCTAATTCACTGATCTGATGCTCGGCTTCCTCTATTCTGATGGTTATTCCTTCCAATGTGTTCTTTATTTCTGCTATATCATTCTTCATTTCCACTTGGTGGTTTTTCCTTTCCAGTTGGTTGATTTATAATATCTTTACTCATGCTGTTGAACTTCCTC
Organism: Molossus molossus; assembly: GCF_014108415.1. Classification (NCBI taxonomy): domain Eukaryota; kingdom Metazoa; phylum Chordata; class Mammalia; order Chiroptera; family Molossidae; genus Molossus; species Molossus molossus. The sequence goes on from NW_023425355.1 coordinate 54,369,645, forward strand.
ATAATCATTAGTCTTAACTATACCTCTGATAACTTGCTTAATTTCATTTCATTTATCCCTCCTTCTGTAGAATTCTGTTTTTCTTTCATTTGGGATTTGTTTCCTTGTTTTACCATTTTGGCTGACTCAGCAGGTTTTGAAGCCTGACAAACTTTCCCTGTGTGTGTCAGTGTTTCTCTGACTGTGGCTCCCTCTTCTGGGTTTTTATGAGTGTGGGAGGGCCTACGTTAAACACCAATGTCTAGTCTTACATTCCTGGGTAGATTTGCATGCCAAGCAAAGATTCAGTTATCCTGTAACTTTTTTTCTGCAGGCTATTAGTCTCAGTTACTTAGTGAGCCTCAGGTTGTAGCCCTCAAATGAATAAAAAATTCCTCAGGTGTACAGGATAAGAGAATTTCCAGTGAGTGGGGCGATTGCTTTCCCTTAGGTTAAAGTTACTTTGATAAGACAATGGTTCCTGCAGTGTGGGTTATTGGCTCAGTGTGGGGTCCAGGCCTCTGCCTTCACAGCTTAGTCTGCAGAGCCACAGGGTGGTGTTAAATTCCTGAGGGAGGGGTAGTTGCTTGTTACCCAGACTAAAACTGCTCTGATGGGGCTTCTTGACAGAGATGGATAGCTATGGAAGCCATGGAGTGTGGGGGGCTCAGCATAGGAACTTAGACCTCAGCTTTCACAGCTCAGTCCTCAGAGCCAGGACCCCAAAAATTTAAAGTCTGGTCCAAATTTCAACTCTTTTGGAGATGCTTTTTTTTTTTATCCTCACCCGAGGACATTTTTCCATTTTTTACTCAGATAGAGCGGGAAGGAGAGAGAGGAAGAGAGAGAAACATCGATGTGAAAGGGTCACTTCAAGTGGCCGCCACCCACACAACCCAACCAGGGTCGGGGACAAACTGCAGCCAAGGTACATGCCCTTAGCGGGAACCGAACCCTGGTCTCTGTGGACCGCAGGCTGATGCTCTAACCGCTGAGCCAAACCGGCCAGGGCCGCTTTTTTTTTTTTTTTGTCATTCTTCCTTGCTGATAGTTTCCAGCTGTTAATGAGCCTCAATTTGCATCTCCCTGCTAGGTGGCATTAAATTCCTGAGGGAGTTGGCATTGCTTCTCCCCAGGGCTCTGGGAAGAGGCCCTTTAATAATATGACTACTGTCTTATGAGGGAGTGATTCAGTAAAAAACTCCTGATGGCCTCCTTCCCAGCTCTCTCCCCAGTACCACGAACCCCCAACTCTCTCCAATTCAGTCTGCCCTCCCTCTGCCAGAGTCCTGGGTGACTGGCTACAACTGTAATTTAGTGCACTGGCACTTCCCTGCTGGACAAAACCTCTGCTCTGGTGATTTTCTCAGCCAGGTTTTATGTGGGTATCTTTCTCTGTTCTGCCACTTTGTGCTGGGGAGCTGGCTTGGGGTTTTAACCCCCAACTTCTCAGAGGAAACTACTCACAGCTAAGACAACCCACAGCTGCTTGTTGTGGGCACCCAGCCAGTCCACTCATGCCTCCACAGCTTGTACCAGGTTTGATTTGGCGGTACTCTTTACATCCTTGGTTATAAGGGTTCTCTCCAGCTGCTCTTCAGTTGGTTTTTCCCAATGACTTGTCTTTATTTTAGTTGTAATTCCAATTTGGTCCTGAGAGACGGTCTTTGTTGCTTCCATTCAGTCTGCTGCCATTTTAAATGTCTTCATATGAGATTTTTAAAAATGACCTCAGGCTATTCTACTGCACAGGCAAAGCTGAGAACCACTTGCCTTAAAGGAAATGGAGCAGTTTTCCACAGGGGTGGGTAGCCCATCAAAATTCACAGGAAGAGAATCCAATAAGTACAGTTACTACATGTAAGCTGGAGCTGATAAAAAGATATTTTCCTGCAATTAAAAAAATCCTCCTTGGCCCTGGCCAGTATGGCTCAGTTGGTTGGGTGTTGTCCCATGCACCAGGCAGTTTCTGTTTTGATTCCCCATCAGGACTCATGCCTGGGTTGTGTCTCAAACCCTGGTAGGGGATGAGCAGGAAGCAACTGATTGATATTTTACTCTCATATCAATGCTTCTCTCTCTTTCTTTCCCTTCCTCTCTCTCTAAAAATCAATAAACTATTATTTTTCTTTTTTAAAAAATCCTGCATGGAAACTGTATACACCTGAAGAACATTATGCATGTATTATCATCATATACCATCATAACATGGGTTCTTCTTGTTAACACATTACATTTGTTTGATGTGTTAAAATCCTAACATCATTTATTTCCCTTCTTTACCAGCTAAACTGAAACCACTCCTCTTTCCAGAAATAAAGATAAGAATTACTTAAACTGAAATCTTGCCCCTCTGGGTCTGTACTTTTCTTTCTTTTGTTTTGTAGGTCACTCTCTGGGCGCATTGTTGGAGGTGTTTGGTGGTTCTTCACCCTGATCATAATTTCTTCCTATACTGCCAATCTTGCTGCATTCCTAACTGTGGAAAGGATGGTTTCTCCTATAGAGAGTGCTGAAGATTTAGCTAAACAGACTGAAATTGCATATGGGACCCTGGACTCCGGATCAACAAAAGAATTTTTCAGAGTAAGTTCTTTACATTTAATTGGGCCTGCTAGTTTTTATTTTATCATCTTCTCATAAAGGCAAATTCACAGTGCTTTTAAGGGAGGGTTGGGAAAGAGTTAGAATAAATAATATCAAGGCAGAATATCTTAAATATAGAACCCTTGATTGATGACTTAATGCATTGTCCCTTAGAACTAAGACTTGGGTGTGACAAAATAAGTGGCATGCCAAGAGCTCTAAGCTTGAACTACCAGGTTTGAATCCCAACCCTGCCACAAAGTGATTATTTGTCCTTGGGCAAGTCATTTAACTTTTGTCAGCCTTGGTTCCCTTCTTTAAATAATGAGGGGACTGAACTAAATAATATTTATTCTCCTTTCTAGCTTTTACAAAAGCAGTGATTTTATATCTCAGCAGTTCACAGAAGTTAGGTAATTAACTCTAACACTCTAAAAACTGATGGACTATAAAACTACATATTCTATTTTAGACATTGGTTTTCTATTGAGATGTATTACAGTATTCATGTACATGGTGATAATTCAATTTTCAGTGAAGCTAACAAGTGTTTTAAATTTTGTGAGTAGACTTATTACCCACTCTAACCCCCCTTGTAACCCAACTCTCTTAGTGGGGAAATAGTAAGTTGTTCACTAGCGAAAGTTAATAAAGCTACATAAACACTGTAAAGAGGTACGATGACAGTGACAGAGGCAAAAAATTACAGAAGCATAATATGATGGACAAACCACTTTTATATGAACTATCAAGATTTTGGTCCTGTAGCAACTAGACTATAAGTAACATTACCAATGTAGTATTTAAGAACTCAAATGTGTTTTTTAGTTGCCCCAACCAGAAAATAATGGTGCTTGATTAGAAAATGAACCCATTCTATACATTACCAATGCCTGCTGCTGTAATCATTGTAACTGGTTGTAGCAGAAACCACTTCTGTGGTAAGTAGAAAGGAAACATGCAGTCACTCTCTCCAACCAATAATCAAATTATTGCATAGCAGGTATAGTTATTGACTTTTCTTCAAAGGTCCAGAGTAAACAGATGTTGGTTATAAAACAGTTTGTTTTAATAAATAGGTAAGAAATATATTTCTACATGTATTGTCATGAGATTGGTCCAATTATTTCATGGGAAACCAGGAGGAGTGTGATTCTTGGAATTATAGCAATTAACTAAAAACTGTTTATATTCCACAAAGGAGAAAGGGTCAGTCCCAAAACCCTTCAAGAATTCTCATTAGTTCTGGATATCCCTATCTCACTTCTATTACTGTTGACTGAGAATATCATAATCCCCAGTTAGGGAGGGAGGCCCAGTATTGAAAGCATCAAAATTATATGAAGACCCTCTAGAATTAACTTGGCTTGACCATCACTACTATGGCAGTCCCAGAAGCTTCTCTGGGAATAATGCCTGTCCTGAAGAAATCATTCACACATTTCAGGGCAGGACTTCATGGATTTTCATCTACTGAGTAGTCACATAATCTGCTCCATGGAAATTTGGTTTGGTATCAACTTCAACAGAATTTATGTTCACTATTCCAATAGGCATTAAGTTGCCATATGAAGTAATTGACCACTTAGGCTATCAAGACATCAGACTTTGACCCTCTGATAATAAATATTTGTTCCACTGGAAAGCATTTTTCCTTCAATGATGATTAGAAATTAAGAAGGTGTGCTTTATTTTTTTTTCTTTACTTGTTCTTATTTATTTTCTGTTATTCATCCACAGTGCTTGATCTCCAGTAACATGAAATATAATATGTAACCCACCCAGGCAAAGATCATTCCATGTTGGTATTTTTCTCAGTCATTTTCACTTTAAGTACTATTGTTATTATCATGGCAGTTACATTTTCCTAAATTTCAAAGGCCTTTAATGTCTATGATTGAAGACAACATGTTTGTTTGTTGAATTATTGGGAATACTACACTATGACTTTTCTGTTTTGTAAAATAATTTACAGTGGTCATTATCATACCTATTTGGCATGTAATTCTAGGGTAATAGTCATCTGCTCTCTCTCTATCTGTATATCTGTATATATCTATCTCTGTCTGTCTCCTTATTTCTTTTTTTTTATGAATTTTTATTTATTTTTTTGTTACAGATATTTTACCTTTTTACCCCATTGGCACCCCCCACCACACCCCCCCTCCACCCTGTCCCCGGCTTAGTTGTCCATGTCCATTGGTCATGCATACATGCATATAAGTTCTGTGGTTTATCTCTTCCCACCCCCCCCACCCCCCATCCCCTCTTCTGAAGGATGTCAGTCTGTGCCCTACTTCCATGTGTCTGGGTCTACTGTATTCCTCAGACTGTTATGTTCATTATATTCCGTATATAAGTGAGATCATGTGGTATTTGTGTTTTTCTGCTTGGCTTCTTTCACTTAGGATAATACTTTCCAGGTCCCTCCATGTCGTCTCAAGGGATAAGAGATCTTTCTTTCTTACCGCTGCATAGTACTCCATTGTGTATATGTACCACAGCTTTTTTATTCATTCGTCTACTGATGGACACTTGGGCTGTTTCCAGATCTTAGCTATTGTAAATAGTGCTGCTATGAACATGGGGGTACATATATTCTTCCTAATTGGTGTTTCAGGCTTCTTAGGGTATATTCCCAGCAGAGGGATCACTGGGTCAAATGGAAGTTCAATTTTTAATTTCTTGAGGTAGCACCATATTGTTTTCCATAGCAGCTGCACCAGTCTGCATTCCCACCAGCAGAGTATTAAAGTCCCCTTTTCTCCACACCCTCGCCAACACTTGTTATTTGATGATTTGTTGATGGCGGCCATTCTGACAGGTGTGAGGTGACACCTCATTGTTGTTTTAATTTGCATCTCTCTGATGATTAGTGATGTTGAGCATTTCTTCATATGTCTCTTGGCCATGTGTATGTCCTGTTTGGAGAGGTGTCTATTCAGCTCCTCTGCCCATTTTTTAATTGGGTTCTTTGTCTTCCTTTTGTGGAGTTGTATGAGCACTCTATATATATTGGAAATTAACCCCTTATCTGATACATCATTGGCAATGATGTTCTCCCATACAGTGGGTTGTCTTTCCATTTTGATGATTGTTTCTTTTGCTGTGCAGAAGCTTTTCAGATTGATGTAGTCCCATGTGTTCATTTTCTCCTTTATTTCTGTTGCCTTAGGTGATGTATCAGGGAAAATTCTGCTCCGTATGATGTCCGAAATTTTGTTGCCTACATTTTCTTCTAGAATTTTTATGGATTCACGGGTCACATTTAAGTCTTTTATCCATTTTGAGTTTATTTTTGTGTATGGTGTAAGTTGATGGTCTAGTTTCATTTTTTTGCATGTAGCTGTCCAATTTTCCCAACACCATTTATTAAAGAGGCTGTCTTTACTCCACTGTATGCTCTTGCCACCTTTGTCAAATATTAATTGAGCGTATTGCCTTGGGTCCATTTCTGGGTTTTCAGTTCTGTTCCACTGGTCTATATGCCTGTTCTTGTGCCAGTACCAGGCTGCTTTGGTTACAGTCACTTTGTAGTATAACCTGATATCTGGTATTGTGATCCCACCTACTTTGTTCTTCTTTTTCAAGATTGCTGTGGCTATTTGGGGTCTTTTTTGGTTCCATACAAACTTTTGAAGTATTTGTTCTAGTTCTATGAAATATGTCGTTGGTATTTTGATGGGGATTGCATTGAATCTATAGATTGCTTTGGGTAGTATGGACATTTTAATGATGTTAATCCTTCCAATCCATGAACAGGGTATGTGCTTCCACTTTTTTATATCTTCCTCTATTTCTTTTTTCAATGACCTGTAGTTTTCTGCAAATAGGTTCTTTACTTCTTTGGTTAAGTTTATTCCTAGGTATCGTAATTTTTTTGGCGTGATGGTAAATGGGATTTTTTTTTCAGTTTCTCTTTCTGTGAGTTCATCATTGATGTACAAGAATGCCGTCGATTTCTTGACGTTAATTTTGTATCCTGCTACTTTACCAAATTCATTTATTATGTCTAGTAGATTGTTGATGGAGTCTTTAGGGTTTTCTATGTACAATATCATGTCATCTGCAAATAATGACAGTTTCACTTCCTCCTTTCCAATTTGGATCCCTTTTATTTTTTCTTCATGTCTGATTGCTGTGGCTAAGACTTCCAGTACAATGTTAAATAAGAGTGGCGAAAGTGGACATCCCTGTCTTATTCCTGTTCTTAATGGAAATGTTTTTAGTTTCTGTCCATTGAGTATGATGTTGGCTATAGGTCTTTCATATATGGCCTTTATTATGTCGAGGTATGATCCCTCTATTCCTACATTGCTGAGCGTTTTTATCAGAAATGGATGCTGGATTTTGTCGAATGCTTTTTCAGCATCTATTGATATGATCATGTGGTTTTTATTCTTCATTTTGTTTATGTGGTGTATCATGTTTATTGATTTACGAATGTTGTACCAGCCTTGCATCCCTGGAATGAATCCCACTTGGTCATGGTGAATAATTTTTTTGATGTATTTCTGGATCCGATTTGCTAATATTTTGTTCAGGATTTTGGCGTCTATGTTCATCAGGGATATTGGCCTGTAGTTTTCTTTCCTCGTAGTGTGTTTTTCTGGTTTTGGAATTAGAATTATGCTGGCCTCATAGAACGTGTTTGGAAGTTTTCCTTCTTCTTGAATTTTTTGAAATAGTTTGAGGAGAATGGGTGTTAGTTCTTTTTTGAATGTTCAGTAAAACTCCCCCGTGAAACCATCTGGGCCTGGGCTCTTGTTTGCTGGGAGAGTCTTGATTACCTCTTCAATTTCCTTAGTTGTTATTGGTCTGTTCAAGTTTTCTGTCTCTTCCGGGAATAGTTTTGGGAGACTGTGTGTTTCTAGAAATTTGTCCATTTCGCTTAGATTGTCGAATTTGTTGCCATATAGTTGTTCGTAGTAGTTGTTAACGATCTTTTGTATTTCCGTGGTGTTGGTTGTTACTTCTCCTCTTTCATTTCTGATTTTGTGTATTTGGGTTCTCTCTCTTTGTTTCTTGGTGAGTCTAGCTAAGGGTCCATCAATCTTGATTATCTTTTCGAAAAACCAGCTCTTTGTTTCATTGATCCTTTGAATTGTTTTTTTGGTCTTTATGTCATTTATTTCTGCTCTGATCTTTACTATTTCCTTCCTTCTACTTGCTCTGGGGTTTTCTTTTTGTTTGCTTTCTAATTCTTTAAGTTGTGAGGTTAGACAGTCAATTAGAAATTTTTCTTGTTTTTTTGAGGTAGGACTGTAGTGCTATGAACTTCCCTCTCAGAACTGCTTTCGCTGCATCCCATAGATTTTGTGTTGTTGTGTGTTCATTTTCATTGGTTTCCAGGAAGTTTTTTATTTCTTCCTTGATCTCCTCGATGACCCATTCATTGTTTAACAACATGCTATTTAGACTCCATGTGTTGAAATGTCTTTGCATGTTCTTGTTGCAATTGATTTCTAGTTTCATGCCATTGTGATCTGTGAAGATGCTTGATATGATTTCAATCTTCTTGAACTTGTAGAGATTTAGTTTGTGTCCTATCATGTGGTCTATCTTTGAGAATGTCCCATGTGCACTTGAGAAGAATGTGTATTCTGTAGTTTTGGGGTGTAATTCTCTGTAGATATCTATTAAATCCATTTGGTCTAGTGCTTCATTTAGAGTCTCTGTTTCCTTGCTAATTTTTTGCCTAGAGGATCTATCCAGTGCTGTCAACGGGGTGTTGAAGTCCCCTGCTATGATTGTATTGTTGTCGATTTCTCCTTGGAAGTCCTCCAGAAGATTTTTAATATAGGGTGCTCCTATATTGGGTGCATATATGTTTATCAAGGTTATATCTTCCTGTTGGATAGATCCTTTCAATATTATGTAGTGGCCGTCTTTGTCTCTAGTTATGGTCTTCATTTTGAAATCTATTTTATCGGATATGAGAATTGCTACCCCACCTTTTTTTTGCTTTCCATTTGCTTGGAAAATTTTTTTCCATCCCTTCACTTTCAACCTATGTGAGTCTTTTGTTGAGAGGTGAGTCTCTTGTAAACAACATATAGATGGGTCATGCTTTCTTATCCAATCAGCTACTCTGTGTCTCTTTATGGGAGCATTCAATCCATTTACGTTTAAGGTGATTATTGATATGTACTTATTTATTGCCATTTTTGTTTAGTGTGGTTCTATTTTTCTTCCCATTTCTACTGCTAATTACAGCAGTCCTTTTAACATTTCTTGCAGTGCTGGTTTGGTGCTAATGTATTCCCTTAGCCTTTTTTTTGTCTGGGAAGCTCTTTATTTGACCTTCTATTTTGAATGATAGCCTTGCTGGGTAGAGTAGTCTTGGATTCAGATTCTTGTTTTTCATGACTTTGATTACTTCATGCCATTCTCTTCTGGCCTGTAGTGTTTCTTGTGAGAAGTCAGCTGAGAGTCCTATGGGGTTCCCTTTGTAGGTAACCTGTTGCTTATCTCTTGCTACTTTTAGGACTCTCTCTTTGTCTTTAATTTGTGGCATTTTAATTACTATGTGTCTTGGTGTGGGCCTGTTTGGGTTCTTCTTACTTGGGACTCTCTGTGCTTCTTGAACTTGAATGCCTTCTTCCTTCACCATATTAGGGAAGTTTTCTCTCACTATTTTTTTGAATATATTCTCTATCCCTTGCTCATTTTCTTCTTCTTCGGGGACTCCTATGATGCGAATATTATTACGTTTCCAGTTGTCCCATAGTTCTCTTAAGCTGTCTTCCTGTTTTTTAATCGTTTTTTCCTTTTGTTTTTCTGATTGGTTGATTTTTTCTACCTTGTCTTCTAATTCACTGATCCGGTCCTCACCTTTCCCTACTCTGCTTTTTAAACCTTCCAATGTGTTTTTCATTTCTGATATGTCATTTTTTATCTCTTCTTGTTGGTTTTTAATTTCCAATTGGCTTATTTTCAGTGTCTCTATGTCCTTACTCATGCTGTTCAGCTTCCTCAAGATCATGGCTCTGAATTGTAGCTCTGTTAACATGCCTAATTGCTCCACATTGATCGCATCTTCGGTGGAGGTGTCTTGCTCTTTCATTTGGCTTCTGTTTCTGTGTTTCACCATTTTGGCTATCACTGTGGGCTTTGGAGCCTGTCAAGTTCTCCCTGTGGGTGTTGGTTTTCTGCTGTTTGTGGCTCCCTCTCCTGTGTTTAGATGAGCGAGGGAGGACCCACGTTGAACACCACTGTCAAGTCTTACTTTCCTGGTTAAAGTTGCCAGCCCAGGAAAGGTACTGTTATCCTCTAGGTTTTTGCCTGGAAGCTAGCAGTCTAGGTTACTTGATGAGTTTGGGGTTGTCAGTTGATTGAAAACTCCCTCTGGTGCTCAGCCAAGGGGCTTTCAGGAGGGTGGGGCAGATGCTGGTTGTTAGTGAGCCTCAATTAACACTTCAATGGCCCACAGGGTGGGGTTGGATCTCCGAGGGAGGGGCTGCTGCCTCTCCTCAGAGCCCTGGGAAGGAGCAATGTGGCCACCGTCCTGAATGGCTGAACTCAGCCAAAGCTCTGAGCGCCCTCCAAACCCCGAGTGTCCCGACACAGTTCCAGTCCAGTCTGCCCTCCCTCTGCCGTAGCCCAAGGTGAGAGTGGCTGTGGCTGTTTCAGCCTCTGTCCCGGCTGCGCTGTGGAGCAGCCTGGGTGTGTAACTCGAGGGCACTGCTCCCAGCTAAGGCCTCTGCTGAGCTGCGGACCGTGGGTTCCCACCCCGTCTCGCGCCTTCACAAGCCTACCTGGATGGAGTCAGTGTCCCTCGTTGTATGGTCCTCGCAAGCTGCTTTTCTGTTGGTTTTTCCTGTCGATTTGTCTGTGTTATAGTTGTAATTCCAGTTTGGTTCTGGGAGACGGTCTGTGTAGCTCCGTTCACTCCCCCGCCATTTTTCGGTTCTATAAGGTGTGTTTTAAATGGTAATCGATATATAGCATCAGTTCCTGTTAAGCTTTCAAAAGCCATTTATCCATATTACAGGCAAATTAGTGTTTCTGGGAAAATTTATTAGTACAATGGCTTGAAAGAGTGACCAAATAGTCATTTCCCCCATGCCATCCCCCATGCATTTTGTGTCTTTCTCAAAAACCAAGGAAGTGTCACTAATCCATGCAATGATGGTTTCATTAAAGAGCATCATATTACTGGAGTCGATTTGAATCAACATAGAATTCTGAGCAAAGCTATTGCCACATTCTAATTGGTTTGCAGTTTCTAATGCTCACCAATTCCTAGTGACCTTTACAGCCAATGAATAATTTGTATGAAAATGCGGTTGTTTTGAAAATCTGACTAAAGAAGGAGCTGGATATTTCTTGGTATAAGAAAACACTAATAATTTTCTAATTACCCACATGCCACTTTTTCTTTTTTTCCAATTGGTTGCTGGTGACAGCATTGGGATTTTGTAGGGCAACACACAAAGGTTGATGATCTAACAGTGGAAGTAAGCAGTATAGAAAATTCAACTCTTTAGTTTGCTTGCACTAAAATGTTATGTAAACCTAACAAAGGGTAAGCTTGACATTCATATAATAGAAGGGGTGGGGGAGGGGGAGGGTAACCAATTGGTCTCTAAGCCACTTGTCCTCTTTGTGTCCTCCATTTCACCCTCCTTGAACCCCATACATCAGAGAAGACAGCCAGCAAGAGCACATCATCTCTCAGGGACTTAACTGACATAGCATGTCACTTCCCCCTCAACCTTCAATAATCCCAAGGCAATTTTAAGAAAAAATTGGGAACCTCTGATGGCATGCTTTCTGAACTATAGAGGATAAAACAAGATCATGCGCAATATTTACAAACATTACGTGAGCTCATTTCTTTCCATTCTCACTCCATACTAAAACCACAGTGACAAAATAGATACCATAAAAGAGCCTGGGGTAAGCCCTCTAGTTATTCCACTAAGAGAGAAAAATAAATTAAATAAAATTTCTTTGTAATTGCCCTGCAGACATTTTTACTAATCCTGGACAAGTCTGCCACTGAAATGATGGTATTTTAAATGATTCCTTTGTTTCTCTCATTTTCTAAGCTATCTTTAGCTCTTATCTTACAAATCACATAAAGTCACTGGCACAGAGGGACCTATTCCTTCAGGAAAGCAAGGGAGGGGGGTAGAAAAATGCATGCAGCTGAAAGAGACATCTGAAATATTTGCAGAAACCCTCTTGACTTGAAACCCATTTTCTTTAGACAGCAGTTCCAAAACTAAATGTCCCAACCAGAGGTTAAAAAACAAGTCAACAGCTTTATTGTCATTACCCAGAAAAATGCCACTATGACTTGAAAAACTGCATTGAAATAATCATTATCCACTAAGTTTTGGAAATTTAACCGGATGCAGATTCATGTTAAAAAGTAGCACTGAGCCCAGCCAGGGTTGCTCAGTGGTTGAGCATCGACCCATGCATCAAGAGATCACTGGTACAATTCCCGGTCAGGGCACATACCCAGGTAGTGGGCCAAAGCCCCAGTGGGGGGCATGCAGAACATGGCCAATCAATGTTCTCTCTCATCAATGTTTCTATCTCTCTCCCTCTTCCTTCCTCTCTCTCTAAAAATCAGTAAAGAAAAAAATTTTTTAAGTAGCACTGAGAGAAAAAGCAATTCCAAAATTATGTCTGCCATCAAACCCCTAGAAATATTAGAAGACAGCTACAGTGTTTGTTTTCTTTTCCAGATACTTACCCTCACTGAAGATAGTTTGGGGGATAAAAGGAGGTTGTTTTAAGAAAATAAACATAAAAGGAGAGGAATGCAGCTCTAGGGCCCTATGCAGGACAGAAGAATTAAACTTTGTCTGGAGACCATGAAGGGGACTGTCCTGTCATCTGAGTTGCTGCATTGTAAGCCCCATTAAGCACAGTTGAATGTTTTGGTCTGAACACTAGACTTTAACTGTTACTGTTGTCATTGGTCATTTTAATTTTTTTTTTTTTAATGCAGAAAGCAGAAAGGAGAGCCCTCCCAAGGTGATTTGGGAAGTAGTCTTCTCTAATAATATTCAGATACTGCTTATATTCAGAATCTCTCTTATATACACACAGAGAGAGAGAGAGAGAGAGAGAGAGAGAGAGAGAGAGAGAGAGGCATTTTCAATTGAAGTCCACATTTCAACTTTTATTGGTTATCAATTACAGGGCTTTTGAATAATATGGGAAGAGATAAAAAATCTCTCCACAAATGTACCTATGTTAAGTATATTGACATTTTGAAGTGATTTTTAAACTTTATTACAAACAACTGAGCTATGTACAGAACAGACCTCCCTTACTCCTGAACTGATCCCTAGCCTTAGAAAACACATCAAACTTCTTACATCAAACAGTAAAAATTCTTTGGTTAAAAAGTTTCTCACCAAACACTATGATGAATTTGAGATCTTGACAAACAATAGACCAGGACAACTGCAAACAAATTTAATTAGTTTGAAGACACATATGATGTAACCAAATATTTGAAGACATATCCAAAACACATACTAGGGAACACATACTAGCAACAATAAGAGACAAGCTGATATGGCAATTTTAAAACGAAAAATTGGTTTTACTTAATATTGACATGGATATTTTTATGACAACTTATCAAAAAAAAACAAAAAAAAAAACACGAACCTTTTTATGTCATATAATATATTACCCAGCAAGAATCATAGACCTTATAGGTCAAGGCTGAAGGTAAATAGGCAGGTACAAGGTAAGGGATGCTGAGGCCTGGCCAAACAGCCCTCTGGAAGAGGGAAAGGTATATTCAGACAGCTGTTTGCCTTTCACATCCTTCAGCACCCAGGGATCTATGTTTCCATAGGTCTTTTTGCAGGCAAGTCTCAAGTTTGGTGGAAAAAAAACTTTCCAAGAGAGTGAGGTTGACCTGACAACTATGCACACAACTGACAACACACCTAAGAGAAAAAAGAAAATGTGACAACAAAAGCAGGCTAATAATAATGCCTGAGGTGTTTTTATTCATTATTTATATATTCATTTATCGCTCTTTCAATAACTTTTCTTGAGTATGTTCTATGTGCATTGCTCTGGGCTAAGCACTGAGGATCCATCTCTATAAACAAAATTAAATTTCTGTCTTTTGCCAACTCATATGAAAATACCGAGATAGGTTTTTTCAACATATTTGCAGATCATTTTGGGGGATAGATTGACTTAAAATATTGACATGGTAAGAAATGGTTACTAGACTTAGTGCAGTGATCACGTCATAAGTTATAAAAAAGTTTAATTAATATGTTGTACACCTGAAACTATATACTACTGTATGCCAACTATACTTTCAAAAATTGTATTTAATATAGGCATCTCAGAGAACTAATTATCATCCATTCAGGACACTAACTGTTTATTTCTATAGAATTACTTCCCAGCTTGTGCCAACCTATGGGTCTGATCCATGGTGGACAACAGTAGGGTTAATGATATTCCATAACACCAGCAGAAAGGTCAGCTAGGTGATGAATAAAACAGAAGTGTTTTCTACCCTCTGGGAGCTTGCAATCTAGTGGGCTGTCAATTTTCAGTGACTATTCACAAACATTACCATATCCAGTTCAAACAACAATCCTACAATGCAACCAGAAGTGGTAGTATTACAAACACTTCAGAAAGGAAACACCTGAAGCAAAATGACATTGATGTTACACAGTTCAACGAAAATTCATGTAGTGTTTGCCCTTGAGTATAATGTTGACTGTAAGTATGTCATATATGGCCTTTATTATATTGACATAAGATCCCTCTATTCCCACTTTGCTGAGAGTTTTTATCAGAAATGGGTGCTGATTTTGTCAAATACTTTTCTAGCACCTATTGATATGCTCATATGATTGCAATCTTTCATTTGTTTATGTGGTGTATCACATTCATTGATTTGCAAATATTGTACCACCCTTGCATCCCCGGGAAAAATCCCACTTGGTCATGGGGAATTATATTTTTTTAATATATTGCTGGATCCAATTTGCTAATATTTTGTTGAGGATTCTGGTGTCTATGTTTATCAGAAATATTGGCCCGTAAACTTATTTTTTTGTAGTGTCTTTATCTGATTTTGGCATTAGGATTATGCTCGCCCCATTTAAAAGAGAATGCAACTTTTCCTTCCTCTTGCATTTTTTGGAATAATTTGGGGAGAATAGGTGTTATTTCTTCTCTGAATGTTCTCTTATGAAGCCATTCAGATCAGAGCCTTTGTTTTCTGGAAATTTATTGGTTATAGCTTCTATTTCCTTAGTTGTTATAGGTCTGCTCAGGTTATCTGAATCTTTCTGGTTGAGTTTTGGAAGCATTGTTGATTCTAGGAATTTGTCCATTTCTCTAGGTTGTCTAATTTGTTGGCATATAATTGTTCATACTATTTTCTTATAATCTTTGCATTTCTGTGGTGTCAGTTACTTCTCCTCTTGTTTCTGTTTTTATTTATTTGGTTTTCTCTCTTTTTTTCTTGGTGAGTCTGGCTAAGGGTCCATCAATTTTGCTGATCTTTGCAAAGAACCAGTTCTTGGTTCCGTTGATCTTTTGTATTGTTTGTTTGGGCTCCACATCATTTATTTCTGCTCTGATCATTATTATTGTCTTCCTTCTACATATTCTGGGTGTCTCTTTTTGTTCTCTTTCTAATTCTTTAACTTGTAGGGTTAGATAGTTTATTAGAAATTTTTTTTTTTTGAGGTAGGCCTGTAATGCTATAAACTTCCGTCAGGACTGCTTTTACTTCATTCCATAGATTTTGTGTTGTTGTGTGTTTATTTTCATTAGTTTCCAGGAATTTATTTTATTTATTCCTTGATCTCACTAGTAACCCATTCATTGTTTAATAACATATTATTTAGCCTCCATGTGTTTGAAAGTTTTTGAGTGTTTTTATTGTAATTGATTTCTAGTTTCATGCCATTGTGATCTGAGAAGATGCTTGATATGATTTCAGTCTCCATGAACTTGTGAAGACTTTGTGTCCTAACATGAGATCTATGTTTGAGAATGTCCTATGTGCACTTGAGAAGAATATATATTATTCAGCTTTGGGGTAAAATGTTCTGTAAATATTAAGTAAATCCATCTGATTTAGTGTATAATTTAGGGTCGCTGTTTTCTTACTAATTCTTTGTCTAGACCAGCAGTTCTCAACCTGTGGGTCACAACCCATTTGGGGGTCGAACAACCTTTTCACAAGGGTCACCTAAGACCATCAGAAAACACATATTTCCGATGGTGATTCATAACAGTAGCAAAATTACAGTTATGAAGTAGCAACAAAAATAATTTTATGGTTGGGGGTCACCACAACATGAGGAACTGTATTAAAGGGTTGCGGCATTAAGAAGGTTGAGAACCACTGGTCTAGAGGATCTATCCAGTGATGTCAGCTGGGTGTTAAAGTCCCCTACTATGATTTTATTGCTGTTGGTCTCTCCCTCAAAGTCCTCCAGCAATTTTTAAATATATTTTGGTGCTCCTATATTGGGTACATATATGCTTACCAGAATTATATTCTCTTGTTGAATCAGTCTTTTTAATATTATGTAGTGCCCTTCTTGTTTCTTGTTATGGCTTTCATCTTGAAGTTTATTTTTATCAGATATTAGTATTGCTACCCCAGCATTTTTATTTTTGTTGTTTTATTTCCATTGCATGGAAAAATTGTTTTCCATACCTTTACTTTTATCTTGTGTGAGTTTTTTGTTCTGAGGTGGGTCTCTCTTTTTTTTTTAATTCTCACTTGAGAACATTTTTTTCATTTTTTGTTCAGATAGAGCAGAAGGGAGAGAAAGGAAGGGAGAGAGAAACATCAACGTGAAAGGGACACATCGAGTGGCTGCCACCCGCATGACCCAACCAGGGCCAGGGACAAACTTCAACCGAGGTATGTGCCCTTAGCGGGAACCGAACCTGGGTCTCTCTGGTCCGCAGGTTGATGCTCTAACCGCTGAGCCAAACCGACCAGGGCTGAGGTGGGTCTCTTGTAGACCGCATAGGTATGTGTCATATTTCTTAAACCAGTCAGCTACCCTATCTTTTGATTGGAGCATTTAAGCCATTTACACTTAAGGTTATTATTGACAGTACTTATTTGTTGCCATTTTAATACTTTATGCCCTTGTTCCCCTCTCTCTTTCTATTTCTTCTTCTACAACAGTCCCTTTAGCATATTTTGCATTGCTGGTTTGGTGGTGATAAATTCCTTTAGCCGTTTGTTTGTTTGTTTGTTTTGTCTATGGAACTCTTTATTTCCCCTTCAATTTTGAATCATCACCTTGCTGAATAGAGTAGTCTTGGATTCAGATCCCTGCCTTTCATTACTTTGTATACTTCATGTCACTCCCTTACATCCTAAAGTGTTTCTATGGAGAAATCATCTGAGAGTCTAATGGGAGCTCCCTTGTAGGTAACTTTCTGTCTCTTTCTTGCTGCCTTTAAGATCCTTTCTTTGTTTTTAACATCTGCCATTTTAATTATGATGTGTCTAGGTGTAGGTCTTTTGGGGTTCATCTTAATTAGAACTCTCTCTGTTTCCTGGATTATATGACTTTTTCCTTCACCAGGCTAAGAAAATTTTCTGCTATTATTTCTTCAAACAGTTTCTCTAGTCCTTTCTCCATATCTTCTCATTCTCATACCCTTATGATGCAAATGTTGTTATGTGTCATATTGTCCCAAACTTCCCTTAAATTCTCCTCCTGCTTTTGATTTTATTTTCCATTTGCTGCTCTAATTAGGTTTTTGGTTTTTTTCTACGTTGTCTTCTAACTTGCTGATTTGGTCCTCAGCTTCTTCTAACCTACTATTGAATCCTTCCAAGGTATTTTTTATTTCAGCTGTCATTCTTTATTTCCACTTAAATTTTATTCATAGTTTCTATGTCTTTTTTCATGCTGATGTAGTTCCCACTGAGTTCTTTATAATCCTCATTAAGTTGCTTCTAATTCTCACTAAGTTGTTTGTACATCCTTAAAACCATTACTTTGAATTCTTTATCTGATAAACTGCTTGACTCCACTTCATTTAGTTTCTTTTCTGGTATTCCTTATTTTCTTTTGTTTGGTATTTCTTTGTCTCACCATTTTAGCAGTCTGATAATTCGGGGCCAAGTGAGATGCACCAGGTTATGTAGGCTGGTCAATGCATCCAGGGGCATCAGGTCATGGTAGGGCCTGATGTCAGATCCAGTCCAGTCATGCAGGGCTGCTGGCAGCTCTCAGCATCAATGGCAGCATAGGCCAGTGGCTTTGGCTGTGGTGGGGCTTGTGGGGTCAGTGGCTCTGAGCTGGTGGGGGGCATCATTCATCTTCTATTGGTCCAAGACTGACAGCTGGCAACTCATGTCTGTGTGTCAGCAGAGGCACTGCTGGGGTATGCAGGTCCAGTGGGGGCACTGCTAGGGTAGGGGGCCTGACAGGGTGGCTGCTGGATTGTGTAGGACCAGTGAGAGAGTTGCTGGGTTGCAAGGGTCTGGCAGGAGCATGGCTAGGTTGAACAGGTCTGGTGGGGGTGGAACTGGGGTGTCTGGGTCCCACAGGGATGGAGCTGGGGTGCCCAGGCCCCATGGTGGCTGGGGATGGCATACCTGGGTCACACAGTGGCAGAGCTCTCATGCTCAGTCCCACAGTGGGTAAGGCTGTCATGCCTGGGTCTTGCAGGGGCAGGGTTGGTGTGCTCAGGTCCTACAGTGGTAGGGCTGGCATGCACAGTTCTTGTGGCAGCAGTACTGCTGCCATGCATTTCTATCATGGCAGTGCTGCTGGCATATGCAGCACCCACAGTGTTTCTGCTACTGTTCAGTTGCCTCAGTGATGTGACTACCATGCATGGGCCAGCATGGGCAATATAGAGGCCACTGGTCCAATGGAGCCAGGTGCACCTGTGCCCTTGGGATAATAGCCCCTAGCTATTCTCTGCTGCCTCCACCCAGTGGATTTTCAAAAATGGCAGCACTTTACAGCCCCAAGCAGTGAGAAGTGCCTTGCCAAGCAGTGCACAGTGCTACCCCCACCCATAGCACTGGACCCATCTGCCCTATCTTCCTGCACTGCTGTGCAGATGCTTACTCACACTCACTCCCACTCACCCTCACTTCAGTCTTGCCTGCTGCCATGTCCTCTGTATCTTCTTTGGAGAAGTGTCTACTCACGTCCTCTATCCATTTTTTTTAACTGGATTGTTGTGGGTTTATTGTTGTTGAGTAGTATGAGGTTTTTAATAAATTTGGAATATGAGCCCCTTTATCAAGATGTGTCATTGACGAATATCTTTATCCATTCAGTAGGTTGTCTTTTCATTTTTTTTGTTAATATTCACCCAAGTATATATTTTCCATTGATTTTTAGAGAGTGGAAGGGAGGGAGGGAGGGGGATAAAGAGAAAGAGAAACATTGATGTGAGAGAAATATATTGATTGCTTGCCTTCCGCATGTGCCTGACAGGCCAGGATCAAACCTGCAACCCAAGCACATTCCCTTGATCAGGAATCAAACTCTCAACCCTTCAGTGCACAGGCTGACATTCTAACCACTGAGCCACACCAGCTAGGGATCTTCATTTTGTTAATGATTTCCTTTCCTGTGCAAAAACCTTTTAGTTTAATTTAGTCTCATTTATTTTATTTTTAATTTGTTTCCTTGCCTGAGGGGATATACCAGAAAAAATACTGCTAAGAGAAATGTCAGAGAGTTTACTGCCTATGTTTTCTTCTAGGAGTTTTATATTTAAGTCTTTAATCCATTTTGAGTTTATTCTTGTATATGGTGTAAGAACGTGGTCTAGTTTTATTGTGTTTTTTTATTTTCCCCAAATCTTTATTGTTGGATGTAAAATTTATTACAGATGTTCCACATTTTTCCCCCATTGACCCCCTCCTCCCGACTCCCGCCCCCCTCCCACCTTTTCCCACACTATTGTCTGTGTCCATTGGTTATGCATATAAGTTCTTTGGTTTATTTCTTCCCACCCCCCCCCAACCCCTTTCCCTTTGAGGTTTGTCAGTCTAGCAATGAATTTGTGCTTCTTAATCCCTTCACCTTTTTCACCCATTCCCCCAACCCCCTTCCCAACTGGCAACCAACAAAATGTTCTCTGTATCTATGAGAATGTTTCTGTTCTTCCTGTTCATTTTGTTTGTAGATTCCGTTGTTGATAGATATGTATTCATTGCCATTTTGTTTGTTCATACATTTTATCTTTTTCTTCAAAAAGACCCTTCATCATTTCATATAATAACGGTTTGGTAGTGATGAACTCCTTTAACTTTTTCTTGTCTGGGAAAGTTTTTGTATGTCCATCGATTCTAAATGACAGCTTTGCAGGATAGAGTAATTTGGGTTGTAGGTTCTTGGTTTTCATCACTCTGAATATTTCTTGCCACTCCCTTCTGGCCTGCAAAGTTTCTTTTGAGAAATCAGCTGACAGCCTAATGGGTACTCCCTTGTAGGTAACTAGCTGCCTTTCTCTTGCTGCTTTTAATATTCTCTCTTTGTCTAAACCTTTTGCATTTTGATGATGATGTGTCTTTGTGTGTGCCTCTTGGGGTTCATCTTGTTTGGGACTCTCTGTGCTTCCTGGACTTGTATGTCTGTTTCCTTCACCAAGTTAGGAAAGTTTTCTGCCATTATTGTTTCAAACAGGTTTTCGATTTCTTGTTCTCTCTCTTCTCCTTCGGGCACCCCCAAGATGCGAATGTTGGCACACTTGAAGTTGTCCCAGAGGCTCCTTACACTATCCTCATTTTTTTGGATTCTTTTTTCTTTTTGCTGTTCTGATTGGGGATTTTTTCTGCTCCCTTATATTCCAAATGGATGGTTTGCTCCTTGGATTTACATACTCCATTATTGAAGCTGTGTAAATTATTCTTTATTTCAGTTAATGCCTCCTTTAATTCTAATTGTGTATCCATGATTTCTAACTGGTCCTTTTTTATGCTCTTGAGGCCCTCCCTAAGTTCACTGAGGTTCTCACTAAGTTCATTGAGCATCCTTATAAGCAGTATTTTGAACTCAGTATCTGTTAGGTTGCTTATCTCCCTTTCACTTAGTTCTTTTATTGGGGTTTTGTTCTGTTCTTTCATTTGGGACCTGTTTCTTTGTATCCTCATTTTGGCTGACTCCCTGTGTTTGTTTCTGTGTATTACTTAATCAGAGGTATGGGGCTCGCTGAGACCCGATGCTGCTTGTTTGAAAGAATTTAGGAAAAACCTGAAGCAGGATCCAAGACCGGCCAATTCTATGGTTAAGCAAGTGGCAACAGCTTGGGTGAACTTGAAAGTTGTGTGGGGCGGGGCGGGGCCTCAGGGAGTCAGCAGAGTGGGGCTGCCAGTGTGAGCCAGGTTGCTGGAGTCCCAGATATGGCTTCTGTCTGCCGCCCCCGGGAAGGGCTCACCAAAGGAACAAAGGCCTCTGACAGCACGTTTGTCCCCGAGGAAGCCCCCTCTCCAGCGCTCCTCCAGTGCCAAACAGCTCAGTTCTTCCCTGTATGTCTCTGGCGCCCCTCGAGCTGCCTCCCCTCCGAGCTTAGAGGGAGAGAGTCCGATAAGTTCATGCGCCGGCCCTTTAGGGAGCTGCCTGGGGCTCCAGCAGCTTCAGCTTCCCTGAGCCTCAGTTTCCGCTGGTTTTTCCAGGCAGAAGTTATGGGGACTTCTCTTCCTGGCACTGGAACCCTGAACGGGGCACCTGGTGTGGGACGGGGACCCCTCAGTCCTCAGGAAGGACCTTCCCAGCCGCGGGAGCCTCCTGATTTTTATCCACCACGCTTGGGTGTGGGACCAGCCCGTCTCGCCGCCACGCGCCGCCTCCGTGCCGCCGCTTGTCCTACTGGTCTGGATGTAGCTGCTTTTTTTTCCTTAGTTCCGTAGTTGTACGACTTCCATTCAGCTTGATTTCAGGCGGTTTTGAATGATGGTTGTTCTGTAGTTTAGTTGTAACTTTGATGTGGTTGTGGGAGGACGCGATACCGCGTTTACCTACGCCGCCATCTTGACCGGAAGTCCTAGTTTTATTGTTTTTATTTATCTGTCCAATTTTCCCAAGACCACTTATTGAATAGACTGTACCCCATTGTACATTCTTGCCTTCTTTGCCATATGTTAATTAACCACATAGGCATCAGTTTATTTCTGGACTCTCTATTCTGTTCCATTAATCTATGTGTCTGTTTTTATAAAAAGTACCATACTATTTTGATTACTATAACCTTGTAGTATAGTTCAGCGTCAAGTAGCATGATACCTCCAACTTTGTTCTTCTTTGTTGAGATTGCTGAGGCTATTTAGGGTCTTTTGTGGTTCCATGTAAGTTTTTGGATATTTTGTTCTAGTTTTGTGAAAAAACACCATTAGTATTTTGATAGAGATTGTATTGAATTTATAGATTGCTTTGTGTAGAATGGATGTTTCAATGATGTTAATTCTTTCGATCCACAAGCTCAGTATATGTTTTCATTCATTTATATCATCTTCAATTTCTTTTATCAATGTCTTATAATTTTCCAAGTACAGGTCTTTAACCTCATTGGTTAAATTTATTCCTAAGTGTTTATTATGTTTTTTTATTGATTTTTGAGGGAAAGGAATGGAGAGAGAGAGAAACATTGATGTGAGACAGAAACGTCAATTGACAGCCTCCCACACACACCCCAACCAGGCATGTTCCCTGAGAGGGAATCTGACCAGTGACCTTTCAGTGCACTTGATGGTGCTCCAACCAACTGAGCCACACCAGCCATGGCCCTAGGTGTTTTTTAATGCAATTTTAAGTGAATTTATTTTCCTAGGTTCTCTTTGTGATAGTTTATTATTGGTGTATTAAAATGCAACCAATCCTGAATATTTATTTTCTTTCCTGCTAATTTACTGAATTAATTTATCAGTTCTAGTAGTTCTTTGGTGGAAAGTTTCTGATATGCCAAGGATTGTGTCATGGTGTAGATAAAACAAGAAAGAAAATGGAAATGATTTCTAGTCCAACAACCAATGATGACTTTCTTGTTTTTGTTTCGGTAATGGGCATTTGTTCTAAGTTTTCTCATCTATCAAGGGGAATATCCTCTGCTCTACCTTCCTAGTGGGGTTGCTAAAAGGATAATATCACAAAAAGCTCTTTGTAAGCATAAAGGGTTCAGCAGACTTTTGGAAAAGAGCCTTGCAACAGCACAATTTAAGCATAAAGACTGTCCAGACAAGATTCTGTGGAGATGTGAGGGAGGGGTACTACTCACAAAATAAAATAAAATCGCCCTGGCCGGTTTGGCTCAGCAGTTAGAGCGTCGGCCTGCGGTCCAGAGAGACCCGGGTCCAGTTCCCACTAAGGGCATGTACCTTGGTTGCAGTTTGTCCCCGGCCCTGGTTGGTTGTGCGGGTGGCAACCACTCAATGTGTCCCTTTCACATCCATCTTTCTTTCTCTCTTTCCCTTCCCACTCTATCTGAACAAAAAATGGAAAAATGTCCTCGGGTGAGGATAAAAAATAAATAAATAAATAAATAAAATAATTGCTGCTGGCTCAGTGAAAGAGAGGTGTTTTTTGTTTGGGAGTTGTTTTGTTTTGTTTTGTCTTGTTTTTTCTGGATTTGGAGGAGAAAACCTTATTTATATCTTCCTTTATCCTTCTGATCCTAGTCCTACTCTTATTATAAAATATTACTTCTTACCTCATCTCCTAGTCAGTCCATCTTTAGCTATTTTTTGTGGCCTATAGATTCAACAACTTCAACATGGACAACTTAGAGCTGCCCTTGAAGGCCATTGAGAAATTTCAGGTGCTTCCAAGGTGTCATGCAGGCCATCTGCCCAAACTAATCAACCATGTAGATTTCATTAGCCCATCTCCATTAATCCTCCCAGCTAACCTTGCTTATGAGAGCATTTCACAGCCCAGAAAGCCTCAGGGGGTTAAGTCCTCATTCTTTTTGAGGCTGCCAACTCTCTCAGACAACACCAGGGTAATTAACTGGACTTCCAGATCTTTGCGAGAAGTGTGAAACTCTCTTCCCTAGAGGAACTCATCTTTGGATCTCACTTCCTTTTCTTATCTGACAAACTCAAACCACCTAATAGCCTTCCAGTTAGAGTAATGGAGCCCATCTGTTCAATTAAATGTTTCTTGTGTTCACCTGACAAGCCTGAGCAAGATAATTATTTATAATTCTTCTTCATCACCATGCAGAAGTCTAAAAACTTGACCATAAGGATCAAGTAAAATTTTAACTTACTGAAACTCAACAAATAAGAATAGTCAATTAACTGGAATGCCTGGTTGCACTCTGCTCTAAAAGGAAAAGGCAATTCACACAAACAACTCCTTGATATAAAATTTTCTTTTCAAAAAGGCCATTAGGTAATATCCTGCGGTTAGATTCCTCTTGTACATTTTTAATTAGTAAGTAAATAAATATTCATGTTTAACATACTAAGTTAAGCACCAGAGATACAGGAGAAACACGACAGAAACTCTACCTTCAAAGAGCTTGCATTCTGTTAGAAGGAGGTGAAAGATTTATGCGATCTGAAGAGAAACCAGAGTAGAAGGAGGCAAATAATAAACATATAAACAAATACACTTATAAAATAATTTCAGATATACATAAGTACTATATAGTATTATGAGAGCACTGTTTTAACTGTAAGTTTGGCAGGGAAAACCTTTTTAAAGAGGTAACATTTTATTAGAGATCTGAATGACAAGAGATAGCCATGTGAAAATCCAATAGAAAAGTTCCAAACAGCCCAGCCCATGTGGATGAATGAATTGTGCATTGTCCCATGAACTGAGAAGTCCTGGTTTGATTCCTGGTCGGGGCACATGCCCAGGTTGTGGGCTCAACCCCCAGTAGTGGGAGTGCAGAAGGCAGCCAATCCATGGTTCTCTCTCACATCGATCTTTCTATCTGTCTTTCCCTTTCTCTCTCTCTAAAAACAAATAAAAACATATATTTTTTTTAAAAATAGTTCCAAACAGAAAAAACAACAAGGTCATGGTTTAGGAACAATCCTGGCATGTTTAAGGGGTAAGAAAAGACCAATGTGGCTGAAGAATGAAATTCTTCATATAGCTAGAGTTATATAACTGAGTTATAGTGATGAAGATTGTATAAAGTAGTCAGATTTAGGATATAGTTTGAAAGTAGAGTCACAGAATTTGTTGATTGTTTGAATAACATTTGTGAGCAAAAGGAAAGAGCCAAGAATGACTCTCAGATTTTTGGTCTACATTCTTCTTAGTGATCACTAGTGAAATCTATAAGTCCTACATTCTTTAAATGACCCAAGGATATTTGCTAAACTGTAGTACCAAGAGTTAAAAAGGCACATTAGGACTGATTATGAAATTTTTCCAAGTGGGAAAATAAGAAGTCTTAAGATTAATCCTCAAAACGTTTTCATAGTCCAGAAGCCCCTAATGATTAGCACCTTTACCGTGTCTTATTCCTATCTTCTTGGAAGATGGCTTTATGATAGGGAGTTATTTTCATAAGTGACTAACTCCATTTTGCAAAAACATAACTTTATGTTCCTGTAACTGGCACCCTAGTTTTGCCACATGGTAGAAAAGATACATCAAATAAATTCAGGTAAATTTAGTGATTTCTTGGTCATTTCAAGATTTTTCATTCCAACCTCCGTAAGATGACATCCAGTTTCTAGGGAGTTTATGTGGTATTATGGCATCGGCGGCAGCCTTCTAACCCCAGACCATCATGATCACTTCCTGATATCCACTGTTCAGATTTCAAATAGTATTTCCCCTCTACATCTGTATAACTGAAATGTAATCTTCCAAATTCTCAGTGAGATTTGTTGTAGAATCTCCTCATCCAGGCCACCAGACCTCTGCAGGCCTGACCCTGTACTTATTCTCACACATTTATTCTCACATTATTTCTCCTCCTCCTCCTCCTCCTCCTCCTCCTCCTCCTCCTCCTTCTTCTTCTTTTTTTTCTCTCTCTCTCTCTCTCTCTCTCTCTCTCTCTCTCTCTCTCTCTCTCTCCCCCTTCCTCCCTACCCTCCCTCCCTCCCTCTCTGATGCATAATTATAGGGCTACTAGAAGTGCCAGTTTCTCTCCTTCCACCAGTCTGCGGACACTCAGACTTCTCTTAGCTCCTTTCTTCTACAGACCTCATATAGCCATTGCTATTCTATCACATCAACACTAAGCTAGATGTGGGCTATTCTCTTAAATTTGCCATCCCTATGCTATACCCTGGGAAGTGAGACCTCAGTTCTTCTACCCTGGGATCCTCAAATAGCTAGGAGTCCCAGCATCCCTCCCCCATTTTGGAGAGCAGGTTGCCATGCCTGACTTCTAATTTACTCCTCTCCTCAACTCTTATGAGGCCTCAAGGAGTGGTTAATCTGAATTTTACGTGTCTGCTTTCCAATGTATTGAGTATGGGATAAACTTCATATTTTTCTTGGATAATTTAGAATTTTGAAACTCAAAGCCTTCTTTTTGCTCAAAAAGTCTCACTTTACTAATCTAAACCTTGACTTTCAAGATAGTGTTGTCTCTGCTATAAGTTCTAAAAACAGTTTGGTTGAGATACAATTCACTCATTTAAAATGTACAATTCAATTGTTTTTGGGTTTTTTATGTTCTTATGCTTTTATTATTTATTTATTTATGTATTTATTTATTTATTTATTTTTTTATAAATTTTTTATTTATTTTTTTGTTACAGATATTTTACCTTTTTTACCCCATTGGCACCCCCCACCCCATCCCACCTCCGCCCCATCGCCGGCTTAGTTGTCCATGTCCATTGGTCATGCATACATGCATATAAGTTCTGTGGTTTATCTCTTCCCACCTCCCTACCCCCCCAACCCCTCTTCTGAGGGATGTCAGTCTGTGCCCTACTTCCATGTTTCTGGGTCTACTGTATTCCTCAGACTGTTATGTTTATTATATTCCGTATAAAAGTGAGATCATGTGGTATTTGTCTTTTTCTGCTTGGCTTATTTCACTTAGGATAATACTTTCCAGGTCCCTCCATGTCGTCTCAAAGGATAAGAGATCTTTCTTTCTTACCGCTGCATAGTACTCCATTGTGTATATGTACCACGGCTTTTTTATTCATTCGTCTACTGATGGACACTTGGGCTGTTTCCAGATCTTAGCTATTGTAAACAGTGCTGCTATGAACATGGGGGTACATATATTCTTCCTGATTGGTGTTTCAGGCTTCTTAGGGTATATTCCTAGAACTGGGATCACTGGGTCAAATGGAAGTTCAATTTTTAATTTTTTGAGGTAGCACCATATTGTTTTCCATAGCGGCTGCACCAGTCTGCATTCCCACCAGCAGTATACTAGAGTCCCCTTTTCTCCACACCCTTGCCAACACTTGTTGTTAGATGATTTGTTGATGGTGGCCATTCTGACAGGTGTGAGGTGATACCTCATAGTTGTTTTAACTTGCATCTCTCTGATGATTAGTGAAGTTGAGCATTTCTTCATATGTCTTTTGGCCATTTGTATGTCCTGTTTGGAGAGATGTCTATTCAGCTCCTCTGCCCATTTTTTAATTGGGTTCTTTGTCTTCCTTTTGTGGAGTTGTATGAGCACTCTATATATATTGGAAATTAACCCCTTATCTGATACATCATTGGCAATGATGTTCTCCCATACAGTGGGTTGCCTTTCCATTTTGATGATTGTTTCTTTTGCTGTGCAGAAGCTTTTTAGTTTGATGTAGTCCCATGTGTTCATTTTTTCCTTTGTTTCTGTTGCCTTAGGTGATGTATCAGTGAAAATTCTGCTCCGTATGATGTCCAAAATTTTGTTGCCTACATTTTCTTCTAGAATTTTTATGGATTCACGAGTCACATTTAAGTCTTTTATCCATTTTGAGTTTATTTTTGTGTATGGTGTAAGTTAATGGTCTAGTTTCATTTTTTTGCATGTAGCTGTCCAATTTTGCCAACACCATTTATTAAAGAGGCTGTCTTTACTCCACTGTATGCTCTTGCCACCTTTATCAAATATTAATTGAGCATATTGCCTTGGGTCCATGTGTGGGTTTTCAGTTCTGTTCCACTGGTCTATATGCCTGTTCTTGTGCCAGTACCAGGCTGTTTTAGTTACAGTCGCTTTGTAGTATAACCTGATATCTGGTATTGTGACCCCACCTACTTTGTTCTTTTTTTTCAAGATTGCTGTGGCTATTCGGGGTCTTTTTTGGTTCCATATGAACTTTTGAAGTACTTGTTCTAGTTCTATGAAATATGTCGTTGGTATTTTGATGGGGATTGCATTGAATCTATAGATTGCTTTGAGTAGTATGGACATTTTAATGATGTTAATTCTTCCGATCCATGAACAGGGTATGTGCTTCCACTTTTTTATATCTTCCTCTATTCAATTGTTTTTTATATGACATTATTAAATTTCAAAAATTATAATAAAATAGATATAACAGAACTTGACATTTTAACAATTTTAAGTATAAAATTTAGTAGAATTAATTACATTGACAATGCTGTGTTACCCCACCACTGTTCATTTTAAAAATATTTTTATCACCTGAAACAGAAACTCTGTAACCATTAATCAATAACTTCCCATTCACTAACCCCTCTCCCCCCTACCCCTGGTAAACACTATTCTACTTTTCATCTCCACGAATCTCTACGGAATCATACAATATATATATATTTTTTACATCTGGCTTATTTTACTTAGCACAATGTTTTCAGAGTTCATCCATGTTGTAGCACATGTCAGAACCTTATTCATTTTTATGGCTGAATTAATATATCATTGTATATATGTACCACATTTTGCTTATCCTTTCATTTTTTAATGGACACGGGTTTTTTACACCTTTTTGCTATTATAAATAATTCTGTAAATGCCCAGCTGGTGTGCCTTAGTCGTTGAGCATCAACCCATGCACCAAGAGGTCATCAATTCGAGGCCCGATCAGGGCACATGCCCAGGTTGTGGGCCTGTTCCCCAGTGGGGGGCATGCAGGAGGCAGCCAATTGATATTCTCTCTCATCAATGTCTCTATCTCTCTCCCTCTCCCTTCCTTTCTCTCTACAATCAATAAAGAAAAATTATTTAAAATAATAACAATGCTGTAATGAACATTGTGTACAAACATCTATTTGAATCTCTGCTTTCAATTCCTTTTGGTATATACCTAAGAGTGCAATTGCTAGATTATATGGCAATACTATATTTATCTACTATAATTTTTAAAGTCTTATTTGAAACAAAAGATGAAAACATTTTTGTCCTGTTTCCTTTCCATTCCTGCCCAAACAATTCTAATCTTCTCTTAGACCATATGTGACTCTGTTCCAACAGGAAGAGGATCACTGGGTAACTGGTACCAGTGATAGAACTTTAGTTAATATCACAAAGTTTTATCTTAATACATGAATGAAGTTGAGGAGAAAGTCTGTATGTGTGTGTGTACGTGTGTGTGTGTGTATTTGGAAGGAAGAGAGATTAGGATGAAAAAAACAGTTTCAAAAACTTATGACTTTGAAACAGCAGTATAATGGTACAAATCAATATATAGACTTCCAAGAGTAAATTAGAAATCATTGCTTAAAACCAAAGTGCTCTGAACACTGTATCATTTCTAATTTTGTAATTCACACTTTTCACGTGAAGATGAGGTTCATTAAACAAGGACTCTCAAAGAATACTTTGGTTTTTAAAATGAGTTTGAGGAACCAGTGTTGGAAAGCAAACTCCATCTATGGTTTGGCAAATAACACCAAATAAAAAAAGATTTCATAACTAACCTTTTATATTTAAAACTAGACCATTATATTAGACATTATTTCGGCTAAAATAAATAGCCCTTTTCATAAATGTGGTAGCATTAATGGGATAATCATGAAGAGAATAAATTAATGTCCCTATGCACAGAATTTTAAAGTTTTATTTCCAAATATTTATATCCTTCCCCTTTCCTCCAAAGAGACAGATGCACATACATCTGCATGTACACACACATACACACATACACACACACACACACATAGCACTTTGGATAATTGTGATTAGAAAATAATTGAAGTTTATTATACATGAAAGCAGCAGGGAGTAAACTGTTCCCACTGACCAGATCTTGAAGAACAGTTTTGCTTTATTTTCTTTACCTGGGGTTTCCTTCAATTGTACAAACAAGGAGGTTGAAAATAGTATGGTCAAAGACTGAGGATAAATATAAATAAATTCAAGGAGATTTGAATAAATGCATGAAATATACATTCATAGAAAGTAAAAGATAAATGACAGGTGCTTGAAGGTCCTCCTTCAAGAGGACAACCATGGCTTCTCACAGTGCTTTATTGATCTTTTCTTAAAACACTCCTACCTGGAATTACTCAAAGATCTGACCTACAGGGAATGGTCTACAATTTTTTTACAAGATTGTTTCTCACATCACAAGAATTGAGACTATTTAGCCTGAAGAAAATATGCAGCAGTAGAGTATAATAAGGCTGTCTTCAAATACTTGAAGGGTAGACATTTTAGAAATGAATTGTTCTTGATCCATGTGCCTAATTACAAGGATAGAGATTTTTGCTCATTGTAAAAAGAACATTCTAATAGAGCAATTAGAAAATAGAATGGGTTGTCTCCATAGAGCGTGAGCTGTTCATCCTTGAAGGGATTCAAGAACAGGTAAATGGCTACTTGTTCACGGATGTAGAATTGGGGACTCTGTAATCTGATGAATGAGTGTACTAGACCAGTGTTTTCTAACACTGATTGCATCTAAAATCATTTGGGAAGCTATTTTAAAATACAAATTATTGTGTCTCATGCCTCCCCCCACAAGATGTTAACTCCATAGGTTCCATTAATCTGCATTTTTAAATTAGCACCCAAGTGACTCTAACATAGATGACTTAGAGCCGCTCTTTGAGGAACATTTGACTATACAACATATGAAAGAATTTCTGCTTAGATGATTTGGAATTGCTTTTTTAAATTAATCCTATGAGAAGGTTGCAGAGAGGAGGTTAGAGGCTAGGCCTGTGGGGCAGAAGGAAGCCTGAGTAGAAAGTATCTGGGGCCTGTCTGGCAAAAAGAGGTATCTTGAGAATGATCACAGCTGACTGGCTGAGTTATAGCCTCCTCCCCTGAGTATTCCTGTCAAGGAGGGAGAGAAAGGAAAAACTTTTCTCTCATCAACAAGGACCAATGAAAGATGATTGTTCCAAGAGATAAAATCTGAAATTTAGCTGGCACTGAGGCATTAGGGTGCCCCAAGGGTAGATCTCTATAGGAAAGGTCAAACGATGGTTTCTAGCTAGAGACCATGAAAAATAAAAGGTTATAAAAACTATAAGTAAAGGGGAAATGAGAATGCAGGGAAACAATGCCCAGAACTCTCAAAATGTTTCTTTTTTTATTAAGTTATTTATTTTTGTTACAGATGTTTCTCCTTTTTCCTCCACTGATTCCTCCCTACCCCTCCCCCCTCACCACCCTGTCCCCAGCTTTGCTATCCATGTCCATTGTTCAGGCATACATGCATATAAGTTCTGTGGAATATCTCTCCCCCACCACACCCTCTTCTGTGGATTGTCAGTCTGTACCCCACTTCCACGTCTCTGGGACTACCCCATTCCTCAGACTGTTATGTTCATTATATTCCACAAATAATTGAGATCATATGATACTTGTCGTTCTCTGTTTGGCTTGTTTTCATTAAAATAATACTTTCCAGGTCCCTCCATGTTGTCTCAAAGGATAAGAGATCTTTCTTTGTTACAGCTGCATATTACTCCATTGTGTATATGTACCACCGCTTTTTTATCCATTTGTCTACTGATAGACATTTGGGTTGTTTCCATATCTAAGCTATTTTAAATTGTGCTGCTATGAACATGAGGATAGACATATTCTTTCTGATTGGTGTTTCAGACTTCTAAGGGTATATTCCTAGAAGTGGGATCACTGGGTCAAATGGCAGTTCAATTTTTAATTTTTTGAGGTAACACCATATTGTTTGCCATAGTAGCTGCACCAGTCTGCATTCCCACCAGCAGTATACTAGAGTCCCCTTTTCTCCACGCCCTTGCCAACACTGGTTGTTTGATGATTTGTTGATGGTGGCCATTTGGATAGGTGTAAGGTGATACCTCATTGTTGTTTTAATGTGCCTCTCTCTGATGATTACTGATGTTGACCATTTCTTCATATGTATCTTAGCCATTTGAATGTCCTTTTGGAGGGGTGTCTTTTTAGTTCCTCTGCCCATTTTTTTAATTGGGTACTTTGTTTTCCTATTGTTGAGTTGTATAAGCACTCTATATATATTGGAAATTAACCCCTGACCTGATATATCATTGGCATTATGCTCTCCCAAACAGTGGCTTGCCTTTCCATTTTGATGATTGTATCTTTTGCTGTGCTGAAGCTTTTGAGTATGATGTAGTCTCATGAGTTCATTTTCTCCTTTGTTTCTGTTACCTTTGGTGGTGTATCAGTAAAGATTCTGCTGCGTAAGATGTCTGAAATTTTGTTGCCTACAATTTCTTCTAGGATTTTTGTGGATTCATAAGTCACATTTCAGTCTTTTATTCATTTTGAGTTTACTCTTGTGTATGGTGTAAGTTGATGGTCTAGTTTCATTTTTTGCATGTACCTGTCCAATTTTCCCAACATCATTTATTAAAGAGGTTGTCTTTAGTCCACTGTATACTCTTGCCACCTTTGTGAAATATTAATTGAGCATATTGCCTTGGGTCCATTTCTGGGTTCTCTGATCTATTCCACTGGTCTATTTGCCTGTTCTTCTGCCAGTACCAGGCTGTTTTGATTACGGTGGCTTTGTAGTATAACCTGAAATCTGGTAATGTGATCTCTCCTACTTTGTTCTTCTTTTTGAAGATTGCTGTGGCTATTCAAGGTCTTTTTTGGTTCATATGAACTTTTGAAGTATTTGTTTTAGTTCTGTGAAGTATGTCATTGGTATTTTGGTAGGGATTGCATTGAAGCTATAGATTGCTTTGGGTAATATGGACATTTTAATGATGTTAATTCTTCCAATCCATGAACAAGGTATGTGCTTCCCCTTTTTATATCTTCCTCTATTTCTTTTTTCAATGACCTGTAGCTTTCTGCATATAGGTGGTTTATATCTTTGGTTAAGTTTATTCCTAGGTATCTTAATTTTTTGGCTGCATTGGTAAATGGGTTTTTTGTTTGTTTGTTTGTTTGTTTGTTTGTTTAGTACCCCTTTTGGGAGTTCATCATTGGTGTATAAAAATGCCATTGACTTCTTGAAGTTAATTTTGTATCCTGTTACTTTGTCAAATTCATTTATTAAGTTGAGTAAATTTTTGATGGAGTCTTTCAAAGTATAGTATCATGTCATCTGTGAATATTGACAGTTCCACTTTCTCCTTTCCAATTTAGATCCCTTTTATTTTTACTTCATGTCTGATTTCTGTGGCTAAAACTTCCAGCACTATGTTAAATAAAAGTGGCAAAAGTGGGCACCCTTGTCTTGTTCCTGTTCTTAAGGGAAATGCTTTTAGTTTTTACCCATTCATTATGATGTTGGCTATAGGTCTTTCATATATGGCTGTTATTAGGTTGAGATATGATTCATCATTTCCCACATTGCTGAGCATTTTTATCAGAAATGGGTGCTGGTCTTGTCAAATGCTTTTTCAGCATCTATTGATATGATCATATAATTTTTAGCTTTCTTTTTGTTTCTATGGTGTATCACATTTATTGGTTTGCAAATATTGTACCAGCCTTGCATCCCTGGGATGAATCTCACTTGGTCATGGTGAATAATTTTTTTTATTTATTACTGGATTTGATTTGCCAGTATTTTGTTCAGGAATTTGACATCTATGTTCATCAGGGATATTGGTCTGTAGTTTTCTTTCTTTGTAGTGTCCTTTCCTGGTTTTGGAATTAGAATTATGCTGGCCTCATAAAATGAGTTTGGAAGTCTTCCTTCTTCTTGAGATTTTTGAAATAGTTTGAGGCGAATGGACATTAGTTCTTCTTTGAATGTTTGGTAAAATTTCCCCGTGAAGCCGTCCTGGCCTTGGCTTTTGTTTGCTGGGAGAGTCTTAATGACATCTTCAATTTTTTTTGCTGTTATTGTGTTGTTCAAGGTTTCTGTCTTTTCCTGATTCAGTTTTAGAAGACTGTGTGTTTCTAGAAACTTGTCCATTTCGCTTAGATTGTCAAATTTGTTGCCGTGTAATAGTTCATAATATTTGTTACCAATCCTTTGTATTTATGTGGTGTCAGTTATTATTTCTCCTATCTCATTTCTGATTTTGTGTATTTGGGTTCTCTTTGTTTCTAGGTGAGTCTAGCTAAGGGTACATCAATCTTGTTTATCTTTTCAAAGAACCAGCTCTTTGTTTCATTGATCCTTTGAATTGTTTTTTTGGTCACCATGTCATTTATTTATCCTCTGATCTTTCGTATTTATTTCCTTCTACTTGCTCTGGGGTTTTCTTTTAATTTTCTTAATAGTTTGTTGAGTTTTGAGGTTAAATAGTCCATTAGAAATTTTTCTTGTTTCTTGTTTCTGAGTGCTATGAACTTCCCTCTCAGAACTGCTTTCACTGCATCCCATAGATTTTGTGTTGTTGTGTGTTTATTTTCATTGGTATCCAGGAAGTTTTTAATT
The DNA here is from genome assembly GCF_014108415.1 of Molossus molossus. Classification (NCBI taxonomy): domain Eukaryota; kingdom Metazoa; phylum Chordata; class Mammalia; order Chiroptera; family Molossidae; genus Molossus; species Molossus molossus. The sequence goes on from NW_023425355.1 coordinate 54,403,864, forward strand.
TTGTCTCTGATCTCCATGGTAACCCATTCATTGCTCAATAACATGCTATTTAGCCTTTATGTTTTCAAATGTTTTTGCATGTTCTTGTTGCATTTGATTTCTAGGTGCATGCCATTGTAATCTGAGAAGATACTTGATATGATTTCAATCTTCTTGGACTTGTAGACTTAGTTTGTGCCCTAACATGTGGTCTATCTTTGAGAATGTCCCTTGTGCGCTTGAGAAGAATGTGAATTCTGCAGTTTTGGGGTGTAATTATCTTTAGATATCTATTAAATTTATTTGATCTAGTGCTTCTTTTAGAGTCTGTGTTTCCTTATTCATTTTTTGTCTAGAAGATCTACCCAGTGATGTCAGTGGGGTGTTGAAGCCCCCTGCTATGATTGTATTGCTGTTGATTTCTCCTTTGAAGTCCTCCAAAAGATTTTTAATATATGCTGGTGCTCCTATATTGTGTGCATATATGTTTATCAAGGTTATATCTTCCTGTTGGATAGATCCTTTCAATATTATGTAGTGGCCTTCTTTGTCCCTGGTTATGGCCTTCATTTTGAATTCTATTTTATCAGATATGAGTATAGCTACCCCAGCCTTTTTTTTCTTGAAAGATTTTTTTTGCATCCCTTCAGTTTCAACCTATGTGAGTATTTTGTTGTTAGGTGGGTTCCTTGTAAACAACATATATTAGAGTCATACTTTCTTATCCAGTCAGCTACTCTGTGTCTTCTTTTCAGACCATTCAAGTCATTCACATTTAAGGTGCCAATTGATATGTACTTATTTATTTCCATTTTTGTTTTGTGTGGTTCTGTTTTTCTTCTGATTTTTTCTACTAATCACAGCAGTTCTTTTAGCATATCTTGCAGTGCTGGTTTGGTATTAATACATTCCCTTAACCTTTTTTTTTTTTGTCTGGAAAGCTCTTTATTTCACTTTCTATTTTGAATAATAGCCTTGATGGATAGAGTAGTCTTGTATTCAGATCCTTAATTTTCCTGACCTTGATTACTTCATGGCACTCATTTCTGGCCTATAATGTTTCTGTTGAGAAGACAGCTGTGAGCCTTATGGGGTTTCCTTTGTAGGTAACCTGTTGCTTATCTCTTGCTGCCTTTAGGATTCTCTCTTTATCTTTATTTTTTGACATTTTAGTGACTATGTGTCTTGGTGTGGGCCTGTTTGGGTTCTTCTTACTTGGGCCTCTCTGTGCTTCTTCAACTTGAATGCTTTCTTCGTTAACCAAGTTAGGAGAGTTTTCTGTCACTATTTCTTCAAATGTATTCTCTAACCCTTTCCCATTTTCTTCCTCTTTGGGGTTCCTATGATGCAAATGTCATTACGTTTGCAGTTGTCCCACAGTTCTCTTAAGCTGTCTTCCTGTTTTTTAATTGGTTTTTTTTTTTTTTCTGTTGGTTTTCTGATTGGTTGATTTTCTCTACCCTGTCTTCTAATTCACTGATCCGGTCCTCAGCTTCCTCTACTCTGCTGGTTAGTCCTTCCAATGTGTTCTTAATTTCTGCTGTGTCATTCTTCATTTCCACTTGGTTGGTTTTCAATGTTTCTATATCTTTACTGATGTCCTTACTCATGCTGTTGAGCTTCCTCAAGATCATGGGTCTGAAATCTACCACTGTTAGTTTGCTTAGCTGCATTTCATTTATTGCATCGTCAATAGAGTTCTCTTGTTCTTTCATTTGGGATTTGTTTCTTTGTTTCACCATGTTGGCTATCTCAGTGGGTTTTGGAGCTTGCCAAATGTTTTCTGTGTGTTGCTGTTTGTGGCCCCCTCTACTTGGTTTGAATGAGCCTGGGTGGGTCCACGTTAAACACCACTGTCAAGTCTTACTTTCCTGGGTGATTTGCAAGCCCATGAAAGGTTAAGTTATCCTCTAGCTTTTTCCTGGTGGCTATTAGTCTCAGTTACTCAGTGCCTTGGAATGTAGCCCTGGTGTTCTGCATAAGAGGATTTCCAGATAGTGGTATAATGCTGTTTTTTAGTGAACCTCAATTTGGATTTCTTTGCCTCACCTCAAAAAGGCTGAATCTCCGAGGTGGGGCTGCTGCTTTTTCCCACAGCTCTGGGAAGGAGCACACTGACCATTGTCCTTTGTGGCTGCAACTCAGCAATAAATCTGAGTGCCCACCAAATCCTGGGTGTCCCCACAGAGTTCCAGCCCAGTCTGCCCTCCCTCTGCCATAGCCCCCAGGTGAGTGGGTATGGATATTTTAGCACTCTTTCCTGGCTCTCTGTGTTGTGGAATGTGCTTGGTCTTTATTCCCCAAGGGCACTGGTGACAGCTATGTTTGCTGCTGTCCTTGGGCTCTCAACCTACCACCCTCTCACCCCTCCACAGATGCTACCAGTGTGCCTTGTTATATGGTCCTGCCCTGCTGCTTTTCTGTTGCTTTTTTTGAAGGGTTTGTCTTTATTTTAGTTGTAATTCCAATTTGGTCCTGGGAGATCGTCTGAGTAGCTTGTATTCACTCCATCTCCATTTTTCACATCCTCTATTCCTATCTTGTGAGCATCTGGGTTGCACAGGCCTTCCTGCTGCCCCAGCACCCTGCAGGTCTTGCGGGTAACTGGATCACACATATCCTTTGGGAACCTGGCTCTATGCCTATGTTATGGGTTGCTGGGTCACACAGGCCTCTCTGGTGCTACAGCATCCTGCAGGTCCTGTGGGTAACTGGATGGCACAGTCCCTGCTGGGTCATACAGGCCTCTCTGGTGCCTCAGCACCCCACAAGCCCTGTGGGTAACTAGATTGCACAGTCCCAGCTGGGTCACAAAGGCCTCTCTGGTTCTTCAGCTCCCAGCAGTTTCCACAGGTAATTGGATGGAACAGTCCCTGCTGGGTCGCACAGCCCTCTCTGGTGCTTCAGAACCCCACAGGTCCCACTGGTAACTAGATCGCACTGTCCCTGCTGGGTCGCCCAGGCCTCTCTGGTGCTTCAGCACCCCACGGGTCTCATGAGTGACTAGATCACACAGTCCCTGCTTGGTCGCACAGGCCTCTCTGGTGTTTCAGCACCCGGCAGGTCTTGGGGGTAACTAGATAGCACAGTCTCTGCTGGGTTGCACAGGCATCTCCAGTGCTTCAGCATCCTGCAGGTCCCAAGGGTAACTGGATGGCACAGTCCCTGCTGGGTTGCACAGGCCTCTCTGGTGCCCCCACACCCTGCAGTTCCCATGGGCAGGCAACTGGATCACACCAGTCTCTTTCAGGCTCAGGCTTCTCACTGCTCTTTTGAGCTACTGGACTGCACAGGCCTCTGTGGAGGCCCAGGTCCTGTAGCTGGTGGCTGGGGAGTGCTGCTGCCTAGTGGGGCTCAACTCCTGCTCAGCTTTTTTTTTTTTTTTTGTAGTTTTTAGAGATGGGTCTCAGCTGCTGGTCTGTGCTTCTCTTGCCTGGGGATGAATGTCTGCTCCCCAGACTCTATTGCTGGGGGTATGTCTCTACCCTGACAGGGCTGCTACTATGGGGGATGGTTCTGGGCTCCTGGCTGTCTGCAGCTTCTGCAACCGGCACCTTGGGAGCTCCACTACTGTGCATTGGTCTGTGTTGACACAGAGTGCCCACTGGTTTGATGGTGCCAGATGCACTGGTGCATTCAGTTTGTTGGGCCCTAGCCATTCCCACTGCCTCCTCCCAGGGAAGACCCGAGATCTTCCAAAATGGTGGGATCTCCCTGCAGCTCAGGGAGAAGGGCGCTGAAGGGCAGCTTAATGCGGTTGCCTGCTGCTTTCGTCCACAGCACAGGAACCTTCTGTCCCATGGCTCTGTACTGCTTGGTTTGGTCATCCACCTTCACGTCCACTCACACTCTCTCAAACACTTGCTCTCTCTCTGACACACTCACCCTCCTTCCAGTCCTGCCCACTGCCATCTTCTCCTCAACATCTCAAAATGTTTATAATGTTGACCTAATTCTTTTTTCTATAATTCATATGACACCCTTCCTTTTTCATTGTGAGTCTTGGGTGACCAGGACTGTTGTATTGATGTCTTTATGGATCCATCAGCAACCCCATGATTCAAACTTCTTACCCTAGAAGACTGAAGGTGACTAGGTGAAGTTTTGGTTATCAGTCAAGATTTTCAAGCACTCTGACTTAGGTGAAGGCTGTGAGTAAAAGAAATTTCCTAGGAAAAAAATAAGACAAAACTAAAACATAGACCAGAAGCTGAAACTGCTTTTAATCCTCCTCCTTTCTCTTTCCATCTCTTACCTGCTGAGTCTAGGGTGGTCAAGGTTGCTATATTAGTGCTTTTACAGAAGCTTTAGAGAACCACTCAAATGTCCCTACCTGGAAGAATTTAGGTGAACATTCCTAGGTATTAGTCAGCATGGGAAAATAAAAGCAATAGAACCTGGAAAGAAGTAGGGCCACAAGAAATTTCATAAAGAGAGAAAACAATAGGACAGAAGGGAGAAATTGCTCAGGAGCTTGAAAACTCCTGCCAATATGATAAAAACTGCCCTACCAGCCCCTCCCCTTATGTCCTTCCCACGGTTATTTATTTATTTTATTAATTTATTTATTTTTGTTACAGATATTTCTCCTTTTTCCCCCCACAGACACACTCCACCCTATCCCCCCCAAGCATTGTTGTCTATGTCCATCGGTTACCTTCCCACGTTTAACCTGTAGAGTCTCAGGTGGTCAGGGCTGTTATGTTGGTGATTTTGCAGAGACTTCAAGAAATCCCAAGCTCCAAAATTCCTCAGTCTCCAGGACAGTAGGTGGACAAACATAAGAGCTGGCCCTCACATGGGGAAGTTTGAGTATAAAAATATGGTTGGAAGCTATATGCAAGAGAAATATCCTTAAAAATGAAAAGAGGTGGGGATCAGAAGGGGAAGATGGCAACCATATAGGCAGACACTTCTTACAACTCCTCTCAAGACCAGACTGGAAATAAAACTAAATTAGGGTGCATTCACTTGGAATTACCAACAGAGGTTCAGTTGAAGAGGAGACAGAGCAAGAAAGGACAGAACCCACATGGAGTCTGGTAGGAGGGGCAAGATCGAGTGAGCATCCAGCCTGCTTCACCAGCAACAGGCTGAGAGAAAGGAGGAATCTCTTGGGTATGGGCCAGGGAGGGATTTCCATGGGAGGAGTGAGGCCCAGTCCCCAGGCTGGACTCCCCAGTCTGGAGCACCAGAGCCAAAAACAACGGCCCACCTAACATCTAGCCATTAAGGGTGACAGGGTTTCTGCTGAGGAGACTGGAGCTGGGCAGAGATAAAGCCACAGGTTTTTTTTCTGATTTTTTGTTTGCTTGTGTAAAAACCCAGAGCACAGGATTTTCATTTATATCTACTCACCTGAGGCTTCAGTGAAGAGAGGGCAATGAAGATTGGAGGTGTCTAAGGAGAGGCTGGGGTGGGAAGTATTGGGGAAGGACCTGGAAATGTGGCCTCAAGGTGACCTGAATCTTATTGTGCCTCCCCCAAACTGAAGTGGCCATTTCTCCTGAGAGGTGCTGGCTCCTCCCAGAAGCTACAGCTCTAGTGAAGGCAAAAAAACTAGCTCTAGGGGATACAGCTTGTCCCACCCTCAGGAACACTGCCTGCCACACCCTGCATCTCAAACAATGGAGACAGCAGCAGGGGGTCAAGCCTACTCTTTGAACAAGATCAAGGGAGCTCACAGATTGGCTTGGGGTAAGGGCCATCTGCCCCACTGTCTGGGTAAACTGACTGAGGCTTTCCTCACACCAAAGAGTTTATTAAATATCCCAGTTTCTAGATAATCCCACTGGACTGCCTAGCTGAGGGCAAGGAAATATTCCGGATCACTCTCAGAGGATCTCAGGCTCTGAGGCAGAGAAACACACCACCACAATTCATTGAAAACTGAGCAGCACCTCACCCTCATGGGAGATTCAGAGGTTTTATACCCCAGATTCTGCATAAAGCCCTTTCAGAAACAGACTTTTTCAGTGACTAAGACTGCCAGCTGGCCTGCAGACAAAGCTGAATAGAGGCAGAGCCAGGAGAACCTGGGAAAGTTTGCTGACACCACCCTGGGCCCCAAGCAGCAGATAAACTGGCTTTAGAGAGCATCTTGTCCCCTCCCTCTTAGAGCCAAGTGGAGACAAACACAAACTGGTTGAAGCTCCAAACAGGTTGCCAAGGGCCTAAGGGGGATGGTTTCTGGCTCCCTAGCACCTAAGTAAAGCGGGATCCAAAGGGAGCTCCCAGGAGGCACTAAAATTCTGCTGAGACCAATGCCACTTTACTTTTTTTTTTTTTTTTTGAGACAAACATCACTTCATTTTCTTTTGCATCATCTTTTATTTTTTTTATTGATTTGATATTATTTTAGTCTCTCTTTTCTTTCCCTTTCTTACTCTAGTTTTTCTTCCATCTCCTACTTAAGCTTTTTTTCCTTCTCTAATTTTCCGCCTTTCTGCTTTCTCCTCTATTTTCCTTTCCATAATTGTTTCTTCCTCTTTTTTATATACTATTTTCATTCCCTTAGTCTCAGTTCTTATTTTATTTCTTTCACCTCTTCTTTTTCTTGATAACTTTTCTTCCCCCATTTCTTCTCTCCTAGTATTTTTATTTCTTTTCTTGTATTATTCTAGTTCTCTTCTCTCTTTCCTAATTCTCATTTCTATTCTAGTTGTATTCACTGTGGTTATTAGGAGTCATTTGTATGTTTTTGTTATGTTGTGTTATGTTTAGTTTTGTTCTGTCAGCACCTGCACAACATCTCACATGATCTGGTCAGGGGTGAGCCTCACAATCAGCCAGTCTAAGAGGACAACACATCCACAAATGGGAAAACAACATTCAAGACCCAATTACAACAGGAGATCCCCCCCCCCCAAAAAAAAATCACAAAAGGTAATTTCTAGAGCACTCAGATCAGGAGATTTAAGAAACTAAACCACATAAATAAAATGAAAGATACAAGTCATATGATCATATCCATAAATGCTGAAAGGCATTTGACAAAATCCAGCACCCATTTTTCATAAAAACTCTCACCAAATTGGAAATAAAGGAATCATACCTTAACATAATAAAGGCCATATATGACAAACCTACAGACAACACCATACTCAATGTACTAAAACTAAAAGCATTTTATCAAGAACAGGAACAAGGTAGTGATATCTGTGGTCAACACTCTTATTCACCATAGTATTGGAAGTCTTAGCCACAGCAATAAGACAAGAAGAAAGAATAAAAAGCATCTAAATCTGAAAGGAGGAAGTGAAACTGTCATTATTGACAGATGACATAATATTATACATAGAAAATCCTAAAGACTCCACCAAAAAACTACTGGATTTAATCAATGAATTCAGCAAAGTAGCAGGATACAAAATCAACATCAAGGAATACTTAGAATTTTTTACACCCATAATGAACACTCACAAAGAGAAACTAGAAAATCAAACCCATTTACTATTGCACAAAAAATAAATAAATAAAGATACCTGTGAATGCACTTAACCAAGTGGGTAAAAGAACTATTCTTAGAAAACTACAGGACATTGTAAAAAGAAATAGAGGATGATATAAAAAAGTGGAAGCATATATACCATGTTCATGGATTGGAAGATTGAACATCTTTAAAATGCCCATACTACACAAAGCAATGTATAGATTCAATGAAATCCCTATTAGAATACCAATGAAATATATCACCGATTTAGAACAAATACTCCAAAAGTTTATATGGAACCAAAAAAGACCTCAAATAGCCAAAGCAAAGTTGAAAAGGAAGAAAAACTTGAAGGGATCACAATTCCTGAAATCAGTTTATACTACAAATCTGTTGTAATCAAAACATTCTGGTACTGGCATAAGAACAGATACATGGATCAATGGAACAGAACAGAGAACCCAGAAGTTGACCCAAGACATTATGCTCAATTAATATTTGACAAAGGTGGCAAGAGCATACAATGGAGTAAAGACAGTGACTTCAATAAATGGTGTTGGAAAAATTGCACAGGTACATGCAAAAATATTGAACTAGACCACCAACTTATACAATACAGAAGAATAAACTCAAAATGGATAAAAGACTTAAATATAACTATTTTTTATTATTAAAAGTATTACAGATGTCACCCTTTTTCTCCCCATTCATCCCCTCCTCCCTGCTCCCACCACCTTCCTGTTTTGCCCAACCAAATGCCTGTGTCCACTGGTTGTACATCTATGCATACAAGTTTAGTTGATCTCTTCCTACGGCCCATCCCTCTGAGGTTTGTCAGTCAGTTCCCAATTTTCATGACTCTGGATCTATTTTGGTCAACAGTTTATTTTGTTCATGATGTTCCATAAATAAGTGAAATCATGTGGTTCTTGGTTTTCTCTGACGGGCTTATGTCGCTCAGCATGATACTCTCCAGGTACTTCCATGTAATATCAAAGAGTAAGAGATCTTTCTTTCTTAAAGCTGCATAGTATTACATTGTATATATGTACCACTGTTTTTCATCCACTCATCTAATGATGGACACTTGGGTCCAGATCTTAGCTATTGTAAATAGTGCTGATATAAACATAAGGGTGCATATATTCTTCCTAACTGGTGTTTCAGATTTCTTAGGATATATTCCTAGAAGTTGTGTCACTGGGTCAAATGGCAGTTCAATTTTTAATTTTTTGAGGAAACACCATATTGTTTTCCATAGGGCCTGCACCAGTCTGCATTCATACCAGCAGTCTACTAGAGTCCCCTTTTCTCCACACATTTGCCAGCACATGTAGTTTGATGATTTGTTAATGGCAGCCATTCTAGCAGATGTGAGATGATACCTCATAGTTGTTTTAATTTGCATCTCTCTGATGATTAGTGACATTGAGCACTTTTTCAAATGTCTCTTGGCCATTTGTATGTCCTTTTTGGAGAGGTGTCTATTTAAATCCTCTGCCCATTTTTTAATTGGGTTCTTTATCTTCCTTTCGTTGAGTTCAATGAGTACTCTATATATTTTGGATATTGACCCATTATCTGATGTATTATTTCAAATATGTTCTCCCAGTGAGTGGGTTCACTTTTCATTTCAATGCTGTTTTTTGTTTGTTTGTTTGTTTGTTTTTGGTTTTTTGCTGTGCAGAAGTTTTTTAATATGATATATTCTATTTTATTAATTTTTCCTTTGTTTATCTTGCCCCAGGGGATGTATAAGAAAAATTCTGCTACATATGATGTCTGAAATTTTTCTGCCTACATTTTCTTCTAGGATTTTTATGGTTTTGTGAGTTACATTTCAGTCTTTTATCCATTTTTAGTTTACTCTTTTATCCATTTTAGTATTGTATAAGTTGGTGAATGAGTTTCTTTCTTTTTTTGGCATGTAGGTGTCCAATTTTCCTCATACCATTTATTAAACAGACTTTTTTCTCCATTGTATGCTCTTGCCTCCTTTGTTGAATATTAATTGTGCTTACTGTCATTGTCCAATTTCTGAAATCTCTGTTCTGTCCATTGATCAATATGCCTATTCTTGTGCCAGTATAAGGCTGTTTTGATTACAATGGCTTTGTAGTATAATGTAATATCTATTATTGTGAAACCTCCAATGTTGTTCGTCTTTTTCTAGATTGCTGTAGCTATTCGGGCTTTTTTGGTTCCATATAAACTTTTGGAGTATTTGTTTTAGATCTGTGAAATATGCCTTTGGTACTTTAGTAAGGATTGCATTGAATCTCTAGAAAGCTTTCGATATTATGGACATTTTAGTGATGTTGATTTTTTCAACCCATGAACATGATATATTTTTCCAATTTTTATATCTTCCTCTATCTTGTTTTTCAATGTCCTGTAATTTTCTGAGAACAGGTTTTTTTATGCCCTTGATAAAGTTTATTCCATGGCATTTTATTTCTTTTTGTTGTTGTTGTTGCAATGGTAAATGGGACTTTTTTTTAGTTTCCTTTTCTAAGTGTTCATTATTGGTATATAATAATGCCATCAATTTCTGAATGTTAATTTTGTATCCTGATACTTTGCCAAATTCATTTATTAAGTCTAGTGGATTTTTGATGAAGTTTTTAGGGTTTTCTATGTACAACATCATGTCATCTACAAATATTGACAGTTTCACTTCCTCCTTTCCAAAATTATCTCTTTAATTTTCTTAAATAACAGTTGTGAAAGTGGGCATCCCTGACTTGTTCTTTTTTCTAAGGGAAATGCTTATAGTTTGCCCATTGAATATGGTGTTGGCTGTAAGATTTCCATATATGACCTTTACTATGTTGAGATATCATCCCTCTATTCCCACTTTCCTGAGCATTTTTATCAGAAATTGGTGCTGGATTTTGTCAAATGCTTTTTCAGCATTTATTGATATGAACATAAGAATTTTTTTACCTCCTTGTCTTTGCCTTTATTTGTTTTTTTAAATATGCTCTTATTGATTCAACATATTTTTTGCTTTTTATTTTATTTATTTATTTATGTTACAGATGTTTACCTTTTACCCCCATATACCCACACCTCCTGATACCACACCCCCACATCGCCACCAGCATTATCTATGTCCATGGTTATGCATATATACATATAAGTTCTGTGGATTATCTCTTCCCTCTGTACCCCTCTTCTGAAGTTTGTCTGTCTGTACCCTACTTCTATGTCTCTTGGTCTATTTTGTTCATCAGCTTGTTTTGTTCATTATATTTCACAAATAAGTGAGATTATGTAGTATTTGTCTTTCTCTGATTGACTTATTTAGCTTAGAATAATACTCTCCAGGTCCCTCCATGTCATCTCAGAGGATAAGAAATCTTTCTTTCTTATAGTTGCATAGTATTTCATTATATATATGTACTACAGCTTTTTTATCCACTCATCTATTAATGGACACTTGGGCTGTTTCCTGATATTAGCGATTGTAAATAGTGCTGCTATGAACATAGGGATATATATAAATATATAAATATATAAATATATAAATATATAAATATATAAATATATAAATATATAAATATATAAATATATATATATATATATATATATTTGATTGGTATTTCAGGCTTCTTAGTATATATTCTTAGAAGTGATATCACTGGGTCAAATGAAAGTTCAGTTTTTAATTTTTTGAGGTAACACTATATTGTTTTCCATAAAGGCTGAACCAGTCTGCATTCCCACCAGCAGTGTACTAGAAACCCCTTTTCTCCACACCCTCACCAGTACTTGTTTGATGACTTCTTGATGGCAGCCATTCTGACAGGTGTGAGGTGATAATCTGTAGTTGTTTTAATTTGTATCTCTCCAATGATTAGCGACATTGAGCATTTTTTCATGTCTCTTGCCCATTTGTGTGTCCTGTTTGGAGAGCTTTCTCTTTAGGTCCTCTGCCCATTTTTTAATTGGGTTCTTTGTCTTCCTTTTGTTGAGTTGTATGAGTACTTTGTATATTTTGGAAATTAATCCCTTATCTGATTATCACTGGCAATTATGCTTTCCAATATAGTGGGTTCCCTTTCCATTTGATGCTTGTTTCTTTTGCTGTGCAGAAGTTTTTAGTTTGACGTATTCCCATGCATTAATTTTTTCCTTGTTTCTGTAGCCTTAGGTGTTGTATCAGTGAAATTTCTGCTGCCTCTGATGTCTGAAATTTTGTTGCCTACATTTTCTTCTAAGATTTTTATGGATTTTCAAGTCACATTTAATCATTTACCCATTTTGATTTTATTTTTTTTTATTTTTTTATTTTTTAAGAATTTTTATTTATTTTTTTGTTACAGATATTTTACCTTTTAACCCCATTGGCACCCCCCACCCCACCCCACCTCCGCCCTGTCCCCGGCTTAGTTGTCCATGTCCATTGGTCATGCAAACATGCATATAAGTTCTGTGGTTTATCTCTTCCCACCCCCTCACCCCCATCCCCTCTTCTGAAGGATGTCAGTCTGTGCCCTACTTCCATGTCTCTGGGTCTACTGTATTCCTCAGACTGTTATGTTCATTATATTCCGTATATAAGTGAGATCATGTGGTATTTGTGTTTTTCTGCTTGGCTTCTTTCACTTAGGATAATACTTTCCAGGTCTCTCCATGTCGTCTCAAAGGATAAGAGATCTTTCTTTCTTACCGCTGCATAGTACTCCATTGTGTATATGTACCACAGCTTTTTTATCCATTCGTCTACTGGTGGACGCTTGGGCTGTTTCCAGATCTTAGCTATGGTAAACAGTGCTGCTATGAACATGGGGGTACATATATTCTTCCTGATTGGTGTTTCAGGCTTCTTAGGGTATATTCCTAGAACTGGGATCACTGGGTCAAATGGAAGTTCAATTTTTAATTTTTTGAGGTAGCACCATATTGTTTTCCATAGCGGCTGCACCAGTCTGCATTCCCACCAGCAGTGTATTAGAGTCCCCTTTTCTCCACACCCTCGCCAACACTTGTTGTTTGATGATTTGTTGATGGCGGCCATTCTGACAGGTGTGAGGTGATACCTCATTGTTGTTTTAATTTGCATCTCTCTGATGATTAGTGATGTTGAGCATTTCTTCATATGTCTTTTAGCCATTTGTATGTCCTGTTTGGAGAGGTGTCTATTCAGCTCCTCTGCCCATTTTTTAATTGGGTTCTTTGTATTCCTTTTGTTGAGTTGTATGAGCACTCTATATATATTGGAAATTAACTCCTTATCTGATATATCATTGGCAATTATGCTCTCCCATACAGTGGGTTGCCTTTCCATTTTGATGATTGTTTCTTTTGCTGTGCAGAAGCTTTTTAGTTTGATGTAGTCCCATGTGTTCATTTTCTCCTTTATTTCTGTTGCCTTAGGTGACGTATCAGTGAGAATTCTGCTCCGTATGATGTCCGAAATTTTGTTGCCTACATTTTCTTCTAGAATTTTTATGGATTCACGGATCACATTTAAGTCTTTTATCCATTTTGAGTTTATTTTTGTGTATGGTGTAAGTTGATGGTCTAGTTTCATTTTTTTGCATGTAGCTGTCCAATTTTGCCAACACCATTTATTAAAGAGGCTGTCTTTACTCCACTGTATGCTCTTGCCACCTTTGTCAAATATTAATTGAGCGTATTGCCTTGGGTCCATTTCTGGGTTTTCAGTTCTGTTCCACTGGTCTATATGCCTGTTCTTGTGCCAGTACCAGGCTGTTTTGGTTACAGTCACTTTGTAGTATAACCTGATATCTGGTATTGTGATCCCACCTACTTTGTTCTTCTTTTTCAAGATTGCTGTGGCTATGTGGCTATTCGGGGTCTTTTTTGATTCCATATGAACTTTTGAAGTACTTGTTCTAGTTCTATGAAATATGTCATTGGTATTTTGAAGGGGATTGCATGAATCTATAGATTGCTTTGGGTAGTATGGACATTTTAATGATGTTAATTCTTCCAATCCATGAACAGGGTATGTGCTTCCACTTTTTTATATCTTCCTCTATTTTTTTTTTTCAATGACCTGTAGTATTCTGCAAATAGGCCCTTCACTTCTTTGGTTAAGTTTATTCCTAGGTATCATAATTTTTTTGGCGCAATGGTAAATGGGATTGTTTTTTCAGTTTCTCTTTCTGTGAGTTCATCATTGATGTACAAGAATGCCGTCGATTTCTTGACGTTAATTTTGTATCCTGCTACTTTGCCAAATTCATTTATTAAGTCTAATAGATTTTTGATGGAGTGTTTAGGGTTTTCTATGTACAATATCATGTCATCTGCAAATAATGACAGTTTCACTTCCTCCTTTCCAATTTGGATCCCTTTTATTTTTTCTTCATGTCTGATTGCTGTGGCTAAGACTTCCAGTACAATGTTAAATAAGAGTGGCGAAAGTGGACATCCCTGTCTTGTTCCTGTTCTTAATGGAAATGTTTTTAGCTTCTGTCCATTGAGTATGATGTTGGCTGTAGGTCTTTCATATATGGGTTTATTATGTCGAGATATGATCCCTCTATACCTACATTGCTGAGCATTTTTATCAGAAATGGATGCTGGATTTTGTCGAATGCTTTTTCAGCATCTATTGATATGATCATGTGGGTTTTTTTCTTCATTTTGTTTATGTGGTGCATCACGTTTATTGATTTACGAATGTTGTACCAGCCTTGCATCCCTGGAATGAATCCCACTTGGTCATGGTGAATAATTTTTTTGATGTATTTCTGGATTCGATTTGCTAACATTTTGTTCAGGATTTTGGCGTCTATGTTCATCAGGGATATTGGCCTGTAGTTTTCTTTTTTCGTAGTGTCTTTTTCTGGTTTTAAAATTAGAATTATGCTGGCCTCATAGAACGTGTTTGGAAGTCTTCCTTCTTCTTGAATTTTTTGAAATAGTTTGAGGAGAATGGGTGTTAGATCTTTTTTGAATGTTCGGTAAAACTCCCCCGTGAAGCCATCTGGACCTGGGCTTTTGTTTGCTGGGAGAGTCTTGATTACCTCTTCAATTTCCTTAGTTGTTATTTGTCTGTTCAAGTTTTCTATCTCTTCCGGGAATAGTTTTGGGAGACTGTGTGTTTCTAGAAATTTGTCCATTTCGCTTAGATTGTCGAATTTGTTGCCACATAGTTGTTCGTAGTAGTTGTTAATGATCTTTTGTATTTCCGTGGTGTTGGTTATTACTTCTCTTTCATTTCTGATTTTGTGTATTTGGGTTCTCTCTCTTTGTTTCTTGGTGAGTCTAGCTAAGGGTCCATCAATCTTGTTTATCTTTTCGAAAAACCAGCTCTTTGTTTCATTGATCCTTTGAATTGTTTTTTTGGTCTCTATGTCATTTATTTCTGCTCTGATCTTTACTATTTCCTTCCTTCTACTTGCTCTGGGGTTTTCTTTTTGTTTGCTTTCTAATTCTTTAAGTTGTGAGGTTAGACAGCCAATTAGAAATTTTTCTTGTTTTTTGAGGTAGGCCTGTAGTGATATGAACTTCCCTCTCAGAACTGCTTTCGCTGCATCCCATAGATTTTGTGTTGTTGTGTGTTCATTTTCATTGGTTTCCAGGAAGTTTTTAATTTCTTCCTTGATCTCCTCAGTGACCCATTCATTGTTTAATAACATGCTATTTAGCCTCAATGTGTTGAAATGTCTTTGCATGTTCTTGTTGCAATTGATTTCTAGTTTCATGCCATTGTGATCTGAGAAGATGCTTGATATGATTTCAATCTTCTTGAACTTCTAGAGATTTAGTTTGTGTCCTATCATGTGGTCTATCTTTGAGAATGTCCCAAGTGCACTTGAGAAGAATGTGTATTCTGTAGCCTTGGGGTGTAATTCTCTGTAGATATCTATTAAATCCATTTGGTCTAGTGCTTCATTTAGAGTCTCTGTTTCCTTGTTAATTTTTTGCCTAGAGGATCTATCCAGTGCTATCAATGGGGTGTTGAAGTCCCCTGCTATGATTGTATTGCTGTTGATTTCTCCTTGGAAGTCCTCCAGAAGATTTTTAATATATTTTGGTGCTCCTATATTGGGTGCATATATGTTTATCAAGGTTATATCTTCCTGTTGGATAGATCCTTTCAATATTATGTAGTGGCCATCTTTGTCTCTAGTTATGGTCTTCATTTTGAAATCTATTTTATCAGATATGAGAATTGCTACCCCAGCATTTTTTCCTTTCCATTTGCTTGGAAAATGTTTTTCCATCCCTTCACTTTCAACCTATGTGAGTCTTTTGTTGAGAGGTGGGTCTCTTGTAAACAACATATAGATGAGTGATGCTTTCTTATCCAATCAGCTACTCTGTGTCTTTTTATGGGAGCATTCAATCCATTTACGTTTAAGGTGATTATTGATATGTACTTATTTATTGCCATTTTTGTTTAGTTTGGTTCTATTTTTCTTCCCATTTCTACTGCTAATGACAGCAGTCCTTTTAACATTCCTTGCAGTGCTGGTTTGGTGCTAATGTATTCCCTTAGCCTTTTTTTGTCTGGGAAGCTCTTTATTTGACCTTCTATTTTGAATGATAGCGTTGCGGGTAGAGTAGTCTTGGATTCAGATTCTTGTTTTTCATGACTTTGATTACTTTATGCCATTCTCTTCTGGCCTGTAGTGTTTCTTGTGAGAAGTCAGCTGAGAGCCTTATGGGGTTCCCTTTGTAGGTAACCTGTTGCTTATCTCTTGCTGCTTTTAGGATTCTCTCTTTGTCTTTAATTTGTGGCATTTTAATTACTACGTGTCTTGGTGTGGGCCTGTTTGGGTTCTTCTTACTTGGGACTCTCTGTGCGTCTTGAACTTGAATGGCTTCTTCCTTCACCAAATTAGGGAAGTTTTCGGTCACTATTTTTTTCAATATATTCTCTATCCCTTGCTCATTTTCTTCTTCTTCGTGGACGCCTATGATGCGAATATTATTACGTTTCTAGTTGTCCCATAGTTCTCTTAAGCTGTCTTCCTGTTTTTTAATAGTTTTTTCCTTTTGTTTTTCTGATTGGTTGATTTTTTCTACCCTGTCTTCTAATTCACTGATCCGGTCCTCAGCTTCCTCTACTCTGCTTTTTAAACCTTCCAATGTGTTTTTCATTTCGGATATGTCATTTTTTATCTCTTCTTGTTGGTTTTTAATTTCCAATTGGCTTATTTTCAGTGCCTCTATGTCCTTACTCATGCTGTTCAGCTTCCTCAAGATCATGGCTCTGAATTCTAGCTCTGTTAACATGCCTAATTGCTCCACATTGATCTCATCTTCGGTGGAGGTCTCTTGCTCTTTCATTTGGCTTCTGTTTCTGTGTTTCACCATTTTGCTATCGCTGTGGGCTTTGGAGCCTGTCAAGTTTTCCCTGTGGGTGTTGGTGTTCTGCTGTTTGTGGCTCCCTCTCCTGAGTGTCGATGAGCGAGGGAGGACCCACGTTGAACACCACTGTCAAGTCTTACTTTCCTGGTTAAAGTTGCCAGCCCAGGAAAGGTACTGTTATCCTCTAGCTTTTTGCCTGGAGGCTAGCAGTCTAGGTTACTTGATGAGTTTTGGGTTGTCAGTTGATTGAAAAACTACCTCTGGTGCTCAGCCAAGGGGCTTTCACGAGGGTGGGGCAGATGCTGGTTGTTAGGGAGCCTCAATTAGCACGTCAATGGCCCACAGGCTGGGGTTGGATCTCCGAGGGAGGGGCTGCTGCCTCTCAGAGCCCTGGGAAGGAGCAATGTGGCCACTGTCCTGGGTTTCAGCAACTCTTCCAAAGCTCTGAGCGCCCTCCAAACCCCAAGTGTCCCGACACAGTTCCAGTCCAGTCCGCCCTCCCTCTGCCGGAGCCCAAGTTGAGTGGCTGTGGCTTTGGCTGTTTTAGCCTCTGTCCCGGCTCTGCGCTGTGGGGTCGCCTGGGAGTGTAACCCGCGGGCACTGCTCCCAGCTGAGGCCGCTGCCGAGCTGCCAACCGTGGGCTCCCAGCCCCCGTCTCGCCCCTTCGCAAGCCTACCGGGATGGAGTCAGTGTCCCTCGTTATATGGTCCTCCAAGCTGCTTTTCTGTTGGTTTTTCCCGTCGATTTGTCTTTGTTATAGTTTTAATTCCAGTTTGGTTCTGGGAGACGGTCTGTGTAGCTCCGTTCACTCTGCCGCCATTTTTTCTACTCCCATTTTGATTTTATTCTTGTGAATGGTGTAAGTTGGTGGTCTAGCTTCATTTTTTTCCTGCAGTTGTCCAATTGCCCCAGCACCATTTATTGACGAGACTGTCTTACTCCACTATATGTTATTGCCACCTTTGTCAAATATTAATTGAGCATAATGACTTTTGTCAATTTCTGGGTCCTCTGTTCTGTTCCATTGCTCTCTATGCCTGTTCTTGTGCCAGTACCCGGCCTATTTTATTATAATGGCTTTGTTGTATAACCTGATATCCAATGTTGTGATCCCTCCTACTTTGTTCTTCTACTTCAAGATTTCTGTGGCTGTTCAGGGTCTTTTTTATATCCATGTGAACTTTTGGACTATTTGGTTTAGTTCTATGAAATATGTCATTGGTATTTTGATAGGGATTGCATTGAATCTACAGATTGCTTTGGGTAGTATAGACATTTTCATGATGTTTATTCTTCCAATCCATGAACAAGTATATGCTTCCACTTTTTTATATCTTCCTTTATTTCTTTTTTCAATAACCTGTAGTTTTCTTAGAAGAGGTCCTTCACTTCTTTGGTTAAGTTTATTCCTAGGTATCTTAATTTTTTTTGCTACAATGATAAATGGGATTGTTTTTTTTTAGTTTTCTTTCTGTGAGTTTATTGTTGGTGTATAAGAATGCCACCAATTTCTTTATATTAATTTTGAATCCTGCTACTTTGCTAAATTAATTTATTAATTCTAGTAGATTATTGATTAAAGCTTTAGGGTTTTCTATGTACAATATCATATCATCTGCAAATTACATTTTCACTTCTTGCTTTTCAATTTGGATCCCTTTTATTCTCTTTTCATGTCTAATTGCTGTGGCTAAGACTTCCAGTACTATGTTAAATAAGAGTGGGAAAAGTCTGCATCTTTGACTCATTCCTGGTCTTAAAGGAAATGCTGTTAGTTTTTGCACATTGAGTATGATGTTGGTTGTAGGTTTTTTGTATATAGCCTTTATCACTTTGAGATATGATCTCTCTATTCTCACATTGCTGATCATTTTTATCAGAAGTGGGTGCTGGATTTTATTGAATGCTTTTTCAGCATCTATTGATATGATCGTATGATTTTTTTCTTTCATTTTGTTTATGTAGTGTATCAGATTTATTGATTTGCAAATGTTGGACCATCCTTGCATCCCTGGGATGAATCCCACTTGGTCATCATGAATAATTTTTTTGATGTATTGCTGGATCTGATTTGCTAATGTTTTGTTAAGTATTTTTGCAGCTGTGCTCATCAGAGATATTGGCCTTTAATTTTCTTTCTTTGTAGTGTCTTTATCTGATTTTGAAATTAGGATTATGCTGGCCTCAAAAAATGGGATTGGATGTCGTCTACGTTCTTGGATTTATTGCAGTAGTTTAGGAAAATAGGTGTTAGGTCTTCTTTTTTTGTTTGGTAAAACTCCTCCCATGAAGCCTTCTGGGCCTGGGCTTTTATTTACGGGGAGATTTTTTTATTACGTCTTCAATTTCCTTAATTGTTATTGGTCTGTTCAAGTTTTCTGTCCTTTCCTGGTTTAGTTTTGGGGTACTGTGTGTTTCTAGAAATTTGTCCATTTGGCCTAGATTGTCCAATTTTTTTTATGTATAATTGTTTGTAGTATGTTTTAATGATCCTTGGTATTTCTGTGGCATCAGTTGTTACTTCTTTTTCATTTTAGATTGTGTTTATTTGGTTCCTCTCTTTTTATTTCTTGGTGAGTCTGGCTAAGGATTCATCACACTTGTTTATCTTTTCAAAGAACGAGCTTTTTGTTCATTGATCTTTTGAATTTTTTGTTTGTTTGTTTCTATGTTATTTATTTCTGCTCTGACCTTTACTATTTCTTTCCTTCTACTTGTACTGGATTTTTCTTTTTGTTTACTTTCTAGTTCTTTAAGTTATAGGGTGAAAAAGACAATTAGACATTTTTCTTGTTTCTTGAGGTTGGCCTGTAGTGCTATGAACTTCCCTCTCAGAACTGCTTTCACTTCATCCTATAGATTTTGTGTTGTTTTGTGTTTGTTTTTATTGGTTTTCAGGAAGATATTAATGTCTTCCTTGATCTCCTTGGTAACCCATTCATTGTTTAATAACATGCTATTTAGTCTCCATGTGTTTGAATGTTTTTGTTTTAATTGATTTTTAGTTTCATGCCATTGTGATCTGAGAAGATGCTTGATATGATTTCAATCTTTAACTTGTAGAGACTTACTTTGTGTCCTAACGTGTGGTCTATCTTTGAGAATCTCCCATGTGTACTTGAGAAGAATGTATATTCTATAGCTTTGAGGTGAAATGTTCTGTAAATATTAATTAAGTTCAACTGATCTAGTTTGTCATTTAAGGACTCTGTGTCCTTGTTAATTTTTTGTCTATAAGATCTATCCAGTGGTGTCAGTGGGGTGTTAAAGTCATGCACTATGATTGTATTGCTATTGATCTCTCTCTTGAAGTCCTCCAGAAGATTTTTAATATATTTGGTGTTCCTGTATTTGGTGCATATATGTTTACCAAGGTTATATCCTCTTGTTAGATTGATCCTTTTAATATTATGTAGTGACCTTCTTTGTCTCTTATTATGACCCTCAGTTTGAAGTCTATCTTATCAGGTATGAGTATTGCTACCCCAACTTTTTTTCATTTCCATTTGCTTTAAAAAATTATTTTCATCCCTTCACTTTCATTGTGAGGTGCATCTCTTGTAGACAGCATATGTATGGGTGGTGTTTTCTTATCCAATCAACTACCCTATGTCTTTTGATTGGAGCATTTAAGGCATTTACATTTAAAGTTATTATTAATAGATACTATTAGTTGCCATTTTTATTTTATGCCTGTGTTCCTCTCTCTCTCTGTCTATTTCTTTTTCTTACAACAGTCCCTTCAGCATTTCTTGCAGTACTGGTTTGGTGGTGGTAAATTCCTGTAGCTTTTTTTGTCTGTGAAGCTCTTTACTTCACCTTCAGTTTTGAATAATAGCCTTGCTGAATAAAGTAGTCTTGGTTTAGACCCTTGCCTTTTATTACATTGTATACTTCATGCCACTCCCTTCTGGCCTGCAGTGTTTCTAATGAGAAATCACCTGACAGTCTAATGGGAGCTCCGTTGTAGGTAACTTTCTGTCTCTTGCTTCCTTTAAGATTATTTCTTTGTCTTTAATGTTTGCCATTTTAATTATGATGTGTCTAGCCGTGGGTCTTTTGGGGTTTATCTTCCTTGGGACTCTCTGTGTTTCCTGGACTTCTGTGACTTTTTCCTTCACCAGTTTTGGGAAGTTTTATGTCATTATTTCTTCAAATAGATCTCTGTTTCTTTTATTTTTCTCCTTCTGGTACCCCTATGATATGAATGTTGTTATGTTTCATATTGTTTCTAAGCTCCCTTAAACTCTCCTCCTGCTTTTCAATTTATCCCCCCATACGCTGCTATATTGTTTTGTTTTGTTTTTTTTCTATCTTGTCTTCTAACGTGATGATTTAGTCTTCAGCTTCTTCTAATCTACTATTGAATCCTTCTAAGTTATTTTTCATAACAGCTATGCCATTTTTATTTCCTCTTGATTTTTATTCGTAGCTTCTACCTCTGTTTTGAAGCTGATGTTGTTGCCACTGAGCTCTTCATAATTCTTATTAAGTTGCTTGTTGTTCTCATTAAATTGTTTGAACACTCTTAAAATCATTGCTTTGAATTCTTTATCTGACAAATAGCTTTCTTCCATTTCATATATTTCCTCTTCTGATGATCCCTTCTTTTTTGTCATTTGGGTGTTGTTTCTTTTTCTCACCATTATAGCAGTCTGATGAGGGATGTTAGAATGTGTAGGCAGGTCAGTGTGTATCAAATTAGGCTGCTGTGCTTCCCAGACTGTTTTGGTGTGTGGCACCTATTGCCTGCTGTTGGTCCTGGAGGATTGACAATTGATGGGTGGTATTGGTCTCTTGTGGTAGGCGCTCCTGGAGTGTGTGGGTCCATCTGGTATGCTTCTTGGGTGCATGGGTTTTGCTAGTGCTTTGCTGGAGTGTGTGGGTCCCATTGGTAGGATTCTGGGGTGCATGTGTCCTGCTGGTGCACAGCTGTGGTGTGTGGGTCCTGCTGGTGCTCTGCTAGTGTGTGTGGGTCCCACTAGGATGCTGCTGGGGTGCACTTCTGCTGATGGGGCTTAGCTCCTGATCAGTCTTTGCTGATGCTGCTGAAGGTGAGCATCAGCTCCTGGTTTGTGCTGCTACTGCTACTGCTGCTGCTGTTGCCAGGGAATGGTCTCAACTCCCAATCCTCTGCTGCTGTTGGGGGCTGAGGATGCTCAGTTCCAGGACATTTCCACTGCTGGGGGAGGGGCCCCATTCCAAATCGGCTACTGCTGTTGTCAGGGGCAGGTCTTGGTTGCCCAAGTATTGCTGCTGCTTGAGCTGGGGCACTGCTCCTGATCAGCCTCTGCTGATGCTGCTGGGGATGGGTCTCAGCTGCCGATCTGTGCTGCTGCTGCTTGGGGATTGATGTCTGCTCCCATCCCAGCATCTTCTTCTGGGGTTGTGTCTCAACTCCAGAGCCTCCAGTGCTGTTGGGGGTGGGGCTTCACTCCCATCCAGTCACAGCTGCTGTGGGGGAAGGTGCTGAGCTCCCAAGCTGGTGCTACTACTGCTGGGGGTGGTGCTCAGCTCTGATCAGGCTGCTGCTGTGGGGGATGGTGCTCAGCTCCTGGCAAGTTGCAGGTACCACAGCAGGCACCTCAATATCACCACTACTGTGCACTGGTCCATGTTGACACAGCAGGGTTCACTGGTCTGATGGTGCAATGCACACTGGTGGACTCATGTCACTCAGCCCTAGCTGCTCCCACTGTCTACTCCCCCATAAGAATTTTATCTTTCAATTTTTTTAAGTGGTGTATCACAGTTTTGGGCTTGCTAATATTGTACCAACATTGCATCCATGGCATGAATACCACTTGATCACAGTAATTTAAAAAAATATATATTGCTGGGTCCTATTTGCTAATATTTTATTGAGAATTTTGGCATCTATATTCGTAAGAAATATTGGCCTGTAGTTTCCTTTCTTTTTAGTATCTTTATCTCATTTTGGAATTAGGATAATGCTGGCCTCATAAAAAAAAAGCATGAAAGTCTTCTTTCCTCTTCAATTTTTTTTTTTTTTTTTTTTGGTACGTGCCCTTAGCGGGAACTGAACCTGGGACTCTCTGGTCCGCAGGCCGACACTCCAACCGCTGAGCCAAACCAGCCAGGGCACCTCTTCAATTTTTTGGAATAGTTTGAGGAGGATGGATGCTAGTTCTTTTTTTAATGTTTTCTAAAACTCACCTGGAAAGCTATCGGGACCCGGGCTCTTGTTTCTTACTCTTCCCTGTGCAGTTTTGAGAGATTGTGTGATTTTAGAAATTAGTCAATTTCACCTAGGTTGTCCAATTGGTTGGCATATAATTGTTCATAGTATTTTCTGACAACCCTTTGTATTTGTGTGGTGTCAGTTTTTAGTTCTCCTCTTTCTTTACTGATTTTTTTTTACTTGGGTCTTCTCTCTTTGTTTTTTGGTGAGTCTGGCTAAAGGTTAATCAATCTTGTTTATCTTTTCAAATAACCAGCTCTTGATTTCATTGATCTTTTGAATTATTTTTTTTAGTCGCTGCCATTTTTTATTTTTGCTCTGACCTTTATTATTCCTTTCCTTCTACTTGCTCCATGTTATTATTTTTGTTTATTTTCTACTTCTTTAAGTTGTAGGATTAGTTTATGAGAAATGTTTCTTGTTTCTTGAGTTAGGCCTGTAAAGCTACAAACTTCTTTCTCAGGACTGCTTTTGCTGCATCCCATAGATTTTGTGCTGTTGTGTATTCATTTCCGTTGACTTCCAGGAAGTTTTTTTTTTCCTTGATCTCTTTGCTTACCCATTCATTGTTTACTAACATGCTATTTAGCCTACATGTGTTTGAATGTCTTTGTTGTAATTAATTTTTTGTTTCATGTAATTGTGATCTGAGATAATGCTTGAAATTATTTCAATCGTCTTGAACTTGTAGAGACTTAGTTTGTGTCCTAACATGTGGTTTATCTTTGAGAATGCCCCATGTGCACTTGAGAAGAATGTAAATTTGGCAGTTTGGGGGTGTAATTCTCTATTAATATCTATTGAATCCATGTGACCTAGTGCATCATTTAGAGTCTCCATTTCCTTGTTAATTTTTTGTCTAGAGAATATATCCAGAGATGTCATCAGGGTGTTGAACTCCCCTGCTATCATTGTATTGCTGTCTATTTTTTCTTTGAAGTCCTTCAGAAGTCTTTAATTGGGGGGGGGGCTCCTTTATTGGGTGCATATATGTTTACCAAGGTTATATCCTCCTGTTGGATAGATCTTTTCAGTATTATATAGTGACCTTCTTTGTCTCTTATTATGGCTTTTATTTTGAAGTCCATTTTATCAGATATGAGTAGTGCGATGCCCAGCATTTTTTCCTTTCCATTTGCTTGAAAGATTTTTTTCCATCCCTTCACTTTCAACCTATGTGAGTCTTTTGTTCTGAAGTGGGTCTCTGTAAACCACATATATATGAGTCCTGCTTTCTTATTCATTCAGCTACTCTGTATTTTTTTATCAAAGCATTTAATCCCTTTACTTTTAAGGTTATTTTTGACATGCACTTATTTACTACCATTTTTATTTATTATGGTTATGTTTTTCTCTCTATTTCTTCTGCTTATTACAGCAACTCTTTTAACATTTCTTTCAGTGCTGGTTTGGTGCTAATATACTCCTTTAACCTTTGTTTGCTATGAATCTATTTCTTTCACCTTCTATTTTGAATGATAGCCTTTCTGGATAGAGTAGTCTTGGATTTAGATCCCTTTTTTTCATTAACTTAAATACTTCATGCCATTTCCTCTGGCCTGTAGTGTTTCTGTTGAGAAATTAGCCGATAGCCTTATGGGGGATCCTTTGTACATAACCTGTTGCTTTTTTCTTGCTGCCTTTAAGATTCTCACTTTGTCTTAATTTTTGGCATTTTAATGACTATGTGTCTTGGTGTGGTCCTCTTTGGTTCTTTCTACTTGGGGCTCTCTATGCTTCTTGAACTTGTATGCTTTTTTTCTTCACCAAGTAAGGGAAGTTTTCTGTCACTATTTCTTCAAATATATTCTCTAACCCTTGCTCACATTCTTCTTCTTGTGATAGTCCTATGAAATGAATGTTGTTATGTTCATGTTGTCCCACAGCTCTCTTAAACTGTCCTCTTGTTTTTTAATTGTTCTTTTTTTTTTCTTTTTGATTCTCTGAGCAAGTGATTTTTTTCTACCCTCTCTTCTAATTTGCTGATCCAGTTCTTGGTTCCTCTAATCTGCTGGTTATTCCTTCTAAGATGTTCTTTATTTCTGCTATGTCACTCTTTATTTCTACCTGCTGGTTTTTCATATTCCAATTGGTTGATTTACATTGTTTTTATATCTTTATTCATGTTGTTGAGCTCTTTACTCATGCTTTAGAACTTCCTTATAATCATTACTCTGAACTGTACATCTGATAGTTTCTTTGTTTCAACATTTTGGCTGTCTCAATGTGTTTTGGAGCCTGCACAATTTTCCCTATGAGTGTTGATGTTCTGCTGATTGTGGTTTCCTATGCTGGGATTGAATGAGTATGGAAGGGATCCCACTGAACACCAATATCTAGTCTTACTTTCCTGGGTAGAGTCACAGGCCAATCAAAGATTCAGTTATCCCAGAGCCTTTGCCTGTAGGTTGCCTATTAGTCTCAGTCACTTAATGAGTTTCAGGTTGTATCCTTCAGCTAAATAAAAACTTCCACAGTTGGATAGCCCAGTGAATAGGACAATTTCTTTCCCATGGGCTAAAGTTGCTTTGAGAAGAAAATGATTTCTACAGTGTGGGTTAACAGCTTAGCACAGGGACCCAGGCCTCAGCCTTCACAGCTCAGTCCCCAGAGCCAGGACACCTTACACTGAGAGCCAGTTCCAAGGCTCAAAGCCTTAAGAATGTCATCTCTTCCAACTGGCTTGCTGGTCATCTCTGGCCGTTAATGAGCCTATGGTTACACGTCTATGGAAAGGTGGTGTTAAATTCCTGAGGGAGGGGCAGTTGCTTCTCCCCCAAGCTAAAGCCATTCTGATGGAAAGGGGCTTCTTGACCAAGATGGCTACTAAATCATGAAGGAGTTACTCAGCATAGGAACCCAAGTCTCAGCCTTCATGGCTCCATCCTAAGAGCCACAAAACGCAACCTTGTGAGCCTGGTCCAAGGCTCAAAGCCTTCAGATGCTCTTCTCTGCCTACTAGCTGGCAGGTGGTCTCTTGCTGTTAATGAGCCTCAGGTTGTGCTCCTCCAGGCCAGGTGGTATTGAATTCCCAAAGAGAGTGGCTGTTGCTTCTCCTCCAGGCTAAAGCTATTTTGATGTGAAGGGACTTTTTGAGGAAGATTGCTACTGCCCTGTGGAGAAATGACTCAGCATAGAGCTCCTAATGGCCTCCTTCCCAGCTGTCTCTCCATTGTCACAAACCCCAAACTCTTCTCACACAACTCTAGTCTAGTCTGCCTTCTCTGCTGGAGCCCAAGCTGAGTGGCTGTAGTTGTAATTTAGTGCACTGGTTCTTCAGAAAGTACTGATGATCCCAGCACCTCTCCCTGCAAGACAAAACTTCTGCTCTAATGATTTTCTCAGTCAGGTGTTAGATGGATACATTTCCCTATTTCATCACTCTGTGCTAGAGAGCCAGCTCTAAGTTTAAACCCCCAACTTCTCAGAAGGAGCTTCTCACAGCTAAGGTAGCCCTCAGCTGCTGCCTGTGGGACCCCAGCCAGCCCTCTCATGACTCTGTACCTCCTACCATTCTCAATTTGGGGTCCTCTTTATGGCCTGGGTATAAGTGTTTTCTCCTGCTGCTCTTCAGTTGGTTTTTCCCAATGACTTGTCTTTATTTTAGTTGTAATTCCAGTTTGGTCCTGGGAGATGGTCTATGTACCTTCCATTCACTCTTATGCCATTTTCCTGCTCTTTAAATGTCCTTGAAACCATAAAAGTCCTAGAAAAAAAATGTAGGCAACAAAATCTCAGTCATCTCACATAGCAAATTTTTACTGATACATCTCCTAGGGCAAGAGAAACAAAGGAAACAATTAATAAATGAAATTACATCACACTAAAAAGCTTCTCCATGGCAAAGGAAATCAGCATTAAAATGAAAAGAGAACCAACTTTTTGGGAGAAAATATTTGCCAATGATACATCAGCTAATGGGTTAATATCCAAAATATATAAAGTACTCATACAGTTCAACAAAAGGAAAACAAGCAATCCAATTAAAAATGGGCAGAGGATCTGAATAGACATTTCTCCAAACAGGACATACAAATGACTGAGAGACATATAAAAAAATGCTCAGCATCACTAATCATCAGAATAATGCAAATTAAAACTACTATGAGGTATAACTTCACACCTTCCAGAATGGCTTCCATCAACAAATCACTAAACAACAAGTGCTGGCAAGGTTATATAAAAAGGGTACTCTAGTACACTGCTAGTAGAATTGCAGACTGGTGCAACCACTATGGAAAACAATATGGTGTTTCCTCAAAAAATTGAAAATGGAACTGCCATTTGACCCAGTGATCCCACTTCTTGGAATATATCCTAAGAGGTCTGAAACACCAATCAGGAAGAATATATGCACCCTTTTGTTCATAGCAGCACTATTTACAATAGCTAATATCTGCAAACAGCCCAAGTGTTGATCAGTATATGAGTAGATTAAAAAAAGCTACTGTACATCTACACAATGGAATGCTATGCAGCTATAAGAGAAAAAGATCTCTTACCCTTTCTGACAACATGGGGGGACCTGGAGAGTATTATTTCTTTCTTTTTTTTTTTTTTATCCTCACCCGAGGATATTTTTCGATATTTTGTTCAGATAGAGTGGGAGGGAGAGATAGAGAGAGAGAGAGAAACATCGATGTGAAAGGGACACATCGAGTGGTCGCCACCCACACGACCCAACCAGGGCCGGGGATAAACTGCAACCGAGGTACGTGCCCTTAGCGGGAACCGAACCCGGGTCTCTCCAGACTGCAGGCCAATGCTCTAACCGCTGAGCCAAACCGGCCAGGGCGAGAGTATTATTTCTTATTTCACTAAATGAAATATGAAAGTCAGAGAATGACGAGTATCACGTGATCTCATTTATTTGTGGAATATAATGAACAAAATAAGCTCATAAACAAAATAGATCCAGAGACATGGAAGTAAGAATCAGATTGACAAACCTGAGAAGGAAGGGGGGCAGAAAGAGAAAAACCAAGGAACTTATATGCATATATGCATAACCAATAGACACAGACACCAGTGTGCTGAAGGTGAGGATGGGAGTGGGGAGGAGGGTGTCAATGGGAGGAAAAGGAGGGACATCTGTAATATTTTCAACAATAAAGAAAAATTTTTTTAACCAAAAAGATGCAAAATGATAAATTGCAACAAGAGTTTTAAACTCTTGGCCATAAGCCAAAGCTCTCTCCTACTATCATGTTACCCCACACCTCTCTCCTTTTTGGTCCTTTTCCATTCCTTTTATTATGAGACAAATCTACTGTGTTACTGCTTTTAAGATGTTTCAGGAAGCCTCATGCCTATAAGTTTCCAATGCAGAGGAGTTTAGCTGAGTAAACTTGAACATGGTCACCAGGAAGAGTTCAGAATTAGAAGGATGTAAATGCTGTCAGGGGGAGAAACATTTTAAAATTGGTGCAGAAGAGAAAGGCACACCGGGAGCCAGGGAGCTCCTAACCTTCATTCAGAAGGAATTTTCTAATATACCACTGCCTATTCCTCACCCCTGTTCCTTCTTCCTATTTTAACATGCTAGGTCTGGGCATTAGAAAACCAATGCAATTGCATTCATTTCTTAAAGAAGCATTAGTGTGACCAGGGGTTCAACCTTCCCCACCTTGAAGACTTGTTGAGTGGACAGCCCCAAATACCCCTATGCTAGGGTGACACATCCTGGAAGTAAATGAAGGTTATTGCTGAGGGGAATTTGAGCTGGATCCATCCCTTTAGTATCTCTACCAAGGAGGGTTAGTGAGAGATGGTCATTCTAGAAAAGAGTGGTATGGTGGACATTTGTAACCAGACTAAAGTGCTGGCCCTTTAAAGCCTTAAATAAAGAAGTGAGAGTGCTGTAATCTTCTCTTCCTCCCTCCCTTTTATTAATTCTGCATTGCCATTCTCATTTTTACATATTATGGATATTAGGTAAAAAGCACATGATGCACTTAGTGGTAGTAGCAGCATTCCAATTCCCAGGAAGGAGAGAAATGCTTTTCAGGCCAGAGGCCAGATTGCCCAGCCTTCATCCACACTATTTATCAGGGGGAAGTTGGTCAATTTTCTAATCAATACAAGCTATGTGGATGTTGCTAAGACTCATACTGGGTTTGGATAGTGTGGAAAACTGTTAGCAAGGTAATAACTGTATTCCAAACACTAATTATTTGTAACACTAATAGATACTTAAGAAGAACCATTCCTCCTTTCTTTTTAAAAATATTTTTAACTGATTTTTAGAGAGAGAAGAAGAGAGAGGAAGACACAGAGAGAGAAACATCGATGTGAGAGTGAAAAATCAATGGGCTGCCTCCTGCATGCCCCTTACCAGGGATTGCACCCACAACCTGGGCATGCACCCTGCCCTGGATTTGAACCAGAAAACTCCCAGTGCACAAGATGACGCCCAACCAACTGAGCCACACCAACCAGGGTAAACCATTCTGCCTTTATAACCTCTTTTGTGGTGCCATAAACTCCCAAACAAAGGTATGGATCCTGATTACTACAGAAAAGAGACCTCTACCCACCCCCTTCTTGCTGAAGAGTAGTTAATTTCTCTCTCTTTTATGGAGACCAGATCCGTTTTTGTAAGGCTATTGTCCAATCAGTTTCCACTCTGTTCTACTGGACCCTTGCTATTGTTAATGGTGAATGGCACCAGATCATTAAACCTCAGTCCTTAAGTTTTGGCTAAGAAAGAATTCAAAGTCAAGATTCAACTATAAGCAAAAGTAGAAAGTCACAGAGGTAAAAGTGAGCCAGCTAGACTGTACAGGCTCAATAAACAAGTTATAGAAGCAAAAGAAGGGCCCTTGTATCTTAGGAGAGAAAAAACAAAGGTACGTCCCTTGAGAGAAGGAAAGGGGAAGAAAGGTGCAGGTTTGCCAGAGAGAGAGAAAAAAAAAAAAAACACTGGGGAAATAAGAAGGTGGGGAAAGGTTTTGTCCTTTGTCTTGAGGGTTTTTATCTGGAGATCTTGAGGGGAGGAGCTTAATAAAATATTCATCAGCTTTCTAGGTGTGTTCTTTCAGGGTTGTGGTCTCCACTGATTGGTCAGTGCCTGGGCAAATGGTCATTAGTCATCGCAGCTGGTCTTTATGTCAGCCATGGCCTTATCCCACTTGGCCCGGCTGTTTTTCTGGGCCTGAAGCTAAAACACAATTGAGGCCTAGATGTTATCTCTAGGTCTTAATGCTTAAGGGAGTGGTCCTCGAGGGCTTGTATGGGAGTCCTTTGAGGCTATTCTCCTTTTCTCTTGTCCCCTCCTCTAAGGGGGTCTACCATGTGACTAGTGATATACTAGGGAAAGAAAGGTTATGGGAGGGTCCAAACTGAATGACCAATGATATGAAAGGTCAGGGATTCTAAATGCATGACCAGCAAATATGCTAGGGAACAAAAGGTCATCCTGGGGTGAGGTCCCACCTTATACTTATCCATTGCTAGGCATCCAGGGCTTTCTGCTCTGGTGACCTTCCGTACTGGACCTATCGCTCCTACCTTGCTCGTGTCTGTCTAACTGCTTACTATATAACTCTTACCATGGATACCTCTTCTGGGGCCATTTAGGGGATGCAGCACAGTACCCATTCTATCAGGACTTCCCACCTTGAATTGCTTTGTACTGTTTTGTTTGGGGTTTGTGTGTGTGTGTGTGTGTGTGTGTGTGTGTGTTTTGTTTGTCTTTCCAGGCAACTACTGGGCTTGTCCTTCTTCCACTTCAGAGATTAACTAGGATGAGTTAAAAACATTTGTTATCTTTAAGGCTTCCCTTTTCTTCCAAAGCCTTTGGCTTCACAACATAGCTGGACCTTACCTCAAGTAATCTATATATCAGAAAATTCACGACTGATAAAAGCAATAAATAGGAATTACTCACATTAGAATCATATTCTTCCCCCCAAAAAAGAGATCCCCTAGTGCATTTTGGTGTTTACAGATCATTAATTGCTTGTCAGAGAAATGGAAAAGGAGGGCTTTCAGAAGTAAACATAAAACAGCCCATGCATCAATAACTATAAAAAAATTTGATTTTCAAAAATGAAACCAATTCATGGCATAGTTTTTTTTTCCCCTGGTAATTTTTCTGTTACATAATTAAGGCATACTCTTATATAGGCAAAGTAGCATAAACCAGGGAAAAGAAAAGTCAAAGATGTTGAAAAATGAACTGAGATTGAGCCAATCTACACAGGTTTGGCTACAGTATTCCAGTCTAATAGCTAATCTTGGAGTATCCTTTACAAATATGGGTCTTTTTTTTTTAGTAGTTTTTGGATCTTTGTCTTCCTGACTCTGTACTATATATTTATTATATCCAATGTTGCCAAGACCAAAACAATGAGAAACTTTAAAAATTCTGTATTTCTTAATTTTGTGTTTAAATTTGTAAACTTAATGTTGCATTAATGGCCTATTTTGCATATGTGTTTGATTGTACCACCTTAAAGATTCATTTAAACATGGGGAGGACAGCATGACTCCTACCTGCTTCTCATTAATAACATATTTTTCAGACAGTAGATAATGAATAATCTGGATAGAAATCAGTAGAAATTCAGATAGCCATTAGGTCAAGAAGGGGGTAGGAAATCCACTCTCCCCTCAACACTAATAAGCAATTTTAAGATGGAAGATAAAGAAACCAAGCCTCAGAGATAACTGAGAAGGAGGATTCTTAATTAAATATTCTGTGGTCTTTAGATAAAAGACTGTGAATGAAAAGTCATTTTAATGGAAATTAAAATTTGCAAACAACTTTTAAAATCTTGACTTAATAAAACAAGCCATATAATTATGAAGAAGAATTGTATATAACTGTTAGCCACAGTTTATCCTAACAGGCTCTGAAAAACATTCAGGTCTGCATGAATATTCTTTAATTTGTTGAGTTAACTACTATTTGTGGCACACTAGTGAGGGTAAAGTGTGGGAAGTAATGGGCAGTAAGATTCCAGCTGACAGAGGTCTGCCATTGGTGGATCAGAGTTGGAATAGAAGGCAAGCAGAGAGTCTTGAAGAAAAAAAATACATAATTTTTAAATAAAAACTATTATTGGCCTACTCCATGTTTCTGAAATAGCAACAGATAATAACAGTCTTCCTTGAGATATAAAGGGCCTGTTTTGCAAGTTATTTTATTTCTTTGGTAATAAGGTGCAAGCACAAAAATGAGGACTTAAGGGAAATGCATTTCAAATCAATGTCTGCTAATAAATTATCCCATAGGCCACAAGTTTCACAGGTACTGGGAAATACATGATGTTCAGAAATGCAACCCTGGCTTTCAGTTTATCTTTACTCTTCTAAATCCTTTAGTATTCAACATGGTTTTCATCTGACATTTCACTATTGATCTTTACTGAACAGAGGTTATGACTATATGTACCAGAAACTCAAGTCAAATGAAATGATGGTTTGATTAGGCTTTCTTTGGAGAATTTTTATATTTTGGCTTTGTTTCTGTTCAACAGTGGCAGTAAATACACAGGTCTTAATATAAAACAATGTAGTTTTCCAGATAATTCTTTAAAACACACCTACAACTTTGCTTCAGCTTATAATTCTATTTCCTATAATTTTTGTTTTGTTTTGTTTTGTTGTTTGTTTGTTTTCTAATGTAGTTAGATTTGCAAATCTGCAATCTTGGCTCAAGCACCTGGTCACTGTGTGACAGTAACCAAATTGAATGGCTCTAATGTTCCACGTGCCTAATTCCCATAGACTTACTCCCCATATGACATTCAGGTCCTGTCCTCCTTCTAGTGACTCAGAATAGGCAAATTTACAGTTGTGACCTTAATGTAGCTATAACACAGTTTGAAAAAGGCTAAGAAAAGTATTTGAAATGAGTACTTGTCAATGTGTTTTGAAATTTTTAAAGGACAGTATCTCTGGAGATTCTACCACTTTCAATTTTGATTATATTCAATTCTTCAACCCATCTATCAGAGCTGAAACAGGGAAGTACTATTAAAAGAAAAAAAAAAAACTAGAGGGAAATTTAAATGTTGTTAACTGTCTTCCCACATCTATTGGAATTCTTCCCTTGGAAAAGAGAATCAGAGACAGGGGCTCCAAATAACTTAAGATAACAACTCAAAGAGCCAGAAAAAGAAAATGAGGCTGGGTAGAAATTAAGGGTGTATACTCTCTTTTTTTCCTGCACAAATATTTCCTTGTATAATAATCTGCTCTCTTGAAGGAAAGTATGGTTCTCAGGCAGCAGTCACAAAAATATTCTTTCATAGCATACTTAGACCCAGGAATTCATTTATTTTTAATTTTACACAAATAGAATAAATTTAAAGGAAATAGTTTCTATCTATGCCCAAGGGATTGTTGCCCAAGTAAATAATGCAGTATTTTTTTTTTCGCCTTCTTCCCTTGCTTTCACCAATATACAGTCATATGGCAGCCACTGATTGTCTGAGGCAAAAGGAAACGGATAAGAAATACTTGTCTAAATGTTTAGAACTGTGCCAAGCAAAGTGAAAGACAATGAAATTAAGGTTTTCGTCATGCTTTAGAAATAAAATTATTTCCTGTGTTTCTTGTTCCAAATCAAGTGGAAACTTTAAAAAAAAAACAACAATTCAATGATTCCTTTTTCCAAATGTACCTCATCAGATGTGGAATAAAAACATGTGTCAGATGCATTTGGCAAGCAAGATGTGCTCTTCTTCTGCTCCAAAGTACTCTGATCCCATCACGAGGTTAAATGTGAACACTAGTGACCTGTTACAGGATTACAATGTATAGCAAGAACATTCACTTATTCCAGTCCTTAGTAGGAAATACTCGTATTAAAAAATAAAAAATAAAAAAAAAACCTTGAACAAGAAATAAAAAATGTTTTTGAAGGTGAGATGTTCTCTTTCACCAAAAAGGGTATTGTCAGTGTTAGAGCTTAAGAGGCTGATCTTGTAGTGAAGAAAAAAAATCTGTCTGTAGCCTTGAATTCAACAGACTTGAATGGGGTCTCAACTCTGTTACTCATTAGCTGTGTGAACTGTGGCAAGTTATTGAGTCAGTGGCAATATCCAAATTTCTATATAAAAGGCCCTTCAGGGTGTCATTCTGGGTGGGACTTGTTCTTAGAATGTGTTTGCATAGCAAGCACACAGTTTTTCCCAAACTTAGTTGTGGTGATGTTGGACTGCCTTAATGGAAATGAGTGGATAGACTAAAGCTCACTGTGGCACCTCTTGGCCTTGCCACTGTGCTTATCCTCTCTTGTTCTCAATTCTCTCATCTACAAAATGAGCATTCATTCTTTTGTTCAACAAAAGTGCCTGGGTGCCAGGCACTGTTCCAGGTGCTAAAGATAACGCCTGAACAAACAGTATCTGCTGTGCCTACCTCAGAGGGTTGCTGTGGGGTTTAAATAAGATGCTGTTTGTAATATCACCTTGGCAACCAGAAAGTCTTATGCAAATATAAGTTTAAAGAAATCAAATTATACATGCTTCTGGACGTGACAAAACCAGGGTCCCTCTGAGTAAGAATGGAGAATACTTGAAAGGATATATACAGGGAGATTTCAAAATGGTGGCAGAGTGAATGGAAGTTACACAAACAGTCTCTCAGGACCACACTGGAATTACAACTAAAATAAATACAAATCAACGGAAAACAGCAACATAAAAGCAGCTTGCAAGGATCATATAACCAAGGACAATGCCTCGATTCTGGTAGGATTGTAGAGGTGTGAGAGGTGGGGCTGGGAGCCCACAGATAGCAGAGGCCTTAGCTGTGAGCAGCGCCCTCAGGTTAAACTCCCATGTGGCTGCACAGCCCAGAGCCGAGACAGACGCTAAAATAGCCACAGCCACTCACCTTGGGCTCTAGAAGAGGGAGGGTGGACTGGACTAAAACTGTGTAGGGACACTTGGGATTTGGAGGGGGATCAGAGCTTCTGCTGAGTTGCAGCCACACAGGACAGTGGCCATCTTACTCCTTCCCAGGGCTCTAGGGACAGGCGAAAGCCCCTCCCTCACAGATTCAACCCCATCCAGGTGGGCCATTGAAATGTAAATTGAGGCTCACTAACAAACAGGATCTGCCCCACCCTCTGGAAATCTTCTTACACTGAGCACCTGAGGGAGTTTTTCATTCAACTGAGAACACAAGGCTCTTCAAGTAACCACTATGATACCCTCCAGGCAAAAAGCTAGAGGATAACTGTACGATTCCTGAGCTACCAACCCTAACAAGGAAAGTAAGGCTGGACATGGGTGTTTAACTTGGGTCTTCCCTCACTCAACCAAACCCAGGAGAGAGAGCCACAAACACCAGAACAGCAACACCCACAGAAAAAATTTGGCAGTCTCCAAAGCCTCCTGGGATAGCCAAAATGGTGAAACACAGAAACAAAAGCCAAATGAAAGAAGAAGAGACATCTACTGAAGATGAGATAAATGTGGAGCGAGTAAGCAAGTTAACAGAGCTAGAATTCGGGGCCATGATCTTCAGGAAGCTAAACAGTATGAGTAAGGACATCAACACCATGAGTAAATACATAGAGACATTGAAAATCAACCAATTAGAAATTAAAAACCACCAAGAAGAAATGAAGAATGAAATATCAAAAATAAAGAACAGCCCTGGCCAGTTTGGCTCAGCAGTTAGAGCATCGGCCTGCGGTCCAGAGAGACCCGGGTTTGGTTCCCGCTAAGGGCACGTACTTCCGTTGCAGTTTGTCCGCGGCCCTGGTTGGTCATGCAGGTGGCAGCCACTCAATGTGTCCCTTCACATCGATGTTTCTCACTCTCTCTCCCTTCCTCTCTCTCCCTCCCATTCTATCTGTACAAAAAATGGAAAAATATCCTCCGGTGAGGATAATAAAAAATAAAAAAATAGAAAAATAAAGAACA
The DNA here is from genome assembly GCF_014108415.1 of Molossus molossus. Taxonomy (NCBI): domain Eukaryota; kingdom Metazoa; phylum Chordata; class Mammalia; order Chiroptera; family Molossidae; genus Molossus; species Molossus molossus. Next base: position 54,439,658 of record NW_023425355.1, read on the forward strand.
CATTGGAAGGTCTAAAGAGCAGAGTAGAGGAAGCAGAGGACCAGATCAGTGAATTAGAAGACAGGGTACAAAAAATCAATTAATCAGAAAACCAAAAGGAAAAAAACATTTCAAAAACACTAAGATAGATTAAGAGAACTGTGGGACAACTTGAAACGTAATAATATTCACATCATAGGAGTCCCAGAAGAAGAAGAAAATGAGCAAGCGTTAGAGAATATATTCAAAGAAATACTGACAGAAAACGTCCTTAATTTGGTGAAGGAAGAAGGTATTCAAATTTAAGAAGCACAGAGAGCCCAAGTAAAAAGAACCCAAACAGACCCACACCAATACACATAGTAATTAAAATGCCAAAAATTAAAGACAAAAAGAGAATCCTAAAAGCAACAAGAGAAAAGCAACAGGTGAACTACAAAGGAAACCCCATAAGGCTCTCAGCTGACTTCTCTCAAGAAACACTACAGCCCAGAAGGGAGTGGCATGAAGTAATCAAGGTCATGAAAAACAAGAATCTGAATCCAAGACTACCCTACCCAGAAAGGCTGTCCTTCAAAATTGTCAAATAAAGAGCTTCCCAGACAAAAAAAAAAAAAAAAGACTAAGGGAATATATTAGCACCAAACCAGCACTGCAAGAAATGTTAAAAGGACTGCTGTAATTAGTAGAAAAAATAGGAAGAAAAATACAACCACACTAAACAAAAATGGTAATAAATAAGCACATATAAGTAATCATCTCAAATGTAAATGGATTGAATGCTCTGATAAAAAGACACAGAGTAGCTGATTGAATAAGAAAGCATGACTCATCTATATGTTGTTTTCAAGAGACCCACCTCACAACAAAAGACTCACATAGGTTGAAAGTGAAGAGATGGAAAAAAATTTTCCAAGCAAACGGAAAGCAAAAAAAAAGCAGGGGTAGCAATACTCCTATCAGATAAAATAGACTTTAAAATGAAGACCATAACTAGAGACAAAGAAGGCCACTACATAATATTGAAAGGATCTATCCAACAGGAAGATATAACTTTGGTAAACATATACGCACCCAATATAGGAGCCCCAAAATATATTAAAAATCTTCTGGAGGACTTCAAATGAGAAATCGACAGCAGTACAATCATAGCAGGGGACTTCAACACCCAGTTGACACCACTATATAGATCCTCTAGACAAAAAAAAAAAAAAAAAAATTGTAAGAAAACAGAGACTCTAAATGAAGCACTAGACCAAATGGATTTAACACATATCTACAGAGAATTACGCCCAAAACTACAGAATTCACATTCTTCTCAAGTGCACATAAAACATTCTCAGAGAGACCACATGTTAGGGCACAAACTAAGTTTGTATACGTTCAAGAAGATTGAAATTATATCAAGAATCTTCTCAGATCACAATGGCATGCAACTAGAAATCAATTGCAACAAAAACATGAAAAGACATTTGAACACATAGAGACTACATAGCATGTTATTAAACAATGAATGGGTTACTGAGGAGATCAAGGAAGAAATTAAAAACTTCCTGGAAACCAATGAAAATGGACACAAAACAACACAAAATCTGTGGGATGCAGCAAAAGCAGTTCAGAGAGAGAAGTTCATAGCACTACAGGCCTACCTCAAAAAGCAAGAAAAATTTCTAATTGACTGTCTAACTTCACAGCTTATAGAATTACAAAGCAAACAAAAAGAAAACCCCAGAGCAAGTAGAAGGAACAAACTACTAAAGATCAGAGCAGAAATAAATGACATTGAGACCAAAAAAATAATTCAAAGGATCAATGAAACAAAGAGCTGGTTTTTTGAAAAGATAAACAAGATTGATGGACCCTTAGCTAGACTCACCAAGAAACAAAGAGAGAGAACCCAAATACACAAAATCAGAAAAGAAAGAGGAGAAGTAACAACTGACAACACAGAAATATAAAATATCATTAACAGCTACTATGAACAATTATATGGCAACAAATTCGACATTCTAAGAGAAATGACCAAATTTCTTGAAACACAGTCTCCCAAAACTGGGTTGGGAAGAGATAGAGGCCTTGAACAGACCAGTAACAACAGAAGAAATTGAAAATGTAATCAAGACTCTCCTAGCAAACAAAAGCCCACGCCCAGATTGCTTCAAGGGGGAGTTTTAACGAACATTCAAAAAAGAACTAACACCCATTCTCAAACTATTTCAAAAAATTCAAGGAGAAGGAAGACTTCCAATATCATATTATGAGGCCAGCATTATTCTAATTCCAAAACCAGAAAAAGACACTACAAAGAAAGAAAACTACAGGCCAATATCCCTGATGAATCTACACGCCACAATCCTGAACAAAATACTAGCAAATCGGATCCAGTAATGCATCAAAAAAAATTATTCACCATGTCCAAGTGGGATTAATCCCAGGGATGCAAAGCTGATACAGTATTTGCAAGTTAATAAATGTGATACACCACATAAACAAAATGAAGAATAAAAACAACATGATCATATCAATAGATGCTGAACAAGCATTCAACAAAATCCAGCATCCATTTCTGATAAAAACACTCAGCAATGTGAGAATAGAGGGATCATATCTCGACATAATAAAGGCCATATATGAAAGACCTACAGTCAACATCATACTCAATGGGAAGAAATTAAAAATATTTTCCTTACAAACAGGAACAAGACAGGAATGCCCACTTTTGTCACTCTTATTTAACATAGTACTGGAATTGTTAGCCACAGCAATCAGACAGGAAGAAAAAATAAAAGGGATCCAAATTGGAAAGGAAGAAGTGAAACTATCATTATTTGCAGATGACATAATATTGTACATAGGAAACCTTAAAGACTCCATCAAAAATCTACTGGACTTAATAAATTAATTGGGCACAGTAGCAGGATACAAAACTAATGTCAAGAAATTGACATCATTCTTATATACACAAATGATGAACTCACAGAAAGTAAAACTGAAAAAACAATCCCATTTACCATCACGGCAAAAAAAAAATTAAGTTACCTAGGATAAACTTAACCAAAGAAGTAAAGGACCAATTTCCAGAAAACTACAGGACATTGAAAAAAAAAAAAAATAGAAGAAGATATAAAAAAAGTGGAAGCACATACCTTGTTCATGGATTGGAAGAATTAGCATCATTAAAATGTTCATACTACCCAAAGCAATCTATGGATTCAAAGCAATCCCCATCAAAATACCAACGACATACTTCACAGAACTATAACAAATGCTTAAAAAGTTCATATGGATGAGAAAAGACCCCAAATAGCCACAGCAATTTTGAAAAAGAAGGACAAAGTAGGTAGGATCTCAATACCAGATATCAGGTTATACTACAAAGTGACTGTAAACAAAACAGCCTGGTACTGGCACAAGAACAGGCATATAGACCAGTGGAACAGAATAGAAAACCCAGAAATGGACCCAAGGCAATATGCCCAATTAATATTTGACAAAGATGGCAAGAGCATACAATGAAGAAAACACAGTTTTTCTAATAAATGGTGTTGGGACAATTGGACAGCTACATGCAAAAACATAAAACTAGACCATCAACTTTCATCATACACAAGAATAAACTCAAAATGGATAATAGACTAAAACGTGACCCATGAATCCATAAAAATCCTAGAAGAAAACGTAGGCAACAAAATTCCGAACATCATATGCAGCAGAATTTTCACTGATGCATCACCTAATGCAACAGAAACAAAGGAAAAAATGAACACATGGGACTACATCATACTCAAAAGTTTCTGCACAGCTGGTACAAATGAAAAAAAGGTGGCTTTAGGCCTCTGTTTGCCTGAACTGAGCGCATATAGACCACGTGTGTGCTTCCTGTGCCCTCCCTAATGTTTAAAAGCAAATATTGCCTCACCGAGCTTACTGAGATATGGACAGGTAATCCTTGCAAAGCAAGACACTGGAAGCAAATGAATCTGGTGATGCAACTGTTTGAGAGAGCTCCTAACCTTCCCCTCTTTCTTTCCTTTTTTTTTTTTTCCTTTCCTAATGTTTCATGGCATTGGGAGAGCACAAGGTACTTTTGTATCCTAGTGGGGTGGGCAGAGTAGGAGAATAGGGGCAAGGACAAGACCTGGAGAGCTGGGACAATTCTGAAGTTCTTTTACATGCTTATAATCTCAAGTCTATAAAAAGTCTTAAGGTTAGACCTGTGAAGGGGAGATGTTTATGACAAGAATGATTAGCTTGTATACAGCCTTTTTTTATTTTATTTTATTTTTGTTACAGATGTTTCTCTTTTTTTACCCAATTGACACCCACCTCCCCATTCCCCTGCCCCACCCCCGGCTTTGTTGTCCATGTCCTTTGGTTATGCGTACATGCATATAAGTACTGTGGTTTATCTCTTTCCTCCCCCCACCACTCCCTCTTCTGAGTGTTGTCAGTCTGTACCCTACTACCATGTTTCTGGGTCTACTCTATTCCTCACTGTTATCTTCATTATATTCCACAAATAAGTGAGATCATGTGGTATTCGTCTTTTTTGCTTGGCTTGTTTCACTTAGGATAATACTTTCCAGGTCCCTCCATGTCATCTCAAAGGATAAGAGATCTTTCTTTGTTACGGCTGCATAGTATTCCATTGTGTATATGTACTGCCACTTTTTTATCTATTCATCTACTGATGGACATTTGGGCTGTTTTCAAATCTTAGGTATTGTAAATAGTGCTGCTACAAACATGTGGGGACATATATTCTTCCTGATTGGTGTTTCAGGCTTCTTAAGGTATATTCCTAGAAGGGAATCACTGGGTCAAATGGAAGTTCAATTTTTAATTTTTTGAGGGAACACCATAGTGTTTTCCATGATGGCTGCACCAGTCAGCATTCCCACCAGTAGTGTACTAGAGTCCCCTTTTCTCCACCCCCTCGCCAACACTTGTTGTTTGATGATATGTTGATGGTGGCCATTCTGACAGGTGTGAAGTGATACCTCATAGTTGTTTTAATTTGCATCTCTCTGATGATTAGTGATGTTGAGGATTTCTTCATATGTCTCTTAGCCATTTGTATGTCCTGTTTGGAGAGGTGTCTATTCAGCTCCTCTGCCCATTTTTTTAATTTGGTTCTTGGTCTTTCTTTTCTAGAGTTGTATGAGTATATTATATATTCTGGAAATTAACCCCTTATCTGATATATCATTGGCAAATATGCTCTCCCATACAGTGGGTAGCCTTTCCATTTTGATGGTTGTTTCTTTTGCTGTACATTGAGTTTAATGTAGTCCCTAGATTTTTATGGATTCATAAGTCACATTTAAATCTTTTATCCATTTTGAGTTTATTCTTGTGTATGGTGTAAATTGGTGGTCTAGTTTCATTTTTTAGCATGTAGCTGTCCAATTTTCTCAACACTATGTATTAAAGACTCTTTCTTTACTGCACTGTATGCTCTTGTCCCCTTTGTCAAATATTAATTGAGCATAATATTTTGGGTCAATATCTGGGTTCTCTGATCTATTCCATTGATCTGTATGCCTGTTCTTGTACCAGTACCAGGCTGTTTTGATTACAGTAGCTTTGTAGTATAACCTGATATCTGGAATTGTGATATCAGGCCTACTTTGTCCTTCTTTTTCAAAATTGCTGTGGCTATTTTTTATTTCTTTGTTTCATATGAACTTTTGAAGTATTTGTTCTAGTTCTGTGAAATATGTTGTTGGTATTTTGATGAGGATTCAACCTATAAATTGCTTTGGGTGGTATGGATATTTTAATAATGTTAATTGTTCCAATCCATGAACAAGGTATGTGCTTGCACTTTTTATATCTTCCTCTATTTCTTTATTCAATGTCCTGTAGTTTTCTGCAAATAGTTCCTTTACTTCTTTGGTTAACTTTATTCCTAGGTATCTTAATTTTTTTTGCTGCAATTGTAAATGGGATTGTCTTTTTAGTTTCTCTTTCTGGGAGTTCATCATTGGTAGATAAGAACAACATCAATTTCTTTTTTATTTTTTATTCATTAATTTTTGTTACAGATGTTTCTACTTTTCGCCCCACTGATTCTGCCCTTCCCCTCCCTCCCTGCCCTGTCCCCAGCTTTGTTGTCCATGTCCATTGTTCATGCATATAAGTTCTGTGGTTTATCTCTCCTCCACCACACCCTTCTGGGGATTGTCAGTCTGTATCCCACTTCCACATCTCTGGGACTACCCCATTCCTCAAACTGTTATGTTCATTATATTCCACGAATAAGTGAGATCATATGATAATTGTCTTTCTCTGCTTGGCTTGTTTCACTTAGGATAATACTTTCCAGGTCCCTCCATGTAGTCTCAAAGGATAAGAGATCTTTCGTTCTTACAGCTGCATAGTACTCCATTGTGTATATGTGCCACTGCCTTTTTATCCATTTGTCTACTGATGGACAGTTGGGCTGTTTCCAGATCTTAGTATTGTAAATAATGCTGCTACAAACATGGGGGTACATATATTCTTTCTGATTGGTGTTTCAGGCTTCTTAGGGTATATTCCTAGAAGGGGGTCACTGTGACAAATGGAAGTTCTATTTTTAATTTTTTGAGGTAACACTATATTGTTTTCCTTAGTGGCTGCACCAGTCTGTATCCCACCAGCAGTGTACTAAGTCCCGTTTTCTCCACACCCTCGCCAACACTTGTTGTTTGATGATTTGTTGATGGTAGCCATTCTGAAACGTGTGAGGTGATACCTCATTGTTGTTTTAATTTGCATCTCTCTGATGATTAGTGATGTTGAGCATTTCTTCATATGTCTCTCAGCCATTTGTACGTCCTGTTTGGAGACGTGTCTATTTAGTTCCTCTATCCATTTTTGAATTGGCATCTTTGTCTTCCTTTAGTTGAGTTGTATGAGCACTCTATATATATTGGAAATTAACCCATGATTTGATATATCATTGGCATTATGCTCTCCCATACAAAGGGTAGGCTTTCTGTTTTGATGATTGTATCTTTCACTGTGCAGAAGCTTTTGTGTTTGATGTAGTCCCATGTATTCATTTTCTCCTTTGTTTCTATTGCCTTAGGTAATGTATCAGTGAAAATTCTGCTGCGTATTATGTCTGAAATTTTGTTGCCTACAGTTTCTTCTAGGATTTTTATGGATTCATGAGTCACATTTAAGTTTTTTATCAATTTTGAGTTTATTCTTGTGTAGGGTGTAAGTTGATGGGCTAGTTTCATTTTTCTGCATGTAACTGTCCAATTTTCCCAGCACCATTTATTAAAGAGGCTCTCCTTACTCCACTGTATGTTCTTGCCACCTTTGTCAAATATTAATTGAGTATATTGCTTTGGGTTCATTTCTGGGTTCTCTATTCTGTTCTATTGGTCTATATGCTTATTCTTCTGCCAGTACCAGGCTGTTTTGATTACAGTGGCTTTGTAGTATAACCTGAAATTTGGTAATGTGATCCCTCCAAATTTGTTCTTCTTTTTCAAGATTGCTGTGGCTATTCAAGGTCATTTTTTGTTCCATATAAACTTTTGAAGTACTTGTTCTAATTCTGTGAAGTATGCCATTGTTATTTTGAAGGGGATTGCATTGAATCTATAGATTGCTTTGGGTAATATGGACAGTTTAATGACGTTAATTCTCCCAATCCATGAACACGGTATGTGCTTCCACTTTTTTATATCCTCCTCTATTTCTTTTTTCAATGACCTATAGTTTTCTGTAAATAGGTCCTTTATTTCTTTGGTTAAGTTTATTCCAAGGTATCTTCATTTTTTTGCTGCAATGGTAAATGGGATTGTTTTCTTACCTTTTCTTTCTGTGAGTTCTTCATTGGTGTATAAGAATGCCATTGATTTCTTGATGTTAATTTTGTATCCTGCTGCTTTTCCAAATTATTTTATTAAGTCTAGTAAATTTTTGATGCAGTCTTTGGGGTTTTCCACGTATAGTATCATGTCATCTGCAAATAATGATAGTTTCACTTACTCCTTTCCAGTTTGGATCCCTTTTATTTATTCTTCCCGTCTTTTTACTGTGGCGATTCCTTCCAGTACTATGTAACATAAGAGTGGTGAAAGTGGGCATCCTTACCTTGTTCCTGTTCTTAAGGAAAATGCTTTTACTTTTTGCCCATTGAGTATAATGTTGGCTGTAGGTATTTCAAATATGGCCTTTAGTATGTCGAGATATGATCCCTCTAGTCCCCCATTGCTGAGCGTTTTTATTAGAAATGATGCTGGATTTTGTCGAAGGCTTTTTCAGTATCTATTGATATGATCATGTGGTTTTTATTCTTCATTTTATTTATGTGGTGTATCATGTTTATTGATTTCCGAATATTGTACCAACCTTGCATCCCTGGGATGAATCTCACGTGGTCATGGTGGATAATTTTTTTGGTGTATGGCTGGATCCGATTTGCTAGTATTTTGTTCAGTATTTTGGCGTCTATGTTCATCAGGGATATTGGCCTGTAGTTTTCTTTCAGTGTAGTGTGTTTTTCTGGTTTTGAATTAGAATTATGCTGGCTTCATAAAATGAGTTTGGAATTCTTCCTTCTTCTTGAATTTTTTGAAATAGCTTAAGGAGAATGGGTGTTAGTTCTTCTTTGTATGTTTGGTAAAACTTCCCTGTGAAGCCATCCGGGCCTGGGCTTTTGTTTGCTGGGAGAGTCTTGATTACATCTTCAATTTCTTTGGTTGTTATTGGTCTGTTAGTTTTCTATCTCTTCCTGGTTCAGTTTTGGGAGACTATGTGTTTCTATAAATTTGTACATTTCGCTTAAATTGTCGAATTTGTTGCCATATAATTGTTCATAGTAGTTGTTAACGACCTTTTTTATTTCTGTGGTGTCAGTTTTTACTTCTCCTCTTTCATTTCTGATTTTGTGTATTTGGATTCTCGCTCTTTGTTTCTTGGTGAGTCTAGCTATGGGTCCATCAATCTTGTTTATCTTCTCAAAAAACCAGCTCTTTGATTCATTGATCCTTTGATTTGTTTTTTGTTGTTGTTGTTGTTTTGTTGTTGTTGTTTTTGTTGTTGTTTTTTGTCTCTATGTCATTTATTTCTGCTCTGGTCTTTACAATTTCTTCCTTCTACTTAGTCTGGGGTTTTCTTTTTGTTTGCTCTCTAGTTCTTTAATTTGTGAGGTTAGATAGTCTATTAGAGATTTTTCTTGTTTCTTGAGGTAAGCCTGTAGTGCTATGTACTTCCCTCTCAGAACTGCTTTTGCTGCATCCAATAGATTTTGTGTTGTTGTGTCTTCATTTTCATTGGTTTCCAGGAAGTTTTTAATTTCTTCTTTGATCTCCTTGGTAACCCATTCATTCTTTAATAAAATGTTATTTAACTTCCATCTGTTCAAATGTCTTTGTATCTTCTTCTTGCAATTGATTTCTAGTTTCATTGAATTGTGATCTGAGAAGATTCTTGACATGATTTCAGTCTTCTTGAAATTGTAGAGACTTAGTTTGCGTCCTATCATGTGGTATATCTTTGTGAATGTCCCATGTGCACTTGAGAAGAATGTGAATTCTATAGTTTTGGGGTGTAATTCTCTGTAGATATGTATTAAATCCATTTGGTCTAGTGCTTCATTTAGAGTCTCTGTTTCCTTGCAAATTTTTTCTCTAGATCATCTATCCAGTAATGTCAGCGGGGTGTTGAAGTTTCCTGCTATGATTGTATTCCTATCAATTTCTCCTTTGAAGTCCTCCAGAAGATTTTTAATATATTTTGGTGCTCCTTTATTGGGTGCATATATCTTAAGGTTATATCTTCTTGTTGGATAGATCCTTTCAATTTTATGTAGTGGCCCTCTTTGTCTCTAGTTATGGCCTTCATTTTGAAATCTATTTTATCAGATAAGAGTATTGCTACTGAAGCTTTTATTTCCTTTCCGTTTGCTTGGGAGATTTTTTTCATCCCTTCACTTTCAACCTATGTGAGTCTTTTTTTGTGAGGTGGGTCTCTTGTAAACAACATATAGATGAGTGATGCTTTCTTATCCAATCAGCTTCTCTGTGTCTTTTTATGGGAGCATTCAATCCCTTTACATTTAAGGTGATTATTGATACGTAGTTATTTATTGCCATTTGTGTTTAGTGTGGTTCTATTTTTCTTCCCATTTCTTTTGCTAATTACAGCAGTCCTTTTAACATTTCTTGCAGTGCTGGTTTGGTGCTAATGTATTCCCTTAGCCCTTTTTTGGCTTGGAAGCTCTTTATTTGACCTTCTATTTTGAATGATAGCCTTTCTGGGTAGGGTAGTCTTGGATTCAGATCCTTGTTTTCATGACTTTGATTACTTCATGCCATTCCCTTCTGGCCTGTAGTGTTTCTTGTGAGAAGTCAGCTGAGAGCCTTATGCTGGTTCCTTTGTAGGTAATCTGTTGCTTATCTCTTGCTGCTTTTAGGATTCTCTCTTTGTCTTTAATTTTTGGCATTTTAATTACTCTGTGTATTGGTGTGGGCCTGTTTGGGTTCTTCTTACTTGGTGCTCTCTGTGCTTCTTGAACCTGAATGCCTTCTTCCTTCACCAAATTAGGGAAGTTTTCTGTCACTATTTTTTTTAATATATTTTCTATCCCTTGATCATTTTCTTCTTCTTCAGGGACTCCTATGTTTCAAATATTATTATATTTCCAGTTGTCCCACAGTTCTCTTAAGCTGTCTTCCTGTTTTTTAATCATTTTTTCCTTTTGGTTTTGTGATTGGTTGATTTTTTCTACCCTGTCTTCTAATTCAATGATCCAGTCCTCATCTTTCTCTACTCTGCTTTTTAAAACCTTCCAATGTGTTTTTCATTTCTGATATGTCATTCTTCATTTGTTCCTGGTGGTTTTAAATTTCCAACTGGTAGTTTTTCAACATTTCTATGTCTTTACTCATGGTGCTCGTGTCCTTACACATGCTGTTGAGCTTCCTCAAGATCATGGCTCTGAATTCTAGTTCTGTTGACTTGCTTAACTGCACCTCATTTGTCTCATCTTTGGTATAGTTCTCTTGTTCTTTCATTTTGCTTTTGTTTTTGTTTTTCACCATTTTGGCTATCACAGTGGGCGTTGAAGCCTGCCAAATTTTCCCTGTGGGTGTTGGTGTTCTGCTGTTTGTGGCTCCCTCTCCTGTGTTTGGATGAGGCAGGGAGGACCCATGTTAAACACCACTGTCAAGTCTTACTTTCCTTTTTAGAGTTGCTAGCCCAGGGATAGGTAAGTTATCCTCTAGCTTTTTTGCCTGGAGGCTATTAGTAGTGGTCACCTGAAGAACCTTGGTTTCTGAGTTGACTGAAAAACTCTCTCAGGTGCTCAGTGTAAGGGTGGGGTAGATGCTGGTTCTTAATGGGTCTCAATTAGCATGTCAATGGTCACCTGGTGGGGTTGAATATCAGAGGGATGGGCCGCATCCACTCCCCAGGGCCCTGGGAAGGAGTAAGGTGACCACAGTCCTGCGTGGCTGTACTCAGCAAAAGCTCTGAGCACCCTCAATATTCCAAGTGTCTGCACACAGTTCCAGTCCAGTCTGCCTTCCCTCCGCCGGAGCCCAAGGTGAGTGGTTGCTGCCAATTTAGCCTGTGTCTGGGCTCTGTGTCATGGAGCCGCCTGGGACTTTAACCCGAGGGCACTGCTACCAGCTAAAGGCAGCTGAGGCTGTGGCAACAGCTGAGGGTGTAGCACCCAGCCGAGGAGGCCACAGGACCCAGCCATGGCAGCTGCTGGTCACAGCTGAGGCTGCAGGACCCAGACGAGGGTGCCACTTCCAGCTGAGGCTGCTGGCCCCAGCCAAGGTCACAGGACCCAGCGGAGGTCGCTAGACCCAGCCTAGGTGGCCACTGGTCTCAGCCGAGACCAGAGGACCCAGCCGCGGGTGCAGCATCCAGCTGAGTCCCCTGGTCCCAGCCGAGTCCGCTGGTCCTAGCAAAGGCCACTGCAGACCATTGGCCCCCTCTCGCATCCTTGCAAGCCTACCAGGATTGAGTCAGTGTCCCTGGTTATGTGGTCCTCCAAGCTGCCTTTCGGTTGCCCCTTCCTGATGATTTGTCTTTATTTTCATTGTAATTCCAGTTTGGTCCTGGGAGATGGTCTGTGTAGCTTACATTCACTCCACCACCATTTTTTTTCCAAACAAAACCCAATTTCTTGATGTTAATTCATATCCTGTTACTTTATCAAATTCATTTATTAACTCTAGGAGATTTTTTATGGAGTCTTTAGGGTTTTCTATGTATAATATCATGCCATCTGCAAATAATGATATTTTCACTTCCTCTTTTCCAATTTTGATCCTTTTTATTTTTACTTCATGTCTGATTGTTGTGGCTAAGATTTCCAGTACTATGTTAAATAAGAGTGGCAAATGTGGACAAACCTGTCTTTTTCCCATTTTTAAGGGGAAAGTTCTTAGTTTTTGTCCATTGAGTATGATGTTGGCTACAAATCTTTCATATATGGCCTTTATTATATTGAGATATGATCTGTCTATTCCCAAATTGCTGAGCATTTTTATCATAAATGGGTGCTGGATTTTGTCGAATGCTTATTCAGTGTCTATTGATATGATCATATGTTTTTTATCTTTCATTTTGTTTATGTGGTGTATCACATTTATTGATTTGCGAATACTATACTAGCCTTGCAACCCTGGGATGAACCCCACTTGGTCATGGTGAATCATTTTTTTCATGTATTGCTGGATCTGATTTGCTAGTATTTTGGTCAGAATTTTGGCATCTATGTTCATCAGGGATATTGACCTGTAGTTTTATTTTTGGAGTGTTTTTTTTTTTTTTTCTTTCTGATTTTGGAATTAGAATTATGCTCGCTTCATAATACAAGTTTAGAAGTGTTCCTTCTTGGATTTTTAGGAATAGTTTGAGGAGAATGGTTATTAGTTCTTCTTTGAATGTTTGGTAAAACTCCCCTGTGAAGCCATCCAAGCCTGGGCTTTTGTTTGCTGGGAGAGTCTTGATCACATCTTCAATTTCCTCAGTTGTTATTGGTCTGTTCAAATTTTCTATCTCTTCTCTGTTCAGTTTTGGGAGACTGTGTTTCTGGAAATTTGTCCATTTCGCTTAGATTGTCGAATTTGTTGTCATATAATTGTTCATAGTATTTTAACAATGCTTTGTATTTTTGTGGTGTCAGTTATTACACCTCCTCTTTCATTTCTGATTTTGTGTATTTGGGTTCTCTCTCTTTGTTTCTTGGTGAGTCTAGGTAAGGGTCCATTAATCTTCTTTATCTTTTAAAAAAACTAGCTCTTTGTTTTTTTATTCTTTGAATTGGTCTTTTTTGTTGTTGTTGTTTTTTTTGTTTTGTTTTGTTTTTTTTTTGGTCTCTATGTTGTTTATTTCTGTTCTGATCTTTACTAGTTCCTTCCTTCTACATGCTCTGGGGTTTTCTTTTTGTTTGCTTTCTATTTTTTTAGTTGTGATGTTAAGTAGTCAATTCAAAATTTTTCTTGTTTCTTGATTTAGGCCTGTAGTGCTATGAACTTCCCTCTCAGAACTGCAATCACTGCATCCCATAAATTTTGTGTTGTTGTGTTTTCATTTTTATTGGCTTCTAGGAAGTTTTTAATTTCATTCTTGGTCTCCATGGTAACCCATTCATTCTTCAATAATATGCTATTTAGTCTCCATGTGTTCAAATGTCTTTGCATGTCCTTGTTTCAATTGATTTCTAGTTTCATGCCATTGTGATCTGAGAATATGCTTGATATGATTTCAATCTTCTTGAACTTGTGGAGACTTAGTTTGTGCCCTAACAGGTGGTCTGTCTTTGATAATGTCCTATGTGCACTTTAGAAGAATGTGAGTTCTGCAGTTTGAGGGTGTAATTCTCTATAGATATCTATTAAATCCATTTGATATAGTGCTTCATTTAGAGTCTGTGTTTTCTTGTAAATTTTTTTTCTAGATGATTGTATTGCTGTCAATTTCTTTTTTGAAGTCCTCCAGAAGATTTTTAATGTATATTGATGTTCTTATATTGGCTTCATATATATTTACCAAGCTTATATGTTCCTGTTGGATAAATCCTGTCAATATTATGTAGTGGCCTTCTTTGTCTCTAGTTATGGCCTTCATTTTGAAATCTAATTTATCAGATATGAGTATTGCTACCCCAGCTTTATTTTTTCTTTTCATTTGCTTGGAAGAATTTTTTATATCCTTTTACTTTCAACCTATGTGAGTCTTTTGTTGTGAGGTGTGTCTCTTGTAAACAAAATATATGTGAGTCATGCTTTCTTATCCAATAAGCTACTCTTTTTCTTTGGATTAGAGTATTTAAGTGATTTACATTGAAGGGAAGTATTGATATGTACTTATTTATTACCATTTATGTTTAGTGTGGATATATATTTTTTTTACTATTTCTTCTACTAATTATAGCAGTCTTTTTAGCATCTCTTGCAGTACTGGTTTGGTGCTATTATATTCCTTTAGTCTTTTTTTGTCTGGGAATCTCTTTATTTGACCTTATATTTTGAATGAAAGCCTTGCTGCATAGGGTAGTCTTGGATTCAGATTCTTGTTTTTCATGACCTTGATTACTTTATGCCATTCCCTTCTGGCCTGTAGTGTTTCTGTTGAGAAGTCAGCTGAAAGCCTTATGGGGTTTCCTTTCAGGTAACCTGTTGCTTATCTCTTGGTGCCTTAAGGATTTTTTCTTTGTCTTAATTTTTGGTATTTTAATTACTATGTGTCTTGATGTGGGCCTGTTTGGGTTCTTCTTATTTGGCACTCTCTGTGCTTCTTTTTTTTAAAACTGGTATAATTAGATTTATTATGATTATTTACATAGGGGTATTGATACAAATAATTTATCACCTAGGCCTTCTTAAATGTTGCTAGAAGTTTTCATAAGAAATCTCAGTTTGGCTCAGTGGTTGAGCATCGGCCTGCAGACCAGAGCGTCCCAGGTTTGGTTCCCGCTGTAAAGCAGTAAGTCAGTTACCAGGCTAGTTTTCCAAAAAGGATTTGTAGCCCTGGCTGGTGTGGCTCAGTTGGTTGATTCCTGGTCAGGGTACATGCCCAGGTTGCAGGTGCAATCCCCAGTCAGAGTGTGTGCAGGAAGCAGCCAATGGATGTTTCTCTCTCACATCAATCTCTCTTCCTCCCTCTCCCTCCACCTCTTCCTTCTTCTCTCTGAAATCTTTGGTATGTCAGAACAATCCCCTTTTTTTCCAGACCCCTCAGGGCACAACCTCCCACCAGAGCCACAGAACCCCTCATTGCGATCTGTTCTCCTGAATACTATCTCTGTGTCTCTCTGTGCTTCTTGAACTTGAATGCCTTCTTCCTTCACCAAGTTAGGAAAGTTTTTTGTCACTCTTTCTTCAAATATATTCTCTAACCCTTGATAATTTTCTTCTTCAGGGACTCCTATGATGTGAATGTTATTACTTTTCCAGATGTCCCTCAGTTGTCTTAAGCTGTCTTCTTGGTTTTTAATTGCTTTATTTTTCTGATTGGTTTATTTTTTCTACTCTGTCTTTTTTTTTTTTTTATCCTCACCCGAGGATATTTTTCCATTTTTTGTATAGATAGAGTGGGAGGGAGAGAGAGGAAGGGAGAGAGAGGAACATCGACGTGAAGGGACACATCGAGTGGCTGCCACCTGCAAGACCAACCAGGGCCGGGGACAAACTGCAACCAAAGTACGTGCCCTTAGCGGGAACCGAACCCGGGTCTCTCCAGACCACAGGCCGACGCTCTAACTGCCGAGCCAAACTGGCCAGGGCTCTACTCTGTCTTTTAATTTACTTATCCAGTCCTCAGCTTTCTGTACCCTGCTGGTTAGTCCTTCCAATTTGTTCTTTAGTTTTGCTAACTCATTTTTCATTTCCACTTAGTTGGTTTTCAATGTTTCTATATCTTTACTCATGGTGTTGATGTTCTTACTCATGCTGTTGAGCTTTCTCAAGATCATCGCTCTGAACTCTACCTCTGATAACTTTCTTAACTGCATTTTATTTATCTCTTCTTTGGTAAATATTTCTTGTTTTTTTCATTTGGATTTGTTTCTTTGTTTCACCACTTTAGTTATCTCAGTGTGTTTTGGAGCCTACCAAATTTCTCCTGTTGGTGTTCTGCTGTTTGTGTCTCCCTCTACTGGGTTTGGATGAGCATGGGAGGGCCCATGTTAAACACCACTGTGAAGTCTTACTTTCCTGGGTAGATTTTTAAGCCCAGGAAAGTTTCAGTTATCCTCTAGCTTTTTGCCTGGAGGCTATTAGTCTCAGTTACTCAGGGCCTTGGTATGTAGCCCTCAGGTGTCCTGTGAAATAGGATTTTCCAGAGGGTGGGGCAGAAATTGGTTGTTAATGAACCTCAATTTGCTTTTTTTTGGCTCACCTGGGTGAGGTTGAGTCTTCGAGGGATGGGCTGCTGCATTTTTCCACAGTTCCAGGAAGGAGCAAACTGGCCACCATTGTGTATGGCTGGGAAGGAGCAAGCTGGCCATCACCCTTTGTGGCCTTGGCTCAGAAAGAATTCTGTGTGCCCTCCAAATCCCAAGTGTCTGCAAAGAGTTCCAGTCCAGTCTGCCCTACCTCTTCCGGAGCCCAAGTTGAGTGGCTGTAGCCAATCTAGTGCTTCATCCTGGCCCTCTGTGCTGTGGAGCCAGCCTGGGATTTTAACCCCAGGGGCGCTGCTCAAAGCTAAGACCGCTGCTGTCTGTGGGCTCCCAGCCCACCACCTTCTCAGGCCTCACAGACCTAACAGTGTTTCTGGTTATATGGTCCTCTCCCACTGCTTTTATGATTCTTTTTTTCTGATTATTTGTCTTTATTTTAGTTGTAATCCCTGTTTGGTCCTGGGAGATTGTCGGTGTACCTTCCATTCACTCCGCCACCATTCGAGAAGCAGAATATTTCATTCACCAGGTCTCCCCAATAGCAATGTTCTGGTTAATAGTGATTTTAATATATGCACCTCACCTGAACTATAAAACATAATTTAAAAGAAAATTTGCCATCCTACCCATTTTTCCTCTACCAACAAGAATTTTTAAATTCAAGTCAAATGACAATAATTTTTGTTGATGGTAGATCGTGGGCATTCACCAGGGATATGTCTGAAGACTCAAATGTGTGAGTAATATTTGAGCATATAAATCTCTCCATGAAATGAAGTAATGAGTCTATAAATATGGGACTTAATTAATTTATAACATTATTAAATTCTGCCACTAAAATAAATTTTGCTTTCTGTACTCTAAAATATGTGATTTTTTTCAGCACTTCCTGTGTTTCAGGCACTGTTCTAAGTGAGATGCATACATTAATTCATAAACCTTTGAAGCAGTCACTTTAAAAAACATATCCCATTTTATGAATGAGAAAATTTAGACACAATAGGGGCTAGATAATTTATATGCACCTAGCAAGTGGGATTCAAACCCAAGGAGTGTGACTTCACATTCTCAACCACTGCACTATACAGTTGCCTTGCATTTAACTGGGTCTACAGAGGGATACTTTTATGTACAGTGATGAGCAGTGACCAACACCATTGCAAAAAATGCAAGGTCTAAGTGGTGGGCTAAATGCACTCACTAATCACTCAGTTCCACACACTAGCTTCACTGGGCCTGATTCAAATTTTTACATCAACAAAGAGGCAAATTTTTCCATATTGTTGACCTTAATCATTTATTACCAAAAAAAAAAGGGGGGGGGGTATCTGTAATACTTTCAACAATAAAAACAAATTATTTTTAGTAAATAGTTGGAACAAGGACTGTTGAATCCATGAATGCTAAAGCTCTACTTTATCTGATTTTGGATTAATCTGTTCCTCCTCCATTTATGTATTTTTCCTTTGGCATTTTATTTGCTAATTATCTAGCAGTTCTAAGAAAATTTCTTGTGACCTCTCTGCATAACCATTGTTTATTCCTTCTTAGGTACAAAATGATGCTCCATGAGGTTAAATAAATGAATTGTAGAAGATTGGAGAAAAATGAACTTGCTGTTATATATCCTGTCCATAATTTTTTAAAATTTCTCCCAGATAATTGAAGCTACGAGCCAGTCACTTTTATTACCTTCAGTATTTCAGTCAAAATAAGACAGACTGCAGAAAAAGAAAAAAGAGAGAAAGAAATACTACAATTTTTTTCTTCTTTTTGGTCTGAATGTTATACTGTCACTTAAATATTAGTTAGAAAGATAAATGTCTCAGCATAATTTTTCTCAATTATGAGCCATTTCTTTCCCCCCTCCTAACTACCTTCAGAACTCAGTCATCAACCAAGGCCCAATTATTTCTGCCACTAACTAACTTTATATTTACTGCATTCATTAATATCTGCTGCATGTACACTAAACACATTTAAAGTGCACAATTCAATCACCGACATTGATTCTCCTAGAAAAGCATCATTAGCAGGGATGGGGAACCTTTTATTTGCCAAGGGCCGTTTGGAAATTTATAACATCATTTGCAGGCCATACAAAATTATCAACTTAAAAATTAGCCTGCTATATTTGGTCAGGCTAATTTGGTAAGATGTGTGATCTTAGCTAGTATTAATTTCACAAGCTTTATATGGCGTGCAGGTGGATATTCCCCACCCCAGAAAGGAATAAACCTATTATCCTATATCAGAAGTCAAAGAGCACAAGTAGATAATAAAGTAAATAAGTTCAAATTATAGTGCACTCAGATCAGAATTCATGGACCCATTTTCCCTCGGCTTATAAATTTATCTTTAGAAGCAATGGCCTGTTTGTAAATAGTGTAAGAGACAAACTGATCTACCCCTCTCCTCTTGTTACTCAGGTTTGATTGAGCCAAAATGAAGAACACAAAATACCTGTTTGTAAGGGCACAGAGACACATCCACACCACAGTGTTGTCTATAACACCAAAAAATAAGAAATAAGAGTCCTTCAATAGGGAACTGGGTAAATAAATTATCATATATTCATCAATTAAAATGCTATGTAGCCATTACAAATGTGATGAGTTTATTGTAATCACTTTTTAGTTTTCAGTTACAGTTGACATACAATATTATATTAGTTTCAGGTGTACACTCTAGTGATTAGACATTATATATCTTACTAAGTAATCATTTCAATAAATCTCATACCCATCTGACACCATACATAGTTACTAGAATATTATTGATTTTGTTTTCTAAGTTTATTCTCATAAAAGTATAAATACATGCAAGAAAATGATAAAGACAAAATTCAGTATAGTGGATACTTTGGACCTGGAGGAAGGAGTATGCAGTTACAGAGTGGTACAAAGGCAGACTTCAACTAACTTCAAAATAATTTTTTTTTTTTAAGTTTTGTGGTAGATACACAGGTGTCAACATTATTTTTACATCTTTCTGTGCATCTAAATTATTTTTTTTAATTTTTTGAGCAACTGACTAGGAAATTTCTGCTGAAATAAAGCCATTGAGAATATATTTTATTATGAAGCTTAGAAATTGTTTTGTGTGTCAGATGAGAATAATGTGATATGAAATGATCATAAATGTCAATGGGTAAGGTTTTGATCTTAGAAGGCCTTGATGATTAGGGGGAAAGTTATTAGTGCGAATATCAAAGGAGGATAATTGGCCAAAGTAAAGGATTATAAAGCATATATCCTTATTGGTTTAGCTGGGCATTTGGCCAATGATCTTTAGAGTAACTTTAACTCTAGAATCCTACAGTGCTATAAAACTAGTGCTAGTAGCCATTTTTTACCAACCTTGTAATATCTTTGACGAACAGTCTAGTTGTCACCCTGATCAGGCTTAAACTTCAGTTATTAAGCAAATATATCTTGAGTGCCTACCGTGTGTCAGGCACTGTGCTAGCTGCCAAGAGGGCTACAAAAATGAATCAGACGTGAACCGTGTCCTCAAGAATATCCAAATAACATGAGGAAGACAGACACATAGCCAACTCACCTTAACGCAATATAGTAAGCTCTACAGCAAAGGTATGAGCAAAGTGCTTTTGGCAGATAGCTGAGAAAGCATATCTGGGGAAAAGAAGAGAGTCAGGAAAGATTTCACAGAAGAGACACTGTATTTGCTCTGGATCTTATAGGATAAATAGGGGTAATTCAGGCAGAAGCAAAAGCATAACCAAAGTCAGAAGATGTGAAAGTCTATAGCATATGCCCAGCCAGTGTGGCTCAGTGGATTGAGTGCCATCCCATGGACTGAGAGGTCCTAGTTTGATTCCCAGTCAGGGTACATGTCAGGGTTGGAGGCTCAATCCTCAGTAGGGGGCATGCAGGAGGCAGCCAATCTATGTTTCTCTCTTACATAAATGTTTCTATCTCTCTCTTCCTTCCTCTCTCTCTAAAAAAATCAATAAAAACATGTTTTTGAAAAAGAAAGTGTATAGCATATTTCAGTGAACAGTGAATAGTAGTCCAGTATGACTGAATCATAGGAGTATGTAGCCAAGATCATGAATACTCATATACAAGAAGCTGAATTTTGTCCTATAGGTATTAGGGAACTAGCAAAGAATTTTAAACAATTTAAGTCGCTTATCAGATTTACATTTTGCAGGATCACTGGATAAAATAAGAAAAAGAAACCAATAGATCAGTTAGGAGGCAATGTAGTCCAGACCAAAAATTGATGGAATCCTGACCCAGTACAATGGTAATGAGAATGGAAAGAATACAAAAGGAGAGATTCTACAGGCTTTTCTATGTTTGAATAAACATAGCATAACAAGTAGAAACCAAAAGTTCTAGCTTGGGTGTTAGGTGCTTTGACAGAAGGAGATCCAGGCTTTACAAGGAAGATAATACATTTGGTTTAGAAATGTTTAGTCTGGACTATCAGGTGAAAATGTCCATCAGCAAGACTTGTTTACTTTCTCCCTAAAACATATCTTGAATCCAACCTCTTCCTTTTGCCTCCATTTCTTCTAGCCTAGACCATGCCACAACCATCTCTCCCCTGGACTATTACAAAAGTCATTTGACCAATCTTGTTTCCACTCTGGCCCACCTTAGTTCTCCATAAACAGCTTGAATAATGCTTTAACTTTTTAATTCAGATCTTATCATATTCCACCTCAAAATCTTCCAATAGTTTCTTATCACATGTAGAACAAATCTAAACTTTTTACCATGACATACAGTGCCCTACCAGATCTGGCCTCTGATTAATCTTCTAAATTCATGTCCTACCAAACTCTCTTTCGTTCATTTGGCTTGGACCATTTTGGCCTCCCCCCCCCCCACCCCATTCTTCATGTTCCCATCTTAGTGAATTGTTTCAGTGATTCAGTGAGAATTTATTGCCATAAACACACTGTATAGTTTCCATGGTGATAACTCTGGGAGTTCCAGCCCTCTTGAATTATTCAAGCAGGTCTAAAGAGGTCTCAAAAAATATGCAATGTAGCTGGCCAAAGTCCAGAGAAAAACAACTATATAAACAATTATAAAACCTGAGGCAGGGGCCAGGAAACTCCATAAAAAGACACTTGAAAACATGACACATGTTTATAATTTCTACCATGTTATCTCACCTGTAGTCAAATATTATTTTATAGTTTTCTTTAGGATTTCACTCCTTAGTACCTAACTCCCAACTAAATTGTAAGTTGTGGAGTCATTGAGACCATGCTTCCTTTATGTTCTCCAGAATATCTCATATAGAGCTACAAACATTTAGTGCATGTTCTAAGGACCACCTAAATAGAGATGAAATTTAATGGAATTAAATTCAAAAGGGTAAAGATGAGGGAAACTTGACTTGATAGAGAGATCTAATAGTTTGTGCTTGGCCTCAACCTGAGTTGATGGAGGGACTCTATTCACTTGATTCTATTCGTCACATCTCTAGTAGAGTGCTTTAAAATTATGAAAGGATGAATAAAAGACTAAATATGTTAATGCAAACTTAGGCAGCATTGATAGAAACTAATGTTCCAGTGCCAAAAGTAGTTTTCATTTTTATTCTGTCTTATTCATATATCTGGAATGTCATGTTTATTTCTTGAAATTCCAATTTAAGAGACATTGTTGCCCTGGCCGGTTTGGTTCAGCAGTTAGAGCATTGGCCTGCAGTCCAGAGAGACCCAGGTTCGGTTCTTGCTAAGGGCACGTACCTCGGTTGCAGTTTGTCCCCAGCCCTGATTGGGTCATGCAGGAGGCAGCCACTCAATGTGTCCCTTTTACGTCAATGTTTCTCTCTCTCTCTTCCTTTCTCTCTCTCTCCCACTCTATCTGAACAAAAAATGGAAAAATGTCCTTGGGTGAGGATTAAAACCAAAAGAAAGACATTGTTAACTACAATGTGCCTGTGAAAGAAAGACCAAAATTGTGAGGGTTCTGGAAATAGTATTAGATATAGGTAGAGCTAGCATGATGAAAAGATTAGGAGGACACATTATAACAGGCTTGCAATATTGGAAAGATCATCATGTAGAAGAAAGAACAGAATTGTTTTACATAGCTCTAGTGGATAGTACTAAAGTGTGGGAGTTACAGAGAACCAAATTTCAGTTCAGAATAAGACAGTGCTATCATACAATAATTAATACCCTGTGCTGGAGTGGGCTGACTAAAATTGTTGTACACTCCCTCCCAAAGGCCTTTTATTCAGGCAGGTAAAGGTTAATCACATAGCAGGATATTGTCAGGAAGATTTCTGCATTGAGACAAAGACTTTTTTGAACTAAGAAAGTGTTTTTCAAACTAGATTGCAACCTATTAGTGGATCTGTGAAATCAATTTAGTGGCCTCTGATCAGCATTTTAAGTGAATTAGAATATGTTAGAAAATAGCAGAATGCATCACACAAAGCAAAGATGAGTGTGGTTTGAGAAATCTATTTTGGAACCAAGTTTATATATGTATGAATATATCTACTGGGTTGCAGTATAATATGCTTTTCTTACTGTGATTATAATAAAAAAATGTTTGAAAACCAGTGCACTGGGGCCTCATCCAGTTTTAATATTTAGAAGCTCTAAGAAGTTTTATCTCTGTTGCAGAGGTCCAAAATTGCTGTCTATGAGAAAATGTGGTCTTACATGAAATCAGCAGAGCCATCTGTTTTTACCAAAACAACAGCAGACGGAGTGGCCCGAGTACGGAAGTCCAAGGGAAAGTTTGCCTTTCTGCTGGAGTCAACCATGAATGAGTACATTGAGCAGAGAAAACCATGTGATACGATGAAAGTTGGTGGAAATCTGGATTCCAAAGGCTATGGTGTGGCAACCCCTAAAGGCTCAGCATTAAGGTGGGTGGAATAATATAACAATATCCATGTTGTTATAGTATTCCACCCACCCTGATGCATTTTGTTGTCATTTTCTTTCTTGTGGATTTTGAGGTAACTTTTAAAAGTTTAAAATCTACAATATTCCATGGAGTTAACTAAGACGGTAAATTATGGTTTCATCTATTTAATGCATCCATTTATTTCAATGTTCTCTCTCTGTGTTGTCCTCTCTGACTGTTTGTTGCTGTTTTAATTTTACAGTTCAATGGCTTTTTCAATTTAAATGGTAAAAGCCAAGTTATGGTGCCATATGTGACGAATGTTAATTGCATGAGTGTGGTGTTCTTGTTACTTTTTTTCTCAAAGACAATTTCCCCATCCCGCACACTTCAGTTTTGAGCAAATGTTATCCTCCATGCCACCTTCCAATATTTAACCCTGTATTTGCTGTACAGACATTTTTATAGCTCCACGTTCTGTGAAATTTAGCCAATTTGTCCTCTTGTGCTCCTTTTTATACGTTAACGATTTCCTAAGCATTTGTGCATTTTCTTACAAGTTATGTTTTATCGTTTCAAGAAATGCTGTTAACCTGGCAGTATTAAAACTGAATGAGCAAGGCCTCTTGGACAAATTGAAAAACAAATGGTGGTACGACAAAGGAGAGTGCGGCAGCGGGGGCGGTGACTCCAAGGTCAGCCTCAATGTCACCACAACCGGGTACCCTTAGTGAAGAGTAATCGGCAAGACTGTTATCTTATTATTGAGGAGAAAGCACAAGACTCACATATAAAGTGGAATGACCAGGTTATTCCCCTGCCTGGCTGCTTTGGGAACCGGAAAGACTTCAGGGCACTGCCCTCATTTTTGATCTAACTTGGGTCCCTTCTTAAACTCCCAGACAGAGGCTCCCTCCCTATCCACACCTCTTCCTTCCCCTCACACACCAGGCTAGTTGCTTTATGAAGGCTATGATGTGGGTTTCACTACTCTAAGCTTTCTAGAGCCCAATAATTTTCTTAAGACTGTCCCTGCCTGCCTTAGCTGAGTGATGAGAGAAATCAAATCCATTTATTAAAAAGTGGGATTACAGCCTTTTTTTCCCCCTAAGGCATGTTTCTCACAGAAATTGGTTGGTGGATTAGACTTGGCTTCTTCAATGATGTGTTTGAGTGATAAGATGTTGTTCTCTATATGTGATGGCTATTTAAGCTGGCCCCACTTAACTTGAAAGCCAAAGAACAAGGTCAGTTTCAAGTTAAATGGGGTCTTTCTTCAATAGGCCACCTCATATATAGACTTTGCAAAGACATTTTGTATATTTAAACAAGTGCGTCGCCTAACTGTGATACTCTGTGTATATGAATTCCTGTTTTGGCTTCCTTAGCCATGTTCTTGGTTCAGGTAGGTCAGATTGTTATCCAGGCAGCCATTGTGAGAAAACCCATCTTACTCAGCATCTTTTTGACTCCTTAATGCTCTTCGGGGCTAGTTAGAATGAATAGCCTACCTCCAAGCAATAAGAAATGGAAGCAAGCTCAGAAGTCATGTTACCAAATGATGGAAGGACACAATGGGTAAGTACAGGAGAGGACCTGAGGCAGAATTCTCCATGGCCCAAAGGATATGAGAATTATATCGAAACATGTAAGATCAGCTCTTGTACAACCAAGAATCCATGGACATCTTAAGGTGAAGAACAGTGTTTCCCAACCACAGACCAACAGACAGGCAAGACAAAAACTTTTCTCCTTCAGAGACAATGGTTACAATTCTGCTCCTCTCTTTCCCTCTCCATTCCTCAGGATTCTGGCACAAAAATTAGTTTACCCGTCTGGAGTATAATGTGGGTTAAGAAACACTAATATAGAGCACCTTCAAAGAAATACATTTAATAACTTTCTTTAGCACATAATCGTACCAAGCATTGGTGAGGTCTTCTATTATAAAACCTTGATTAACCAGAACTCACCTAATCAGTACCCCAATTAACTGAATTGAGCCCTCCCC
This sequence comes from Molossus molossus, assembly GCF_014108415.1. NCBI lineage: Eukaryota > Metazoa > Chordata > Mammalia > Chiroptera > Molossidae > Molossus > Molossus molossus. Next base: position 54,464,862 of record NW_023425355.1, read on the forward strand.
CACCCCCCTACCCCCACTCAGTATACCATGTCACCACTGGAGAAAGCAGTGGTGATGAGAAAGCAGCAAATAGTACTGAAAGAGAAGACTACAAGGAATTTATTTTTTTAATCATTTGCCAAGAAATGACCTGTGGTTAGGTCACATTCAGCTCTGTGTACTATATCTTCTCTCCATCTGGATTGACCCTCAAACATTAAAGTCTTCTTCCTTGAGGAAAGAAAGTGGATACAAGCATTTTAAGAAAAAATGTTGTTATCCAAGAATGAAACAAAGTGAGTATTGAAAATTCTATTTATCCCTTATGGATTCCAATTAATCAAAGTTTTACTGTGTGTCAAAAAGCAGTAACTTTCTCACCCATGTGAACTGACATTAAAAGTTTAGCAAGCTTTTGGCCCATTTGAGTTTTGGAATGGCTAGCCTGATGCCTAGAGTATTTAATACCTTCTTCCTGGTCTTTTTCTCATGTTAATAGCAGGCCATGGAGAAACTAAGTATATCATTGAAGTGAGTTGTGGAATGAAAATTGAACTGGATTGGATACACTACTCTGAAGAATTCATCATTTATACTCAGCATTGTTAAAACAGAGCTATGGACTGTTTCAAGATGACTCTAAAAGATTCACATGATGCCAAGTGCCCAGAAGTTTTCAAATGACCAAATGCTTGATGTTACATAAAAAAATCTACACACATTTGGCTGAATTTTCACTTTTCACCCAGATGTTTTGGTATCATGAAGACCCATAAAACTTTAGATCAGCTATATACTAATTATAACCATCAATCAATATTTTTTTCTTATCTGATACTGCTGAGAAATTATCAAGTAACTTAATCGCCAACTCACAATTTTCAGATTATATGATTTTTGATATGCAAATAGAAAAATATTTCAGTAGATCTTAAATGTTTTCAACTTCTTTGACGATAGCGCTATCTTTCAGGTATCCTTCAAATCACTTTTTTCAGTCATTTCTACAGCCAACCTTTTGAAATAAGTCAACCATTTTTTCAACTATGGTCATTGCTGCCTAACCAATGATTGCTTGTTCTATTTCTGGACTACCACGCAGCTTGCCTTTATCTTCTTCCTTCTTTCTATCTGCTGTTTTCTGAGAGTGAGCAAGAGAAGGGGCAAGAGATGAACTTGATTCTGTTTTACCACTATTTAGTGGAGATGCCAAAAACAAATCAATGAAGAAGAAAGTAGAAACGGCAGTGAAACCTTATTAATTTGAAGCTCTCTAATTTATAATCTGTGATAAACTGGACAGAGACTAGTCTACAATATAACTTTATTTTATCAGGGATGCATCCAAGATAGATTTGTTAAGCAAATGAAGGGTTTGGACTAGATTGTCAGTTGAATTTTTTCTTAAGAGAACAAACCTTTTTTAAATGTTGGAAGCATTTATTAGATATAAATATATTCATTACAAATATATGTGCTAAAGTAGTGCTCACAAAGACCTCCTCAAAGGCAATGTTTTATAGTGAGTCTGAATTACAAAATATGCTTAAAGCAATAAAACTGTCATTCTTCAAAAAGATTTTGTAATCCAGGACTTTCTTTCAGAAAACCCCTCCCCTCTGTTAGTCCAAATCAGTGAGGTTTGACTGTACTAGTAAAATGGCTTAGAATTATACTTTTTTATTGTATTCCATCCCCAGTTAACATGACAATTGACTGTTGAATATACCATCATCTCATAAAGAAAGTGAGACCCAAAGATGGTGGTGACTTTGAGGTCATATGGCTAATGCTGTCACAAATCTCTGAAGACTTTCAGGGTCACCTCTTGTGATAATATTGCAGATAGCAATTTATCACATCTAACTATCCAATGAGCAATGTCAATCTGATTGCATTTGATATATTTCCATGAAAATCAGGTTCATTCTCAACTACTTTGGTTACGATGCAAATGGCATATTTAAGCCATTCTAGACCTCAGTACTGATTACTAAAAATGACAGTAATCACAAAGCCTGACATTTATGAGTGCTTTTACTTTTTCAAAATCACTTCCATGCCTATTATCTATGAAACTAGGAAAGGGAGAAAAACCTATAGTCCTGATTTCTTTGTCTCCCACAACCTTTAAGTAATGATAAGTGGGCAATTATGTTAAATTATTGACTTTTCCCCCCTGGCATGAGACATTACACATTCTAAGCCTATTCTCAAGAAGCTACAATTCTATGGAAGGAGCCAGCAATTTTTCAGTCTGTTTTAAATATGCACATGTTGCCAGCGGGTGTGGCTCAGTGGTTGAGCGTTGACCCATGCACCAAGAGGTCACCAGTTCAATTCCTGGTCAGGGCACATGGCCCAGGTTGTGGGCCAAATTCCCAGTGTGGGGAGTGCAGGAGGTGACAAGCAATGTTCTCTTTCATTGATGTTTCTATCTCTCTCTCCCTCTCCCTTCCTTTCTATCTAAAATCAATAAAGAAAAAAATTAAAAATAAATAAATAAATATGCACATGCTTAAACTAATGAAATAGATATTTATTTTATTTTATTTTATTTTATTTTATGAATACAATGAATTAATTCAAGGTCAATCATTGAATTAGCTCCTGAACCAGACCTACAGGCTAGAACTACAATACTTGGTTTTGCCAATTTCCTGAACCTAGGCTAACAGGGCCCAAACAAATCAGAATTGATCTTTCCTTGATGGAATATAAATGCACAGGAAGGATCATGGAAATTACAGCTGTGGTTTAGGGATTTTTAACCTGCAAATCACTCTTTTGTGTTAGAGCTTTATTACAATGTGTGTGCAGATCTGGTAACTAAGAACCAGTGGGTTGTTTCAGCGATAAACCCAGTTCACTAGGGGTTTGTGACACAGCCAATAAAAGTCTGTTGCTATAAATCACAGCAGAATGGGGATTTAGCTGCTGAATTACCTCATAAGTACATCAGCTTTCATCTATAGCTGCCTGTCACCTCAAACATGCAAATTCTTCTGAAAGAAGCACCATCATGCTTCTTCATTCTTTTAATCTTGGGTAAAGTACACCAGATTAGCTTTCCCATATAGCCCTACCTTACTAGAAGGTGTGTGGTCAGTGAAACAAGCTATTTGTGACTAGGGTGACAAGGCATTATAAACCTTACCCCACCTCACCCTAGAATTGCCCTGGCTTTAGTTCTATCCAGGGATTTAAATAGACTTCCAATGTCCATAGTTTCTAGGTGGAAAATAATCACATTTTATGTTATTTCGGGAACATTGACTGCAATGAGAGTTGTACCATAAGTGCCTTAACTTGTAAGGTATATAGGGAAGTAAGAGATGAGAATGGAATGTGCAGTTAAACATCCATTAATTAAATAAATTGTTCAACGATCATTATGATTTATAGAATACTGATAGAGAAATGAAGTTTTGTTATCTTCAAATATATAATGACTAGATTACACTAGCCAATGTAATGCTAAGAAAGAACTTAGGGAATTTGTTTGAATAAATTCAAAATATGACTTGTAATTTAAATTAGTTGTGTTTCCTTCCCCATAGGTGCTTTTAAAGTACCTAAAAACAGTTTGTTCTCTTAAGAAATTCAAATACAATTATCCTCCTTATCACTAACAATCTCTTTTTTTAATCCCATACATTTGCTTAGCAAGTCTTCTATTCAAACATAGTAAAAAATTATACTTTAGGACAGCCCACTTTCAAATACCCTCGGCTTTCTTTTATTCAGTGGTAAATAGATGAACAAGGTGATACTAGGTTTCCCATATGCATAAATGAGATCCTTAGTTTTATGTGTATTTATTCTTCTTCCATGTATGTCTACAATTCTCCTCTCCTATGCCACCATCTCTTAACCAATTCTCTTCCACATCCAGAAGTCTTTGACATTCTTAGGCCTTGAATAATGGATGTGAATCTGCATCTGCCTTTTACCTGCAACAAGATGGACCTTTTATTGGCAGGAGCCATCCCCAAAGGTAGACATTTTGGATACCCAGGGTTAAGATGGATCCCAATGACTCTTAATTTACACTGTTATGTGTGTAGGCAAGAATCATTACAGATCGATGGCATTTCCTGGGTCTTGGAAGAAGTTCCTGTGAATCACCGAGACTGGTTTGGGATAGAAGAGTAGGGTGAGTATATTATGCTCTTCGTTGATTTGCATGTCTCTGTCCTGGTGCTGCCTCCTGGAAGTATGAAGAACCTGACAATTTTATTTTTTTGTAGTGAATAAATTTGCTCCTTGAACTTATTCAGGTCTTTCTCCCAAGAGCAAACCCTCACTTTTTCTCAAGTGGCTACTTCAAGCAAGGGACCTCTTTGCCTTAAGAAATGAACCAGTCCAGTGACTACCAAAACCATTGATTTTGCAAGATGGTGTTAAAGAATAAATTCTACCACCAGAAAAAAAAATGTAATCCATAAAGAAAACTTTTTTTTTAAATTAACCCATTCTAGTGATGTTTTAATTTTTAAATTGGTAACATGGTTTCTCTGATTAAGACATGATTATTTGCCTTTGGTGTTATCCTGATAACTTGAATGTGTTTCTTATTGACAAATAATGACCAAGTGTCCAACACCAGAGCTCCAGAAAGAGCAGCAGGAGTAAAAAGTCTGAAGGTAAGAGTGATGTTATACAATTGCCAAGAGGAAAGGCATCGTTGCAGTGGCATAGTGAAATCGTGTATGTCTAGGCCCTTTCTGCCCCTCTAAGATCAAATCAATTGGTTTCCTTTCATTTGGAGAGGAGGTTTGGAACCACACTCTCTGAAAGGTAGGAAAGCCCATGGAAAAGAAACATGAAAGGTTCGATATAAATAAATGCATTCAATTAGGGTGGAAACTGAAGTTGGTGGAGCAGGGTGGGGCCAGATTTCTTTTACCGAGAACAATTGAAATCCATTCTCTTTTGACTTTCTAGAGAGCGGTATAGCATTTGGCCCTTGGCACATGAGGCAAATCCCTATTGGTCAGAAGAGGCAAAAGTGTAGTCCAAGTCTACTTTCGCCTTAAAGCTTAATTTCATCTGGCCTTGAAGCAGATGTTTCTCAAAATATAGACATAGACAATAGCATGCATTACATTTAAAAAATAGAAAGATATCAAATGAGAAGGAGAGACTGACACTGCTGTTGTGTCCTGTCCAGCAACACTGCTGGAAATACAGATAGTGAATGCTAGAATGCTAGCTAGAAGATGGTGGTATGCGTCCTGGCATGGCAACCAGCTTTCAGATCTGATGTATAGGCTCCATTTGTTTCATTCTACTGGAGTGTAAGCTGAACTGATTATTGTTCTATGGGTCATGGTTAAGAGAAGGCTATTGGGGAAAAAAGAGAATGCTGGCACCTATCAGATTAAACTCTCAATGAATTTTTTGCCTATAGTCAGGGGAATAAACTAGATGTCTTCAAAAAATACTTGTCATGTCAATTTCTAGTAAAGACTAGTTTTTGTCTGTCTTCTAAGTCTATGCCTCTCTTTCTAGGTGCCATTGGGATATCTAAAGAAAACACATTTATACATAATAAAACCCAACCAAATTTGATAGTTTGAATTTTTAATGAATTTTAAAACCAAATTTTCAAGTGAATCATATCAATTATGTATTTGGGAAAGTATTTGCAGTCACATTTTAACTAAAACAGGCTTCTCTAAGATCTTAGCATCTTCCCTGAGTTCCTTCTCTCTGTCAGGGACAAATTGAATAAGAAGTCTTCTCAGATAAATTGGGTTATGTGAGATAATCCACAACCAATAATGGTTTTGGATTTCTGTTCTAAAAGGAGAGGTTGAACAAAGGCCCAGTTTGGCAGAATTCCATCAGTGAAATTCACAACTTATAGAATCAAAGGGTCTATCATTTTGAATTTGAGAGGTTATCATTTGGAAATGCACTGGCTTTATCCACATTATCTACGAGTGACTTTGAGGCTGCTTCTCTAGCACGGATATTCATCAAAAGTTTAAGTCACTAGCGTTCTTTGTTGTTGTTGTTGTTGTTAATCCTCACCTGAGGATATTTTTCCCATTGATTTTTAGACAGAGTGGTGGAAGGGAAGGAGGAGGAGGAGGAGGAGGAGGAGAGAGAGAGAGAGAGAGAGAGAGAGAAATATCAATGTGAGAGAGACACATCGACTGACTGCCTCCTGTATGACCCCGACAAGGGCCAGGGATCAAACCTGCGACCCAGGTATGTACCTTTGACTTGGAATCAAACCAGAGACCCCTCAGTCTGAAGGCCAATGCTCTAACCATTGAGCAAAACTGGCCAGGTCAATCACTAACATTCTTAAGCCCTTAGTAAAATGATTCACAGCTTTCAACTCTTAATGTGATATGCATTCATTATTGAATTTTCTCTTTCTACTTATATTAAATTATTATCTCATTAGCAAGAAGTTAAACAGGTTTGAGCTACATTTGTGAACTACATTGATATAAATACTCTCACAGAGGGAGCTTCTAGCAGCTAAACACTGCATGCTCTGCCAATCATTGTAGCTTCCCCTGTGAAATGAAGGTCACCTGGGTGGCCAGAGTCCAATAATGCCAGCAGTCATCTGAGCATGCTCCCTGGTTGTGGAGGCTTAAAGCTCAGGCTTTCGCCAAGGGTAGAGATATTGAAGTAACTTAAATGCTCATTCTCTTAGAGTCTTACATCCAGAAACCCCTGTGAAATGAAATGGTTAGAGAGTTTTTAAAATGGCTCCAGACACTAGTATAGTCTAGGGCCATTCTGAACTGCCACAGCCTCCAACAGATACTATATGGAGAGATAAATTCTTTTACTACACATATCCCAAGGTAACTCACAAAAAAAAAAGAATATAAAGGACCTTAGAGTAAATTTTTTCATCCAACAAAGACTCTTCTCTTGCTTGGTCATCATTTGGCTTCAACTTAACAAATAAGGTCCTCCTGGGCAGAGATGTGTATAACTGCCTATCTGTACAGCAGGTACTCAAATGATGTCGTTTCATTCAACACTATTTCATTATAATAATGGGATTCCATATGAACTTAATTCTTGTTTATTTCAAATAGCCTTTGGTAATGTTGATTTTGTTATCATCATTTTACTTAAAGTCACAGAACCTATCAATGATATTTTAAGTGAGGACTTACTGTACATGCCTGTGATTTCCTGAGTGATTCTAGTTTTCCAGAAAAGGCTAGAAAAAAAAGTGAGTTATTGCTAAAGATGACTTGTCACCATTGAAACCTGAAATATCTTCAGTAAAAAAAGCCAGAGAAAGAGAGGGTGGCTATCCTCCTTCCACTGAGTCAAAGATAATTCTAATAAATTTTTCCCAAAAATTCACTAGGTACTAAGAAGTAATTGTTAGTGATTTCAAATGAGGTTTGGATGAGAAATGGGGTAAGGGGAGGGCTTCCAGCTTAGGTCGTGATAAATTTCCATTTTCATTACCCAGATATTGTGTTGTTAGAGCAGGTTTCTAATTATGCAAATACATCATCCTATCCTTGCGCATATATTTCTTTTACTTCTCCCTGACCGTCTTGTCTTTCTCCATAACCTACATATTTATACACATATCTATCCCTCCTAAGGGCTTTACTGAAGATCTTCTGGCATCATTAATTAAACATACATTTATTGTTTAGATGTCCCTGCACAGAAAGGAGAAGCGAAGCCATTTAGAGCAGAATATATCTCATTGTCTCTTAGGAGGATGAATCATACTACACACTGAGTTCCTATATTTTGTAGACCTAGAGCCATATCCATAGTACATTCTTATCTCAGCCATTTCAGGATCACCATTTAGAGAAATCAACTTGGTTGTTAATTCACCAGGCCATTTTTCCTTCTTTTCCACTATGGGAAAACAGCACCATCACATCACTCTCGCCACATTTCTTTGTTCATAAGAAAGAATCTAACATGGCTCCAACTACCTACTTTAAGTATATTATAAAATTAAAATTTTAAATAAATTGGACAGTTATTTTGAAATACATATATCAAAATTTTTACTTTTTAAATAAACAGTTTCTACTTTCACAGAAAAAAAAAAATGGCCTACTTATCATATGTAATGTTGGCCATCACTAAGATAACATTGAACTTAGAAATGGCTGGTTTGTACCACCTAGGAGGAAGCTGGGAACCTAGACAACTACCACCTTGGGTTGGATGCCTTGGATTAATGAGTACAGTCCTTTGTAGCTAAGTCATTGCCAGGTGTGAATGGGAGAGATAAGCATAAATTTGTATGAGCCAGTTATGTTTTCTTTAAAAATAGAACTTGTTTTCAAGGCATTATGAATTACATTACTACCCCTATTTTAAAAATAGACATTATTTCTTGACTGTTCCCCACACTCAGGAATCATCATCCTGCCACAGGTCAACACTACCTTCCCATAATTTTAAACATCTAATTTACATTTTCTTTTACCCTCTCCATCTGATAAACAATCCATATACATTTTTATTACTTAGGTTCAGTAAACCATTTTATTCTTAGAAGAACTTTATATTCTTTCTCCCATGAACATTTTTTTAAACAAAATGGAACAGAGATTTGGAGTTTGTAAACAGTTCTTTATTTCCCATTTTTCAAGAAGCTGTATATTTTAGCAAGGAATGTTGCCCCAACTTCAAGGTGTGTAATTCTAATGGGGGAATTTCAGGTAAAGATGACAAACATATTTCTGGATGGGGAGACATTTCCAGACTCCCTGAAATTATATCACAAAGCTCTACTGTTCTCTCCCTAAGACTGCCACCCATGCCCTTGTCGTAGGAGGGATCTCCTCAGCAAAAAGTTCATAGCAAGTCCTTCAGAGGAAAGAATGCTTAACTAATTTCCATAATAGGAATCTGACCTACTTTGTTTAATTCTTTCTGTTCTCTTTTGAGGTGAGTGCAATAAATATTTCTGACTTATACTTTTCTTACGTACCAGATAAGAGCCCATAGTAATTGCTCTGAAACATTACCCTGGAGACATATGGCTATACCACAGTGACAGGCCCCAGCTGCAAGATATGCCCTTGATAGGTTGATAGTTATTTGGAGTATGGTGGTCTCTAAAGAAAAAAATTTATTATGAACATAAGGAAGACTGCTACCATTATGTGTGTTCCATTGGAGAATGCACAGTACGGAGCTGGAAGTATATTAATTTGCCTTCTAGCTTGCCCCATAATTGCTGTGAAGGCTTGAGCATATTTCTTAACCTATCTGTATTCAATTCCTTTACCTATAAAGTAGAGACCATAAATTTATCTTCTTAGAGTTATCATTAAGTTTGGCCAATAATAACAGTTATTATTATAATTATGTGAAGTATTAGGCTGAAAGACAAAATTCTAAAAGAGTTATCTATTCAACAAATACTTATGGAGAGAATTATTATTTTAGGTAGGGATAAAAATACATATATAAGTTATGGTTCCTACTTTTGAAAAGTACACAGTGTTGTGGGAGTTATGAGACATAGACATAAATAACAATGCAAAGTAGAATATGAAGGAGGGGAGAAAAAATACTGGAACAGGTAAAAATGGCTTAGTGAAGAAAATGACATTTAAAATGACAGAATGCCCACCTAATTCCACTTCTTTTAAAATACTAAATTGTGTGTTGGGCGAAGGATGTCAATAGATTTGGTTGATTTGAATTGGGCTAGGCAGTACATCCAGTAAGGTACAGTAAGAGAAAAAATTATGGCAGTTTTTCTCTGCCATCTTGGGAATGTATTCCACCCCACAGCAATGTATTATTCTAGAAGATTTGGCCTTTAAAGTACTTTCTTTTCTTGGCAGCTATCCTAACCTTGTTATGTGGTATTATCTGTGATTTTTTATTACAGCTTTATGCTCCTTGGCTGTGCTGCTGCTTGAAATATTTGTTTTTCTCCATTTTTATTTTGAAGTTCCAAAATGCACATTGGTTCCCTGCCAGATTTCATAAGCCCTGTGATTTTTTTCCAGTCAAAGACTAAACTTCTAGAGTGTATTATTTGTCAGATTTCTCTAAAATCCTGGAGCATGAAATGAGATCTGGATGTGCTAAAGCAGGATTTCTCAACCTTAGACATTTAGAGCTCTGTTGTGAGGGGCTGTCCTATACATGGTAGAGTGTTTAGCAGCATTCCTGGACTCTACCCTCTAGATGCCCATAGCATCCCCCACCCAGTTGTGAAAATAGAAAATGACTCTAGACATTGTCAGATAACTCCTGGAAGACAAAATGATCCCCAATTGAGAACCATTGCTCTAAGGTAACCTCTACTATAACTCTGGAGGACATGGGAGGGAGGGCAGTTACCAGCTATTATGTGGAAGGCACTGGATGGCCTAAAGCAGAGACAGGCCACTTATCTGAAGTAGGATGCTAATTTACTGACATACTAAGCTGAGGTTTTGGCAAGAGTGGATGGTAGCAGCCCAGAATAGGCCCAGCACAGGAAAAACCTTCCTTCTTGCAAAACCAGTGTTTCTCAAATTTTTTGTGTCCCAGGATCCCATTACACACTTAAAAATTATAAGGAAGCAAAAATAAATAAATAAATAAATAAAACAAAGGGGATAAAAAAATTATAGGCAAGTCCCCAAAATTTTGTTTATGTTTATTATATCTATTAATATTTAGCATATCAAAAATTTAAATTTAAGCATTTTAAAAGAATGTATTTGTTGATTCAGTTTTGAAATAATAAACTTAATATGTAACATAATTAATGTACTTTCATAAAAAATAACTATATTTTTCCAAAACAAAAATAAATTATCAAGGAGTGGCATTGTCTCATGTTCTTGCAACTCTCTTTAATGGCTGGCTTAATATAAGAGAGTATAATTCTCATTTCTGCTGCTCTAGTCAATCTTTTGTGGTAATACGTGTCATGTAGCCTCCATCATTAGAGAATAAGAGTAGAAGGGCAAAGGGTGTCTTATTATTATTGTAAAAATAGTTTTGACCTCACTGACCCTTTGATGAAAAGGTTTTAGGGATCCTCCAGGGGTTCTTGTGCCATACTTTAAGAACCACTGCTCTAAACTAACATGTCACACTTTTGTCAACCTAGTTCATTTAAGGGTTGACAAACTTCTTTAAAATCCAGGATCGCTAAGGAGAAATCTCTTTGGGGGCCTTTAATTAAACTGCTCTGTTCCTGAAATCTAGTAAGAGCAACATATTGAAGAAATTGAATGAGATAATTTGAAGAACATAGTGTCTTGAGGGAAGACAGAGGTTGGTAAGGCCTTAGAGAGCCGTCTGAGTATGTTGGTCCCACTGCAATAAGAAAAGAGGTAACAGAAAGGAGAAAGGAAATGTTTTGTACTTTTTCCTGTGGTCCGGATGGAATTGGTCACCTATATGCCATCGGAAAGCATCTCCCCTGAAATCTGAGCTAACTGCTAGAATCCTGAGCCTAGGGGCCATTGCCTAGCTTAAGGCATAGAGTAAATGGGGGAGAGATGGTGGTGATAAAAAAAAAAAAATAGGAGAAAGGAAAGAGAGAAGGGAGCCAGAAAGTGGGGATTAGAAGTAAAGGCAGTTCTAACCCTTATGTCAGGGCCATAGATGATCTGTCTGTACTTTAAATGTCTAAGACTTAACTTTCACTGCTGATAATACTTTAAAGAGGCTCAAAGTTTTGAGTATATTTTGTTTCCTTGCATTCTAAGCATCTCTTGTTGGCATTTGAAAAGCCTAAGGCTGTTTAAACTATAAAAGGACCTCAATTTCCTAGTGAGAAATGCAGATATTCTGGCTTCCAAGCCCTGCACTAACTGAGAAAGTGTCACCTCCCTAACACTAAAAATTTATAGTTTGTCAAATCTCAAGTACTCTGAAATTACATATGATTTTTGAATGATACATTTTTCAGACTATCTCAGGCTGAGATGCTCCCTCTGCTCTCAACAGCAAGGTGGGGAAGAAAGTAAATAGGCTTTGGGGACTTGGTCTGATAGAGGCCAGATCTCTGTGACTGTAGGAAGTCCAACTTATACAAAAGAAGCTAAAAAAATTATGGCATGTTCATAATTACATAAATGTTTTTGCTTTCCTCCTTGTAAATTAGTGGCATTCAAACTAATATGCACTGGTATTAGCAATATAGTTCACATGAATCTGAACACCCAGTAGTTTCTTGCCTTTTAATAAAATTATGCCACTCTCTCTATATAATTCATCAATTATCCAAAGTTATTAGGGATAACTTTGTTTAAAATTCATTAGCTCTAGAAAGACACCAGGTAAAGGTCATTATTCCCATTTTATAGCTGAAAAAAAAAGTTAAGAGATAAAATCTTTATCCTAGGACCAGCAGGGTTTCCTGCACTTTGCCCAATGGCTCCAACTACAGTCCTTATGCTTTAAAGGTGTGGAGGACTAGGAAACAGTGGCCTGGCCTCCTGGAGATAAATTAGTCTCTCATCTTATCTTCCCGGAACAGTTTACCTAAACTCTTTCTCTACAGTGCTACCTACAGTGGCAGTCAATTTGCCATTTTAGGTCATGCCATATAATTTTGTTTTAAACAATCTGCTTTACCCTCTGGTGATCTGAGTTGGCCACAAACATAGGACCGTCTCAGAGAGACAGCCAGTCAGTAACTCAAAAACCACCCATAGGCCAGTTCTCCCATTGTTGAAAGTATTCCTCTTGTTGAAAATGCAGAGGTCTACATAATACTTTGAATACTAAAACCAGGATATGTATAAAAATTCAGTTTGCAGAGTGAAGACGTATATGTACAGTTCTTTCTATGATCATTTTCAGCTGGGCAATGTATTTGTGTAATAAAGGACAATCAATCAGAAGTCATGTTAATCACGAAGAATCTATTTTCTTTTCTGTTCCGATTCATCCTTTTGTCTCGTTTCATATTTGGAAATGCTTCCCATTCTGGCTCGGTCTCCTTCCCCACTCCTCCATAAAACTTGCTTTCTGTCTGGAAGTACAAGACACCCTGTTAGATCAAACATAACACATCTTTCTCACAAAGCTACTGCAAGCTGCCACAGACAATTGTCACTTGAGGGGAGACCCTCCTCACCACATACAGCCTATCTGAGGAGTGCCTTTTATTCTATCCTCATTATTTAACAGTGTGTGCCGATTACTCAAAGCGATATGAGCAGGCCCTGGTAAATATAGTGTTGCTGTAGTGTTAAATTTTTATAAGGTAATACTCAGGTTGCCTGCAGTGTCTAAAAGTACTCTGTGGCCAGGGCCCCCTGCTTTATCGCTTTCTATAGTTTTAAAGTAGTTTGAAGCTTGAATAACATAAAATAACATAATATAATGTTATTTATGTTATTTCCCACGTGAAGAACGCCTGTAAACCTTGCAGTATTGAAACTCAGTGAACAAGGCATCTTAGACAAGCTGAAAAACAAATGGTGGTACGATAAGGGGGAATGTGGAGCCAAGGACTCCGGGAGTAAGGTCAGTTGCTGAAGGTCTTTTTGTACTGATTAGCAATCACATTTTGAACCACTGCTTATTTTCTACCCTAAATCAGCTTTCCTTCCCAACACACACTCCCTAACACAGTGGGACCCCTTTATAACACCAGCACTAAAGGAATAAGGCAAACATCAGCCTTAGAGATCTGTCATGTGACATCAATCATTAACTCTAGAGAGCTATTTTTATGATTGGGGGACTCAATCTGACCTATTGCATTTCCAAAGCTATAAAATAAGGAGCGGTGTTATAAGGGGGTTTTGCTGTATTTCACATTTCCAAAGTTCAAAGAGAAAATATAACAATAACCAAAAAAAAAAAAAAAGATGCAGTTGTTGTGACAGTACTTTTTCTTAACTTCTTACAGTGTCAGAGACTTTGTAGTTATAAATACCTTTGGTTATTAATGTATTATGTCAATTCCATCTGAAAACAGTCAAAGAAATAAATAACTAAGACTGGTCTCTGTAAGCATAATGATTAGCCTCCTCCTAGCTGCTGTCATATTGAGTTCAGCATCTATTTGGATATAGAATCTTATTAAGTCTGTCACACTTCTCTCTTCCAAAGGTGTCATTTGAATCTTTGTACATAATACTTTCTAAATTTAATCACATGCTCCTTAAGGGTATACATTGTCAGTATAACATCACATTGAAAAGCATGAAACACTCTTCCTTGCCTCCTTCCTACCCCTCTTTGTTCCCCTAAGAAAGTTATTTTTAGTTTCTATTTTTGCCTTTCCTTTTTTTGAACTAATATTGTGGTATCAATTAATTCATTCCATGAAATGCCACTCATTTTCCCTATACAGTGAACCATTTTGCTACTGTTTTTCTACATCCCACAACAGGGAATTCTGTGAAACTTAAATACATGGAAATTAAAACTGTTCTCATTGCTACAACTTACATGGGTTATGTCAAGGGATACCTTTCCCCCATCAAATACCACATACATATAAAACTCTCATAGCAGAGGGAGGGTTACCAGAAATTGGTCGATTTCCTAATTGTGGAACATGCTCACAGATAGCCTCACCAGCTTCCTTAAAGAAATGATCCAGCCCTGGTCAGTTTGGCTTAGCAGTTGGAGCATCAGCCTGCGGACCAGAGAGTCCTGGGTTCAGTTCTCACTAGGGGCATGTACTAAAAAAAAAAAGAAATGATCCAGTATTCCATAAGTGACAAATTTTTACCACTTGTCTAGCTGTCATTCATCTTAGAAGAATGACTATTGCGAGGCTGTTGTACACGTGAAGTATACACTTACCCCCTTCCCAACCCTGTGATCTAATTCCAATTGGCCTTTTTATTAAGGTAAAAAAAATACAGGACAGGCTCCTATGGAAACAGAATCAAGACAAGGCCATATCGTCCTTACATTTAATTCTTTAAATGATACCAAGACTAGCTGAACCACAAAGCACTGAGTGTTTGCAATGACCATCATCTGCTCACTGTGTGATCATTTGAATAAGATTCCCAATTCACTGAACTGACTTAATAATTTGGATATTCCATTCAATTGCATTCAGCAGCAAAATGGTTACATCCCTCTAAAGAGACTCCAAAATGCTTTTTTTTTTTTTCCCAAAGAAAGGCTCCTGCCCCTTGGTGTGTCCTACCTCAAGGTAGGGCTCAAGGCACCAACTTTTTTCTTTCCATGGTTCAACAGTTCAATTTTTCTTTTTCATACAGGCAGATAGCTTAGTCAGATTTGCACAATTTGACCTGAAAGTCACTGACCGGCTTCCTCAATTTTTCTCCTATTTTGACTAGAAAGCAGATAAGTATAGTATTTTTTTAATTATTGCTACATTCCCTAGAGTAAATGCTACAAATGAGTTGGATTTTTAAAAAACCATCAGCCTCCTAGAAAAAATTTCTAATTTATATGGAGCCAATTCAGGACCTAATGAGTCCTTAAACTCTCAGGAAGATGGATCAGAGCCAATTCTTTGTGCTATGCTCTCGTTCTAGCAGTACAAAGACTTGTTGCCCTGAGGATGAACACGTAACAACCAGTCCCCAAAGGGAGCAATTTCTCAACCACTGGGAGAAAGGGGTGAATTCATCCTTTTTAAATAAACCCTTGTGAAGTAACTCCCTAGATAAGAATATCAAAAATGTCTAATATTATCACCCGGCATCTTAAAGATTAGTAGTTGACAAGTTTGTCACAGGGAGAACAAGGGAGAAAGGGGTGTTGTTGGACAAAGAGGGGAAAGAGTGCTTCAAGTTCCCAAATGAAAAGAGTGCTACATTTATAAAAATTATGTCACAGCTCAACTCTGGCAAATGGTGTTTATTGAGATTGAAAGAGTAATAAATTGTGCTTGTGTTTACAGTTTTGCTCCCATGACCAATTGCTGTTTTATTTAGTTGTTGACACTGTTTTGAAGTACTATCGGATTTAAGGAATCAAAATAAAAGAATACATAGGTGAGGATCACAACTGTCAACAGAAGCACAATCTATCATCTTGCTGGCCATTGTGAAACATCAGTTGCCAGAGTTGAGTCATAACACTTACATCAATGTTTAGTTATTTTACAACTTAGAACTATTTTATACTGTTGTAATATATTATAATGTCCCACTGCCTTTGCTTTCCCCCAAGAACTAATTGTGTTGTTCATTTCTCTTAGGACAAGACCAGCGCTCTGAGTCTGAGCAATGTGGCAGGCGTTTTCTATATACTTGTTGGAGGTCTGGGGCTGGCCATGATGGTGGCTTTGATAGAATTCTGTTACAAATCACGGGCAGAGTCCAAACGCATGAAACTTACAAAGAACACCCAAAACTTTAAGCCTGCTCCTGCCACCAACACTCAAAATTATGCTACATACAGAGAAGGCTACAACGTGTATGGAACAGAGAGTGTTAAGATCTAGGGGTACGATTAAGGTCTAGTAAACTAATCGCCTTGCATTGCTGTATGTTAATCTCTTTCTGTTTCCTTTCTGTTTCTTGGTTTTGTTTATTGTTTCAAGCATGGTCTATTCTTTGCAGCCATTTGATTCTTTGAAAACAATGGTTATGTTTTCTTGTCAAGCAGTAGTGCTTTCTTATTAGAATAGTTGTAATAATTGTGGTCTATGACCCAAAAAGAAAAAAATTCTCTCGAGAAGCACAGTTCAGTTGAAATATTTGCAAGCCACATATGTGAACCACATGTAATTTTAAATGCTCTGGTAGCCACATTTTAAAAAGAAATGCAAGTGAAATTAATTTAATGATATATTTTATTTAACCCAAGATATCCTTCAACATGTTATAATTATAAAAATAACTGAGATATTTTACATTCTTTTCTTCATACCAAGTCTTAAAATCTGTGGTATATTTTATACCCATGGCACATCTCAACTTGTACTAGCCACATATCAGTATTGAATAGTCACATGTGCCTCATGACTATCATTTTGAACAGTGCAGCCCTAGAGAAAGTAGCTGCTCTAGAACTGATATTAAAATAAATAATGGAAATAGGACACTGCCACTTTGAGAAGTGCAATTCTTCCATAGGGAAGTAGTGGGTCTCTTAAATATAAGCCTGAGGCAGTTTTTTATATCTTTGAGTTCTTTTGTTGTCCCATTTTGGGAACTAATATTCAGGTAAGTATCTCCCAAAGAACACTTTAGGATCCTTGCTTCTGGCTGACCCAAATTCATACTTAGATGAAACTGACTGATGCCACCTTGACTTTGGCAGCTACAGCCATCCTCTACCACCACCATCACCAATAACTCAAATGTATTCAAAGGCAAGCTTGAATTAGGATAATGCAGTCATTTTGGAAGTCCTTAAAAATATAGTCTTGTTACCTTCAAGTGTATCTGTCATCACTAACACACCTATCTGAGTGTAACAGAACATTTAGCCACTTCACGATGCTTATTTTAGATGGGAGACTTTTGACCTCATGAGTCAATGTCAATATATTTGAATTTCTACAAATTATTTATTTGGGTGTTTTGATCTCCTTATATTTCACATTGTGAATCTAAATTCAGCTGATTTTAAAATAATATTTCACCCAAATAAATAATTTGTCTTCACCATGGAAAGCATTATATTGTTTGATGAAGTTGCCAGTTGTTCTTTTCTGCTGCACACTGTAAACTTTTGCTACACCATATCTGGTACACTGAACTAACTCACTAACAAAATGTTCCCATTGCATTTCTGAATGTACAATACATAGATTCATCTGTAATTAGCACTGTTTGCATGCAAGTATTTAATGTGCTGGTATGATGAAAATATTTTATTCTTGAGTAGGTTATATAGGTCCATTGCAATATGGGGCATATTATTTGTTTTTTCATAGGATGGTACATGGGTGATTTCAGCCTAGCTTAATTATCCCAAATTCTGAGATATTAGCATTCAAAGAAATAATACACCTAAAATCTGCATAGTATTTTTTCAAGTGTTCTCAACTCTATTGCTTCATTTGAGGTAATGGGTCAGAAAGTATTTTCCCTTTTAAATAACTAAGACCAAGCCACACCAAGTAAACTGTTCAATGCAACACAACTAGATAGTGACAGTTTTGAGACTGGAACCCAGTATTTCTTTCTTCTATAGCTGTATTCTTTATTAAACCATGCTGCCTCTAATCACCCATGGCCTGATTATTCTCCAGGAACCTTGAAATCCCAGTGAGATCCTATCAAACATAAAGCAGATATTAAATTTATATTCCACTTGTTTACAAAAGTCTTGAGGGACTGACTTCACCAAGCCTCCTTATGCTCCATTTATGCACTCTTCATGAGGTGGTATATTCAATCACTCCTACTTTCCCTAGAAAGAAACTTTTGAAACAGGGTATCAGGGCTCAGGGTCCCATAGTCTCCAGATCTTCTTTATTATCAGCCATTCCATCTGAGAATCTATGTCCCTACTCCCCATCTACTATAGCCTCAGTCTCTTGTTAAAGCCTCAGAGCAGTGCTTCTCAAATGTCAGTGTGCCCCAAATGTTTGTGTCACCTGGGGATCTTACAAAAGTGTGGATTCTGATTCAGCAGGTCTGGGATAGGGCCTGAGAGTCTACATTTATCACAGGCTCCCAGGTTATGTTGATGGAAGGGATGGAGGGAGGGAAAAAAGGAGGAAGAAAGGAAGGAAGAAAGGAAAGAGAGAGAGAAAGAAGAAAGAGAGAGAGAGAAAAAAGAGAGAGAGAGAGAAAAAGAAAGAAAGAAAGAAAGAAAGAAAGAGAAGAAAGAAAGAAAGAAAGAAAGAAAGAAAGAAAGAAAGAAAGAAAGAAAGAAAGAAAGAAAGAAAGAAAGAAAGAAAGAAAGAAAGAAAGAAGAAAGAAAGAAAGGGAAAGAGAGCAAGAGAGAAAGAAAGGGAGAAGTGTTGGAGGGAGGGAGGGAGGGAGGGAGGGGAGGGAGGGAGGGAGGGAGGGAGGAGAAGAAAAAAGGAAGAAAGGAAAGGAAGGAAGGAAGGAAGGAAGGAAGGGAGGGAGGGAGGGAGGGAGGGAGGAGAAGAAAAAAGGAAGGAAGGAAGGAAGGAAGGAAGGAAGGAAGGAAGGAAGGAAGGAAGGAAGGAAGGAAGGAAGGGAGGGAGGGAGGGAGGGAGGGAGGGAGGGAGGGAGGGAGGAAAAGGAAAGGAAGAAAAGAAAGAAAAAGAGGGAAGGAAGAAACTGAAATCAGCAAACATTTGGGCAGAATGTTGCTGTTCTAAAGTAGAGGACCAGGACTCCAAATCTGGGGAAAGACCCACATAAATGAACTTGACACAACTTCTGTCTTCTGGTTGCCCTCGAGTCATCTTTGTTGATCCATTTTGTGAAGTAAAATTCAAAAATTTTTCTAATTAAAGCAAAAATCACATTTTAATTGACATTGATGCCATTGTGGTTAAAACCCAGTAAGCTAGCATCTTGGGAACCATTCCTCAGATGAAAAGCAAACCTGGGAAACTCCTCTGCAAACAAATCTATCCTTCAATTCTTTGAAGTCTCCAGACAGAAAAAAAAGAAAGAAAGAAAAGAAAAGCCTTGGAGGATGACAGAAAAAAAGCCTTACATGTGCAAAATTACAATCCAGGTGAAATCTGGTTAATAAAAAAACATCACTGAAAGAGGAAGAAGTCCTCTATGGGTGAGAGTAGAGTCAGGAACACATGCCTTAGTCCCAAATCCAGTACCCACTAAGGAGCAAATGGCCTCTTGACTACATGCTGACTCTCTGGGTTACTGACCTACCACTGGAAGTGTGGCCCTCAAGCATGTCTTGGCAGGTGACTGACTGCCAATTATTCCAGATTCACTGCACCCTAGGGTTAACTCTGCTAATTGTTTTTAAAAAATATTTTCCAAGTTTTCTATTGCTGTTCAGAACTACTTCTGGCTTCTTTGGTTTCTTCAAACATTTTTTTGAAATCTTTCTCATTTTGAAGACCTCAAGATGCCGAAATGAAGCAAAAAGATTTCTATTTTTTTTCTAAGACAGTCTTCCTTGAAAATACTGACTTTGTTCATGTAGCCCATTTTTAAAGCCATGAATCTTCCATTTCATCCTATGCATAGTATTTTTACTGGAGAAATTTTCCTACTTAAAGACTTCATCCTATGTTCAGTGGAAAACACATTCTGGATTACTAAAGTAGTGATGTTCTTGTCCTCAAAGGACTTTTACCTCAGTGATAATATGTTATCTATCGCCATTTGAAAGCAGGAAACAGAGGCACTGAAAGATTAGGTCACTTTCCCAAAGTTATGCAGCTATGACCAATGGGAAATAAGGAGGGGACTTTGACCTTTCTGCTATAGATATAAAATTTCTCTAAGCTTTGGAGACAAAAGTGACTCAGGATTCTGGGCATTCCAAAGGAAAGGTTTACCCACTTTTTTTTTTTCTTTTTTTTCCTCCTATTTTTATTTTGCTCATTTTCTTCTTCTTCTGGAAATACTATGATTTGAATGTTGTTACCTTTCCAGTTGTCTCACAGTTCTCTTAAGCTGTCTTCTGTTTTTTAATTGTTTTTTTCCTTTTGGTTTTCTGATTGGGTGATTTTTTTACTGTGTCTTCTAATTCACTGATCTGGTCCTCAGCTTCCCCTACTCTGCTGCTTATTTCTTTGAATGTGTTCTTTATTTCTGATATATCATTCTTCATTTCCAATTTGTTGGTTTTCAATGTTTTTATATCTTTACTCATTGTGCTGAGCTCTTTACTCATGCTGTTGAGCTTCATCATCATCATCGGTCTGAACTCTACCTCTGATAACTTGCTTAACTGCATTTCATTTATCTCATCTTTGGTAGAGTTCTCCTGTTGTTTCATTTGGGATCTGTTTCTTTGTTTCCCCATTTTGGCTATCTCAGTGGGTTTTAGAGGCTGCCACACTTTACCTGTGGGTGTTGATTTTCCACTGTTTGTGGCTCCAAATATGGTTCTCTGTACTGGGTTTGGATGAGTGTGGGAGGACCCACGTTAAACACCACTGTCAATTCTTATTTCCCTAAGTAGATTTACAAGCCCAGGAAAGGTTCAGTTATTCTCTAGCTTTTTGCCTGGAGGCTGTTATTCATGGTTACTTGATAAGCCTTGGGTTATAGCACTCAGCTAAATGAAAAAAATCTTTCAGGTGTTCAGGGTAAAAGGATTTCCAGAGGGTAGGGCAGATGCTGGTTGTTAATGAGCCTCAATTTGCACTTCTGGCCCAGCTTGGTGGTGTTAAATTTCTGAGGGAAGTGCTGTTGCTTCTCCCTGGGGCTCTGGGAAGAGGCTCTTTGAGTAAGATGGCTACTTACCTGTGAGGGAGTGATTCAGCACAAAACTCCCAGTTCCTTCCCAGCTTTCCATGCTCCCAAGTATCCACACAGTTCCAGTGCAGTCTGCCCTCCCTCTGCTGGAGTCCAAGGTGAGTGGCTGAAGCTAATTTAGTGTTCTGTTCTGGCCCTCTGTACTGTGGAGCTAACTTGGAATTTTAACCCCAAGAGAGCTGCTCACAGCTAAAACAGCTGCTGTTCATGGGCTCCTAGCCTGCCCTCTCACACTTCCGCAGATCCCACCAGGCTCGATTCAGTGTCAATTTTTTCTTGTCCCTGGTTTTATGGGTCTTCTCCAGCTGCTTTTCTCTTGCTTTTTCCTGATGATTTGTCTTTATTTTAGTTGTAATTTCAGTTTGGTCCTGGGAAATACTCAGTGTAGCTTCCATTCACTCTGCTGCCATTTTGTAATCATGTTAGTCTTATTCTGCTCTCTTTGGGGCTTTTAGCTTTCAGATGCATCTTTGAAAGTCTTCTTGCAGTTACTTTTATTCCAAAGCCAACAAAAAATGATTATGTCATTTCTTTGCGATAAAATTTATTATTAGTTCAGAACATTAGATCCCATTGGTGTAGAGAGAGAGGATGGAGAAGAGAGATGTAAGCTTGAAGAGAAGACAGGAAAGCAACCTTAAGTTTTCAGAGTCAGGGGCAAATGAATCCTCTGTACTTGTTAATGCCTCCAAGAGAAGAGTGACATCAGCATCTCAATCAGGCCCACAATATCAAGGCAAGACCCCATAGATGTCAAAACCCTTTATGAGTATCACTGTTTTGACCTTTCGCTGGAATGTGCTTTCTCTTTAAAGTCTCTGTACTATTTTCAGACTTTAATAACTAAGGTTGTAGGTATTAACAGAAACAAGCTGTCACCTTTCTGGCAATGAGCAGCAAATTTTCTTTTCACAGGCAAATGAATTTTAATCAAGCAAGCCATGGAACACTTTTGACCCTCTGTACCACGTAGACAGTCTTTGGTCACAGGTTCTGAAATCAGAATACACTCCGCACTGCAGTTGTCCTGAATATCTATATTTACATGCTACTAAGACTTTTTAGTATACCTACATCCTAAGTGATTAATGTCTTGAATTAGGCTTCATGCAGTGTCTGTATATTCCTTAGTACAATGCATAGTAGAGAAGGAACCTAATTGAACTTGTTGCAAAGCATTTGCATTAGGTGAAAGACTTTAAACAGACCTGTTACCTAAAGTCAGTCAAACTGGTGCAGTCCCAGATATGCCAGTTTGAGAAAATAGCAGCAGTTCTTGTCCAAAATAGACTAAGTCATAATAAAATTATCAGTTCCCACTAAAAAGCCCATTCCAATTTAAATTTCCCCCTTGCCTTTGCAGATCCCTTCCCACTAGAGGCATATGATGAGAGAAATCACCGAAAACATGGCTGCTTCAAGGATCCTGAGCCAGATTTCACTCTCCTTGGTGTCGGGCATGACACGAATATTGCTGATGGTGCAATGACCTTTCAATAGGAAAAACTGATTTTGTTTTCCTTCAGTGCCTTATGGAACACTCTGAGACTCGCGACAATGCAAACCATCACTGAAATCGTTTTGCTTTGCTTGAAAAAAAAATTTAAAAAAAAAAAAACAAAAAAAAAATGGACATGCAAGATTCCAGTATGTGAAAATAATCTTACTAAAAATAGTCAGTTCAACAAAAGCCATTCTTTGATACCACTGCACAGTATACAAACATCATGTTCTTTAATACACACACGCACACACACACACACACACGCACACGCACACACACACTTAAAATTCCAATTTAGCAAATAGGCCCATCTTAGCTACAATAATTTCTCCTGATAAAAATTCTTTGACTCCCTGTGTAAGGGAAGACAGACTGGTATTTCTTCTAGGATCTGCTGACCATATGTTTTTGGTATTTCCTGTTGATGATATCCTGTGTACCCTATTTCCTTTCAATATTGCTGAAATGTATATATCTTTCAATTGTAAATGCAACACTTAAGAAAATTCAAACATTTTGAAAGAAGGGACTAAATGGTGATTTCTCTGTGTTCTTGAAATGGTTTTGTCGAACACGCTTTGATAAATTCTCTCAGTGAAGAGATTAACAGAGTTTTTGAAATTGACTTTTGTGTGTATAGAGAATGGGGCACGATCAGGCATACCTCTTGGTGCTTTCCTAAAACGGATCCCAGGGGCTTTCCAAGAAGCCTGGACTTTCAGCTCACAGATGTTTTTCTTGCTCCAGTGTGTACTTTAAGCCAGTATAGCTGAGTATTTAGCATTGAGGTAAGGGAAATGCTGCCTATACTCCCAAATGTGTTTAGAATATCTTTCTCAGAAACAACACTGTGTTTAGCTCTGCTTTCTCTGCTTAGTATGCCTTTCAAGTGCACACCACTGAGTCAGTACTGTGTTGTAAGATGGGCCATTGGGTTTAGACTGTGGTCTGACTTGATTCTTGCTAGGTCTGTGTTACCAGCTGTTGCCTGTTACTGTCTGCGGCTCTTTGTCAGACTGCATGTATCATTTTCTAGTTTGCAAAGAATAAAATGCATTCCCAAACCTACCGCTAAACTGAGGGCCTCAGCATCACCCCCAGGTCCTTGCTTGGAGCAGTCTCTCTACTGACTGCCTCAGAAGATTGCTCCATTGTTCCATGGGCTATCAAGTAACTAATTGTGTATCTGCCGTTGGCATCATCAGAACAGTCAGAGGAAACAGTCACTTACTAATTACCTCCTGTATAACGACGTATGCTTTCTGTAGTTCAGTACTTTGCTCTCATCAGTGACATGCATTGGGAAGTTTCCAGACTAAAAACTAGGAGCTTGGATGCTTTATTTCCCAAGTGTGACCTTTAGATGCTTAGTTGACTCGCTGCATATTTGCTCTTGTCTTCAGAAAAGAAAGGAAGTCTCATTCCAACAAAATGTTTCTAGAAAAGTGTAATATAAACTTTTATTCCAAAAAGTGTGTCATAAGCAAATAACTCACCTGTCAAATTTTAAATGGTAATTGAACACACACCAAAAAAAAAAAAAAAGCTGTTGTGTTTTTGTTTGGTTTGGTTTGGTTTTCATGAAACTGTAATTTTCAACTTCTGAATGCTATAATGTTCCAGTGTGGGAAGCTAATGCTGTATGAATATGAAGTTGTATAAAACAAACCAACCTACCTACACACAAATGTTTTCATAGGCGCTGTATAAAAAGAAATGTATCTTTATTTACTCAAATCAGTTTTTCAGAGAAGAAACTTCACTGGGAATGAAAAGGCAGGTATATTGGTTTGTTATTTTTTAAGAATTTGCATGTTTAAAAAAACATTGATTGCTTCAAATTTCTGCTACTAACTTCAAGCTATGGGAGTTTGGCGGTAGTCACTTGAGGTTTTTTTTTTTTTCCGATTCTTTTCTTTTTGTTGTTAAAGCTGTACTTCAGTGAACAGAAAAATTGCCAAGCAAACTAATGGCTGTAAAAGCGTAAATTGCATGTGTGGGCATAAATTACAGAGCCTCATTGCCATGAGGCATTGTACAAGATTTTAATACACTTTGTAAATAAAATTGTAAAGAAATAATTCTGTTTCTGTGCTTTGTGCAAAATTTGCTTGGATGCAGATGCCAGGAAGTAATTATTCACGAATTTACTTCCCACCAGAAGCTTTGCCAATGTAACAGTCACCTGAATGGTGATGTTCACAAAAGATTATGCCTCTCTCGATCCCAACTGCAACTGCAGTCAGACTCAGACCCCTCTACCTAAATGGAACTATACCACCAAACTATAGATTAGATTTGTCGGGACCACCAAGAGTGAGATGGTGTCTACAAACTATAGTAAGCAGGACCTTAGTTCATGTGCAAAGGTGGAAAAGAGTGACTTAAGGGCCTTCCATTCACACCATCTGTCTCCTCCACCCTTTGGGACTCTCTCCTCAGAGGCCTGCCTTGGCTCTAACCTTGGTTTCAATCCTCCCATTTCCATTTCTGACCTCCCATTAAAGTGCCCAAACTTAGGACTGATAAACCTCAAAAACACTTCCAATTCCTTTCCCACATTATCACAAAGCATATGTCCTAGTATTCTTAGTTAATTGGGCAAGATTTTTTGCTGCTGCCTTAATTACTGACAATAACTTGATGTTTCATTGAAAAATCTGTACTCTACCAAGGGTCTCTGGTCTAAAGTGAGGGAAGAATAATGAATTTAGAAATATACTGGTTTTTAATTATTTCTAAAAAAGAAACAAAAGGCTAATGATCTAGTCTAATATGTAGATACTAAATATGGAATATAGTTTTATTCAAAAAGAAAGCAAGTGTTTAAATATAAACAACATTTATACTATGATCACTATAGAAAATGTAATAATGATAGGAGGAAGGAAAGGGGGATAATTTGCAACTAAGACAGGAAAGAACTTGAAGAGTGAAGCTGAGATGCTAAAGAGATAAAGGAAGAAAGATACCTGGAGTTAGGGAACAAGGAACACAAGACCTTGAAGAGAGGAAGAAAAATAGTTGTGGGAAAGGAAAACTCTTAGAAGATTCTGAAGTGTAGGCTGATACAGCACAATGCAGTTAATTTGGCCTATAGGCTTCAGCATATTACTACTATTTTCAATATCCTCTGAAATGTCCATTAGCTGGTGAACCACTGGCACTTTAAAGTTCTTTAGTTGCTTTCTTTCAACTGTTTTCCTGGCAGTCCCAACAGAAGAGAACTAATTCTCTAGGGAGCAGATTCAGTGACTAGATTAGAGTGATGGTCCCTTTGGTGGCTGATGAAATCAGTTCAAATACAGCAAGTCCTCAATTAACATAATTTTGTTAAATAGTTCATTATATCATTAATGAGGTGCTGTAAGAACTTAACTCTTGTTTATATCAATAAGCCTATGATAAAATTGGTTTAATTATACATCATTTTGCTTAAAGTCACAGGAACAATCAACAATATTAAATGAGGACTTACTATACCAAAGTATGTGCCCAGATGATTCAAAATAATAGATTTCTATTTTAACAGGAACTCCAATTCCTTACCCCAAATGCAAAGTTAATCTCAGGTGCTGTGGTAGATGATAGTGAAGTATAATTTGGGTTTAGATGGGATTTAGGTTTCTTTTTCTCTTTGGAGGAAGGGAGAAGCAAAGGGGGTAATTTTAGTCTTTCTCAAATTAGACTATAGGTGGCTATATATCTTGCTTACACATAGAGTCAGACTCACCAATCAGGTCTACAGAAAGGTCTTGGACTTCATATAGTATACTCCTATGCACCAATGAGAATGCCTTTTTGGTCTCTGCATTAGTTTTCTTGCCCTGTTAAGACTCACATAGAATCACATTCTGTCAATAGTTCAATCTTTAAATAAGGAGGGCAAATGTATTTAAGAAAATCTTAGTAGGATCATGAAGAAACAGTGCTGCAAATCACCTTCCTGATAGTGGGTAGGGGAAAAGGTTGGTTGTAATTTGAGGAGAGAACATAGAGGAGGAGGAGAACAAACTTGAAAAGAAAAAGAAAAACCATTATTTTTGAGAATCCAGACTCAATGAAGCAGAAGACACATTAATATGCTGTCTTATAAGGGTCAGAAACTAGTTATACTACCCAAATCTCTTCTTAGTTTGAGAGTTTCAAAACCTGAGTCAGCTATTCAGTTACTCTGGGCCAAACTCCTATACTTTTATCCTCTCTCTGTTAGACTAGGCTTCATGGATGCCAATTTATTACCAGATTACTTGGCAGATATGGAACTCAGCAGCAACATTCCTGCATTTAGCTTTGGGTACACACAAAACTGAGCATATATTCAGAAAATCTCTTTTGAATCTGGGGATACTGGAAGGGCTTACAGTTTCACCTCTATCATTCTGGACTGCAGTAAAGACAAGTCTTAGAAGAGAGTGGTGGATAGCACTAGAAGTTCATAAAACTTGCCTCTAAAACTGAAAGTGAAAGAATGTGGTACTTGCTAGACTTTCCATATATCTAATACTAAGAGTCATGTACAAGCCATTTATATTTAGTAAGGACACAGGGCACTTGAAATTCCTCAAAAGTCTTCCTGGGAAGGCATTGTTATAGGACAGGATAGAGGCAGGTTGTGGGGGTAGGGGGTTTGTCATTGCCCTAAACCTACTGTCACTTCATTAGCATTTTCAACACTGAGGGTT
Organism: Molossus molossus; assembly: GCF_014108415.1. NCBI lineage: Eukaryota > Metazoa > Chordata > Mammalia > Chiroptera > Molossidae > Molossus > Molossus molossus. Next base: position 54,492,296 of record NW_023425355.1, read on the forward strand.
CACAAATCCATTTGAATTAGCAAGATGCTCAAGCTCTTTGATTGTCATTGTAACCAAACATCACCTGGACAAGACTGTTGAGGGAGAGAATAAGACTCTCTTTCTCTCCTCTCCAAGCTAAGGAAAAAGCACAGATAATGAAGTAACAAACTTGACTTCAGCCTTTAGGGGACTTGTACTCTTGCTGACAAGGTAGATGATGACCAGAAAGAATCTGCATCCATTCATGCCCAATGCTATGCTCAGAGAAAGAACTATGAAGAACCTAAAATGAAGACTCTCCTTCTGCCCTTCACTTGGATTTGCCCTTCCTAATACAATCAAGTGGAGCCTAAATGTATTTCTTTTTCTTTCAAAAGCTGTGCACATTCTCAATTGAGAAGTTATTTCCAGCCCTTGTAAACCTCTAGCTGCTAAGAACTTCAGAATGATCACATTCTTGCCAGACTTCTCACCCTTTGAGCAGGAGGTATTTGCTTATTTATTTACTCACAATGCACAGACCATAAAAATACAAAAGAACCTGTAATGACAGCATAAGAAATAATCCTCTCCCCATGTCAGCAGCTTTGGCAAAATTGCTCCTGCAGTGGTTTCATTGAGCTTCAATTCTGTAGCAAAATGGTTGATTTAAAATGTTTCTAATAAATATTCATTAAGCCTGAACAAGTCAATTAAAGCTCTGGCAGCAGCTCACAAGAAGCTTGAATGTAGGCAGACAAAGGGGAAGCAATTTTGCAAATATTTCCAACAACATTGCAGTCTTCCCCAATGAGAGTGCTAGTTTGCCTGAATGACTAGAAACCCTCTCTAAACCTGGGGAAGCCACCTGAGGCCCACATTTCCCCGTTTACAGTATAGCTTCAGAAAATCTTGTTACATCTCATCTCCTCTTCCTCAATTATTGTACTATGGCTCCTGACCAACCATTCTATAGTAGCTGCCTTTCCCAAAGTCATCAATACACTGTAATCCATACTCTACAGCAAGGAATGACAAATTTAAGCCCACAGGCTAAATTAGACCCACCATCTGTTTCTGTTAATAAAGTTTTATTGGAACACAGCCACTCCCATTCATTTACATATTGTCAGTGGCTGGTTTTGCCCTATAATGGCAGAGTTGAGTAGTTGCAACAGTATTGCCCAAAAGGTCTAAAATATTTATTAAATTAATCTTTACAGAATAAGATTTCTAACTCATACTTTACTCTCCCATACTCATTATCTTATTTGACCTCTTTCCAGAATTTGGTACTATTAACCTCTCCCATCTCAGAAATATCTATTCTTGCAGAAGCTAAGGAGGAGGCGGCCAGTGAGGAAAGAGGGAGCTATGTGTACAATCTCAAGGGACGGAATGCCACAACCAACCTGAGTAAGTTTGGATGCAAATTCTCCCCAGAACCCTCAGGATCAGTCTTCCTACCTCACCTCTGGATCCCCTCACTTTTTGCCTTTAAAGACTCCAAGAGGAAAAATGGCAGCAGAGTGAATGGAAGCTACACAGACCATCTCCAAGGACCAAACTGGAATTACAACTAAAATAAAGGCAAACAATCAAGAATAAACAACTGCAAAGCAGCTGGAGAGAACCTGTATAATCAGGGACAGTAAGATGATGCCAAATCAAGCCTGGTAAGAACTGCAGAGGCTTGAGAGGGCAGGCCAGGAGCCCATGAAGAGAAGACAAGAGCTCTTTTAGCTGTGAGTAGTTCCCACTCAAAAAGCGGGGGTTTTATAAATCACCAAATCAGCTACAGCCACTCACCTGGGACTCTGGCAGAGGAAGGGCAGACTGAACTAGAACTGTGTGGAGAGAGTCCAGGGCTCCTGGCTCAAAACAGAGCTGGAGGGGAGGACAGTGGGAGTTTTGTGCTGAAATACTAACTCATAGGACAGTAGCCATCTTAATCAAAGAGCCTTTTCCCAGAGCCCCAGTGAGAAGGAAAGGCACCTCTGTCAAAAATTCAATGCACCAGAACAGGCCAGAAAAATGCAGATTGAGGCTCATTAACATATAGACTGCCAGTGAGCAAGTTGAAAATTTTCACTTCTTGAAAATCCTCTTACAGATATAGGACACCCAGAAAATATGGCGGTGGGAGAATGAGTGAGTGAGACAGTAAATTAGTATGTGAAAGAGTGTGAGTGGATGTGAAAGTGGATGACCCAATCTGAGCAATGCAGAGATGCGGAGGAGAAGGTTCCTGTGCTGTGGACAGGAGCAGCTGGCTACTGTGGTAAGGGGCTCTTCAGGGCGCTTTTTCCTGTGCCGCAGGGAGGTCCCATCAGTTTGGAAGATCTGGCATTTTCCCTGAGAGGAGGTAGTGGGAGCAGCTAGGGCCCAGCAACCTGAGCCCACCAGTGCACCTGGAACCATCAGATCAGTGGACACTTTGTGTCAACACAGACCAGGGCACAGTAGTGGAGCTGCCAAGGTACCAGTTGCAGAGACAGCAGATGGCTGGGAGCCCAGCACCATCCCCCACAGTAGCAGCCCAATCAGAGTCAAGATATATCCCCAGCAACAGAGGCTGGGGAGAAAATATCTATCCCCATGGAACAGAAGCACAGATCAGGAGCTGAGACCTATCCTCCAAAACTACAGCAAAGGCTGAGCAGGAGTTGAGCCCCACGGGGCAGCAGCACTCCCCAGCTACCAGCAGTGGGAGCTGAGGCTCCACAGAGTCCTGTGCCACCCATCAGCCCACAAGAGCAGTGGGAAGCCATGGCTTGAGAGGGCCTGGTGCAATCCAGCTGCCTGTGGGACCTGCAGGGTGCTGGGGCACCACAGAAGCCTGTGCAACCCAGCAACCCACAAGATAGGCATAGAGCGAGGTGTCCAAAGGGACTGTGCGATCCAGTTACCCACAGGATCTGCAGGGTGCTGAGGCACCAGAGAGGCCTGTGTGACCCAGATAACCACAAGATAGGTTTAGAGCCAGGTATCCAAAGGGACTGTGTGATCCAGCTGCCCATGGTCAGGCAGGGAGTGCGGTTCCAATAAGGCCTGAGCTATACAGATACAAGTGGCACCAGCCACCAGCTGGGAACACAGCTCCAGAGGGGCCATGTGATCCAGCAGCAGCACAAAGCAGGACACACCAGTACCAGGCACCAATAGTCAATCCTCCAGGATCCATAATAGGCAATAGGTGACACGCAACAAAACAGTCTGGGAGACACAGTAGCTTTATTTGATATACATTGAGCTGCATACAAATCCAAACATCCCTCACTGGGTCTACAGCTACCAGACAAATAAAATGGGGACACAAAAAATCAACATCCAAAGGAAAGAAAAAGAGGAATCACCAAAAAAGTAACTACAGAAAATGGAAGACAGCAACTTGTCAGATAAAGAATTCAAAGGAATGATTTTAAGGGTTCTCAAACAATTTGGTGAGAACTACAAGCAACTTAATAAGAATTATGAAGAGCTCACTGGGAGCTACTTCAGCTTAAAAAATAGGTAGAATCTATTCATAAAAATCAAGAGGAGATAAAGAATGGCATAGGTGTTATGAAAAATACCTTAGAAGGGTTCAATAGTAGATTAGAAGAAGCTGAATCGGCAACTTAGAAGACAAGATAGAGAAAAACACTCAAATAGAGCAGCAAATGGAAAAAAATTTTTAAAAAGGAGGAAAGTTTCAGGGAGCTGTGGGACAATACACAACGTAACAACACTTACATTATAGGAATACTGGAAGGAGAAGAATCAGAGAAAGGAATAAAGAACTTGTTTGAAGAAATAATGACAGAAAACTTCACTAAACTCATGAAGGAAAAAGTTACACAAGTCTAGGAAAGACAGAAAGTCCCAAGCAAGATAAACCCCAGAAGATCCACAGCTAGACACATCATAATAAAGATGGCAAATATTAAAGACAAAGAAAGAATCTTAAAGGAAGCAAGAGAGAGACAGAAAGTTACATACAAGGGAGCTCCCATTAGACTGTCAGCTGATTTATCAATAGAAACAATGCAGGCCAGAAGAGAGTGGCATAAAGAGTACAAAGTAATGCAAGGCAAGGGTCTGAATTTAAGACAACCCTATCCAGCAAAGCTATCATTCAAAATTGAAGGAGAAATAAAGAGCTCCATGGATAAAAAAGAGGTAAAGAAATTTACAACCACCAAAACAGCAGCTGCAAGAAATGCTGAAGGGATTGTTGTAAGAAGAGGAAGAAACAGAGAGGGAGAGAGAGGAGCACAGGCATAAAGTTAAAATGGCAACTGATAACTATCTATCTATCATATAATTACCTTAAGTGTAAATAGCTTAAATGGTCCAAACAAAGGACATAGGGTAGCTGATTGGATAAGAAAACATTATACACACACACACACACACACACACACACACATATTGTCTACAAGAGACCCACCTCACAACAAAAGACTCATACAGGATGAAACTGAAGGGATGGAAAAAAGTTTTCCAAGCAAATGAAGATGAAAAAAAAAAAAAAAAGATGGTATAGCAAAACTCATATCTGACAAGATAGACTTCAAAACAAGGGACATAATAAGAGACAGAGAAGGTCACTACACAATATTAAAAGGAACAATCCAACAAGAGGATATAACCCTGGTAACATATATGCACCAAATGCGGGAGCACCAAAATATATTAAAAAAAAAAAAAAAACAACTTTTGGAGGCCTTCAAGAGAGAGAGAGAGATCAATAGCAACACAATAATAGTGGGTTACTTTAACACATCACTGACACCACTGGATAGATCTTCTAGACAAAAATTTACAAGGACATAGAGTCCTTACAAGACAAACTAGATAAATTGGAATTAATTTATGTTTACAGAACATCTCACCCCAACGCTGCAGAATGTACATTCTTCTCAAGTACACAGGGGTTATTCTCAAATATAGACCATGTTAGGACACAAAGAAAGTCTCTACAAATTCAAGAAAATTTAAATCATATCAAGCATCTTCTCAGATCACAGTGGCATGAAATGAGAACTCGATTACAATAAAAACACACAAAGATATTCAAACACTTGGAGGCTAAATACCATGATATTAAACAAAGAATGGGTTTCTAAGGAGATCAAGGAGGAAATTTAAAACTTGATGGAAACCAATGAAAACAAACACACAACAAAACAAAATCTATGGGACACAGTGAAAGCAGTCCTGAGAGGGAAGTTCATAGTACTACAGGTCTACCTCAAGAAACAAACAAACAAAAAATTAGTAATTGACTTTCTAACCCTACAAATTAAAGAACTAGAAAGTGAACAAAAAGAAAAACCTAGACCTAGTAGGAGGAAAGAAATAGTAAAGATCAGAGCAGAAATAAATGACATAGAGACTAAAAAAAGAATTCAAAAGTTCAATGGAACAAAAAGCCGGTTCTTTGAAAAGATAAACAAGATTGATGGACCTTTAGCCAGACTCACCAAAAAAACAAAAACAAAAAAAAATAGAGAAATCAAAGAAACAAAATCAGAAATGAAAGAGGAGAAGTAACAACTGACACCACAGAAATAGAGAGGATTAATAAAACATACTATGAACACTCATACTCCAACAAATTGGACAATCTAGAATAAATGGGAAAATTTTTAGAAACACACAGCCTTCCAAAACTGAATCAGGAAGAGATAGAAAACTTGAACAGACCAATGACAACAATGGAAATTGAAGATGTAATCAAGAAACTTCCAGCAAACAAAAACGCAGGCCCAGATGGCTCCACAGGGGAGTTTTACCAAACACTCAAAGAAGATCTAATACCCATTCTCCTAAAACTATTCCAAAAATTCCAAGAAGATGGAACACTTTCCAACTCATTTTATGAGGCCAGCATGATCCTAATTCCAAAACCAAATAAAGACACTACAGCGAAAGAAAACTACAGGCCAATATCCCTGATACACACAGATGCCAAAAGCCTTAACAAAATATTAGCAAATCAGATCCAGCAATACATAAAAAAAATTATTCATCATGACCAAGTGGATTTCATTCCAGGCATGCAAGAATGGTACGATATTTGCAAATCAATAAATGTGATAATCCACATAAACAAAATGAAAGATAAAAATCATATGATCATATCAATAGATGCTGAAAAAGCATTCGACTAAATCCAGCCTCCATTTTTAATAAAAACGCTCAGCAATGTGGAAATAGAGGGATCATATCTCAACATAATAAAGGCCAAATATGAAAAACCTACAGCCAACATTATACTCAATGGGCAAAAAATAAAAGCATTCCCCTTAAGAACAAGAACAAGACAGGGTTGCCCACTTTTGCCACTCTTATTTAACATAGTACTGGAAGTCTTAACTACAGCAATTAGACATGAAGAAAAAATAAAGGGGATCCAAATTGGAAAGGAGAAAGTGAAACTGACATTATTTGCAGATGACATGATATTGTACGTAGAAAATCCTAAAGACTGAATCAAAAATCTTCTAGATTTAATAAATGAATTTGGAAAAGTAGCAGGATACAAAATTTATGTCAAGAAATCAACAGCATTCTTATACACCAATGATGAAATCAGAGAAAGAGAAACTAAAAAGATAGTCCAATTTACCATTGCAGCAAAAAAAAATTGATACCTAGAAATAAACTTAACCAATGAAGTAAAGGACCTCTTCACAGAAAACTACAGGTGACTGACAAAAGAAATACAGGAAGATATAAACAAGTGGAAGCAATATACCATGTTCATGGATTGGAAGAATTAACATCATTAAAATGTTTACACTACCCAAAGTAATCTATAGCTTCAATACAATCTCCATCAAAATGCCAAGCAACATACTTCACAGAACTAGAGCAAACACTTCAAAAGTTTATATGGAACCAAAAAGACTACAAATAGCCATAGCAATCTTGAAAAAGAAGAAGAAATTAGGAAGGATCACATTACCAGATTTCGGGTTATACTACAAAGCCACTGTAATCAAAACAGTCTGGTACTGGCACAAGAACAGGCAGATAGATCAATGGAATGGAAAAGAGAACCAAGAAATTGACCCAAGACAATATTCTCAGTTAATATTTGACCAAGGTGGCAAGAGCATACAGTAGAGTCAAGACATTCTCTTCAATAAATGGTATTGGGACAATTGGACAGCTACCTGCAAAAAATGAAGGTAGAACACCAACTTACACCATACACAAGAATAAACTCAAAATGGATAAAAGTCTTAAATGTAACTTGTCAATCCATAAAAATTCTAGAATAAAATGTAGGCAACAAAATCTCAGACATTATATGCAGCAGAATCTTCACTGATACAATACCTAAGGCAACAGAAACAAAGAAAAAACAATGAACACATGGGACTACATCAAACGAAAAAGCTTCTGCACAGCAAAAAAACAACCATAAAAACGGAAAGGGATCCCACTATATGGGAGACCATATAATCACCAATGATGCATCAGATAAGGGGTTAATTTTCAAAATATATAGAGTGCTCATACGACACAACAAAAGGAAGACAATAAACCAAATTTAAAAATGGGCAGAGGACTTAAATAGACACCTCTCCAAAAATAACATACAAATGACCAAGAGACATATAGAAAATGCTAAACATCACTAATTATCAGAGAGATGCAGATTAAAACAACTATGAGGTGTCAACTCACACCTGTCAGAATGTCCGCCAGCAACAAATTATCAAACAACAAGTAGTAGCGAGGGTGTGGAGTAAAGGAGACTCCAGTACACTGCTGGTGGGAATGCAGACTGGTGCAGCAACTGTAGAAAACCCTATGGTGTTATCTCAGAAAGTTAAAAATCAAACTGTGATTTGACCCAGTGATCCCACTTCTAGGAATATACCCTAAGAAACCTGTCAGAAAGAATATATGTACCCTTATGTTCATAGCAGCACTATTTATAATAGCTAAGATCTGGAAACCACCTAAGTGTTCATCAGTAGATGAGTGGATTAAAAGGCTGTGGTGCATGTACACAATGGAATACTATGCAGCTGTAAGAAGAAGAAAAAAAGTCTTTTATCATTTGAGATGACATGAAAGTACCTGGAGAGTATTATTCTAAGAGAAATAAGCCATGCAGAGAAAGACAAATATCACATGATCTGACTCATTTGTGGAATATAATGAACTAAACAAACTACTGAACAAAATTAACCCAGAGACATGGAGGTGGGGTAGAGACTGACAAGCCTCAGAGGAGGGGGGTGTTTGTGAGGGAAGAGATAAAGCACAGAACTTACATGCATGTATGCATGACCAATGAATGTAGACAACAAAGCTGGGGATGGGGCAGTGGGGAAGGGAAGGAGGGTGTCAATGGGGGAAAAATGAGAAACATCTGTCACAAAAACAAATTAATAAATAAAAAATTGAAAAAAAAGAAAAGAACATCTTCTTACACCTGAGGGATTTTTAATTCAGCTGAGGGCTGCAAATCAAGCCTCATCTAGTAACTGAGAGTAATAGCCTGTAGGCAAAAACTAGAAGATAACTGAACCTTTCCTTGGGCTATAAATCAACCTGGAAAGTAAGACTTCATAGTGGTATTTAACATGAGTCCTCCAACACTCATTGAGACCCAGAAGAGGGAGCCACAACTAGTGGAACAACAACACCCACACAAAAAAATGGGCTGGTTCCAAAACCCACTGACAGCCCAAATGGTGAAACAAGAAAATAAATCCCAAATGAAAGAACAAGACATCTACAGGAGAAGAGATAAATGAAATAAACGTAGGCAAGGTATCAGGGGTAGAGTACAGAGTAATAATTATGGGGAAGCTCAATAGCATGTGTAAAGAATTCAACAGCATGAGTAAAGATATAGAAACATTGAAAACGAACCAAGTGGAAATAAGAAATGACATAGCAGAAATAAAGAACACATTGAATGGAATAACCAGCAGAGAAGAGAAAGCAAAGGATCAGATCAGTAAATTAGAAGACAGGGAAGAACAAAACTTCTAAACAGAGAACCAGAAATAACAAACAATTAAAAAACAGAAAGACACTCTAAGAGAAGTGTGGGACAACATGTAATGAAAAAACAACCACATAATAGAAGTGCCAGAAGAAGAAGACAATGTTCAAGGGTTAGAGAACACATTTGAAAAAATAGTGACAGAAAACTTCCCTAACTTGTTGAAGGAAAAAAAGTATTCAAGTTCAAGAAGCACAGCAAAACCCAAGTAAGAGAACACAAAGAGGCCCACAAAAAGACACATAATAATTAAAATGCCAAAAATTAAAGATAAAAACAGAACCCTAAAAGCAGTAATTCAAAAGGGGTACCTACAAAGGAACCCCCATAAGGCTACCAGCTGACTTCTCAACAGAAACACTACAGGCCAGAAGAGAATAGCATGAAATAATCAAGGTAATGAAAAACAAGGGTCTAAATCCAACAGTACTCTATCCAGCAAGGCTATCATTCAAAAAAGAAGATGAAATAAAGAGTTTCACAGACAAAAAAAAATACTTAGGGAATATATCAGTACTAAACCAGTACTTCAAGAAATGTTAAAAAGAATGCTGTAAAAAAACAGAAGAAATAGGAGGATAAATGTAACTATAATAAACAAAAATGGGAATAAACAAGTACATATCAGAAATTACAAAATGGCAACAGAGTGAATGGAAACTACACAGACTATATTCCAAGACCAAACTGGAATTACAAATACAATAAAGACAAATTATCAGGAAAAAGCAACCAAAAAAAGCAGCTGGAGAGGACCCATATAAACAGGAAAAGGAATAAAAGGACACTAAATTGAGCCTGGTAGGATCTGTGGAGGCATGAAAGGGTGGGCTGGGAGCCCACAGACAGCAGCTGTTTTAGTCTTTAGCAACTCCCTTGGGGTTAAAATCCCAAGTTGGCTAGACGGGCAAAGGGCGAAAACAGAGCACTAAATTAGCTGCAGCCACTCATCTTGGGCTCCGGCAGAGGGAGGGCAGACTGCTCTAAACTGTGTGGACACTCAAAAGCTTGGAGAGCTGGAAGGGCATTGGGAGTTTTGTACTGAATCACTCCCTCACAGGAAAGTAGCCATCTTACTCAAAGAGCCTCTTCACAGAGCCCCTGGAAGAAGCAACAACCCCCATACACACACACACACACACACACGCACTCAGAAATTTAACTCCACCCAGTGGGCCAGAGAAGTGCAAATTGAGGCTCATTAACAACCAGCATCTGCCCCACCTTCTGGAAATCCTCTTACCTTAAACAGCTGAGGGATATTTTCATTCAGCTGAATGCTACAACCCAAGGCTTATCAAGTAACTGAGACTAATACTACCCAGGCATAAACAAGAAGATAATTGAACCTTCTTGGGGCTTGGAAATCTACACAGGAGAGTAAGACTTTACAATGATGTTTAACATGGGTCCTCTCATCCAAACCCAGTAGAGAAAGCCACAAACAGCAGAACACAAATATACACAGAATAAATGTGGCAGGCTCCAAAATCCACTGAGAAAGCCAAAATGATGAAACAAAAAAAACAAAACAAAAAAAAAATGAAAGAACAAGAATTCCAAAATGGCGGCAGAGTGAATGGAAGCTACGCAGACTGGCTCCCAGGACCAAACTGAATTACAACCAAAATAAAGACAAACCGACGGGAAAAAGCAACAGAAAAGCAGGTTGTGATGATCATATAACCAGAAACACTAAATCAATCCTGGTATAATTGCAGAAGTGTGAGAGGGGGACTGGAAGCCCACAAACAGCAGTGGCCTTGGCGGTGAGCAGTGCCCTTGGGCTAAACTCCCAAGTGGCTTCACAGCCCAGAGCCGGGGCAGATGCTAAAATAGCCACAGCCCCTCACCCTGGGCTCCAGCACAGGGAGGGCAGACTGGACTGGAACTGTGTGGGGACACTCAGGATTTGGAGGACATTCAGAGCTTTTGCTGAGTTGCAGCCACACAGGACATTGGCTATCTTACTCCTTCCCAGGTAGCAGACCCTCCTTCAGGCATTCAACCCCACCCAGGTGGGCCATTAAAATGAAAATTGAGGTTCACTAAAAACCAGCATCAACCATAGCCTCAGGAAATCCCCTTACACTGAGCACATGAGAGAGTTTTTCATTTAACTGAGAACCCAAAGCTCTTCAAGTAACCGCTACAGATAGCCTCCAGGCAAAAAGCTAGAGGATAACTGTACCATTCCTGGGCTAGCAACTCTAACCAGAAAAGTAAGACTTGACAGTGGTGTTTAACGTGGGTCTTCCCTTGCTCATCCAAACCCAGGAGAGAGAGCGCCACAAACAGCAGAACACCAACACCCAGAGGAAAAATTTGGCAGACTCCAAAGACCACTGTGACAGTGAAAATGGTAAAACAAAGAAACAAAACCCAAATGTAAGATCAAGAGACCTCTATCAAAAATGAGATAAATGTGGAGCAGATAAGCAAGTTAACAGAGCTAGAATTTAGAGCCATGATCTTCAGGAAGCTCAACAGCATGAGTAAGAAGATAGAAATGTTGAAAATGAGCCAAGTGGAAAATAAAAACCACCAAGAAGAAATCAAGAATGACATATTAGAAATAAAGAACACATTGGAAGGTCTAAACAGCAGATTAGAAGAAGCTGAGGACCAAATCAGGGAATTAGAAGACAGGGTAGAAAAAATCAAGCAATCAGAAAACCAAAAGGAAAAAAACAATGAAAAACATGAAGACAGCTTAAGAGAATTGTAGGACAACAGAAAATGTAAAAACATTCACATTATAGGAGTCCCTGAAGAAGAAAAAGAGCATGGGTTAGAGAATATATTTGAACAAATACTGACAGAAAACTTCCCTAATTTGGTGAAGAAAAAAAGGTATTCAAGTCAAGAAGCACAGAGAACCCCAACTAGGAAGAACTCAAACAAGTCCACACCAAGACACATAGTAATCAAACTGCCAAAAAATTAAAGACAAAGAGAGACTCCTAAAAGCAGCAAGAGATAAGCAACAGGTTACCTACAAAGGAATACCCATAATGCTCTCAGCTGACTTCTCAACAGAAACACTACAGGCCAGAAGGGAGTGGCATGAAGTAATCAAATTCATGAAAAACAAGGATCTGAATCCAAGACTACTCTAACCAGAAAGGCTGTCATTCAAAATAGAAGGTCAAATAAAGAGCTTTCCAGACAAAATAAAAGGCTAAGGGATTACATTAGCACCTAACAAGAACTGCAAAAAATGGTAAAAGAACTGCTGTAATTACGACAAGAAATAGGAAGAAAAGTATAACCACACTAAACAAAACTGCCAAAAATAAGTACATATTAATAATCACCTTAAATGTAAATTAACTAAATGCTCCGATAAAAAGGGAGGAAAATGGCGGCGGAGTAACGGAAGCTACAAAGACCAGCTCCCAGAACCAAACTGGAATTACAACTATAACATAGACAAATTGATGGGAAAAAGCAACAGAAAAGCAGCTTGCGAGGACCATATAACGAGGGATACTGACTCCATCCTGGTAGGCTTGCCAAGGCGAGAGACGGAGGCTGGGAGATCATGGACAGCAGCACAGCAGTGGCCTTAGCTGGGAGCAGCGCCCTCCGGTTACACTCCCAAGGGGCTCCAAAGCACACAGCCGGGACAGAGGCTTAAATAGCCGAAGCCACTTGCATTGGGCTCAGGCAGAGGGAGGGCAGACTGGACTGGAACTGTGTCGGAACACTCGGGATTTGGAGGGCACTCAGAGCTTTTGCTGAGTTGTGTCCACGCAGGACGGTGGCCATATTGCTCCTTCCCAGGGCCCTGGGGAGAGGCAGCAGCCCCTCCCTCGGAGATCCAACCCCACCCTGTGGGCCATTGAAGAGCTAATTGAAGCTCATTAACAACCAGCATCTGCCCCACCCTCATGAAATCCCCTTGTGCTGAGCACCTGAGGGAGTTTTTCAATCAACTGACAACCCAAAACTCATCAAGTAACCACCACTGCTAGCCTCCAGGCAAAACGCTAGAGGATAACAGTACCTTTCCTGGGCTAGAAACTTTAACCAGGAAAGTAAGACTTGACAGTGGTATTTAACGTGGGTCCTCCCTCGCTCATCTAAACACAGGAGAGGGAGCCACAAACAGCAGAACACCAACAACATAGGGAAAACTTGACAGGCTCCAAAGCCCACAGTGATAGCCATAATGGTGAAACACAGAAACAGAAGCCAAATAAAAGAGCAAGAGACCTCCACCGAAGAGGAGATCAATGTGCAGCAATTAGGCATGTTAACAGAGCTAGAAATCAGAGCCATGATCTTGAGGAAGATAAAAAGCATGAGTAAGGACATGGAGACACTGAAAATAAGCCAATTGGAAATTAAAAACCATCAAGAAGAGATAGACAATGACATATCAGAAATGAAAAACATATTGCAAGGTTTAAAAAGCAGGGTAGAAAAAGCTGAGGACCGGATCAGTGAATTAGAAGACAGGGTAGAAAAAATCAAACAATCAGAAAAACAAAAGGAAAAAAACTATTAAAAAACAGGAAGACAGCTTAAGAGAACTGTAGGACAACTGGGAACGTAATAATATTCGCATCATATATATTTTAAAAAATAGTGACAGAAAACTTCCCTAATTTGTGAAGGAAGAAGGCATTCTAGTACAAGAACCAGAGAGAGTCCCAAGTAAGAAGAACCCAAAGAGGCCCACACCAAGACACATAGTAATTAAAATGCCACAAATTAAAGACAAAGAGAGAATCCTAAAAGCATCAAGAGATAAGCAACAGGTTACCTACAAAGGAAAGCCCATAAGGCTCTCAGCGGACTTCTGACAAGAAACACTACAGGCCAGAAGAGAATGGCATGAAGTAATCAAAGTCATGAAAAACAAGAATCTGAATCCAAGACTACTCTACCCAGCAAGGCTATCATTCAAAATAGAAGGTCAAATAAAGAGCTTCTCAGACAAAAAAAGGCTAAGGGGATACATTAGCACCAAACCAGCACTGCAAGAAAAGTTAAATGGACTGCTGTAATTAGCAGTAGAAATGGAAAGAAAAATAGAACCACACTAAACACAAATGGCAATAAACAAGTACATATCAATAATCACCATAAATGTAAACGGATTGAATGCTCCCATAAAAAGACACAAGAGTAGATGAATAGATAAGAAAGCATGACTCATCTATATATTGTTTACAAGAGACCCACCTCACAACAAAAGACTCACATAGGTTAAAAGTGAAGGGATGCAAAAAAATTTCCCAAGCAAATGGAAAGCAAAAAAAAGCTGGGGTAGCAAATCTCATATCCGATAAAATAGATTTCAAAATGAAGACCATGCCCTGGCCGGTTTGGCTCAGCGGTTAGAGCGTCGGCCTGCGGTCCTGAGAGACCCGGGTTCGGTTCCCGCTAAGGGCACGTACCTCAGTTGCAGTTTGTCCCCGGCCCTGGTCGGTTGTGCGGGTGGCAGCCACTCAATGTGTTCCTTTCACATCAATGTTTTGCTCTCTCTCTCTGTTCCTCTCCCCCCCCCCCACTCTACCTGAACAAAAAATGGAAAAATGTCCTCAGGTGAGGATAAAAAAAATAAATAAATAACAAAATGAAGACCATAACTACAGACAAAGAAGGCCACTACATAATATTGAAAGGATCTATCCAACAGGAAGATATAACCTTGATAAACATATATGCACCCAATATAGGAGCACCAAAATATATTAAAAAACTTCTGGAGGACTTCCAAGGAGAAATCGACAACAATACAATCATAGCAAGCGACTTCAACACCCCGTTGACAGCACTGCATAGATCCTCTAGGCAAAAAATTAGCAAGGAAACAGAGACTCTAAATGAAGCACTAGACCAAATGGATTTAATAGATATCTACAGAGAATTACATCCCAACACTACAGAATACACATTCTTCTCAAGTGCACATGGGACATTCTCAAAGATGGACCACATGATAGGAAACAAACTAAATGTCTACAAGTTCAAGAAGATTGAAATCATATCAAGCATCTTCTCAGATCACAATGGCATGAAACTAGAAATCAATTGCAACAAGAACATGCAAAGACATTTCAACACATTGAGGCTAAATAGCATGTTATTAAACAATGAATGGGTCACCGAGGAGATCAAGGAAGAAATTAAAAACTTCCTGGAAACCAATGAAAATGAACACACAACAACACAAATCTATGGGATGCAGCGAAAGCAGTTCTGAGAGGGAAGTTCATAGCACTACAGGCCTACCTCGAGAAGGATGAAAAATTTCTAATTGACTGTCTAAACTCACAACTTAAAGAATTAGAAAGCAAACAAAAAGAAAACCCCAGAGCAAGTAGATGGAAAAAAAATAGTAAAAATCAGAGCAGAAATAAATGACATAGAGACCAAAAAAAAAAAAAAAATTCAAAGGATCAATGAAACAAAGAGCTGGTTTTTTGAAAAGATAAACAAGATTGATGGACCCTTAGCTAGACTCACCAAGAAACAAAGAGAGAGAACTCAAATACACAAAACCAGAAATGAAAGAGGAGAAGTAACAACCAATACCACGGAAATACAAAGGATTATTAACAACTACTATGAACAACTATGTGGCAACAAATTCGACAATCTAAGCAAAATGGACAAATTTCTAGAAACACACAGTCTCCCAAAACTGGGCCAGGAAAAGAGAGAAAACTTGAACAGATCAATAACAACTAAGGAAATTGAAGAGGTAATCAAGACTCTCCCAGCAAACAAAAGCCCAGGCCCAGATGGCTTCACGGGGGAGTTTCACCGAACATTCAAAAAAGAGCTAACACCCATTCTCTTCAAACTATTTCAAAAAATTCAAGAAGGAAGACGTCCAAACACGTTCTATGAGGCCAGCATAATTCTAATTCCAAAACCAGAAAAAGACACTATGAAGAAAGAAAACTACAGGCCAATATCCCTGATGAACATAGATGCCAAAATCCTGAACAAAATATTAGCAAATCGGATCCAGAAATACATCAAAAAAATTATTCACCATGACCAAGTGGGATTCATTCCAGGGATGCAAGACAGGTACAATATTCGCAAAACAATAAATGTGATACATCACATAAACAAAATGAAGAATAAAAACCACATGATCATATCAATAGATGCTGAAAAAGCATTCGACAAAATCCAGCATCCATTTCTGATAAAATCGCTCAGCAGTGTGGGAATAGAGGGATCATATCTCGACATAATAAAGGCCATATATGAAAGACCTACAGCCAACATCATACTCAATGGATGGAAACTAAAAACATTTCCATTAAGAACAGGAAGAAGACAGGGCTGTCCACTTTCGCCACTCTTATTTAACATTGAACTGGAAGTCTTAGCCACAGCAATCAGACATGAAGAAAAAATAAAAGGGATCCAAATTGGAAAGGAGGAAGTGAAACTGTCATTATTTGCAGATGACATGATATTATACATAGAAAAGCCTAAAGACTCCATCAAACATGTACTAGACGTAATAAATGAATTTGGCAAAGTAGCAGGATACAAAATTAACATCAAGAAATCAACGGCATTCTTGTACACCAATGATGAATTCACAGAAAGAGAAACTGAAAAAACACTTCCATTTACCATTGCGCCAAAAAAATTAAGATTCCTAGGAATAAACTTAACCGAAGAAGTCAAGGACTTATTTGCAAAAAACTACAGGTCATTGAAAAAAGTAATAGAGGAAGATATAAAAAAGTGGAAGCACATACCCTGTTCATGGATTGGAAGAATTAACATCATTAAAATGTCCATACTACCCAAAGCAAGCTATAGATTATATGCAATCCCCATCAAAATACCAACGACATTACACAGAACTGGAACAAATACTTCAAAACTTCATATGGAACCAAAAAAGACCCCGAATAGCCACAGCAATCTTCAAAAAGAAGAACAAAGTAGGTGGGGTCACAATACCATATGTCAGTTTATACTACAAAGTGACTGTAACCAAAACAGCCTGGTACTGGCACAAGAACAGGCATATAGACCAGTGGAACGGAACTGAAAACCCAGAAATGGACCCAAGGCAATACGCTCAATTAATATTTGACAAAGGTGGCAAGAGCATACAGTGGAGCAAAGACATCCTCTTTAATAAATGGTGTTGGGAAAATTGGACAGCTACATGCAAAAAAAAAAAAAAAAAAATGAAACTAGACCATCAACTTACACCATACACAAAAATAAACTCAAAATGGATAAAAGACATAAATGTGACTCATGAATCCATAAAAATTCTAGAAGAAAATGTAGGCAACAAAATTTTGGACATCATACGGAGCAGAATTTTTACTGATACATCACCTAAGGCAACAGAAACAAAGGGAAAAAAATGAACACATGGGACTACATCAAACTAAAAAGCTTCTGCACAGCAAAAGAAACAATCATCAAAATGGAAAGGCAACCCACTAGATGGGAGAACATCATTGCCAATGATATATCAGATAAGGGGTTAATTTCCAATATATATATAGAGTGCTCATACAACTCAACAAAAGGAAGACAAAGAACCCAATTTAAAAATGGGCAGAGGAGCTGAACAGACACCTCTCCAAACAGGACATACAAATGGCCAAGAGACATATGAAGAAATGCTCAACATCACTAATCATCAGAGAGATGCAAATTAAAACAACAATGAGGTATCACCTCACACTGTCAAAATGGCCGCGATCAACAAATCATCAAACAACAATTGTTGGCAAGGGTGTGGAGAAAAGGGGTATCTAGTAAACTGCTGGTGAGAATGCAGACTGGTGCAGCCACTGTGGAAAACAATATCGTGTTACTTCAAAAAATTAAAAATTGAACTTCCATTTGACCCAGTGATCCCACTTCTAGGAATATACCCTAAGAATCCTGAAACACTAATCAGAAAGAATATATGTACCCCCATGTTCATAGCAGCACTATTTACAATAGCTAAGATCTAGAAACAGCCCAAGTGTCCATCAGTAGACTAATGGATAAAAAAGCCGTGGTACATATACACAATGGAGTACTATGCAGCGGTAAGAAAGAAAGATCTCTTATCCTTTGAGACGACATGGAGGGACCTGGAAAGTATTATCCTAAGTGAAATAAGCCAAGCAGAAAAAGACAAATACCACATGATCTCACTTATATATGAAATATAATGAACATAACAGTCTGAGGAATACAGTAGACGCAGAAACATGGATGTAGGCCACAGACTGACATCCCTCAGAAGAGGGGGTTGGGGGGGTGGGAAGAGATAAACCACAGAACTTATATGCATGTATGCATGACCAATGGACATGGACAACTAAGCCAGGGCCGGGGTGGGGGTGGGATGCGGAGGGGGGTGCCAATGGGGTAAAAAAGGTAAAATATCTGTAACAAAAAAATAAATAAATAATTTTAAAAATAAAAAATAAATAAATATAATAAAAAGACACAGAGTAGCTGACTGGATAAGAAAGCATAACTCATCTATATGTTCTTTACAAGAGACCTACGTCACAACAAAAGACTCACATAGGTTAAAAGTGAAAGAATGAAAAAAATACCTTCCAAGCAAACAGAACAGAAAAAAAAAAAAAGCTGAGGTAGCAATACTCATATGTGATAAAATAGATATCAAAATGAAGGCCATAACCTGAGACAAAGAAGGCCACTACATACTATTGAAAAGATCTATCCAAAAGAAAGATATATCTTCATAACACATATGCACCCAATACGGGAGCACAAAAATATATTAAAAATCTTCTGGAAGACTTCAAAGAAGGAATCCATAGCAATACAATCATAGCAGGGGACTTTAACACCCCACTGACATCACTGGATAGATCCTTTAGACAAAAAATTAGCAAGAAAACAGAGACTCTAAATGAAGTACAAGATCAAATGGACTTAATAGGTATCTACAGAGAATTACATCCCAAAATGTCAGGATTCACATTCTTCTCAAGTGCACATGAGACATTATCAAAAATAGACCACATGTTAGGACAGAAACTAAATCTCTACAAGTTAAGAAGATTGAAACCATATCAAGCATATTCTCAGATCACAATGGCATGAAACGAAATCAATTGCACCAAAAACATGCAATAACATTTGAACATATAAAGGCTAAATAGTATGTTATTGAAAAATAAATCGGTTACCGAGGAGATCAAGGAAAAAATTAAAAAATTTTTGGAAACCAAAAAATATGAACACACAAAAACACAAAATCTATGGAATGCAACAAAAGCATTTTCAAGTGGGAAGTTCATAGCACTACAGGCCTACCTCAAGAAAAAAAAATGCGACCAGAAAAATGGTGGCGTAGTGAACAGAAGCTACACAGACCGTCTCCCAGACCCAAACTGGAATTACAAATATAACACAGACAAATTGACAGGAAAAAGCAACAGAAAAGCAGCTTGCGAGGACCATATAACTCATCTTCAGTAGAGTTTTCTTGACTTTTTAAAAATTTTATTTTTGTTACAGATGTTTCTCCTTTTTTACCCCATTGGCACCCCCCTCCCCATCCCCCCCACCCCATCCCCGGCTTTGTTGTCCATGTCCATTGGTTATGCATACATGCATATAAGTTCTGTGGTTTATCTCTTCCCACCCACCCCACCCTCTTCTGAGGGATGTCAGTCTGTACCCTACTTCTATGTTTCTGGGTCCACTGTATTCCTCAGATTGTTATGTTCATTATATTCCGTATATAAGTGAGATCATGTGGTATTTGTATTTTTCTGCTTGGCTTATTTCACTTAGGATAATACTTTCCAGGTCCCTCCATGTCATCTCAAAGGATAAGAGATCTTTCTTTCTTACCGCTGCATAGTACTCCATTGTGTATATGTACCACTGCTTTTTTATCCATTCGTCTACTGATGGATACTTGGGCTGTTTCTAGATCTTAGCTATTGTAAATAGTGCTGCTATGAACATGGGGGTACATATATTCTTCCTGATTGGTGTTTCAGGCTTCTTAGGGTATATTCCTAGAAGTGGGATCACTGGGTCAAATGGAAGTTCAATTTTTACTTTTTTGATGTAACACCATATTAATATTAATTTTCAATATTTTTCAGGGTCAGTGCTATGTGGTGCAATACTGTCTTGTGATGCTGGGCAGTGACAGCAAAATGATTTTACCTAACTGTAAGTAATGTAAGTGTTCTGAGCACATTTAAGGTAGGTTAGGTTAAGCTATAATGTTCAATACATTAGGTGTATTAAATACATTTTCAACTTACAATATTTTCAATTTACAGTGGGTTAATCAGGATGTAACTGCATGGTATGTCAAGAGGCATCTGTATATCTGAATGTTCATGGTACCTCCTCACTTGGGTTATCTCATAAACATATAAAACTCAACATTTCCAACACATAAACTATTGTTTCTGCTTGTTCTTACTATCAGCCCACTGTTAAATCAGAGCTCCCACTAAGAGTCTTTACTTTGATTTAAAATCCCATATAAGAATAAATCTAATAAACTTCTAAATTGGTAGATGTGACAATCTGAAAAAAATAGGTTTGCACTCAAAAGTAGAACCCACAGTATGATGACAATGAAAAATGGATGAGTGAATTTAATATCAACTTGTAAATCTATGTAGTGAAAAGTACACATATGATTCTTCTTATAATTTGTATCCCAGAATCATAATACGGTTTGCGCTTATGTGGAAGAAAACCTACTAATGTTATCACCAAAGAAGAAATATGCACACTCCACAAGCTGGCCAAAAACTCCAAACAACACCCTGAAACATATTATAAGGAGATGGTTCTGGTCACCATGAGGGAGATATTGGTTGGAACCTGGATGCCATCAAGGAAAGAAAAAAAGGGGGGGATGGGTGCATTTGGTTTAAATAAATCCAAACATGTATCTTTGTATATGTTTACAGAGTACCCTAAACAGCCCATTATTTAGATTTATTTCCTTCAGGTTGCCGTCGCCACAGAAGGTTGAGTCACAGAGAGGACAGTAGGACAGGGTGTTAATCATCACCATAAACCCATTCACCCAGTCCAGAAACCTGGTAATCAACTTTGTCTGCTCTCTCCCTCATCCTTACTCTCACTCAAGTCCTGATGATTCTGCTCCTTTGATCTCTGAAATACATCTACTTCGATGAGTCTCTATCTTAGTTTGATCTTATAACACTTTCTATATGGCTAAAGCAACAGCCTCTTAACTGTCCTTCTTGTTTCTAGATTTTGTCCCTCCAATTCACCCTTCACATTGCAGCCAAAATAATTTTCCTGATCTCATCACTGATCAGCATCAATGGGTTCCTATTGCCCTTTGGCATAAGAGTAAATCCCCTTTGTTTTTCATAAAAACTCCTTCATAATCTGCCTTCTACCCATGTCTTAAGCCTTATTTATTTATTTATTTTTACCACCTCTTTACCTCCATTCTCTACTCCATCACAAATATCCACTAAGACCTGGTCATATTTAACTACTTAAAATTCCCAGCTTTGCCATGTCTTTTCATGCTTTTGTGTTTTTGCACATGTGTCTTTATCTGCTTGGAATTCCCTTCCCTCACTTTTATGCCTGACTAATTCATACTTTGTTTTTAAGACCAAATTAGCATCATTTCTTTTGGTAAGCCTTCCCTGACTATGCTATCCCCACAGGACTGGGTTAGAGACTCTTATTCCATGTTTCCATTGCAGTAGGTACTTAGCTTTTTCATAGCATTATAATAATATGTCTTTTTTTCCTACTAGATCATGCGCTAAGACCATGAGCAGAATCTCTTTTAGTTATTTCCATAACTGAAACAAAGTTGTAAATATTTGATGAACAAATGAATGAGTGAAATGTGGGAGTAGAAAAAACAGAGGCATAACTTAAGATGTAGTTTTGAGGACAAAGAAATAAGTTCCACCTAATACTGTACAAAATGAAAATGAAAAAAAAAAAAGCATAAACCTTCTGTGCAAAGAAGTCCACTTTCCACATTATCAATTCATCAGCAAAGGTAGTTTTCCACAGCCTAGTATTCAATGTTTTTTTCTCCCAAAGGAAGCCCTACTCATCCCCATCATCTAGGCAACCAAGCCCTCAGATTTATTTGAATGTGGAGTATCTCCTGTACTAGTCATTATCACCACCCTTACGGGTGCCCTCCCTGACCAATGCCCCAAGCTACTGTACTCTATCAAGGTCATTCACTGATAGGAGAGTCAGATGTGCTAATCTAATCTTTATAAGACTCAGTCATTGTATGGTATGTGGACAATATAAATTTTAGTCTAAACAAACACATTCAGCTCATACACAATGGTGTTAGGCTCAGTCAATGTGACAACATTATACACTTCTCATACCCCCTTCAAGACAGGATTTACTACCTAGCCTCCAGCTGTTAGCACCTTCAGAATCTGCCTCAGCTTTTGAAACCAGGTCACACTCTTGTTGGAGCAGCCCACAGCCAATACCTGAGCAAAGAAGTTATAATCAAAGTCATACCCTTTCAGAGTAATCCCCAAGTAATGACCAAGCAAAGTAGTGGTATAAGAGCCTAACCATTTTCACCCAGTATAGGACTGCAACCTTTCCTCTAGGGAGCCCCTCAGACTAGCAAAGTCTTTTTCAGGTTCACATCCCAGTCTGGTGGCTCAATCCTGCTTCTTATTCCCTATTCCTTCACAAATGTCATTCCCTAATTAATCTTTTGCACTCCTAACTCCTTCTCAGTACCTGTTTCTCTGAGAGTTCAACCTGTGACATTTGGTACCAGAAGGGATCCAAGAAAACAGGTCATAGATAAAGTTTGGGACTAGATTCCTCACCATTAGGCTGATTATGAGAGCCCTATTCTTGGTTAAAAGGTGCATACATACAGTCCCTGGCACAAGACAACCCAATTGTTAAAGCTTTTACCTGTGGTGTTTTAGAAGAAATTGCCAGTAGATAGGATGTGCTAGCTGGTAAAATGATTCAAGCATTTTAAATGTATGGGAGAATTATAAAGAAAATGGAATTCAATGCTTGTTATTAAATTACATTCATGCCTTTAAAGTACATAATAAAAAGCTGAGGGCAAATAACAATTACAAACTATGTGTGAAACCCCAACAATTTAACTTAAAAAGAAGCTCTCATTTCATGCAATAAGCATAAAAAGGTAAAGATTAAATCCAGGATTTGATTAGAGTAATTGAACATCAACAATAATTGTTTTTAATTTTTTTCTTTATTGATTTGAGAGAGGGAGAGAGAGAGATAGAAACATCAATGAGAGAGAACATCAATTGGCCACCTCCTGCATGCCCCCCACTGGATATCAGGTCCACAACCTGGGCATGTGCCCTGACTGGGAATTGAACCAGCGACCTCTTGGTGCGTGAGTCAACACTCAACCACTCAGCCACACTGGCCAGGCAAACTTCAAAGATAATTTAATGCTCAACTGTGGCAGGTATGTTAGGCCAAAGTCAGAATCCTAGTTGGAAAAACACATGGAGTGGGGGCATCTAAGTGGATGCTCCTGAAAACATTGACTCTCTAGTCTTCTTTAAAACTTCTGAGCCTGTAGACGTGGACCACTCCTCCAAAATAAGAGTTAGTACTTCCTCTGTATGAGAAGACAATACAGAGGTCTTCCCTCAACAAAGCAACAGTCCTATAATAAGCAGCATGACCTTACCAAGAATAAGCTGGAGTGCCTAATAGAGGAGGAAGGGGACTATACCCCAAAGGAACTGGAAGACCTTGTCAGCATATGCTGATGGGAATCAGGGTAGTACCCATGGCACTAGATTCTGAGCGTGCTTGATCAAGAGATGCTTTATCTTAAAACTGGGTCAGGGAGAGTTTGTTGGTTTGGAGGCACTTTCTTGGGATATTGGACTTAACACCCTAGCAGGTACCACAGAGGTGGGTGTAAAGTCACTGTTAAAATGTCTTCTATAGAAGGAGGTAAGATGGCTGAAGCCTAAGGAAGTTCCATCCACTTGCTCCAAGCACAGGACCAAACTTGAGGCTAAACTGTAGAACATTCAACTTGAAAACCACTTGAAAATAGTTGATTGAAAATACTGCAAGTGGGGAGCATGGAGCAGGGAGAGAAGAAAACGTGAAGTGGGTGAGCCAGCACATGCAGCCATGCATCACGGCTGGGAAGGAGGGAAGCTGCAGCAGCATAGCAGGAGAATTCATACTCAGCCCCACACAGAGATCTTCAAATGAGAGCAACATAGAAGGGAGGAGGAACCTACATAGCATTGGAAAGTGGGAATTGGAGGTGACTCATCCCACCAGGGGGACTCAGACAGCACTATGCCAGGCTAAAAGCCAATGTGGATTTACAACACCAGCCTGGAAAGTGCCCTTGATTGTGGGAGCTGGAGAGGCCACAAAGCACAACAGCACACCTGAGGAGGGGTCCAAGTGGATCACACAGCAGTGAATCTGAGGGGCCAGTTATTCGCTGAAAGAACTTTGATGAAGGCTAGCCAGAGTGCCCAGGAAAAGAGGTGTGTTCCTCTCCACCTCAAGCAAAGAGGAGGCATTCCTTACCCCGCCCATGAAACAGCTCTGGGCTGGAAATCAGCACCCCAACAGCAGGGTCTGGTGGTACTGGGGATTTGAATATCTGGCTGGGTGGAAGCCAGGGCAGAAAACCTGCTCCGTGAAACAGCTCTGGTCTGGAAATTGGCACACTAGTGGCAGGGCCTGTCAGTGCTAAGGATTCAGTTATCAGGCTGGATGGGAGCCAGTGCAGAAGCCCCACCCAGTGAGAGCTGGCTGTGCTGAAAGATCAAAGAGTCATCTTGTACTTAAGGAGGTGACCAGGGACTGCCAGCAACCCAGACAGTTGAGGAATGGGAAGGAGAAGAAGAGACTGCCGGCCTCTCCTACAACCTATAGGGACCACCCTCCAACACAAAGCTATAAATTACCCTAACTGGACCTGATCCTCACAGAACCCAGTGTCATGGGGGAAGGGAAAGCAGCCCAGAATAAATACATAAAAGTGGTGAGCCCCAAAGGTGACCCAGCCTCTGGGATAGGGAAGTTCTATCTATAGTACTACTTGGGGAACTGCCCTGCAGGGCTTCAGCTAGTAGGTCCAGGGCCAGACAGGAAAAGTGATTCAAATTGGCCTGCACTAGAGAACTTCCAAAGAGGACAGGGACCCACACCAAAGGGGGCAGACCCAACAACATTGGACCAAAATCCAGTGAGCTCCATAAATAACAGAATCAAGGATGTTGTTGTTGTGGTTCTGGTTGTTTTGGTGTGTGTGTTTTTAATTTTTATTTTTAATTCAATTTTTTTCTTGTTTTCTTTTCCCATTTCTATTTTTCTATACTGTATTTTTCAATTCAGCATTATTACTTTCTAAAATTAATATTATTTCAGTCATTATTTTCTATCTTTTATTTTTATACATATCCTATTTCTGGTCCCTGCCCTCTTTGCTTACATATTATATTTTTCTCCTTCTCTTAATTATTTGGCCTTATGACTTCTAGCATTTTTTTAATGTGTGTGTGTGTGTGTTTTCTGTTTGTTTCTTTATCTTTTAATCTTTTTGTTAAGGCTGGTAATTTTATTATTGCTGATACTGATTTTTTTTTTTTCAGGAGCTTTGTAGTTTGGTCTGGTTTTGCTTTGCCTTCTTTACTTTCATATACTCTCTGCCTCTTCTAATATTTTTGGTCTCATGACTTTTGGTACTCTGGGTATGCATTTTCAGTTTGTCTTTCAAGCTGTTAGTTGAGGCTGCGGTTTTCATTTTTGCTGATGCTGATATCTTTCCACGTTCTTTTTGGTTTGATCTGGTTTTGTCTTGACTTCTTTATTTTCATTTTTTTTCTTACTTCTTTTTTTAATTAATTAATTTATTTTTCTTATAGATGTTTCTCCTTTTCCCCCAACTGATTCCCACCTACCCCCTCCCTGCCCTGTCTGAAGCTTTGTTCTCCATGTCCATTGTTCATGCACACATGCATAGAAGTTCTGTGGATTATCTCTCCTGTACCACCCCCTCTTCTGAGGATTGTCAGTCTGTACCCCACTTCCACGTCTCTGGGACTACCCCATTTCTCAGACACTTATGTTCATTATATTCCACAAATAAGTGAGATCATATGATACTTGTCTTTCTCTGCTTGGCTTGTTTCACTTAGGATGACACTTCCCAGGTCCCTCCATGTCGTCTCAAAAGATAAGAGATCTTCTTTCTTGCTGCTGCATAGTACTCCATTGTGTATATGTACCACAGCTTTTTTATCCATTCGTCTACTGATGGACATTTGGGCTGTTTCCAGATCTTAGCTATTGTAAATAGTGCTGCTACAAACATGGGGGTACATATATTCATTCGGATTGGTGATTCAGGCTTCCTAGGGTATATTCCCAGAAGTGGGATCACTGGGTCAAATGGAAGTTCAATTTTTAACTTTTTGAGGTAACACCATCTTGTTTTCCATAGTGATTGCACCAGTCTAAATACCCACCAGCAGTGTACTAGAGTCCCTATTTCTCCACACCCTCGCCAACACTTGTTGTTTGATGATTTGTTAATGGCTGCCATTCTGACAGGTGTGAGGTGATACCTCATAGTTGTTCTAATGTGAATCTCTCTGAAGATTAGTGATGTCGAGCATTTCTTCATATGTCTATTAGCCATTCGTATGTCCTGTTTGAAGAGGTGTCTATTTAGATCCTCTGCCAATTTTTAATTGGGCTCTTTGTCTTCCTTTTGTTCAGTTGTATGAGCACTCTATATATATTGGAAATTAACCCCTTATCTGATATATCATTGGCAATTATGCTCTCCCATACAGTGAGTTGCCTTAACATTTTAATGATGATTTCTTTTGCTGTGCAGAAGCTTTTGAGTTTAATGTAGTCCCATGTGTTCATTTTCTACTTTGTTTCTGTTGCCTCAGGTGATGTATCGGTGAAAATTCTGCTGCATATGATGTCTGAAATTTTGTTGCCTACAGTTTTCTTTAGGATTTTTATGGATTCAGGAGTCACATTTAAGTCTTTTATCCATTTTGAGTTTATTCTTGTGTAGGGTGTAAGTTGATGGTCTAGTTTCATTTTTTTGCATGTAGCTGTCCAATTTTCCCAACATCATTTTCCCAACACCATATTAAAGAGGCTGTCTTGACTCCACTGTATGCTCTTGACACCTTTGTCAAATATTAATTGAGCATATTGCCTTCGGTCCATTTCTGGGTTCTCCGTTCTGTTCCACTGGTCTATATGCATGCTCTTGTGCCAGTACCAGGCTGTTTTGATTACAGTGGCTTTGTAGTATGACCTGAAATCTGGTAATGTGATCTCTCCTACTTTGTTCTTCATTTACAAGATTGCTGTGGCTATTCGAGGTCTTTTTTGGTTCCATATGAAGTTTTGAAGTACTTGTTCTAGTTCTGTGGAATATGTCGTTGATATTTTGATGGGTATTGCATTGAATCGACAGATTGCTTAGGGTAGTATGGACATATTAATCATGTTAATTCTTCCAAACCATGACCAAGGTATATGCTTCCACTTTTTTATATCTTCCTCTATTCCTTTTTTCAATGACCTGTAGTTTTCTGTGAATAGGTCCTTTATTTATTTGGCTAAGTTTATTCCTAGGTATATTAATTTCTTTGCCGCAACATTAAATGGGATTGTTTTCTTAGATTCTCTTTTGTGAGTTCATCATTGGTATATAAGAATGCCATCGATTTCTTGACATTAATTTTGTATCCTGCTACTTTGCCTAATTCATTTATTAACTCTAGTAAATTTTTGATGGAGTCTTTCGGGTTTTCTATGTATAGTATCATGTCATCTGTGAATAATGACAGTTTTACTTCTTCCTTTCTAATTTGGAGCCCTTTTATTTTTTTCTTCCTGTCTGATTGCTGTGGCTAAGACTTCCAGTACTATGTTAAATAAGAGTGGTGAAAGTGGGCATCCTTGTCTGGTTAATGTTCGTAAGGGAAATGCTTTTAATATTTGCCCATTGAGTATGATGTTGGCTTTAGGTCTTTCATATATGGCCCTTATTATGTTAAGATATGATCCCTGTATTCCCACATTGCTGAGCGTATTTATCAGAAATGAATGCTGGTTTTTGTCTAAGGCTTTTTTGGCATCTATTGATATGATCATGTGGTTTTTATTCTTCATTTTTTTATGTTGTGTATCACATTTATTGATTTGCCAATATTGTACCAGCCTTGCATCCCTGGGATGAATCCGACTTGGTCATGGTAAATAATTTTTTGATGAGTTGCTGGATCCGATTTGCTAGTATTTTGTTCAGGATTTTGACGTCTCTGTTCACCAGGAATATTGGCCTGTAGTTTAATTTCTTTGTAGTGTCCTTTTCTGGTTTTGGAATTAGAATTATGCTGGCCTCATAAAACGAAGTCTTCCTTCTTCTTGAATTTTTTAAGAGAATGGGTGTTATTTCTTTTTTGAATGTTGGGTACAACACCCCCGTGAAGCCATCTGGGCCTGGGCTGTTGTTTGCTAGGAGAGTCTTGATTAACTCTTCAATTTCCTTAGATGAAATTGGTCTCTTCAAGTTTTCTATCTCTTCCCGCTCCATTTTGTGGAGACTATGTGTTTCTAGAAATTTGTCCATTTCGCTTAGATTGTCGAATTTGTTGCCATATAATTGTTCATAGTAGTTGTTAATGATCCTCTGTATTTCTGTGGTATCAGTTGTTACTTCTCTCCTTTCATTTCTGAATTTGTGTATTTGGGTTCTCTCTCTTTGTTTTTTGGTGAGTCTAGCTAAGTTCCATAAATCTTGTTTATCTTTAAAAAAAAAACAAAAAACGGGTCTTTGTTTCATTAATATTTTGAATTGTTGGGGGTTTTTTTTGGTTTCTATGTCATTTATTTCTGCTCTGATCTTTACTATTTCCTTCCTTCTACTTGCTCTGGGGTTTTCTTTTTGTTTTCTTTCTAATTCTCTAAGTTGTGAGGTTAGATAGTGTATTAGAGATTTTTCATCCTTCTTGAGGTAGGCCTGTAGTACTATGAACTTCCCTCTCCGAACTGCTTTTACTGTATCCCCTAGGTTTTGTGTTGTTGTGTATTCATTTTTATTGGTTTCCAGGAAGTTTTTAATTTCTTCCTTGATCTCCTCCGGGACCCATTCATTGTTTAAAAACATGCTACTTAGCCTCCATGTGTTCAAATATCTTTGCATGTTCTTCTTGCAATTGATTTCTAGTTTCAAACCATTGTGATCTGAGAAGATGCTTCATATGATTCTAATCTTTTTGAACTTGTAGAAACTTAGATTATGTCCTAACTTGTGGTCTGTCTTTGAGAATGTCCGTTGTGCACTTGTGAAGAATGTGAATTCTGTAGTTTTGGGGTGTAATTCTCTGTAGATATTTATTAAACCCATTTGGTCTAGTGGTTCATTTAGAGTCTCTTTTTCCTCACTGATTTATAGTCTAGACGATCTATCCAGTGATGTCGGTGGGGTGTTGAAGGCCCCTGCTATAATTGTATTGCTATCGATTTCTCCTTTGAAGTCCTCCAGAAGATTTTTAACATGTTTTGGTGCTCCCATAATGGGTGCATATATGTTTATCAAGGTTATATCTTCCTGTTGGATAGATCCTTTCAACATTATGTAGTGGTCTTCTTTGTCTCTAGTTATGGTCTTCATTTTGAAATCTATTTTATCAGATATGAGTATTGCTACCCCAGCTTTTCTTTTCTTTCCATTTGCTTGGAAGATTTTTTTCATCCCTTCACTTTCAATCTATGTGAATCTTTTGTTGTGAGGTGGGTCTCTTGTAAGCAACATATAGATGAGTCATGCTTTCTTATCCAGTCAGCTACTCTGTGTCTTTTTATCAGTGCATTCAATCCATTTATATTTAAGGTGATCATTGATATGTATTTATTTATTGCCATTTTTGTTTAGTGTGGTTATATTTTTCTTTCTATTTCTTCTGCTAATTAGAGCAGTCCTTTTAACATTTCTTGCCGTGCTGGTTTGGTGTGAATGTATTCCCTTAGCCTTTTTTTTTGTCTTAGAAGCTCTTTATTTGACCTTCTATTTTGAATGATAGCCTTGCTGGTAGAGTAGTCTTGGATTCAGATCCTTGTTTTTCATGACCTTGATTACCTCATGCCATTCCCTTCTGGCCCGTAGTGATTCTTGTGAGAAGTCAACTGAGAGCCTTATGCGGTTTCCTCTGTAGGTAACCTGTTGCTTATTTCTTGCTGCTTTTTGGATTCTCTCTTTGTCTTTGATTTTTGGCATTTTGATTACTATGTGTCTTGGTGTGGGTTTTCTTACCAGGCCTCTCTGTGCTTCTTGAACTTGAATGCCTTCTTCCTTCACCAAATTAGGAAAGTTTTCTGTCACTATTTCTTCAAACATATTCTCTAACCCTTGCTCAGTTACTTTTTCTTCGAGGACTCATATGATGCAAATGTTATTACGTTTCCAGTTGTCCCACAGTTCTCTTAAGCTGTCTTCATGTTTTTTAATTGTTTTTTCATTTTGGTTGTCTGATTGGTTGATATTTTTCTATCCTATCTTCTAATTCACTGATCCGGTCCTCTGCTTTCTCTACTCTGCTATTTAGACCTTCCAATGTGTTCTTTATTTCTGATATGTCATTCTTCATTTTTTCTTGGTTGTTTTTAATTTCCATCTGATTTATTTTTAACATTTCTAAGACTTTACTCATGGTGTTCAGGTCCTTACACATGCTGTTGAGCTTCCTCAAGAGTATTCCACTGAATTCTAGTTCTGTTAACTTGCTTAACTGAACCTCATTTATCTCATCTTCAGTAGAGGTCTCTTCTTCTTTCATTTGGCTTTTGTTTTTATGCTTCACCATTTGGCCTGAAGAGCCTTGGCTTCTTAGTTGAATAGAAAACTCCCTCAGGTGCTCAAGAGTAACGGGATTCCCAGAGGGTGGAGCAGATGCTGGTTGTTAATGGGCCTCAATTGCATTTTAATGGCCACCAGGTGGGGTTGAATCTCCAAGGTAGAGGCCACTGCCTCTTTCCAGAGCCCTGTGAAGAAGTAAGATGACCACCGTCCTGCGTGGCTGCAACTCAGCCAAAGCTCTGAGGAGCCTCCAAATCCTGAGTATCCCCACACAGTTCCAGTCCAGTCTGCCCTTCCTCTGCCGGAGCCCAAGTTAAGTGGCTGTGGCTATTTTAGCCTCTGTCCAGGCTCTGTGCTGTTGAGCTGCTTGGGTGTTTAACCTGAAGGCAGTGCTCACAGCTAAGGCTGCTTTCTATCATGGGCTCCCAGCCCCCCTCTCACATCTCCGCAAGCCTACCCGGATTGAGTCAGTGTCCCTGGTTATGTGGTCCTCCAAGTTGCTTTTCCTTTGCTTTTTCCTGACGATTTGTCTTTATTTTTGTTGTCATTCTAATTTGGTCCTGGAAGATGGTCTGTGTAAATTCCATTCACTCTGCTGCCATTTTAGAATCTCTCCTACTTCTAGTTCATTTGATCTTCCACCTCCTAGTATTCTTGTGTGTGTGTGTGTGCGTGTGTGTGTGTGTGTGTGTGTGTGTGTGTTAATTGGTTGTGTGTGAGTCTTATAATCTTTTTGTTGAAGTGGTAGCTTTCATTATTCTTGATGTTGATTTTTGAAGGAGGTTCCTTTTGGTTTGGTCTTGTTTTGCTTTGTTTTGTTCTGTCAACACCTATATAATGGTTGGCATGACAGGTTCCACAGGGTAGAGGTTGAGACACATAATAAACAACCCCAAGGGCTGAGCCCACTCACAAATGGGAAACAACAATCAAGCCCCAAATTCAACAGGAAAACCCACATAACCCACACAAGGGTGATTCCTAGATCATCCAGTTCAAAAGATCAAGGAGACTATTCCACTGGGTCACACAAGAGGGCCACCACACCAAAACCTGAACTCATCAGTCTTATCTGATACACACAAACCTGCCTATGCATCCCAATATGCCCCACTTAGCCCTGAACTACCAGACTTATAAAATAGTGAGACAAATAAACAACCATCAAATGAAAGTAAAAGAAGGATCACCAGAAAATAAACTACTTGAAATGGGCATAAGCAGTTTTTCAGATAAAGAATTCAAAGTGATGGGGGGCGGGGAATGATGGCAAAGTGAATAGAAGCCACACAGACACTCTCCCAGGACCAAACTAGAATTACACTGAAATAAAGACAAATCATTGGGAAAAACAAACTGAAAAGCAGCTGGAGAGAACCCTTATAATAAGGGATGGAAAGAGGACAACAAATAGAGCCTGGTAGAAACTGTGGCGGCATGGGAGGGTGGCCTGGGAGCCCACTAACAGCACCTAATATCTGTTTTAGCAGTGAGCAGTTCCCTCTGAGAAGTCAGGAGTTAAAACCCCAAGGCAGCTCCAAAGCACAGAGTGGTGGGACAGGGAAAGGTGCTCACATAACACAAGAGATCACCAGAGCTGAGGCATTGTCCAGAAAGGAGAGGCACAAGAAAAAAATGGCAGTTCCCTGAAGAGCTGGGCACTAAATCAGGTACAGCCACTCACCATCGGCTCCCACAGAGGGATGGTGGACGAGAATGGAACTACATGAAGAAAGTCAGGGGTTGGTAGATCAGGAGATAGTTGGAAAGAAGGAAACCAGTTTTATGCTTAATAACTCCCTCATAGAATAGTGATGATCTTACTCAAAAGGCCCCTTTCAGAGCCCCAGGGAGAAACAACAGCCCAACCCTCAGGAATTAAACACCACCAGGCCAGGCCATAGAAATGCAAATTGAGGCTCATTAACAGCTGGAGACAGCAAGCAAACATCTACCCAACCCCCTAGAAATTCTCTTACCCTGAACACCTGAGGGATTTTTTCATTCCGTTGAGGGCTACAACCAAAGGCTTATCAAATAGCTGAGACTAATAGCAAGAAGACAACAGCTAGAGCAAAACTGAACCTTTGATTGACCTGCAAATCTACCCATGAAAGTAGGACTGGCCAGTTGTGTTTAATGTGGATCCTAACACACTCATCCAAACCCAGTACAGGGAGCCACAAACAGCATGACACAAAAACACACAGGGAAAATGTGGCAGAATCTAAAACCCACTGAGATAGCCAAAATTGTGTAACAAAAAAAAAACAAATCCTAAATAAAAGAACAAGAGTACTCTACAGAAGGTGAGATAAATGAAATGCACTTAAGCAAGATATCAGAGGTAGAGTTCAGAATGACAATCTTGAGGAACCTCAATAGCATAACTATGGAGCTCAACACCATTAGTAAAGATATAGAAATATTAAAAACCAACCAAGATTCCAAAATGGTGGCAGAGTGAATGGAAGCTACATAGACCATCTCCCAGGACCAAACTGGAATTACAACAAAAATAAAGACAAATTTTCAGGAAAAGGCAACGGAAAAGAAGCTTGGATGACCACCACATAACCAAGGACACTGCTCAATCCTGGTAGGCTTGCAGAGACACGAGAGGGGGGCTAGGAGCCCACAGTCTGGCAGCAGCATTAGGTGTGAGCAGCGGCCTTAGCTGTGAGCAGTGGCTTTGGCTGTGAGCGGTGCCCTCAGGTTAAACTCCCAAGCGGCTCCACAGCGCAGAGCCAGGACAGAGGCTAAAATAGCCACAGCCACTTACCTTGGGGTCTGGCAGAGGGAGGGCAGACTGCACTGGAACTGTGTGGGGACAGTCGGGATTTGGAGGGTGCTCAGAGCTTTTGCTGAGTTGCTGCCACGAAGGAGGGTGGTCATCTTACTCCTTCCCAAGGCTCCGGGGAGAGGCAGCGGCCCCACCCTTGGAGATTCAACCCCACCTGGTGTCCATCGAAATGTTAATTGAGGCCCATTAACAACCAGCATCTACCCACCCTGGGGAAATCCTCTTAAGCTGAGCACCTGAGGGAGTTTTTCATTCAACTGAGAAGCCAATGTTCTTTAGGTAACCTGTACTGATAGTCTCCAGGAATAAAACTAGAGGATAACTGTACCATTCCCTGGGCTAGCAACTTTAACCAGAAAAGTAAGACTTGACAGTGGTGTTTAACATAGGTCCTCCCTCGCTCATGAAAACCCAGGAGAGAGCCAAAATGGTGAAACACAGAAACAAAAGCAAAATGAAAGAACAAGAGACCTCTACCAAAGAGGAGATAAATGAGGTGCAGTTAAGCAAGTTAACAGAACTAGAATTCAGAGCCATGAACTTGAGGAAGCTCAATAGCATGTGTAAGGACATGAGCACCATGAGTAAAGACATGGAAATGCTGAAAATCAACAAGCTGGAAATTAAAAACAACCAAGAAAAAATGAAGAATGACATATCAGAAATAAAGAACACATTGGAAGGTCTAAATAGCAAAGTAGAGGAAGCGGAGGACCAAATTAGAAAATTAGAAGATAGGGTAGAAAAAATGAACCAATCAGAAAACCAAAATGAAAAAACAATTAAAAAACACAAAGACAGCTTAAGAGAACTGTGGGACAACTGGAAACATAATAACATTCGCATCATAGGAATCCCCAAAGAAGAAGAAACTGAGCAAGGGTTAGAGAATATATTTGAAGAAATAGTGACAAAAAACTTTCCTAATTTGGTGAAGGAAGAAGGCATTCAAGTTTAAGAAGCACAGAGAGCCCCCACAAGAAAACACACACCAAGACACATAGTAATCAAAATGCCACAAATTAAAGACAAAGAGAGAATCCAAAAAGCAGCAAGAAATAAGCAATAGGTTACCTACAAAGGAAACCTCATAAGGCTCTCAGCTGACTTCTCACAAGAAACACTACAGGCCAGAAGGGAATGGCATGAGATAATCAAGGTCATGAAAAACAAGGATCTGAATCCAGGACTACTCTACCAGCAAGGCTATCATTCAAAATAGAAGGTCAAATAAAGAACTTCCAAGACAAAAAAAGTCTAAGGGAATACATGCACTAAACCAGCACTGCAAGAAATGGTAAAAGGACCGCTCTAATTAGCAGAAGAAATAGAAAGAAAAATATAACCACACTAAACAAAAATGGCAATAAATAAATACATATCAATAATCACCTTAAATGTAAATGGATTGAATGCACTGATAAAAAGGCACAGAGTAGCTGATTGGATAAGAAAGCATGACTCATCTATATGTTGTTTACAAGAGACCCACCTCACAACAAAAGACTCAGATGAGTTGAAAGTGAAGGGATGAAAAAAATGTTCCAAGCAAATGGAAAGGAAAAAACAGCTGGGGTAGAAATACTCATATCAGATAAAATAGATTTCAAAATGAAGACCATAACTAGAGACAAAGAAGACCACTACATAATATTGAAAGGATTTATCCAAACGAAAATATAACCTTGATAAACATAATATAGGAGCACCAAAACATGTTAAAAATCTTCTGGAGGAAAAAACAAAAAATGGCGGCGGAGTGAAGGGAGCTACACAGACTGTCTCCCAAAACCAAACTGGAATTACAACTGTAACACAGACAAATCGACGGGAAAAACCAACAGAAAAGCAGCTTGCGAGGACCATACAACGAGGGACACCGACTCGATCCCGGTAGGATTGCGAAGGCGCGAGACGGGGCTGTGAGCCCAGGGTCCACAGCTCGGCAGCGGCCTCAGCTGGGAGCAGCCCCCTCGGGTTACACTCCCAGGCGGCTCCACAGCGCAGCCGGGACAGAGGCTGAAACAGCCACAGCCACTCACCTTGGGCTCCGGCGGAGGGAGGGCGGACTGGACTGGAACTGTGTGGGGACACTCGGGATCTGGAGGGCGCTCAGAGCTTTGGCTGAGTGCAGCCACTCAGGACGGTGGCCACATTGCTCCTTCCCAGGGCTCTGAGGAGAGGCAGCAGCCCCTCCCTCGGAGATCCAACCCCACCCTGTGGGCCATTGAAGTGATAATTGAGGCTCACTAACAACCAGCATCTGCCCCACCCTCCTGAAAGGCCCTTGGCTGAGCACCAGAGGGAGTATTTCAATCAACTGACAACCCAAAACTCATCAAGTAACCTAGACTGCTAGCCTCCAGGCAAAAAGCTAGAGGATAACAGTACATTTCCTGGGCTGGCAACTTTAACCAGGAAAGTAAGACTTGACAGTGGTGTTCAACGTGGGTCCTCCCTCGCTCATCTAAACACAGGAGAGGGAGCCACAAACAGCAGAACACCAACACCCACAGGGAGAACTTGACAGGCTCCAAAGCCCACAGTGATAGCCAAAATGGTGAAACACAGAAACAGAAGCCAAATGAAAGAGCAAGAAACCTCCACCGAAGATAACATCAATGTGGAGCAATTAGGCATGTTAACAGAGCTAGAATTCAGAGCCATGATCTTGAGGAAGCTGAACAGCATGAGTAAGGACATAGAGAAACTGAAAATAAGCCAATTGGAAATTAAAAACCAACAAGAAGAGATAAAAAATGACATATCGGAAATGAAAAACACATTGGAAGGTTTAAAAAGCAGAGTAGGGGAAGCTGAGGACTGGATCAGTGAATTAGAAGACAGGGTAGAAAAAATCAACCAATCAGAAAAACAAAAGGAAAAAAACTATTAAAAAACAGGAAGACAGCTTAAGAGAACTATGGGACAACTGGAAACGTAATAATATTCGCATCATAGGAGTCCCCGAAGAAGAAGAAAAGGAGCAAGGGATAGAGAATATATTCAAAAAAATAGTGAGAGAAAACTTCCCTAATTTGGTGAAGGAAGAAGGCATTCAAGTTCAAGAAGCACAGAGAGTCCCAAGTAAGAAGAACCCAAACAGGCCTACACCAAGACACATAGTAATTAAAATGCCACAAATTAAAGACAAAGAGAGAATCCTAAAAGCAGCAAGAGATAAGCAACAGGTTACCTACAAAGGGAACCCCATAAGGCTCTCAGCTGACTTCTCACAAGAAACACTACAGGCCAGAAGAGAATGGCATGAAGTAATCAAAGTCATGAAAAACAAGAATCTGATCCAAGACTACTCTACCCAGCAAGGCTATCATTCAAAATAGAAGATCAAATAAAGAGCTTCCCAGACAAAAAAAAGCTAAGGGAATACATTAGCACCAAACCAGCACTGCAAGAAATGTTAAAAGGACTGCTGTAATTAGCAGTAGAAATGGGAAGAAAAATAGAACCACACTAAACAAAAATGGCAATAAATAAGTACATATCAATAATCACCGTAAACGTAAATGGATTGAATGCTCCCATAAGGAGACACAGAGTAGCTGATTGGATAAGAAAGCATGACTCATCTATATGTTGTTTACAAGAGACCCACCTCTCAATAAAAGACTCACATAGGTTGAAAATGAAGGGATGGAAAAAAATTTTCCAAGCAAATGGAAAGGAAAAAAAAGCTGGGGTAGCAATTCTCATATCTGATAAAATAGATTTCAAAATGAAGACCATAACTAGAGACAAAGACGGCCACTACATAATATTGAAAGGATCTATCCAACATGAAGATATAACCTTGATAAACATATATGCACCCAATATAGGAGCACCAAAATATATTAAAAATCTTCTGGAGGACTTCCAAGGAGAAATCGACAACAATACAATCATAGCAGGGGACTTCAACACCCCGTTGACAGCACTGGATATATCCTCTAGGCAAAAAATTAGCAAGGAAACAGAGACTCTAAATGAAGCACTAGACCAAATGGATTTAATAGATATCTACAGAGAATTACACCCCAAAACTACAGAATACACATTCTTCTCAAGTGCACATGGGACATTCTCAAAGATAGACCACATGATAGGACACAAACTAAATCTCTACAAGTTCAAGAAGATTGAAATCATATCAAGCATCTTCTCAGATCACAATGGCATGAAACTAGAAATCAATTGCAACAAGAACATGCACAGACATTTCAACACATGGAGGCTAAATAGCATGTTATTAAACAATGAATGGGTCACCGAGGAGATCGAGGAAGAAATTAAAAACTTCCTGGATACCAATGAAAATAAACACACAACAACACAAAATCTATGGGATGCAGCGAAAGCAGTTCTGAGAGGGAAGTTCATAGCACTACAGGCCTACCTCAAAAAAAACAAGAAAAATTTCTAATTGACTGTCTAACCTCACAACTTAAAGAATTAGAAAGCAAACAATAAGAAAGCCCCAGAGCAAGTAGAAGGAAGGAAATAGTAAAGATCAGAGCAGAAATAAATGACATAGAGACCAAAAAAACAATTCAAAGGATCAATGAAACAAAGAGCTGGTTTTTCGAAAAGATAAACAAGATTGATGGACCCTTAGCTAGACTCACCAAGAAACAAAGAGAGAGAACCCAAATACACAAAATCAGAAATGAAAGAGGAGAAGTAACAACCAACACCATGGAAATACAAAAGATCGTTAACAACTACTATGAACAACTATATGGCAACAAATTCGACAATCTAAGCGAAATGGACAAATTTCTAGAAACACACAGTCTCCCAAAACTATTCCCGGAAGAGATAGAAAACTTGAACAGACAAATAACAACTAAGGAAATTGAAGAGGTAATCAAGACTCTCCCAGCAAACAAAATCCCAGGCCCAGATGGTTTCACGGGGGAGGTTTACCGAACATTCGAAAAAGAACTAACACCCATTCTCCTCAAACTATTTCAAAAAATTCAAGAAGAAGGAAGACTTCCAAATACGTTCTATGAGGCCAGCATAATTCTAATTCCAAAACCAGAAAAAGACACTACGAAGAAAGAAAACTACAGGCCAATATCCCTGATGAACATAGACGCCAAAATCCTGAACAAAATATTAGCAAATCGGATCCAGAAATACATCAAAAAAATTATTCACCATGACCAAGTGGGATTCATCCCAGGGATGCAAGGCTGGTACAATATTCGCAAATCAATAAACGTGATACACCACATAAACAAAATGAAGAATAAAAACCACATGATCATATCAATAGATGCTGAAAAAGCATTCGACAAAATCCAGCATCCATTTCTGATAAAAACGCTCAGCAATGTAGGAATAGAGGGATCATATCTCGACATAATAAAGGCCATATATGAAAGACCTACAGCCAACATCATACTCAATGGACAGAAACTAAAAACATTTTCATTAAGAACAGGAACAAGACAGGGATGTCCACTTTCGCCACTCTTATTTAACATTGTACTGAAAGTCTTAGCCACAGCAATCAGACATGAAGAAAAAATAAAAGGGATCCAAATTGGAAAGGAGGAAGTGAAACTGTCATTATTTGCAGATGACATGATATTGTACATAGAAAACCCTAAAGACTCCATCAAAAATCTATTAGACTTAATAAATGAATTTGGCAAAGTAGCAGGATACAAAATTAACGTCAAGAAATCGACGGCATTCTTGTACATCAATGATGAACTCACAGAAAGA
Source organism: Molossus molossus (assembly GCF_014108415.1). Taxonomy (NCBI): domain Eukaryota; kingdom Metazoa; phylum Chordata; class Mammalia; order Chiroptera; family Molossidae; genus Molossus; species Molossus molossus. The sequence continues at coordinate 54,531,686 of NW_023425355.1, forward strand.
GAAACTGAAAAAACAATCCCGTTTACCATCACGCCAAAAAAATTACGATACCTAGGAATAAACTTAACCAAAGAAGTAAAGGACCTATTTGCAGAAAACTACGGGTCATTGAAAAAAGAAATAGAGGAAGATATAAAAAAGTGGAAGCACATACCCTGTTCATGGATTGGAACAATTAACATCATTAAAATGTCCATACTACCCAAAGCAATCTATAGATTCAATGCAATCCCCATCAAAATACCAACGACATATTTCATAGAACTAGAACAAATACTTCAAAAGTTCATATGGAACCAATAAAGACCCCGAATAGCCACAGCAATCTTGAAAAAGAAGAACAAAGTAGGTGGGATCACAATACCAGATATCAGGTTGTACTACAAAGCGACTGTAACCAAAACAGCCTGGTACTGGCACAAGAACAGGCATATAGACCAGTGGAACAGAACTGAAAACCCAGAAATGGACCCAAGGCAATATGCTCAATTAATATTTGACAAAGGTGGCAAGAGCATACAGTGGAGTAAAGACAGCCTCTTTAATAAATGGTTTTGGGAAAACTGGACAGCTACATGCAAAAAAAAATGAAACTAGACCATCAACTTACACCATACACAAAAATAAACTCAAAATGGATAAAAAACTTAAATGTGACCCGTGAATCCATAAAAATTCTAGAAGAAAATGTAGGCAACAAAATTTCTGACATCATACGGAGCAGAATTTTCACTGATACATCACCTAAGGCAACAGAAATAAAGGAGAAAATGAACACATGGGACTACATCAAACTCAAAAGCTTCTGCACAGCAAAAGAAACAATCATCAAAATGGAAAGGCAACCCACTGTATGGGAGAACATCATTGCCAATGATGTATCAGATAAGGGGTTAATTTCCAATATATATAGAGTGCTCATACAACTCCACAAAAGGAAGACAAGAACCCAATTAAAAAATGGGCAGAGGAGCTGAATAGACACCTCTCCAAACAGGACATACAAATGGCCAAAAGACATATGAAGAAATGCTCAACATCACTAATCATCAAAGAGATGCAAATTAAAACAACAATGAGGTATCATCTCACACCTGTCAGAATGGCCGCCATCAACAAATCATCAAACAACAAGTGTTGGCGAGGGTGTGGAGAAAAGGGGACTCTAATACACTGCTGGTGGGAATGCAGACTGGTGCAGCCGCTACGGAAAACAATATGGTGCTACCTCAAAAAATTAAAAATTGAACTTCCATTTGACCCAGTGATCCCACTGCTGGGAATATACCCTAAGAAGCCTGAAACACCAATCAGGAAGAATGTATGTACCCCCATGTTCATAGCAGCACTATTTACAATAGCTAAGATCTGGAAACAGCCCAAGTGTCCACCAGTAGACGAATGGATAAAAAAGCTGTGGTACATATACACAATGGAGTACTATGCAGCGGTAAGAAAGAAAGATCTCTTATCCTTTGAGACAACATGGAGGGACCTGGAGAGTATTATCCTAAGTGAAAGAAGCCAAGCAGAAAAAGACAAATACCACATGATCTCACTTATATATGGAATATAATGAACATAACAGTCTGAGGAATACAGTAGACCCAGACACATGGAAGTAGGGCACAGACTGACATCCCTCAGAAGAGGGAATGGGGGGGGGAAGAGATAAACCACAGAACTTATATGCATGTGTGCATAACCAATGGACATGGACAACTAAGCCGGGGACAGGGTGGAGGGGGGGTGGGGTGGGGGGTGCCAATGGGGTAAAAAGGTAAAATATTTGTAACAAAAAAATAAATAAAAATTCATAAAAATAAAATAAATAAATAAATAAATAAATAAATCTTCTGGAGGACTTAAAAGGAGAAATGGAAAGCAATACAATCATAGCAGGGGACTTCAACACCCCACCGACATCACTGGATAGATCGTCTAGACAATACACATAACAAAGAAACACATGGACAACAAAGCCAGGTACGAAGTGGAGGAAATGGGGGGAGGGTGTCAATGAAGTAAAAAAGAAGAAACATCTGCAACAAAAATAAAATGTAAAGAAATAAATAAACAAACAAACGAACAAAGAAACAGAGACTCTGAATGATGCACTAGATCAACTGGATTTAATAGATATCTACAGAGAATTACACCCCAAAACTGCAGAATTCACATTCTTCTCAAGTGCACATGAGACAGTCACAAAGATTGAACACATGCTAGGACATAAAGTAAGTCTCCACAAGTTCAAGAAGACTGAAATTATATCAAACATCTTCTCAGATCACGACATCAAAATAGAAATCAATTACAACAAAAACACGCAAAGATATTTGAACACCTAGAGGTGAAATAGCATATTATTAAACAATGAATGGATTACCATCAAGATCAAGGAAGAAATTTAAAAATTCCTGGAAACCAATGAAAATGAACAAACAACACAAAATTTATGGGATGCAACAAAAGCAGTCGTGACAAGGAAGTTAATAGCATTGCAGGTCTACATCAAGAAACAAGAAAATTTCCTAATTGACTATCTAATGTCACAACTTAAAGAACTAAACAGAAAACAAAAATAAAACTTAACAGCAAATAGAAGGAAAGAAATAGTAGAGATCAGAGTAGAAATAAACAACATAGAGGCCAAAAAAAATTTTTTTTTTTTCAAAAAATCAATGAAACAAAGAGCTGGTTCTTTGAAAAGATAAACAAGATTGATGGACCCTTAGCTAGACTCACCAAAAAGCAAAGAGAGAGAAACAAAATACACAAAATCAGAAATAAAAGAGAAGTACAACTGACATTACAGAAATACAAAAAATTCTTGATAAATACTATGAGCAATTACATGACAACAAATTGGACAATCTAAGCTAAATGGACAACTTTCTAGAAACACATAGTCTCCCAAAACAGAACAGGGAAGAGATACAAAACTTGAACAGACCAAGAACAACAAAGGAAATTGAACATGCAATCAAGAATCTTCCAGCAGCCCTGGCCAGTTTTGCTCAGCGGTTAGAGCGTCGGCCTGCGGTCGGGAGAGACCCGGGTTCGGTTCCCGCTAAGGGCACGTACTTCGGTTGCAGTTTGTCCCCGGCCCTGGTTGGTCGTGCGGGTGGCAGCCACTCGATGTGTCCCTTCACATCGATGTTTCTCTCTCTCTCCCTCCCTCCTACTCTATCTGTACAAAAAAAAAAAAGGAAAAATATCCTCGGGTGAGGATAAAAAAAAAAATTAAAAAAAAAAAGAATCTTCCAGCAAACAAAAGCCCAGGCCAAGATGGCTTCATGGGGGAGTTTTACTGAATATTCAGAAAGGAAGACTTCTAAGTTCTTTTTTAATGAGGCCAACATAATTCTAATTCCAAAACCAGATAAAAGCACTACAAACAAAGAAAACTACGGGCCAAGATCCCTGAGAAACACAGATGCCAAAATTCTTATCAAAATATTACCAAATCATATGCAGAGATAAATCAAAAAAATATTTATCATGACCAAGTAGGATTTATCTCATGAATTAAAGGATGGTACAATATTTGCAAATCAACAAATGTGATACACCACATAAACAAAATGAAAGATAAAAACCATAAGATCTTATCAATAAATACTGAAAAAGTATTTGACAAAATCCAACACCCATTTCTGATAAAAAAAAAAAAAACACACTAAGAAATGTGGGAATAGAGGGTTTATAGCTTGACATAATGAAGGCCATATATAAAAAACCTAGAGCCAACATCATACTCAAAAGGCAAAAATAACAAGCATTTCCCATAGAAACAGAAACAAGACAGGGATGCCCACTTTTGCCACTCTTATTTAGCATAGTACTGGAAGTTTTAACCACAGCAATCAGACATGAAAAAAATAAAATAAAAGGAATCCTAATTGGAAAGGAAGAAGTTAAACTGTCATTATTCGCAGATGACATGATATTGTACATAGGACATTTTAAACACTCCATCAAAAATCTACTAGACTTAATAAACAAATTTGGTAAGTTAACAGGATACATAATTAACATCAAGAAATCACTGGCATCCTTATATATGAATAATGAACTTACAGAAAGAGAAACTAAAAAAAAATCCCATTTACCATCATGGGAAAAAATTAAGTTACTTAGGAATAAACTTAACCAAAGAAGATAAAGACCTATTTGCAGAAAACTACAGGACACTGAAAAAAAAAAAAAAAAGTAGAGGATGATATAAAAAAGTGTAAGCACATACCTTGATCAGGGATTAGAAAAATTAACATCATTAAAAAGTCCATGCTACCCGAAGCAATCTATAGATTCAATGCAATCCCCATCAATATACCAACAACATACTTCACAGAACTAGCACAAATATTCCAAAAGTTTATATGGAACCAAGAAAGACCCCAAATAACCACAACAGTTTTGAAAAAGAAAGACAAAGTAGGTGGGAACACAAAACCGGATATCAGGTTACACTAAAAGCTATTGTAATTAAAACAGGCTAGTACTGGCACAAAAATAGGCAAATAAATCAATGGAACAGAACAGAGAACCCAGAAATTGATCCAAGTCATTATGCTAAATTAATATTTGACAAAGGTGGCAAGAGCATACAATGGAGTAAAGACAGCCTCTTCCATAAATGGTGTTGGGAAAATTGGACAGCTATATGCAAAAAAATGAAGCCAGACCACCAACTTATATACAAGAATACACTCAAAATGGATAAAAGACTTAAATGTGGCCAAAGCATTAATAAAAATTCTAGAAGAAAATGTAAGCAACAAAATCTCAGACATCATACGCAGCAGAATTTTCACCGATACAACACCTAAGGAAGAGAAACAAAGTAAACATTGAACATGTGGAACTACATCAAACTCAAAAGCTTCTGCACACCAAAAGAAACCCATCAAAATGGAAAGGCAACCCACTCTATGGGAGACCATAATCGCCAATGATACATCAGATAAGGGGTTAATTTCCAAAATATATAGAGTGCTCATACAACTCAACAAAAGGAAGACAAAGAACCCAATTAAAAAATGGGCAGAGGGACTAAACAGACAACTCTCCAAACAGGACATACAAATGGCTAAGAGACATAAAAAGAAATGCTCAACATCACTAATCATCAGAGAGATGCAAATTAAAACAACTATGAGGTATCACCTCACACCTGTCAGAATGGCCGGGGTTTTCTTTATGTTTGCTTTCTAGTTCTTTAAGTTGTAAAGTTAGACAGTCAATTAGAAAATTTTCTTGTTTCTTGAGGTAGTCCTGTAGTACTATGAACTTCCCTCTCAGAACTCCTTTTGCTGCATCCCATAGATTTTGTATTGTTGTGTGTTTATTTTTATTGGTTTCCGGGAAGTTTTCATTTCTTCCTTGATCTCCTTGGTAACCCATTTATTGTTTAATAACATGCTATTTATCCTCCATGTGTTCAAATGTCTTTGCATGTTTTTGTTGCAATTGATTCCAGTTTCATATCATTGTGATCTGAGAAGATGCTTGATATTATTTTAATCATTTTGAACTTGTAGAGATGTAATTTGTATCCCATCATGTGGTCTATTTTTGAGAACGTCCCTTGTACACTTGAGAAGAATGTGAATTCTGTAGTTTTGGGGTGTAATTCTCTGTAGATATCTATTAAATCCATTTGGTCTAGTGCTTCATTTAGAGTCTCTGTTTCATTGCTAATTTTTTGTCTAGAGGATCTATACAGTGGTGTCAATAGGGTGCTGAAATCTTCTGCTATGAGTGTATTGCTGTTGATTTCTCCTTTGAAGTCCTCAAAAAGATTTTTAATATATTTTGGTGCTCCTATATTGGGTGCATATATGTTTATCAAGGTTATATCTTCCTGTTGCATAGATCCTTTCAATATTATGTTGTGGCCTTTTTTGTCTCTAGTTATGGCCTTCATTTTGAAATCTATTTTATCAGATATGAGTATTGCTACCCCAGCTTTTTTTTGCTTTTTTTTTTTCTTGGAAGACTTTTTTCATCCCTTCCCTTTAAACCTGTTTGAATCTTTTGTTGTGAGGTGGGTCTCTTGTAAACAACATATAGGTGAGTCATGCTTTCTTATTTAATCAGCTATTCTGTGTCTTTTTATCAGAGCATTCAATCCATTTATATTTAAGGTGATTATTGATATGTACTTATTTATTGCCATTTTTGTTTAGTGTGGTTCTATTTTTCTTCCCATTTCTACTGCTAATTACAGCAGTCCTTTTAACATTTCTTGCAGTGCTAGTTTAGTGCTAATGTATTCCCTTAGCCTTTTTTTTCCTTAGAAGCTCTTTATTTGACCTTCTATTTTGAATAATAGCCTTGCTGGTAGAGTAGTCTTGGATTCAGATCCTTGTTTTTCATGACTTTGATTATCTCATGCCATTCCTTTCTGGCCCGTAGTGTTTCTTGTGAGAAGTTAGCTGAGAGCCTTATTGGGTTTCCTCTGTAGGTAACCTGTTGCTTATTTCTTGCTGTTTTTTGGATTCTCTCTTTGTCTTTAAATTTGTCATTTTGATTACTATGTGTCTTGGTGTGGGTTTTCTTACCGGGGGCTCTCTGTGCTTCTTGAACTTGAATGCCTTCTTCCTTCACCAAATTAGGAAAGTTTTCTGTCAGTATTTCTTCAACTATTTTCTCTAACCCTTGTTTATTTTCTTCTTCTTTGAGGACTCCTGTGATGCAAATATTATTATGTTTCTAGTTGTCCCATAGTTCTCTTAAGCTGTCTTCCTGTTTTTTAATCCTTTTTTCCTTTCAGTTTTATGATTGGTTGATTTTTTCTACCCTGTCTTCTAATTCACCGATCCGCTTCCTCTACTCTGTTGTTTAGACCTTCCAATGTGTTTTTTATTTCTGATATGTCATTCTTGATTTCTTCTTAATGGTTTTTAATTTCCAATTGGTTAATTTTCAATATCTCTATATCCTTACTCATGTGGTCGAGCTTCCTCAAGGCCATGGCTCTGAATTCAAGCTCTGTTAACTTGCCTAACTGCTCCATATTTATCTCATCTTTGGTAGAGTCTGTTTTTCTTTCCTTTGGCTTTTGTTTCTGTGTTTCACCATTTTGGCTATTACAGTGGGCTTTGGAGCCTGCCAAATTTTTCCTGTGGGTGTTGGTGTTCTGCTGTTTGTGGCTCCCTCTCCAGGGTTTGGATGAGTGAGGGAGTATCCAGGTTAAACAGCACTGTCAAGACTTACTTTCCTGATTAGAGTTACTAGACCAGGAATGGTACAGTTATCCTCTAGCTTTTTGCCTGGAGGCTATCAGTAGCGGTTACTTGAAGAGTTTTCTGTTGTCAGTTAAATAAAAAACTCCTTCAGGTGCTCAGCATAAGGGGATTTCCCGAGGGTGGGGCAGATGCTGGTTGTTAGTGAGCCTCAATTTGGATTTCAATGGCCCACCTGGGTGGGGTTGAATCTCCGAGGGAGGGTCTGCTGCCTCTCCTCAGAGCCCTGGGAGGGAGCAAGATGGCCACTGTCCTGCGTGGCTGCAACTCAGGAAAAGCTCTGAGCCTCCTCCAAATCCCAAGTGTCCCCACACAGTTCCAGTCCAGTCTGCCCTCCCTCTGCTGGAGCCCAAGGTGAGGGTCTGTGACTATTTTAGCATCTCTCCCAGCCTGCACTGTGGAGCTGCTTGGGAGTTTAACCAGAAGGCACTGCTCACAGGTAAGGTCGCTGTTGTCTGTGGGCTCCCAGCGCCCCTCTTGTGTCTCCGCAATCCTACCAGGATCAAGCCAGTGTCCCTGGTTATATGAATCTTGCAAGCTGTTTTTCTGTTGCTTTTTCCCGTCAATTTGTCTGTGTTTTAGTTGTAATTCCAGTTTGGTCCTGGGAGGCAGTCTGTGTAACTTCCATTCACTCTACCTTCATTTTGGAATTCTACAACTGGTTCTTATTGCCTCTTTTTTACATTGTACATTCTAAATTGCCCTCACTTTCAGCTATTACCTTGGCAGATTTTGGTGGTTTATCTGATAGTTTGACTCAAACACATATTCCTGAAAGATCACAACCCCTTGTAAACCATACCGTTTTCAAAGTAGCATTGCTTTATATGCTCATTCAGTTACAGTGAGCTAGAGAAATATTGGAGACAAACCCAGGTGGGTCATCTGAGTTCCCCACGTATTCCTCTCTGTTCTCATTATGGAACATTAGCCCTATCTTCTTCCACTGATTAGGGTCCATTATGCCAGATAGTATGGCAAGTCCTTTTCTTGGCTGCTGGCCATTAGACACAAGAAACTCAAAGAATTTGGGTGTAAATTGTAGCTTATAGGTGAATGGGATCCCTGTTTCACCTGGTGGAGTGTAGCCCCCTTTAAACTTATCGTAAAGCTTAATGATACAAAATCCTCCAGTGGGTCACTGGGAGTGATGGTTCATAGAGCCATTCCTGCTTCCACTCTTTGTTTCCTAAACCAAACATTCCTCCTATAGAGGACACAGCACCATATGGAGGTCTTTGATTTAATTCATTCTTTCTGAGTGTTGCCTCTGAGAGGGTGTCTTTAGGAGAACGACTTGACAATATGATAAGTAAATCATGCCTTGAATCAAAACATGAAACAGATTGATGAATCTCAGAGTGAAGTTAGAAGGTGGAGGGGGGAGAGTAACCAAAGAACTTATATGCATATATGCATTGCCCAGGGATACAGAAAATAGGGTGGTGAAGGCCTGGTGTAGGGCAGGAACTGGGGTGGAGGGCAAGGAGGAATAAAAAGGAGGGAAGTCTGTAATACTTTTAATAGTAAATAAAAAAAATCATGCTTTAACATATTTTATTTTTTTTCTTTTTTGATTTTTAGAGAGAGAGGAAGGGAGAGGGAGAGAGAGATAGAAACATCGATGAGAGAGAACATCCATTGGCCGCTTCCTGCATGCCCCCCACTGGGGCATGTGCCCTGACTGGGTATTGAACCAGTGACTTCTTGATGCATGGGTAGATGCTCAACCACTGAACCACACCAGCCAGGCAATGTGCTTTGATTTGAGAAACATATATACACATTTAATCATCACAAGCCTATGATATAGGTACTCTCATTATCTCCATCTTACAAATGAGGAAACAGAGGCACAGAAAGATTAAGACATTTTCTAAACACAACTTGTAAATGGCATAATATTTTATCTTTGTTATCCTGTAGAAACAATACTAAAAACCAAAAGCATAAATGTATAATAGTTAAATTTTAAGGCTGCTGATTGACTACTTTCCAGAGGCAATGAAGCCAACAACATCTCACTCAACTTTTTCTGAATATTCCAAAAGGAATTGCCATTCTATGATCTTCTAAAGTCTTGACTGAAAGCTCCAGAATTGACAAATATTCTGGTGAAATGCACAGCTCCTCTGAAATGCTTTGGTCAATGAGTGCCATGCCATAGGCCTTCCCATGCTCATTACTGGCCTGTACTTGACATTCATTGGGGAACTGGTTATTTCACTATGGAAAACATAAAGCCCAAAAACCATCTGAGAGAAACCATTTGAGAGTTTTAGTGTGATTTTACCGTTTTCTATTTTCTCTGGTGGGATTTACTTACAAGCATAAATATGAAAAATACATATCGCATATGATGATTTACAGTTATTAAAATTAAATAAGAAAACATCTTTGGCAGTCACATTCATTTTCTTATTCAAAAGAGACATCCCATTCTACTGATTGAAATATTAATAAGTTTAGAATGATGATTGTGATATTCCATTAAACTAATGGATTCTATCTCATAAGCCATTTATATGCATAAAATTTAAATACTGTATTAATTTCAAACAGAATACATTTGCAATTTGTTCTAGGAAAGCATATTACTACATGTAGTGTCAACAGTCATTACTTCATGGTGTTATTTACCTGATTCCAATTTCCTAGCTAATACCACCATGTGTGAAATTAATAATGCTGTGTGTGAAATATACACCATGTAAAAACACATTATGTATAGTAAAGTTATTGGTATGTATATCATACACCTAAAAAGATAATTTGTATTTCTTTCCTATCTCTCCCTCTCTCCCCACTATTTTTTATCTAACACATATCTAGACAAAACTTTTAGGGAAAAGGGTGGGAAATGTTCAAAGTGAGCAAGTTATCATGATTATTTATTATTGAGATATAAATGAACATACAAGTAATTATCACCCACATCAAGATATGGAAAGTTTCCAACATCCCAGAAAGTTCTCATAACTCCTCTATGCCCCCTGTCTATCAATACCCAGAAGGTAACCACTATTCTGATTTGTATCACCATAGATTAGTTTCAAAGTGAGCAACTTCTTAAAAATGCAAATTCTGTATTGAGAAATATCCTAAAGTGAACATTGAAGTTATTTGTTACAAATGCCAAGGCAGCCAAGACAAATTCTAGCACCCTTAGCAGAGCCGCTTAACATCAATAACTTTCAGTTTTTCAGAAAGCTGATAAGGTAATTCAGAATTATCCAAACCTCCTAACTTGCTTCTTCTTTTGGAATTTTTTTTAAATTGTTTATTCATTTATTTTTATTACAGATGTTTCTCCTTTTTCCTGCATTAACACCCTCCCCCCGATCCCCTCCACTTCCCCCTTCAGCATTGTTGTCTATGTCCATGGTTACACATACATACATGTAAGTTCTGTGGTTTATCTCTTCTCTTCCCCTGAACCCCTCTTCTGAGGTTTGTCAGTATGTACTCTATTTCTACGTCCCTGGGTCTATTTTGGTGATCAGCTTGTTTTGTTTATTATGTTCCACAAATAAGTGAGATTGTATGATATTTGTCTTTCTCTGATTGGCCTGTTTTGCTTAGGATAATACTCTTCAGGTCACTACTTCTTTTGGAATTTTTAAAGAATTTTCTTTGCTTGTTTATATCCCTGTCCATCCTTACCCTTTATTCTACCCACCTCCTCGCCATCCCCATCCCCCACTGAGTGGTGTGCTGGAACCTCCTTGCCGGGACTTTTGAGAGCTAATTATATGTGTCTCTTTCCAACTCTACATTCAATGATGCTCATTTGGCAGTTTAAAATTAGCCATGGTGGAAGTATTTACACCACAGACACGAGCAAATCCCACAAATTAGGGCCTCCAGCCCCCTGGGATAATTGCTAAACATTTATGACCACTGACCACTACACCAACACACAACCATGTGTGTGCACACTCATGTGCGCGTGCGTGTACACGCACACACACACACACACACACACATACATTCAAATATCAAATTGCTTCAAAGAGTTTTGAAAATTAAAAATGTTATCTAGTCGCAGAAAGCCCAATAGGAACAAGCTTCAACTCAGCCAGTCTTTTCATATTCACAACAGTCTGCCATTGTTCATGGTTTGGTTTTACAAAAATTACAATTTTGTGAATTGACCCCTCTCCCGAAATTTAAATGCATGGCAATTTTTAAATTGAGGTAAGCTGTTCCTAACCTTGCTTGAAAATTCTGCAATAGCCTTAGAGATACAATAGCATTTTAGTAACTACAGTCTGTAGTATAAGTTCCATCTGTTTTAATTATTTTTTAATCCTCACCTGAGGATATTTTTTCATTTATCTTCAGATAGAGTGGGAGGGTGAGAAAGAGAGAGAGAGAGAGAAACATTGATATGAGAGAGACATATTGACTGGTTGCATCCAGCACGACCCTGATCAGGGCCCGAGACGGAACAGCAACCAAGCTACATGTCTTGACTGGAATAGAACCCATGACTCTTGGTTCTCCGTTGGTGCTCAAACCACTGAGAAAACAAGCCAGGGCTCAATCTGTTTTATTTTATTTGTTTTCAATTCTTTTTATTAATTTATTTTTGTTACAGATGTTTCTCCTTTTTACCCCACTGACACCTCTCTCCTAATCCCCACCTCACCTCATACCCAGCTTTGTTGTCTATGTCCACTGGTTGCAAAGACATGCATATAAGTTCTGTGATTTATCTCTTCCCTCCCCTCCCCACCCCCTCTTATGAGGTTTGTCAGGATATACCTACTTCTCTGTCTCTGGGTCTATTTTGTTCATCAGTTTGTTTTGTTCACTATATTCCACAATTAAGTGAGATCATGTGATAGTTCTTTTTCTCTACTTGGCTTGTTTCACTTAGTGTAATACTCTACAGATCCCTCCATGTCGTCTCAAAGGATAAGAGATCTTTCTTTCTTACACCTGCATAATATTCAATTGTGTATATGTACCACTGCTTTTTTGTCCCCTCATCCATTGATGGACACTTGGCCTGTTTCCAGATCTTAGCTATTGTAAATAGTGCTGCTATGAACATAGGGGTACATATATTCTTTCTAATTGGTGTTTCAGGCTTCTTAGGGTATATTCCTAGAAATGGGATCACTGGGTCAAATGAAAGTTCAATTTTTCATTTTTTGAGGTAAAACCATATTGTTTTCCATAGTGGCTGCACTAGTCTGCATTCTCACCAGCAGTGTACTACAGTCCCCTTTTATCAACACCCTCGCCAGCACTTGTGGTTTGATAATTTGTTGATGGCAGCCATTCTGACACATGTGAGGTGATACTTCATTGCTGTTTTAATTTGCATCTCTCTGATGATTAGTGACGCTGAGTATTTTTTCATATGCCTCTTGGCCATTTGTACGTCCTGTTTGGAGAGGTGTCTCCTTAGGTCCTTTGCCCATTTTTTAATTAGTTTATTTGTCTTCCTTTGTTGAGTTGTATGAGTACTCTATATATTTTGGAAATTGACCCCTTATCTGATGTATCATTGGCAATTATGCTGCCCCATAAAGTGAGTTCCCCTTCCATTTTGATGCTTGTTTCTTTTTCTGTGCAGAAGCATTTTTTTTTTTTTTTTTTAATTTTGTTTTATTTTTTATTTTTTTTTTTTATGAATTTTTATTTATTTTTTTGTTACAGATATTTTACCTTTTTACCCCATTGGCACCCCCCACCCCACCCCCTCCACCCTGTCCCCGGCTTAGTTGTCCATGTCCATTGGTCATGCATACATGCATATAAGTTCTGTGGTTTATCTCTTCCCACCCCCCCACCCCCCATCCCCTCTTCTGAGGGATGTCAGTCTGTGCCCTACTTCCATGTGTCTGGGTCTACTGTATTCCTCAGACTGTTATGTTCATTATATTCCGTATATAAGTGAGATCATGTGGTATTTGTCTTTTTCTGCTTGGCTTCTTTCACTTAGGATAATACTTTCCAGGTCCCTCCATGTCGTCTCAAAGGATAAGAGATCTTTCTTTCTTACCGCTGCATAGTACTCCATTGTGTATATGTACCACAGCTTTTTGATCCATTCGTCTACTGGTGGACACTTGGGCTGTTTCCAGATCTTAGCTATTGTAAATAGTGCTGCTATGAACATGGGGGTACATATATTCTTCCTGATTGGTGTTTCAGGCTTCTTAGGGTATATTCCCAGCAGTGGGATCACTGGGTCAAATGGAAGTTCAATTTTTAATTTTTTGAGGTAGCACCATATTGTTTTCCATAGCGGCTGCACCAGTCTGCATTCCCACCAGCAGTGTATTAGAGTTCCCTTTTCTCCACACCCTCGCCAACACTTGTTGTTTGATGATTTGTTGATGGCGGCCATTCTGACAGGTGTGAGGTGATACCTCATTGTTGTTTTAATTTGCATCTCTCGGATGATTAGTGATGTTGAGCATTTCTTCATATGTCTCTTGGCCATTTGTATGTCCTGTTTGGAGAGGTGTCTATTCAGCTCCTCTGCCCATTTTTTAATTGGGTTCTTTGTCTTCCTTTTGTGGAGTTGTGTGAGCTCTCTGTATATATTGGAAATTAACCACTTATCTGATACATCATTGGCAATGATGTTCTCCCATACAGTGGGTTGCCTTTCCATTTTGATGATCGTTTCTTTTGCTGTGCAGAAGCATTTTAGTTTGATGTAGTCCCATGTGTTCATTTTTCCTCTGTTTCTGTTGCCTTAGGTGATGCATCAGTGAAAATTCTGCTGCGTATGATGTCTGAGGTTTTGTTACCTACATTTTCTTCTAGGATTTTTGGATTCATGAGTCACATTTAAGTCTTTTAACTATTTTGAGTTTATTCTTGTGTATTGTATAAGTTGATGGTCTAGCTTAAATTTTTTTTTTATGAATTTTTTTTTATTTTTTTGTTACAGATATTTTACCTTTTTACCCCATTGGCACCCCCCACCCCATCCCCCCTCCACCCTGTCCCCGGCTTAGTTGTCCATGTCCATTGGTCATGCATACATGCATATAAGTTCTATGGTTTATCTTTTCCCACCCCCCCACGCCCCATCCCCTCTTCTGAGGGATGTCAGTCTGTGCTCTACTTCTATGTGTCTGGGTCTACTGTATTCCTCAGACTGTTATGTTCATTATATTCCGTATATAAGTGAGATCGTGTGGTATTTGTCTTTTTCTGCTTGGCTTCTTTCACATAGGATAATACTTTCCAGGTCCCTCCATGTCGTCTCAAAGGATAAGAGATCTTTCTTTCTTACCGCTGCATAGTACTCCATTGTGTATATGTACCACAGCTTTTTTATCCATTTGTCTGCTGGTGGACCCTTGGGCTGTTTCCAGATCTTAGCTATTGTAAATAGTGCTGCTATGAACATGGGGGTACATACATTCTTCCTGATTGGTGTTTCAGGCTTCTTAGGGTTTATTCCCAGCAGTGTGATCACTGGGTCAAATGGAAGTTCAATTTTTAATTTTTTGAGGTAGCACCATATTGTTTTCCATAGTGGCTGCACCAGTCTGCATTCCCACCAGCAGTGTATTAGAGTCCCCTTTTCTCCACACCCTCGCCAACACTTGTTGTTTGATGATTTGTTGATGGCGGCCATTCTGACAGGTGTGAGGTGATACCTCATTGTTGTTTTAATTTGCATCTCTTTGATGATTAGTGATGTTGAGCATTTCTTCATATGTCTCTTGGCCATTTGTATGTCCTGTTTGGAGAGGTGTCTGTTCAGCTCCTCTGCCCATTTTTTAATTGGGTTCTTTGTCTTCCTTTTGTGGAGTTGTATGAGCACTCTATATATATTAAAAATTAACCCCTTATCTGATACATCATTGGCAATGATATTCTCCCATACAGTGGGTTGCCTTTCCATTTTGATGATTGTTTCTTTTGCTGTGCAGAAGCTTTTTAGTTTGATGTAGTCCCATGTGTTAATTTTCTACTTTATTTCTGTTGCCTTAGGTGATGTATCAGTGAAAATTCTGCTCCGTATGATGTCCGAAATTTTGTTGCCTACATTTTCTTCTAGAATTTTTATGGATTCACGGGTCACATTTAAGTCTTTTATCCATTTTGAGTTTATTTTTGTGTATGGTGTAAGTTGATGGTCTAGTTTCATTTTTTTGCATGTAGCTGTCCAATTTTCCCAACACCATTTATTAAAGAGGCTGTCTTTACTCCACTGTATGCTCTTGCCACCTTTGTCAAATATTAATTGAGCGTATTGCCTTGGGTCCATTTCTGGGTTTTCAGTTCTGTTCCACTGGTCTATAAGCCTGTTCTTGTGCCAGTACCAGGCTGTTTTAGTTACAGTCCCTTTGTAGTATAACCTGATATCTGGTATTGTGATCCCACCTACTTTGTTCTTCTTTTTCAAGATTGCTGTGGCTATTCGGGGTCTTTTTTGGTTCCATATGAACTTATGATGTATTTGTTCTATTTCTATAAAATATGTCGTTGGTATTTTGATGGGGATTGCATTGAATCTATAGATTGCTTTGGGTAGTATGAACATTTTAATTATGGTAATTCTTCCAATCCATGAACAAGGTATGTGCTTCCACTTTTTTATATCTTCCTCTATTTCTTTTTTCAATGACCTGTACTTTTCTGCAAATAGGTCCTTTAATTCTTTGGTTAAGTTTATTCCTAGCTATCGTAATTTTTTTGGAGCGATGGTAAATGGGATTGTTTTTTCAGTTTCTCTTTCTGTGAGTTCATCATTGATGTACAAGAATGCCGTCGATTTCTTGACGTTAATTTTGTATCCTGCTACTTTGCCAAATTCATTTATTAAGTCTAATAGATTTTTGATGGAGTCTTTAGGGTTTTCTATGTACAATATCATGTCATCTGCAAATAATGACAGTTTCACTTCCTCCTTTCCAATTTGGATCCCTTTTATTTTTTCTTCATGTCTGATTGCTGTGGCTAAGACTTCCAGTACAATGTTAAATAAGAGTGGCGAAAGTGGACAGCCCTGCCTTGTTCCTGTTCTTAATTGAAATGTTTTTAGTTTCTGTCCATTGAGTATGATGTTGGCTGTAGGTCTTTCATATATGGCCTTTATTATGTTGAGATATGATCCCTCTATTCCTACATTGCTGAGCGTTTTTATCACAAGTGGATGCTGGATTTTGTTGAATGCTTTTTCAGCATCTATTGATATGATCATGTGGTTTTTATTCTTCATTTTGTTTATGTGGTGTATCACGTTTATTGATTTGCGAATATTGTACCAGCCTTGCATCCCTGGAATGAATCCCACTTGGTCATGGTGAATAATTTTTTTGATGTATTTCTGGATCCGATTTGCTAATATTTTGTTCAGGATTTTGGTGTCTATGTTCATCAGGGATATTGGCCTGTAGTTTTCTTTCTTCGTAGTGTCTTTTTCTGGTTTTGGAATTAGAATTATGCTGGCCTCATAGAACGTGTTTGGAAGTCTTCCTTCTTCTTGAATTTTTTGAAATAGTTTGAGGAGAATGGGTGTTAGTTCTTTTTTGAATGTTCGGTAAAACTCCCCCGTGAAACCATCTGGGCCTGGGCTTTTGTTTGCTGGGAGAGTCTTGATTACCTCTTCAATTTCCTTAGTTGTTATCTGTCTGTTCAAGTTTTCTAACTCTTCCGGGGATAGCTTTGGGAGACTGTGTGTTTCTAGAAATTTGTCCATTTCGCTTAGATTGTCGAATTTGTTGCCATATAATTGTTCATAGTAGTTGTTAATGATCTTTTGTATTTCCGTGGTGTTGGTTGTTACTTCTCCTCTTTCATTTCTGATTTTGTGTATTTGGGTTCTCTCTCTTTGTTTCTTGGTGAGTCTAGCTAAGGGTCCATCAATCTTGTTTATCTTTTCAAAAAACCAGCTCTTTGTTTCATTGATCCTTTGAATTGTTTTTTTGGTCTCTATGTCATTTATTTCTGCTCTGATCTTTACTATTTCCTTCCTTCTACTTGCTCTGGGGTTTTCTTTTTGTTTTCTTTCTAATTCTTTAAGTTGTGAGGTTAGACAGTCAATTAGAAATTTTTCTTGTTTTTTGAGGTAGGCCTGTAGTGCTATGAACTTCCCTCTCAGAACCGCTTTCGCTGCATCCCATAGATTTTATGTTGTTGTGTGTTCATTTTCATTGGTTTCCAGGAAGTTTTTAATTTCTTCCTTGATCTCCTCGGTGACCCATTCATTGTTTAATAACATGCTATTTAGCCTCCATGTATTGAAATGTCTTTGCATGTTCTTATTGCAAATGATTTCTAGTTTCATGCCATTGTGATCTGAGAAGATGCTTGATATGATTTCAATCTTCTTGAACTTGTAGAGATTTAGTTTGTGTCCTACCATTTGGTCTATCTTTGAGAATGTCCCATGTGCACTTGAGAAGAATGTGTATTCTGTAGTTTTGGGGTGTAATTCTCTGTAGATATCTATTAAATCCATTTGGTCTAGTGTTTCATTTAGAGTCTCTGTTTCCTTGCTAATTTTTTGCCTAGAGGATCTATCCAGTGCTGTCAACGGGGTGTTGAAGTCCCCTGCTATGATTGTATTGTTGTCGATTTCTCCTTGGAAGTCCTCCAGAAGCTTTTTAATATATTTTGGTGCTCCTATATTGGGTGCATGTATGTTTATCAAGGTTATATCTTCCTGTTGGATAGATCCTTTCAATATTATGTAGTGGCCGTCTTTGTCTCTAGTTATGGTCTTCATTTTGAAATCTATTTTATCAGATATGAGAATTGCTACCCCAGCTTTTTTTTGCTTTCCATTTGCTTGGAAAATTTTTTTCCATCCCTTCACTTTCAACCTATGTGAGTCTTTTGTTGAGAGGTGGGTCTCTTGTAAACAACATAAGATGAGTCATGCTTTCTTATCCAATCGGCTACTCTGTGCCTCTTTATGGGAGCATTCAATCCATTTACGTTTAAGGTGATTATTGATATGTACTTATTTATTGCCATTTTTGTTTAGTGTGGTTCTATTTTTCTTCCCATTTCTACTGCTAATTACAGCAGTCCTTTTAATATTTCTTGCAGTGCTGGTTTGGTGCTAATGTATTCCCTTAGCCTTTTTTTGTCTGGGAAGCTCTTTATTTGATCTTCTATTTTGAATGATAGCCTTGCTGGGTAGAGTAGTCTTGGATTCAGATTCTTGTTTTTCATGACTTTGATTACTTCATGCCATTCCCTTCTGGCCTGTAGTGTTTCTTGTGAGAAGTCAGCTGAGAGCCTTATGAGGTTCCTTTTGTAGGTAACCTGTTGCTTATCTCTTGCTGCTTTTAGGATTCTCTCTTTGTCTTTAATTTGTGGCATTTTAATTACTTTGTGTCTTGGTGTGGGCCTGTTTGGGTTCTTCTTACTTGGGACTCTCTGTGCTTCTTGAACTTGAATGCCTTCTTCCTTCACCAAATTACGGAAGTTTTCTCTCACTATTTTTTTGAATATATTCTCTATCTTGCTCATTTTCTTCTTCTTCGGGGACTCCTATGATGCGAATATTATTACGTTTTCAGTTGTCCCATAGTTCTCTTAAGCTGTCTTCCTGTTTTTTAATCATTTTTTCCTTTTGTTTTTCTGATTGGTTGATTTTTTCTACCCTGTCTTCTAATTCACTGATCCAGTCCTCAGCTTCCCCTACTCTGCTTTTTAAACCTTCCAATGTGTTTTTCATTTCTGATATGTCATTTTTTATCTCTTCTTGTTGGTTTTTAATTTCCAATTGGCTTATTTTCAGTGTCTCTATGTCCTTACTCATGCTGTTCAGCTTCCTCAAGATCATGGCTCTGAATTGTAGCTCTGTTAACATGCCTAATTGCTCCACATTGATCGCATCTTCGGTGGAGGTCTCTTGCTCTTTCATTTGGGTTCTGTTACTGTGTTTCACCATTTTGGCTATCACTGTGGGCTTTCGAGCCTGTCAAGTTCTCCCTGTGGTTGTTGGTGTTCTGCTGTTTGTGGCTCCCTCTCCTGAGTGTCGATGAGCGAGGGAGGACCCCCGTTAAACAACACTGTCAAGTCTTACTTTCCTGGTTAAAGTTGCCAGCCCTGGAAAGGTACTGTTATCCTCTAGCTTTTTGCCTGGAGGCTAGCAGTCTAGGTTACTTGATGAGTTTTGGGTTGTCAGTTGATTGAAAAGCTCCCTCAGGTGCTTAGCACAAGGGGCTTTCCCAAGGGTGGGGCAGATGCTGGTCATTAGTGATCCTCAATTAGCACTTCAATGGCCCACTGGGTGGGGTTGGATCTCCGAGGGAGGGGCTGCTGCCTCTCTCAGAGGCCTGGGAAGGAGCAATGTGGCCATCGTCCTGAGTGGCTGCACTCAGCCAAAGCTCTGAGCGCCCTCCAGATCCCGAGTGTCCTGACACAGTTCCAGTCCAGTCTGCCCTCCCTCTGCCGGAGCCCAAGGTGAGTGGCCGTGGCTGTTTTAGCCTCTGTCCCGGCTCTGCACTGTGGAGCCGCCTGGGAGTGTAACCCAAGGGCGCTGCTCCCAGCTAAGGCCGCTGCCCAGCTGCAGACCGTGTGTTCCCAGCCCTTGTCTCACGCCTTCGCAAGACTACCGGGATGGAGTCAGTGTCCCTCGTTATATGGTCCTCCAAGCTGCTTTTCCGTTGCTTTTCCCCGTCGATTTGTCTGTGTTATAGTTGTAATTCCAGTTGGTTCTGGGAGACGATCTGTGTAGCTTTCGTTCAATCCGCCGCCATTTTTTTTCTTCTTGAATTTTTTAAAATAGTTTGAGGAGAATGGGTGTTAGTTCTTTTTTTGAATGTTCGGTAAGATCCCCCCCCCCCCCCCCGAAGCCATCTGGGCCTGGGCTTTTGTTTGCTGGGAGAGTCTTGATTACCTCTTCAATTTCCTTAGTTGTTATTGGCCTGTTTAAGTTTTCTATCTCTTCCGGGTCCAGTTTTGAGAGTCTATGTGTTTCTAGAAATTTGTCCATTTTGCTTAGATTGTCGAATTTGTTGCCATATAGTTGTTCATAGTAGTTGTTAATGATCTTTTGTATTTCCATGGTGTTGGTTGTTACTTCTCCTCTTTCATTTCTGATTTTGTGTATTTGGGTTCTCTCTCTTTGTTTCTTGGTGAGTCTAGCTAAGGGTCCATTAATCTTGTTTATCTTTTCAAAAAACCAGCTCTTTGTTTCATTGATCCTTTGAATTGTTTTATTCCGTCTCTATGTCATTTATTTCTGCTCTGATCTTTACTATTTCCTTCCTTCTACTTGCTCTGGGGTTTTCTTTTTGTTTTCTTTCTAATTATTTAAGTTGTGAGGTTAGACAGTCAATTAGAAGTTTTTCTTGTTTATTGAGGTAGGCCTGTAGTGCTATGAACTTCCCTCTCAGAACTGCTTTTGCTGCATCCCATAGATTTTGTGTTGTTGTGTGTTCATTTTCACTGGTTTCCAGGAAGTTTTTAATTTCTTCCTTGATCTCCTCAGTGACCCATTCATTGTTTAATAACATGCTATTTAGCCTCCATGTGTTGAAATGTCTTTGCATGTTCTTGTTGCAATTGATTTCTAGTTTCATACCATTGTGATCTGAGAAGATGCTTGATATGATTTCAATCTTCTTGAACTTGTAGAGATTTTGTTTGTGTCCTATCATGTGGTCTATATTTGAGAATGTCCCATGTGCACTTGAGAAGAATGCGTATTCTGTAGTTTTGGGGTGTAATTCTCTGTAGATATCTATTAAATCCATTTGGTCTAGTGTTTCATTTCGAGTCTCTGTTTCCTTGCTAATTTTTTGCCTAGAGGTTCTATCGAGTGCTGTCAACGGGGTATTGAAGTCCCCTGCTATGATTGTATTGTTGTCGATTTCTCCTTGGAAGTCCTCCAGAAGATTTTTAATATATTTTGGTGCTCCTATATTGGGTGCATGTATGTTTATCAAGGTTATATCTTCCCGTTGGATAGATCCTTTCAATATTATGTAGTGGCCTTCTTTGTCTCTAGTTATGGTCTTCATTTT
The DNA here is from genome assembly GCF_014108415.1 of Molossus molossus. Taxonomy (NCBI): domain Eukaryota; kingdom Metazoa; phylum Chordata; class Mammalia; order Chiroptera; family Molossidae; genus Molossus; species Molossus molossus. The sequence goes on from NW_023425355.1 coordinate 54,552,906, forward strand.
TTTTTTTTTTTTTTTTAATCCTCATCCGAGGACATTTTTCCATTTTTTGTACAGACAGTGTGGGAGGGAGAGAGAGGAAGAGAGAGAGAGGGACACATCGATGTGAAAGGGACACATCGAGTGGCTGCCACCCGCACGACCAACCAGGGCCGGGGACAAACTGCAACCAAGGTACATGCCCTTAGCGGGAACCGAACCCGGGTCTCTCCGGACTGCAGGCGGACGCTCTAACCGCTGAGCCAAACCGGCCAGGGCTGGTCTTCATTTTGAAATCTGTTTTATCATATATGAGGATTGCTACCCAGCTTTTTTTTGCTTTCCATTTTCTTTGAAAATTTTTTTCCATCCCTTCAATTTCAACCTATGTGAGTCTTTTGTTGTGAGGTGGGTCTCTTGCAAACAACATATAAATGAGTCATGCTTTCTTATCCAATCAGCTACTCTGTGTCTTTTTATGGGAGCATTCAATCCATTTACATTTAAGGTGATTATTGATATGGACTTATTTATTGCCATTTTTGTTTAGTGTGGTTCTATTTTTCTTCCCATTTCTACTGCTAATTACAGCAGTCCTTTTAACATTTCTTGCAGTGCTGGTTTGGTGCTAATGTATTCCCTTAGCCTTTTTTTGTCTGGGAAGCTCTTTATTTGACCTTCTATTTTGAATGATAGACTTGCTGGGTAGAGTAGTCTTGGATTCAGATTCTTGTTTTTCATGACCTTGATTACGTCTTGCCATTCCCTTCTGGCCTGTAGTGTTTCTTGTGAGAAGTCAGCTGAGAGCCTTATGGGGTTCCCTTTGTAGGTAACCTGTTGCTTATCTCTTGCTGCTTTTAGGATTCTCTCTTTGTCTTTAATTTCTGGCATTTTAATTACTATGTGTCTTGGTGTGGGCCTGTTTGGGTTCTTCTTACTTGGGACTCTCTGTGCTTCTTGAAGTTGAATGTCTTCTTCCTTCACCAAATTAGGGAAGTTTTCTCTCACTATTTTTTTTTAATATATTCTCTATCCCTTGCTCATTTTCTTCTTCTTCAGGGACTCCTATGATGCGAATATTATTACGTTTTCAGTTGTCCCATAGTTCTCTTAAGCTGTCTTCCTGTTTTTAAATAGTTTTTTCCTTTTGTTTTTCTGATTGGTTGATTTTTTCTATCCTGTCTTCTAATTCACCGATCCGGTCCTCAGCTTCCTCTACTCTGCTTTTTAAACCTTCCAATGTGTTTTTCATTTTGGATATGTCATTTTTTTATCTCTTCTTGATGGTTTTTAATTTCCAGTTTGCTTATTTTCAGTGTCTCTATGTCCTTACTCATGCTGTTCAGCTTCCTCAAGATCATGGCTCTGAATTCTAGCTCTGTTAACATGCCTAATTGTTCCACATTGATCTCATCTTCGGTGGAGGTCTCTTGCTCTTTCATTTGGCTTCTGTTTCTGTGTTTCACCATTTTGGCTATCACTGTGGGTTTTGGAGCCTGGCAAGTTTTCCCTATGGGTGTTGGTGTTCTGCTGTTTGTGGTTCCCTCTCCTGTGTTTAGATGAGTGAGGGTGGACCCATGTTGAACACCACTGTCAAGTCTTACTTTCCTGGTTAAAGTTGCCAGCCCAGGAAAGGTACTTTTATCCTCTAGCTTTTTGCCTGGATGCTAGCAGTGGAGTTTACTTGATGAGTTTTGGGTTGTCAGTTGATTGAAAAACTCCCTCAGGTGCTCAGCACAAGGGGCTTTCACGAGGGTGGGGCAGATGCTGGTTGTTAATGAGCCTCAATTAGCACTTCAATGGCCCACAGGGTGGGGTTGGATCTCGGAACCAGGGGCTGCTGCCTCTCCTCAGAGCCCTGGGAAGGAGCAGTGTGGCCACCGTCCTGTGTGTCTGGCACTCAGCAAACGCTTTGAGTTCCCTACACACCCCGAGTGTCCCGACACAGTTCCAGTCCAGTCTGCCCTCCCTCTGCCGGAGCTCAAGGTGAGTGGCTGTGGCTATTTTAGCCTTTGTCCCGGCTCTGCGCTGTGGAGCCGCCTGGGAATGTAACCCAAGGGCGCTGCTCCCAGCTAAGGCCGCTGCCGAGCTGTCCACCGTGGGCTCCCAGCCCCTGTCTCGGGCCTTCACAAGCCTACTGGGATCGAGTCAGTGTCCCTGGTTATATGGTCCTTGCAAGCTGCTTTTCTGTTGCTTTTTCCCATCAATTTGTCTGTGTTATAGTTGTAATTCCAGTTTGGTTCTTGGAGACGGTCTGTGTAGCTTCCGTACACTCCGCTGCCATTTTTCGATCCCTGTTTTGTGTTCATTTTCATTGGTTTCCAAGAAGTCTTTAATTTCTTCCTTGATCTCTTTGGTAACCCATTCATTGTTTAATAACATAATATTTAGCCTCCAAGTGTTTCAATGCTTTTGTGTGTTTTTGTTCTAATTGATTTCTAGTTTCATGCCACTGTGATCTGAGAAGATGCTTGATATGATTTTAATCTTCTTGAATTTGTGGAGACTTACATTGTGTACTAACATGTGGGACCAGCTTGTCTGCGTCTCTGCCCCGCCCCCCTGCCGCCCCTACCAGTCTCAGCATAGCTGCTTCTTTAATTTTGCAGTTATACGACTTCCATTCAGCTTGATTTCAGGCAGTTCTCTTCATTGTACTTTAAAACTCAGAAATTTAAGCAATAAAATGCAAAAAAAAAGCATAGAAATAAAATTGGAATTAGTCATGAGGAATCACATAGACAAGTGGCAACCCATATTTTGCAGCTATTGAAGCAAAATAAAATATGTTAAAAACTGATAACATTTATATTTTTAGAGTGCTTTAAAGGAAAAAAGCTTTGTGAATTCTGGTCAAGATGGTGGTGTAGGTAAATGCAGGATTGCCTCCTCCCACAACCACATCAAAATTACAACTAAACTACAGCACAACCATCATTCAGAACCACCTTACATCCAGATGAATGGAAGTCCTACAACTACAAAATTAAAGAAGCATCCACATCAAAACTAGTAGGAGGGATGGCAGTGTGGATGGGCTGGTCCCACACCCACATGTGGCAGATAAAAATCAGGAGGAAACTTTGGCCCTGAAGGTCTTCCCTGATGAATAAGGGAGTCCCCGTTCCACACCAGGTGCCCATCTCAGTGTTCCAGTGCCAGGAAGAGAAGTCCCCATCACTTCTGGCTGGAAAATACAGCAGGAACTGAGACTGAGGGAGGCTGAGGCTTCTGGAGCCACAGGCAGTTCCTCTTAAAGGGTCCATGCATGCACTTACTCAGACTTTCTCCCTGTAAACTCAGAGGGGAGGCAGCTTTAAAGGCACCAGAGACATACAGGGAAGAACTGAGCTGTTTGGACTCGGGACAAGGGCTGGAGAGGCAGCTTTCTCTCAGACAGACATGCTGGTGGAGGCTGTTGTTCCTTTCAGAGTTTCCTAAAATATCTTAAACAAGCATCATCTGGTCTCAGCAATCCCCATACCTCTTGCTAAGTAGCCCCGGACCCAGGACTAGAAGCTACCAGACTTGGTTCACAACTTGGCTTTTCCTGGGCACCTCTAAGCCCAGAACAAGAAGCAACTGTCTGCAGATCACTTTGTAGCTTATTCTGGGTGGCCTTGGGTAGAACACAGGTGGAGGCTGACCTTGTCCCAGAGCCAGCACACACAGTAGACAGCTTCAGACCACATTGAAGCACCACCACCCAACCACTTCCACAAGTGACAAACTCAATTAGTAGACTCAGTGGATACCAGAACCCTGCTGAAGGAAGTCTTGCTCTGTGTGTTAGGCCCCTATACCGCTGAACCTACAAGGGAGTCGGAGGCCAGTGGGCAGTGGGCACAGCCAGTCCTTGCAGCTGATCAGCCTGAGTAAATCCCTCTCATTGACATGCTAACAGCAATCAAGACTCAATTACAACAGAAGGGTGTACAGTTCACACTAGGAGTACACCTCAAGGGCCCAGCTGGGGTAATCAGGAAGGCTGTGCCACTGGATCCTACAGGACACCTACAACAATAAGCCACCTTATAAAGCCTAGGGGACAGAGCTACTCCACCTAATACATAGAAACAATCACAGGGAAGCAGCCAAAATGAGGAGACAAAGAAACATGTCCCAAATGAAAGAAAAGAACAAAACTCCAAGAACTAAACAAAATGGAGATAAGCAATCTAACAGATTCAGAGTTCAAAACACTGGTTATAAGATTGGGACTTACTTAGACGTTCAAGAAACTTAAGGAGATCTCCAAGAAAATTAGTGAGAACATCAACAACATAAAACAGGATCAGTCAGAAATGAAGGATGCACTAACTGAAATAAAGAATAATTTACAGAGAATCAATAGTAGAGTAGGTAAAGCCAAGAAGCAAACCATCAATTTGGAATATAAGGAAGCAAAAAACCCAATCAGAACAGAAAAAAAAAAAAAAAAGACTAAAAAAAAATGAGGACAGTGTAAGGAGCCTCTGGGACAACTTCAAGCGTGCCGACATTCACATCGTAGGGCAAGAAAATGAAAACCTATTTGAAAAAATAATGACAGAAAATTTCCCTATCTTGGTGAAGGAAATAGACATACAAGTCCAGGAAGCACAGAGAGTCTCAAACAAGATGAACCAGAAGAGGTCCACATCAAGACACATCATCAAAATGCCAAAGGTTAAAGACAAAGAGATAATCTAATACACAGCAATATAAACAGCAAGAAAAAAGCAGTTTGTTACCTACAAAGGAGCTCCCATAAGACTGTCAGCCAATTTCTCAAAAGAATCTTTGCAGGCCAGAGAGGAGTGGCAAGAGATATTCGAGGTAATGAAAAGCAATAACCTACAACCAAAATTACTCTATCCTGCAAAGCTATCATTTAGAATCAATGGACATATCAAGAGTTTTCCAGACAAGAAAAAGCTAAAGGAATTTATCACCACCAAACCAGTATTATATGAAATGTTGAAGGATCTTCTTGAAGCCAAAGAAGAACAAAAATATGAACAATATCATGACAATTAATACATATCTATCAACAATTGAATCCACAAACAAAATGAGCAAGCAGAACAGAAACATACTCAGAGATACAGAGAACTTTTTGTTGCTTTCCAGATAGGTGGGGGCTGGAGAGATGGGTGAAAAAGATGAAGGAATTAAGTACAAATTGGTTGTTAGACTGATGAACCTCAGAGGGAAGGAGGGAGGGAGGGCAGGATGAGATAAACCAAAGAACTTCAATGCATGTATGCATAACCAATGGACACCAACAATAGTGTGAGGTAGGCAGAAGGGGGGTGGTACTGGGGAGCAGAGGGTCAATGGGGAAAAAGGGGGGCATCTGTAATACATTCAACAATAAACATGAGTTAAAAATAAAATAAAATAAAAATAAAGGAAAAAAGCTTTAAAGTCTACTTCTGATAGCTAAATATTTTGAAGTAAATCAGAAAATATTCTATATGTAGTTATTAATGTAGTCTAAGAGAAGATAGGGAGGAAAGAAAAGATAAAAAACATTCTAGTTTGTAAAGAACTATTTAACAAAGGCAAGGTAGACACATTTAAAGTGTATATTATATATGTGTATGTATACCTACAAATACACATAGCACTACCACTTTATGAGGGTATGCTCTGTGCCAGGAACCATATTATGCATTTTGTATATATTCTCCTTAATTCTTTCATCTTCCTTTGAGGTCAAATATTGTCTGTGGGTACTCAGGTCCAAATCTTTCTATAATCTTCCCTCTACTGATGAAGCCAGAAACCTGCATTTTCAAGACTATCTTGCCAGCTAGGTTCTGGTTAGCTTTCACCAATGGAAGATTCTTGTATAAGATAATGAAGTAGGGAGGAAGGGTGAAGCCATTCTGTATTTGGCTTCACCCTTTCCTCCTACTTTACTGCATAAGTGACCCCAGGTAGGACCAACCAAATAACTGTTCATCCCAAATTACTGACCAATGGAATTGTGAGCAAGTAAAATAATTATGGCTTTAAGCCACTAAGTTTTGGGGTGGTTGGTTACGAAGTCAAGCTAACTGAGACATTGCCTAATTATGAATGGATAGACTGCTCCTCTAGGCTCCAAAGATGTGAAATAACAGAAATCCCACAGCATGCAAAATGCTGATTACTTCATACCTGAAGAATAGCATTCACTTTCAGGAAAAATATACACAAGCAGCCCCCACCTAATTCAAAATACATTCTGACTACAGTTATTTGAAAAATTTTAATCAATGACTTAATACCACCTGGTGCTAACCAGGTAGTAGCTTTTTCCCCTTGAAAGAGATGAAATGTTATTTTCAAAGACTTTTTTCAAATAAATTTTTATGGTTTATTGCTTCAATCTCCTTTAGAAGGCAAATAAATATTTAGTTCTTATATGGGCTTAGTTCTTTGTGCAGTTTCACCTCCTATTCCTCGATTATAAAGAGGAGTAAATCTTACTTGCTATAAAAACTATGTTCTAAGGTCACCTTTTAAACTTTGAGCTAAAATAATTCACACTCTTTCATATTTAAAGTGTGTACATTTCTCAGTGTCTTCAAGAAGGTGACAAAGCTGATGTTTCTTAAATGTACAATTCTTGCAGGTGTTTTCCTCTTGGGATCATTAATTCAATTGATATTGGGCTTATTGTTAATAAGACTAAAGTCTTGATAGATTCAGTCCCAGTATAGACCAGTTGGGCTTTCCATATGCGTATTACACCCTTGACTCCAAGTTCAATCTGATCCCTGGTCTTGGACAGGTCATCTTCTACTCCAGATGAAGAAGTGATATTATGACTGTATCTGTGCAAATATTCCCGCCATGGAAACAACTCAGTCTCTTCTTACAGGTATCATGAGGCTTACCTTTATAGCCACAAGATTTAACTGCAGCAAAAAAAAAAAAAAAAAAGGTATGAACTTGAATTTGGTGCTCTGGTATGAGTTCACATAGAGCACATATACAGTGTTCTAGGACAAAATGATAAGTTGGTATAACAAACAGTACTTACAACACAGTGATTTTTTAAAAATAAGTTGTATCTCTCTCATAATATTTGTGATATAAATACACAGTCCAGATAAAGGCATCTCTTATCCATGGTCATTTAGGGATCTGGTTTCCTTTCACAGGGCTGCCCCTCCATCCTTTAAATCATGAATGTCACCTATTTGATTCCAGTTGGGTTATGGGTAATAGTGTGGAGGAAACATACTCACTCTCTTAAGGCCTGGAAGTGGCACACATCACTTCCATTCTCATTTCCTGTGGGTCCTTTGGAATAGGGGAAAGTAGAGCAATGGGGGAACCAAGAAAGGACCGGTAATATTGTCAAGTTCTTCCTCTGTTGTAACCAGAACAAGGGGCCCTGCATTTTTATTTTGTACCGGGTTCCACAAATTATGTAGTCATTACTGCAAGGGGAAATGGAGATCTGGTGGGGAAATGGAGAGCTGGTGGAGAAATGCTTTTTCTTTTCTGACCCTCAGAAAATAATGCTGAGACATATTTTATAAATCTTCTCAGATATCCAGAAGGATTGAGAAAATAATCACCCATAGCTGTTGTCAATTCTATAACCAACTATTATATTGGCTCTCCCTCCTTCCCTGTTTTGCTTCCCTTTCCCCTTCCTCCTGATTCCTGAGATTACATTCCTAAAGAAATGACCTGTACAAAAACTGTTGTGGTCAGCATTTAAACAGAGACTTTAGGTGGTAAATAATCTCTGCAGATATCTAGGAGATGATCATTGCAGGCAGGGGCAAGAGTAAGCAAAGGCCCTCAGGTGGGAGCATGCCTGGTGTGTTTAAGAAGCATCAAGGAAGTCAGTTAGTGCAAAGCGAGCAATCAGAAGTGAGAGAAATAGGAGATGAAGTCAGTGTGGTCACGGAGGGGCTTATAAATTCCCTAAGGACTTTAGGTTTTTTTCCTGAGAGAAATGGGGGCTTTTAGAGCATTCAATCAGAGAAGGAATATGATTTGATTAAGTTTTGAAAGGGTCATCTGGCTGCTATGTTGAGAATAGGCCATAGAAAACCAGATCAAAAGCAGGGAAAACACTTAGAAGACTGTTGCAACAGTCCATGTGAGAGAGAAGATGATGGCTTGGACCATGTTGGTAGCAGTAGAGGTGGTGAGAAGAGGTCAAATTCTGGATGTATTTTGAAGTAGAGCCAACGAATTTGCTGATTAATTAGATGAATGTGGTAAGGAAAAGTGGGGAGACAGACCACAAGGTCCTTAGCTCTAGGAAGAGACATGGCCTGGAGATTTAACTGAGAGCAGATTCCCAAGGGAATGTGACACAGGATAGAGTGGGGATGGTTCAGATAGGACACAGGATGATCTATAGAACAGACAAGGGAGTGTCCAAGGAAGGAGCAATGGGACTCACAGTTCAGGGTTTATCTCTGTTTATTTCCCCCTTTCCCTTACCCAAAATGTAATGACTAATGAGTATAATAAAAGGCTAAAGAGAAGAGGGTTAGTAGCCACTCTCTTTGTATATACTTGAGGTTGACTTTACACAAAGTCACATTTGGTCTCTGAGACTCAGATATCAGGACAGCCAATGATGGCAGACCTAGGTAAATAAGGCAAATCAGCTTTCCTGGAAAGAGCGTGGAACTGAGAGGTACTTGTACTAGGCTATTGTAACTCATAGATTAGTAGTTACTCATGGGCAGCATCTGTTTATGCCCAACCATCTCGACACTTCTTTGCATACCCCCAAAAGAAAATCTATTGGCACAACACTGAAGAGTATAGTGAAGATTTTACAGTGAAGAAAAAGAAAACATTTTCATCACACACAACTTTTTAAAAAATATGTATTTATTGAGTTTTTTTTAGAGAAAGTGGAAGGGAGAGAAAGATAGAAACATCATTGTGAGAGAGAAACATTGATCTGCTGCCTCCTGCATGCCCCCTACTGGGGATCAAGCCTGCAACCCCGGCATGTGCCCTGACTGGTAGTTGAACTGGAACTTCTCAGTCCATGGGATGATGCTCAATCCACTAAGCTACACCAGCTGGGGATCACACACAACTTTTATCAACACCCTCTTGACATGTCTCTTGGTCTCAGTCTCTTTAACTATTCTACCAATGGGATATATTTTTCCTTCATCCACTTAGAGCTGCCTAGCTTCATTAACCTTCCCTACTCCTGTGGCTCTCGTTCTTGTTCCTAACCAAATTAGCATCTCCAATCTGGTAACTCAGCCCATTTTAGCAAAAACAGCGGGGGTGGGGGGGGATTTTCTAGTTACCATGATCCTCCCCCTTGGGTGTTTGGGGGATGGGTGTGAATAAAAAAGAATTAGAAAATCTTTTTTTCCTTTGTGCTGAGAAATATATCAAAAAACACAGTCCCTAGCCTTAAGCATCCAGCCAACATGTAAATTAATTATTGTAACTCAGTGCCATAAGTGTTATAATAGAAGTAAGCACAATAGTCTGGCCCGTGTGGCTCAGGGGTTGAGTGTTGACCCATGCACCAAGAGGTCACTGGTTCGATACATGGTCAGGGCACATGCACAGATTGTGGGCCTGGTCCCCAATGGGGGGCATGCAGGAAGCGGCCAATCGATGTTCTCTCTCATCAATGTTTCTGTCTCTCTCTCCCTCTCACTTCCTCACACTCTAAAATCAATAAAGAAGAAAATTTTTTTTAAAAAGAAGTAAGCACAATCACCATTAGGAGGAGCACCTAATCCAGACTGAAGGCTTAGTAGTCAGTGATCTCATTCCAACTTTTATGAGCACCCACTATGTGCCAGACCATGTACTGCACACCAGTGATATGGAGATGAGCGCTACACAGCCTCTGCCTCCAAGAAGGGCATCATTATTGGGTGTCTTTGCTTTCCTGGTGCTCTAAGCAGGTACTTAGTCTGCCTATTGGATAACACCTTTCTGCCTCCTGAGGCTGTCCTTCATCTCTGAGCTCAGTTTCCCCATTTGTCCAATAAAGGAAGCTGACCAAAGTTTGGCAGAACCAGGATCACAACCTGGGGCTTTTGGTTCTTACTACATAGGATTTGGAACGTCTTAGGAGCTAAAAAATGTCGACTCAAACACTTTGATCTCATTGCTCATTTATCAGCCCAAATGTGTTGTTATAAATAGGAGGCATGTAGGCACTGTGAAGGCCTCTAGAGAATTCTGGGGCTAATTTGCCTATTTATTTTTCCTGCCCCAGTATCCACAGTCATAACCAGGATCAAAGAAATCTAATCTTTACAGCATTTCCTTGGATGCACAGTGACATTCAGGGGCCACTGAAGGGTTGAAAAACAAGTGTCAAAGAAAGTACTTGTCTTTACACTGCAGGATGGGGTAAAGCAAACTTCCCAGCAACTTTCCATTTAAACTACCACAGACTGATTGTCTCCTGTTAATGCTCATGGAAATTTATCATTGGGCTAAAAGGCTGGACCCAGCCCAAGACTACTACCTAAAATACTATTTATCCTCACTCATTTGTTTAAATAGATAATAGAAAAAAACAAAAAGCACACATTGTAATAATAATTTTTAATTTTTTTCTAAATAATGCTTCCTTAATGCAAACAAACAAAAAAAAATGGGGAATAAATTTTACAAACATAAAATGTTAAAATCATTTACAACTGCTTTACCACCTGTATTTCCTTCCTGTCTTTCTATGAATAACAAAATGTTATCACTGAATACACAGGCTCATTGCCAGGTCTTTTGTTTTGTTTTTGTTTGCTTGGGGAGAAAAACAAAGAGTAATTTTTTATCTTTATTGTTAAAAATATTACAGACGGCCCCTCTTTTTACCCCATTGACTCCCTCTTTTCCATTCCTACACCCCTCCTGACTTACCCACACTATTGTCTCTGTCTATTGGTTACACATATACACATATGAGTTCTTTGGTTTATTGCTTCCCGCCCTCCCCCCACCCCTCTTCCCCCTGAGCTATGCCAGTCTGTTCTGGATCTATTTTGATTGTCAGCTTATTTTGTTCATTATATTCCATAAATAAGTGAGATAATGTGGTAGTTGTCTATCTCTGACTGGCATATTTCATTTGACATACAACTCTCCAAGTCAATCAATGTCATCTCAAAGGGTAAGAGAACTTTCTTTTTAACAGGGCACATTATTCCAATGTGTATATGTACCATGGCTTTATTATGAACTCATCTACTGATGGGCACTTGGGCTGTTTCCAGATCTTAGCTATTGTAAATAGGGCTGCTATGAACATAGCAGTGCATATATTCTTCCTAATTGGTTTGTCCGGCTTATTGGGATATATTCTGAAAAGTGGGATCATTGGGTCAAATGGCCATTCATTTTAATTTTTTGAGGAAACACCATATTGTTTTCCATAGTGGCTGCACCAGTCTGCATTCCCACCAGCAATGTACTAGAGGCCCCTTTTCTCCACAACCTCGCCAACACTTGTTTAATTATTTCTTCATGGAAGCCATTATAGCAGATGTGAGGTGATACCTCACAGTCATGTTAATTTTTATCACTCATGATTAGTAACATTGAGCATTTTTTCAAATGTCTTTTGGCCATATATATGTCCTGTGTGAAGAAGTGTTTCTTCAGGTTCTCTGCCCATTTTTTAACTGGTTTGTCTTGCTTTTGTTGACCTGTATGTATGCTTTATATATTTTGGATATTAACTCCTTATCCAATGTATCATTGGCAAATATGTTCTCTCAAATAGTGGGATCCCTTTTCATTCTGATGCTGGTTTCTTTTGCCATGCAGAAGCTTTTTAGTTTGATGTTGTCCCATTTATTAATTTCTTCCTTTGTTTCTCTTGCTCTAGTCAATGTATTGGTGAAAATTCTGCTACATGTAACATCTGAGATTTTATTGTCTACATTTTCTTCTGAGAATTTTAAGGTTTCAAGAGTGACATTTAAGTTTTTTATCCATTTTGATTTTGTTTTTGTGTATGGTATAAGTTGGTGGTCTAGTTTCATTTTTTTGCATGTAGCTGTCCTATTTTCCAAACACCATTTATTGAATAGACAGTTGTTTCTCCATTGTATGCTCTTTCCTCTTTTATCAAATATTTTTTTAGAATAATGTCTTGGGTCAATTTCTGAATTCTCTGTTCTGTTCCAATGATCTATATGACTATTCTTTGTTGTTGTTGTTGTTGTTGTTGCTCATAGCACTTTTATTTTTTTTATTAATTAGTTTTTGTTACAGATGTTTCTCCTTTTTCCACCACTGATTTCCCCCTCCCCATCCCGCCCTGCCCCGTCCTCAGCTTTGTTGTCCATGTCCATTCTTCATGCATACATGCATATAAGTTCTTTGGTTTATCTCTCCCCCACCACCCCTTTTCTGGGGATTGTTAGTCTGTACCCCACTTCCACATCTCTGTGAATACCCCACTCCTCATACTGTTATGTTCATTATATCCCACAAATAACTGAGATCATATGATACTTGTCTTTCTCTGTTTGGCTTGTTTCACTTAGGATGATACTTTCCAGGTCCCACCATGTAGTCTCAAAGGATAAAAGATCTTTCTTTCTTTTTTTTTTTTTTTCTTCAGTATAAGTATTTTTTTTATTGATTAATTTTTGTTACAAATGATTCTCCTTTTTTCCCCCACTGATTCCCCCCTCCCCCTTCCCTCTGCCCCTTCTCCAGATTGTTGTCCATGTCCACTGTTCATGCATACATGCATATAAGTTCTGTGGTTCATCCCTCTCTCACCTCCCCACTCCTTAGGGGATTGTCCTCAAACTGTTATGTTCATTATATTCCACAAATCAGTGAGATCATATGAAATTTGTCTTTCTCTGTTTGGCTTGTTTCACTTAGGATGATACTTTCCAGGTCCCTCCATGTAGTCTCAAAAGATAAGAGATCTTTCTTTCTTACCGCTGCGTAGTACTCCATTGTGTATATGTACCACAGCTTTTTAATCCATTCGTCGACTGATGGGCACTTGGGCTGTTTCCAGATCTTAGCGATTGTAAATAGTGCTGCTACAAAGATGGGGGTACATATATTCTTTCTGATTGGTGTTTTATGCTTCGTAGGGTATATTCCTAGAAGTGGGATCACTGGGTCAAATGGGAGATCAATTTTTAATTTTTTGAGGTGACACCATATTGTTTTCCATAGTGGCTGCACCAGTCTGCATTCCCACCAACAGTGTACTAGAGTCCCCTTTTTTCCACACCCTCGCCAACACTTGTTGTCTGCTGGACCCAGCCGAGGTTGCAGGAGCCAGCTGAGGTTGCGGGACACAGCCAAGGTGGCAGCAGCTTCCAGCCGAGGTTGCTAGACCCAGCCGAGGGTGTAGCACCCAGCCAAGGTACCAGGACCCAGTCGAAATGGCCGCTGGCCCCAACCAAAGCCACAGGACCCAGCCGAGGGCACAACTTCCAGCCTAGTCCCCTGGTACCAGCCGAGTCCGCTGGTCTGAGCCCAGGCCACTGCGGACCGTGGGCTCCCAGTCCCCTCTCGCGTCCTCTCCCGGCCCCCTCTCGCGTCCTCACAAGCCTACCAGGATTGAGTCAGTGTCCCTGGTTATGTGGTCCTCCAAGCCGCTTTTCGGTTGCCTTTTCCTGACGATTTGTCTTTATTTTTGTTGTAATTCAGGTTTGATCCTGGGAGATGGTCTGTGTAGCTTCCATTCACTCCACTACCATTTTTTCTCTTCACACTTTTATATTTTTTTTATTTAATTAATTAATTTATTTTTGTTACACATGTTTCTCCATTTTCACCCACTGATCCCCTTTCCCCCTTTCTCCCCACGCTTACCCCAGATTTGTTGTCCATGTCCATTGTTCATGCATACATGCATATAAGTTCTTTGGTTTATCTCTCCCCCCAACCCCTCTTCTGAACATAGTCAGTCTGTAACCCACTTCTACATCTCTGGAACTTCCCCATTCCTCAGACTGTTATGTTTATTATATTCCACAAATAAGTGAGATCATGTGATTTTTATCTTTCTCTGTTTGGCTTGTTTAGCTTAGGATGACAATTTCCAGGTCCCTTCATGTCGTCTCAAAGGATAAGAGATCTTCCTTTCTTACAGCTGCATAGAACTCAATTGTGTATATGTACCACTGCTTTTTTATCCATTCATCTAGTGATGGACATTTGGGCTGTTTCCAGATCTTAGCTATTGTAAATAGTGCTGCTATAAACATGGGGGTACATATATTCTTTCTGATTGGTGTTTCAAGCTTCTTAGGGTATATTCCTAGAAGTGGGATCACTGGGTCAAATGGAAGTTCAATTTTTAATTTTTTGAGGTAACACCATATTGCTTTCCACAGTGGCTGCACCAGACTGCATTCCCACCAGCAGTGTACACTTGTTGTTTGATAATTTGTTGATGGTGGCCATTCTGACAGGTGTGAGGTGTTACCTCATTGTTGTTTTAATTTGCATCTCTTTGATGATTAATGATGTTGAGCATTTCTTCATATGTCTCTTAGCCATTTGTATGTCCTGTTTGGAGAGGTGTCCATTAAGTTCCTCTGCCCATTTTTGAATTGGGTTCTTTGTCTTCCTTTTGTTGACTTTTAGGAGCACTCTATATATATTGGAAATTAACCCCTTATCTGATACATCATTGGCAATGATGTTCTCCCATACAGTGGATTGCCTTTCCATTTTGATGATTGTTTCTTTTGCTGTGCAGAAGCTTTTTAGTTTAATGTAGTCCCATGGGTTCATTTTCTCCTTTATTTCTGTTGCCTTAGGTGATGTATCAGTGAAAATTCTGCTCCGTATGATGATCGAAATTTTGTTGCCTACATTTTCTTCTAGAATTTTTATGGATTCACGGGTCACATTTAAGTCTTTTATCCATTTTGAGTTTCTTTTTGTGTATGGTGTAAGTTGATGGTCTAGTTTCCTTTTTTTTGCATGTAGCTGTCCAATTTTCCCAACACCATTTATTAAAGAGGCTGTCTTTGCTCCACTGTATGCTCTTGCCACCTTTGTCAAATATTAATTGAGCGTATTGCCTTGGGTCCATTTCTGGGTTTTCAGTTCTGTTCCACTGGTCTATATGCCTGTTCTTGTGCCAGTACCAGGCTGTTTTGGTTACAGTCGCTTTGTAGTATAACCTGATATCTGGTATTGAGATCCCACCTACTTTGTTCTTTTTTTTCAAGATTGCTGTGACTATTCGGGTTTTTTTTTTGGTTCCATATGAACTTTTGAAGTATTTGTTCTAGTTCTATGAAATATGTCGTTGGTATTTTGATGGGGATTGCATTGAATCTATAGATTGCTTTGGGTAGTATGGACATTTTAATGATGTTAATTCTTCCAATCCATGAACAGAGTATGTGCTTCCACTTTTTTATATCTTCCTCTATTTCTTTTTTAAATGACCTGTAGTTTTCTGCAAATAGGTCCTTTACTTCTTTGGTTAAGTTTATTCCTAGGTATCGTAATTTTTTTGGCGCGATGGTAAATAGGATTGTTTTTTCAGGTTCTCTTTCTGTGAGTTCATCATTGTTGTCCAAGAATGCCGTTGATTTCTTGACGTTAACTTTGTATCCTGCTACTTTGCCAAATTAATTTATTAAGTCTAGTAGATTTTTGATGGAGTCTTTAGGGTTTTCTATGTATAGTATCATGTCATCTGCAAATAATGACAGTTTCACTTCCTCCTTTCCAATTTGGATCCCTTTTATTTTTTCTTCATGTCTGATTGCTGTGGCTGAGACTTCCAGTACAATGTTAAATAAGAGTGGCGAAAGTGGACAGCCCTGCCTTGTTCCTGTTCTTAATTGAAATGTTTTTAGTTTCTGTCCATTGAGTATGATGTTGGCTGTAGGTCTTTCATATACGGCCTTTATTATGTTGAGATATGATCCCTCTATTCCTACATTGCTGAGCATTTTTATCACAAGTGGATGCTGGATTTTGTTGAATGCTTTTTCAGCATCTATTGATATGATCATGTGGTTTTTATTCTTCATTTTGTTTATGTGGTGTATCACGTTTATTGATTTGCGAATATTGTACCAGCCTTGCATCCCTGGAATGAATCCCACTTGGTCATGGTGAATAATTTTTTTGATGTATTTCTGGATCCGATTTGCTAATGTTTTGTTCAGGATTTTGCGTCTATGATCATCAGGGATATTGGCCTGTAGTTTTCTTTCTTCGTAGTGTCTTTTTCTGGTTTTGAATTAGAATTATGCTGGCTTCATAGAACGTGTTTGGAAGTCTTCCTTCTTCTTGAATTTTTTGAAATAGTTTGAGGAGAATGGGTGTTAGTTCTTTTTTGAATGTTCGGTAAAACTCCCCCGTGAAGCCATCTGGGCCTGGGCTTTTTTTTGGTGGGAGAGTCTTGATTACCTCTTCAATTTCCTTAGTTGTTATTTGTCTGTTCAAGTTTTCTATCTCTTCCGGGAATAGTTTTGGGAGACTGTGTGTTTCTAGAAATTTGTCCATTTCGCTTAGATTGCCGAATTTGTTGCCATATAGTTGTTCATAGTAGTTGTTAATGATCTTTTGTATTTTCCTGGTGTTGGTTGTTACTTCTACTCTTTCATTTCTGAAAGATTTTGTGTATTTGGGTTCTCTCTCTTTGTTTCTTGGTGAGCCTAGCTAAGGGTCCATCAGTCTTGCTTATCTTTTCAAAAAACCAGCTCTTTTTTTCATTGATCCTTTGAATTGTTTTTTTGGTCTCTATGTCATTTATTTCTGCTCTGATCTTTACTATTTCCTTCCTTCTACTTGCTCTGGGGTTTTCTTTTTGTTTGCTTTCTAATTCTTTAAGTTGTGAGGTTAGACAGTCAAGTAGAAATTTTTCTTGTTTTTTGAGGTAGGCCTGTAGTGCTATGAACTTCCCTCTCAGAACTGCTTTCGCTGCATCCCATAGATTTTGTGTTGTTCTGTGTTCATTTTCATTGGTTTCCAAGAAGTTTTTAATTTCTCCCTTGATCTCCTAGGTGACCCATTCATTGTTTAATAACATGCTATTTAGCCTCCATGTGTTGAAATGTCTTTGCATTTTCTTGTTGCAATTGATTTCTAGTTTCATGCCATTGTGATCTGAGAAGATACTTGATATGATTTCAATCTTCTTGAACTTGCAGAGATTTAGTTTGTGTCCTATCATGTGGTCTATCTTTGAGAATGTCCCATGTGCACTTGAGAAGAATGTGTATTCTTTAGTTTTGGGGTGTAATTCTCTGTAGATATCTATTAAATCCATTTGGTCTAGTGCTTCATTTAGAGTCTCTTTTTCCTTGCTAATTTTTTGACTAGAGGATCTATCCAGTGTTGTCAACGGGGTGTTGAATTCCCCTGCTATGATTGTATTGTTGTTGATTTCTCCTTGGAAATCCTCCAGAAGATTTTTAATATATTTTGGTGCTCCTATATTGGGTGCATATATGTTTATCAAGATTATATCTTCCTGTTGGATAGATACTTTCAATATTATGTAGTGGCCATCTTTGTCTCTAGTTATGGTCTTCATTTTGAAATCTATTTTATCAGATATAAGAATTGCTACCCCAGCTTTTTTTTGCCTTCCATTTGCTTGGAAAATTTTTTTCCATCCCTTCACTTTCAACCTATGTGAGTCTTTTGTTGAGAGGTGGGTCTCTTGTAAACAACATATAGATGAGTCATGCTTTCTTATCCAATCAGCTACTCTGTGTCTTTTTATGGGAGCATTCAATCCATTTACGTTTAAGGTGATTATTGATATGTACTTATATTGCCATTTTTGTTTAGTGTGGTTCTATTTTTCTTCCCATTTCTACTGCTAATTACAGCAGTCCTTTTAACATTTCTTGCAGTGCTGGTTTGGTGCTAATGTATTCCATTAGCCTTTTTTTTGTCTGGGAAGCTCATTATTTGATCTTCTATTTTGAATGATAGCCTTTCTGGTTAGAGTAGTCTTGGATTCAGATTCTTGTTTTTCATGACTTTGATTACTTCATGCCATTCTCTTCTGGCCTGTAGTGTTTCTTGTGAGAAGTCAGCTGAGAGCCTTATGGGGTTCCCTTTGTAGGTAAGTTGTTGCTTATCTCTTGCTGCTTTTAGGATTCTCTCTTTGTCTTTAATTTGTGGCATTTTAATTACTATGTGTCTTGGTGTGGGCCTGTTTGGGTTCTTCTTACTTGGGACTCTCTGTGCTTCTTGAATTTGAATGCCTTCTTCCTTCACCAAATTAGGGAAGTTTTCTCTCACTATTTTTTTGAATATATTCTCTATCCCTTGCTCATTTTCTTCTTCTTCGGGGACGCCTAGGATGCGAATATTATTACGTTTCCAGTTGTCCCATAGTTGTCTTAAGCTGTCTTCCTGTTTTTTAATAGTTTTTTTCCTTTTGTTTTTCTGATTGGTTGATTTTTTCTACCCTGTCTTCTAATTCACTGATCCAGTCCTCAGCTTCCTCTACTCTGCTTTTTAAACCTTCAATGTGTTTTTCATTTTGGATATGTCATTTTTTATCTCTTCTTGATGGTTTTTAATTTCCAGTTGGCTTATTTTCAGTGTCTCTATGTCCTTACTCATGCTGTTCAGCTTCCTCAAGATCATGGCTCTGAATTCTAGCTCTGTTAACATGCCTAATTGCTCCACATTGATCTCATCTTCGGTGGAGGTCTCTTGCTCTTTCATTTGGCTTGTTTCTGTGTTTCACCATTTTGGCTATCACTGTGGGCTTTGGAGCCTATCAAGTTTTCCCTGTGGGTGTTGGTGTTCTGCTGTTTGTGGCTCCCTCTCCTGAGTGTCGATGAGCGAGGTAGGATCCACCTTGAACACCACTGTCAAGTCTTACTTTCCTGGTTAAAGTTGCCAGCCCAGGAAAGGTACTGTTATCCTCTAGCTTTTTGCCTGGAGGCTAGCAGTCTAGGTTACTTGATGAGTTTTGGTTGTCAGTTGATTGAAAAGCTCCCTCAGGTGCTTAGCACAAGGGGCTTTCACGAGGGTGGGGCAGATGCTGGTTGTTAGTGAGCCTCAATTAGCACTTTAATGGCCCACAGGGTGGGGTTGGATCACTGAGGGAGGGGCTGCTGCCTCTCTCAGAGCCCTGGGAAGGAGCAATGTGGCCACAGCCTGAGTGGCTGCACTCAGCCAAAGCTCTGAGCACCCTCCAGATCCCGAGTGTCCCGACACAGTTCCAGTCCAGTCTGCCCTCCCTCCGCCGGAGCCCAACGTGAGTGGCTGTGGCTGTTTTAGCCTCTGTCCCGGCTCTGCGCTGTGGAGCCGCCTGGGAGTGTAACCTGAGGGCACTGCTCCCAGCTAAGGCCGCTGCCGGGCTGCCCACCGTGGGCTCCCAGCCCCCGTCTCGCGCCTTCGCAAGCCTACCTAGATGGAGTCAGTGTCCCTCGTTATATGGTCCTCCAAGCTGCTTTTCTGTTGGTTTTTCCCGTCGATTTGTCTGTGTTATAGTTGTAATTCCAGTTTGGTTCTGGGAGATGGTCTGTGTAGCTTCCGTTCACTCCGCCGCCATTTTTCCTCGGTGTTGATGTCTTTACTCATGCTGTTGGGCTTTTTCAAAATCATGGCTCTGAACTCCATCTCTGATAATTGGCTTAACTGCATTTTATTTATCTCATCTTCGATAGAATTCTCTTGTTCTTTCATTTGGGATTTGTTTCTTTGTTTCACCACTTTAGTTATCTCAGTGGGTTTTGTAGCCTGCCAAATTTTTCCTGTGGGTGTTGATGTTCTGCTGTTTGTGGCTCCCTCTACTGGGTTTGAATGAGCATTCAAGACCCACATTAAAAACACCTTCAAGTCTTACTTTCCTGGGTAGATTTGCAAGCCCAGGAAATGTTCCGTTATTCTTTAGCTTTCTGCCTGGAGGCTATTAGTCTCAGTTATTTGAAGAGTCTTGGCTTCTCATTTGAATGAAAAACTACCTCTGGTGTTCAGCATAAGAGGATTTCTGGAGGGTGGGGTTGCTGCTGGTTGTTAATGAGCTGATGCTTCTCCCCAGAGTTCTGGGAAGGAGAAAGATGGCCACCTTCCTGCATGGCCACAACTAAGCAAAAACTCTGAGTGCCCTCCAAACCTGAGTGTATCCACACAGTGTCAGTACAGTCTGCCCTTCCTCTGCTGGAGCCCATGGTAAGTGGCTGTAGCTAATGTAGTGCTCTGTTCCAGCCCTTTCCACTGTGGAGCTGGCTTAGGATTTTAACCCTGATGGTGCTGCTCACTGCTAAAACCACTGCTGTCTGTGGGCTCCCCGCCCCACTTTCATGCCTCCGCAGACCTACCAGGCTTGATTCAGTGTCCCTGGTTATATTGTCCTCTCAAGCTGCTTTTCTGTTTCTTTTTCTTGACAATTTGTCTTTATTTTAGTTGTAATTCCAGTTTGCTCCTGGAAGATTGTCTGTGTAGCTTCCATTCACTCCTCCACTATTTTTCTCTATTAAACTTCATTCTCTTTTCTGAGGATTGCTTTGGCTCTTTGGGGTCTTTTGTGATTCCATATAAATGACAATCTTTTTTTTTAATTCTCTTTAAAATGACATAGGAAATTTGATGGGCATTGCATTAAAGCTGTATATTGTTTTGTGTAATATGGCCATTTTTAACTATGTTGCTTCTACAAATTCATGAACACAACATACCTTTTTATGTCACTGTGACTTTTTTAATCACTTTTAATAATGGTTTCTAGTTTTCAGTTGATAGGCCCTTAATCTCCTTTATTAAGTTTAGTAAAAGGACTAATATATACATGAAACTTCCTTTTCCATAAATCTAAAGGTAACCACACCAAAACAAAAGCAAAAAAACTGAAGCAGGCACATAGCATAAAAAGTAGAAAGTGTTGTGGCACACAAGAGTTAAAGAAAGACCACTAGAGAATTGAAGTCCAAATAAAAGCCATTTATTAGCTGGTGGCATCTGACTCCGAACACCCCTGTGACTGAGTCTTTGAAATCAGCCCCGATATGCTCTATTACATTCCTTTTATTCCTTACAAAAATGTGATCTTCTTGATATAATGCCCAGGGCCACAGCAATGCTGTGTAGAATTAGTTTGCCTTATGGATAACAGGAACACCCAGGCGCACTCAGGAACACCCAAGTATTTCAGGTATTTCAAGGAACATAGGGTCACACTTAGCACTGAGCTGCACAAACACAATGCAAGCCTAATTCCTTGAGATTGTAGGGAAGGTTGAGTCTCTGACTCAAGACCTCCAGGCTCTGTGGACTCTGTCAGAAATGTAGCCAGCTCCCAACAATTAATTGGTTTAGGGGGTCTTTACAAAACAGGTTCAGCTAGAGAGCACACAGTGACTTTTCCAGTCATCAATTATGGAGCTATAAAGAAGTCAGCACAATAATTTACCAATAATCAGTTATGGGGTTATAAACATGCCAGAACATTCCCCACTGGTTTTTTGGACAAATTAAATCATTGATTCCTCATCATTTTCAGTACAGATATGTTAGTGGCTACTGAGTCAGCTGGTGGGGATTTCCCCAAGTCAGAGAAACAGAGGTCTCATGTAGCAGAATCAGGATCAGAGTAATTTTACCTTCAAAGGGTCATCTGTCCATTGAAGGGTCCATTTTTTTGGTATCTGGTGGGGGTGTGCCTTCTTTACCTGGGAACAATGAATCCAGATATGGCAACCTGCTACCTTAAGGGTCATTGGAGTGATGAGGATTACAGGCAGGGAACCAGTTCATCTAGGTTTCAGTGAAGCAGGCTGAATTTTCTTGATTTAGATCCAATCTCTGGGTTGAACATTGTGGAGATCTAAGTCACCTGGAAGAGAAGACTGGTACTGTTTGACATGAAGCTGTTCCCATCTGTGTAGAGATCAGCATCTGGGTCCAGCCAGCGTGTGTCTCTGAGGTCCACTCGAAGATCAGCCAAGGAGACCAGGACCTCAAGGTAGCCATGAACAGGTTCTGCTGGGTCATTATCAGGCAGCAAGGTGACAGGGCGTAGGGCAACAATCCCTAGGAATTCAATACTTGGGGTGTCCAACAAGAGCAACTGACCCTGGACAACTCTGGCATGGGATGTAAATCTTGCCTCAGGGTCAGCTTAGAGGCTTCCTTAGAATGCATGGTTGTAGCTTCTATAGCCCTTAAACAGTATGGCCATTTGAGTTTATAAAGGGTCCGTAAGGTCCCAGAGCTTACTGGGACATTATAGCTTTTTGCCTGAGCTATTGAAATCTTTAAAATTATTTAATAGGCATTGCAATGAAGTTTTTGTACCATATTGACTTTGGCCCATGACAGCAAAGGGAAGTGCAACCAGACAACAACAGACAATCAGGAGGACCAATAAACAAACAGGAAAAAAAAAAATACAGACAGGGCTGAAACCAAAGTTACTGAAACAAACAAACAAAAAAACACAGACAGAACTGAGTGAAACCAAAGTTCAACCAAAAAACAGACAGAACTGACTGAAACCAAAGTTCAACCAAAAAACACAGACAGAATTGACTGAAACCAAAGTTCCCTGTGATGTCTCCCTAGGGAACCTGACTGAGGTTTCCTGCGATGTCTCGCTGGGGAACCTGGCCGGGGAAGTAATGCCACATCCAGCCTTCCTCCAGCCACCAGATGGCGCCAAACAGAACAAACTGAAAGTTTGTACTCACTGGTGAGATAGCTAAGAAACCTGCTCAGGGCAGTAATGCCACAACCAGCCTTCCCCCTTAACACTGAAAGGCGCCTACCAGACTGAACAGAAAACAGTACTCACTGATGAGATTCCAGATGACTCAGATGAGTTCAAACGCTCTCTCAGAATTCAATTTAGAGCAGGATTTCAGACTGGGCTAGGAAAACTAGGAGGGCAGGCTTAAACTTGAGGAAGGTCTCTCCAAGATTGTCCCCTAGACTAGCCTCCCCCCCCCCTTGCAGCTTTGATAGCTGGTCTAGTGGTCCAGTCTGGGGCTTCCCCATAAGGAAAGAATCTCACTGTAGCCTCCAAATGTCGTGGTGCGCCAGAGTCAAAGAAAAATCACTAGAGAATTGAAGTCCAAATAAGAGCTGGTTATTAGCCAACTTGCATCTGATTCCGAACACCCCTGTGACAGAGTCTTTGAAATCAGCCCTGATATGCTCTATTACATGCCTTTTCTTCCTTACAAAGAATATGATCTTCTTGATATAATGCCCAGGGCCACAGCAGTGCTGTATAGAATTAGTTTGCCTTGCGGATAACAGGAACACCCAGGTGCACCCAGGAACACCCAGGTATTTCAGGTATTTCAAGTTACAGTGGGTCACGCTTAGCCCTGAGCTGCACAAACACAATGCAAGCCTAATTCCTTGAGATTGTGGGGAAGGTCAAGTTTCTGACTCAAGACCTCCAAGCTTCATGGACTCTGTCAGACACATAGCCCACTCCCAACAATTTCTTGGTTCAGGGGGTCTTTACAAAACAGGTTCAGCTAGAGGGCACACAGTGACTTTCCCAATCATCAATTATGGAGCTATAAACAAGTCAGCACAATAATTTACCAAGCCTCAATTATGGGGTTGTAAACATGACAGCACAAAAAGAAGTATGAAATACAAGCAGAAAAGATACACACACACACACACACACACACACACACACACACACACATGCACACTAATCAGTGGAAGCACAGAGCTGCCAGAAAATAAAAAATAATGTGGCCATAAAAAAATGCATGAACAGTGGACATGGACAACAAGCTGGAGACAGGGCGAGGAGGGAGGAGAAGGGGGGAATCAGTGGGGGGAAAAGGAGAAACATCTGTAACATAAATAAATTAATTAAATTTAAAAATATTCTCTGTTTAATTGAACTATATGTCTGTTCTTGTGTCAGTACCAGGCTGTTTTGATTACAATGGCTTTGTAGTATAATTTGATATTTAGTATTGCGATTCTTCTCATTTTGTTCTTCTTTTTCAAGATTGCCGTGGCTATTCTGGGCTTTTTTGGTTCCATATAAATTTTTGGAGTATTTGTTCTAGATCTGTGACATATGTCATTGGTATTTTTTTTATTTATTAATTTGTTTTTGTACAGATGTTTCTCATTTTTGCCCCATTGATACCCTCCTGCCCTTCCCCCCCACCCCATCCCCAGCTTTATTGTCTATGTTCATTGGTCATACATACATGCATGTAAGTTCTGTGGTTTATCTCTTCCCCCCCAACCTCCCTCCTCTGAGGCTTCTCAGTCTGTACCCCACCTGTATGTCTCTGGGTTAATTTTGTTCAGCAGTTTGTTTAGTTCATTATATTACACAAATAAGTGAGATCATGTGATATTTGTCTTTCTCTGCTTGGCTTGTTTCACTTAGAATACTCTCCAGGTCCTTCCATGCCATCTCAAAGGATAAGAGGTCTTTCTTTCTTACAACTGCATAGTATTCTGTTGTGTACATGTACCACAGCTATTGCTATTTTAATAGGAATTGTGTTGAATCTATAGATGGCTTTAGGTAGTATGGACATTTTAATGATGTTAATTCTTTCAATCCATAAACACGGTATAGACTTCCATTTGTTTATATCTTCCTTTATTTCTTTTTTCAAAGTGCTGTAGTTTTTTGAGAACAGGTGTATTACCTCCTTAGTAAAGTTTCTTCCTAGGTATCTGAATTTTTTTTGTTGCAGTGGTAAATTGGAATTTTTTTTTACTCTTTATGATGGTTCATTATTAGTGTACAAAAATGCCATCGACTTATGGATGTTAATTTTTTTATCCTACTGCTTTGTTGAATTCATTTATAAAACATAATTTTTATTTATCTTTATTGTTTAAAGTTTAGAGATGTCTACCCTTGTTTGCTTCATTGACCCGCTGCTGCCTGCTCTTGCACTCCTTGCCTTCAACACTGTATTTTTGTGTCCATTGGTTATGCATATAAGTTCTTTGGTTTATCTCTTCCTGTATCCTCAATCCCTCCCCTCTGAGGTTTTGGTGAAGTCTTTAGGGTTTTCTATGTATAATATCATGCCATCTGTAAATAATTAGTTTCAGTTCCTCCTCTGCAATTTGGATGCCTTTTAGTTTTTCTTCTTGTCTGATTGCTGTGGCTAAGACTTCCAGTACTAATGTGAATATGAGTGGTGAAAGCAACATTCCTGTTTTGTCCTGTTCTTAAGGAAAATGGTTTTAGTTTTAGCCAATTGAGTATGATATTGGCTGTACATTTGTCATATATGGCCTTTATTTTGTTGATGTATGATCCCTCTATTCCCACTATGCTGAGGGCTTTTATGAAAAATGGGTGCTGTATTTTTGTCAAATGCTTTTTCAGCATCTATTAATATAATCATACAATATTTATCTTTTGTTTTGTTTATGTGGTGTGCCACATTGTTATTGATTTGCAAATATTGTCCCAACCTTGCATCCCTGAGATAAACTCCACTTGGTCATGGTAAATAATTTTTCAAAATATATTGCTGTATCTGATTTGCTAATATTTTGTTGAAAAATTTTGCATCTATGTTCATCACGGATGCTGGTCTGTCAGTTTCTTTCTTTGTGGTGTCATTATCTGGTTTTGAAATTAGAATTATGCTATCCTCATAAAAAGACCTTGGAAGTCTTCTTTCCGCTTAAATTTTTTGAAATATTTTGAGGGGAATAAATGTTAGTTCTTTGAATATTGGGCTTTTAAAACTCTCCTGTGAGGCTGTCTGAACCTGGGATTTTGTTTGCTGGGAGTTTATTGATTACTGGTTTAATTTCTTAGTTGTTATTGGTCTGTTCACTTTTTCTGAATCTTCCTGGTTGAGTTTAGAAGATTACATGATTCTAGAAATTTGTCTATTTTGCCTAGGTTGTTGAATTTGTTGGCATATAATTGTTCATAGTATTTTCTTACAATTCTTCGTATTTCTGTGGTTTTTTCAGTTGTTACTTCACCTTTTTCATTTCTGATATTATATATTTGGGTCCTCTTCATTTCTTGATGAGTCTTGCTAAAGGTTCATCAATCTTATCTTTTCAAAGAACCAGCTCTTGGTCTCATTGATCATTTGTATTGTTTTGTTTTATCTCTATGTCATTTATTTCTGCTCTAATCTTGATTATATCCTTTCTTCTACTTACTCTGGGCTTTTCTTATTGTTCTCTTTCTAATTCTTTAAATTGTAGACTAAGATAGTTTATTAGAAATTTTTCTCATTTTTTTAGGTAGGCCTGTATTGCTATGAACTTCCCTCTCAGGACTATTTTCATTGTGTCCCAAAGAGTTTTTGTTGTTGTGTGTTCATTTTCATTGGTTTCCAGGGAGTTTTATTTATATCTTCTTCATCTTATTGGTAACCCATTTGTTGTTTAATAGCATGCAATTTAGCCTTCATGTGTTTTAATGTTTTTTAGTGTTTCTATTGTAGTTGATTTCTAGTTTCATGCCATTGTGATCCGAGAAGATGCTTGATATAATTTCAAACTTCTTAAACTTGTAGAGACTTTGTTCGTTTCCTAAAATGTGGTCTATCTTTGAGAATGTCCTATATGCACTTTAGAAGAATGTATATTCTGCAGCTTTCAGGTGAAATTTTTTGTAAATGTCAATTAAATCTATCTGATCTAGTGTGTCATTTAAGGTTGCTGTTTCCTTGTTGTTTTTTTGTCTAAAAGATAAATCCAATAATGTCAGTGGGGTGTTGAAGTCCTCTACTATGATTATATTGCTGTTGATCTTTCCCTTGAAGTCCTCCAGATGTTGTTAAATATATTTTGGTGCTCTTATATTGGGTGCATATATGTGATATTCTTTTGTTGGATCAATCATTTTAGTATTATGTAATCACCTTCTTTGTCTCTTGTGTGGCCTTCATTTTGAAGTCTATTTTGTCAGATGTGAGTATTCCTATCTCAGCTTTTTTTGTTTGTTTGTTTGTTTCTATTTGCATGGAAAATTTTTCCCATCCCTTCACTTTCATTCTGTATGAGTCCTTTGTTCTCAGGTGGGTCTCTTGTAGACAGCATATATATGAGTCATATTTTCTTATCCATTCAGCTACCCTGTGTCTTTTGATTGAATCATTTAATCCATTTACATTTAAGGTTATTATTGATAGGTACTTATTTATTGCCTTTTTATTCTTTATGCCTAGGTTTCTCTCTATATATTTCTCATTATTATTACAGCAGTCCTTTTAACATTTCTTGCAATGCTGGTTTGGTGTTAATAAACTCCTTTAGCCTTTTTTGTTTGTGAAACCCTTTGTTTCACCTTCTATTTTGAATGATAGCCTTGCTGGATAGAGTAGTCTTTCAAATATTTGATTTTTATTACCTTAAATACTTCATGCCATTTCCTCTGGCCTGTAGTGTTTCTGTTCAGAAATCAGCTGACAGCCTTATGGGAGCTCCTTTGTAAGTAATAGATTGCTTTCCTCATGTTGCATTTAAGATGCTCTCCTTGTCTTTCATTTTTGGCATTTTAATTATGATATGTCTTGGCATGGACTTCTTTGAGTTCTTCTTGCTTGGGACTCTCTGTGCTTCTGAATTTGTGTGATTTATTCCTTCACCAGGTTAGGAAAGTTTTTTGCCATTATTTCTTCAAACAGATTGTCTATCCCTTGTCTTCTACATCTAATAGTCCTATGATGCAGATGTTGCTATGTTTCATGTTGTTTCACGACTCCCTTAAAAAATCATGTTTTTATTTTTATTATTTTTTTGTTTGGTTCTTTAAGTGATTTTTTTCTACCCTGTTTTATAATTCAATGATCTTATCCTCGGCTTCCTCTAATCTACTGTTTATTCTTCCCAGTGTATTCTTTCTTTCTGCTATGTTATTCTTTATTTCTGACTGGTTGTTTTTCACAGTTTCTACATCCTTTTTCATGCTATTGAGCATCCTTATCATTACTCTGACTCTATATATGATAAATTGCTTATTTCTGTTTCATTTGGCTCCTCTTCTGTTGAATTCTCTTGTTCCTTCCTTTTTGGCTGGTTTCTTTGTCTCTCCAATTTGGTTACCAGTTTGGGTTTGTTTCTCTGTATTAGGAAGATCTGCTATGACTCACATTCTTGGTAGGGTGGCCTTATGTAGTAGGTGACTGTGGAACCCAGTTGCACAGTCTTCCTGATCACAAGACCTGGGTGCTCTAATAATGTCCCTTGTTCATGTTGTGTGTGCCCTCCTATTGTAATTGAGTCTTGGTTGCTCTTGGTTTGTCTGTGCATGGACTTGGCCCTCCGGCTGGCTGACAGTGAGGCTCAACTCCCAACACAGTATGCAGGCTGCTGTGCCAGTGCTTATCACATGAAGCATAATTTATCTCAGCAGAATTTGGAGTCTGCCAAAATTTTCTTGTGATTATACTGCTTGTAAAGCTTATTGGGTCCTGCTCTGCTGTTGACTGAAACTGACCATTAAGTTTATTGGTTTGTGTCCTCTTTGGAGGGTCTCTGGAGCAGGTCAATGTCAGAAGGCATTTGTGACTGGCCCTGCAAGTTCTATTTGGAGCTGTCAGTGATCTGAATCTTGTAGCTTCCTCTGCTGTGGCTGGGTGCATATGGAAAGGACCAAGCTAAACACCAAGGTCTACTTTTACTTGCCCTGAGCACAAGAAGAGGTCAAGCAAAGACTCCCAGCTAGCAGGTATCAACATCTGCCTGCAGGGTGACTGCTAGCCTTAGTCATTTAATGAGCCTCTCAGACTGTAGTCCTCACTCCAGGCATAAACTCCACAGGAAGGGACAAGAGAATTTCTAATGGGTGGGGCAATTGCTTTACACCAGGCTAAAGCTGCATTAGTGGGAAAACTTTGCCTGAGAAAGATGGCTTCTGCAGTATGAGGAAAGGATTCAGCAGGATTAAGGGTTCCTGGTAGCTGCATTCCCAGTTCTCTCCCCAGAGCCACCAACACCAGACTCTCCCCATACAGCTCTAGCCCACTCTTCCTCCTCTGCCAGAGCCAAAGGTTAGTCGGTGCAAATGAAATTTACTGTATTGGCCCTTTAACCTGTTAATGGAGGAATTCCCTTTTCACTGTATGCAACGTTTGACGTATTTATACGTCCCGCTTGGTTAACAGGTTAAGAGTATGCCTGGGTTTCTAGCCATCTCTCCCAGCTGTACAAAACCCCCAGGCTTTTCACAGCCAGATGTTTTGTTAGCATATTCCCTGGTTCTATTATTCTAGGCTAGGGAGCCTAGCTTGGGGTTTGGACCCCACACTTCTCAAGGAAAAACTCCATAGCTGAGATATCCCTCCAGTCCTTCAGCTGATGCCTGAGGGAGCCCAGACAGCCCTCTCATCCTCTGCACTTCCTACCAGTCTTGATGTGGCCTTCTCTTTACAACTTTAGTTATAAAAGTTTTCTCCACCCAGACTTCAGTTGATTATTCAAGATGACATTTTTATATTTTAGTTTTCATACCAGTTTGGTCCTGGGGGAAGATAAGTGTAACTTCCACTTAATCTGCCACCTTCTTGGAATCTCCCCTAGAATCATATTTTCTTGAAAGTTCACAATTGTTTATTGATATTAAGTATCAAAGTTATTACTGAACTCTCATGCCACAGATACACAATATATATGGCAAGCTATTACCTGGTTACTCACTTGGGAAATTTTTTTTTCATCTCTCTGTCTATATTTTTTTATTTTTTAAATTAATTTATTTACTGTTGTTACAGATGTTTCTCCTTTTTCCCCAAAAGATTCGCCCCTCCGCCACCCTCCCCTTCCCTCCCTGCCCTGTCCCCTTCTTTGTTTTCCATCTTCATTATTCATGCATACATGCATTAAAGTTCTGTGGTTTATCTCTCCACACCAATGATGAACTCACAGAAAGAGAAACTGAAAAAACAATCCCATTTACTATTGTGGCAAAAAAAATTTAAGATACCTAGGAATAAACTTAACCAGAGAAGTAAAGGATCTATTTGCAGAAAACTACAAGACATTGAAAAAAGAAACAGAAGAAGATATAAAAAAAAAGTGGAAGCACATACATTGTTCATGGATTGGAAGAACTAACATCATTAAAATGTCCATACTACCCAAAGCGATTTATAGGTTCAATGCAATCCCCATCAAAATACCAACAACATACTTCACAGAACTAGAACAAATACTTCAAAAGTTCATATGGAACAACAAAAGACCCTGAATAGCCACAGCAATCTTGAAAAAGAAGGACGAAGTAGGTGGGATAACAATATCAGATATCAGGTTATAGTACAAAGCTATAGTAATCAAAATAGCCTGGTATTGGCACAAGAACAGGCAGACAGTCCAGTGGAACAGAACAGAGAACCCACAAATAGACCCAAGACATTATGCTCAACTAATATTTAACAAAGGAGGCAACAGCATACAGTGGAGTAAAGACAGCCTCTTCAATAAATAGTGTTGGGAAGATTCGACAGCTACATGCAAAAAAATAAAAATAAAACTAGACCATCAACTTACACCATACACGAAAATAAACTCAAAATGGATAAAAGATGTAAATGTGACTCATGAATCCATAAAAATTCTAGAAGAAACTGTAGGCAACAAAATTTCAGACATCATATGCAGCAGAATTTTCACTGATACATCACCTAAGGCAACAGAAACAAAGGAGAAAATGAACACATGGGACTATATCAAACTCAAAAGCTCCTGCACAGCAAAAGATACAATCATGAAAGTGGAAAGGCTAGCCACTGTATGGGAGAGCATAATAGCCAATGATATATCAGATAAGGGGTTAATTTCTCATATATAGAGAGTGCTCATAAAACTCAACAAAGGGAAGACAAAGAATCCAATTCAAAAATGGGCAGAGGAACTAAATAGACACCTCTCCAAACAGGACATACAAATGGCCAAGAGACATATGAATTAATGCTCAACATCACTAATCATCAAAGAGATGCAAATTAAAACAACAATGAGGTATCACCTCACACCTGTCAGAATGGCTGCCATCAACAAATCATCAAACAACAGGTGTTGGCGAGGGTGTGGAGAAAAGGGGACTCTAGTACACTGCTGGTGGGAATGCAGACTGGTGCAGCCACTATGGCAAACACTATGGTGTTACCTCAAAAAATTAAAAATTGAACTGCCATTTGACCCAGTGATTTTACTTCTAGTAATATACCCTAAGAAGCCTGAAACACCAATCATAAAGAACATATGTACCCCCATGTTCATAGCCGCACTATTTACAATAGCTAAGATCTGGAAACAGCCCAAGTGTCCATCAGTGAATGAATGGATAAAAAGTTGTGGTACATATACACAATGGAGTACTATGCAGCTGTAAGAAAGAAAGATCTCTTATCCTTTGAGACGACATGGAGGGACCTGGAAAGTACTATCCTAAGTGAAACATGCCAAGCAGAAAAAGATAAATACCACATGATCTCACTTATTTGTGGAATATAATGAACATAACAGTCTGAGGAATAGGGTAGACCCAGAGATGTGGAAGTAAGGTACAGACTGACAACCCTCACAAAATGGGTTGGTGGGGGAAGGTAAGAGATAAACCACAGAAGTTATATGCATGTGCACATAACCAGTGGACATGGACAACAAAGCCGGGGATGAGGTGCAGGAGATGGGGAGGAGCGTGTCAGTGCAGTAAAAAATGAGAAACATCTGTAACAAAAGTAAAATTAAAAAAAAAAAACTGAAGCACAAATCATCTAAAAGAAGCAAGGAAACCGGAAAAAAGAAGAGATGTATCAATAGTGACATTACATGTATGGTTTAAACATCTCAATTCAAAGGCAGCAATTGTCACCCTGGCTGGTGTGGCTCAGTGCATTGAGTGTCATCCCATGCACCAAAAGGTCACCAGCTCAATTTCTGGTCAGGGCTCATACCCAGGTTGCAGGTTCAATCCCATTGGGGTGCATGCAGGAGGCAGCCAATGTTTCTCTCTCTCCTTTTTCCTTCTTTTCTCTAAAATCAATAAAAACATACTTGGTGGGAAGTAGGAACATTTTTTTTTAAGATAGCAATTCTCTAATTGAATTAAACAGCAAGAAACTCATTTTCAATATGAAGAAAATAAATGGAAAAATATACCATGCAAATACAATCAAAGGAAAGCTTGACTAGCAGGATAAAAATTAACATCAAGAAATTAACGCCATTCTTATAACACCAATAATAAACTCACAGAAAGAAAACTAAAAAAACAATCCCATTTACCATTGTGGCAAATAAAGTAAGATACCTAGAAATAAACTTAACCAAAGAAGTAAACGACCTATTTGCAGAAAACTACAGAACATTGAAAAAAGAAATAAAGGGAAGTGGAAAAAAGTGGAAGCACATACCTTGTTCATGGATTGGAAGAATTAACATCATTAAAATGTCCAACTACCAAAGCAATCTATAGATTCAACGCAATCCCCATCAAAATACCAACGACATACTTCACAGAACTAGAACAAATACTTCAAAACTTCATATGGAACCAAAAATGACCTCGAATAACCACAGCAATCTTGACAAAGGACAAAGTAGTTGGGATCACAATACTGGATATCAGTTTATATTACAAAGCTACTAAAATCAAAACAGCCTGGTACTGGCACAAGAACAGGCATATAAATCAATGGAACAGAACAAAGAACCCAGAAATTGACCCAAGACATTATGCTCAATTAATATTTGACAAAGGCTGCAAGAGAATACAAGGGAGTAAAGACAGCCTCTTTAATAAATGCTGTTTGAAAAACTGGATAGCTACAGGCAAAAAAAAAAAAAAAATGAACTGGACTATCAACTCACACCATTCCCAAGAATAAACTCAAAATGGATAAAAGACTTAAATGTGACTCATGAATCCATAAAAATCCTAGAAAAAAATGTAGGCAACAAAATTTCAGACATCATACACAGCAGAATTTTTACTGATACATCACCTAAGCCTTAGGTCCTAAGGCAACAGAAACAGAGGAAAAAATAAATGCATGGGACTATATCAAACTAAAAAGCTTCACAGCAAAAGAAACAACCATCAAAATGGAAATGGAATCCACTGTATGGAACAGCATAATTGCCAATGATACCTCAGATAAGAATTTAATTTATAAAATATATAGAGTACTCATAAAACTCAACAAAAGGAAGACAAAGAACCCAATTAAAAAATGGGCAGAGGACCTAAATAGACACCTCTTCAAAAAGGATATACAAATGGCATGAAGAAATGACCGAAAAATGGCGGGGGAGTGAAAGGAGCTACACAAACTGTCTCCCAGAACCAAACTGGAATTACAACTATAACACAGACAAATCGACGAGAAAAACCAACAGAAAAGCAGCTTGCAAGGACCATACAACGAGGGACACTGACTCCATCCCGGTAGGCTTGCGAAGGCAAGAGACAGTGGCTGGGAGCCCACGGTCGGCAGCTCGGCAGCGGCCTCAGCTGGGAGCAGCGCCCGCGGGTTACACTCCCAGGGGACTCAACAGCGCAGAGCTGTGACAGAGGCTGAAACAGCCACAGCCACTCACCTTGGGCTCCGGCAGAGGGAGGGCACACTGGACTGGAACTGTGTCGGGACACTCGGGGTTTGGAGGGCACTCAGAGCTTTGGCTGAGTTGCTGCCACCAAGGACGGTGGCCACATTGCTCCTTCCCAGGGCTCTGAGGAGAGGCAGCAGCCCCTCCCTCAGATATCCAACCCCACCCTGTGGGCCATTGAAGTGCTAATTGAGGCTCACTAACAACCAGCATCTGCCCCACCCTCGTGAAAGACCCTTGGCTGAGCACCAGAGGGAGTTTTTCAATCATATGACAACCCAAAACTCATCAAGTAACCTAGACTGCTAGCCTCCAGGCAAAAAGCTAGAGGATAACAGTACCTTTCCTGAGCTGGCAACTTTAACCAGGAAAGTAAGACTTGACAGTGGTGTTCAAGGTGGGTCCTACCTCGCTCATCGAAACACAGGAGAGGGAGCCACAAACAGCAGAACACCAACACCCACAGGGAGAACTTGACAGGCTCCAAAGCCCACAGTGATAGCCAAAATGGTGAAACACAGAAACAGAAGCCAAATGAAAGAGCAAGACACCTCCACCGAAGATGACATCAATGTGGAGCAATTAGGCATGTTAACAGAGCTAGAATTCAGAGCCATTATCTTGAGGAAGCTGAACAGCATGAGTAAGGACATAGAGACACTGAAAATAAGCCAATTGGAAATTAAAAAACAACAAGAAGAGATTAAAAAATGACATATCCGAAATGAAAAACACATTTGAAGGTCTAAAAAGCAGAGTAGAGGAAGCTGAGGTCCGGATCAGTGAATTAGAAGACAGGGTAGAAAAAATCAACCAATCAGAAAAACAAAAGGAAAAAATTATTAAAAAACAGGAAGACAGCTTAAGACAACTATGGGACAACTGGAAATGTAATAATATTCGCATCATAGGATTCCCCGAAGAAGAAGAAAATGAGCAAGGGATAGAGAATATATTCAAAAAAATAGTGAGAGAAAACTTCCCTAATTTGGTGAAGGAAGAAGGCATTCAAGTTCAAGAAGCACAGAGAGTCCCAAGTAAGAAGAACCCAAACAGGCCCACACCAAGACACATAGTAATTAAAATGCCACAAATTAAAGACAAAGAGAGAATCCTAAAAGCAGCAAGAGATAAGCAACAGGTTACCTACAAAGGGAACCCCATAAGGCTCTCAGCTGACTTCTCACAAGAAACACTACAGGCCAGAAGAGAATGGCATGAAGTAATCAAAGTCATGAAAAACAAGAATCTGAATCCAAGACTACTCTACCCAGCAAGTCTATCATTCAAAATAGAAGGTCAAATAAAGAGCTTCCCAGACAAAAAAAAGGCTAAGGGAATACATTAGCACCAAACCAGCACTGCAAGAAATGTTAAAAGGACTGCTGTAATTAGCAGTAGAAATGGGAAGAAAAATAGAACCACACTAAACAAAAAATGGCATTAAATAAGTACATATCAATAATCACCTTAAACGTAAATGGATTGAATGCTCCCATAAAAAGACACAGAGTAGCTGATTGGATAACAAAGCATGACTCATCTATATGTTGTTTACAAGAGACCCACCTCACAACAAAAGACTCACATGGGTTGAAAGTGAAGGGATGGAAAAAAATTTTCCAAGCAAATGGAAAGCAAAAAAAAGCTGGGGTAGCAATTCTCATATCTGATAAAATAGATTTCAAAATGAAGACCATAACTAGAGACAAAGAAGGCCACTATATAATATTGAAAGGATCTATCCAACAGGAAGATATAACCTTGATAAACATATATGCACCCAATATAGGAGCACCAAAATATATTAAAAATCTTCTGGAGGACTTCCAAGGAGAAATTGACAACAATACAATCATAGCAGGGGACTTCAACATCCCATTGACATCACTGGACAGACCCTCTAGGCAAAAAATTAGCAAGGAAACAGAGACTCTAAATGAAGCACTAGACCAAATGGACTTAATAGATATCTACTGAGAATTACACCCCAAAACTACAGAATACACATTCTCCTCAAGTGCACATGGGACACTCTCAAAGATAGACCACATGAAAGGACACAAACTAAATCTCTACAAATTCAAGAAGATTGAAATCATATCAAGCATCTTCTCAGATAACAATGGCATGAAACTAGAAATCAATTGCAACAAGAACATGCAAAGACATTTCAACACATGGAGGCTAAATAGCATGTTATTAAACAATGAATGGGTCACTGAGGAGATCAAGGAAGAAATTAAAAACTTCCTGGAAACCAATGAAAATGAACACACAACAACACAAAATCTACGGGATGCAGCAAAAGTAGTTCTGAGAGGGAAGTTCATAGCACTACAGGCCTACCTCAAAAATCAAGAAAAATTTCTAATTGACTGTCTAACCTCACAACTTAAAGAATTAGAAAGCAAACAAAAAGAAAACCCCAGAGCAAGTAGAAGGAAGGAAATAGTAAAGATCAGAGGAGAAGTAAATGACATAGAGACCAAAAAAACAATTCAAAGGATCAATGAAACAAAGAGCTGGTTTTTCAAAAAGATAAACAAGATTGATGGACCCTTAGCTAGACTCACCAAGAAACAAAGAGAGAGACCCCAAATACACAAAATCAGAAATGAAAGAGGAGAAGTAACAACCAATACCACGGAAATACAAAAGATCGTTAAGAACTACTAGGAACAACTATATGGCAACAAATTCGACAATCTAAGTGAAATGGACAAATTTCTAGAAACACACAGTCTCCCAAAACTATTCCCGGAAGAGATAGAAAACTTGAACAGACCAATAACAACTAAGGAAATTGAAGAGGTAATCAAGACTCTCCCAGCAAACAAAAGCCCAGGCCCAGATGGCTTCACGGGGGAGTTTTATCGAACATTCAAAAAAGAACTCCATGCCCTGGCCGGTTTGGCTCAGTGGTTAGAGCGTCGGCCTGCGGTCCAGAGAGACCTGGGTTCGGTTCCCTCTAAGGGCATGTGCTTCGGTTGCGGTTTGTCCCCGGCCCTGGTTGGTCGTGCGGGTGGCAACCACTCATGTGTCCCTTTCACGTCGATGTTTCTCTCTCTCTCTCTGTTCCTCTCTCGCCCTCCCACTTTACCTGAACAAAAAAAAAAAATGCAAAAATGTCCTCGGGTGAAGATTAAAAAAAAGAAAAAAAGAACTCCACAACTCCACAAAAGGAAGACAAAGAACCCAATTAAAAAATGGGCAGAGGAGCTGAGTAGACACCTCTCCAAACAAGACATACAAATGGCAAAAAGACATATGAAGAAATGCTCAACATCACTAATCATCAGAGAGATGCAAATTAAAACAACAATGAGGTATCACCTCACACCTGTCAGAATGGCCGCCATCAACAAATCATCAAACAACAAGTGTTGGCAAGGGTGTGGAGAAAAGGGAATTCTAATACCGTGCTGGTGGGAATGCAGACTGGTGCAGCCGCTATGGAAAACAATATGGTGCTACCTCAAAAAATTAAAAATTGAACTTCCATTTGACCCAGTGATCCCACTTCTAGGAATATACCCTAAGAAGCCTGAAACACCAATCAGGAAGAATATATGTACCCCCATGTTCATAGCAGCACTATTTACAATAGCTAAGATCTGGAAACAGCCCAACTGTCCGCCAGTAGACGAATGGATAAAAAAGTTGTGGTACATATACACAATGGAGTACTATGCAGCTGTAAGAAAGAAAGATCTCTTATCCTTTGAGACGACATGGAGGGACCTGGAAAGTATTATCCTAAGTGAAAGAAGCCAAGCAGAAAAAGACAAATACCACATGATCTCACTTATACATGGAATATAATGAACATAACAGTCTGAGGAATACAGTGGACCCAGACACATGGAAGTAAGGCACAGACTGACATCCCTCAGAAGAGGGGATGGGGGTGTGGGGTGGTGGGAAGAGATAAACCACAGAACTTATATGCATGCATGCATGACCAATGGACATGGACAACTAAGCTAGGGATGGGGCGGAGGTGGGGTGGGGTGGGGGGTGCCAATGGGTTAAAAAGGTAAAATATCTGTAACAAAAAAATAAATAAAAATTCATTTAAAAAAAAAGGTCCACAAACCCCAAACAAAAATAAATAAATAAATAAAAAAAGTAATGCTCAACATCACTAATAATCAGAGAGATGCAAATTAGAATAACTCTAAGGTATCACCTCACACCTGTCAGAATGGCTGCCATCAACAAATCATCAAACAACAAGTGCTGGCAAGGGTCTGGAGAAAAGGGGACTTTAGTACACTACTGGTGGGAATGCAGACTGTTGCAACCACTATTGAAAACAGTATGGTGTTTCCTCAAAAATATTAAAAATTGAATTGCCATTTGACCCAGTAATCCCACTTCTAGGAATATATCTTAAGAAGCCTGAAGCACCAATCAGAAAGAATATATGTACCTCTATGATCATAGCAGCACTATTAACAATTGCTAAGATCTGGAAACAGCCCAAGTATCCATCAATAAATGAGTGGATAAAAAAGCAGTGGTACATATACACAACAGAATACTATGCAACTATAAAGAAGAAAGATCACTTATTCTTTGAGACAACGTGGAGGGACCTTGAGAGTATTATGCTAAGCAAAAAAGCCAATCAGAGAAAGACAAATACCACATGATCTCACTTATTTGTGGAATATATTGAAGAAGGTGGGATGATGAATGAAATAGACCCAGAGACATAGAAAGGAATGTGATTCAGACTAACAAATCTCAGAGTAGAAGCATGGTTAGGATGGATGAAATGAACCAAAGAACTTATATACATGTATGCATAACTAGTTGACATAGACATCAATGCTATGTTTGGGGCGGGGGGGAAGGATCGGGAGGATGGTGTCTAGGGAGGTAAAAGAAGAAACACCTGCAACAAAAATAAATTAATAAAAATTGGGGGAAAAAAGAAAGCTTGAGAAGCTATATTAATGGTAAAGTAGATATTAGAATGAGGAATATTTGCAGGGATAAAGAGAAATTTCATTTTGATAAAGGGGCAAATTCACGAAGATTATATAACCCTAAATGTGCATGCACCTAATAATAGTTTCAAAATATATGATGCAAAAATTGACAAAGCTAAAAGAAAAAGAAAAAGAAAACAAATCCATAAGTATATCTGTAAATTTCAATACACCTCTCTGAGTAATTGACAGACCAGGTTGAGAGAAAATCAGCAAGGATACAAATTTGTAACACCACCAACCAACTTGACCTAAGAGACATTTACAGAAAATTGCATCCAACAAAAACAGAATACACATTCTTTTCAAGTGCATGTGCAATATTCACCATGGTTGATCAACTGCTGTGCCAAAGAACAAGTCTCAGTAACCATAAGAAGATTTAAATAGTTCAAATTATGTTCTTTGACCACAACAGAACTACATTAGATAATAACAGGAGAATAACTGGAAAATCTAAAAATATTTGGAAATTAAGCAACATACTTCTAAATAATACATGGGTTAAAGAATAAATTACAAAGGAAGTTGGAAAATACCTTGAGCTAAATGAAAATGAAAATACCACACAAATTTTGGGATGCAGCTACATCAGTGGTTAGGGAGAAATTTATAGCACTGAATTTTTAAAAGCTCATGCAACACTTCCCCCAAATCATCAACATCCAGGATACTATGTAAGGAAAAGTAATAGAGAACAAAACTCAGCCCTAAGGCGCTCTCCCTCTGGGGAGCAGCCCATGCCATTACCTTTGCCCTGTTCTTCCCCACAGGTGTGTATCTCCTAAACTCTAAGAAGCCCCATGAAACTTGCAACCAGGGGAGCAATAGACAGTGGCAGCTCATCCCAGGCTAGTTTCTTGAACATGTCCCCAAGGCCCCTTTTCCCCTGACTTTCCAGAGAGTTAGGGCAGCCCAGCCTAGGCTTTCCTGTTGCTTTTTCTATGCTAAACTCTTCCTTGTTTCACTGTCTGTCCCCAGCTTTAATAAACGTTTCTTCATAGTCACCTGCAGAAAAATAAACAACTCAAACCTGAACCAACTACAGATAAAAGTTAAAGGAGCCCGTCCAGTGTGGCTCAGTGGATTGAGCATTTTCCCATGGACTAAGAAGTCCCCATTCAATTCCCGGTCAGGCCACATGCCCAGGTTATGAGCTTTATCCCCAGTAGAAGTCATGCAGGAGGCAGCTGATTGATGTATCTCTCTCACATCAATGTTTCTATCTCTCTCTCCCCTCCTCTTTCTCTAAAAAATCCATCAAAACATATTTTTAAAAAGTTAAAGGAAAAGGTATAAGTGGTATCAAAAGTAACTGAAATTCCAAGCTGCATACCTTTGTAATAGATTCTTGATCATAGCACACATATAGGGTAACAAGAGGTTAGATCCAGGAAGGTCAGTGAAGGTAGGCTGGAGAAACGGGTTCAGAGTGAGAAAGAGCAGCATGGGCCAGCAGAGCTGATGAATTCTGATCAAAGAAGAGACTGTTGCTCTTGCTTTTAAAATATCTCTTGTAATTTTGGGGAAAATGGTGGTGGAGTGAATGGAAGCTACACAGACCATCTCCCAGGACCAAACTGGAGTTACAAATAAAATAAAGACAAATCATTGGGAAAAATAAAACAACTGAAAAGCAGCTGGAGAGAACTCATACAATCAGGGACAGAAAGAGGATGCCAAATTTATCCTGATAGGAACTGCAGAGGTGTGTGAGGGTGGGCTTGGAGCCAACAGACAGCAGTAGAGAGCTGTATTGGCTGAGTGTGCTTCCCACTGAGGAAGTGGGTTTTTCTTTAAAAGCACAAAATCAGCTACAGCCGCTCACCTTGGGTTCTGGCAGAGGGAGAGCGAACTGGACTGGAAATGTGTGGAGAGAGTCCAGGACTCCTGGTTCAGGAGAGAGCTGGATGGGAGCACACTGGGAGATTTGTGCTGAATCACTCCTTCACAGGATGGTAGCCATATTACTCAAATAGCTCCTTCCCAGAGCCCCAGGGAGAAGCAATGGCCCCTCTTGCATGAATTCAACACCACCAGGCCAAAGAAATGCAACTTGAGGCTCATTAACATCAAATCTGATAGCAAAAAAGTGCCCCACTCAATGGAAATCCTTACACCTGAAGTGTTTCTCATTCAGCTGAGGGCTACAAATCAAGTTTCATCAAGTAACTGAGACTAATAACTTCCAGGCAAAAAGTTTGAGGATAACTGATCCTTTCCTTGACTTGAAAATCTACCTAGGAAAGTAAGACTTGACAATGGTGTTTAACATGGGTCCTCTCAGACACATCCAAACTCAGTAGAGGGAGCCACAACCAACAGAGCACTAACACCCACAGGAAAAATTTGGCAGGCTCCAAAACACAATGAGACAGCCAAAATGGTGAAACAAAGAAACAAATCCCAAATGAAAGAATAATATAATTCTGCAGGAGATGAAACAGATGACATGGAATTAAGCAAGATATCAGAGGGAGAGTTCAGAGTAATAATCATGAGAAAGCTCAACAGCATAAGTAAAGATATAGAAACACTGAAAACCAACCAACTGGAAATGAGGAGTGACATAGCAGAAATAACACATTGGAAGGAATAACCAGCAGAGTAGAGGAAACAGAAGACCGCATCAATGAATTAGAAGACAGGGTAAAAAAAAAATCACCCAATCAGAGAATAAAAAAAAAAAAATTATAAAAAGGAACACAGCCTAAGAGAACTGTGGGACAACATGATACATAACACTATCCGCATCATAGAACTACCAGAAAAAGAAGAAAATGGGCAAGGAAATAATAGAAAAAGATGGCAGTGGGCAGGACCAGAGTGAGGGTGAGTGTGTGAGAGTATTAGTGAGTGTGAGAGAGTTTGAGTGGACATGAGTGTGCACAAGCAACCTTGAGCAGTTGAGAAACACAGAGCAGAGGGGCCCTGTGCTATGGACAGAAAGCAGCCAGCTACCAGGGTAAGTGGCTCATCAGGGAACTTCTCTCTATGTGGACAGGAGGCCCCACCATTTTGGAAGATCCCTGGTCTTCTCTGGAAGGAGGAAGCAGGGAGTGACTAGGGCCAAGTGACCTGAGTCCACCAGAGGACGTTTTACCATCAAAGCAGGGGACCACACTGTGTCAACGTGGACCAGAGCACGGTAGCAGCACTATCAATATGCCTACTGCAGTAGCCACAATTTGCTGGAAGCCGAGCACCATCCCCCACAGCACAAACCTGATCAGAGCCCAGAAACTTCCCCCATGTCAGCAGTTACTGGAAGGAGTGGAACCCCACCCCCAACAGCAGTTGAGACTCGGGAGCTGAGACACACCCACAGCAGCACTAGCATCAGCTTAGAAGCCCAGCAACTTCCCCCACAGCAGGAGTGGAGCCCCACCCCTAACAACAGCTGAGGCTCAAGAGCTGAGACACATCCCTAGTAAAACTAACAACAGCTAGGAGGCCAAGCACATTCCCCCACAGCATCAGTTACTGAGTGGGAGTGGAGCCCCACCCCCAACAGCAGCTGAGGCTCAGAGCCAAGACACACACCCAGTAGCAGAGGCTTGGGAGCAGACATCCATCTCCAGGCAGCAGCAGCACAGATCAGCAGCTGAGACCCATCCCCAGTGCCATCAGGAGAGGCTGATCAGGAGCTGTGCCCCAGCCAAGCAGCAGCAAGCCTCACACAGCTGAGACCTGCATGAAAGACCAATACCAGTTGCCAGATATCAATCCTCCAGCACCGACAGCAGAAGAGATGTGCCATACACTAAAACATTCTTGGAGGCACAGCAGCATTATTTGATACACACCAACCTGCCTACACATTCCAACATCCTTCACTGGGCCTAGAACTAACAGACAGCTAAAATGGTGAGACAAAGAAACAACACCCAAATGAAACAAAAGGAGGAATAACCAGAAAAGGAACTACAGAAAATGGAATAAAGGAATTTCTCAGATAAAGAATTCAAAGCAATAATTTAAGGGTTCTCAAACAATTTGGTGAGAACTACAAGCAACTTAATAAGAATTTTGAAGAGCTCAGTGGAAACTACATCAGCTTAAAAAAAAAAGTTAGAAGCTATGAATAAAAGTCAAGAGGAAATAAAGAATGACATAGCTGTTATGAAAAATACCTTAGAGGGGTTCAATAGTAGATTAGAAAAAGCTGAAGACAGAATCAACGAGTTAGAAGAGAAGGTAGAAAACAATATTCAAATAAAGCAGCAAATGGGGAAAAATTAAAAAGCAAGAGGAGATTCCAGTCAAGATGGCGGCATAGGTAAATGTGGTATTGCGTCCTCCTACAACTACGGCAAGATTACAACTTAACTACAGAACAAACATTATTCAAAACCGCCTGACATCAAGCTGAATGGAAGTCCTAAAACTACAAAATTAAAGAAGCAGCTGCATCGAGACTGGTAGGAGGGGTGGAGGAACAACGGGCTGGTCCCACACCCACGTGTGGCAGATAAAAATCAAGAGGATACCTCGGATGGGAAGGTCCTCCCTGAGAATGGAGGGGTCCCCACCCCACACCAGGTGCACCGCTCAGGGTTCCAGTGCCAGGAAGAGAAGTCCTCATAACTTCTGGCTGGATAAAACAGTGGGAACTGAGGCTCAGGGAGGCTGAGGCAGCTGGAGCCCCAGGCAGCTGCTCTGAAAGACCCTGCACAGGGACTTATTGAACTCTCTCCCTCTAAGCTTGGAGGAAAGGCAGCTTGAGGGGCACCAGAGACATACAGGGAAAAACTGAGCTGTTTGGCATTGGAACCAGGGCTGGAGAGGGGGCTTTCTCCAGGACAAACGTACTGTCAGAGGCCTTTGTTTCTTTGGTGAGACCTTCCCTGGGGCGGCAGACAGCCACCATATCTGGGACTCCAGCAAACTGGCTCACAGTGGTTGCCCCACCCTGGTGATACCCTGAGGCCCCGCCCCACCCAACTTTTGGCCAACCCAAGCTGTTGCCAGTTGGTTAACTATAGGATTGGCCTGTCTTGGATCCTGCTTCAGGTTTTCCTCAATTCTTTCAAACACGCAGCATCTGGTCTCAGCTAGCCCCGTACCTCTTGTTAAGTAATACACTGAAACAAACACAGGGAGGCAGCCAAAATGAGAAGACAAAGAAACAAGTCCCAAATGAAAGAACAGAACAAAACCCCAGTAAAAGAACTAAGTAAAATGGAGATAAGCAACCTAACAG
Source organism: Molossus molossus (assembly GCF_014108415.1). NCBI lineage: Eukaryota > Metazoa > Chordata > Mammalia > Chiroptera > Molossidae > Molossus > Molossus molossus. Next base: position 54,596,538 of record NW_023425355.1, read on the forward strand.
ATGCTGAGTTCAAAATACTGCTTATAACGATGCTCAATGAACTTAGTGAGAACCTCAGTGAACTTAGTGAGGGCCTCAAGAGCATAAAAAAGGACCAGTCAGAAATGAAGGATGCACTGTAAGAAATAAAGGAGGCATTAATTGAAATAAAGAATAATTTACACATATTCGATAGTAGACTAGGTAAAGCCAAGAAGCAAACCATCTATTTGAAATATAAGGAAGCAAAAAACACCCAATCAGAACAGCAAAAAGAAAAAGAGAATCCAAAAAAAAAAAAAAATGAGGATAGTGTAAGGAGCCTCTGGGACAACTTCAAGCATGCCAACATTCGCATCTTGGGGGTGCCAGAAGGAGAGAGAGAGAACAAGAAATCAAAAACCTATTTGAAACAATAATGGCAGAAAACTTTCCTAACTTGGTGAAGGAAACAGACATTCAAGTCCAGGGAACACAGAGAGTCCCAAACAAGATGAACCCCAAGAGGCCCACACCAAGTCACATCATAATCAAAATGCAAATGGTTCAAGACAAAGAGGCAGCATGGAACAGAATCCAAAGAGTTACAGAACATTTGCCTCTCAAATATTCCATTCTGGCCTAATATGATAACTGGCTTCAAGGATTCTGCATTATACCAGAATGGGTCTGAATTCCAATTTCAACATTCTTTCTCCTCCAGTGACAATTTAGGTTAAACCAGACCGGAAAAGACTACACCCTCTAGGTCTGAGTGGAAATACAGGGGGTTGGGAGTGCAAAAGTAGGTTTACAGTTGTGTGCACACGAAACAGAGTTTCATATTATATTATTATTTACTAATTATTGTATTAGTTTTCTATACAAACAACTATAAACCTACTTTTGCCCAACCCTGTAGATTAGCTTCTTGAACATCCAAATCTTTCATGAAGTCTTCCCAGATCAACCTATTGAGAATGATACTTCCAAAATCACACCTAATCTAAGGTCATTCTTACTCTGAGTACTCACCATCATCTTAAAATACAACCGGACCCCAGATGCATGTGGTATGAATACCTTATTCATTTTACATTTCCTGCTTGTATCTTGTTAGCATGATATTTTTTCTGTATTATTGACGTCTTGTATCAATTATTCTGGAAAGCACTAAATGTGCCTGCATAATAGCACCTAGCAGTGGCACATCTAATTACAACTCATATTTTTTAATAATGATGTATGTCCCTAGGAGATGAGTACCAGTACATACTGCATAAAATTAGGATCAAGAAGACCTTGAATATAGTACAATATCATTCTGGTTAGAATTTTGTGGGGACAGGGATAATAGTAACTCTTCATCAACCAGATACTCAAGTCCAAGGACATCTAGCTGTCAACTGACAAAAACCAGCATTACAATCATTTTCAAGTTTATAATAAAGGCTACTTCTGACTTACAATGATGTATTTCCCAAGTTCATGTGCCCTGCTCTCAATCAAAATATTCTCCTTTCCTTTTTCCTCTTTTAAACATTTCCATTTAACATCATAGGACTTAAGCTTTGTTAGCCTTACCCATACAGAAATAATGGTCATTAGAGCTTAAAAGAGTACTTAAGAATAAGAAACAAAAAGCAATTATTCTTATATTAAAGTATATCTTCTCAGGTTGCCACACTTCCTTTAGTCACCATTTCCAATATCCTTCTATTGTTTTTCTTAATTATCATGTCCATTTGTGTCTATAAATACAACATAATCTGTATTCAATTAGCATAAATTAGCATCTTTTAAGCAGCTCCTCTTTATTCTTAACTCCAGATCGAATAAAATCTCTTTGGCCCTAACAGTGTCTCTAGAAATGTTACTTCAATTTAAAAAATTAAACACTTAAACCATGCTTCTAATAAGTGATGAGAATATTAAACAGCTATAATATGAAAAGTTTTATTCTACTTAAGAGGTAGCCTTAGAGATCAGTATCCATAAAAAATAACAATAAAAATCTAAAGGCCTGGCACAGCATATCAACTAATGAGATTGTATAGTAAATGGGAACATGGGCCCCTTCCCATGCTCCAACTCCCTGCCCTCCACCCTGTGGGAATAGTGAAAGCCATTTATAAGTGGAACGTGAGAACCCGGGAACCTGGCTTGCAACTCAGTCAAAGAAAGCCCCAAGAAACGGCTTCTAGATTTGAGTCTGGATTATAAACAGCTAGTGTTGTGATCTCACACAGCTTGTGCTGGGACCTATTACCCGTTCTCTGCATGTCCTGCTTTTCTCTGTTTTCTATACTCTGTAAAAGCTTATGTTGGAAAAGCCTCGGTGGCAGCAAATCAACAGCACCAGCTGGCTGCCCCAGTGTGACCTGTCCACAGGCCAGGTGGGACTTAGTGGGACAATTTCACTGGTGGCAGTTGGTGTGAAGGTAAACTTCACTGGTTGGATGCCACCAGTGCACACTTAATTCCTAATAAACCCATGTCTTTCACAGCCAGTCCTCCAGGTTATTTCTTTGGAACCCACGAACAATCCACTGAGGTTTTCTGGGACCTCAGCACTGTGCCTAACAGAGATCTTGTTTATGTTACTTGTATCATGGGAACCAAATAATGGTCATAGGAGTTTCTGATCATTACAAACATGCTTATAAAAAGTAAGGTCTTCAGCCCTGGCCGGTTTGGCTCAGCGGTTAGAGCATCGGCCTGCGGTCCGGAGAGACCCGGGTTCGGTTCCCGCTAAGGGCATGTGCCTCGGTTGCGGTTTGTCCCCGGCCCTGGTTGGTTGTGCGGGTGGCGACCACTCGATGTGTCCCCTTCACATCGATGTTTCTCTCTCTCTCTGTTCCTCTCGCTCCCTCCCACTCTATCTGAACAAAGAATGGAAAAATGTCCTCGGGTGAGGATGATAAAAAAAAAAAAAAGTAAGGTCTTCATATGTCCCAGTTGAGGAACCCTGTCCCAAATATTCAAAAATATTTTCCTGTAGAGATCTGGGTGCCTGGACCACATATTTTTGTGTCACTGTAGAAATATCCTTACCAGAATGAGTTGAGGTGTTGTCCATCAGCTAACATTTAGGACCACTATAAGATACCTACCTTTGTTTTATTTACTGAAAAGACAGGGTTTCTTCTTTTTTTTTTTTTTTTTTTTTTTTTATCCTCACTCGAGGATATTTTTCCATTTTTTGTACAGATAGAGTGGGAGGGAGAGAGAGGAAGGAGAGAGAGAGAAACATCGACATGAAAGGGACACATCGAGTGGCTGCCACCCGCACGACCGACCAGGGCCGGGGACAAACTGCAACCGAGGTACGCGCCCTTAGCGGGAACCGAACCCGGGTCTCTCCAGACCGCAGGCCGACGCTCTAACCGCTGAGCCAAACCGGCCAGGGCGACAGGGTTTCTTCTTATAAGAATGCAAATAAGTCTCTTTCAGGCTTCACTGCCAGAAGATGTTCTTCTTCACATGACTGGATTTTTTATATAATGGACACTGTAATTACTGTAACTGCCCACATTACCTTCACTGTGTGGCCTGTCAGGTTTCTCAGAGCTGACTCATGGCCCAGGTGTACACAGAATTTGGAGGTATTAACCTCATTTTGGGTAATTTTACCCAGAAATTTTCTCATTTACTTTTTAATTACTGTACTGTATGCTTTTTCATAAATCCTTTTTGGAATATGGTAGGGTAGAAATAAAACAAATAATCATTGGGTGGGGAGAAAGGCTACTCGGACTTCCATGCATACTTGGCTAAAGTGCTCCCTTGAAATAGAAAACGGCACTATACCACAAACTAATGATTTTCCAATAAACTGCAAATCACTTATAGATCATTTGACAAGACAAGGGAAGATGTTCTAATTTTTTCCCCTACCATTTAAGATAAGGTAGGGAAAGGATGACTGCCTCCCAACTTCTCATGAGCTCAAGAGAATAAGGTTCCGGTTAGTTATAAAGGTTTTAGAATTCTTTGGAACAAGACCCAGAAAAACAAACTCACCACTTTAGGTCTATCTTTTTGAGAATCGAGTGAAAGCTATGTACCTAGAAAAATGCACATACCACAACTTGCATTCAATTGTTTCAAGAAGGGGGGGGGGTGTCCATAGATATCCTCCAAGTCCACTTATGAGCCTAAAGTTAAAAACTCCTTTCTAAAAAATGTCAGGCTTAGACAACAGCCACTAGAGCTCAGAGCCTACAACCTGAGAGAAATCCTGTGTGTTACATGATTTTCATGTAAAGGTTCAAAGACTGGTGGGGGATTAAGGATAGTTCCTGCTCACATTACTTGGCAATAAAATATTCATACTGTGAAAATTGCCTCAAAATATCCTGCTTTGCATAGTCACTCCATGTGATCACTCTATACGTAAAGCAGTAAAGCCCTGCCTCACCCAACCTCCTCATCTAGTTTTATTTTTCCTCAGAGGACCTCCCTCCACCTAACATTAAATATTTGTTGTTTGCCTCCATTGACTAGAAGGGAAGTTCCATGAGGGCAGGGACTTTATTTTGCTCATGGTTATACCTGTGGTGCTAAGAGACACTCAAATATTTATATGAATCTTCCACAGGATTCTCTATAACAGGTTTTTGTAAATAAAGTTTTATTTGAAGTCAGCTATACTCATTCATATATATATAATCTATGGCTGCTTTCATGCTATAGTGGCAGAGCTAAGGAGTCGCAACAGGGTCCACATAGTCTGCAAAGCCTCAAACATTTGCTATCTGATCCTTTAGAGAAAACTTACTAACCACCAGTAGCACTCATTTGGCCCTCATTTCTCAAGCTAACTCCACTGACATAGAACAGAGTAGATGCTTAAAAATAGCGATCATTACACATATACAGATTTGCTACTTTGAACATAAATTATTTTTGCAGTTAAATTCAAAGTTAGCATTTTTCATCCTCAGTGCATTTCTAGCAAGGACACAAGCAAAGATGGCCTATGTTCAATAATCTGGGGAATCAGAAGAGATGCTATGCTTAGTAGCAAACTTTCTCTTTCAAACACATAACTGTATAATTTTTAAAATGTGAATGCAGCCCTGTCCAGCTTTGCTCAGCAGTTAGTGTTGGCCCGCAGATAAGAGACCCAGGTTTGGTTCCTGCTAAGGGCATGTACCTCAGTTGCAGTTTGTCCCTGGCCCTGGTTGGGGTTGTGTGGGTAGCAACCAGTCGATATGTCTTTCTCACATTGATGTTTCTTTCTCTCTTCCTCCCTCTCTATCTGAAGATAAATGCAAAAATGTCCTCGGGTAAAGATAAAAAATAAAATAAAATAAAATGTGAATGCAACGTAACAACTAGCAAGCTCTTCCCTGATACAGTTCAAACAAATGATTTTGAGGTAAACCATATTTTGTCAACGTCAAAATAATTCTAAGATGTATCATTTCTTTTTATGCCAGGCACATTATGGGTGCTCAACAGTCACTGAATGGATCACTCTCCCACAAATAATTATTGTGGTCATCAAAGTTTGCAAATTACAATTACCTAAAAAGGAACATCAAGATTTATAACCCTTTGCCAATATATTCAGTATTGTCCGATCCTTTTAAAAAGTATAGCTTTGCCCAGCCTGTATGGCTCAGTGGTTGAGCATGGCCCCATGCACCTAGAGGTCACTGGTTTGATTCCCAGTCAGGTCACATGCACAGGTTGTGGGCTCAATTCCCAATAGAGGACATGGAGGAGGCAGCAAATCAATGTTTCTCTCTCATCGATGCTTCTATCTCTCCCTTCCTTTCTAAAAATCAATAAAAACATTTTTTTTAATTATAGCCTTGTCATTTTAAAATTAATTTGCATGGGAAGCATTGGTTCCAAGGAAATGAAGGGTAAATGGTAACTCTCAGCATGATTTCAGCCCACTGTTTATGTCAGATACTGAGGTGAGCAAATAGAATTTTTCCATATCATTGAATGAGATGTCATTCAAAAACATTATAGTCCATGGACTAAGACAAAAGGGACAAGAGAAAAAGCTAGCTAGGAACCTTACTCAATTATCTTTGCTAAGCAACAATACACACAAGGATACACAATCGTTTGAGAAAACTATTGTTTATTTAGAAAAAAGAAGTTTTACACTGGAAGAACTCAGTAGATTAAAATTTTTTTCTTTTAAAAATGTCACTGAAGCTTTTCCAGATGAAAGTTCAGGAATACAAAGCTCCTCTAGCTATAGAATTAGAACACAACTAACTTTTGATACCCCCTCCCCACCTCACCCTGCAGATTAGTCTAACATAATTACAAGAAAAAATGGCAAGGGACAAGTGAGTGCTGATACCTTTTTCTTTTCTAAACAGGTTTTAATGTTGCACACATATTATATAAAGTAATCCCCAAGTATTTCATTAGCCACTGCTCCCACTTTGTTTTTAGTTGACTAATATTAAAAACAGACCAAATAATAAATTAAAAATGAGTTTTAAAATGAGGTAAATTCAAAATGGTTCAATAACTATTTATTTTCAGCTTCAAACAATAAAAAGAAAACATTTCATATTTTAAAAAAAACTAAACCTAAAATGAAATTCTGTACACATGAAACCTTATTTGCTTCTTGGGAACTATATGCAGCACACTGTGCTAAAAATATGGACTAGCTAACACTTTCAGCCATTTACTGAAAATAAATATGTAGAAACTAAACAACAGGTTAAATACAGTAATGTACAACTCAACAATTTTAAGTTTTCAGCATGGAGCAATAAAGCAGATAAATAATTTAGGAAGATGCAACTGGGCCCTCTTCATTTGTGATTCTTGGCAATCTACTCAGGAAACTAAATTTCTGGTCACAGCTGAACCATTCCATTCCAATCTCATCTGAAAGAAACAAAGTGATTATATTGATAGATGGATGGAAGGAAGGAAGGAGGAAGAATGACAAGAGGGAAGAAGATGGAAAGAGGAGAAGGTAAAAAGGAAGGAAGGAAGAGAGGAAGGAAGGTTGGTTTAACAAAGAAAGAAAAATCAGTGAGTTCTATCAATAACAAAGGTTTGATTTAAGTCCCTAGATAAGGATGAAATATCTGTGTGTTTCTTATTGCCCACTCTCAGAAACCATTAAAGACAGGCACACTATGATGACTTCAAAATAAAAAACATTGAACATTTCATCTGTGAAAGAGGGACAAATGGGGAAGGGAAGAATAAAAAAATGAAACAGAAACAAGTAAAACATTCCTTAGGGGCAAGCAATTGCTTGCCAAAAGTAAATAGAACACATAGCAACGAAAAGAAACCAATTTTATATGATCAACCAAAAAAGAGAAAAATGACATCACATTTTTCACAAGGGCATGATTTTAATAGTGACTTATATTAAGATGCAATGTCTGCTAAATTATAAAAATTGCTTTAAAAATATATTGACTTAATTATACTCATTTTCTTTCCTTTATGTATTGACATTTTTCAAATACTGCATACTGAAATAAATTCAAAACATAATCATTACAACATGTGGCAAATAACTTATCTGCCTAACATTTTTTCATTCATTTTTAAACTAATGCTTAACGCATTAAACTTTATTGATGAAAATACTACATTCACATATTTCATAAAACCAGAGCTAGAAGAGCCTTAGAAAATAATCACACTTGCATGAAATGCTGACAAATAATTTACATATCATTTCTATACAGCATTCTGTTCACACCATGTATAATCTTGATATCATCACAATTATTATTGTGGATACACTAATGTTGAACTTACAATTTTAATACTTAAAATCATTGTTCCTGTCCATAATTGATGAATGGATAAACAAAATATGGTACACATTCATACAATGAATTATTATTCAGTTATTTAAAAATAAAGTCCTGATACATGCTATATCATGGATGAACCTTGAAATCATGACATTATGTGAAAGAAGCCAGACACAAAAGGTCACATATTGCATAATTGCATTTTTATAAAATGTCCAAAACAGGCAAATCTATAGAGACAGAAAGTACATTAATCGTTTCCAGGAGCTGGGGGAACGGGAGAGTTAGTGATTGCTGACAGGTGTGGAGTGATGGAAATGTTCTGGAATTAGTGGTGATGGTTATACAATATAGTGAATATACTAAAAGCCATTTTAAAATGGTGAGTTTTATGTTCTGTAAATTTTATCTCAATTTTTTTAAATAGCAAAAAGGTCAATGTTCCAATCGAGCATATCATGGTATCAGTACGGCCATGACTAGAATAAGAAATGGGTTCTCAATCATGAAGATGTCACAAAGGGAGAATTACTGAGCAAGGGAAATTTTGGTGACATATTTAAGGGTATATTAAAGGATAAAACTGCTACTGCTGTTAAAACATGTAAAGATGATATTTCCCAGGAACTGAAATTAAAATTTTTACAAGCCAAAATCCTCAAGCAATACAATCATCCCAATATTGTCAAATTATAGGAGTTCGCACATAAATGCAGTCTATCTACATCATTAAGGAACTGGTTCCAGGAGGTGATTTCCTTTCCTTTCTGAGAAAGAAGAATGAACTAAAACAGTTAGTGAAATGTTCATTAGATGCTGCTTCTGGATGGCGAATCTCGAGTAAAAATTGTATACACAGGGACTTTGCTGCAAGGAACTGTCTTGGAGGTGAAAATAATGTTCTGAAAATCAGTGACTTTGGAATGTCTCATCAAGAGGATGGTGGTGTGTATTCATCTTCTGACTTAAAGCAGATTCCCATTAAATGGACAGCACCAGAAGCTCTTAATTATGGGAGATATCGTTCTGAGAGTGACGCATGGAGCTTGGGCATCCTCCTCTGGGAGACCTTCAGCTTAGGGATCTGTCCATACCCTGGAATGACAAATCAGCAAGCACAAAAGCAAGTGGAAAGAAGATACTGGATGTCAGTCTCTCAGCAGTGTCCAGATTGTATTTATAAAATAATGCTGAAATGTTGGATTACAAACTTGAAAACCACCCCAAGTTCAGTGAACTTCAGAAAGAAAACTACATCAAGAAGAAAGTTACATAGTGATGAAACAGTGCCAAACTCAGCCTTTAAGACTCTTATCTTCCAGCAGAATATTTTCTTCTCACTAACAATAAGTTTATATCACATTATCTGGAACATTCTCTAAGGTTTTTTCAATTAACTTTTTTTTTTCAAATATGGGCCACTTTTAACCACTGTAAATAAGAAATCACAGGCTCTAAATGCAATGGATCACACAGATCTATCTTTTTCACCTAGGACTGCTGCTGTTTCTCAAAGGGTTTCTACTTCAGGCTTAGTTTGGAGTAGGCTGCACTGGTAATACCATGTTTGCAGGACACATCTTACAAAAAGTGGCCGCCACTCTGCTAAGACAAGACTACTTTTGTAAAAATCACTTTCTATTAAGAATTATCTGGAGATTTTGAGATTTTATTTTTCTTTTTACTTGCCAGAAACAGGCCCTACTGAATTAGTAACATCGTCATTTGCCTATGTTCCACCATGCCCTCCTCCTTTGTCAGGGCATCAGAAAACTGCATGAAACAACTTCAAAGAGAACCCCCTTCAGGATTGAGGCGGCTGATTTTAAATAATGTTATTTTAGAGAGACCAATGACAACAAGAAGCAAGTTTGAAAAGTGTGGTCTAGAGAAAAGAGCAACTAGACTGGTCATCAAAGTAGAGAAGAAAGACAAATACAAATTCAGCCTTCTTACCAGAGGTATGCTTTTATGAACACATACACATACACACACACAATCTAATTTTATGATCAAATTCACTAAGAAGGTCCTAAGAAATGTTGCAATAGTTCATAGATTCTTCATGAAAGAGCCTTCTTAGTGGCAAATTTTATTTTAGAGAAAATATAAGTCCACTGAATAGATTATTTTTGGTTAAGCATCTTCACCCTCAAAGAAGGCATCCCAGAATCTAGTTCCCTTCATTTTTCACCAGTGACTGAAGCTGTCAGGATTTCATGATACTAGTTCTCTAATTCTTTCTCTTTCCTCCTTCCCCCTCCCCCTCCCTCCTTCTCTCTCCCCCTCTCTCTCCCTCCCTCCCCCTACCTCCCTCCAAATAAGAAGGCAAATATGGATGAAATTGACAACTAAAAAGTCAAATGAATATTTATGAGGAAGAAAGAAGTTACAGGGACAGCCATCCACTTTACTCCTTTCATTTACCCTTAGTATTGCTACCTAGAAATTATTAACACAGCAAACACACCTCCTGGGATGTTTCATGCAGGTAAAATGTAACTCAGAGTTAAAACTCGGATTTTTAACCTGAATCTTAGCGTACCCTAAGGTGACTCTCAGGATAAATGCATGTATCAGGGACAATTACGCTCCAGGGTAAATGTGGCATGGGAGCCTTTTGTAAATACTCATGCCTCTGTCCAAATTAAAGAAGCACGGCACCTTAGTGAATATTTGGTCTACCCTAAGTGGAAGAAATAGAAAATTCCTCCTATTCTCTCCAACTTTTTGGTGCCTATGAATATCAGTGCACAGAACTCACACCCAGTACTTTTAAAAGTATAAAGGATGATAACAAAGAGAAAAACAGTTTGTGTCTATCATTTCAATCTCCTAACAAAACTTTTGTACACAGTCAATGATTACTACATACAAATCCAAATGAAAGCACAATAAACCTGCCCTCAAAAAATATGCTGCAGCACGCAAAGCAACTTCTTTATAAACAGTACACTACCAAATGTAAATAAACTGAACTGGTTTTGAGGGAAAAAAAAGTCAATGCTGTTTCTCATCAATCTCAAAAAGATATACTTAATACTTCTGTACATAGCTCTCCATGTTAACAAGGTTGCTGAAACCTAGCAGGTAATAAAGAAAAGTACTTGGCTGTTTGATTAAAAGGAAGGAATGAAGTTACCGCCTTTAACAAGATCACAATCCAAGGACAGGGACTTGTAACATACTCATATACAAATTAGAATCAGTACCCAGGACTTTGTAGGCAAGCCCAAACACACATAAGCAATGGGAAACTATTGAAATACTTAATTGAATACTCTCTACTCTAACATATTACCAGCATTTAAGAGTATGCCTCGACATGACAACACAGTCATGAAATAAGCAATCTTTGAGTGCTTAGGAGGTCAGTTTCTAACTATGGTCTGAAGAAACAAGGCTCATAACAGGAATTACAAAACCAAGTGAGCTGGGTGGGGACTGATTGAAGTAAACTATATATTTTTTAAAAAGACACACTTGGGTGTATATAAAAGGGGCAGTACCTAGGCAGGTCTAGCTGATTGCTGCATATAGAAATCAGAACACAATGTTGTCACATGTCCCAATTTTTCAAGAGAAACTGAAATTCAGATTTGTTGATTCTTATTTTTAAAGGTGATAACTTTTTTAAAATGTTAAATATTGTGTGAGGTCCAGAAGGTACATCTACCAAGTCATGTTCTGCCCAAGGACTGAGAATTTACAACCTTGGGTTTAAAGCATAAAAGAATTAATTAGGTTACATGTATGAGACTGGAGGTGAGAGATGGCTCTGCAAAAAATATTAGGCATTGTTGGAGTGAAAGATTAGAATAGAAATGTAGTGCACGGCCAGTGTGGCTCAGTGGTTGAGCGTCAACCCATGCACCAAGAGGTCGCCGGTTTGATTCCCAGCCAGAGCACCAGGGCACATGCCCAGGTTGTGGGCCAAATCCCCAGTGGGAGACATGCAGGAGGCATCCAATTGATGTTTCTATCTCTCTCCCTCTCTCTCTCTAAAATCAATAAAGAAAAAAAAATTTTTTTAAAAAAAGGACTATCATAATTACAAATATGGATGGAGAAGATAGAGCTAACTGCTAATGTTCTTTGAAATCAAGAATAAAGTCCAAGAGTCCAAGATTGAGCTTCTCAAAGTCTGAGAGAAAGTCCCAGTTTAGTATAGCATCTGGTTCTAAAAGGACTCTCAATGATTTAACTGAGCTCAACATTCATGAATTGAGGACAATATGTATCAAATTAAAATTGAGAAGCTAGCTCTGCCTGGTTTGGCTCAGCAGTTAGAGTGTCAGCCCACAGATCGAAAGGTCTTGGCTTTGATTCCCAGTCAGGGGCATTCACCTGGGTTTCAGGTTAAATCCTCGTCCCCCGTTGGGTCATGCGAGAGGCAATTAATCAATGTGTCTCTCTCACATCAATGTTTCTTTCTCTCTCTCTCTCCCCCCCCCTCTCCCACCTCTCTTCCATTCTATCTTTTAAAAAAAATCAATTGAAAAATATCCTCGGGTGAGGATTAACAACAACAAAATAATTGAGAAGCAAAAGGATGGTTCTAAGAAGAAAAATTTAATTGGCAGGAATTTTTAAAGATTAAACTAAAGGAAAGGCCAAAGGCAAAGCAGCTGGTAGTGTTCATTGAACTAAATCAAGGAGAGAGAATGAATTTGGACAAAGACTTAAGCAATAACAAGTAACAGAAGATGGACGATACAGAGAACAAGCAGAAAGAATTGTGCAACTAAAAATTATGAGACAGGAAAAGAAGACAAAAGACTTTGCAGGGAATTTAATCTGAGTCACATTTATGCACTGAATTTCCTTAACTCTAATGCACATTTTAATGTTTCTGAAATCAGGATGATACTTACAATCAATGTCATTTCTCTATTCACCCTTCTCAAAAAGCAATTCTAGAAACCAATGATTCTTAAAATTAATGACATCTTTGAATCACAGAAACGTGAGATACAGAGTAGCTCTCCTTTCTGTGGAATGTAAAATAAATAAAAAACAATGGGAAGCAGCAGATTTGAAGTAGTCTAAAGGGTAAATGGTCCCAATCTGAAATGATGAGACCTCTAAAGGTAAAGAAAGAAAAATAGAAAGACCTGACCAACCCTAGAATATACCCAATAGGAGGCAGCTGGAAAAAGGAAATAGCAACCAGAGCCTTAAAAAATTAAGAATCTACCCAATAAGAAAGTATAGTACATAACTGTCAGCAAGAAACTGAACAGGATGACCACCATGATAAATGAATATTAAAGGGTATCTGAATTGAGAAACTCTGCTACAAGATCACCAACCTAACACCTAATATTTTTTTAAAGTCTTTTCCTGCCTTTGGTCCTGAGAGATTAATACAGTGAGGGAGAGTAAAAATAATCCATGGCCTATGTAAAGAATTAAAAGAAATATTTAGCATAACTTTCACATACCAAAGACTAATATTTAGGTACTGAGTAAACAGAGATGGATAAAATCACAGTGAGTCAGTTATGGCTGGCCTATTCCTAATGAAGTTATGAGGTTTTTCTTGTTTTCTTTAATAAGGAGACTGTGAACGCAAGAAGTAAAAAAAAACAAAATGCCAACCTAAAAGAAAGGTTAAGCCCTGGCTGGTCTGGCTCAGCGGTTAGAATATTGGCTTGCACACCAAAGGGTCCTGGGTTCAGTTTCCAGTCAAGGACACGGCCCCAGTCAGGGTTGTGCGGGAGGCAACCAATCAATATGTCTCTCTCGCATTGAAGTTTCTCTCTCTCTCTCTCTCTCTCTCTCTCTCTCTCTCTCTCTCTCTCTCTCTCCCCCCTCCCCTCCCCTCCCCTCCCCTCCCCTCCCCTCCCCTCCCCTTCCCTTCTATCTAAAAAATTAATGGAAAAATATCCTCAGGTGAGGATTAACAACAACAAGAAAAAAAGGTTGAGGTGAATAATAAAAAAAAAAAAAATTAAGAGTTTATAGTTCACTAGAGAATATAGCTAGTTGTTGGGGTGGGGGATGACTAGAATTGAAGAATGGGCAACAATATTACTTTTACAATATTTCTAATTTTAAAAAATATTACTAAATTCTAAATGCTCTCTCATAACTCTCATTTTACCCTACTCTACTACTTAGATAACAAGCACAGAATAACAAAGCAGAAAAAACACACCACTAGTCAGGAGGTTACCTATCTGGCAACCTCAAAACCCTGCTCTGCAGACAAAATAACTATGACAAAATCTATACCCTAAAGCTCATACCATTACACAGAACGGGCTTTCAGACATTTCTCACTCTTAAAACAAATGTAAACAGCCTTATAAAAGATTCCAAATAGCAAATAATATTAGGGGGAAGATATAGACAGCAAGTATACTTGATATCATTAAAGAGTGACAGCTAATATGGAAGCAAGAAAATAAACTATACAAAAGTCAACAACTTCAGTCCCACTGGTGTGGCTCAGTGGTTGAGCATTGACCCATGCACCAAGAGGTCACCAGTTCAATTCCTGGTCAAGGCACATGCCCAGGTTGTGGGCCCAATCCCCAGTGTGGGGCATGCAGGAGCGGCCAATCAATGTTCTCTCTCATCAATGTTTCTATCTCTCTCTCCCTCTCCCTTCTTCTCTCTCTAAAATCAATAAAGAAAAAAAACTTAAAAAGTCAACAACTTCAAATATAGCCACATCGAACCATTAAATGTAGAGGGCACATCACCCCATATACCTCAATAATCCTAAAGCATTACCAAACAATAACTATTTAGTTACCTTGAGTGCTCAAAAAAGTCTCTATTAGGTTCTGGACTACTGTGCACATACAATTTAAGATGGTCAAAACACTTTTAAAATCTCACATAAGGCATAACTACCTTGAAAACAAAATTATGGATTTTAAATTCCAGAACTAAAGCACAGACCAAATTTTTTGGCTTTACAAAACTTTAGGCACTGGTAGAAAAAGAGGCCCAAAACCAGAAAACAAAAATCTCTGAATAAAATGTCTGCATAAACAGGCAAAAGAACACAAAAAGGCAAGAAGATCTTAAGTATTGGCTCTGCCAGCTAGAGCCTCTGTCACCCTCCCCAACTTAACCTTTCAGAGTCTCAGGTTCTTCACCTGTAAAATGCAGATGCCACGACCACCTACAAGGCTATAGGCACTTTAAAAAAGTAATTAATTATCCAGAATGGATGGGAATGAGTGATGAAGAGAAAGCCTGATGTTCTAAAATACATCTTGGTGCTAAAAAAAAAAAAAGCATAATCAGCAAGCTTAAAATGAAAACAGCTTAAAAATAACTGCAAATCTTGTTTTGCATCTATACCCAAAGACTTAGTCATTGTATCTAGGTGGAAAATTCTAGTTGTACTTTGCAAAATGGACCTAGTTTCTTCAACATTATCAGACCTCATTATATAAAATTTCTCTTTAAATGAAAAAAAGGTGAGAGAACACTCACCTTGATGGAAAGTCTTCATTATCTGTGTTTGTCCGAGGACTTATGAGTAGATGACAAATTAAGGGGAAAACTAGGGAAAAAAAGAATGGTGTCTCATCTTTTAGTACAATCCCTTAGCTTGAAGGCCTACTTGGCTCTGACCAGCCTGGTAGCCTCAAACTCTACCAGCTCTGCTTGTCTGCTGCATCATCTTGCCCTTCAATTCCCCATGCTCCCAGCCCAAGGGACTCTTGTTTTTCTTCCTCTCAGTGGTAACACTGTCAGAAGGACTCCAAATCCCTTGGTGGCATAAAACCACCTCAGTCAACAAAGAAGTTTTAAAAATATATCAGTTCTCCCACTTCCACATTTCTTACAGCTGAGAGGATTAACTGGAGAGATCATTTAAAAGCTAAGAGGCTCTTAAGCATTTAGAGCGCATACTTCAAGGGTACAATTCTAAACATGAACAGTATCAAAGCTTTCCATTTCACTGATTAAAAGCATCAATAAGATGAAAAGGATATTGTTTCTTCTCTTCCTTTCCTCCTGAACTGTCCCGTTTCTCTTTCTTTTCTATCTTTTCTTTATCATGCCTGGACTCCTATAAGGAATGGTGGAATTAGTTGGGGAAGGGAAAACCAAATTAAAAAAATCAGCTCAAAATCCCTTTTCAATCACCCACCAGTCATTAATTTTTCTTCAAAAACTTATTTAATATGAAACTAAAAGCACAAGCAACAACAAAGAATTGGACTTCATCAAAAGTAAACACTTTCATGCATCAAGTAACACTACCAAGAAAGTGAAAAGATACAACCTACCAAATGGGAGAAAAATATTTGCAAATCATAGATCTCATAAGGGTCTAAGTATTAGACTATAAAAAGAATTCTTACAACTGAGCAAAAGACAGATAATCCAATTGAAATGGCCAGAGCCTCTGAGCAGATCTCTCCAAAGAGGATATACAAATGGCCAAAAAGCACATGAAAAGATGCTCAACATCATTAGCCATTAAAGAAATGCAAAATCAAAACCACAATGAGATGCCACTTCACACCCACTAGGATGGCTATATAATAAAAAAATTTTAATTTAAATTAAAAAAAAGAAAAAAATGTTGGCAAGAATGTAGAGAAACTGGCACCCTTATGCATTGCTGGTACAAATGTAAACTGTGCTGCCACTGTGGAAAACTGTTTGGTGGTTCCTCAAAAAGTTAAACATAGCATTACCATATAACCCAGAAATTCCACTCCTGGGTATACACACAAGAGATTTTAAAACATATACTTCATAGAAGCACACAAATGTTCATAGCAGCACTATTCACAATAGCCAAAAGGTGGAAAACACAAAAGTCCATCAAATGACAAATGGTCAACAAATGTGGTATATTCATATAATGAAACATTATTTAGCCATATAAAGAAATGAAGTACTGCATCATGCTACACCATGGAAGAATCTCAAAAACATTATGCTAAGTGAAAGAAGAAACAAAAGATTCCATTCATATGAAATATCAAAAATTGATAAATCCACAAAGACAGAAAGCAGATTAGTTTTTTTCCAGGAGACAAAGGAAGGGGAAAATGGGGAATGACTGCTTAATGGGTATGAAGTTTCCCTTTGGGGTGATGAAAATGTTTTGGAACTAGATAGAGATGATGATTGCACAACATTATAAATATACTAAATGCCACTGATTAGATACTTTAAAAATGGTTAATTTTATGTTATGTAAATTTTAAGTCAATTAAAAAAAATATTTAAATTGGTGCTCCCCTTTAAAGCACATAGAAAATTTTAGTGTCACCTTATAATTTTCTAAAACTGCTTTTAACAACTATAAATTTAATAACTATAAATATATAAAACAAATGTTTTGAATATACAACATAATAATGCTTTGTAATCACTTTACACTTTAGTAATGACTTGCTTACTTTATGACAGATGCATGAGATGTATTTTGAATATCATCCATTAGTATCTAAGAGAATGCACACTACACTTAATTTGAGAATCAAATACAAGTTGCAAACACATAAGGTTATTAGGAGAAAATGTTATAAAAATGTTTAGAATCACAGGTAAACATTTTTTTACTTTATGACCCGTAATGATCAGGGAGAATACATGTAACCATATCTTAATTTCATGAATAAAGAGAAATTTAAAAAAACATTGTTGGTGGAGAAAAAAGAAAACACAAAAAGAAAGGCTGAAACTCAATGAACAGAAATAGGTGGGAGTGGAATGGAGAGGAAAGGAATTTCAGAGAGAAACTAATTCTACCCTCCCAGTAATTTGGGACTGAACTGGCTGAAATTGCCCAGATAACCTGCCCTCCTCTAATGTCTCATCTTTCCAACTCAAATAATTAACAAAAGAATATCTGACTACAAAAGAACCTCAATACGTGCTAAATTTTCAGATTTAATTTTCTAAGAAAAGTACACTGCTCCTTTGTTTTCCTAATTTACCTTTTTGCCACTGGAGGAGATTTTATCCATCTTTTCAGATTTAAATGAATCACCACCTTTTTCTTTGCCTGAAGATTTTGACTTATTTTTTTCTTTGTCTTTCTCATTTGGATAAGGAGACTCACATGGACTTTCACTTTTGTGTTTTGAAACAGTCACTAAAATTATAAAAGAGAATCATGAAAGCCGTTTCCAATTAAATTTGACAGTTGATTCAAAAGTATTGATAAGTCTACCTACTTGTTCCATTTTCCTCTTTCCGCCTCTTGGTTAAGTCCGGTAGCACTTCACGGTCATTGTTTGAGTGATCCTAGAACCAAGAATTGTGAACTACATTGATCAGGAGTTTACGTTTTTGTTTTAAAGTATTACGTTTATACAAGAAGGGCACCGCATTGTAAAATATTTGTGGTAGTTTCACATACTTGTAAAATGACATGAAAAACAAGCAGAGCTTATAATCTTATAATCTTAAAATCCTTGTTAGGAGAGATTATTAGGCTAAAGATCTTTACTACTGTAGAAGATTCAAACACACTTTAGGGTAAAAATACCAGTTAAAACACTAAATAACAGATTGCCATGCAACACACTAGTACTTTAAAAATAGGCAACAAACATACTATTGTACATGATAATGAGCTTTGCAAACTAGTTTTAAAAAATTACAAACCCTTTTCCGCTCTTTCCTGTCCTTTTCATCTTTTTTCTCTCTTTCTCTGGATCTTTCCCTTGACTTGTCCAAATCTTTCTTGTCCATTTCTCTCTCCTTACTCTTGGACAGTGGTGAAGGAGTATGATTAAGGTAGAGCTGTTAAATTAAGGCAACATTACTAAAGATTATTAGTTTTCCAGTATTGGTATCATTTGCTTGATTGTTTATTAAATGAAAGACAATTGGTAGTTAGACCCAAAGTCAAAACTGGTCAGCTGTCTGGATTGCAAGAGGTAAAATAAAAGAGCATGGCACAAATTATGCACAAAGACTTCATTCTTGGCCTTATAAAATTTATCAGTTCATTCCTGCCTCGACTGAGTAAATTCATCAGTAAATTCACAAGCTACAGTTCCTTGTATAGCTCTATTGTGAAGACCTACAACCACCATTACAAGAGTCCATATGTGAAAAATAGTGGCTAGACTTTCTCTACTATAAAAAAAATTATAAGCCTCTACATAATCATGAAAATTTTAATAGTTTTACAATCTACTAACAGGCAATCAATGACAGTGAGCAAAAGTATAAAATAAAGCCTAGCCATGACTAATACGTTTTTTCTGCCTCAGAGTGCATCATGCATAGATTATCATAAATTATTTTTATAAATTTAAAGGCTACATAGTTTCCACTTCTAAAAGCACTCCAATTTCTATCAAATTATCACAACTAACTGTGAAATTTGTCTTACTAGTTCTAAATAACTCAGAAAACCATATAGTCAGCTGAGGATGATGAAACACCTCAAAGACTAAAAAATAATAAAACGATGTTCTCCTCTGCCTATTCTTTCTCTGCCAAAAGGCAATAAAACAGCCAAAGATCAAGGATTTGCTAACTCTAAATATCAGAGAGAAAACCTTACTTATGCAAGTTGCAAATACAGAAATCCATTATAAAGGAAATTACTACGGAAGTAATCAAATACCTAACCTTATATCATTTATAACTGCTATAAGCTTATGTTTAAGACATTAGAAGTATTAGGCAGCAGAATACTGAATATAACTCATTATATAACTACACAATTCTAGATATACCTTAGCAATGAAAAGAACAGTAAGTCAGAAGTCAAATATTTTTACACAATGAAATCCTTTGGTATTCAAAGGAAGACATGAAAAAAAGACAACCATCATCTTTTTTAGAAAGATCTTTTTTAAAAAAACCACATTTTTTAACACCAACAAATAATGTCAATTCAGCTGGCTCAGAAATAGTGCTATAACAATACAGAAGTAGATTCTTTAAAATGTCAGTGTTTAAAAGTTGGTGATCAACTGAAATAAACAAAATGTTCATTAATAACAAAGAGCAAGAGAATGAAAAACAGTCATAAAAGTGCTTGTGCAAAATGTACTCTTGCTAGGTATAATGCGCTAAATGACACTTCAAGATTTTCTATATACGAGGTGTATTCCTGTCTTGATATTACTCATAAAACTGATGACACAATGGAAATAATATATTACAATACTCGAAAAATATTTCTCTAAAGGAAGTATTGCTTAATTCTCCCAATAGAAGCAAAAAAATAGTTTTTTTGGTTACAAATAAGCATGCATGCACATGCACACACACACACACAAGAATGAGGTTTTTAACTGCACCTAACTTGAATTCTGTATTGCAAGAAATTGAGAAACCTAGAAATTTTTAGTTTAGAAATGTACTCAATTCTATTATTTCTTTCTACCCTTCTAAGAACAGTTCTGATCATCATACTCTTTTCTACAAAAACAAACTCTCGTAACCTATGGGATAAAATGGATACTCTTTAGCTTAGGTATTCCAAACTCTTCGCAATCTTTGCACAATTATATCCTCCTATGGAGTATCCAATGCACTATACTGTGGCTACCACTGCTCCCTGTCCTTCCAAGTTATGTTCATCAAAATGGTTGTTCACTTTTACCTTAATCTCTTAAAATCCTAAGTAGCTGTCGAAGATGGCTCAGAAGTGATCATCAGTTCTACTGTCTTTCAACTCCTCAATTCACTTTCTGGTAAACTTATATTAACCTTTTTGTGACAGGTATTACCTGTTAAATTCATGTCATTTATTTTTGTCTATAACATAGTTTCCAGTATTGTAGGGGAGCTAATGTGTCTTTTCTACTTTTACACACTTACTAGTGCCTTGTATACAAACAGTGAATACATGTCTGCCAAATAAAATTAATGATTTGTTAAATCGATCTGCATGAAGCACTGTTGAATTGTGTTTTTATTTGCTTTTACTTTTGACATTAGGATCATTAGGTCCGAAAACAATTTGATTGATTTTCAAAATCTGCTTAAGAGAACACCACTACATTGACTTTATGAAGGTTACAATATGTAAAGATGGCTTGGGTTTGGTTGTAAATCTTTGTTTTAAGATGGTAACAGAATTAAAAGCAGCATTCACTTTTGAGGTGGTTATTGCTACCCTCTAAATTACACAGAACCTCGGTTAAAGGAGCACATTTTTCACACATTCTTCATCAAATGCAGCTAGTAAGATTGCTAGGTAAAAACACAACTGACCAAAACTGGAAATATGCCAATTGAAAACTGAGGTGAAAGATGAACTGACAAACTCTTTGGATACTAAGCTAGATTTTTCTCCCTTTAACCAATCCTATTTGAAAAGCCAAGTCCATGTATTATGTGTTACCATGGATTAGCAAGTAAAAATAGTAAGTAATTCAATTTTTTTAAAAAGAGTATCCCAGGGCATAACTAAAAGATTAAACTAAAGCAGGGAAACAATTTTATATATACAAGTGACCAGAGAGCATGAAAAAATAGAAACATGTCTTTAGAGTCCTCTAAAAAGCAAAAACTACCCCAGGAATACTGAATATATATAGATCATTTATAGAGATCATTCAAAGTCCAGTAAATTTTTTTTTCTAAGACATTCATATGGTATTAAAATTCCCTAGACACATAAAAATGCAACATCAAACACTATGCAGACCAATAAACTTTGGATGCTTTACCAAAGTCCAAAGGCCTAAGAATTCATTTCATATATTTACTGAACACCAAATAATATTGCCAGGTACCATATAAAGCACTAAGAATCTGAAAAGTGGTATGAGTCACGTCATTTTTAGAAGTGTATTCATATGCCATTTTCAGAATTTTCTGGTTGGTTGTGGAATAAATCTATTGAATTTTAAATGCACAAAAAGTCACCATCTTTTTTTTTAAAAAAAAGAGAAGTGGTAGGAAGATTGGCTTAATTCATTATAAACTTAGAAAACAAGACAAATGCTACAGAAGTTGGGAACCCTGTCAACTATTGTTGAAATGGGTGCTAAGGATCAGGAACCATAATTTCTTTTCTTGCTATTTTTTTTCATTGTGGTAAGAATACCTGAGGAAACTTAACTGTAGTCTAAGTTTTGATACTGACAAGTTATATACCAGTGGGAAAGGATCAAGAACTTCTTCAGTCTCTTATTTGTCAAAAAGACACTAATATTTGCCCTATCTACCTCATAGCACTGTAATGAGCACGAAATGAGATAACATATGTTTCTCTCACATATGTTTTATTTTCAAAAGGCTTTCACAAATGTAAAGAACCATAATCTTCGTCATTGATTAGAAAATCCAGTTAACTATAACAGCAGATTTCAAACTGCTTCAAAATATTTTTCAGGAAATAAATATTCACAAGGTAACATTGTAAACCCATGAATTTAAAATAGCCCACACAAGCCACTGATGGTTAAACTGACATATACAATCCCAAACTGGTTATGAAAACCTAGTATATTGCAATACATATTTAATTTAGCCAATAAAAAGTTTTACTTTAAAAGAAAGCATTCACAGTACAGCTGATAGCTCTTTTGATTAATACAGTATATTCTGAAAACAATGCTACAATTTCAGGACACAGGCACATTGGCTAATCTAAACTGTTAAAAACTAATGCTTATTTGCCCAATATCCACAGACATTTCATTGTAAAGCTATAGATCTAAAAGCAATTAGTACTGTCAACTGGATTTGTTTCAAAATTTCACTTTGTATTGGTCCACCCGTAAGGAAGGAAGCATACTTAGCAGATATATAAGAGGAAGCAGAGTATCAAAGTAAAGAAGAGTACAAGTTTTATAATAATAAAGACAAAATAACATAAACAATGGACAATTCAACTACAATAATGAAATGAACTCTGTAATAAGATATACAAACTGCACATTATTTTTAGTAGCAGTACTACTCAGAAAGTAGAGTAATAGGCAAGAATAAATACGAACATGTAAACACAACCATCATGTTGAATATTTCCCTCCAGGAAAATTATTAGTTTACATTAACCATATTTCTTGATATTATGCTACAACTACCAAAAAGGTAGCTCAGCAGAAGCAATATAAAGAATTTTAGGAATTGAGATGGGCTCAAGTTTTTAGAATGGTTACGTGAATGCATCCAATTTATTTTTTGGTCTTTCAGGTTGTCTAAAAAAGTCAGAAAGCAGCCTGACAGATTTGTTTTAAGAAATTAAATAAGCCTACTCCCCAAAACAAACCAACAATGTCTTCTCCAAACCTCAATTTCCAGATTTTTGAAGCATAAAAGGGTAATGCATAACACAGCAAGCAAGATTATAGAAATGTTGCCACATTACACACATTTATAACAATCTCATTAAAAGGGACCATTGTCATCCATTGTTTCAGTTTGTGATAAGTATTTTTAATGGTTATCCTACTAGCTTACTGAATTTACTAGGGCAAATGTATCTACCAAATAAATGAAATAAAGAATTTTTTTTTGTTTTACTTAGGCATGATGATTTTAAAAGACTCAAACCTTTGCTGAAGACTCCTTGAGTTCGATGAGACTGTCCTGTAGAAAATGAATGGAGATGACAGGTGAGCTGGCATAGTTCTCAGAACCCAGAAGAACTTTGGGAAGTATGGCTGTAACCTGGAAATAAACCAGCTACTTCTTGTGAGGATAAATCTCATGATGTCATTATTACATGAATATCAACAATAAAAAATAAAAGCAAAACCATGTAATGGAATTGTAATGTTAAAAAACTAAATTATATGTACTCAATGTAACAAATAAAACTCTTTCTCTGCTCAGAATCTAAAAATAAATGTCAATGCCACATTTTTCATTACACTGCAAGATGTAGACTATAGGTAATGTTAAGAGGCTTGAGAAATCAAAATATATTTTTCCTACACAAAAAGTTTAAAATAGTGGAGGTCACTGTGGAAGAACAAAACTATCTTACATTTTCATAGTTTTTCTTTAATTGGGAGATTCAATTCTTACTTTACTGTGACTTGAACATAAATATACATTTTTTTTTATCCTAGCCAGAAAACTCAGTGGCATTATAGTAACAAGAAAACAAAATGTATTTTATAAAAGACTAATCACTTTTTTTTTTGCACAGTGCCTGTGATGGTGAATCTCATACCTCCCAGAATAAAACAAAAACAAAAACAAAAATAAAGCACTTAAAAGAAAGAAAAGGAAATCAATTACGGTATTCCACCACAGTGCTCTTGATGAAGAATTAATTAACTTACAGTTTTAAAAGTTCAACGTATTGCAATTTCAAAGATTCCATGAAATTAGATGACTTTAGAATTAAAATTAAATATGGAGCAAGGAATGGCTACCCTGAGTCTTCAAGAAGGCTACACCCACGATTTTGTGCTGCAGTTGAATGCCTGGGGTTTCTCTTTGCTTGGTGGTAGGACTGGATGCCACATCTGCTTTTATCGTAACGCAAGGTTCAACTTGTTGGGAACCCAGTGGGTATAAACAAACCTCCAAGAGAAGATACAACAGAAGCTGCATGCTCACTGAATATATACTACAGGAGAACTGATCACCAGGGAGACTTTAAAATGGAACTCCTTTCAAGATTCCTTCTTAGAAGGCATAAATCGGTATGATGCTCATCAAGAAGCTTGATGAATTCAGAGGTATCTTGTTTATCCTGTATCATCCAGGAAGTCTTCAGTGCTATATATTCTTCAATATTTATGCTGAAAAATAGGCTTCATTCTGCTGAAAAGATTCATTTGCTTGTAGCCACCATTGCACTCCAAAAAGACTGCTTAAAGCAGTGAGGCACTTCTGGGTAAAATTTCTCTTGCACTTTGAAACACTACAAAATTAGTGCTCAGTCCTTGAAGTTGTAACATTTTTATTACAAAAATACTCAATAGGAAAAAAAATATCAGTCCACCAATATGTAAAAAATTCATTTTCTAATGCAACATGAAACCTCCAGTGGCTCCAGTGAATACTTGGCACAAGACTTGAAGGAAGTCAGGACACGTATTCCAAACAGGTGAGCCTAACATGGACGCTGCCTTCCTCAGGCTATACTAACCTTTACTGTTGAGGAATGTGATGGAGAAGGGTGGGTATCAATTTTGCGGCGTTTTTGTTCTGTTGGGGAAAAAAGCAATAGTCACAATAATGCATACTTCCACTTTTTCCAAATACTTCAAAAAAAATCACCAACTTTTAAGGTCATCAAGTATTAGCTGCCCCAGTACAGTCCCTAGATAACTTGCCAAAACAAGGAGACAAAAAGCAACTATACATTTCAAAGATCAAAGGTAAACAAATATAAAGAAAGGCGAACTTGCCCCTTTCAGGCTCAGTAATATCTGATCGGGGAACAGGTGACTTCAAGGACCCAGAAACTGGTGTTTTATCTCCTCCTTTTACATTTTCCTTTGATTTCGTTTCCTTTGCTATATCTCTTTCTCTGGATGGCTCCTTCTCTCTTTCCTTTTCTTGAGTTGATTTTGATTCTACATTGGAGACAGTGGTCTTGAATTTCTCATCTTTAACTTTGTCTTCCTTCTTGAATTTTTCTTTCTCTTTGTCAGATTTAGGTGTTCTTTCCTTCGTCTCTCTTGCTTTTTCATCTTTATTTGGTCGCTCTTCCTTCGGTTTTTCTTTACCATCTTTACCAAGTATCCTGGCCTCTGGAGTAGTAGCTGGAGTCTTTTCTTTTTTCTCTTTTTCTTTCTCTTTTCCCTTTTCTTTATCATTTTCTTTAACAGTTTTGCTGCTTAAAAATAAAAAATATAATATTTTAAAATAAACTAATAAAATATATTTCATGGTTTAAATCATTAAGGGTTTTTTACTGACTTGAAAAATTATAGAACTAAGAATAGTCCTTTGAAAACTAAAGGACAACTTTTAGACAAGGATAAAGGAAGTACTTATCTATCCAATAAATAATAAATAACCAAATTTATAAATAGCATATTAAAAAGAATGATCAAATTGATGCCAGGCATACATTAATAACCTTTGAGGATTACAAGGTAACAATGAAAAATTATCCCACAAGCCAACCACGGGTATTACTGTCAGGAACTGGATTACTTGGCTGTATGGGCCACTGATTTAAATCAGTGTAGGCTTCTCTTGTATTAATTATCCTTATCCAGATTGTCCACAACACTCAAATCTCAAAATGTTTTCTTAACTTCACCACCTACTACCTTCCCCTGCACATCCCAACTCGGGAAAGAAAGTCAGTCTTAGCATTATACAAAACATAATGAGGACAGTAAGCACATCATCAAAATGTCAAAGTCCATCATAAACAACGTTCATAGTATTCAACTACTACCCTTTTCCATTCATGTCTAATGAGGTTAGTCATATAAGAATTCAGAATTTTAGAACTGGATATTAAAGTTTGCGTGCTAGGGGTGAATATTACTACTTGGTTTTCATTGTTTCTAGATATTTTTGGTGGAAATACATATTTCCATGGAGCTAGAAAATACATATTTCTTTTGATTTGAAAAAGAAAAATACATTATGAGTTTGTAAGTTGTATTCTGAAGTCAAATTTAAGATGAGAGGAATTTTATTTAACATATTTTATTTTATGTTCATTTTCTTTGCTATTACAGTAGAAGTTTTTGATTCCTAATATAAAAAAAAAAGAATTCAGAATTTTGACATAACAGTGTTTCTACCTGTTAGAGCCACTATTTCCATTGCTTGAATTGCCTTTCGGTGTGGCACCAGAAGCTTTATTAACAGCTTTCACACCACACTGAGATCTCTCCCTTGATTTATCTGAAATAAAGATAAGATTTTATTTGATAATTCCCTAAACATAAGTACACTACAATCTCATAGCAAAATGATTACAGATTAATTAGAAACAAAGGATTGATTACTTCTTGACAGTTACGTACTACTACCTAGGGAATAAAAAAGTAATTATAAGGCAGCATTTTCCCTGGCCAGTTTGGCTCAGCAGTCAGAGCATCAGCCCTTGGACCAAAGGGTCAAGGGTTCGATTCCCGGTCAAGGACACATAGCTGAGTTGCAGGTTCGATCCCTGACCCCAGTGGAGATCAGGCAGGAGACAACAAATCAATGTATCTCTCTCGCATCAATGTTTCTCTTTCTCTCTTTCCTCCCCATCCCACCCTTCCACTCTATCTAAAAATTAATGGAAAAATATCCTCAGGTGATGGTTAACAAAAGAAAAAAAAATAAGGCAGCATTTTACTTGTCATGTAATACAAAACATTTCAGTTTGTTGAAACAAAACATATTATTTACATATATCTACAAATAAACATACCATTCTCCTCAGCACTGCTTTCATCAGATTTAGATGCACTTCCTATCGACGATGAAGAAGACCCACCACCAGGCCCATTTTGTACACTGGCAACTGCATTCCTCGGAGGGGGGTCTTTGTGATGAAACTCATTTTCAGGTATCATGTATGACTTTCTACTTTTCAACTGCCCAGAGTAGCTGTAAGTCGCACAAAGTGTTTAAATATACAAATACAAATCAAAAAGCACAAACATGGGGTTTAAAAACATAAAATTAGCAAGGTAAATAAATATTTCAATGTAAACTAATCCTTAAACTAAGATGCCTTTTTTTTTTCACAACTGAAGATCTGATAACCCAACTGAAGATAAAATTACATTTCCTCCAAACCAGTACATATTATATATGACTTGTGAAATTATTGTCCAGTATAGACCGGAAGCTTATAATCGGAAGTGACAACTCTCACCAGCCTGTGGCAACATGATCGCATAATCTCCCATAATCTCCTGAAGTAAAGCAGAAGATAAACTTCAACACTGTAAAACATTTTAAAGTCTTCAGAATCCTTTTGTTATCTAGTCTCATAAATCACATTAAAGTATAATTGTGTTACCCCATAGCCAATGCATATAGATCAGGCCTCTTCTCTTTTTCTTCTTGGCAGATTTTATGCACTCTTCTTTCTAATGCCTGACCCAGATTCAAAACTTTTGGGTACCAAGGAAGTATTTTTGTTAGCACAATCAAAATATTCCTGATGTGAGTATATTCGCCTGTCTCAAGGCAATGTACCGATGCCTACAACAAATATTTTAAGATCCGTTATTATAAAAGTGTAAGTATGAAGAGGGGGAAAAAAAACACCTTTGAAAAAATACAATTTTTTTTTACCTTGGTTAGTTTGTAATGCCATTTATGTACAACATGCCGAAAATTTTCATAGTCTAATTGATCAGCTTTATTTCCACCATCAAATCCAGTTGCCCGTAATATAGTAAGAAATCCTGGATAATTTCCACATTCCTGAGAGAGGAAAAAAGGATGTTACTTTTAAAGAAAAATTCTGTCCCCTAAAGTAGCAGAGGATGAAACTTTAGAATAGATTAATGATTCTTTGTGAAAACATGATATGTATTTGAATGATAGGTAGTTTTCACAGAAAGGTTCAGTTTATTCAATGATTTGGAATGTTATCAGTTTGAAATAGGATAAAAATATATGGCACTTTTAATAATGGATGAATTATGCTTAAATTTAAAATATTGTTTTACAACTGAATCATTTTTTAAAATATATTTTTATTCATTTTTTTAGATAAAGAGGAAGGGAAAGGGGGACAAAGATAGAAACATTGATGAGAGAGAAACATTGATTGGCTGCCTCCTGCACACCCCATACGGGGGACCAAGCCCACAACCTGGGCATGTGCCCTGATTGGAAATTGAACCAGAAACCTCTTGGAGCATGGGACAATGCTCAATCCACTGAGCAACACCGGCTGGGCACAACGGAATCTTAAACTCAGCTTCCCTTTTAAAACCAAACAACCTAGAGTCTCCAGTCTGTGGGGGTAGTACTTTGGGAACGAGGTACCAGACCAGGTAGGGGAGGCACAAGAACCATTTGCCAGAATCCACAACTTTCGAATTCCAGAATGAATTTTTAAAAGATACCTAAACCATAAAATCAGAAAAATGGCAGCGGAGAGAATGGAAGCTACACAGACCATCTCCCAGGACCAAACTGGAATTACAATGAAAATAAAGACAAATTGTCAGGAAAAAGCAACAGAAAAGCAGCTTGGAGGACCATATAACCAGGGACACCGATTGAACCTGGTAGGCTTGCAGGGCACGAGAGGGGGGATGGGAGCCCACAGACAGCAGCGGCCTTAGCTGTGAGCAGGGTCTTCGGATAAAACTCCCAAGCGGCTCCACAGTGCAAAGCCGGGACAGAGGCTAAAATAGCCACAATCACATACCTTCGGCTCCGGCAGAGGGAGGGCGGACTGGACTGAAACTGTGTGGGGACACTCAGGATTTGGAGGGCGCTCAGGGCTTTTGCTGAGTTGAGGCCACACAAAAGGGTGGTCATCTTACTCCTTCCCAGGGTTCTGGGGATAAGCAGTGGCCCATCCCTCTGAGATTCAACCCCACCCGGTAGCCATTGAAATGCAAATGGGGCTCATTAACAATCAGCATGTGCCCCACACTCAGAAAATTCCCTTATGCTCAACATCTGAGGGAGTTTTTCATTCAACTGAGACTCCAAGCCTATTCAAGTAACCACTACTGATAGCCTCCAGGCAAAAAGCTAGAGGATAACTGTACTATTCCTGGGGTAGAAAGTCTAACCAGGAGAGTCACACTTGACAGTGGTGTTTAACCTGGGTACTCCCTGGCTCATCCACACCCAGGAGAGGGAGCCACAAACAGCAGAACACCAACACCCACAGGGAAAATTTGGCAGGCTCCAAAGACCACTGTGATAGCCAAAATGGGGAAACATAGAAACAAGAGCGAAATGAAAGAACAAGAGACCTCTACAGAAGATGAAATAAATGAGGTGCAGTTAAGCAAGTTAACAGAAATACAATTCAGAGGCATGATCTTGAGGAAGCTCAACAGCATGTGTAAGGACATGAGCACCATGAATAAAGACATAGAAATGTTGAACATCAACCAGTTGAAAATTAAAAGCCACCAAGAAGAAATGAAGTATGACATATCAGAAATAAAGAACACATTGGGAGGTCTAAACAGCAGAGTAGGGGAAGCGGAGGACCGGATCAGTGAATCAGAACACATGGTAGAAAAAAAATCAACCAATCAGAAAACCAAAAGGAAAAAACAATGAAAAAACAGGAAGAAAGCATAAGAGAACTGTGGGTCAAATGGAAACGTAATAATATTCGCATCATAGGAGTCTCCGAAGAAGAAAATGAGCAAGTTTTAGAGAATATATTTGAAGAAATAATGACAGAAAAGTTCCCTAATTTGGTGAAGGAAGAAGGCATTCAAGTTTAAGAAGCACAGACAGCCCCAAGCAAGAAAAACCCAAACAGGCCGACACCAAGACACATAGTAATCAAAATGCCAAAAATTAAAGACAAAGAGAGAATCCTAAAAGCAGCAACAAATAAACAACAAATTACCTCCAAAGGAACCTCCATAAGGTTCTCAGCTGACTTCTCATAAGAAACACTATAGGCCAAAAGGGAATGGCATGAGGCAATCAAAGTCATGAAAAACAAGGATCTGAATCCAAGACTACTCTACCCAGCAAGGCTATCATTCAAAATAGAAGGTCAAATAAAGAGCTTCCTAGACAAAAAAAAAAAAAAAAAAAAAGGCTAAGGGAATATATTAGCACCAAACCAGAACTACATAAATGTTAAAAGGACTGCTGTAACTAGCAGAAGAAATAGGAAGAAAAATAAAACCACATTAAACAAGAATGGCAATAAATAAGTACATATCAATAATCACCTTAATGTAAATGGAATAAATGCTCCGATAAAAAGACACAGAGTAGCTGATTGGATAAGAAAGCATTACTAATCGATATGTTGTTTACAAGAGACCCACCTCACTATAAAAGACTCACATAGGTTGAAAGTGAAGGGATGGAAAAAAGTCTTCCAAGCAATCGAAAAGCAAAAAAAAGCTGGATAGCAATACTCATATCTGATAAAATAGATTTCAAAATGAAGGCCATAACTAGAGACAAAGAAGGCCACTACATAATATGGAAAGGATCTATCCAACAGGAAGATATAACCTTGATAAACATATATGAACCCAATATAGGAGCACCAAAATATATTAAAAATCTTCTGGAAAACGTCAAAGGAGAAATCAATAGCAATACAATCATAGCAAGGGATTTCAACATCCCACTGACATCACTGGATAGATCCCCTAGACAAAAAATTAGCAAGGAAACAGAGAGTCTAAATAAAGCACTAGACCAAATGGATTTCATACATATCTACAGAGAATTACACCCCAAACCTACAGAATTCACATTCTTCTCAAGTGAACATGGGACATTCTCAAAGATACACCACATGTTAGGACACAAACTAAGTCTCCACAAGTTCAAGAACATAGAAATCATATCAAGCATCTCCTCAGATCACAATGGCATGAAACTAGAAATCAATTGCAACAAGAACATGCAAAGACATTGGAACACATGGAGGCTAAAGAGCATGTTATTAAACAATGAATGGGTTACCATGGAGATCAAGGAAGAAATTAAAAACTTCCTCGAAACCAATGAAAATGAAGACAAAACAACACAAAATCTATGGGATGCAGCAACAGCAGTTGTGAGAGGGAAGTTCATAGCACAACAGGCCTACCTCAAGAAGCAAGAATAATTTCTTATACACTATTTAACCTCACAACTTAAAGAATTAGAAAGCAAACAAAAAGAAAACCCCAGAGCAAGTAGAAGGAAGGAATGAGTAAAGATAAGAGCAGAAATAAATGACATAGAGTCCCAAAAAAGTATTCAAAGGATCAATAAAACAAAGAGCTGGTTTTTCAAAAAGATAAATAAGATTGATGGACTATTAGCTAGACTCACCAACAAAGAGAGAGAACCCAAATACACAAAATCAGAAATGAAAGAGGAGAAGTAACGACCGACACCACAGAAATACAAAAGATCATTAACAAATAGTATGAACAATTATATGGCAACAAATTCGACAAACTAAGCGAAATGGACAAATTTCTAGAAACACGGAGTCTCCCAAAAATGGACCAGGAAGAGATAAAAAAAAAAAAACTTGAACAGACCAATAACAACAGAAGAAACTAAAGATATAATCAAGACTCTTCCAGAAAACAAAAGCCCAGGCCTGGATGGCTTCACTGGGGAGTTTTACCAAACATTCAAAGAAGAACTAACACCCATTCTCCTCAAACTATTTCAAAAAATTCAAGAAGGAAGACTTCCAAACACGTTTTATAAGGCCAGCATAATTCTAATTCCAAAACCAGAAAAAGACACAACAAAGAAAGAAAACTACAGGCCAATATCCCTGATGAACATAGACACCAAAATCCTGAACAAAATACTACCAAATCGGATCCAGTAATACATGAAAAAATTATTCACCATCACCAAGTGGGATTCATTCCAGGGATGCAAGGCTGGTACAATATTCGCAAATCAATAAATGTGATACAGCACATAAAAAAAATAAAGAATAAAAACCACATGATCATATCAATGGATGCCAAAAAGCCTTCGACAAAATCTAGCATCCATTTCTGATACAAACGCTCAGCAAGCTGGAAATAGAGGGATCATATCTTGACATAATAAAGGCCACATACAAAAGACCTACAGCCAACATCATACTCAATGAGCAAAAATTAAAAGCATTTCCCTTAAAAACAGGAAAGAGAAAAAGATGCCCACTTTCACCGCTCTGATTTAACATAGTACTGGAAGGCTTAGCCACAGCAATCAGACAGGAAGAAAAAATAAAATGGATCCAAACTGGAAAGGAGGAAGTGAAACTGTCATGATTCACAGATGACATAATACTATACATAGAAAACCCCAAAGACTCCATCAAAAATTTAGTAGACTTAATAAATGAATTTCCCAAAGTGGCAGGATACAAAATTAAACGTCAAGAAATCGATGGCATTTTTCTACACCAATGATAAACTCACAGAAAGAAAAACGAAGAAAACAATCCCGTTCACCATTGCGACAAAGAAATTAAGATACCTAGAAATAAACTTAACCAATAAAATAAAGGACCTATTTGCAGAAAACTACAGGTCATTGAAAAAATAAATAGAGGAAGATATAAAAAAGTGAAAGCACATACCTTGTTCATGGATTGGAAGAATTAACATCATTAAAATGTCCATACTACCCAAAGCAATCTATAGATTCAATACAATCCCCATCAAAATACCAACAACATACTTCACAGAACTAGAACAAGTACTTCAAAAGTTCATATGGAACCAAAAAAGACCTCGAATAGCCACGGCAATCTTGAAAAAGAAGAACAAAGTAGGAGGGATCATATTACCACATTTCAGGTTATACTACATAGCCACTGTAATCAAAACAGCCTGGTTCTGGCACAAGAACAGGTATATATAGACCAGTGGAACAGAACTGAGAACCCAGAAATGGACCCAAGGCAATATGAACAATTAATATTTGACAAAGGTGGCAAGAGCATACAGTGGAGTTAAGACAGCCTCTTTAATAAATGGTGTTGGAAAAGTTGGACAGGTATATGCAAAAAAATAAAACTAGACCATCACCTTACACCCTACACAAGAATAAACTCAAAATAGATAAAAGACTTAAATGTGACTCATGAATCCATAAAAATCCTAGAAGAAACTGTAGGCAACAAAATTGCAGACATCATACGCAGCAAAATTTTAACTGGTACATCACTTAAGGCAACAGAAACAAAGGAGAAAATGAACACATTGGACTACATCAAACTCAAAAGCTTCTCCACAGCAAAAGATACAATCATCAAAATGGAAAGGCAACCCACTGTATGGAAGAGCATAATTGCCAATGACGTATCAGATAAGGGGTTAACTTCCAATATATATAGAGTGCTCATACAACTCAACAAAAGGAAGACAAAAATAAAATTAAAAAATGGGCAGAGGAACTAAATAGACACCTCTCCAAACAGGACATACAAATGGCTAAGAGACATATGAAGAAATGTTCAACATCACTAATCATCAGAGAGATACACATTAAAACAACAATGAGGTATCACCTCACACCTGCCAGAATGGCTGCTATCAACAAATCATCAAACAACAAGTGTTGGCGAGGGTGTGGAGAAAAGGGGACTCTAGTACACTGCTGGTGGGAATGCAGACTGGTGCAGCCACTGTGGAAAACACCATGGTGTTACCTCAAAAAATTAAAAATTGAACTTCCATTTGACCCAGTGATCCCACTTCTAGGAATATACTCAATGAGGCCTGAAACATCAATCAGAAAGAATATATGTACCCCCATGTTTGTAGCAGCACTATTTACAATAGCTAAAATCTGGAAACAGCCCAAATGTCCATCTGTAGACAAATGGATAAAAAAGTGGCGGTACATATACACAATGGAGTACTATGCGGCTGTAAGAAAGAAAGAACTCTTATCCTTTGAGATGACATGGAGGGACCTGGAAAGTATCATCTTACGCGAACAAGCCAAACAGAGAAAGACACATTATCATATGATCTCACTTATTTGTGGAATATGATGAGCATAACAGTCTGAGGAATGGG
Source organism: Molossus molossus (assembly GCF_014108415.1). NCBI lineage: Eukaryota > Metazoa > Chordata > Mammalia > Chiroptera > Molossidae > Molossus > Molossus molossus. The sequence goes on from NW_023425355.1 coordinate 54,630,811, forward strand.
GTAGTCCCAGATATGTGGAAGTGGGATACAGACTGATAATCACCAGAAGAGGGGGCTGTAGGGGAGAGATAAACCACAGAACTTATATGCACGTGTGCACGAACAATGGACATGGACAACAAAGCTGGGACAGGGCGGGGAGGGAGAAGGAGGGGGGAATCAATGGGGGAAAAAGAAGAAACATCTGTAACAAACATAAATTAATTTATTAAATAAAAACAAACAAACAACCTAGAGATTACTGGAAGTGGTCATTATATGCATGAGTAAAATATAATCATATTTATTAGTCATACCTTTTCATATGTGGCTCTATCACTGTGCCACCTGGTTACAGTCTCTAACATGCAACAAAGAAATCTCCCGTATCGACTAGCTTCATTTTCAGTACAGCTTGCAACTGTGTAAATTATGTCAGAGAAAACCTAAAGGAAAAAAATGTTTGAAAAATAAAAACAAATCAAGGTCAAAATTAGTTTGAAATACCAAAAGATCATGTTATAGCAAATCATAACAAACCAAACAAGTAAGTTTAGTCAAAATCTATCTTCCCTTTCTATCTATATTCACAAACGCAGAGACCTTTAAAGATTTTGGCTTTCGTGGGGAAACAGCACATTCATAAAGCAACAACAACAAAACTTTTATAAAGAAACGCGATTTACTATGACAGAAAAAGAAAGATAACATTATTATTATTATTATTATATCATAACTTCTTTAATAAAAACTTAGCCATAGATATAACTGGAGTTAGGGGGACAGTAAGTAGAGGCAAATCTGATAGAAACCAGAAATAGACAGTGACATGCTGTAACATATATTACATTTTAAACCACAAAATGCAGTAATTTAGTAAGAAAAAGGCCAGATGCAAAAATATGTGGATGTGACCATACTGAAAAGCACCCCTGCTTTTATGTATGTGCAAAGTTTAAGCTTTTTTGTTGGGTTTTAGGGGGTGAACATTAAAAACGCAGAAAAGTTCTACCTATTACGGCAAACATATAAACCCAAATATTTAGTTAACAGATTAACTAGGGGTGCTATTACATATCGGGCACTTTTCAAAGTGCTTTTGTTTGTAGTGACTCAATTAATCCTCAAAGCAATCTTATGAAGCAGGTACTATTATCCCATTTCACAATAAGAAAACTGAGGCACAGAGAGGTTAAAAAACTTGCCAAAGATCATGTAGCTAGAAAGTAGCAGAGATAGGATTCAAGTTCAGGCACTTGGCTCTTGAGTTCATGCTTTTAACTACACACACAACAATACCTCTATAGATTATAATGTTTAGCTATCTTTGCGTGAGACTTGCTTTTAAAGGTTGCAATAAAAAGAACTTACTCGATCATAGCAAAGAAGTGTGGAAAAATTTGGAGTTTTCTGTTCATGTACCAATTCAACAAAACGAGCACAGTAAACAGCATCAATTGCTGAAAAAATACATCGAGGAAATATACACAGCTGTAGAAATTTTGTGATGGTCTCATTTTTAGTAGATTCTAAAAATAAGGGAAGAATATATTAAGTGGTAAACTTCTTCCTCAAGTGCCTCAAGGCCACTAAACTTAACAACATATTAACTTTAGTGTAGAGAATGATATAAAACCACAAACTATTTATAGTTTGTAACCAAAAGGTCATGACTAAAATAAGACTTTGTGGACACTTTTTTATATATAATTTCTCCAGAAATATGATTTTCTATAGAAAAGTTAAATGATACCTGCCGACTGTAATTATATGCTAATTAATTTTACCAGCAAACTAAATCAGTTCCTTCAGTGAGCATGTGAAGCTGACTCTGCATTAATGAATAACAAAAGAATGGGACAGTGAACAGAGTTGAAATACAAACATATAATACATTTCAACACCTCCAGTTATAAAGGTTTGCTTTTGTAATTTAGCAGCAGAGATGTTAACAATTCCAACAACATACTTGCTAAAAGCCAGTTGTCCTTTTCCAGTTTCAGTCTCTGTAGAACTCGCTGTACATGTTCCATCTGTTTCTTTTCTTCTTCAAGAAGCTTGTCCTGAAGGGCAGTACAGCGCTCCTTCTCTTTTTTCTTCTTATTTGGAGGCTACAAAGTATAAGTTAGATATTTTTCTAACTATAGACACATTGCCTCCCTTTCTTTTAATCAAAATTTTCAAAAACTGATTAACTGCTGATATTTTATATTCATTACTTCAACAGAAGTTGTTTAGGAGTCTATTAATATGTGCTTTCATCTCCATTTAACAAATTCAAGACAAAGCCATTCAGTCTTTGTACACCATCAAAACAGGCTACCTTCTCAACACTGGTATTTTTATTCTGAGGCATTGAGTCATCTTTGACTCTTCTTTCTCCTTCATTCTAATACCACAAGAGTTTACTAGTCTTGTGTATTCCCAGAAGCTCCACCATAGTCTATGCTCTTAGCACTTCACAATAAATTACTCAAAAAGCCACCTGGCTGATCACCAGCCTAATAGTAGTCCCTTCCCCTATCAAATGCATCCCTCATACCATTGTCATGAGTAATCTTTCTAAAGTAGCATTTTTAGCATTATCAAGTCCCTCCTCAGAAATCTAAAATAACCCTCAATTTTATCATGTCCTCTTTTCACTATTAACATTCACTATTCTCTCTATATATACTGGTCTCATCTTATCCACTCAAATTTATCACTAAGCCCATATGCTACATTAAAAGTGGTCTCCTTACACTCTGGACTACTTCACACCTTTGCTGGAGCTCTAGGGTTGCTAATATACCTCCGTATTTTCTTTTTGTTTTTTAACTTATCTTTTTGTTGAATCTATTACAGATGCCCTCCCTTTTTCCCCAATGACCCCTTCCTCCACACTCCTGTCTGTGTCTATTGGTTATGCATATATGCATATAAGTTATTTGGTTTATCTCGTCCCGTCCACTGCCCCCCCTTCCCTTTAAAGTACATCAGTCTAACAACCAATCTGTACCTCTTAATCCCTTCACCTTTTTTGCCCATCCCCCTAACCTCCCTCCCATCTGGCAACTATCAAAAAGTTCTCTGCATCTATGAATCTGTTTCTATTCTGCTTGTTCCTTTTGTTTGTACATTCAATTGTTGATAGATATATACTTATTGCCATTTATTTTTCACATTTTTTAAATCTTCTTTTTCAAGAAGACCCTTCAACATTTCATATAATACTAGTTTGGTGGTGATGAACTCCTTTAGCTTTTTCTTATCTGGGAAACTATATGTCCATCAATTCTAAATGATGGCTTTTCAGGACAGAGTAATCTTGTTGTAGGTACTTCCTTTTCATCACTTTGAATATTTCTTGCCACTCCCTTCTGGCCTGCAAAGATTCTTTTGAGAAATCAACTGACAGTCTTATGGGATCTCCCTTGCAGGTAACTAATTGCTCTTCTCTTGCTGATTTTAAGGTTCTCTCTTTAACTTTTTGCACTTTGATTATGATGTGTCTTAGTGTGGGCCTCTTTGGGTAAACCTTGTTTGGTACTCTATGCTTCCTGGACTTGTATATCTGTTTCCTTCACCAAGATAGGGAAGTTTTCTGTCATTTTTTCAAATAGGTTTTCAATTTCTTGCTTTCTCTCTTCTCCTTCTGGCAGCCCTATGATGGGAATGCTGGTAGGCTTGAAGTTGTCCCAGAGGCTCCTTACACTATCCTCAGTTTCTTTTATCTCTTTTTTTGTTTTTGTTGTTCTGATTGGGTATTTTTTGCTTCCTTATATTCCAAAATGATGGCTTGCTTCTTAGTTTAATCTACTCTACTATTGATTCCCTATCAATTATTATTTATTTCAGTTAGTGCATCCTTCATTTCTGACTGGTCCTTTTTTATGCTCTTGAGCTCCTAAGTTTATTGAGCACCCTCTTCAGCAGTGTTTTGAACTCTGCATCTGTTAGATTGCTTATCTCCATTTCGTGCAGTTCTTTTCCTGGAGTTTTGTTCTGTTCTTTCATTCGAGACATGTTTCTCTGTCTCATTTTGGCTGCCTCCCTGTGTTTGTTTCAATGTATTCAGTAGAGTTGCTCTGTCTCCTAGGCTTTGTAGGGTGGCCTATTGTAGTAGGTGTCCTGTAGATTCCAGTGGCATAGCCTCCCTGATCACCCCAGTTGAGCCCTCAAGGTGACCCTTTTGTAGACTGCACATCCTTCTGTTATCATTGAGACTTGATTGCTGCTGGCACGTCAATAAACGGGATTTACTCAGGCTGATAAGCTGCAAGGACTGGCTGTGCCCACTGACAGCACTGACTTCTGACTACCATGGAGAATTAGCTGTGCAGGGACCCACAACACAGAGCAAGACTTACTTCAGCAGGGCTCTGGTACCCACTGAGTCCACTACTTGAGTATGCTGCTTGTGGAAGTAGTTGGGTGGTAGTGCTGTGACATGGTCTGAAGCTGTCCACTGGGTGTGATGGCTCTGGGGCAAAGTCAGCCACTGCCTGTGTTCTAACCAGGGCTACCAAGCAAAAGCTACAAAGCAATCTGCAGATGGTTGCTTCTTGCACTGGGCTTAGAGGTGCCCAGGCAACGCCAAGTTGTAAACGAAGGCTGGCTGCTTCAAGGGCCAGGTCTGAGGCCACTCAGTGAGAGGTATGAGGCTTACTTAAGGCAGACACTGCTTTTTTAATAGAATTTAGGAAAATCTGAAGCAGGAGCCAAAACAGGCCAATCCTATGGTAGAGCCACTGGAAACAGCTTGGATGGGCCTGAAAGTTGGGTGGAGCAAGACCTCAGGGAATCACCAGGGCAGAACAGTGTAAGCCAGGTTGCTGGAGTCCCAGATATGTGGGCCATCTGCATGCCCCAAGGGGGAAGGGTTCACCAAAGGAACAATAGCTCCACCAGTACAACTGTCCAGGAGAAAGCCGCCCCTCCAGCTCTCACTCTGATGCCATACAACTCAGTTCTTCCCCGTATGTCTCTGGTGCCTTTCAAGCTGTCTCCCCGAAGCTGGAGCCTGGAGGGTGTGAGTCTGAGTAAGTGCATGCATGGGCCCTTTAAGTGAAACTGCCTAGGGCTCCAGCAGCCTCAATCCCAGCTGGTTTTTACAGCCAGAAGTTACAGGGACTTCTCTTCCTGGCACTGGAAACCTGAGTTAGGGGACCTGGCATGGGACATGGACCCCTCACTCCTCAGATAGGACCTTCACAGTGAGATATCCCTCCTGATTTTTATCCGCCACACATGGGTGTGGAATTAGTCTGTCCACACCTCCTCCCCTCTTACCAGTCTGGATGATGTGGCTTCTTTTTAAATTTTGTAGTTGTAGGACTTCCATTCAGCTCGATTTAAGGTGGTTTTGAATGATGGTTGTTCTATAGTTTAGTTGTAATTTTGATGTGATTGTGGGAGGAGGCAAATACCGCATTTACCTACATGCCATCTTGACTGGAAGTCTGCCTCTATATTTTCAAACCTAATCTCTTTAAGTTCTACCCAGCTCAAGACTCATCTCTTCAATAAAGCCTTCTCCTAAAGAGTTCTCCTTTTTGGAATTCCCATTGCCCTTGCAACTGGAGTGACACAGATCATTTTAAGTTGTTAATACAGCCTTCAGTATAAAAGCAAACTCAAATACCTTTTTAATGATCAAAACTTCCACATATTCACCAAGCCCCCGTCCCCAACCACTGAGAGGTCACCATTAAACCCACTTAGGACAATATTATATAGCAATAGGATTGTAGCTTTAAGGAATCCAAGCTAACACAATTTCAAAGTATGGGTAATGCTAAATTGATACCATAAAATTATTGTACTTGAGCTACTAGAACAAAAACCTACCATTTCCTGATTGTCATCAATGGCTTTCATCTGGACTTTAAGTTTACTGACTTCCCGTTCATAGCTGGTGTGTGGAACTGCAAGGTCATACATTGTCAATGACCAGAATGTGGCATAGAATTGAGGGCTGATGTCATCCCAGACTTTGGAAACATGTAAGGAGACCACTGCTTCATGGACAGGGGCCATCACCATTTCACATGATGTAATGTACTTGTGAACTTTATGTTGTTGCTTACTTCCCTTTTCTGATTTTTTAAGTTCATCATACTTGGACTGAAAATAAAAGTAAACACACACACAACTTAATTTATAGCATTGACTTTCACGGTATAAAAATCTATGCTCCTTTTTCAAAAATCAGATGACCAATCAAAACTGTTGTAGGAATTCTAGTTTCTTACCAAATTTTTCTAATTTTATTTTAAGATAAATCATTCCTGAAAGCTATTCTAATCTGTAGTCCTATATGCTCACTAGCAGCTTTTCAGAAGATTCTTATTCAATCTGACCTGTTGAGTAGGTGAACAGGGTATGTGTGCCCCTAGTCCATTCCCCTTAATCTATTCTCTTACTGCTGCATCATGTACTGGACATGTAGTGTTTCCACTCCTGCTTTTGAGATATCCGAGTATAGAAGGTGTTAACACTAAGAGACAGGATGAAACTAGTAATAGCCAACCAGGACAGAATGTTTTATCACTACATGTAGCCCCTATCAGCTCTTACAATTTGTCAGTTAAGAAGGTGGATCAACACTAAGAAAGGTTATGAAAAAGTCACCATAAGACTACTAAGTAGGTTGGCCAACAGCCCAGGTTTGCCAGTAATTAAGGGGTTTCCCAGCATGCAAGACTTTAGTGCTAAAACTGGGAAAGTCCCATGGAAACCAGGACCAACTGGTAACCCTGATGCTAAACTAAATAAGAATTTCTATGAATGGTATATTGAAGTTTAAAGTGTGTGGGAACTGTCCGGCCGGTATGGCTAAGTGGTTGAGCATTGACCCATGCACCAAGAGGTCATGATTCAATTCCCAGTCAGGACACATGCCCAGATTGTGGGCCCAATCCCCAGTGGGGGGCATGCAGGAGGTAGCCAATCAAAGTTCTCTCTCATCGATGTTTCTATGTCTCTCTCCCTCTCATTCCTCTCTCTCTCTAAAATCAATAAAGAAAAAAAAATTAAAGCATGGGAACTGATACTATAGCTTTTTTGGCCTGGTTGGTTTATCTTAATTAGGAGGAGAGTCAGAAGAAGGACATACTCTTAACTATATGAGAAAAAGAATCTGTTAGTGCAATGGGTGGAATTATATTATTAGTTCAGAGGGTATGCCAAATGTCAAAAAGAAAGTAATACCAAGTGGAACTATTGCTATTGTCTCATGTCCCTCAGTCTCTTTAGGATGACAGAGCTCTTACCCAGAAAATTTTGTTTGGGTTAGGCATCATCCCTGAAAATGAACCTAAGAGGAGATATAAAACTACCTTCTTCCTCATGTTAGAAAATCTCTTAATCATTCACAGTTTGTGCTAAACATGGAACTCAGATCTAAAAGGTCAGAAATCAAAGGTTTTGCATCGTGATAGGCAAAGCTCAGATCAGGTGTCTTCTCTCCTGAGTGCTGCTTTACTTCACTGGAATTAAAAGCATATCAAGCATTCTTTGTTCCAGAGAGTATTTCAAGCAGGCTATAAGAATGGTACAATTATTCTAGAAGTGGGAAGACTTATCTCCTATTATTCACATTTTATTTAAATTTTTTTTCTTTATTGATTTGAGAGAGAGGAAGGGAGAAGGAGAGAGAAACACTGATGACAGAGAACATTGACTGGCCGCCTCCTGCATGCCCTCACTGGGGATTTGGCCCACAACCTGGGCATGTGCCCTGACCGGGAATCAAACCAGCGACCTCCTGGTACATGGGTCAATGCTCAACCATTGAGCCATACCAGCCAGGCTATCATTCACATTTTAGAGAGCACACTAATAACTATTAAGACCACACAGGTGACAAAGCTACAAAGAACATTACTTATAAGAGAGAAGTCCCAATTACATCAGAAACCTGAGAGAATAGCAGCTAAGGAAAGGTTTAAAAATGTTGAGGGCATGTCCTACTGATGGTAACTAATACGAATCTCTGTAAGCAGAATGACATCTGGTTAAGATTCTAATAAAATACAAGATAAAACAGTGCTCAAACTACCTGCATAAGATAGCTTAGTTATCTTATTTGAGTGAGATCTAAATTAATTAATGAAGGGGGGGGGCTTTCAGGCCTATGTTGTAAGGTGGGGCTCAGCAATGAAAACTGAAAATTTAGGTTATAGATATGAGAGAGTTATATGATGGCTCCAGTCTCCCCAATCCTCTAGTTCTGAATCAGTGACTTCTATTGCTAAACACCCCCTATTCCCTATTTTTTAAAAATATGTTTGATCAGAAAAGACACCTACATTGCATATTTACCTAGCATGAACATTTCCTTGTCTAAAGTCAGTTTAACTCCCTCATCAAGCTTATATCTTCAGTCAAATGGAGAGGCATAACAGCTCTACATCTCAAGTCACCTGGGGAACTAGAACTATGGAATAGAACTGATATCCACAGTTATTGCTGTGCTTCTAATTACTAGTCAAAAAGCTCTTGCTGACCTGGCCAGTTTGACTCAGCAGTTAGAGCACTGGCCCGCTGACCAGAGAGTCCTGGGTTCAGTTCCTGCTAAGGGCATATACATAGGTTGCAGTTTGTCCCCAGCCCCGGTTGGGGTCTTGTGGGTGGCAACCACTCGATGTGTCTCTCTCACGTTGATGTTTCTCTCTCTCTTCCTCCCTCTCTCTCTCCCACTCTACCTGAAGATAAATTCAAAAATGTCCTCAGGTGGGAATATTAAAAAAAATAAAAATAAAAAAGCTCTTGCTGGCCAAAAAATCTAAGCAGTGTTTGGTTTGCTGAATTATTCCCATGAAACTTTGACAGTAGTCAACTTATGAAAGAGACCTAGCAGTCCTTTAATCTTTATTCATCAAAGGCTCTTCAAGAGAAGCTTTTACTCAAAAAGCAAAAGCAAGGACCCCCAGCGAAAGCTGGATATCAACCAAGGTTGCCGAAGAACTCCCTTTCCAGGGGGTGGCATCTAGCCTCTGTATAGCCACCTCTATACAGTTCTTTGTTTTCTTCATCAACCCTGAGGAGGGAATGACATTTCTTTGTTTAGATTTTTCTATCTCTTAAATAACAAAGGCATAATATTTTACACAGGTTACAGAAAAGGTAACTCTTGGCATGAATGACCTGCTCCGTTTTCTGACCTGGAAAAGTTCAGCCAACCTCAGGCAACTAGGTGTTCCTGTTTGCTAGGGTTCAATATTGTTGATTAGTGTGTTCTCTTTTCAGTATAGCATAGGGCAGGTTAGAATTCCTGAGATGAAAAAATTCTCCCTGATCTACTGTGAGATGGAGCGACAGCACAAGATATAACTATGCAAAGAGCATACGATATTCTGGACTGAGAGAGTCTAAAGGATAAGAAAAGGCCTAATCCTTCTCCCTTCTCCCCCTTTTCTCTCTAGAAAGTATAACAAAGAATAGCTGCATGCTAATAAAGTGATAATTAAATAAATTAACATTTAGCTACTTGCCCAGCTGGTGTTGCTCAGTGGTTGAGCATCAACCCATGCACCAAGAGGTCGCCAGTTCGATTCGCCGTCAGGGCACATGCCCAGGTTGTGGGCCAAATCCCCAGTGGGGGCATGCAGGAGGCAGCAAATCAATGTTCTCTGTCATAGATGTTTCTATCTCTCTCTCCCTCTCCCTACCTCTCTCTCTCAAATCAACAAAGAAAAAATAATAATTTTTTAATTAAAAAAAATACACAAACATTTAGTTACTCATTAGAGGGAGGTGTGAGACTGATGCAGTTGATATGCAAACACTAAGAGCTAATGGTGCCCTGGCCGGTTTGGCTCAGCGGTTAGAGTGCCCACCTGCGGTCCGGAAGAGCTAATGGTCAATTAAATGACCAGTTATATACCAAATTTCTCAGTGCCTTTTTTCCACACCTCTACTACATAGCCTTGTATCTCTACTGGGAACAAAAAAGGTATTCTAGCTTAAAAGACAGGACTAAGATCTTCCCCAAAATCTGTAGAGAAAGCTTTGTATAGTATAGACTTAAAAACGATATAGATAAACGGAAGGGCCAAAATCTAATTCTCAAAAATGAAGAATATGTTGGGACTCCATTCAGAGTGATAAAGTACCACATTTTCCAAATAGAGGATTGAGCATGGCCCTGAGGGAAGAGGAAAAATGAATTCCAATTAAAGGTCACTTTTTCCAGGTTAACAATGGTAGACAGAGTGGGGAGGGCTATCTCCTCTTCCTAGTCATTACTGTGATACCTTGCTTGGGAAGGCTCTAGTTTGCTTTTTATGATGTTGTTCTTTTGTTTTTAGTTGTTTCATTTAGGAGGAGAGAAATAAAACAAGAATCATAAATACACCTTTCCTAGAAATTATACAACAGAGACTATAAGATTTTTTAGAATGTTTGGGACTGGTTAAGTCTTTCTTTCTGTATTTTTTTCAAGGCAGTATGCATAATAGCAAGTCAACTATCTGACATGGAAATTATCATTGAGGAAACAGGACTCTGTATTCAGCAGGAGTGTTTCTCAGAATGACATACCACATTCACTTATTTCAGAATCATCTAGTACTTTTTAAAAACAAAAACAAACAAACAAAAACAGAATTTTCAGGTACAATTCAAATTATTGAATTAGAATTGGCGCTGATGAGTGTGGCTCAGTTGGTTAGAGTATCATCCTGTACACTGAAAGGTCATGGGTTTGATTTCCAATCAGGATACATACCTAGGTCGCGGGTTCAATCCCCGGCCCTGGTCAGGGCACCTGCAGGAGGCAACCAATTGATGTTTCTCTCTCACATCGATGTCTCTCTCTCTCCCCGCCTCCCCCTCTCTCTAGAAATCAATAAACATGTCCTAGGGTGAGGATTAAAAAAATTAGAATTGGGGGACATGGGATCGAGTTTTTAAGATGCTTCACTGGTGATTCTCGTCTACACTAATGTTCTAGAGGACCCATAAAATATCAACTTGGACAACTACTGGCATAGTAACAGTAAAATTGTAGAACTAGTAAGACTTATTTTTAAGGGGGCATTTTCATTGTACACTGCTCAGATCTGAATATTAACAAAAGGGTAACTCTCCAAGAAACAATCTATATCTATGTCAAAATAAAATGCAATTATAAATAAAAGTTAAAAATAATTTGGAATTGTTCTTGAATGGCAGCAAAAATATTTATACTTACTGAAATATGGTGTGCATACATTGGCCTAGACAGGAAAAATGCTGCATCATGGGGTGTATGAAATTCATTACAGAGCACATCAATTGAAGGCACTCGCTTTATATAATCTTCTGTGCTTAGATTAGATGCTAAAAACCCACCAAACTGTACCAGGGTATCATGACACTAAATTTAAAAAAATAAGACATAAAAACACAAATGTGCTACCACTTTACAAAAAGAACATAAACATTTTTCAAAATGATTAAGGTGTCATTTAAACAATATTTTGATCAACAAGAATTCAAATTTTACAAATCAAAAGAACTTTAAAGACGATCTACAAATAGCATATTACAAAAAGATGCCAAGGTACTGAAAAATACACTAATCTTAGACTTTAATATCAACCAGTTCTCAAATTCCAAGCTATTGTTCATCACTTTTAGTAGCAGAATATATTTACTTAAATCACATACAATTTTATGTATACAGAAGTCAATTCCCTTCACCTTAAAAGATGAAAACTTCATTTATAAAACATATGTGATCTACTTTCCTTGTATTATAGTGATTGTTAAACACATTTTGTAAGCTAACCATAGTTTTGGTGCTTAATATTTATAAATATATTTTATAAATAAAGATAACATCTACTTTGCTGTGACTGAAATTCCAGAGATTAGGAAAAGATATGAGAGCAAACAACTTCAAGTTATCTACTTAACTGAAAACCTTATACATATTATATCCCTAGAGCCATTGCTTAAATACCAAAATTTGCACAGAAATAGCCCATTTCCAGAATATCTGTTACATTAGAGCTGCTTCACACTCACATGTGCAAAATGACATTTTTCAAGTGATAGGACATTCTACATTTTCCATTATCTGGATTTTAAAAATTAACATAAACACAAAAGCCACTTTAACTTGCCTGATCATAGAGCTTTCCCACAAGTTTCAAATGTTTCTCTCCACCTTCCTGAAAGATCACCCCATTCCTCTGCTGAGCCATAAGCAAACAGAGGGGAAGAGCAAGATCATGGTCCAATAGTGCATCCTTTAATCTCTGGGAGGATTTTTTAGTGTTTCGGATCTGGCCAAAATAACCACCCTGCAAAAGAGAAGATTAAATTTACCAGCATACAGTACATAATACATGCCATGTGATTTGAAAAAGATAAAAAAGTTCACTTACAATCCTGAAGATAAAAAAACCTCATAGTCTACATTCTTTCCCTTTCTTTGCAAATTTACTTCAGTGACACCATTACTGGTTATAGTCACTGACTTAACGATTATTGTCAATTGCCTTGAAACTTCTGCATATTTTCCATTTTCTACCATGCAATCCCTTATAAAGGATTATTCTTTATTCAGTGTGGAGCAGATTCAACAACAGAGTAACTATGTTCAGATTTATGCCAGTTAAGATATCAAGGACCTCAGAAGATTTGATATTTATTTACCTTATAGATGTTATTAAACTCTTTTATGCTTTGTTTCAGCTTTTTAAAAAGGTTAAAATATGTCCTGGCTAGGTAGCTCAGTTGGTTAGAGCATTGTCCAGATATACCAGGGTTGCAGGTTCGATCCCCGGTCAGGGCACATACAAGGATCCACCAATGAATGCATAAATAAGTAGATCAACAAATCGATGCCCCTCCCCTCAAAAAATAATAAATAAAAAAAATTTAAAACAAAGAACTAAAAGTTAAAATAACTAGTATATCTCAATATTTAAAAGGAAGCTGGGGGCAGTTGTGATAGGAGAATATGTATGGCTTTGATATTTGGCTTTATGTACTTAGGGACTTTTTGAATTCTTTACTATGAGCATGCATACATTTTGAATTAAAAAATATCAATAAATAAAAATAGCAACTCTCACCTCAGCTTTTAGTTGCTCTCCACCAGTCATGGCCTCTAGTTGTTCCATTGTCATTTCCTCTGTAATTTCTATTCCTGCCATTTTTTGTACCACTTCTTTTAATATAAGCAGGTCAAAACTATTTAGAAAAAATAACGAACACCCTGTAGTTGAAACTTCAAACATGAAAGTGACACTGTATTGTAACTAATATACTGAGAACCCCTAAATTATTTGTACATAAATATGAGAAGAAAGGGACTGAAGTAGTTTTTAAGGAAAAACTGCATTCCTAGAAGTATACTGAAAAATATTTGGGCCATGTTAATATGTTTACATTTATTTGAACTTTTTACTTAGAAATAATTTCAAATGTATAGATAACGTGTGAAGATAAAAACAGTACAAAGTTTTACACCCCAACTTCACCTATTAAACATTTTTATTCCTGTTTGCTTTGTCACTTGTATTTTTTCTCTCTCTCTACATACACACACACACACACACACACACACACACTTTTTGAACCATTTCACAGTTTATTTAGTATGTAACATCATTTTAGGGATACATTTTACCCCTAAAATTACTATGACTATATTTTCCTAAGAGTGTATTTCCTAAAAATACAGCTATTCTCTTATATAACCACAGCAGTTATTAACTTTAGTAAATCCAACACTGACACAATATAGTTCATATTTCATTTTTATAAGTTGAATCAACAGTTCATGTTTTATTTTTATCAGCTGATCCAATAATGATCCCCCATAGCATTTTTTTAACCCTCCAGTACAGAATGGCCAATAAATATTTTTGATGGTATAGAGCTATCTCTCTAAACAATCACACACACTCTTTCAACTGGCCTTGTCTTGCCTAAACACAGCTTTTGAAAACAAAAGAGCCCTCAGACAAATAAGTATGCAACAAGCACCAATAAAATATTTTAATTTTTATTTTAAACTATCTTTTAATTAGATGGTCACAAAAACTATATTCATAGTACAGAGAACAAATTATAGATTTAAAAAGAACATTATGTTCTCCCGATCTATAGACATAGAAGAGTAAAATGTATAGGAATGGCCGATCAGATGAGCATAGCATAAGTGCTACACTGGTAAAATTCTGATTCTAAATAGTATTTTTTTAAGTTTTCACTAAACCAAAATAATAATATCAAGAATTCCTTAGGTAATACTTGTATGGAATGGCAGACTGCTTTACAGATTTTTGTTTGCTTTTGAAAACAATTTTCAGTTCTTTGATTCTAGTCAGTCTACTGCTGATAAGGTTTAATATACATATTAATTCAAACTCTAAGCACTGATATTGGTCCAGAATAAAATAAAAAGTATTTATAAAGAAAAGAAGGTACTGTTCAAAAAGTATATAAGCTGTATGTCTCTCTAAAGTTCAAATTCCAAAAATAATTTTGTTAAAGATACTATATACACCTTCAAAATAAATATGTTCCTACCAAATGCTCAGTGTAAAGGTCGATTACTGTCCAGTAGCATAATCAATAATTTTGTCATAAAAGGATTTACAATATACCATATTAACCATTTATTCAAAAGCCTAACTAACAGGTAGTCAAAATGAGTTAGTCTTTTTAGAGTTACATATATGGCCAAATATTAATTTCCTTTTGTAAAAAAAGTGTTTATGTATTAAATTATAATTTATTTTAATTAAAGAATTCCACATACATAAGTGAACAACTATTCTACTTATGCCTACAATCAACAAATAGTTTGGGTAATAGAAATCTCAATATCCCAACATCACCAGAAGCACTCTAATTATTGAATTTCATTTACATGTAATTTGCTATGAATACCTTTTGCCCGCCTTTAGCTGATTAGCCACGTACTGAAGAAGACCAGCAAGATCTATTGGATATTTACGAAAAACTGCACCACAGAAACTAGCCAGACCTACATGAAATTTTTAAAAAAAAAGGGCTTTTTAAAAACAATTCATAAAACAAAAAGTACAATATTGAATGTCATTTCTTTAACTCAATTTCTAAACAAAATGAGGTAGGAATAATTATATTGCTAACACCACTTAATAGAGTTTTATAATTGATAACAGCTAATATTTATTATTAGGATACAAATACCAAACACTTTATTAAATAAGCACTTTAACGGTCTCATTTAGAACACATATATAATGTACTTTGCTCACAGTCACATAATTGGTATGAGGTACAGTGGTAATTCAAATGTATATGGCCTGTTTACAGAGCCAGTAACATTAATTAGGCCACAACAAAAATCTTTCAGATCACTCAGTAAACTTGAATGGTCAACAAAACATCTGCCCCTCAAATATTTGAGTCATGAAAAAAAATCTTTTTATCTAGGAATATGCTACTAGTTGTGGAGGGGCAAGGAAACAGGTAAAGCATTGCCAGACCAAGCAGCAGAAAAACGACCAATCTTAACCAATAGTCTTTATCATACCATGAGTAGAGAGAAAACTCACAGTCAAGAAAAGAGATCCTAATAAAGTCAAGTTATATGTAGCCTTGTTGACAATTATTTGCTGAGCACCTAAATAAATAATGAACAAAACACAGGTCCTGCCCTCAAGGAGCTTACCAACTAGTGAGGGATAAAGAAAGTAAACTGAAGTAACTATGATGAATAAAAGGTTCAATGGGAATATGGAAGAAAAGCACCTAATCCTGACTTTTGAGTAGAAGCATTAATGAGGAATGCTTCCCAAAGAAAGTGACCTCTAAGCTGAAATCTAAGATGTAATGGAGGAGATGAGTGGGCATGGAAGGGTATTCCAAGTAGAGGGAATAATGTGCAAATGGGACATGGAAAGTGCAAGAACTTCAGTATTAATGGAACCTAGAATATTGAGAAGGAGCAAAAGATGAGGCTAATACAATGAGTAAGAACCTGATTCCCAAAGAAGTTACTTGTATGACTTATTAGACTGCAGACTTTAAAAGGCAATGGGAGCTACTGCAAAATTCAGTTATCAGACAGGTCTGGTTGAAAAACAATGGAACTGGATGCAAGAAATCAAAGATACAAGACATTTTTTTAAAGGCTAGGGTTTTTTAAATTAGTAAACAACCAAGTTTTCGTTCTTTCAAGATGACTGAAACCTAGGGATGGAGATGAAAGAAGGGAAAATAGTTCCCTTAAGATTAATTCCTCTAAAATAATAGAAGGGAATTTTCATCTCCCCAGTAATGCTTGCCCAAATTCTATCATGGCTAATACTGGCCTCTTGAGTTGGAAAATGCAGAAGTACTATATGAACCTCCTTACACAGCCAAGAACTTGGACACTAGTGTAAAAGTTAAGTGGCTACTCTCAAAAGCTTTTGCCAATAGGCACTTAGCATAGGTGATAGAACACACAGCATAGCAGTCATAACAGATGAAAATGTCATCCTTGGAAAAATAAAAGTACTTACTCTGAAGCCAGCTTGAAATTGTTGTGTCATCATGTTTCATTCTCTCCTTCTCTGGATTAGCTAATGCTTCAATAATACAATCTTTCATACATTAAGAAAAAAATTTTAAGTCACCACATCTCTAACAAAGACCTTTAAAATAACAACAACAAAAATGCCACATCTTGGGAAAAAAATGAAATAGTTAAGTTCAAGTTATTGCAAATTAATGAAAAATACACTCACTATAGTACCAATTTTTTCTTCTTTAGCCTTTTTTCCATCTTTCAGAAAGCAACAGACTCCATCTATATCAAACTATTTATACACTTGAAACCTGTATGATCTTATTAACCAATATCACCAATAAATTTAATAAGATGTTTGTTCTTTCCAAAGACTGAGTAATCAGTGGGTGACACACACAAAAAAGATGTTTGGTAAATGTAACACTGTCTCTCCCTATAAACAACACAGAGAAAAATACACACACAAACTCCTGACTGACCAACTTCAGATCAGCCAACTGAATCAACCTCAGATGGTTACTAAAGGAACTAAGAATGAAAATAAAACATTCACCATTAAGATCTATAAAATGTGAAATCTATGTATTACTTCTCTTAAAAGGATACAGGCCAAGACATCATAATTCAATGAAGTGAGGTATTTCAGTGAATCTACTACAGGTGTTATTAAGTTATCATACTTCTGTATTTGTGACAAAATCTGGAAGACAGCAACATAGAATAGATGGTGTTAACTAATCAAAAGAGAACTTCTGTGCTAATTAATGGTTTTATTTTTCATTTTCCAAAAGGAAAGAGTTTCCTTCCCTTTTGTATTTATATAAAACCGACTAATCCTATTATTTCCTTAGAATATATTTTCTTGGGCTACATTTTCCAACTAGGAAATAATTCCAAGGTATCTAAACTTGCATTCTAGAAATATGAGGCTAGTCAAATGTGTTTCAGAAATCTGTCTAAATATGAAAGTATTATATGTGAATCATAATGACATGTTATTCAAATGTTTCTAACAATTGAATCTATTCATGCTTCTATAAATCAAAATGTAGTTAAACAAGATGTTAGACTGTTTATAACAGCAGCGGTTACATAGTATTAAAATAGAACAATTTAGCCCAGCAGTGTGGCTCACTGGTTGAGCCACAAAGAGGTCGCTGGTTCTATTTCCAGTCAGGGCATATGCCCAGGTTGTGAGCCAGTTCCCCAGTTGGGGCATGCAGGCGGTAGCCAATTGATGTTCTCTCTCATAGATGTTTCTCTCTCTCTCCTTCTCCCTTCCTGTCTCTCTAAAATCAATAAAGGAAATATATTAAAATAAATAAAATAGATCAATTTGCTACATATATTGTATACCAAGTTTTGTTTTTAGAATGACCATACAATGATTCATTTGCTAAAGGTTTTTTTCCCCCTAAAACTACGAAACATTTTTATTTATTTATTTATTTATTTTGGGTACATGCCCCTAGAGGGAACAGAACCCGAGACTCTGGTCCGCAGGCCAATGTTCCAACTGCTGAGCCAAACCAGCCAGGGCAACTATGAAACATTTTTAAAACTATATCACCAAATTTATACTTGTGCTGACTTAAAGACAAAATAACGAAAATCAAAAAACAAACAAACAAAAAACCCGTAAAATAATATTAACCTGAAAACATACATAATCAAACAAAATGGTTGGATTGCTGTGGCTCAACTTCCCAATTTGTCTTCCAGAAG
Source organism: Molossus molossus (assembly GCF_014108415.1). NCBI lineage: Eukaryota > Metazoa > Chordata > Mammalia > Chiroptera > Molossidae > Molossus > Molossus molossus. The sequence continues at coordinate 54,649,001 of NW_023425355.1, forward strand.
GCTTCACATTTTCCTTGGTTAGACGCCTACAAAGGGAGAAAAAGGTTCCACAGATTATCTTAGGTAATTTTCCTCATAATGTTGATAGCTTTATTACATCATAACAACACAAAAACAATAAAAAACTATTCCTTGTCAAATATCTAAAATGGATCCATGTAAACAACCACGTTTATCACATACTTTACTGAAGGACCTGGACTATTCTGATTAGGCATTCTACAAGAGGGTATTAAATTTTTGTATTAACGCATAACAATTTATAATATACATATTTCCATTTTGTAGTAATAGTCTAATAAGCATTAAAACTCTAAGTTATTCTACAAGTACATAAAACTTCTTATAGAGTCATAATTATTTTAGATTAAGAAGGTATATTTTTTTATCAGTTCAGCAATTAACATGTCCAATTTGGTGTAATGGAATGAAATGTCTCATGCCATCTGTCTCAGTGACCCTAACAGAGTAATAGCTAATACTATATTCCTTGATAGAGGAAATTCTCTGGTTTTCATATTCAAAATAAACCATTTTTGAAAAGCTAATTCTATTCCTTTCCCTCCTCTTTAATTCTTCCTCTGCTCAGTATTCTTTAACATTCTAGAAATTTATATCTATGAAATGTCTACAGTTCAAAACAATTATTATACACCATATTAAACCATTCCAATAAGATTATTAAATAATAAGTCTAGAAACTTGAAACCTGAAAAGCTTACAAGTGATAGGAAGATTTCTAGAATGAAAATATAATGAAGTAAATAATGAATTCAGTTGATAGCTCAAAGAATGTGACCATTCTAGCCCTGGCCGGTTTGGCTCAGCGGTTAGAGCGTCGGCCTGCGGTCCTGAGAGACCCGGGTTCGGTTCCCGCTAAGGGCACGTACCTCGGTTGCAGTTTGTCCCCGGCCCTGGTCGGTTGTGTGGGTGGCAGCCACTCGATGTGTCCCTTTCACATCGATGTTTCTCTCTCTCTCTCTCTCTGTTCCTCTCCCCCCCCCCCACTCTACCTGAACAAAAAATGGAAAAATGTCCTCGGGTGAGGATAAAAAAAAAAAAAAAAGAATGTGACCATTCTAGAAGTGACAAATATGATATATTTATCTTTAGAAGCTTCTTATGACAAAACTGACCCTTCAACTAAAATTATTTCATTATGAACTGCTTCCCTTTCCCATTTTCCTTGGCTTAGGTTTCTTGTTTCTTTTCCACAGAAGAGACAGACACCTATCAGTTTCAAACTTTGGCTATACTGTTTCACCTGAAAACTTACTACTATCTGTCCTTACTTCTAACCCTATTTTAGGTCGCCCTCCTACTCGCCAAAGCTAACCCTTCATTTCTATACTTTTTATCCTGTTCCCTTCTGCCTCCAACACCCTGGAGGGAAAAACAAAAATAAAAGGAATACTTTCTTGGTTATATGTTCCCCTCAAGCTACCATGGTATCTGGCACATGGAACACAATCAATAAGTATTTGTAGAATCAAGTATTAGCAAATTCATGTTTTGAATAGTAATCAAAACTTATAAAATTCTACAAGTAATAAATACATCCCATTCTCAACATAAAAAATTCAATCAGCATCAAAATAATACTGTTTAAACCTGGTGAAATAGTTATAGCTTACAAATATAACAAGATTCTGCCCGGTTGGTGTGGCTCAGTGGATTGAGCATCATCCCATGGACTGAGAGGTCCCAGTTCGATTCCTGGTCAGGACACATGCTCAGATTGTGGGCTCGATCCCCAGTAGGGTGCATGTGCAGGAGGCAGCCAATCAATGTTTCTCTCTCACATCGATGTTTCTCTCTCTCTCTCTCAAAAAAAAAAAAAAAATCAATAAAAACATAGTTTTAAAAACTAAGTACATTAACAATTCTACACATATTCTGTGATATTTTTATTAATTTATTCATTCATATTAATGTCTTCTATGATAGGCAAAGTGCTAAGCACTAGGAAAAAGGATGACTAATAGCTCCTGCTCTTACGCTCAGTCCAGCTGGAGAGGCAGATTTAAAATATTTTTTAAATGTTTATATTCTTCAACAAATTGAGCAAATCACAGAATAGTACTCATTATATGCTATCAATATAAAAAGTAGGGAATATATTTGTACTCACTTGTATATACATAAAAATATCTGGAAGGATAAATAAGAAACTAAACAGTGGTTACTTCCCCCCCCCCCCCTTGGGATGACTGAGTGGACAGGGAAATGGAGTAAGAGACTTTTTACTGTCAACCTTTTTATATGTACTGAAATTTAAGCAATGTAAATATATGAACTTCAAAAATTAGACAATTAAAAAAAGAAAAATAATCATAGTAATGTATCTAAGTGGTATGATAGCATTATATATATATGGAACAGTGGTGGCACCGATAAAGAACAATCAATTATGCTTAGCAGTATGTACTATGGAAAGCTTCACAGAGGAGGTGACACTGGAGCCTACCCTCCAAGCATGAGGTCACCAGACAGAGAGAGAAAAGAGGTAAGAGAAAAATTGTATGAACAGAAGAAACAAAATAACCATACCACTGTATGACTGATAAAGACATGACAATAAACAGCATTGCTGAAAACATTTGTATATTTAGTATCTAAATCAATACTAATGTAAGTATAAAATTTTCATAATTAAACTTTAAACAATTTACCGAGAAGTAAAAAGCATCACTCTTGTGCTTTTAATGACATGAAAATAAAGCACACAAATGAAAAAAATTTGAATTTTTTCTAAAACTGACGCCCTATGGAGATAGTTCAGCACAATTCCATTAGAGCTTCTAAAAGAAAAAAAAAATTATTAAAATAACTTTCAGCAGTAGAAATTCCTAGAATTTTTACTATCTTGTACAAGCCATTAAATGTATTGTGTAAATTAAGCTAAGGCCACAGTAGGTCGTCCTTAAAAAAAAATCCTATAATGTAAAAAATCCTATTAATTTAATGCATTAAAATGATTTCTTTTAATCCTCACCCGAGGACATTTTTTCATTTTTTGTTCAAATAGAGCGGGAGGGAGAGAGAGGGAGAGAGGGAGAGAGAGAGAGAAACTTCGACGTGAAAGGTACACATCAAGTGGCTGCCACTCACACGACCCAACCAGGGCTGGGGACAAACTGCAACCGAGGCACATGCCCTTAGCGGGAACCGAACCCGGGTCTCCCTGGACCGCCGACGCTCTAACCACTGAGCCAAACCAGCCAGGGCCATTAAAATGATTTTTATTATATTTCATAGCTATGCAAACATAACAATTACAAAAACTAACTTGGTAGTCAAAATGAGCTAAAAACCACAAAAACTGAGTCATTCTAAATGCAGTATACAATTAGCTATACCATTAGGAAATACTCTTGGGTTTCTTCAAAACTGACTCAGACATAAGCTGGCTGAAAAAAAAAGTAAATTAGATTCAGATATACTTTAGATCAATATGAAGAATATAAATTATAACTTACTTCATGATATATTTGGCTCTGTCTATTGTTTGAGCTTTAACTTTTACTAAAAGTGGGTGACTGTTATAAGTTTCATTCTTCCACTGGCCATACAGACGATATCTTTAAAAAATGAGATAAAAGAATTAGGAAAGTTAGACACTTAGAGGTTAATGTACTAGAATAGTAGTTCAAAATACAAAAATATTATGTATTTACCTGTGCTGATATGGAAATGTTTTAAACATTCCCCATAATTCCTCAGACATACAAGCATTGCAGTCCATCAAAGAAAGAGATGGAAGTAGTACCTGGTCAGTAATGCTAAGCAAACAGCTAAGGATAACTTCCTAAGAAGGGAGAAAAAATTATTTTAGTAAGACGCTCATTTAATCCTCCAACAAAAATATTTTTGTCAGTCCTGGAAAAATGACCATTTATTGATCTCATAACACACAGTATCTAATTCCCCACACTATCATTGTCCTTTTCATAACGGTTATTTGTGTTTCTCCATCTAAGAAAGCAAATGAGGCGAGGGAAGGAAAAAAGATAGCTAGAGAATGAGAAACTTTTATTATCCCTCTTCCTTCTTCCACATGGTAATCCTCAAAAACACGTTATGAATCTTAAAAGATAACTTGTATAATAATTGTTCACACAGGTGATGAAAGCTTGTCCACAGTAAAATTTGCAGTATGCTGTACCTAAGACAAACATTAGACACATTGGAATTTTCTAATCTCTTACCGTTTTCTCCTTATCTTCTTGTTTGCTTCCATCAGACTGAAACTAAAATAGAACAACATTTAAAAAACTATTAATACAATGTAAAAAGGTTAAGACTATGCTGTCACAATTTAGTTTCTAATTTGAAAAAAATTAATTTGCACATGGTTGTAAATTTCCTTACTGATACATATGTAGCTTTTAAATATAGCCAGTATTACCAATTAACATTGTTAAACTTCATTCGTATTTCTAACCTCTAAATCATTTGAAACGCTCATGAGTTTTAAATGTCAAGTTTATATGTCAATTCCTTTCTCAAACTCATCACAAACCAAAGCATCCTAAAACTAATCAAAGTATTTATTATAAAATTGTAGCCAACACCAGTTAGTTATACTGCATTTTTCCATCAATTCTAGGTTTTTCCCCTTATAAAACTGATAAAATCTAACACAAAACAACCACAAAAAAATTAACCCCAAAGAAATTTAAAGCTACATTTTATTTTTTTAATATGTTTTTATTGATTTTTAGAGAGAGAGGTAGGGAGAGCAAGAGAGAGATAGAAACATCAAAGAGAAAGAAACATCAATTGGCTGCCTCCTGCACACCCCCTACTGGGGATTGGGCTCATAATCAGGACATGTGTCCCAATGGGGATTTGAACCAGCAATCTCTTGCTCCATGGGACAACACTCAACCACTAAGCCACATGAGCTGGACTAAAGCTGTATTTCAAATCACTACTATTTAAGCCCTCACTGAGTTAGAATAAGCCCAAAATGTTAGTAACATTGCTGACAATGACAAAACCATTACCTAAATTGGACATACTGAGAAAACATGGGTCAGTATTATATCAATGATTTGCAGGCAGGCAGCTTAAGTGCCATGTTTGACAATACTGTCTAGTCATTCAAAATGAAATAGTGATACTTGTGTTATGTATAGGCAGGTGGAAAGTTGGGAGAGTGTGCAAAGGACAAATGAAGCACTGATACTCAAGGACATCTTAGAGTTCTGGATAGGATTTAGCACAATACCAAGTGAGAGAAGGGGAAATGCTAATATGCAGCTAACGATATGCAGCTATTTTCTTGGCAGATGAGGGTGTTCTGTGCATGTATGTTTACATGCTTAAGTAATTTAATGGGTATAAACTAATGGAAAGTGTAACTTCTCTGGACCGCAGGCCGGCGCTCTAACTGCTGAGCCAAACCGGCCAGGGCAAAAGTGTAACTTCTATGCAACATCTTCACCTAACACTAATTCAGGGACTGCCGTGTTACCCTGATGGGAAAACACACACAATCGCCTTTATTTTAACAGACAGGATAAGAAGTTACGGTTTTCTTTTGCAGAAACAATTACTAAGTCAACATATATCCTGGTCAGCAAATAACGAGTCAGGTTATAAAGGAGTAGCCTGGAAGAAAACAAACTAGATAGTTGTTTTTGTTTGGTTTGGTTGTTGGGGAGGGGGCATAATTCTGGTGGAATACTGGGTGTACACTGGGAGGCAGAAATAAGGGTATATCATAATTGGAAGAACTAGGTTTATAGTATATTATGTTGGGGATAAAGGCAGTTAAGCTACTCCTTTCCTGGTATACTATGATTCAAACAAACCTAATAAAGCTACACATAGTTTTCTCTATAGAAATAAGACATTTCTTAGTTACTAAGCTGTCATAATTCCCTTACTAGATAATTACATACATTTCTGATGCCCATACGTCAGTTCTCTAGAGTTTATAAGCAAAAAAAATTAAGAGAAAGAAATATAGAGAGTAAAATGAAACCATCTATAGAAAATTGCTGATCTAGAAGAACATAAAGAAATCATTCTATCAATGGCTAATTATAACAAAGATGAACAAAAAAATAAATGAAGAGGTAGATATCAGTAAAGTAATTTTCTTTTGTTTGGTAAAAAATTAAAGATACATTCTACCCCCTTGATGCTTTCTTTTTCTTTTAATTTGCTCTTTAATTCAGAGTAAACATATAACTCTCCATTCCCACAATACAATACTAAACATTTTACTGACTGGCAGGCCAGAAGAAAATGGGAAGAAGAAAAAACAAAGACATGCATACATTCAGTCATTTACTAATGTGCCAGGCACTGGGTATTCAAAGATAAATAGGATGGAGTTCCTATCTCTGAGGATCTCTTGAAGATCAAAACTACACTTGCCAATGTACTGTTAGGAAGTGAATTTTTTAAGTTTGAATAAAATTGAGCCCTCACAATTATACCTAGACAGACCATCAGCTATAAATGGTCCCAAGCAGGTTCCAATCTTGCCCTATAAAGACAGAGCAGGTGACAGGGCTGCATAACAGCACTGGGAGCAAAAAGAATGTAGTCATTAAGAAGGCAATTTGAAGAGTCAAGAAATAAAGGCCTGGAAAAGTTGTAGATATAACCCAGATAAATTACTTTTCTATTACTATTGTTCTATTTTTAATACCTCTAACCCATGTACTCTTCAAATGCTACTTTAGACTATACTTTAATCTCAGAAAAGAAACAAACAAAAAATACTAATATTTGTGACTAGATTGGAACCTTAAAGCTGCTACATCTACATAAATTATGGAAATACTTTTACCTTCCTTTTTGTCTTGTTCTTATTAACTAGAATTTATTGAGTATTCACTATGTACCATGTACCAGGCTAAAAACTTCACATTTATGTCTTAAAACTACTCTATGAGACAAATCTTTTTGCTAGAAAGGATCCATATCAGACCCATCAAAGTAACAAACAGGAAAGTATAACCTATAGATTAAAAGTTACAGGAACATGAGTTTATGAAGCCTGGAGAAGAGATAACTAAATCAACTTGCTTTTATTTTTCAATCAGAAACTCTTAAGACTCTATAAAACACTTACAAATAACCAATAAGGCCCTGGACAGTGTGGCTCAGTTGATTGTCATCCCATGCACTGAGAGGTCACCAGTATGATTCCTGGTCAAGACACATGTCCTGGTTCTGGGCTCAATCCCCAGGAGGGGGCATGCAGGGGGAGAAGGGGGCAGCCGATTGATGTTTCTCTTTCTCTCCTTCCCTCACCCTCTCTCTAAAATCAATAAAAACTTAAGAAAGACAGAAAGAGAGAGAGAGAGAGAGAGGGAGGGAGGGAGGGAGGGAGGGAGGGAGGGAGGGAAGAAGGAAGGAAGGAAGGAAGGAAGGAAGGAAGGAAGGAAGGAAGGAAGGAAGGAAGGAAGGAAGGAAGGAAGGAAGGAAGGAAAGAAGGAAGGAAAGAAGGAAGGAAAGAAGGAAGGAAAGAAGGAAGGAAAGAAGGAAGGAAAGAAGGAAGGAAGGACCAATTCGTAACCTGAGGAAAAACCGTTGAGAGTAGAAGCCCAGCAGGACTCTGCCAAAAGGAGAACCAGCTGCTAAGGCTTACTGTCTTTCAAAGGAATTGTGCTTTGATGAGCAAAGGAGTGAAAGCCCAACGAAACTGGATACTCACTCGGTTGGGCATGCCTAGTAGTACCTAAGTTGTTTACCAGGCTAGGTAATAGGATCTCAAATGAGAAAGCCAAAGTTCCCTAAATGAGCCTCACTGAGCTCCTTCATTCCCCTATATCCTAGACTACAGAAAAGATTGAAAAGAGAACCCCATACTCAAACTGTAGCTTTGAAAAAGGAGAACTGGTCATAAGTAAGGTGGAAAGGGTATAAGAATTCATTCACACTGTGAGAACAGAGCTGTCCATATTAAGATGAAAAGCAATGCTTTGGCTACTATGGAAACATAAATAGTCACACAAAAGGATAAAGGAAAAACACATTAAGAAAGTAGAAAACAAAGGATATAGACAGATTGTCCACAAGTATCTATATATAGTTAAAAACTACTAAGAATGAACTCAATAAAACAAGAAAAGCTTGGAAATGAGATACACATAATGAGACGAAAACAGATTACAGAGATAAACAAAACAGAAAAACCCCACTCAATAGATATAATTTGAAATAGCAAGGAATTTCCAGAATTGCAAAATTTAAATAATTTATTTCTTCAATTTCAGATATACTAAATTTGTATAGGCAGAGTATGGTGATTTTGAGCTTGGCCTCTGAAGCCAGATTGCTGGGATCGAAATCATAGCTCTGTCCCATACAAACTGTGTGACTTGGGACAAGGTCCTTCACCTAGAGCACAAAGAATTTGGTAAAGATTAAATGAGCTCATAGCCAAGACCTGAAAACAGCCCAATTGCCCATTAGTAAATGAGTGGATAAAAAAGTTGCGGTACATTTACAGTTACAGGGGTGGGGAACATCCAACCTGCAGGCACAAGGCCCGCAAATCAATACCAGCTAATATCACACACCTCACCAAATTAGCCTGACCAAATATAGCAGGCTAACTTTTAAGCTGATCATTTTATATGGCCCCCGAATAATGTTATAAATATCCAAACGGCCCTTGGCAGAAAAAAGGTCCCCCACCCCTGACATAATGAAATACTAATCAGCCATTTAAAAAAAAATGGAAATCTTACCTTTTCCAACAGCATGGATGGACCTGGAGACTACTATGCTAAGTGAAATAAACCAGTCAGAGCAAGACAACACCACATAATCTCACTTATATGTGGAATCTAATAAACAAAATAAACTGATGAACAAAATAGAAAGATAGGCATGGATACATGGAACAGACTGACAGCTGTTGGAGCTAGATGAAAGAAAGTAAAGGGATTATGCATTTATATAAAGAGACATACATAAAAAACACATAGACATAGACAATAGTGTGGTATTAGAGGAATAGGAGGTCAGGGAGTTGGTGGAGGTGGGCAAAGGTGGGCAAAATGGGGATGAAAAGAGACTTTGCTTGGGGTGATGGGCACATGATGCAGTGTGCAGATGGTGTTTTTGTTGAGTTGTACACTTGAAACCTGCATGGTTTTGTGAACCAATGTCACCTCAATAAATTCTATTTATAAAAAGAAAGAAAATTACATGAGCTGATTCACATAAAGTACTCAGAACAAGGCCAGGCACAGAATAGGAGTTCAGTATTAGATATCTACATGGTAAACAACTTAATCCATTAACATCAGCTGGATAAAAAAAAAAAAAAAAAGCAACAAGAGAGGATTCCAAAACGGTGGCAGAGTGAACGGAAGCTACACAGACCATCTCCCAGAACCAAACTGGAATTACAACTATAACACAGACAAATCGACGGGAAAAACCAACAGAAAAGCAGCTTGTGAGGACCAAACTAAGCAGGGACACTGACTCGATCCTGGTAGGCTTGCGAAGGCGCGAGACGGGGGCTGGGAGCCCACGGTCAGCAGCTCCCCAGCGGCCTTAGCTAGGAGCAGTGCTCTTGGGTTAAACTCCCAAGAGGCTCCACAGCACAGAGCCAGGACAGAGGATAAAATAGCCACAGACACTCACCTGGGGCTCCGGCAGAGGGAGGGTAGACTGAACTGGCACTGTGTCGGGACACTCGGGATTTGGAGGGCACTCAGAGCTTTTGCTGGGTTGCTGCCACGCAGGACACTGGCCATATTGCTCCTTCCCAGGGCTCTGGGGAGAGGCAGCAGCCCCTCCCTCGGAGATCCAGCCCCACCCTGTGGGCCATTGATGTGCTAATTGAAGCTCATTAACAACCAGCATCTGCCCCACCCTTGAGAAATCCCCTTACACTGAGCACCTGAGGGAGTTTTTCAATCAACTGACAACCCAAAACTCATCAAGTAACCTCCACTGCTAGCCTCCAGGCAAAAAGCTAGAAGATAACAGTACCTTTCATGGGTTAGCAACTTTAACCAGGAAAGTAAGACTTGACAGTGGTGTTTAATGTGGGTCGTCCCTCGCTCATCTTAAACCCAGGAGAGGGAGTCACAAACATCAGAACACCAACACCCACAGGGAAAACTTGACAGGCTCCAAAGCCCACTGTGATAGCCAAAATGGTGAAACACAGAAACAGAAGCCAAATGAAAGAGCAAGAAACCTCCACCAAAGATGAGATCAATGTGGAGCAGTTAGGCATGTTAACAGAGCTAGAATTCAGAGCCATGATCTAGAGGAAACTCAATAGCATGAGTAAGGACATAGAGACGCTGAAAATAAGCCAACTGGAAATTAAAAACCATCAAGAAGAGATAAAAAATGATATATCAGAAATGAAAAACACATTAGAAGGTTTAAAAAGCAGAGTAGAAGAAGCTAAGGACCGGATCAGTGAATTAGAAGACAGGGTAGAAAAAATCAACCAATCAGAAAACCAAAAGGAAACAACGATTAAAAAAACAGGAAGACGGCTTAAGAGAACTGTGGGACAACTGGAAACGTAAAGCTGGGATAGCAATACTCATATATGATAAAATAGATTTCAAAATGAAGACTATAACTAGAGACAAAGAAGGCCACTACATAATATTGGAAGGATCTATCCAAGGGAAAGATATAACTTTGGTAAATATATATACACCCAATATAGGAGTATAAACATATATTAAAAAATCTTATGGAGGACTTCAAAGGAGAAATCAACAGCAATACAATAATAGCAGGGGACTTCAATACCCCGCTGACATCACTGAATAGATCTTCCAGACAAAATATTAACAAGGAAACACAGACTCTACATGAAGGGCTATATCAAATGGATTTAATAGATATCGACAGAGAATTACACCCCAAAACTACAGAATTCACATTCTTCTTAAGTGCACACGGGACATCCTCAAAGATACACCACATGTTAGGCACAAACTAAGTCTCTACAAGTTCAAGAAGATTGAAATCATATCAAGCATCTTCTCAGATCACAATGGCATGCAAACAGAAATTAATTGCAACAAGAACATGCACAGACATTTGAAAACATGGAGGCTAAATAGCATGTCATTGAACAATGAATGGGTTACCATGGAGATCAAGGCAGAAATTAAACCCTCCTAGAAAATGAAGACACAACAACACAAAATCTATGGGATGCAGCGAAAGCAGTTCTGAGAGGGAATTTCTTAGCACTACAGGCCTACTTCAAGAAGCAACAAAAACTTCTAATAGACTATCTAACCTCACAACTTAAAGAACTAGAAAGCAAACAGAAAGAAAACCCCAAAGCAGAAGGAAGGAAATAGTAAAGATCAGAACAGAAATAAATGACATGGAGACCAAAAAAAAAAAAAAACAATTCAAAGGATCAATGAAACAAAGAGCTGGTTTTTCGAAAAGATAAACAAGATTGATGAACCCTTAGCTAGAGTCACCAAGAAACAAAGAGAGAGAAACCAAATACACAAAATCAGAAATGAAAGAGGAGAAATAATAACTGATACCACAGAAATACAACGGATTGTTAACGAATATTATGAACAATTATATGGCAACAAATTTGACAATCTAAACAAAATGGACAAATTTCTAGAAACACATCGTCTCCCAAAAGTGAACCGGTAAGAGATAGAAAACATGAACAGACCAATAAGAACAAAAGAAATTGAAGATGTAATCAAGACTCTCCCAGGAAACAAAAGCCCAGGCCTGGACAGCTTAAAAAGGGAATTTTACCTAAAATTCAAAGAACTAATACCCATTCTCCTCAAACTTTTTCAAAAAATTCAAGAAGAAGGAAGACTTCCAAACACGTTCTATGAGGCCAGCATAATTCTAATTTCAAAACCAGAAAAAGACACTACAAAGAAACAAAACTACAAGTCATTATCCCTGATGAACATAGACGCCAAAATCCTGAACAAAATACTAGCAAATCAGATACAGCAATACATCAAAAAAATTATTCACTATGACCAAGTGGGATTCATTCCAGGGATGCAAGGCTGGTATAATATTGGCAAATCAATAAATGTGATACACCACATAAACAAAATGAAGAATAAAAACCACATGATCATATCAATAGATGCTGAAAAAGCATTCAACAAAATCCAGCATCCATTTCTGATTAAAACGCTCAGCAATGTGGGAACAGAGGGATCATATCTCGACATAATAAAGGCCATATATGAAAGACCTACAGCCAACATCATACTCACTGGGCAGAAACTAAAAACATTTCCATTAAGAACAGGAACAAGACAGGGATGTCCACTTTCGCCACTCTTATTTAACATAGTACTGGAAGGCTTAGCCACAGCAATCAGACAGGAAGAAAGAATAAAAGAAATCCAAATTTGAAAGGAGGAAGTGAAACTGTCATTATTCGCAGATGACATGATACTATATGTAGAAAACCCCAAAGACTCCATCAAAAATTTACTAGACTTAATAAATGAATTTGGCAAAGTAGCAGGATACAAAATTAACGTCAAAAAATAGATGGCATTCTTATACTCCAATGATGAACTCCCAGAAAGAGAAACCAAAAAACCAATCTCATTTACCATCGTGGCAATAAAATTAAGATACCTAGGAATAAACTTAACCCAAAGAAATAAGGGACCTATTAGCAGAAAACTACAAGTCATTGTAAAGAGAAATAGAGGGAGATATAAAAAGGTGGAAGCACATACCCTGTTCATGGATTGGAAAAATTAACATCATTAAAATGTCTATACTACTCAAAGCAATCTTTGGATTCAGTGCAATTCCCATCAAAATATCAACGACACACTTCACAGAACTAGAACAAATACTTCCAAAGTTTATATATGGAACCAAAAAAGACCTCGAATAGCCACAGCAATTTTGAAAAATAAGAACAAAGTAGGAGGGATCACAATACCCAGATATCAGGTTATACTAACAAAGCCACTGTAATCAAAACAGACTGGTACTGGCACAAGAACAGGCACATAGACCAATGGAAAAGAACAGAGAAGCCAGAAATGGACCCAACACAATATGCTCAATTAATATTTGACAAATTTGGCAAGAGCATACAGTTGGGTAAAGACAGCCTCTTTAATAAATGGTGTTGAGAATATTTGACAGCTAAATGCAAAAAAATAAAACTAGATCATCAACTACACCATACACAAGAATAAACTCAAAATGGATCAAAGACTTAAATGTGACTCGTGAATCCATAAAAATCCTAGAAGAAAATGTAGGCAACAAAATTTCAGACATCATACACAGCAGAATTTTTAGTGACACATCACCTAAGGCAACAGAAACAAAGAAAATGAACACATGGGACTACATCAAACTCAAAAGCTTCTGTACAGCAAAAGATACAATCATCAAAATGGAAAGGCAACCCACAATATGGGAGAACATAACTGCCAATGATACATCAGATAAGGGGTTAATTTCCAATATATATAGAGTGCTCATACAGCTCAACAAAAGGAAGACAAAGAACCCAGTTAAAAAATGGACAGAGGAACTAAATAGACACCTCTGCAAACAGGACATACAAATGGCTAAGAGACATATGAAGAAATGCTCAACTTCACTAATCATCAGAGAGATGCAAGTTAAAACAACTATGAGGTATCACCTCACACCTGTCAGAATAGCCGCCATTAAAAAATCATCAAACAACAAGTGTTGGCGAGGGTGTGGAGAAAAGGGGACTCTAGTACACTGCTGGTGGGAATGCAGACTGGTGCAGCCACTATGGAAAACACTATGGTGTTACCTCAAAAAATTTAAAATTGTACTGCCATTTGACCCAGTGATCCCACTTCTAGGAATATACCCTAAGAAGCTTGAAACATCAATCAGAAAGAATATATGTACCCCCATGTTTGTAGCAGCACTATTTACAATAGCTAACATCTGGAAACAGCCCAAATGTCCATCAGTAGACGAATGGATAAAAAAGCTGGTATATATACACAATGGAGTACTATGCAGCTGTAAGAAAGGAAGATCTCTTATATTTTTAGAGGACATGGAGGGATCTGGAAAGTATTATCCTAAGCGAAACAAGCCAAACAAATGTAAGTATCATATGATCTCACTTATCTGTGAAATATAATGAACATAACAGTCTGAGAAATGGGGTAGACCCAGAGACATGGAAGTGGGGTACAGACTGACAATCCCCAGAAGAGGGGGTGGTGGGGGAGAGATAATCCACAGAACTTATATGCATGTATGCATGAACAATGGACATGGACAACAAAGCTGGGGACAGGGCGGGGAGGGATGGGGGAATCAGTTGTGGAAAAAGGCGCAACATAAAAAATATATATTATGAATGTATTCCTTTGAAGATAAATATTCAGTGTTCTTTAAAGATGATCTACAAATTATTTTGTCTGATGTCATTGGGAAAATTGGCATTATTCAACTCATGCTGTAAAACTCATTTTCCCTTGTCCTCCAATGCTCAATGTAAAGAAAATAAAGCTGCAGAGTTATCACATTAAAAAATTAAGAAATATATACATACACACACACACACAATCAGAGAGGTAAATGGTTACTAATAATTATAGGCCAAAAGAGTAGTCTCTTAAGAGGTAGCTGGGCCCTGGCCAGTTTGGCTCAGTGGTTAGAGCGTTGGCCTGCGGTCCAGAGAGACCCGGGTTCGGTTCCCGCTGAGGGCACGTACTTCGGTTGTAGTTTGTCCCCGGCCCTGGTTGGTCGTGCGGGTGGCAGCCACTCGATGTGTCCCTTCATGTCGATGTTTCTCTCTCTCTCTCTCTCCCTTCCTCTCTCTATCTGTACAAAAAATGGAAAAAATATCCTCAGGTGAGGATAAAAAAAAAAAAAAAAAAAAGAGGTAGCTGGTATAGGTAAATAAGATAATTTCTAAAAATATACATAATTTATATATACAATCAACCCCAAGCTTATAAATGAGAGATCTGTTAAAGACGTTTCAATGTAAATACTTTATTTGGAAGTACGGTCACATTCTCACTTTAAAAATCAATTTTTTAAACCCTGGTTAAATGCCTAGATAGACAGCCTTTAAACATATATATACAGAAATAATTTTCGGGGGCAAAAAATTAACCAAAATTTAAATCAGATTAGTAGACCGATTCACTTTTCTTACCACCACCTTAGCAATGAGAGAAGATATATTTCTTCCCACACTGTGATCAAAATAAATATTTTTCTCTTCTCTTTTGCCCTTCTACCTCTGCAAAAATAGACTAGAGTTAGGGGGAGGCATCAGGCACAACTGTGATAGAACAGAGGTACAGGAGGGCTGCAATGGAGATGGTGGAGAGGAAGGATGACAGGTCTAGCAGCCATGTATCTTGGTAACAATACCATATATGTTTATGCATATGTCTATATATACACAGGGCTTCCACAAGTTGCATGTTTGACCTTCTGCTTACAAGTTTATGATACTTATTGCCAAAGAAAGACTTTCAAAAGAAGAGGTCAGAACATTAAGATTTTCAACTAGTTTTCTGGCAGTGACGACCTCCCCATGACAATATGCCTCTCACTAAGAATCTCCTTCATCCTTCTCCAGAAGAGAATAGGAAACACAAGAAGAAGCACCTGGTGCAGAGCCCCAGGGCCTGCTTCATGGATATTAAATGCCCAGGTTGCTATAAAATCACCGATTTTAGCCCTGCACAAACAGCAGTTATGTGTGTTGGTTGCTCTACTGTCCTCTGTCAGCCTACAGGAGGAAAAGCAAGGCTTACAGAGAATGCTCCTTCAGAAGGAAGCAGTACTAAAAGCACTTCAAATCATGATGAGTGGAGCCCTGGCCGGTTTGGCTCAGCGGTTAGAGCGTCGGCCTGCGGTCCTGAGAGACCTGGGTTCGGTCCCCGCTGGGGGCGCGTACCTCGGTTGCAGTTTGTCCCCGGCCCTGGTCGCTTGTGTGGGTGGAAGCCACTCGATGTGTTCCTTTCACATCGATGTTTCTCTCTCTCTCTCTCTTCCTTACTCCACCTGAACAAAAAATGGAAAAATGTCCTTGGGTGAGGATTTAAAAAAAAGATGAGTGGGGAACTATCCCGATAAACACATTTTGGATACAATAAAAATTTTCTTTCAACTAAAAAGAATAGCATTAGTGGGTTAAAGTAAGATGAGAAAGAGGCAGTTTACACTGTCCCAAAGTATCTCCCCACAAGATACATATTAACAACTAAGGGGAAAAGAATGGAGAATCCTGGCAGTCATCACCTTAACCAAGTGATCAATAAATATCACCAGTAATGAACCAAGTTTACTTCACCTGATTCCTAATATGATACACTGGGAAATATAAAACCTTTTTTCATTGAATAGGTACTAGTTAACATGACTCATCCTTTTCAGATTATAAGGATCAAGATAATGAGCCCTGGCCTGTTTGGCTCAGTGGTTAGAGCGTCGGCCCGCAGACCAGAGTCCCGGGTTCAGTTCGTCCCTGTCCCCGGTTGGGGTCATGTGGGTGGCAACCAGTCGATGTGTCTCTCACATCAATGTTTCTCTCTCTTCCTCCCTCTCTCCCTCCCACTCTATCTGAAATAAAAAAATAAAACAATAAAAATAAAAAGGATCAAGATAATGAAACACTGTTAGTCATCCTTTTATATAAATGTTATATAATAAATGACATTAGATTGCACATATAAGTGAGATCGTGTGATACTTGTCTTGATAACTGGCTTATTTCGCTTCACATAATACTCTCCAGGACCCTCCATGCTGTCTCAAAGGGTAAGAGATACTTCTTTTTTGCAGCTGCATAGTATTCCATTTTGTAAATGTACCACAGCATTTTTATCCACTCATCTACAAAAGGGCACTTGGACTTTTTCCAGATCTTAGTAATTGTAAACAGTGAAGCTATGAATATTAGGGTGCATATATTCTTTCTGATTAGTGTTTCGGGATTCATAGGATATATTCCTAGAAGTGGAATCACTGGGTCAAATGTCAGTTCCATTTTTAATTTTCTGAGGAAAAGTCCACACAGTTTCCTGTATTGGCTGCACCAGTCTGCATTCCCACCAGCAGTGCATGAGAGTACCCTTTTCTCCACATCCTCAATGGCACTTGTTGTTTGTTGATTTGTTGATGGTGGCCATTCTACAGGTGTAAGGTGATACCTCATTGTCATTTTAATTTGCATCTCTCTGATGATTAATGACTTTGAATATTTTTTTATGTCTCTTGGCCATCTCTATGTCTTCTTTGGAGAAGTGTCTACTGAGGTCCTTCGCCCAATTTTTAGTTGGATTCTTTGTCTTCCTTTTGTTAAGCTGTATCAGTTCTTTATGTATTTTGTAAATTAACCCCTTATCTGATGTATCATTGGCAAATATATTCTCTCCAACAGTGGGATCCCTTTTTATTTTGCTGATGGTTTCTTTTGATGTACAGAGGTTTTTATTTTGTTGTAGTCCCATTTGTTTATTTTTTCCTGTTTTTCTTGCCCCTAGGCGATATATTGGTGAAAATTCTGCTACATGAAATTTCTGAGATTTTGCTGTCTATGGTTTCCTCTAAGATTTTTATGGTTTCACGACTTATATTTAAGTTTTTTATCCATTTTGAGTTTATTCTTGTGTATGGTGTAAGTTAAGACATGAAAAGATGCTCAACATCACTGATCATCAGAGAAATATAAATTAAAAGCACAAAAAGTACATACTCATTAGAATGGCTAAAATTTAAAAGACTGACAATTCCAAGTGTTATCATGGCTATGAAGCAACTGTAAGTCATACACAGTGCTTGCAAGAATATAAAATGGTCATACATGTTGAACAGTTTGGCAAAAAGATTTAAAAAAAAAACCCACTTATCCATATGACCCAGCAATCCCATTCCTGGGAAAATAAAACATGTGCCCCCCCACCCAAAGACTTGTACAAGAATATTCATAGCAACTTTACTTATAATAGCCCCCATCTAGAAACAACCCAAATGCCCATCAACTGGTGAATAGATAACTCTGGTTATGTCCATACAATGAAATAGCATTTGGCAATAAAGGAAGGTCTGACATGTGCAACAATTTGGAATAATCTCAAAAGCATTAAGTGGAATAAAAACAGACAGAAAATAGTACATTCTGTACAATTCTATTTATATGAAGCTCTAGAAAAAAGCAAAACTACAGTGACAGAAAGCCTATCAGTGGTTGCCAGAAACCAAAAATAAAAGGAGGGAATTGACAGCAAAAGGGGAAAGAGGGAACTTTCTAGGGTGATGAAAATATTCTATATCATGATTATGAGGGTGGGTACATAACTGTATACATTTGTCAAGACCCATCAAACTGTACACTTAAAATCGGTGAAGTTTATTGTATATAAATTATAACTCAAAACTGATTTTTAAAAAAATAGCATAAATGGTTATCCCTGAGGTAATGATTAGAGGGGGTAAAGGGAAACTCTGGGGTGCTGGTACTGCTCTGGGTGGTAGACACATGGGTGTTTTAGTTTGGAAACTGTCACTGAGCTGTACGATTATGATTTGTGTACTTTCTGTATGTTTTATTACAATAAAAAGTTTACTTAAAAAAGTAAAACACAAATCCTTAACAGTCTGAGGTTCAAGCGACTTCATACAAATAATGACAATGATTCAAAACAGCAGCCAAGAAAATAACAGAAAAAGAAAAGCAAGTGGAAAGAATGCTGAGCTAACCACTAATTATAAGAGGATTAAAAAAGAATTCACTTGACCAAAGTATATTTACCATGTAAACCACTTGACTAATAGGCTAGTTAGATATATAGATAGTAAGAGCGAGAGCGTGCGCACGCGCACACGAGCGAGCGAGCGAGATAGCCCTGCCTTGTTTTGCTCAGTGGTCAGAGCATCAGCCCACAGATAGAAGGGTTCAATTCTGGTCAGGGGCAAGTACCTAGGTTGCGGGTTCGATCCCCAGCCCCAGTCAGAGTCATGCAAAAGGTAAACAAATGATCTCTCTCTCTCTCTCTCCCCCCGCTTTTTCTCCCTCCCTCTCCCTTCCACTCTCTCTCAAAATCAATGGAAAAATTGAGAAATTTTTTCCTCAGGTGAGAATTAACACACAAGAAAGGATACAGACATAGATATAAAACTATATAGACATACATATACTCTCTATATATCTATATATCTGTATGTGTGTGTATATATATACACACATACATGTATATAAATAGTTAGGACACAATGGACTTTCCCCAAACCTTACTCAATATAACCTTTTCTTAGAGATCACTTTTTTTTCAATTTCTAGACATACACATAACACAAATATACTCATTCCAAAATTTAATTTTCTACTTAAAAGAAAAAATTTTACTAACCTCCTTCATAAATGATTTGCCTATGCGCACCACTTTTGCAAATAAAATGGGATCGTGAGAAAGGTGAGGACCAAGGTAACAGAACATATTGAAGACATCTCTCCTCAAATCTTCAAAGCTCTCTGCTTGTTTTGGTGCTCTCTTATTTTGCAAAGCATTAACAGGTGAGCCTTTAGCACCTTTAGGAACGCCAACTCTATAAAAAGAAGCAAAATTTATATGTATACTATACAATACCTCATTTCAAGTTAACATAATCATATTAAAAATAAAATATTTCTTGCTCATATTTGTTTTCTGTATTTCAATTGTGCCTAACTTTATAATACCAGCTAATTTAACTGGTAGAAAAAGACAAAAAGAAGAGTCACTTTAAAAAAATCAGAGCTCAGAGGACAATGCTTCAAATTAACTGCATAAAAAAAAGAAATCAGAAAAATGCATATTCCAAGGAACATTTACAAAACATACATCATATGAATTTGTTTTTAGTTAAGCTCAGCCACTATCAGGAAAATGAATATGGGAGCCCTGGCTGGTGTGGCTCAGTTGGTTGGCGTGTAGTCCCATACACCAAAAGGTAGCAGGTTCGATTCTGGTCAGGGCATATACCCAGGTTTCAGGTTCAATCCTAAGTTGGGGCATGTACTGGAGGCAACTGATCAATGTTTCTCTCTCACATCGATGTTTCTCTCTCTCTCTAAAATCAATAAAAATACATATCCTTGGGTGAGGATTAAAAAACAAACTCAAAATGGATATGGGAATGGGGAATAAGAGATGGACCTCAAAGACAGTGGAGATGAAATAAAAAGATATGAATATAACAACACTGATTCAAGTCAATAAGCATTTTTCAATCTGAGTTCCATTACCTAGACCTGGAATGAGGTAGTTTGGTGGAAGAGAAAATGAGCAGCATAATGAAAGAGGGTTTCACACTAAAAAGGACAGCATACCCAGAGTCCTCACCTGCTGAGCAGGTGTCCCACTGTGGAGACACAGGGGTCAGTCTCTGAGAAGAAGCCTTCATGGTCCACAACCCAGGGGGCACTAAAAGCAACAGCCAGCAGCTATGCATGAAAGGCTGGAGCTTTTGAGGCAGGCTGAAGCCAGAACTACTGCCAATACTGCTCTCAAGTATCCTAAACGTGGGTTGAACTAGAGGACTGGTCAACACAGTAACTAGAGATGATGAGAGAGGCTGCACTACCAATTTCTAGAACAGCAGGGAGAGATAAGGCAAGCAGAGAAGCAAGGTCCTCACTCAGAGCCACTCAACCCAGGATAGAAGAAAATTACACTAAGTAAAAGCCTTAGAAATTTTCTGCCCCTAAAAGAGAGGAAAGTCAAAAACAGAAGAATAGAGTCTTCATTCTCAACGGGGCAATCCCAACCTAGAAGTCCAACTTATAGTTTTTAGATTATACTATAGCACACATTCTCCAATACCTGGTCTAGACATTAGGAGACAAATCACTGATTAACACATATCAGACTGATACACTATGAATAGTTCTTATCTTCTGAAAAACATACTAAAAGACATGCATGGTTTGAGGAGTCAATATAAATATGCAGGTTTTATCATAGTCCTAAACTATTTCTACCTCTGTGATTAGTAAAGCATACAGTAACATACCTTCGGTAGAGAGGCTCAATAGTTATGTGAATGAGCTTGCAAATAGCAAGAGCTATTAGCTTATGTGAAGCAGCATAGTATGGAGGCATCTGATCCATAATGTTCTGTGCATGCTGCCAATCACCAATCTTTAATAAGGCTTCCAACAAACCAAGTTTTTGGTTGTCAGGTGGCTAAAATGAATAATTACAGCAAAGATACTCAGAATATGGATATCAATAAATCTTAATTTTTTTTTCATTTAAAAAAGTGAGCTAAACATAACAATGTATGTTAACAACAGTTGGCATTCATGCATAAGAAATGCAACAGTATTTTCCTCAAAGTACAATCAAGTTTTTAGCTATTGGAAAAAAACAAACGGATTTGCTTTTTCATTTAGCAGATGCAGTGTGACAGTTTACAGACTTGGAATTACACTGAGTTGTACTTAATGTTTTATTGGGCCATGGGGAACCAGAATCCATTCATTTGTGAGAATCCCTTCAGGACTTGAGAGACATTAATATGTATAGCACAAATATAGTCAATATGTTTGTGATTTTATTTAAAATATCATTTTGAAATTTATATTAAATAAATAGCAGCCTCCTTTGGGAAGGTGCCAATCAAATTAAAAGCAAAACCACGTTCGTAAATTAGTATTCCAAAAACCATGTTTCACCACAATCAAAATTAGAAAATTATTCTTCTATAAGTTAATTAACTACTAGCTAAATTTCATAATTCTAAATCCAGAAAACAATGTTAATTTTACTAGAATGAACTATATACCTTTTCCACTTTCTCCTCTTCTTTTTCCTTTTCTTTCTCTCGTTCATCAATTTTTTCGGAAAACAATACAACCATCATAAGTTTTCTAACAATTTGCTTAGCTTCCACAATTTCTCGTTTATGTTCATCCATAATGCAATTATCAGCTGGAAGAAGCTAAAAATTGTTCATTAAAATTTCATAAAACAGCTAATACTATTTGCACATATAAAAAGCAAACCACTTAACTATCAATTGGTAAAACTGTAAATAAGAAGTCTAGCCTACTCATGACCATGATTTCCCTTCTAAATAAGTTCCTCTCCTTTATGTTCTTAAAATATGACAGAGTTAAGTCCCTGAATTTTGTTCACCCTTTAAAATTAGAAAGTAGTTTGAGTTTCATGTCTCCTGTCTGTTAGAGGTCCTAAATTAATATAATATTACGACAGTAGTGTTTACTATTGAATTTATTAGTTTACCCAAGAAAATATGTGCCTCTTCCATTAAAATTATACATTTTCCCTTTAAAGGCCAACTCTAAATTAAATAAAGTACTGCATATGGACCCAATTTGGGACAGGTGAGCTACTAAATTACATAAAGGTAAATTTGATACCTCTAAATAAAAAGTCTCAAGTAGAAAAATTATGAACTTAACATACCACTTTTCATTTTCTAGATATCTATTTGACTTAACTCACAAACTAGTTTCTAGTTTATTATAAAAGAGAAAAGTTGCCCTGGCCGGTTTGGTTCAGCGGTTAGAGCGTCGGCCTGCGGTCCTGAGAGACCCGGGTTCGGTTCCCGCTAAGGGCGCGTACCTCGGTTGCAGTTTGTCCCCGGCCCTGGTCGGTTGTGCGGGTGGCAGCCACTCGATGTGTTCCTTTCACGTCAATGTTTCTCTCTCTCTGTTCCTCTCCCCCCCGCCCCCCCACTCTACCTGAACAAAAAATGGAAAAATGTCCTCGGGTGAGGATAAAAAAAAATAAAATAAAATGAGAAAAGTAATATGCGTACTGTCAATCCTCCATTATGAAAAAGGATCAAGTATCTCAACTACAACCATCTTGTATGAGTGGAAGATGGGTGATATAGACATTTCATAAAATAACCGACACAGCCTAGCTGGTGTAGCTCAGTGGTTGAGCATCAAGCCATGCACCAACAGGTTGCAGGTTTGATTACCAGTCACAGCATACCCAGGTTGTGGGTCAAATCCCCATCAATGTTTCTCTCTCTCACTTTCCCTTCCTCTCTCTCCAAAATCAATAAAGAAAAAAAAAGTAACCCATACAAAGAAAAATATAGTCAACAAACCATTATTTAATAATTTTAACTAGGCACTATAGTGAGCTTTAAAAGAAATGTTCCTGCCCCTAGAAATGCATAAACTATTTCAGTAGCTAAGTCCAATGCAAAGTAACGAATCAGTAAACAATAAAAGGAAACAGTGAAATATTAAACTACATATGGTAGACTTCATCCCATTAGTCAAAAGGGGAGTGGAAGAAAAGTCACTATGGACTGGTACAAGGAGATAAACGAGGCTTTTTCTCATTCTTTATGCTCCCCACTCACAAACTACTTATCTGCCATAGGTCCTTATCTTTTACCATTATAATGGGTGAACTGTACATTTCTTTAGAGTCCTCTCAATTTCTAGTTTTATGTATTTTGAGAATGTTATTAGGTATTTATAAAGTTACAACTGCTATATCTTCATAGTGAACAAAACTTTATTTTTATGAAGTGACTATTTCTTTTCGCCAAAAAAAAGTGTATTTTGTCTAACTATAATAATGTCCCTGGTATATT
This sequence comes from Molossus molossus, assembly GCF_014108415.1. NCBI lineage: Eukaryota > Metazoa > Chordata > Mammalia > Chiroptera > Molossidae > Molossus > Molossus molossus. The sequence continues at coordinate 54,672,581 of NW_023425355.1, forward strand.
TTTCCCACACTTTTACTTTCAAACTTTTTTTGTCCCTAAATTTTAGAAGTTTCATGTAAACAATAAACTGGTTTTTAATCCTGTCTGTAAATCTTTGTCACCTTAACAGGAACACTTTAGTCCACCTGCACGTATTGTTAAACTCAAACATATCAGTAATAAATCTATCATCATTTTTTTAGTTTCCATTTGTCCTGCCAGTCAACACTATAAATTTATACCTATGTCTTCAAATTCTCTTTTTTTCTGACCACTTTTCCATGTTCACAGTTTGTACAAGATTCCTCTGTTTTAAATCTTGAATGGCTCTCTACTCCCAACAAGAAAAAATCCAAACACCTTACTTAAGCACTTAAGGCCCTTCACAGTTTAGTCCCATCCTACTTGTCCATACTCATCACTCCTACATATCATCCTTGGCCAACCACTCTGAGCTTCTTGATGTTCTCCTAACATCAAGGAAGCCCTTTAAAATATCCTTCCTTTATGCTCAGTTAATTCTACCTATGAAGCTTCCCACCTTTTAAGCATGGTCAATACCTACTGATCATCAAAATCCTATTTAACATCACTAGTTTGAAAAAGCCTTCCAAAACGCCCCAAACAGAAATGATCACTATTCTGAGCTCCCACAGCACTATGTAAATACCTCCAATAAAGTTCTTATTATATGATGCAAAATGTTTTCTCTCTTGCTTGACTATAATTGCTTCCAAGTCAGAGATCAAGTTTTACTCAACTCTGCAACCACAGTACATAATGACAGCCAAGAAAGTTAGAAAGTGAGCTCCAAGGCATTTTTTGACTGGTTTAAGTTCATAGATATCCTAATGTACAATCTAATAAAACAGAAAGTTCTACACTAAAAACCTAGTTTTTTCAAACTGACACTCTCAACAAATCAAAATTACATACATACTCTTCTACATCCTGGATCCAGCAGTAAAAACACAATACCAGTCATTTATTACCCATTAAAAACACAAGAAAAGCCATTAAAAAATATGTAAAGACTTTCCCATTCATCCTGAATGCCAAAAATTAACATTTTGGGGAGAAGAAAGAACTATCTAGGTAATCCCATATTTCCTATAATTTGTATATAATAAATAGAGAAGCCTAAAGCCACATTGCTTAGAACTTGGCCTCTCTCCCCATGAAATATTCCTTGATAACAATTAAGAACTTCAACGTCAACCTTGAACTCTGTAAGGGTGAGAAAAGGTATTCCATTTCCACAGTTTGTAAAAGAATTAAAGTCATTCAGTTTATACATACAAACTAATAATAATATTAGGGCTTCAAAAATTAAGACTTGAGAGCCTAGGAACAATCTTGGAGTGCATTATATGGCTGCCTACTCCTCTTGCCCACCCCTGGGATGGACAACCAAAAATTCTTAGCAGCCCACTTGACTTACGTGTACATAAAGATCATCTAAATCAATAAGATTAACTTGTAGAAGCACTGCTGCAACTCTGTATAAAGATGAAGGAGTCTCTCCATTTGGTTCCTTAAAAAACAAAAGAAAAGTTTCTACTTAGTACATAAAGTACAACTAAAGTATTCTTTATCTACCAATATTGAAGAAAAATTAGATCAAATAAGTTTCAACAATAAGCTTCATCTGCTCTTCCTGGGAATACACAGCAGATGAATTTGGGACAAACATATTTATGTTGATATCCCTTTTCACATTGGAACATCTTTTGATGAACACAGAGAGTAGTTTTGAAAATGGACACACTTTACAATGCATGCTAATACTTCAATAAAACCTAAAAATTAAACAGAATAGGAAGATTTTATACTGCGTAATATTTAGTTTGAATTTGTTTATGTGCATTTTCTTAACTTGCTTTTTGTTTCAAGTAGTTCTTGGTGGAAACATAGAAACAAGACTGACAAACTTGAAACTACAGAACCAACTGCGTCTGCTTTATACTATTCTCCCTAGTCTCTTATTTCTTGGGTTTTGTGCTAAGTGTATGTGCTTGTCAACTGATTTCTTCTCAAAAACAGGTATCTACACATACTGCACATGGATAAATCAACAGTAAATAAATAAATTAAATAAATGAATAACATGTGGGATGGCCAATTCCAGGCCAGTCCAGTGGACCCTACAAAGAGACAGAAGAATCTCTGAATGCTATCCAGACTTTTTCCCTAATTTTTAAAATGCTTGGAGTCAGATTAATGGAAGAATGAAGTGAGGACAACTGGCAATTACTAAATGGCCAAATGTAAATAAAAAGTAAACAGTGAGCTCAGCCAGTGTGGCTCAGTGGATTGAGCTTTGTCCCATGTACCAAGAGATTGCTAGTTTGATTCCAGGTGAGGGCACATGCCCAGGTTTTGGGCTCAATCCCCAATAGGGGGTGTGCAGGAGGCAGCTGATCTGTGTTTCTATCTCTCTCTCCGGATCCCTTCCTCTCTAAAAAAAAAAAAAAAAAAATCAATAAAACACTTTTTTTTAAAGCAAACAGTGACAATACATGGCCTGCTTCTACTCAACACTGAAAATGAGATCTTTGTAAGTAAGGCTCCCCCTACAATTGTGATAGGTATTATGCACATAGCAAGTGAAGTTAACCAAACCAATAGATAGCATATAAAGACGGCTCTGTTTCCCTGTAGTTTTTTTAAAAAGACACATTTTAAATTTAACAATAGTTTAATTCTAAATGTTTATAAAGGGTTATTTAGTATTAAGACATTATCCAACAAAAACAAAAGATGATTAGGATTTTAGAGTAAACCCACAAAAGCTAACTACCTGACTTAAATTCATCAGGAATACTTTTATTATTCCCAATTACTTCTGTTTAAATGAGCCACTACCAGAAGTCCCAACTACCAGGCCAAGCATCAGCTCCACACTCTGATCCTCATATTGCTCTGCATAATCCCTGTTCTGTACTATCCCACATTTCCACATTCTTGAAAATGTTCCATGGAATCCTCTGGAATTTATGATCCATTCCCAGCAAAACCCCCTACCTCTCCTCTAACTGTTCCCTCCGCCTTCATGCTCAGAGCCTAGCACTCCCTAGGAACACTACACCCACTGCAACCCAGTCAAGTGGTGGTTATTTTCCCCAGATCCCCTAATAACTACTAGGCCCAGAGGTGGGGTATGAGAGTCATCTTTGCTTTTTATAGTTGTATTCAGACTACTCTCCCTTCAACCTCTCTAGTCCACCCAGCTCTTAATTTCCTATCACTCACTATCCTACACAATTGCTGAGATCTGTTTTCATTCATCTGTTGTCAAAGAAGTTGTTTTTAATGATTTCAATGTTTTAAATTCATTGCGATATGTTTTGTGGTCTCTGATAGGATCTAACTTAGAAAATGTTCCATGTACACTTGAGAAGAATATGTAATCTATTATCACTGGATGGGGGTGTGGGGTGTGTGTGTTACGTCTAGTTGGTTTATAGTGCTGTTCAAGTGCTCTATTTGCTTATTATCTTCTGTCTCATTGTCCTATGAGAGTAGGGCATAGAAATGTCCAAAATATTAGTAAAACTGTTTATTTCTCCCTTCAACTCTATTGTTTGCTTAACATATTTTGAGGTTCTATTTGGTGTACATTTGTTTATAACTGCTGTATCTTCTTGATGGGTTGACACTTTTATCAATATATAATGCCCTTTGTCTAATGTAAAAAATGTTACCATATAGTCTATTTTGTCTGATATTAGAATAGTCACCCCAGCTCTCTCCTGGATACTATTTGCACCAGATAGGTATTTCCACACTTTTACTTTCAACATATTTGCATCTTTGGATCTAAAATGAGTCTCTTACAGATAGCATATAGTTGGATAATGCGTTTTATACCTTCTGCTGAACTCTGCCTTTACATTAATGTTTAATCTGTTTATATTTAAAGTAATCATTGACAAGGAAGGACTTCTACCCTTTTGCTAAGTTTTCTATGTCTTATATTAGGTTTTTTTCCTCATTTCCCCTATTACTGACTTCATTTGTGTTTGATTTTACTGGTAGTATACCATTTTGATTTTCTTCTCTTTGCCTTTTATTTTTTAGTTATTTTCTTAGTGGTTACCTAGGGTATTATTATAACTAACATTTTAAACTTATAATAACCTAGTTTGAATTAATACCAATTTAGTTTCAATAGCATATAAAAACTCTGCACCTATACATCTCTATCCCTACCTCTTTTATATCGTTACACTTTGTATCAATTAAATTTATAATTATTGTTTTATTCCTTTGTCTTTTAAATCATATAGGGAAAAAAAGAGCTACAAACCAAAAAATACAACATTGGCTTTTATATTTACTTATAGTTACTTTAACTAGTGTTCTTTATTTCTTCATATGGCTTCAAGTTATTGTTTAGTGACCTTTCATTTCAGCCTGAAGGACTCCTTTTAGCATTTGTTTTAGGGCAAGTCTACTAATGATGAATTCCCCCAGCTTTTATTTGTTTATCTTAGAATATCATAATCTCTCATTTTTGAAGCATAGTTTTTCTGAATATACCAAGAATTCTTGGTTGACAGTTTTATTCTTTCAGCATATATGCCACCATACTGTCTTCCTAAGAGAAATCAGCTATTAATCTTTTGGAGGATCTCTTGTATGCAATGGGCCACATCTACTTTGTTAGTTTTAAAATTCTCTTTGTCTTTGGCTTTCAGCAATTTGACTATAATGTGTGTCCATGTGAATCTCTCGAGTTTTTACTGCTTGGTGTTTGTAGAGCTTCTTAGATGTGTAGTTTCATATCTTTCAACCATTATTTTTTCAAATTACTTTCCATCCCTCTCTTTCTCTTCTGCCTCTGGCACTCATAATGCACATATTGGTACACTTAATGGGTTCCTATAGGTCTCATGGGCTCTGTTCATTTTTCTCCATTTGTTCCTCTTTCTGCTCTTCAGAATGGATAACATCAATTGACTTATCAAGGTGGCTGACTATTTCTTTAGCCTTCTCAAATCTCCTCTTGTACCCCTCTAGTGAATTTTTCATTTCAGTTATTGTACTTTTTTATCCCATAATTTGTCTGGTTTCTTCATTATAACTATTTATTGATTGATTATTATCTTATGAGACAGTGCTTTTGATTTAAATTGTTGTTCTATTTATTTAAATAACTTTATTTAAATTACTGTTCTTACTAAGTCCACTGCCTGGACTTCCTCAGGTATAGTTTCTATTTATTTTTTCTTGTGAATGAGTCATACAGTCAAACCTTGGTTCTCGAAAATCTCCCACCTTAAACAATTCGCTTCTCAACTCGACAATCCCTTCATGCTCATTTATGTATGATCAGTCACACATCTCTTCAGCAACAAAGGAGAGAATGTGCGAGTATGAGTCAGTCTACTGCTAAACTTCACGTAGTTAACATCTCAGGAAACTGTGCTGTGAATATTTTTGTGCTTTGCTTTTGTTGCTGCTTATTATTAAAATTTCATTTCGTACTGTACATTTCATTTCATTTTTGATAAATTTTCATTTGTATTTCATGTCCTTTTTGTTTTTAAAGTATTTATTTGTAGAATAAACAGTACATTAGATATGTACTATATATAAGAAAGAAAACAGAATCATTTGGGGGGTCTGAAGTGGATTAATTCAATTTACATTATTTGTAATAGGAAAAAAATTATTCAATTTTTGAACAGCCTTCCAGAATTAATGAAGTTTGAAAACCGAGGTCCCACTGTATTTTGTTTCTTTATACACCTCATTATTTCTCATTGAAAACTGGACATTTTGAATATTATGGAGCACCTCTGAAAATCAGATTCTGCACCCTCTCTGGGGTTTATTGATGCTGCTTATTGTAGGTTATTGTTTTTCTCTTGATTGTTTAGTGACTTTTCTAAACTCATGTAAAGTCTGTATTATTGTCATGTATGGCCACTGAGATCTAAGTTGTTAGCTTAGTGGTCAGCTAGTGTTTTAAGTTTTCTTAGAGGTCCAAAGGCCCAGAAAAAAAATGCTCTTCAACTCTTTGCATATTGGCTGTGTGTGTGTGTGTTAGAGCACTACTCAGTAGTTGGCCAGGCCATTTAATAACTCTGCCTTAGTCTTCACTTCCTATTTGTGCAGAACCTGAGTTGAGGGCCAGCCAAAAGAAACAGCTTAGGATTGTCCCAGCCCTCTTCTGAGCATGCATACATTTCTGAGTACGTACATGGCCTTTTTTTCCCTATTACCCGGTATATTCATCTGCTTTTTAAAAGCTATTATTCCCCCAACATATCTCCTATTCAGCTTCTTCCTTCCCAAGCTTTCAGTCTCTCTATTGATTTTCCAACAGTTGTTTCTTGCTCCAGACAACTAAAGCAAATAGCTGCTAAAGCCAAAATGGTTTGGGCAAAAGCCACCCCAGCCCTGGGGATGCTCCCAGCAAGGCAAAACAAAGACAGGCCCTTGCCCCGGTCCTTCAGGGAGCAGCCAGACAGGTCGAACCCATAGTTCTTTGAAAACAATTCTTTGCATATTCTGGCATTAGCAATCTTCACTAGGAGTGCAGGCTTCTATCTTCATGGCTCCCGTCTATCTGGGTGTAATGGATAGTAGGCAGGCAATTTAAAATGTCACAGTTGTCTCTTATCACAAAGCAGTAGCTCTTTCTTCATCATGGGCTTCCTTTGGTTGTTTTATGATTTTTACTAAATTCCAGAGTTTTGTAAAAGCTGACTGACAGTTTTTGCCAGCTTCTTATTTGCTTTATGGATGGACAGAACTCTGAAGTTCTCCGCTCTGCCATTTTCAGTGGTGTCCTATTGTTGCCATCTATGAAGCCCTGGATCACTGCCCTTCATTTAGCACTGCCCTTCTGATTCACTGTTACCCTCTCCAACTCTATTCCTTTCTTAATTTTTGCATATTTTCAGATACAAGGAAATGATACTTCCATCTTGTTGGTCTTTTGGTTTCTTGAACTTCTCTTCCAAACATCTTCTCTTCTACCTATCCCAGCCATTCACTCCATATCCTAAACTTTAATATTACCAATAGCCACAACCCCTCCAAAATGCCAATCCTATTCTATTTCCATTGTCCATTCACTCTCCCACTCTCCTGTATAACTATTTCCTACCTTCTCTCCAACAATACCACCTCTCATTCTCTCTTTCAGCTGATGACCTTGCTTTCTATTTCAGTGAGAAACCTGGACCAATCAATAGAACTTTTATAAACTCTCACCATCATATCTACCCACCTAACAACTATACCTATATATGCTGCTTTGCCACATATTACAGATGAATTCTCTATGCTCCTATTTAAAGTCAATCCAACTACTTGCCATAAACTCCATTTTCTCTTTCCTACTCAAAACCACTACTCTAATAATTCTTTCCTCTCTCCTGCATCACCAGTTTTCCTCCTTTCATTCAATCATTTCTACTAGCATACAAATGTGTTTCTCTTTCCCATCTTAAAAAAAAACTCTCTTGAGCTCTCCACAGCCCCACTACCACCACTCCAACCCCATTTGTCTATCTTTGTAGCAACCCCTTTATAGGGTTGTGTATTCTCATTGTCTCCAATTCCTCTTTCTCCATTCTGTACCCCAACTCCACCAAAATGGCTAGTTTTGACCTCACTGCTGATAAATCAAATGACTAATTTTTAGTCCTCATCTTAGATGACCTACCAGAGGCATTTAACAGAGTTAATCATTCCTTCTTCCATTTAGCTTCCAAAATTCCATATTCTCTTTGTTTCCCTCTTACCTCATATGTTCCTCCCCTCCTCCCAGGCCCTTTAACATTGAAGTGCCCAAAGGCTTAGCCCTTGGATCTCCTCTATTATCTCTGTTTAGCCAACCCCTGATGATTTCATCCAGTATCACAACTTTAAATATCATCTACACACTTTTGGCACCCACATTTCTATTCTAGCCCAGACTTTTCTCTGGAACACCAGGCCCATACATCCAGTTACTTACTCAACATCTCCACTAGGATTATCTAACAGGTTATCTCAAACTTAACATGTCAAAACTTAATTCCTAATTCCCACCAACAATGCTCCAAATCCATTTCACCTGAAATTTGCCCTCAGTTGATAACACCATCTTTCTAGCTTCTCAAGCCAAAAAAAAAACCCCTTAACTCTACTCTCTCACATTCTGTACCTAATCCATCAGTAAATACAATTGGCTCCATCTTCAAAATATATTCAGAATCCCACCAACTTCCATATCAATTCTTTAAAAACTTAAGTCAAAACAGCCCTGGCCAATTTGGCTCAGCGGTTAGAGCGTCAGCCTGCGGACCAGAGAGTCCCGGGTTTGACTCCCGCTAAGGGCACATACCTCGGTTGCAGTTCATCCCCGGCCCTGGTTGGGTTGTGCGGGTGGCAGCCACTCGATGTGTCCCTTTCACGTCGATGTTTCTCTCTCTTCCTCTCTCTCCCTCCCACTTTATCTGAACAAAAAATGGAAAAATCTCCTCAGGTGAGGATTAAAAAAAAAAAAGAACTTAAGTCAAAATACAAATGCACACTCTTTCTTTTTGTTTGTTGTCTCTCTCTTACACACACTGTTCATGCCATCATTAGAGGTGGCTACTAAAAAAACTCACTTTCTCAAGTAATTAATAGAAAAAGATTAAAGCATTTGTCCTGCCTTTCCAGTAGGAACTGTATTTCAGGGTAACCAAACAACTCAAGTTGATAAGGGACAACTCTTCTTTATAGAATAATAACAGCTAATAAATTTACAAGGCATGATAAAATTAGTAAATCAAGAATTTGAAACCGTAAGGAATTAACTGACTCATGAAAGGATTACCCATGTGTTCTAAACCACTGTAAGGTTGATGAAAAAGTGGGTGTTCAAATGGTACAAAGAATCAAACTGCAGATAACCTGCTGACAAGGGAGGAAGGACCATTGTATAATGGAAGAATCAGAATGTCATCAACTTACTATAACATTAAAAGTCAGACAGATATTAGATGTTATACAATATAAAACATAATGTACAACCCATGAAGTATTTTTGCCATTAAATATTTTACCTGAACATAGTCAAATCAAGCCTTTAGACCTAACTCCAAGTATAAAAGACAGGGGACAAAAAAAAAAAAAAGAAAAACAAAAAACAAATTAATCCAACCATGAAAAAGCAATTAGATAAATTCAAAAGGTGGAATCTTCTACAGAAATAGTCTCTTCAATAAGTCGATCCATGCAGGGGTAGGAAACCTTTTTTCTGCCAAGGGCAATTTGTGTATTTATAACATCATTTGCAGGCCACACAACATTGTCAACTTAAAAATTAGCCTGCTAGCCCTGGCCGGTTTGGCTCAGCGGTTAGAGCGTCGGCCTGCGGTCCTGAGAGGCCCGGGTTCGGTTCCCGCTAAGGGTGCGTACCTCGGTTGCAGTTTGTCCCCGGCCCTGGTCGGTCGTGCGGGTGGCAGTCACTCGATGTGTCCCTTTCACATTGATGTTTCTCTCTCTCTCTCTGTTCCTCTCTCTCCCTCCCGCTCTACCTGAACAAAAAATGGAAAAGTGTCCTCGGGTGAGGATAAAAAAAAAAAAATTAGCCTGCTATATTTGGTCAGGCAAATTTGGTGAGGCATGTGATGTTACCTGGTATTGATTTCGCAGACCTTATATGGCCCACAGGCCAGACGTTCCCCATCCCTGCAATGGGAGATATTCTAATCTAAAAGAATCCTAACCATTAAATACAATGTGTGGTCTTTAACCAGATCATCATTTGACCAAATAAGCTGTAAAATGCATTTGTGTGGAGGACAATTTGGGAAATATAAATATGGTCTGGGTTTATTATATGACAGCAATCTATTTAGGTATGAAATTGGTATCATGGTTAAATAAAAAAAATGCCCTTACTTTTAAAAAGTACAAACTAACATATTTAGGAATAAGCATTCATGATATCTGTAACATAAATTAGTATTTCCAAAAAAGTATACCAACATATTAAAAAACTTACGTCTAGATAATGAAGTTATGGGTATCTAGTATATTACATACTTTTTCCTACATGTTTGAAATGTTCATAAGAAAGTGAAAAAGTAAAAAGAAACAAAATGAAAAAAACTAAGTCAGATCACATCATTCTCCTAACTCAGATTCCTCCACTGGCTTCACCCAGCATCAAAGTCAAAAATTTTGTACTAGCTCTCTGTGATCTGATATAGTCCCTCATCTCTGACCTCATCTCCTACCACTCTCCCACTCAATCACTCTGATCCAGCCACACTGGTCTCCCTGCTGTTCTTCAACACATCAGCATGCTTACACATTGAGACCTTTCTTTGCTTTGGCTATTCTCTTTGTCTGAATATTCTTCTCCAGGTATCTGTACAATTTACACCCTCACATCCCTCATTTCTGTGCTTAAACCTCATCTTCTCAATAAGGTCTACTCTCCCTATTCTATTTAAAATTGCAACCTGCAACTACAGCACTCCCAATCTTCCTTATCCTGCTCTATATTGTTTTTGACCCATCTCACTGTTCAACTTCTAACATATCATATAATTTACTTAGAATGTTGGCATCATAAAGGCAAGAATTTCCATTTGTTTACAGATGTAGCCCCAGCAACTAGAACATTACCTAGCACATAAAAAGGTGTCCAATCAATATTTCTTAAATGAATGTATTTGGATTATAATAGCACCTAACCATGGTACCACTATTACTACTACTGTATTTTTAATTCACAAATCAAGGAGCTATGATATGGGCAAGTCTTCATCTCCCTCCTCTTTCCTGTGGCAAGACAACTCCAGTCAAGTTTGTCTTTTGGTACCCTCACACTTTCTATTACTCCATTCTGCCTGTCCTTTGTACTGTCCCTCATACTCCTTTCACAGTAACCCCTGTTAGGGAAATCAAGCAGATATACCTGTCCAATTTTCCAAAATGATGATATGCTCTAAAACTGCTTATATCTCTTACCACATTTCCAAGTCAAAGCATCCAATATAGCTGATCACAGGTTGAATCTAGAATAAAATCATTCTCACTGACTTCACAGCAGAAATAATTAGCTCTGCCTACAAATCTTAGCATTGTGGGTGTGGGGGGAGATTTTGCACAGCCTGTTAACCCAAATAAGTCCCAACTGGTAAAAATATGGGTTGCAGGCAGGAGTGAATGTTATCAGGTAGTGATGGAAAGAAGGGAGGGTGGAGTAGGACAAGGTGACCATACATGCCCAGGAGCCCATTCCCAGAGTTACATTCTCTAAGTGGTTCTTAATTTCCATGGCTTTCCTTACTTTACCTCCCAGACCACAAATTACCTAAAAACCTTGACGTTTCTTTCCCTGCCCTTAGTGGTCCTTAAGACTATAGATTCTCACAACAAGATAGTTCAGGCAATAGAAACAAGGTAATGGTTTCATACAGAGCAATATGAGGGTTACTCTTTCTAATAACAGGTTACTTCTAAATCAAATGTTTCTTTGTTGGGTAGTTCTTATATAATAAAAAGGCCCATTATCTATTTTAAAAAGGATTATTCCACCCTGGTCGGTTTGGCTTAGCGGTTAGAGCGGTCAACCCACAGATCAGAGTCACGGGATCAATTCTGGTCAAGGACACGTACCTTGGCTGCGATTTGATCCCCAGCCCTGGTTGAGGTCAAGCGGGAGGCAACCAATCGATGTGTCTGTCTCACATCAATGTTTCTCTCTTTCTCCCTCCCTCCCTCCCAACTCTATCTGAAAATCAATGGAAAAATATCCATGAGTGAGAATTAAAAATAAATAAAAAAAATAAGGGATTATTTCAACACTGTCAACCCCCAGGATATTTTAATTCAGCTCAAGTATTACTATTATGAGAAATATTTTCATATAAAAATTTAATTCTAAAACTCACATTCAAGTAACAATACTTGATGTTATGCCATAGGTTATCATTATTCACTGCACTATGCTCTGAAACCTACAGTCTCCAACACCCTAACCTATATTCTAATTAATCATGCCCAAGTTAAATTTCAGTTACCCTGTCACTTTAACAGTTGGTTTCATGTTCTCAAAGTCAAAGCTATCATGGTACTTCTTATTTTATTTTTTCCTTTATTGATTTGAGAGAGGAAGTGAAAGGGAGAGAGAGAGAGAGAAACATCAATGAGAGAACATTGATTGGCCACCTCCTGCATGCTCCCCACTGGGGATAGGGCCCACAACCTAGACATGTGTCCTGACCAGGAAATGAACTGGCGATCTCTTGGTACATGGGTCGATGCTCAATCACTGAACCACACTGGTTGAACTATCGTGGTACCTCTTAAAATGTGATGAAATACTTGAACTTCTCCTCCCCTGTACTAAGAGTAGACTCCCTGGCTTTTGTTAGGAACAGGAACAGCTACCATCACTCATTTTTTAACAAAGGTGAAGTACTCTTGCCCTAAAACCCTGCCATGTGTCTTGTTTGATATCAGAAAGCTATATGCTTTAAGTTCTGATATGATTTCTATTCTGGAGCATCCCAGATTATGAAAAATAAAAGATGCTTAAGCAAAGGCAATAGGTAGTATATTATTTGAGAATCCTAAAAGAAATCGTCTTACTATTCTGAACTTGAGCTCCAGAGGACAGGGACAGACATGCTCCACCAGAGAATCCTCAGTGCCTAGCAAAGCAACAGCATATCATAAACACTCAATAAATGAGGATTTCTTGGCTAGCTGAGTAACCCCAAGCAAGCAGATAAATTAAGAAAGCTATACCAAAAGGATAATGGAGGTCTTATTACATTAAAATCCTTCATGCTATCAAGAAATAGAACACTCATTTACAATTAGTGAGCATTTAATATAGACTAAGCAGTAAATTAATCCAAAGAAATTAGTAAAACATAAACCCTGCCCTAAATGACTCACAATCTGGCAAATGAGACATACATAGTTTATTCTAATATAACCTGATAAGTGCTAGAAGTCCTATGTCAAGTTTTATGAAAATAAAGATCAAGAAGTGACTAATTCTGCATGAGTGAAGTATCAACTAAGCCTTTATAGAGCAAGCAGCACTTGATCTTAAAGAATAAATAGGAGTTCACAAGATTTAAGAAAAGACAGGTAAGACGGTTGTGTAAGAGTAGTTTTCTTGTTATAAGGAACTGCATGTAAACAAAGGTCTGTCTATACATAGCAATGTCTATACCTAAGTTCCAAAAATGACTAGTACTTTAATATGGCTAGAATATCAGATTTTGGGGGAAAATCACTAAAGATGAGGCTGGAAAGAAAGAATGGGGCTAGATTGTAAACAGCCTTTTCTGCCATGTTTAAAAGTTTGAACATGGTTCACCCTGCAGGCAAATGTTTCTGAGCAGTGTGTTAATTACATTTCTTCTAGACTGTAACAGCAGTAATAACGTGAAAGATGGATTGAAAGAGAAATAATCAGAGGCACAGATTTACTAGATAACTATTGTAGTGGTTTAAGTGAAAGTCATCCAATGGTCACTGTCTGTACAATAAAATTCTAACAACACAGTATTCAAGGTCCTTGACAATCAAAAGTGTACCTTCCTTTTCACCTTCACTTCCTGTCTCTTCCCCACATCTTACAATCTAGCCACATCTGACTATATACTATTTCTTCAATCTGTTATGTACAATCATAATGTCACATCTTCACTATCGCACTATTTGTTACTTCTGCACAGACAACTGTCAACAAACTCCTACTCACTTTCAAGAACCAGGTTTTAAAAAGTGTATATCTATAAATTCTCCCCTGACTTCATCTCTCCCAAGGCAAAACATTTATTATGCTTTCCTCTAGGCTTTCATACCACATAATTAATATTATTAATACAGTACTTATTACAGCTCATTGTTAGCTATCCATTTATCTATTTCCTGTTAGAATGGCTGAGCTGAAACTAATCATTTACAAATAAAATTCAAATTAAACTGTACATATAAAATCATGATATTTAACCTCTAGACAGAGATAGAGATACAGATACACACACACATTTTTTTTTTTACCTGGTAAAACTTGAATTTGAACCCAAGAATATGACACAGTGTTTGCGGTTCACACATACTCATGTAAGATTCTAATAAAGATATAAAGAAGTCATCATGTTCTGGCCTGCATTCAAAAACTTCTAAAATGACATCCAAAACTCTATTGGGATCCAGATTAAAGCATCCTGCAACAGATGAGATATACAAAATTCAAAAGTGATTATACATCATTTCTAGTAAAGCCATTAAATTTCAGGGACAACTTATGTAACAAGATAAAAATGTTTTAAAAAACAACTTTTACAAGTTTGCTTCCCCTGCCCCAGGGGGAAATCCTTATAAGTCTATTCCCCACATTTTACACATAAGAAATGTTACTTGCCCAGGATTACAAAGTGGGTTAATGACAAGGCTGGGCTGGAGCCCAGGACCTATGACACTAACTCAAGTAAACTTTCTTCTATGCCACACTGTCTCATTAGGTCTTGATTAATCAGGCTAATGAGAGGGATCCACATTTTTAACTCTTAGCAAAATATGAAAATCAAACAATGCATTTTATAAGTTAAGCAACTAAAGAGTTTTTTTAAATGTTTTATGCAGAAGTTATTTGGAACGTTGATAAAGAGTTCATGAAAGGAGACCATCATTTTTAGAATCACTTTGTAGTTTATCTTATATACACAACAAAGCTACAAAATATAACTGTACAACTGACTTATGTTTATGGGTTTTGGTAGCATTCTAAAGGGAAAATAGGTATACTTCTGATACTAAAGAGATGAGAGAACACCAAGGAGTTGGGGACATAAAAGGGAATGTAGATAACACAAGCAAAGAGAGAAGAAGATCTAGGCAGAGCAGAAAAAAGAAGGGAAGAAGCACTGAATAGGTGCTAATGATGGCTACTTATCCTTACTAATCTCCTATGGTAAGCTAAAAAGGGTCCATGGACATTGACTTAACAAATGTTCCTATCAGCCACCCTACTCTTAATATGTATATAACTTCTATCTATTCAGCTTCAGCTGTTACCATAATTATATTATAATGTAGTCATATCATATGTGCATTTAATTTATAAGAATGCAACTATTTACACACAGCAAAAAGAAAAATAATTTAAGTGATATAAGGAATTCCACCCACCATTCCTCTCAATAAAATGTATGCGTATGACCCAGAGTGAGATATTAATCTGCTGTTCCCTCAATTTATATCAATTCACACATGCGTTATACATCAAGCTGAATGAAATATTAGTATTTTAAATTACATATTTTTCATTAGATGTAGTCCCTAAATGCAAGCTAACCACTTCATTGGGGCAAACAAATAAACACTAATTTCTTCCAATGATGGAGGAAAAAAGAACAAGTGTGTTGAAATTAGGGAGAGATGTCAGGTCTAAACACTGCACCTTATGGATGACTTAGATTTTTCAAAGAAAATTCTTATATAATCTATTTTATAAGAGATTTCCAGAAATACTTCTATTAACTCTACACTTAATTATATTAAATGCTATAAAACTAATGTCTAATTCACAGTACAGTAAGTCCTCATATAATATTGTCAATATTTTACAACTTAAACCAAAATGCCATATAACAAACCCAATTTTACCACAGGTTAATTGATGTAAATAAGCATTAAGTTCCTGCAGCATCTCATCAGCATTATAACCAAATGATGTTAAGGAAAACCATGTTATTCGAGGACCTGTTGTATCTTAGCATTCACCTAGAAAACCAAATTCTACAAATACAAAAAGTATTTCTTTCCTCTTTTTATATATAGAATATTTATTTTTTATTAAGAGTTTGATTTGTTGTTCCACTTATTTATGCGTTCATTAGTTGATTCTTAAATATGTTTTCATTGATTTTTTTTTTAGAGAAAAGAAGGGAGAGAGAGAGAAACATCAACATAAGGAAGAAACATTGATCAGCTGCCTCCTGCGTATCCACCACTGGGGAATAGAGCTCACAACCCAGGCATGTGCCCTGTCCGGGAATCGAACCAGTATCTCTCAGTGCACGGGACAACACTCAATCCACTAGAGCCACAGCGGCCATTGATTGATTCTTGTATGTGCCCAGACCAGGGATTGAACCTGCAAAGTTGGTGCATCAGGATGGCACAAGAACCAACTGAGCTACCCAGCCAGGGCTCTTGCCTCTTTTTTTTTTCTTTCCTGTTTATTTTTATTTATTATTGTTTAATTTATTTTTGTTACAGATGTTTCCCCTTTTCCCCCCATTGACACTCTCCTTCCAACCCCAGCTCCCCACCCCCCAGATCACATTTTCTTCCATTTCTAATACTAAGCAAAAAAGGACTAACAAGTGATCATGTCTTACTGGAAAGAGCTCCAGATTTTCATAAATTCTCCAAAGTGATGTTTACCTAAAGTTTTGGGAAGAAAACTTCTAAATATTTTTGCCTCTCCTGTACCCTCCAAAAGTATGCCATATGAATGTAAAAACGACTCCAAAATATCAACTGGAAATTTAAATGCTGCTGGTGGAAATATAAAATGTAAAATGGCACAACTACTTTGTAAAACTGGCAGTTTCCTTAAAAGTTAAACTTACACCTGCCATAGGACCCAGCCATTTCATTCCTAGGTATTTACTTGAGAGAAATAAATTTCTTTGTCCACACAAAGACTTGTACACAAATATTCATAGAAGATTTATAATAGGACACTATTAAATGCCCATCAACATGTAAATGGACAAATTGTAATACAATATAACTGTACTATATGTAATAGACACGAACTATCAATACACGCAACAGTACGGATAATCACAAAATAACTGTGAAGTAAAGCACACAAGGAAAGAACTCACTATATGATTCCATTTATAAAAGAATTCTAGAAAATGCAAACTAATCTCTAGTGACAGAAAGCAGATCAGTGAGTGCCTGGAAAGCGGGACAGGGGGAGCTTAGGGGAAATAAAATACAAAGGGGCAAGAAGAAATTGGGGAGGGGAGTGATATAAATGTGCATTATTTAGACTGTGGTGATGTTTTCACATATGTGTATACATATGTTAAAACTCTAATTGTATACTTTAAATATGTAGTTCATTGTATGTGCATTATGCCTAAATAAAGCTGAAAAATGCCTCCACACTGCTGTATCATAAAAAATAGATTATGAGCCCTGGCCAGTTTGGCTCAGCAGTTAGAGCGTCGGCCTGTGGTCCGGAGAGACCCAGGTTCGATTCCCGCTAAGGGCACATAATTCGGTTGCAGTTTGTCCCCGGCTCTGGTTGGTCGTGCGGGTGGCAGCTACTCGATGTGTCCCTTCACGTCGATGTTTCTCTCTCTCTCTCCCTTCCTCTCTCTCCCTCCCACTCTATCTGTACAAAAAATGGAAAAATGTCCTCGGGTGAGGATAAAAAAAAAAAATAGATTATGAAAGTATGGTCTCGTAAGTCCCCCAACCTTGTAACTGCTCCCACATTTATTGAATATAAAAATTCAATCACTAAAATGAATGTTCTCTCAGAGAGGAAAAAGATACATTAATATAATTTTGGGGAAAAAAATGGCTGACTTATAATTACCCGTTAAGTTACAGATACAAAGCTTGTGAATAAGGTATAAGAACAACATGTTACATGAAAATGTGTTTCATACACATTTCTTAAAAATTTTCGCCTTGGCCAGTTTGGCTCAGCGGTTGGAGCGTCGGCCTGTGGACCAGAGAGACCTGGGTTTGGTTCCTGCTAGAGGCACATACCAAAAAAAAATAATAAAAATAAATTTAAAAAATTCTATTTTCAATGTGCTACAATGCAAACCACTGACATTATGTTTTATTTAATGGTACTCTAGCAAGGCTATTCTATCAATGATATGTACTATCAACTAACAATTTCTTTCTAGGTGCTATTTAAAGAAGTAATTTTGAAAAGGTATGTACTTCTAGTTATGATAGATATCAACCTCTGCATCTTCCACAAATGAAAAACTGGCTTATGAATTTTCTATTCAATGTCTCAGGTGCCAATAGTTACTCCAATCAATTAGAATGACCTTTGCTACATAAGATGGAAAAAATTATCCAACTAAGAATTAAGAAAAAAATTTTTTTTAACTTTAGAAATTTGCTAAGTAACTGTTAAACTATTTCATACACAGTGATACTCTAGTAACAACCAGTAAGCTTGAAGTGTCCAAACTTTTTCTTCTAATGGCAGCTGCGGTAGAACATAGGCACTCTTGTGCTCAAGCATCTCAGAAAGGCTGTCATCCAGCCCAAGTATTGACAGTCATGTGATCTTGAGAGAAATCATAGGCCTAGCTCCCTAGCTCTATCACCAGGAATACATTAAGGAATAGATAAAAAATTACACATACACACAATGCCTTTTGAGGAACAAATAGGGAACCATATTAGAAGGGAACAAGTGAAAAAATAAGAACATGGCAGGTCTGTAATGGCATGGATCCATTCATTTAAATAAACATTAAATAATTATCCACACTGTGCCAGGTGTTTGTGATACAGAGATTAAGAAAATGCTTTCCCTACCCTTGAAGAGAATTCACACCTTTTGGATGATACACCTATAAAGAAAAGTGCACTGAAAAGTAAATGTAGTTTCCCCAAAGATGGACAAGATGGCCAGTATATTAGATCAAGTGACTGCAACTACAGGCAAAAGATATGATTAACCTGACAATGGCTGTTTTAGGAACAGGCCAAATTGAGATTCTTAACAGAAAAAAAAGACTAAGGTAATATTGTAAACATAACTGGACAAGATGTCCATCCAGCCTGTACATTTCAGACAAGAAAACAGAATGATAGCTTCAATCATAATATTCCTGACAGAATGGACCTTATGAGACAAAGAAAAATCATGTTTTAAACAAAAGGACATGATTCAGCATCTGCAATTACTTAGAAGCAGGTTATACTAAGGTCAGAATGTTTGTGGTGCCCCCCGACCTCCAAATTCATATGCTAAAATTCTAATGCCTAATGTGATGATATTAGAAAGTAGAGACCTTTGTGAGGTGATTAATGCCCTTAAAAAAGAGTTTTCTTGAACCTTCTATCATACGAGAATATAGCAAGAAGCCACCAGTCTATAACTGAGGCCCTTCACCAGATTTCAAGCATGCTAGCACCCTGATTTGAATTTCCAGCCTCCAGAACTAAGAGAATACCTTTCTGTTGTTTATAAGTCACCCAGTCAGTTGGAATTTAATTATAGCAGCCCAAAGGAACTAAAATAGGCTAATCAAAACCTATACTAGACTATTTCTATGAAGTACTTTGCAAAAAAAACTGCACAGCTCAAAGCAAGAACTATCAGAGAACCAAAAGACAGAAATGCACCTAACAAAATAAAAATATGACTGTAAAAAGTAAACAATGTTTGAGAACAACTGCTACCATCTCTTTCAAAGTAGAGAATAACAACTTCATAACTAGTCTGTAGTAAAGAAACTTTGAATAAAGCAACAACTTAGGCAAAGGAGGCAGTAAAAGGAATACGAGAGAACCAACACACTAAGATGCTTCTAGGCTGAATAACCCTTATCAAACTGGTCCAAAAACAAAATACCAAAAACATTCAAGATAATGTAGTCAAATAGGTTAAATGTCCCATAATCTGTTCAAGAACAAAGTCATTGGCTTGAGGTTTTCTTTTTAATGTGTCTCTGGTCATTTGACAAGCAACCAAGAGGATGAGTGAGACTAAGGAGGCAGAGGATCTCATGTTATACGTCTCCATCTCCAGTCAAATGTACAACCTTAGAAAACAGGCAACAATAGACCAGTTGAACACAACAGAGAACCCAGAAATAGACCCAAGACATTATGCTCAATTAATATTTGACAAAGGTGGCAAGAGCATACAATGGAGTAAAGGCAGCCTCTTTAATAAATGGTGTTGGGAAAATTGGACAGCTACATGCAAAAAAATGAAACTAGACCATCAACTTACACCATACACAAGAATAAACTCAAAATGGATAAAAGACTTAAATGTGACTCGAAAACTCATAAAAATCCTAGAAGAAAATTTTGGCACCAAACTTTCAGACATCACATGGAACAGAATTTTCACTGATAGAACATATCAAACTAAAAAGATTTTGCACAACAAAAGAAACAACCATCAAAATAGAAAGGAAATCGACTGTATGGGAGAGCATAATTGCCAACAATACATTAGATAAGGGGTTAATTTCCAAAATATATTGAGTACTCATACACCTCAACAGAAGGATGACAAAAAACGCAATTAAAAAATGGGCAGAGGAGCGCCCTGGCCGGTTTGGATCAGCGGTTAGAGCGTCGGTCTGCGGTCCTGAGAGACCCGGGTCCAGTTCCCGCTAAGGGCGCATACCTCGGTTGCAGTTTGTCCCTGGCCCTGGTCGGTTGTGCGGGTGGCAGCCACTCGATGTGTTCCTTTCGCATCGATGTTTCTCTCTCTCTCTCTCTCTGTTCCTCTCTCTCCCTCCCACTCTACCTGAACAAAAAATGGAAAAATGTCCTCGGGTGAGGATAAAAAAAAAAAAATGGGCAGAGGAGATAAATAGATACCTCTCCAAACAAGACATACAAATGGCCAAGAGACATATGAAGAAATGATCAACATCACTAATCATCAGAGAGAAGCAAATTAAAACAACAATGAGTTATCACCTCATACCTGTCAGACGGCTGCCATCAACAAATCATTAAACAACAAGTGTTGGCGAGGGTATGGAGAAAAGGGGACTCTAGTACAATGCTGGTGGGAATGCACACTGGTCCAGTCACTATGGAAAACACTATGGTGTTACCTCAAAAAATTAAAAATTGAACTGCCATTTAACCCAGTGATCCCACTTCTAGGAATATACCCTAAGAAGCCTGAAACACCAATCAGAAAGAATATATGTACCCCTATGTTCACATCAGCACTATTTACAATAGCTAAGATCTGGAAACAGCCCAAGTGTCCATCAGTAGACGAATGGATAAAAAAGCTGTTGTACATATATACAATGGAGTACTATGCAGCTGTAAGAAAGAAAGATCTCTTATCCTTTGATTCGACATTCGACATGGAGGGACCTGGAAAGTATCATCCTAAGCAAAACAAGCAAAACAGAGAAAGACAAGTATCATATGATCTCACTTATTTGTGGAATATAATGAACATAACAGTCTGAGGAATGGGGTAGTCTCAGAGACGTGGAAGAGGGGTACAGACTGACAATCCCCAGAAGAGGGAGTTGTGGGGGAGAGATAAACCACAGAATTTATATTCATGTACACATCACTGATAGACATGAACAACAAAGCTGGGGACAGGGTGGTGGGATAGGGAGAAGGGTGTCAATAGGGAAAAAAAGGAGAAACATCTGTAACAAAATAAATAAAAAAGAAGAGAAGAGAAGAGAAGAGAAGAAAAGAGAAGAGAAGAGAAGAGAAAAAAAGCAAAGAAAAGCAAAGCAAAGCAAAGCAAAGCAAAGAAAAAAAAGAAAAGAAAAAGAAAAGAAAAGAAAAGAAAAGAAAAGAAAAGAAAAGAAAAGAAAAGAAAAGAAAAGAAAAAAGAAAAGAAAAAAGAAAACAGGCAACAAATGACTATCTTAGGGGGTTTAGTGAAGTGGGCTCTAATTCGGGTTAAGAAGGAAAAGGTTAGATTCTAAGCCAAAAAGATCCTGGACCACTAAACCAAAACGAGAAAGAACTATTTTCACTCTTCAAAATTAAACTCAAGTAAGCTAGCTCCATGACTAATTTTTAGCCAGCACTTTTGATTTAGAACAGCACACTATGGCCTATGGGTCAAATCCATTAGGTTTTATAAATAACTTTTCCTAGAACACAGACATGCTCATTTATTTACGTACTGCCTCTGGCTGCTTTCACCCTACAATGGCAGACTTGTGTAATTGCAACAAAAATCACATGGCCTACAAAACAAAAAATATTTACTAGCTTACCATTTATTTATTGTTTAATATTGATTTTAGAAAGAGAGGAAAGGAGAGGGAGAGAAATAGAAACATCGACGAGGAACATCAACATCCATGGGCTGCCTCCTGAACGGCCCCTCCTGGAGATCAAGCCTGCAACTCAGGTATGTCCCCTGACCTGGAATCAAACCAGGGACCTCTTGGTGAATGGGTAGATGCTCAAACACTAAACCACATCAATTGGAGAAAAAATGTGCTAACCACTAATATAGAAGAAAGAAAAGGAAAGAAAACCTAGCAATTGCTTTTTTTTTTATTCTTATAAAACTTTTTATTGATATACAACTTACACATCATAAAGTTTACTCACTTAGAGTATATATACAGTTTAATACTTTTTATTATACTTAACAAAATTGTGAAACTACCATCAAAATTGAATTTTTGGTCATTTCATTATACCACAAAGAAACCCTGTATTTATCAATAGTCGCTCTCCACTTCCACTTCACATGTTCTCTCAGTCTCTGGCTACCACTAGTTTACTTCTCATCTCTATAGATTTGCCTATTCTGGACATTTTATATAAATGGAATTATATAATATATGGCCTTTTGTGTCTGGCTTCCTTCATTTAACATAATGTGTTCAAGATTTATCATGATTGTATGTGTCACTACTTCATTTTGTTTTATTAACAAATAGTATTACATTGTTTGAATAGACCACATTTTGTTTATCCTTTCATCAGTTGATGGACATTTGGGTTGTTTCCACTATTTATGTAAAAGTTTTTTTTTTAATTCTCACCGGAGAACATTTTTCTACTTTTTGTTCAGATAGAGGGAAAGGGAGAGAGAGAAACATAGATGGGAAAGGGACACATCAAGTGGCCGCCACCTAAATGACGCAACCAGGGCCAGGGACAAACTGCAACCGAGGTACCTGCCCTTAGTGGGAACCGAACCCGGGTCTCTCTGGACTGCAGGCCGATGCTCTAACCACTAAGCTATACCGGCCAGGGCAATATGTAAAAGTTTATTTTTTTTATTTTTTATTTTTATTGATTAATTTTTCTTACAGATGTTTCTCCTTTTTCCCCCACTGATTCCCCCCTCCCCCTCCCTCCCTGCCCCTTCCCCAGATTGTTGTCCATGTCCACTGTTCATGCATACATGCATATAAGTTCTGTGGTTCATCCCTCCCCCACCCCCCCCTCTTTAGGGGATTGTCAGTCTGTACCCCGCTTCCGCGTCTCTGGGACTACCCCATTCCTCAGACTGTTATGTTCATTATATTCCACAAATAAGTGAGATCATATGAAACTTGTCTTTCTCTGTTTGGCTTGTTTCACTTAGGATGATACTTTCAAGGTCCCTCCATATAGTCTCAAAGGATAAGAGATCTTTCTTTCTTACAGCTGCGTAGTACTCCATTGTGTATATGTACCACAGCTTTTTGATCCATTCGTCTACTGATGGACACTTGGGCTGTTTCCAGAAGCAATTGCTTTTTTGAAAGGCATTCAGAAGAACGGAGTACTTATAGTTTAGTTCAACAATCAAAGGAGTCCACCTATAATATCCTTTTCTCTACTTTCTGAAAGATGCTTTTTGCCAACTTGATGCAGGGATCATTCGTATGGGGTCTATGACTTGGCACCTCAAGAGCCTAAATTAATCACTACCAATTCCTACTTAATAAATTTTTCAAATTTAGTGTCCGACTTGAAAACATCACCACCATGAAGACTCATAATAGTTCAACTTCCTCACATGCTCATGTAGTAAACAGCCCTAGACTATCGGACAGGGTATAAACGTTGCACTAGAATCATTTAGGGAGAAAATAACTATCTTCTAATTATAGGATAAGAAGGAGTTCTCCTGATTCAACCAGTACCCTGAAATGTAAATTTATCTAAAATTCATATCTCCCAAACTAAACATCTGTTCTGCCAATGGTTGGTGAGAGATCATACCTGAGATAGATTTGTACGAGGTATTATCTGTCTAAATTGTTTCTAAAGAGGAAACATTGGGAATAAACAGGGGGAAACATTAAAAAGTTACATGAGGGGATTCAAAAATGGCAGCAGAGTGAATGGAAGCTACAAAGACCGTCTCCCAGGACCAAACTGGAATTACAACTAAAATAAAGACAAATTGTCGGGAAAAAGGAAAAGAAAAGCAGCTTGTGAGGATCATATAACCAGGGACACTGATTGGATCCTGGTAGGATTGCGGAGGCCCGAAAGGGGAGCTGGGAGCCCAGGGACAGCAGCGGCCTTAGTAGTGAGCACAGCCCTAGGGGTTACACTCCCAAGAGGCTCCACAGGACAGGGCCAGGACAGACGCTAAAATAGCCACAGCCACTGGCCTTGGGCTCCAGCAGAGGAAGGGCAAACTGGACTGGAACTGTGTGGGGACACTCAAAATTTAGAGAGCACATAGAGCTTTTGCTGAGTTGCAGCCATGCAGGACGGTGGCCATCTTACTCCTTCCCAGGGCTCTGGGAAGAGGCAGTGGCCCCTCCATGGGAGACTCAAGTCCACCTGGTAGGCCATTGAAATGCAAATTGAGACTCATTAACAACCAGCATCTGCCCCACCCTCGGGAAATCCCCTTACCCTGAATACCTGAAGGAGTTTTTGACTCAACTGAGACGCCAAGTCTCTTCAAGTAACCACTACTGAGAGCCTTCAGGCAAAAAGCTAGGGGATAACTGAACCATTCCTGGGCTAGCAACTCTAACCAGGAAAGTAAGACTTGATAGTGGTATTTAACATGGGTTCTCCCTCACACATCCAAACACAGGAGAGGGAGCCACAAACAGCAGAAAAACAACACCCACAGAGAAAATTTGGCAGGCTCCAAACCCCACTGTGACAGCCATAATGCTGAAACAAACAAACAAAAAAAATGCCAAATGAAAGAACAAGAGACCTCTACCGAAGATGAGATAAATGTGGAGCAGTTAAGCAAGTTAACAGAGCTGGAATTCAGAGCCATGATATTGAGGGAGCTCAAAAGCATGAGTAAGGACATCAACACCATGAGTAAAGACAAAAAATGTTGAAAATCAACCAATTGGAAATTAAAAACCATCAAGAAAAAATGAAGAATGACATATCAGAAATAAAGAACACATTGGAAGGTCTAAACAGCAGAGTAGAGGAAGCGGAGGACCAGATCAGTGAATTAGAAGACAGGGTAGAAAAAAAATCAAGCAATCAGAAAACCCAAAGGAAAAAACAATTACAAAACAAGAGGACAGTGTAAGAGAACTGTGGGACAACTGGAAATGTAATAACATTTACATCATAGGAGTCCCCAAAGAACAAGAAAATGGGAAAGGGTTAGAGAACATATTTGAAGAAATAGTGACAGAAAACTTTCCTAACTTGGTGCAGGAAGAAGGCATTCAAGTTCAAGCACAGACAGCCCCAAGTAAAAAGAACCGAAACAGGCTCACACCAAGACACATAGTAATCAAAATGCCAAAAATTAAAGACAAAGAGAGAATCCTAAAAGCAGCAAGAGATAAGAAACAGGTTACACACAAAGAAACCTCCATACGGCTCTCAGCTGACTTCTCAACAGAATCACTCACTACAAGCCAGAAGGGAGTGGCACGAAGTAATCAAGGTCATGAAAAACAAGGATCTGAATCCAAGAATACTCTACCCAGCAAGGCTATCATTCAAAATACAAGGTGAAATAAGGAGCTTCCCAGACAAAAAAGGACTAAAGGAATACATTAGCACCAAACCAGAACAGCAAGAAATGTTAAAAGGACTACTGTAATTAGTAGAACTAGGAAAAAAAAAATTAGAACCACACTAAACAAAAATGGCAACAAATAAGTACTTACCAATAATCACCTTAAATGTAAATGGATTGAGTACTCCTTAAAAAGACACACAGTGGCTGATTGTATAAGAAAGCACGACCCATCTAAATGTCGTTTACAAGAAAGCCACCTCACAACAAAAGACTCCCATAGGTTGAAAGTGAAGGGATGGAAAAAATCTCTCAAGCAAACGGAAAGCAAAAAAAAAAAGCTGGGGTAGCAATACTCATATCTGATAAAGTAGATTTCAAAATAAAGGCCATAACTAGAGACAAAGAAGGCCACTACATAATACTTAAAAGATCTATCCTCCAGGAAGATATAACCTTGGTGAACATATATGCACCCAATTTAGGAGCACCAACATATATTAAAAATCTTTTGGAGGACCTCAAAGGAAAATCAACAGCAATACAATCATAGCAGGGGACTTCAATACCCCACTGACAGCACTGGAGACATCTTCTAGACAAAAACTTAACAAAGAAACACAGACTCTAAATGAAGCGCTAGATCAAATGGATTTAAAAGATAACTGCAAAGAATTACACCCCAAAACGGCAGAATTCACATTCTTCTCAAGTGCACATGGGACATTCTCAAAGATAGACCACATGTGAGGCGCAATCTAAGTCTCTACAAGTTCAAGAAGATTGAAATCATATCAAGCATCTTCTCAGACCACAATGGCATGCAACTAGAAATCAATTGCATCAAGAACATGCAAAGACATTTGAAAACATGGAGGCTAAATAGCATGTTATTGCACAATGAATGGGTTACCAGGGAGATCAAGGAAGAAATTAAAAACTTCCTAGAAACCAATGAAAATGTACACACAACAACACAAAATGTATGGGATGCAGCGAAAGCAGTCTGAGAGGGAAGTTCATAGCACTACAGGCCTACTTCAAGAAGCAAGAAAAACTTCTAATAGACTAACCTCACAACTTAAAGAACTAGAAAGCAAACAGAAAGAAAACCCCAGAGCAAAGTAGAAGGAAGGAAATAGTAAAGATCAGAGCAGAAATAAATGGCATGGAGACCAAAAAAAAAAAAAAAAACAATTCAAAGGATCAATGAAACAAAAGGCTGGTTCTTTGAAAAATAAATAAGATTGATGGAACCTTAGCTAGACTCACAAAGAAACAAAGAGAGAGAACCCAAACACACAAAATCAGAACTGAAAGAGGAGAAATAATAACCAACACCACGGAAATACAAAGGATTGTTAACAGATATTATGAACAATTATATGGCAACAAATTTGACAATCTAAGCAAAATGGACAAATTTCTAGAAAAATACTCTCCCAAAACTAAACCAAGAAGAGATAAAAAATTTGACCAGACCAATAACAACAAAAGGAATCGAGATGTAATCAAGACTCTCCCAGCAAACAAAAGTCTAGGCGCAGACGTCTTCACAGGGGAATTTTACCGAACATTCAAAGAAGAACTAATACCCATTCTCCTCAAACTATTTCAAAAAATTCAAGAAGAACGAACACTTACAAACTCATTTTATGAGGCATGCATAATTCTAATTCCAAAACCAGAAAAAGACATTACAAAGAAAGAAAACTGCAGACCAATATCCCTGATGAACATAGATGCCAAAATGCTGAACAAAATACTAGCAAAATGAATGCAGCAATACATCAAAAAAATTATTCACCATGGTCAAGTGGGATTCATCCCAGGGATGCAAGGCTGTTACAATATTCGCAAATCAATAAATGTGATACACCACATAAATAAAATGAAGAATAAAATCCACATGATCATATCAATAGATGCCGAAAAAGCCTTCGACAAAATCAAGCATTTATTTCTGATAAAAACGCTCAGCAATGTGGGAACACAGGGATCATATCTCGACATAATAAAGGCCATATTTGAAAGACCTACAGCCAACATAACTCAATGTGCAGAAACTAAAAGTATTTCCCTTAAAAACAGGAACAAGACAAGGATGCCCACTTTCGCCACTCTTATTTAACATAGTACTGGAAATCTTTGCCACGGCAATCAGACACGAAGAAAAAATGAAAGGGATCCAAATTGGAAAGGAGGAAGTGAAACTGTCATTATTTGCAGATGACATGATATTATACATAGAAAACCCTAAAGAGTCCATCAAAAATCTACTACAGTTAATAAATGAATTTGGCAAAGTAGCACGATACAAAATTAACGTCAAGAAATCAACGGCATTCTTATATACCAATGATGAACTCACAGAAAGAGAAACTGAAAAAACAACCCCAGTCACCATCGCAGCAAAAAAATTAAGATACCTAGGAATGAACTTAACCAAAGAAATAAGGGACCTATTGGCAGAAAACTACAAGTCATTGAAAAAAGAAATAGAGGAAAATATAAAAAAGTAGAAGCACATACCTTGTTCATGGACTAGAAGAATTAACATCATTAAAATGTCCATATTACCCAAAGTAATCTATAGATACAATGCCATCCCCATCAAAATACCAACGACATACTTCACAGAACTAGAACAAATACTTCAAAACTTCATATGGAACCAAAAAAGACCTCGAATAGCCACAGCAATCTTAAAAAAGAAGGACAAAGTAGGTGGGATCACAATAACAGATATCAGGTTATATTACAAAGCTACTGTAATTAAAACAGCCTGGTGCTGGCACAAGAACAGGCATATATACCAGTGGAGCAGAACAACGAACCCATAAATGGACCCAAGACATTATGCTCAATTAATATTTGACAAAGGTGTCAAGAGCATACAATAGGGTAAAGAGAGCCCCTTTAATGGGAAAATTGGACGCCTACCTGTAAAAAAATGAAACTAGACCATCAACTTACAACATACACAAAAATAAACTCAAAATGGATAAAAGACTTAAATGTGATTCATGAATCCATAAAAATCCTAGAAGAAACTGTAGGCAACAAAATTTCAGACATCATACACAGCAGAATTTTCACTGATACATCACCTAAGGCAACAGAAACAAAGGAGAAAATTAACACATGGCCCTATATCAAACTAAAGAGCTTCTGCACAGCAAAAGAAACAACCACCAAAATGGAAAGGCAACCCACTGTATGGGAGAGCATCACTGCCAATGATATATCAGATAAGGAGTTAATTTCCAAAATATATAGAGTATTCATCATACAACTCAACAAAAGAAGGACAAATAACCCAATTCAAAAATGGGCAGAGGAGCTGAATAGACACCTCTCCAAACAGGACATACAAATGGCCAAGAGATATATGAAGAAATGCTCAACATCACTAATCATCAGAGAGATGCAAATTAAAACAACAATGAGGTATTACTTCACACCTCTCAGAATGGCCTCCATCAACAAATCATCAAACAAGTATTGGCGAGTGTGTGGAAAAAGGGGACTCTAGTACACTGCTGGTGGGAATGCAGACTGTTGCAGCCACTATGGAAAACACTATGGTGTTTCCTCAAAAAATTAAAAATTGAACTTCCATTTGACCCAGTGATCCCACTTCTAGGAATATACCCTAAGAAGCCTGAAACATCAATCAGAAAGAATATATGTACCCCATGTTCATAGCAGCACTATTTACAATAGGTAATATCTAGAAATAGCCCAAGTGTCCATCAATAGATGAATGGATAAAAAAGCTGTGGTACATATACACAATGGCATACTATGCAGCTGTAAGAAAGAAAGATCTCTTATCCTTTGATTCGACATGGAGTGACCTGGAAATTATTAACCTAAGTGAAACAAGCCAAGCAGAAAAAGACAAATACCACATGATCTCACTTATATGTGGAATATAATGAACATAACAGTTTGAGGAATTGGGTAGACCCAGAGACGTGGAAGTAGGGTACAGACTGACAACCCTCAAAAGAGGAGGTGGGGGGGGGAGAAAAGAGTTAAACCACAGAACTTATATGCATGTACGCATAACCAGTGGATATGTACAACAAAGCCTGGGACACGGTGGGGGGGTGGGGAGGAGGGTGTCAATGGGGTAAAAAAGGAGAAACATCTGTAATTAAAATAAAATAAATTTTAAAAAATCCAAAAAATTAAACATGTCATGGAAAATAGAATGCTGTGCCACAGAACCGCTCTGGCCAAATGAGATTAGCCTGCGTGGAATCTGCACTGAGGGGAATTCAATAGATTCTAACACTTATTGGAATTAGAATTCTTATCCTCAATTTTCATGTCAATGAAAACAAAGGGGGAGATGAGAAAGTCAAATAGCCGGACAGTAAGAAACACTGAGCCAGGAAGATGAATGTTCTAAAATCCTCCATGTCAGGGAAAAGAGGCTAAGAATCACTACAAACTCTACCAGAAAGAAAGATTAGTTCATTTTTCAACAAGTATTTATTCAGCATCTATGTACCAGGCACTGAGGTTAGAGGCACTAAACAAAACCCAAAAACCCTTGTCCTCATAGAGTTTACATTCCAGTGGGGGTCAGGAATAAAATACATGGCGCCCTGACCGGTATACTCAGTGGTTAGAGCTATAACCTATAGACTCAAGGGTCTCAGGTTCGATTCCCGGTCAAGGGCACATACCTGAGTCGCAGGCTCGATCTCCAGCCCTGGTCAGGGCACATGCAGGAGGTAACCAATCAATGTGTCTCTCTGTCTCTCTGCCCCGCCCCCCTTCGACTCTCTCTGGAAATCAATGAAAAAAATAGCCTTAGTTGAGGACTAAAAACAACAACAAAAAAATTTTTTTTAAATACATTGCATATTATATGGTAGTAAGTGCTCAGAGGAAAAATAGTGAACAATAAGGTGTGTTGAGAGGGGTGTCCACTGAAGGCTACACTGACAAGGCAACATTTGAGAGCTCCTGGACTAGCGTGCTTCATAGCACACTAGATGTACTACAATAGAGGTTTAACCCAAGAAATCAAATTGCTTATCCTCATGGAATAACCATGTGTGTCGTGGGCTTGTAGTTGAGACTGTCACACTGTTCTTCAGAGATAGTAACATAACTTATTTTCTGTAAAGGCAAAGTTCAAGAAAAGAAAGCACTGTACATTTTCCCAGTTGGATAAAAGCTCACATTCGCCCTGGCCGGTTTGGCTCAGCGGTTAGAGCATCGGCCTGCAGTCCGGAGAGACCCGGGTTCGGTTCCTGCTAAGGGCATGTACCTCGGTTGCAGTTTGTCCCCGGCCCTGGTTGGTTGTGTGGGTGGCGACCACTCGATGTGTCCCTTTCACATCGATGTTTCTCTCTCTGTTCCTCTCTCTCCCTCCCACTCTATCTGAACAAAGAATGGAAAAATGTCCTCGGGTGAGGATGATTAAAAAAAATTAAAAAAAAAAAAAAGCTCACATTCAAGAAAATCACTCTTTAAAATGTTCTCAAAACAACAAAGGACTAAAAAGATATAAATTCACAAGGACAGAAAAAAAAAATAGAACAAACAAGGACAGACAAGAGATGTCAATGAATAGGCAGATAAAATAAAAACAAAAACAACTGAGGCGCCTACACAGGACAGAACTTTTATTTAGGAATACCATCTTAAGAAAGTACATAGCAGGATACAAGGAAAGACAAAGCTATAGCAAAGCAGTGCTGACAAGCATCTCATGCTAGATCAAAATGGTGCAGGAAAAAATGTAGAGCCTTACTCTGGAAAGAAAAGAAAGAAAACACTATATGATTTTTTTTTAAATGGGTCACTGACACACAGGTAAGCAAGTCTTACCTATGGGGCTGCCAGTCTTACTGTTAAATTGACACCAAGAAGTAGCAAAGAGACAAGACTTACTTCAAAGAAAAGGGTAAATTTAAACTAAAAGCTCCTTACCTTCTATACCTGTTGATCACCAAAATCCAAAGCTGGGTCCCTACACATAGCATTGGAGGAAGGGGATAAGGATTGGGATACTTCCTCTCTTTTTCTTAGTCATACATAAATTTCAAAAACAGAGAAAGAACTGAGAAGTTGAACATAAGCACCCCCTAAAATATAACCAGTGAAGCAAGGAATATAACTTTTCTGACAAGTCTCAAAACCTAAGACATCTGGGTGTGGTAAAATCTTCCCTAAAATAGCACACCTAAAAATAATAGCAAAAGTTCTTTCCATTCTTGAAAAAAATCAGAATTACTCTATTTTTCTATCCTTCATTGCTCTTTCTTTAGAAGTCAACTATTTCCTCCATATGCTCAATGCAAATAAAAAGAATAAGTTGCATTTAAAAGGTAGGGAGAGTAACACTTTCCTATCTGTTACACTTTTACAGTATCTGCTGCACTTACTTTAACAAACTGTTGTAAATATAAAAGGTGCATATCAAAGTCCCCTGTAAAGGTATTTTTTTAAATTAAGTTCAAAAGAACTAAACATCCTCAAGTTTTAAGGGTTCACAGCAAAGACTGTATTATAGTTTCATAGTAGCTTATTTCCTGCTTCCTTTAAGATAATTGAGAAATACTTAAAATTAAAAATATAAATAATCACCCGGCTGGTCTGGCTCAGTGGATTGAGTGTTGTCCCATGGACTGAGAGGTCCTGATTAGATTACTGGTCAGGACACATGCCCAGGTTGCGGGCTTGATCCCCAGTGAAGGGCATGCAGGAGGCAGCCAACTGATGTATCTCTCTCACATGGATCTTTCTCTCTTTTTCCCTTCCCCTCTCTCCAAAAAAAAAAAAAATCAATAAAACATTTTAAAAATAGAAATAATAGAGGGAGCAAAAACTAATACAAATACCACAGGTAACAGTGACAAAAAAAGATTTCTTATAAACATCATCCCAAATTTCATTATTACTGATAAAATCTTAAAGTACAAGCTGGACATTTCCCTCAATTCTTAATTTTAAAAAACCTAAAGAGAATAAACTCATTTCTTCTTTATGGATATTCTCCACAGTTTAAAAACTTTATCTTAGTAACACACACTACATATAGATATATGTCTTACCTATTAAAGATTTGATATTTTCTAAGATTAAATCACTAGTAATATTTCCCGATAAATCTTGCCCCAATTCAGCAATCAGCTTGGCATAACCTTCATTCTCTTCTCTTAACAAATTGAATTTTTGCTGCTTATAACTGAAATTAGATAAACATCATAAAGGGGATAAATTAATTTCAATTAACAAGCTTGCATAAGAGTAATGTATTGTTACTGAATTTTCTTCTCTCTCTTATATACAGCAATCATAAGAATAGTTGTTGAAAGTTTACCTCTTTGTTTATCTTTTAGGATAGAGATGCCCCAATGTTAATTACACAGGGAAAACCAGTAACATAAGGAAAAAATATGCTAACCCCAAGGAACAATACTATACCAGTACTTCCATCACTGACCAAGAATATACCCTAGAGGACAGCTATAATTATAAAGTATTTCAATGGTAATAATAAAAGCACTGAATGTTATTTTAACTTCTAGTATGAAAAAAATTAACATTGGTTTCACATGGATAAGGTTCACTGCTGACTCAATCATAGGCTCCTTTTAAAAGAAAAGAAGACAAGACACATGCTAACAACAACAACAAAAAATTATTCAAACTGCCTTTAGAAAGTTGGTGACAGAAGATGATTTGACTTTGGGTGATAGACACATAATGCAAGAGATGTATCATGTACCATAGAAATGTAACTTGAAATCTATATGATCCTATCAACCAAAGTCACCCCAATAAATTTAATTTAAAAAAGGAAACTTCTAGTATTCAAAATAAGAACTAAAACACATACTCAGATATTTGACCTGCAACATAAAGACACATATACTTACAAGAGTTTTGTCTTGATTTTAACTGACTTTTGATTGAATTGCTGTGACTGTTTGATAAGCCCTAATGATTCCAATGTTTCTGGATCCAGGCGTTCCTTTAGAACTGTGTCTGAAACTAAATACTGTATTTAAAAATATTAAAAGTCACTTATTACTCAGCATTTCAACTATGCATCCACATCTTGAATATACTCAAAATAATTAATAAAATATTAAAATCACATTATAGATATCAACATACAATTTATAACTTCAATAAAAACTGTGACTCTCCAAATATTGAAAAATACAACATATATTTTTAAAACCTCACTAAGAAAGTATATGCATGCTGTCCACAGCCCACAAATGACAAAAACTACAGATAAAATTCTGATTAAAATTGAGTCTGTCAACTGAATTGTCTTTAAGATAATACAGCACTTAAAAGTTCTTTGGTTTCTACTGTTTATGTCAAACAATTCTAGTACAGCAAAGACAAGGACATACTTCCAGGTCTGAGTAATGTCATTTCTCCTTGGTTCTAAATTTATTAACATAAAATGGTTTACCAATGATTGTAACAAGTTCTATAATTTACTGTTTGTAAACTACTTCCATTCTTTTTCTCCTTGCCTAATAAAGAGTTTATGAAATATTGTTTGGTTTAAAAGCTGTCCACATCATTTCTACTCACTTGATAGATGCTTACCTTTTACTCAGTTAGAAACTTAGTAGGTCAGGAATATCACCGAAGGTTTTATATGCATAGATAGTTTAAGTGATATGGTAGCATGCCTATTTCATAGACATAATTAGCATGTCTAATTTTACAAAGTATTCCATTTCAAAACCCAAATCACACCTTTAATGAATAGTCAACTGAATGTCAATATTCTTCTCCATTAATATGATTAACTGTGATTATAACTGCTCAATGTAAAATTTAGAAAGAGAATGTTTGTTTTTAACTTACCAAACACGCTAATACCAATTGTGTAAAATAGTCTCTCTTGCTTTTTTCTTCTAAACAATTTGTCTCAATATCTACAATGATGAAGGAAAAAAGTTGAAAGTTTGATTGATTTTTCTAGACTCTCTCCAGCACCATAATAAGATACTTATTTTCTTTAAAACTAGCTTATTTTAAAATGTCTCATTCTAAATTTGGGTAAATGTAAAACTATGGTAAGTATGAGCTGTCCTTCATATGCATATAAATACTTAACATTAATTTATACTGATACTGGAGACAGACCCTGTGATCAATGGCATATCCATAGAATGGTAAGTTGATTACACAGGAGTTATGTGCTAAGGCACTGGATGCAACAAAGGTTCAAAAAATACTATTCTCAGAAATGGAAATATTCAAGCAAAATTTTTTAATAGTATATTTTATTTAACATAAACGATCCAAAATATTTTAAGCAAAGTTTAAATGACCACATGTTAGAGATGCTAAAGAAATGATTCCTTCCTTAGGTGGAAAGTTGAACTGGGTGACAACAAAGATCTCTTCTACTCATCAAAGATCCTATTACTCATGAAAATCAAATATTTTACCTTGGCTACCTTGGTACCATGTACCATATTCTAACCAAGTTACCTTGCCACCAACTCAATGTAAAAAAGTATTAAAAGGCATTTTTAACGTCTTATTTTAAATTCAAAGTCTACCTAGCAAACAAAATTTATTCAAACTTTTTGTTTTCTTCCCACTGAAATATTTTTTTTAAAAAACTGAGATCTCCTTGAGTTTCAGTAAATTATTCAGAAAATTTCTCAATTTTCTGATCTGAATTATAGAGGAAATAAAACAATTAGCTCTAAATGCCAAGCTTCAAAAATTTCAACCAGGATTGGCAAGATTACAAAGTTCATCTTCGGATCATTGTTTTAGCTGATTACATACTATTACTCTATTTCTAAAGTCAACTCATAATTTAGAATGTGCTATAGAAAGAGGCACAAATTTTAGTGATATAATAAAAATTGTCCCCTAAGGGTTCTAGGATCTCCCCAAACAGATGTCCTACTACTGCTTTGCTTCAGTTTATTTTCTATGGCCATTACTGAAAATCAAAAGAGAATGGGATTTATCATCAAACATATCTACATTTTTCTGGCCCTTCTCCACTTTCCCTTCTTGGACACTGTCATTTCCCAACATTATGGCCACTTTAGCTAAGCACACAGTCAATTCAAGTGTATTAAAGGCATTTCAGGTGTAATTTATGCAATGTAAATTACAGTACAATCTTAATCTCTCAAAAAGACTTTTAATCCATGGGTATCTCATCCATTCCCCCCTTCCCATTATCTTGTCTTGTGGTCCCTTCTCAGTCTAGAACTTCAAGGACACTGATCATGAGAGTTCAGGACTAAACTGGGCCCATTCTTTTAACCAACATCTATCTACCATCCAAGGCCCTTAAGTCCCTAAGATCTACTCCCAAGGTTCCTAAGAGTACCTGAGTAGCAGGTTCATCTTTTTCAAATCAAATCTGCTCTCTTCTTAGCCATCTGACCTGATTAAGATACCACTCTTTGGGCTCTAACAATGTTAGGAAACACTTAACAGGACCTCAGTAAATTTCTTAGCTGAGCTTATCTCTTTAACATCCTCTATGGTTTTACTAAAAAGCCCTCAGCCTTTTCCAACTCTAGGTCCCAGTATCACCAACCACCTACTTGAACGCAGCACTTCAAGTTACATCAGAACCCCCCCACCCACACCCCGGTTTCAGGTTAACAGATCTCAGGCCCCCTCACTCTTACGTGATTGTTCTTTTAAAGAAAATTGGTATCTTAGCCAGGAAAGTACAGCACTCATTTGTCATATAAATGTTAAAGTATTAGAAAGACAACATGATGTAGTAAAAAGATCATGGGCTCTAGAACCAAAAAGATCCAGGTCCAAGCCTTGCCTTACTAGCTGTATGGCCTTTAAAAAAAAAAATCACTTCTCTGAGCTTCAATTTTATGATCGCTACAACTACATTACACAAGTTGTTGTGAAGATTACAATGAAATTAAATGTTTAACACATGCCTAGAACACAGAAGGTGCTCCAAAAATGGCACCTACATTTTTATTACTATTTTCATCATCATCATCATCGTCATCATCATCATCATCATTAGAGAAGCTCACGTTCTTACTCCTATTCCCCTACCTTGATCTGGGGTCACCCTTGGATCATTTTTTCTGCCAAGGGTGGGGGTACGTGAGTGAGGGGGCAGGTGAGGGAAATTCTCTTTCCAAGTTTGCCGTCCTAAATCTTGCTTGTAATAATGGGCTGGATAGGCTAAAAGAAATTTCCCAAGAGCAACCAAACATCATCTTCATGAATTCATGTTACTAGTAAAAAGCAATGACTTGTAACAATAATTCATATTACTAAATTCCTATGAAGAAAAATATATCCCAATAAAATAAATCAATAAAGAACTTATTAATAAGCTGATAATTGATGAATACCCAAAGACATAAAATATACTTCCGACACTATCAAGAAATCACAGCTTCCATGAAATGTTACCTACAAATCATTTTCAGTCTTACAAATTTATAGTAAAAACAATTTTTAAATTGAAAGTTGTTTCATGCTATATATATTTGGAACATAAAGTAATATCTATAGTGCCTACTTTAAAATGTATGCTTAAAAAAGGGTTTTTTGTTGGTGGTATAAACCAGGACAGTTTTAAGACTGAAAGAAGGTACTACTCATAATTATGCCAGGGAAAACAAAACAAGACTGGGACATACAGTCACCCCATCAATGGTGTGTACTTTTCATTTCTCACTCACAGTCCACACATTTTGACCTGTTTCTACATTACTGCTGTTATGAAATCTTAAAAATCCTAAAGGATCAAGCACCAGGAATTTAGATTTATTAAGATCAAATTCCAGACTCTCAGTAAGACATTTAAGTAACCTATCTAATTCTAAGAATTAGAATTAATGAGCCAAAATAATTCATTCCATTTTGACAAACTCTTAAGTTGTTTTTTCAAGTTCTCCCCACTGTTCTCATAGTGAAGGACATTTTCAAGGAGGCAGCCTTAAGAGAGCAACATGTTGTTGACACCATCTGGATAGTAGTACAGTATATGTGACTAAACCCCACTAGGACCTATACATAAACTTGAAGATTCTGGCAGGCAGGTGTGGAAACTTACTAGTCTTACAGCTATCAGAGACAAGGCTTGTAAGTAAGTTCCCTTGCTTATTAAACCTGCCACCTACCTACTAATCAGGAGCAATCCACCTCTTCGATCTTTCCATGCCCTCCGTGTATGGGGCCAGTTTGACAACTGACATGCATATGTATCTAAACTATATACAGTCTTCTCGGGATTTGCCCCTTTTTGTCTTTTATGTGAATGGAATTATACTTTTTTGTAACCTTCTGTAACTCGCTTATTTTGCTCAACATTATTCTTTCATATTTATTCATGTGGATACATGTAGCTAAAGGGCGTTCATGTTCACAGTTGTCTTGTATGAGTCATAGCTCCTCATTATAAACTCTTGTTGCCCACTGAATTTCAGATTTCAGAGAGGTTAAGTCTTATTTTAAAGTGAATATAATGATGTCTGGTAATGTTTGCTATTAGATCAAAGTTACAGAAAGCCTAACACTGATGGGGAAAACTGTGCTCAGTTACTTTAATTCAGATCTAAAATTAGAGAAATAAATATGTAATATACATTATTTTTTTAAATCCATGCTTCCCATGGAGGGACACTACCTTTTGTAAAAAAAAAAAATATTCCTTTTTGGCAAGCACACCTGAACCTTTCCAGTCCCCCTTTTCTTCCTCCCAGGCATGTTACCTTTGCCTTTCCCTCTCCTAAACTCCAAGGGCCCATCTTTTGTTTCGTAGCTTGTTTCCTGAGACTACGCAACCCAGCTGTCTCACTTCTACTACCTCTGTAACTTTCTAAATAAACTCTCTCTTATAATTTGAAAAAAAAAAAAGAAATATCTCCTTTTTATCTTGCATGAATTCTTATCTACTCTGGATAGAGAACTTGCTATTTCCAAAATTGTTTCTTATCCTCAAAACAAAAGTAATTTTGATTACTATGGCTCTTCTCGTTCTTTCTAAAACAAGAAATTAAGAATCAAGAGTTAAAAGCACAGCGGCTCCAAGAAAGTTTCAAAAGCTATCCCAGGACAGCACCCTGGCGGGGTACAACCTCCCAGTTACCCAACCCTTATCTCTCAATAAAAATAAATCCACACACACAAAAAAAGGAGTACAAAAGCAGCCGTAGCCAGTGTGGCTCAGTTGGTCGGGCGTTGTCCCATGCACCAAGGAGTTTGATTCCAGGTCAGAACACATGTGCACGCCACCAACACTGCTGATGCAGGTGTGATCCCCAGTGGGGGTGTGCAGAAAGCAACTGATCAGCGATGTTTTTCTCTTTCTCCACACCCCACCCCTTTCCTCTCTCTCTATAAATAAATAAAAATATTTTTAAAAGAGTACAAAACCAAAGTAAATATCTCTTGAGTGTCCTAAGTTTGAGATTCTAACATGCATTGAATAAGATTAATTATACTAAAATTGGAATTAACAGACTAACTTAACGTCAGAAAACTTGGCTTATTTACTTGAAATGACTTAATTTAGCTCAATTTTATATAAAGATACAATGTGAAAAACTCAAACTATATGAATTATAAACTAGAACTAGTTTATAAACAGTGAGTATACTCACATTTGACTTAGAATACTATTTTCTCTATAAAATAAAAAAATATATAGTGTAGATTTGAAGAAACATTTGTACATTTGTAAAATCCTTAGGTTAAAAGAAAACAATTTAACACAGTATATTAATTTACCAAACAGCACTTTTTACAGGTAAAATAAAGGCTTAATACCTACCTAATATGCAGAATACATCAGCAAGAATGGAAGGCATATCCTCACGAAATTCCTAATTTTAAAAAATATAATTATTCACAGTAAATACTAGAATAACACAGCAGTAAGTATTATGGCTTCAGAATAATACTCTTCAGTAAAACGTAAAAACTAACAAAACCTTAAACCGATATGTTGACCAAAAAGTTTTCAAGTTTCATAACAGAGAAAACAAAGAATGTTGGAAAAAATGTTTAACTGCCTATCATGAAATAACTTGATTTTTTTTAAAAACCCAGAAACCTAAATAAGCACCTCAGGAAATATTAAAGAACACAAATGAGTAACAATTTTCCAATGAAGTTTCATGTTAGAAACCACTGGAATTTGGAGGAATTTGGAATACCTCATACCTACCTAAAGCAAGACTGTTAAAATGGTACATTTTTCATCCAAAACTTTAAATGCTGTGCTTGTGCCTGAGCCAACACTGATATGTGCAAAAATCACAGTGGTTATCAGAACAGAAATCTAAAAACTACAGAAACAATTACAAGTTACAACTCAAGATTCCCTGAAGATGAAAATAATTACCAAAAATATATCTTTATTTTCCTTATGCAGTGATGTCTATAGCATTTGGAGAAACTGACCCAAAATTCTCCCCTCATTTCTGCATGGAAACTTCAGCACTTCCCAATCCCATGCCCAATTTTAGAGCCATTTTCCATTAGTAAGGATCACAATTCAATCATTACAATTAGTCTGCTGGCACTATAGCAACCCTAAAATTAACCTTTTCAGAGACTAAAGGAAAGAAATTTAATTCTAAAGAACAAACTAATATCCGTAATAAATGTGCAAAATATGCTCTGTGGCTAAGATATAGAATAGTGAGATATGGGACTATGAGAAAGCTGTGACAAAGACAATCCAGCTATAAAAGTATATATATATTTAAATACTCAAAGGGGAAGGTAAGAACCAAATACATATTAAGATCTCTTGGACTATTCATTTTCAATAAAATATTAGGATCAGATTCCATAACCACACTAAACCCTATACTGATGCCCAATTTACAGAATGAAATAACCTTAATTGTAGACCAGACTTTAGTCTCAACTTTCTTACGGGCTATGAACTTTGCTATGTCTACGTGAATGAAAGTACTCAAGCTACTTGAAAACCAGAAATAACAGAGCAAGACAAGAGTTTTCAAAGATGGGCCAGGCCAGTGTGGCTCAGTGGATTGAGCATCGTCCCATGGACTGAGAGGTCCTGGTTCGATTCCTGGTGAGGGCATATGCCTGGGTTGAGGACTCGATCCCCAATGGGGGTAGTGCAGGAGGCAGCCGATTGATGTTTCTCTCTCACATCGATGTTTCTCTATCTCTTTCCCTTCCTCTCTCTCTAAAAATCAATGAAAACATACTTTTCAAAAAAGTTTTCAAGATGGAATATTAGTTGTTTAAGAAATAGACTACTCCAACTTGACTTAGGGTAGTGAACACAGAATACAGTGTACAGATGATGTGTTGTAGAATTATGTACCTGAAACCTATATAATTTTGTTAACCAGTGTCACCTCAATAAGTTTAAAAAAAGAAGAAGAAACAGAAATAGATTACTCCAACATAGCTAATGCTGCTGTTATTAGAGACAGTTTAGGAATAAAAGAAAAACTCATATTAAAGCTCTACTACTCAAATGCATTTTAATATGGGGCGGGGGATCACAACAGCTAAACACAGAAGATAGAAGTTTTTTAAGACTATCCCCAGGCCCTGGCCGGTTTGGCTCAGCGGTTAGAGCGTCGGCCTGCGGTCCTGAGAGACCCGGGTTCGGTTCCCGCTAAGGGCATGTACCTCGGTAGCAGTTTGTCCCCGGCCCTGGTCGGTTGTGCAGGTGGCAGCCATTCGATGTGTCCCTTTCACATCGATGTTTCTCTCTCTCTGTTCCTCTCTCTCCCTCCTGCTCTATCTGAATAAAAAAAAGGAAAAATGTCCTCGGGTGAGGATAAAAAAAAAAAAAAAAAAAGACTATCCCCAGGAAAGACCAAAAATCATACAAGGGAGATTACCTATCCTAACAGAAAGAGGCTACAGAAGCTTAAAGCAGCACAGGGGAAATTCGTACTAAGATCAAAAAGCTCCAGGTCCCACCTCGATAATGCTTATTATGAAAGGTGTTCTCAACCGGAGAGATAATTTTATTTATATTGGTTTAAAATTCAGCCTAATAGAATAACACACCACTTGTAAAAATTCAAACTTAACTACTGGCTTACAATAAACACCCTTAACACCCTTACAATTTCAGAGCTCATCTTTCAATTCAAATATCAAACCACCATGAAAAGTATCTAGTCTGAATCTAACTTAAATTCTCTAATAAATAAAAGGGTGAAACAGAATAACCACATAAAGGTTAGGTAAAAATCTAGTTATCCTTTTCTAAAACCAGCAAACACATGAAAATTGGCATCGAGTGAACATTAGAGTTATGAAACCTAAACTTAAAATAATTTAATCCTCAATTTAAAAATATAATAAAAAATAATTTTTAAACAGTGTGTGTGTGTGTGTATATATATATATATACACACATATATATAATTTCTAAACATAACCACAAACAAAAGAAAATGCCTTGATATGCTATACTGAAAGAAAAATATTCTAGCCAAATTATTTTTTATAGTAGTCTTTTAAATTTACTATAGGTCGATTTCATTACTATGCAGGCTTTTTCCCCCTCCCAGCTTACAATTACATTTTCTGCTTTACTCAACAACCAGACAAAAAGATTAAAATATCTTTATTTGTCTAGCAACAATGACTTACCAACATTACCTTAAAACATTTCATTTTGAATAAAATGAAATGCAAAGTATATACTTCCAGGATGTATGTATCAAAGGCAAAAGAAATAGTTAACAATTATTAAATTAAAAAGCATACACATACTTACACTAATGTCATTAAAAACATTAGATGCCTGTTCATGCTTTAGATTTCCTTTAATGACATGGTATGATAACTCATAGAGAGCTTGCTGGAAATCTGTTTAACATAAAAGAAAGAAGGTGAGGACACAGTC
The DNA here is from genome assembly GCF_014108415.1 of Molossus molossus. Classification (NCBI taxonomy): domain Eukaryota; kingdom Metazoa; phylum Chordata; class Mammalia; order Chiroptera; family Molossidae; genus Molossus; species Molossus molossus. The sequence goes on from NW_023425355.1 coordinate 54,715,111, forward strand.
TTTGGAACATGAAAGGTAGACCCTCTGGGGAAGATCTATGTATTGTCTACTTCTTAGATTTATTGTAAACATCGATAATGATAAGAAAAAGTATACTCCGAATGCTTTAGTTTTTTTTTTCTTTCATTTTCACAAAAACACAATACTAAAAGAGTAGGAGAAAGTTAACCTTGGCACCACTACTATAACATAATTATCGCTTGAGCATTTCCTTCCAATCTTTTTCTATATGTCTATATATTTTACATATTTGCATTCACAGTGCTCATCATTTGTTATTCTGATATCCCAATTTTTTAAATGTTTTTATTGATTTTTTAGAGAGAGAGGAAGGGAGAGAGAGATAGAAACATCAATGTGAGAGAGAAACATCAACGGGCTGCCTCGTGCATGCTCCCTACTGGGGAGCAAGCCCGCAACCCAGGCATGTGCCATGACTGGGAATCAAACCAGGACCTCTTAGTCCATGGGACAATGATCAATCCACTGAGCCACACCATCCGGGCCCTCAATTTTAAAAGCATTTTCTCATGCTACCAAAGCCTCCAAAATTATTCTCAGTAACTGTACAGAACTCTGGCAAGTGTATATAAACTAAGTTAACCATTCCTCTCACAAGGAGATTTCAGATTTTCTAAATATATTCAAATTATAGCCAATTCAATCTCAGGACGGCATTGATAATAAGTAAGGAACAGTAGTAAATATAAAATCGAGGTTTATCCATATGGTACTATCAGAGAAGTTTCTCCCCAAACTTAAATCTCTTTTCTACTCTATTTCCATCAGAATTCAAACTAAAATAACTGCATACATACATACGTACGTACATAAAACAGTTCTATGAGAACTGTCAACCACAAGCAGTCTCATTCACTATTAATTAGCATAGCCTCCTTTCCTAGAGAAAAAAAAAATTGGGGGTGGGGTTGGGGAATTAATGGTCAGGTGAATACCTCCTTTTTCCAGCCTTCTCTTTCTTGAATTCCATACACTAAAAACTTGACCTCCTTCCTCTCATTATAAGTAGGAAAACAAGTAGCTTTAAAAATATTAATGTAAGATAAGTCGATTTATAATATCCTTTTGAAGGGAATCAAAAATCTTTCAAGGCAAAATTGCATGTAAAAAATGAAATATTTAAAAACCTTCTCCCTTGGTTTGACTACTAGTCACAAAAAAGGAACACAATAGAAATCAAAACTTTTATCAATCCCCCTTTAAACAATGAAAAGAGTATTTTACAATGAGATAAATCTGCCCATTAGGTCCCAATTCCTTGTGAAGACTTATTTAAATATATTTACATTTTATTAAACATATTTACTTTTCATTATCTATATTCTACCTTTTGTATAAACATGGCTTCATTAAGCTTATAATAAACTATATAAAAGTTAAAATGCAAAGGAAAACATTCTATTTATTAGTATGGTAGGAATATGGGGTCAATTTCATGCTTTCACTTTCTAAAATGTTTTTACAACAAATAATATTCATTTAAAGTTACCTAGATAACTAAATTTTAAAAACACACACACACACACACACAATCACTCTTACAAGGACAAAACAGCTAAGCATAGACTAAATTCCCATAAGAGTAAGGGCCAGGAGGCTGAGGGAATTCTAATCTTAATCACAGAATATTAAAATAGAAAACAAATAGCTCCAGGTCATTTTGCTGATACTAAGTGACATAAAAACAATCACAATGTAATCTAAAAGTAGCAAAAATATTCCCCTATTCACAAGTTATTTAATGCCCATTTAAGTGGTTAGGAACTCCTATTGTATTTTATCTATAGAAACAGTAAGTGGTGCCTTAATACCAATAGGCAGCTAGCCCCAAGAAAATCCTATAAAATCTACACTAAAGTTGAAAAATTACATTTACAATGGGGAAGAAAACACACAACCCTTATAACTGTACAAAAAACTAAAAAAAAAGAGATTTATCTTAATGCTAACATTTCAGAAAAGGCAATTTTAAGAATAGCCACAAGTACCCGGCTGGTGTGGCTCAGTGCTTGAGCATCATCCCATGTACCAAGAGGTCACTGGTTTGATTCCCCGTCAGGACACATGCCCAGGTTTTGGGCTTGATCCCTAGTAGGGGGTGGGGCATTCAGGAGGCAGTGGATCCATGTTTCTCTCTCACATCGATGTTTCTATCTCTCTCTCCCTCTCTCTCTAAAAACAAAACAAAAAAAAATCAATGAAAACATATTTATATATAATTTTAATAAAACAAAAGCAAACTTATCTACAGAAAATCATTCTGTCCCTAATCTTCTATTCACAATGTCATAATTTAAATAACTACAATAAATTTTATCTAATAATTTTGGAGCTAAAATAGAATATTAGTTGTAAATTATTTTTCCCAGATTGAAAAAAATTATGGGTTCCACCCCAATAAAAGCTACAATTGGAAAATACTTTAAACTTACTAAACATGATTGCTTTTGTTTTTGCCCCTCCTTTTCTAGATCTAAGTGCTCAATTTTAAATTAATGAATGTTAAGTGGTAACTTCCTTCAAAATTAACTGGATATTTATATCCTGTTTAATTACATAACATTTTACTTAATAAACCATATTTGTGATATGCAGTAAACAACTCCTTTGCTTTTAATATTTTCCATGACAACTGCCTTTAACAAGATCCCCAGATACCACCTAAACATAATCAGCTTTAATAAAAACAATGAACCTCAGTTTCTGGAAATATCCTAGTGTAAATAAGATCACAATTGTTTTACTTACCATACTAGCTTTTCCCTTCTGTTTATGACTGATAAGTAGCCTATGTAATTTTTCATACAGCTAGAAACTGCTGAAATTTGGCTAAATATACCATGTCACTATTATAAAAGCCAAGCAATATCATGACTATTATGCGGGTCAAATAACATACTTATATACAAAGATGTATAGTCTTACTATAACTAAAGTTTTAAATCTTAACTGTAATATTTTCATATAAAGCTTTATTTAATAAGAACTATCTTATACCTTTTGTTTTCATTCATAATTTCATGAAAAACAGGGTATTTATTAATACTGACCAAGCCAAAAATAATAGCTATCATACTTTTAAAACTCTTACCTCTGTAAGTCGAACTATCATGGCTTTTATTTTCACTGAGGATCCGACATAAATGCAAACTAGAACAAAACAGAAATAGTCTGCATTAATTTCAAATCTTAACAAAGATGATCCTTATAGAGCAAATTATATCTAAAAATATTTGGAAATGTATCAGATGTTTAAATCCATTAGTTTACAGTGAGAATAAAACAAACCTAAAAACCCTAATTGCTCATAACTGGAGGATGCTGGTGAATCAATTCATTATTTTGAAAACTGATAAAATAAACTAAAAAATCAAGTACTTATTCTGTCTTCATATATGAACCAACAGTTGATAAGAAATGTTTCTGGACTTAAGTATTTCAGCTAATAAATAATGAAGGAATGGTCCGGCCGGTGTGGCTCCATGGTTGAGCGTCAACCCACGCACCAAGAGGTTCGATTCCTGGTCAGGACACATGCCCAGGTTGTGGGCCTGATCACCAGTGGGAGGGCATGCAGGAGGCAGCCAATCGATGTTCTCTCTCACTGATGTTTCCATCTCTCTCTCCCTCTCACTTCCTCTTTCTCTAAAATCAATAAAGGGAAAATAATGTTTAAAAATAATGAAGGAATGATAAAATTACAACATTACCATTTTAAGATTCCTAATACATTAAAAGACCTAGGCATCTATCAATGGCTGTTCGCATCACAAAAGACAATTAGACATCATGTGACTCCTAATTCTGATAAAAGAATATACTACCCACCTATGATGTTGACTTAAAAAAATTAAAAAGCTTGACCTAAATTCAGACTGGAAAACTCTATAGGACAATGACCCAGTCTCTTCAACAAGTATATTGCTAGGAAAAATAAAAGATTGTGGGGGAGCCTCAGATTAAAAAATGTTTAAGAGGTATATCAATTACAATGTATGGATCCTTATTTTTGGTTTTTTTCTTTCTGTTTTTTTTTTTTTTATTAATTTATTTTTGTTTTAGATATTTCTCCTTTTTTTCCCCATTGACACCCTCCTCCCTATCCCCTTTACTCCATATCCGGCTTTGTTGTCCGTGTCCATCGGTTTTGCGTACATGCATATAAGTTCTGTGGTTTATCTCTTCCCTTCCCCCACCACCTCCTCTTCTGATCCTGTATTTTAAAAATTAACATTTATGGGCCCTTGCCCAGTAGCTCAGTGGGTCAGAAAGTCGTCCTGATACATCAAGGTTGAGGGTTCAATCCTCAGTCAGGGCACAGACAAGAATCAATCAATGAATGCATAAATAAGTGGAACAACAATTTGATGTCTCTTTCTCTTTGTCTCCCTCTCTCTCTTTCTCTCTCTCCTCCCTTCTTCTCTCTAAAATCAATTTTAAAACTAACATTTATGAGTCAACAAGAATATTAAATAAAGACTCTATCTTTAAGAGATAGATGCTGAAATATTTACAGATGTAATGATTTTACTTCAAAAGAATGGGGAAATGGGTGGGGTTATAGATGAAACAAGATTGGCTAGCCATTCACAACCATTGAAGCCGGTTGATGATGTATTATTTAGAGATTATTATATTATTCTATTTTCTAATCTGTTTGAGATTGTTTCCAACAATAAAGTTTAAAACCAAAAAAAAAAACAAAAACGTATATTTTGAATAATTCTTCATTAGATTAACTTAAATACAGCAAGGAATAGGTATATAGACTACAGTGAAAAGAGGTACTGTATACTCAATTGGAATTCCAGAAAGAACAGGGCAAAACAATATATGAAGAAATAATAGCCAAGAATTCAGTTTTCCAAAATTGAAGTGAAATCCACATCTGGACACATTATAATAAAGCTACAGAAAACAAAAGATAAAACCATTTAAGCAACTAAGATGAAAAGACGGTATTATCTTCATGACTTCTCGACAAGAACACAGAGTGCCAGAGAGTTGAAAGATATAGTCAAGGTGCTAAAACAAAGTATCTGCCAACCTAAAAGTCTGTATCCAAAAAGCAGAGATCCAAGAAAAGGCAAAATAAGAACTGAATTTCAAACAATAAGTGATTTCACATACTAAAAGAAAAGCTTAAGGACATTCTTTAGGCAGGATAAAAATAATCCTACAGAACCTTACAGCGGCAGCAAGAAATGAAGTGCATCCTCTCTCCCTTTCTCACTCTCACCCTTACTCACTGGTGCGCTGGTACAGGAGAGCGCTGGTTTCCAACCGCCCCCCCCCCCCCGCCCCCGAAGCTGGCTTACTTTTTCTACATCTGTGACTTAATAAATAAACGTATGCTTGAATTTGAAAAGCAAAAAACAAACAAAAAAATAACAAGAAAAAAAAGTGGTTAGCATATAAATAATTCCAAATGACTATTGACTTAATAATAATAGTAATAATGTCTTGTGGTATTTAAACATTTGCAATGTTAAATATATAGATATATAAATGGAAAAACATTAAAATACATCATGACTAATGTGAGTTTATCCCAAAGTTGATTCAAATTCACATCAAGCTGACTTTTTTAAATCACACTATAGTTCAATAGAAGCATAAAAGATTTGACAATATTCAAAACAACAATGAGGTATCACCTCACACCTGTCAGAATGGCCGCCATCAACAAATCATCAAACAACAAGTGTTGGCGAGGGTGTGGAGAAAAGGGGACTCTAATACACTGCTGGTGGGAATGCAGACTGGTGCAGCCACTATGGAAAACAATATGGTGTTACCTCAAAAAATTAAAAATTGAACTTCCATTTGACCCAGTGATCCCGCTTCTAGGAATATACCCTAAGAAGCCTGAAACACCAATCAGGAAGAATATATGTACCCCCATGTTCATAGCAGCACTATTTACAATAGCTAAGATCTGGAAACAGCCCAAGTGTCCATCAGTAGACGAATGGATAAAAAAGCAGTGGTACATATACACAATGGCGTACTATGCAGCTGTAAGAAAGAAAGACCTCTCTTATCCTTTGAGACGACATGGAGGGACCTGGAAAGTATTATCCTAAGTGAAATAAGCCAAGCAGAAAAAGACAAATACCACATGATCTCACTTATATACGGAATATAATGAACATTAACAGTCTGAGGAATACGGTAGACCCAGAAACATGGAAGTAGGGCACAGACTGACATCCCTCAGAAGAGTGGGTGGGGGGGTGGGAAGAGAAAAACCACAGAACTTATATGCATGTATGCATAACCAATAGACATGGACAACAAAGCCGGGGACAAGGCGGGGGTGGGGTGGGGAGGTGCCAATGGGGTAAAAAAAAACAAAAACATCTGTAACAAAAAAATAAATAAAAAAAAAGATTTGACAATATTCAACATCCATTACTATTTTTTAAAAGACTGAGAAAAATAGGAATAGAAAGGAACTATTATAATTTGATAAAGTAGCAGTATAAGGGTTCACAAAACCTTGATCCCCAAGATACTTTCAGGAGTTCTATAAGGTAGAACTATATTTGTAATAATACTGAGAGTCCATTTCCCTTTTTCTGCTGTACTGACATTTGCAATAGTTCAAAACAAAGGAAGATAAGACTGCTGGTACCTCAGCATGTATCAAAGCAGCAACACCAAATTGTCTAATTGAATTCTTCACGTTTAAGAAATCAAAATAGAGAACAGAGCCAGTCTTATGTAAGATATCACCAAACTGTTTCATTATGTTTTTCATCACCCTTCATGAACAAAAGCCAGTTTCACTTAAGAATGTACTGCCCTGGACAGTTTGGCTCAGCGGTAGAGCGTTGGCCTGCAGTCCACAGAGACCCGGGTTCTGTTCCTGCTAAGGGCACATACCTCGGTTGCAGTTTGCCCCCAGCCCTGGTTGGGTTGTGCGGGTGGCAGCCACTCGATGTGTCCCTTTCACATCGATGTTTCTCTCTCCCTCCCCACTCTATCTGAACAAAAAATGGAAAAATGTCCTTGGGTGAGGATTAAAAAAAAAAAAAGAATGTACTCGATGGGAGTGACATCATAAAGATGGCAGAATAAAAAGCCCCAGGCTTTCCTCCCACCTATGGAAATACAGATTCGACAATACACATACCAATTCCCTTTATGAGAAATGCAGAAGCTAGCTAAAGGGCTTCGATATCACAGGTGAGCACTAAACCAGCGTCATCAAAACAGGTAGGAAAATTCACTCTTTCACCATAGTCCCTCCTCCTGGCACAGTACCACACAATTGGAAGGAAACTCCCAGCTCCCAAATTCTCCCTGGGGAAGAAAAGAGAAGACTGGACAGTACATTTAACATTCTGACTGGTGGGGGCAGGCTGCCCGAGGGACTATTTTCTTTCTGGGAACAAAAACCAAACAAACAAAAAATAAGCTGGGTGGTGAGCTGCAGATCCAGAGAACCCACAGTACAGCAAGCAGAGACCAATACAGCTCAGCAAGTTTCTCTTTCAGGGGAGAAAGAGGACTGGAGCATGATGTGTCCAACGGTCTAGCTTTGGGGGGACTGCCTCAGGGACTTGTTTCTGTCTAGCCTTACGTAGGGTGTTGATGGTACCTGGCAAACTCTAGCTGCCTGGTGGTGTCACTAAGAACAATAAAAAACTGGGGGTGTGCTGCTGCTTCAGAATACCCCTAGTACAACAGATGGACACCAGAAGATGTAAGAAAGTATAAGCTTCTGAAAGAAAGAAACTAGAAAATCTCTCTATTTTTGAATCAACAATTTAAGTCCAGAGAAGATGTATGTTGAGAAAAAAATTGAGAGGCCTGCAGAATCTATAACCAGGCTGATCGGTTAAGCCTTTTCCCTGTACTAAGTCAGTCCATGAAGACCGGGAGAGAAGAGTGTTGTTTTGTTTTTTTTGTTTGTTTGTTTGTTTGTTTTTTATCCTCACCCGAGGACATTTTTCCATTTTTTGTTCAGGTAGAGTGGGAGGGAGAGAGAGGAACAGAGAGAGAGAGAGAAACATCAATGTGAAAGGAACACATCGAGTGGCTGCCACCCGCACAACCGACCAGGGCCGGGGACAAACTGCAACCGAGGTACGCGCCCTTAGCGGGAACCGAACCCGGGTCTCTCAGGACCGCAGGCCGACGCTCTAACCGCTGAACCAAACCGGCTAGGGCGAGAAGAGTGTTTTTCAAGTGCAATGATACCAACACAAAATTATAAGAAACATAAAGAAACAGAGAAAATGACCCAATAAAAGGAACAAAATAAGTCTCCAAAAACTGATCCTAAAGAATCAGAGGTACATGGATTATCTGATAAAGAATTTAACCACCATCAAGATGCTCAACAAGCTCAGAAACTGAATGCATGAACAAAATAAAAATTTCAACCAAAGGAAGTATATTTTTAAAAAGAACCAAAAAAATTATGGAGCTAAAGAATGTAACATCTGAACTGATAACTTCACTAGAGAGGTTCAATAGCATTATAGTCACATGCAAAAGAATGAAACAGGACACTTATCTTGCACCATAACACAAATCTGAATGCAAATGAATCAAGTACATAAACATTAAGACTTGAAACTGTAAAAACCCCTAGGGAGGGAAAAAAACTAACGGGGAAAGCTTCATTCAAGACACTGGCCTTGGCAATGATTTCTTGAATATGACACCAGAAGCACAGGCAACAAAAGCAACAGATAAATAGAACATCAAACTAAAAATTGTGTGCGCGCACAGCAAAGGAAACAATGAACAGAATGAAAGGGCAACCTATGGAATGGAAGAAAATATTTGCAAAACATACATCTGATAAGGGGTTAATATCCAAAATATATAAGGAATATCTACAACTCAAAAAGAAAAAAAAAAAACTGATATAAAAACAGGGAAAGGACTTGAACAGACATTTCTCCAAAGAAGACATACAAATGGCCAGTAGGTATATGAAAATATGCTTGACATCACTTATTACCAGAGGAAAGCAAATCAAAAACCACAATGATATTACTGCACCCTTATAAGGATGACATTATCAAAAAATAAAGATACCTGATAAGGATTATCCAGAATATACAAAGAACTCTTAACAATCAACAATAAGAAAATAAACAACACAATGTAAAAATGAGCAAAATAACACCTCATCAAAGAAGAGATACAGATGGCAAATAAGCATATGAAAAGATGCTTCACACGAGACACTACACACCTATTAAAATGGCCAAAATCTAGACCACTGCCAATACCAAATGCTGCTGAAAATGTGGCACAATAGGAGCTCTCACTCACTGAAACACAGTTTGGTAGTTTCTTACAAAACTAAACATATTTTCTTTACCTTATGATCCAGCAATCCTATTCCACGGTACTTACACAAAGGAGGTAAAAACATTATCCACCCAAAAACCTGCACACGGATATTTAACAAAGCTTCATTCATAATTGCCAAAACATGGAAGCAACCAATATGTTCTTCAATTAGTGAATGGATAAAATATGGTACATCCACACGGAATATTATTCAGCACTGAACAGAAATGAGCTATCAAGCCATGAAAAGACAAGGAGGAAACCTAAATGCATATGAAAGACGCCAATCTGAAAAAGACTACATAGTATATGTCCCCAACTATATGATATTTTGGAAAAGTGAAAACTGAAGACAGTAAATAGATGAGTGGATGCAAGGGGTTGGGGTTTAAAGGAGGGATGAGCATAGAGGATTTTTAGGGCAGTGAAAATATTCTGTGTTAGTATGATGGATGCACATCATTTTACATTTGTCCAAACCCAGAAAATGCACAACACTAGGAGTGAAGCTAAAGGTAAACTATAAACTTTGAGAGATTATGATGTATCAATGTAGGTTTATCAATCATAACAAATGTACCACTCAGGCATGGAATGCTGATAATAGGGGAGTTACGCATATATAAGGGCAGGGGGTAAACAGGAAATCTCTGTACCTTCCTCTCAATTTTTCGGTGAACCTAAAATTGCTGTAAAATCTTTAATTCTTTTAAAAGAGAAACTAACAAGTGTTCGGAAGGATGTGAATAAGCTTGAACCCTTGTGAACTGGTGGTAGGAATGTAAAATGATGCAACTACTATGAAAAACATTATGGAAGTTTCTCAAAAAATACAAAATGAACTACACCATATAATCTAGCAATCATTCTGGATATTTATTCAGAAAAGTTGAAATTGGGGTCTCAAAGAGGTATTTGCACTTTCCTATTTATTGCAGCATTATTCACAATAGCCAAAGGAACAACTCAAATGTCTATCCACAGAATGCAGAAAATGTGGTATATACATACAAAGGAATATTATTCAATCATGAGAAAAGGAAATTCTGTCATATACTACAACATGGATGAGCCCTGAGGACAAAGTCAGTCACAGAAGAATAAATACTGCAGGATTCATTCCTTATATAAGGTATCTAAAGTAGAATTCTAGTTATTGCCAGGGACTAGAGGGAAAGAGAAATGGGGTGTTGCTGTTCAATGAGCATAAAATTTCAGTCATCCAAAATGAAACAGATCTAGAGATCTATTGTACAACATCATGCTTATTATTAATAAGTTTCAGTTAAAATTTTAAGGTTGATCTCGTTATGTGTTTTTAGATACAATAAAGAAATGCCCTTCATGAAGTACTAAAAGTTATTAATTTTATTAAATCCTGAGCCAAGAACACATTTTTTTTTAACAATTATTTTTCATATTCTATGTGAAAATGGAAAAGCACACAAAAAACATTACATTTCTGCCACACACCAAAATACTATGGTTGTCTGAAGGAAAAATCACTTATGTAAATGTTTGAAATGTGATCTGAACTAGCTACTTTTTCATAAAACACCATTTTCACTTAAAGAACAACTGCCAAATTATGGTAATTCAAACGTGGGTCTTTGGCAGGCATTTTCTTAAAAATGAACCAAGTGAGCCAGTGCTTTCAAGGAAAACAATTGAGAGTATTTGTTCCCAATGATAAACTGTAAGGTTGCAAATAAAAATTAGAATTTCTGAAAACTTGTATCTGCCACCATGTACTTAACTAGTTCCCAATTCATAAAGTTTCCCAATTAGTGCAGTGATGATACTAAAGAATGTGTTTTTTGATGTTATACAATGCATCGTGTCAGTATTTGGAAGAGCTGTATCCTTTAGTGAACCAATGTTTTCCAACTGATCAATGCATGATGTTGCAAAATAATGCATGGGTAAAAGATTCCAAGTATAAAAGAAAGGCAAATGGTGTTTTTTTTAAATCTTTGTTGTATTACAGATCTGTCTCCATTTCTCCCCCATTACTGCCCAAATTCCCAGGTCCCATACCATCCCAGGCCTTCACCACCCTACAGTCTGTGTACATGGGTAATGCATACATGCATGTAAATTCTTTAGTTAATCTCTTCCTGCACCCCACTACTTCCCTCTGAGGTTCGTCAGTTTTTGTTCCGTGTCTCGATGCCTCTGTTTCTATTTTATCCATCAGTGTATTTTGTTCATTGGATTCCACATATAAGTGAGATCATATGATATTTGTCTTTCTCTGACTGGCTTATTTCACTTAGCATAATATTGTCCAGGTCCCTCCATGTTTTCCCAAAGGGTAATAGATTCTTCATTTTTACAGATACATAGTATTCCATTGTGTATATGTACCACTGCTTTTTTATCCACTCATCTACTGATGGGCACTTGGGCTGTTTCCAGATCTTAGCTATGGTGAAAAGCACTGCTATGTACATAGGGGAGCATATATTCTTTCTAATTGGTGTTTTGGGATTCTTTTTTTTTTTTTAATTTTATTTTTGTTACAGATGTTTCTCCTTTTTTACCCCATTGACCCCCCTCCCCCATCCCCCCCACTCCCCAGCTTTGTTGTCCATGTCCATTGGTTATGCATACATGCATATAAGTTCTGTGGTTTATCTCTTCCCACCCCCACCACCCCCTCTTCTGAGGGTTGTCAGACTGTACCCTACTTCCGTGTTTCTGGGTCTACCCTATTCCTCAGACTGTTATATTCATTATATTCCGTATATAAGTGAGATCATGTGGTATTTGTCTTTTTCTGCTTGGCTTGTTTCACTTAGGATAATACTTTCCAGGTCCCACCATGTCGTCTCAAAGGATAAGAGAGCTTTCTTTCTTACACCTGCATAGTACTCCATTGTATATATGTACCACTGCTTTTTTATCCATTCGTCTACTGATGGACACTTGGGCTGTTTCCAGATCTTGGCTATTGTAAATAGTGCTGCTATGAACATGGGGGTACGTATATTCTTCCTGATTGGTGTTTCAGGCTTCTTAGGGTAGATTCCTAGAAGTGGGATCACTGGGTCAAATGGAAGTTCAATTTTTAATTTTTTGAGGTAACACCATATTGTTTTCCATAGTGGCTGCACCAGTCTGCATTCCCACCAGCAGTATACTAGAGTCCCCTTTTCTCCACACCCTCGCCAACACTTGTTGTTTGATGATTTGTTGATGGCGGCCATTCTGACAGGTGTGAGGTGATACCTCATTGTTGTTTTAATTTGCATCTCTCTGATGATTAGTGATGTTGAGAATTTCTTCATATGTCTCTTGGACATTTGTATGTCCTGTTTGGAGAGGTGTCTATTCAGCTCCTCTGCCCATTTTTGAATTGGGTTCTTTGTCTTTCTTTTGTTGAGTTGTATGATGAATACTCTATATATTTTGGAAATTAACCCCTTATCTGATGTATCGTTGGCAATGATGTTATCCCATACAGTGGGTTGCCTTTCCATTTGGATAGCTGTTTCTTTTGCTGTGCAGAAGCTTGTTTTGGGATTCTTAGAATATATTTCTAGGAGTGAGATCACTGAGTCAAACAGCAGATGAACTTTTAATTTTTTGAGGTAACATCATATTGTTTTCCATAGTGGCTGCACCATTCTGCAATCCCACCAGCAGTGTACTAGAGTTTCCTTTTCTCCACACCCTGGACAGGATTAGTTTTTTGTTGATTAATTGATGGCAGCCATTCTGACAGATGTGAATTAAAACCTCATTTTCATTTTAATTTGCATGTCTCTGATAATTAGTGACTTTGAGCATTTTTTCATGTCTCCTGGCCATTTGTATGTCCTGTTTGAAGTTCTATTTAGGTCCTCTGCCCATTTTTTAATTGGACTGTTTGCCTTCCTTTTCTTGAGTTGTAATGATTACTTTACTTATTTTGGAGATTAACCCCTTATCCAATGTATCATTGGCAAATATCTTTTCCCAAATAGTGGGATTTCTCTTCATTTTGATGCTGGTTTCTTCTGCTGTACAAAGGCTTTTAAGTTTGATGTACTTCCATTTATTTTTTTTTTCCTTTGTTTCTCTTGCCCTAGGTGATGTACTTTAATTTAACAAATTACAAACGATCACTGGTGTGGTTTTGGATTTCTCATTGAAACAAATCATTAAAATGATTCAGAACCACCTGAAATCGAGCTGAATGGAAGTCTTACAACTACGAAATTAAAGAAGAAGCCACAATTGAGATTGCACCTAGCCTCAGTGAGCCCCATACCTCTAGTTAACCGGCCCATGGCCTAGAACTAGAAGAAGCCAGCCTTGGTTCACATCCTCGCTTTGAATGGGCACCTCCAAGACCAGCACAAGAAGCAGACATCTGTAGATCACTTTGTAGCTTATGCCAGGTGGTCCCAGGTAGAACACAGGCAGAGGCTGACATTGCCCCAGAGCCAGCACACCCAGCAGTCATCTTCAGAACATATTGCAGGAGCACCACAACTGAACCACCTCCACAAGCGACACTCTCAAGGAGTGGATTCAGTGTGTACCAGAGCCCTGCTAAATAAGTCTTTCTCTGTGTGGTGGGAACTGCACAGCTGATCCTCCAAGGTAGTCAGAGGTCAGTGGTCAGGGGGCACAGCCAGTCCTTGCAGCTAATCAGCCTGAGTAAATCTGTCCCATTGACACCCCAACAGCAATCAAGACTCAATTATAACAAAAGGGTGGACAGTACACACGAGGGGTGCACCTTGAGGGCCCAGGTGGGGTGACCAGGGAGTCTGTTCCACTGGACCCTACAGGACACCTACTACAATAGGCCACCCTAGGAAGACTGGGAGGCATAGCAACTCTACCTAATACATAGAAACAAACACAGGGAAGCAGCCAAAATGAGGAGACAAAAAACATGTCCCAAATGAAAGAACAGAACAAAACTCCAGAAAAAGAACTACAGGAAATGGAGATAAGCAATCTAACAGATGCAGAGTTCAAAACAATGGTTGTGCTCAATGAACATAGTGAGAATTTCAAATAACTTAGTGAGAACGTCAATGAATTTAGTGAGAACCTCAAGAGCATAAAAAAAAAGGACCAGTCAGAAACGAAGGATGCACTAACTGAAATAAAGAATAATTTATAAGGAAAAAGGGGGTGGAGTGAATGGAAACTACACAGACCATCTCCCTGGACCAAACTGGAATTGCAACAAAAATAAACAAATTGTCAGGAAAAGGCAACCGAAAAGCAGCTTGGAGGACCACATAACCAGGGACACTGACTCAATCCTGGTAGGCTTGCAAAGACGTGAGAGGGGGCCAGGAGCCCATGGTCCACAGCGGCCTGGGCTGGGAGCTGCGCGCTCGGCTGGGACCTGCGGCGGACTCGACTGGAACCTGCGGCGGACTCGGCTGGGACCTGCGGAAGCCTCAGAAAGGTGATACACCCTCGGCTGGGAGCTGCCACAGCCACAACCGAAGCAACTGCCTTAGCTGGGAACAGCACCCTCGGGTTAAAGTCCCAGGCGGCTCCACAGTGCAGAGCCAGGACAGAGGCTAAATTAGCAGCAGCCACTCACTTTGTGGTCCGGCAGAGAGAGGGCAGACTGGACTGGAACTGTGTAAGGACACTCGGGATTTGGAGAGCGATCAGAGCTTTGGCTGAGTTGCAGCCACACAGGACTGTGGTCATCTTACTCCTTCCAGGGCCCTGGGGAGAGGGGGCAACGCCTCCCTCCGATATTCAACCACACCCAGTGGCCATTGAAATGCTAATTGAGGCACATTATAACCAGCATATGCCCCACCCTCAGGAAATCCACTTACACTGAGCACCTGAGGGAGATTTTCAGTCAACTCAGAAACCAAGGGTCTTCAGGTGACCCCTACTAATACTCTCCAGGCAAAAAACCTAGAGAATATCTATCATTCCCTGGGCTAGCAACTCTGACCAGGAAAGTAAGACTTGACAGTGGTGTTTAAAGTTGGTCCTCCTTAACTAATCCAAACCCAGGAGAGAGAGAGCCACAAACAGAACACCAACACCTACAGGGAAAATTTGGCAGGCTCCAAAGCCCACTGTGATAGCCAAAATGGTGAAACACAGAAACAAAAGCCAAATGAAAGAACAAGAAACCTATACCAAAGATGAGATAAATGAAGTGCAGTTAAGCAAGTTAAAAGAAATACAATTCAGAGCCATGATCTTGAGGAAGCTCAACAGCATGTATAAGGACATGAGAACCATGAGTAAAGACATAGAAATGTTGGAAATCAACCATTGGAAATTAAAAACCATCAAGAAAAAATGAAGACATATCAGAAATAAAAAACACATTGGAAAATCTAAATAGCAGAGTAGAGGAAGCTGAGGACCGGATCAGTGAATCAGAAGATAGAGTAGAAAAAAATCAACCAATCAGAAAAACAAAAGGAAAAAATAATTAAAAAACAGGAAAACAGCTTAAGAGAACTGTGGGACAACTGGAAACTTAGTAACATTCACATCGTAGGAGTCCATGAAGAAGAAGAAAATGAGCAAGGGTTAGAGAATATATTTGAAGAAATAGTGACAGAAAACTTTCCTAACTTGGTGAAGGAAGAAGGCATTGAAGTTCAAGAAGCACAGAGAGCCCCAAGTAAGAAGAACCCAAACAGGCCGACACCAAGACACATAGTAATTAAAGTGACAAAAATTAAAGACAAACAGAGAATCCTAAAAGCAGCAAGAGATAAGCAACAGGTTACCTACAAAGAAACCCCCATAAGGCTCTCAGCTGACTTCTCAACAGAAACACAACAGGCCAGAAGGGAATGGCATGAGGTAATCAAGGTCATGAAAAACAAGGATCTGAATCCAAGACTACTCTACCCAGCAAGGCTATCATTCAAAATACAAGGTCAAATAAAGAGCTTGCATTCCAGACAAAAAAAGGCTAAGGGAATATATTAGCACCAAACAAGCAGTGCAAGAAATGTTAAAAAGACTGCTGTAATTACCAGGAGAAATAGGAAGAAAAATAGAAACACACTAAACAAAAATGGCTAAATAAGTACATATCAATAATCACCTTAAATGTAAATGGATTGAATGTTCCCATAAAAAGACACAGAGTACCTGATTGGATAAGAAAGCACAACCCATATATATGTTGCTTACAAGAGACCCACCTCACAACAAGAGACTCATATAGGTTGAAAGTGAAGGGATGGAAAAAAATCTAAGCAAACAAAAAGGAAAAAAAAACTGGGGTAGCAATATTCATATCTGATAAAATAGATTTCAAAATGAAGGCCATAACTAGAGACAAAGAAGGCCACTATATAATATTGAAAGGATCTATCCAACAGGAAGATATAACCTTGATAAACATATATGCACCCAAAATAGGAGCACCAAAATATATTTAAAAACTTCTGGAGGACTTCAAAGGAGAAATCGATAGCATTACAATCATAGCAGGGGACTTCAACACTCCACTGAAATGACTGGATAAATCCTCTAGACAAAAAATTAGCAAGGAAACAGAGACTCTAAATGAAGCACTAGACCAAATGGATTTAATAGCTATCTACAGAGAACTACACCCCAAAACTACAGAATTCACATTCTTCTCAAGTGCACATGGGACATTCTCAAAGACAGACCACACGTTAGGACACAAACTAAGTCTCTACAAGTTCAAGAAGATTGAAATCATATCAAGCATCTTCTCAGATGACAATGGCATGAAACTAGAAATCAATTGCAACAATAACATGCAAAGACATTAGAACACATGAAAGCTAAATAGCATGTTATTAAACAATGAATGGGTTACCGAGGAGATCAAGAAAGAAATTAAAAACTTCCTGGAAACCAATGAAAATGAACACACAACAACACAAAATCTATGGGATGCAGCGAAAGCAGTTCTGAGAGGGAAGTTCATAGCACTACAGGTCTACCTCAAGAAACAAGAAAAATCTCTAATAGACTATCTAACCTCACAACATAAAGAACTAGAGAGCAAACAAAAAAAAACTACAGAGCAAGTAGAAGAAAGGAAATTGTAAAGATTAGAGCAGAAATAAACAACATAGACTCCAAAAAAAAAACGATGCAAAGGATCAATGAAACAAAGAGCTGGTTTTTCAAAAAGATAAACAAGAGTGATGGACCCTTAGCAAGACTCACCAAGAAACAAAGAGAGAGAACCCAAATACACAAAATCAGAAATGAAAGAGGAGAAGTCACAACTGACACCACAGAAATACAAAAGATTGTTAACAACTACTATGAACAATTATATGGCAACAAATTCGACAATCTAAACAAAATGGACAAATATCTAGAAACACATAGTCTCCCAAAACTGGACCAGGAAGAGAAAAAAAAAATCTGAACAGACCAATTACAACAGAAGAAATTGAAGAGGTAATCAAGACTCTCCCAGCAAAAAAAAAAAAAAGCCCAGGCCCAGATGTCTTCACGGGGGAGTTTTACCGAATATTCAAAGAACTAAAACCCATTCTCCTCAACTAATTTCAAAAAATTCAAGAAGAAGGAAGACTTCCAAACTCATTTTATGAGGCATGCATAATTCTAATTCCAAAACCAGAAAAAGACATTACAAAGAAAGAAAACTACAGACCAATATCCCTGATGAACATACATGCCAAAATCCTGAACAAAATACTAGCAAATCGGATCCAGCAATACATGAAAAACATTATGCACCATGACCAAGTGGGATTCATCCCAGGGATGCAAGGCTGGTACAATATCCGCAAATAAATAAACGTGATACACCACATAAATAAAATTAAGAATAAAAACCACATGATTATATCAGTAGATGCCAAAAAAGTTTTCGACAAAATCCAGCATCCATTTCTGATAAAAACGCTCAGCAATGTGGGAATAGAGGAATCATATCTTGACATAATAAAGGCCACATATGAAAGACCTACAGCTAACATCATACTCAATGGGCAAAAACTCAAAGCATTTCCCTTAAGAACAGGAACAAGACAAGGATGCCCACTTTTGCCACTCTTATTTAACATAGTACTGGAAGTCTTAGCCACAGCAATCGGACTGGTAGAAAAAATGAAAGGAATCCAAATTGGAAAGGAGGAAGTGAAACTGTCATTATTTGCAGATGACATGATACTGTACATAGAAAACCCCAAAGACTCCATCAAAAATTTACTAGACTTAATAAATTAATTTGGCAAAGTAGCAGGATACAAAATTAACATCAAGAAATCGATGGCATTCTTATACACCAAGGATGAACTCACAGAAAGAGAAACTAAGGAAACAATCCTATTTACCATTGCGGCAAAATAATTAAGATACCTAGGAGTAAACTTAACCAAAGAAATAAAGGACCTATTCACAGAAAACTACAGGTCATTGAAAAAATAAATAGAGGAAGATATAAAAAAGTGGAAGCACATACCCTGTTCATGGATTGGAAGAATTAACATAATTAAAATGTCCATATTACCCAAAGCAATCTATAGATTCAATGCAAACTCAATCAAAATACCAATGGCATACTTCACAGAATTAGAATAAGTACTTCAAAAGTTCATATGGAACCAAAAAAGACCTCGAATAGCCACAGCAATCTTGGAAAGAAAGAACAAAGATGGAGGGATCACATTACCAGATTTCAGGTTATACTACAAAGCCACCGTAATCAAAACAGCCAGGTACTGGCACAAGAACAGGCAATATAGACCAGTGGAACAGAACAGAGAACCCAGAAATGGACCCAAGGCAATAGGCTCAATTAATATTTGACAAAGGTGGCAAGAGCATACCGTGGAGTAAGGACAGCCTCTTTAATAAATGGTGCTGGGAAAATTGGACAGCTACATGCAGAAAAATGAAACTAGACCATCAACTTACACCCTTCACAAGAATAAACTCAAAATGGATAAAAGACTTAACTATGACTCATGAATCCATAAAAATCCTAGAAGAAACTGTAGGCAACAACATTTCAGACATCATATACAGCAGAATTTTCACTGATACATCACCTAAGGCAATAGAAACAAAGGAGTAAATGAACACATGGGACTACATCAAACTCAAAAGCTTCTGCACAGCGAAAGATACAATCATCAAAACGAAAAGGCTACCCACTGTATGGGATAACATCATTGCCAATGATACATCAGATAAGGGGTTAATTTTCAATATATATAGAGTGCTCATACAACTCCACAAAAGGAAGACAAAGAACCCAATTCAAAAATGGGCTGAGGAGCTGAATAGACACCTCTCCAAACAGGACATACAAATGTCCAAGAGACATATGAAGAAATGCTCAACATCACTAGCCATCAGAGAGATGCAAATTAAAACCACAATGAGGTATCACCTCACACCTGTCAGAATGGCCGCCATCAACAAATCATCAAACAACAAGTGTTGGCGAGGGTGTGGAGAAAAGGGGACTCTAGTATACTGCTGGTGGGAATGCAGACTGGTGCAGCCACTATGGAAAACAATATGGTGTTACCTCAAAAAATTAAAAATCGAACTTCCATTTGACCCAGTGATCCAACTTCTAGGAATATACCCTAAGAATCCTGAAACACCAATCAGGAAGAATATATGTACCCCCATGTTAATAGCAGCACTATTTACAATAGCTAAGGTATGGGAACAGCCCAAGTGTCCATCAGTAGATGAATGGATAAAAAAGCTGTGGTATATATACACAATGGAGTACTACGCAGGTGTAAGAAAGAAAGATCTCTTATCCTTTGAGACTACATGGAGGGACCTGGAAAGTATCATCCTAATTGAAACAAACCAAACAGAGAAAGACAAGTATCATATGATCTCACTTATTTGTGGAATATAATGAACATAACAGTCTGAGGAATGGGGTAGTCCCAGAGACGTGGAAGAGGGGTACAGACTGATAATCCCCAGAAGAGGGAGTGGTGGGGGGGAAATAAACCACAGAACTTATATGCATGTATGCATGAACAGTGGACATGGACAACAAACTGGGACAGGGAAGGGAGGGAGGGGGACGGGAGAATCAGTGGGGGGAAAAGGAGAAACATTTGTAACAAAAATTAATTAATAAAAAATAAATAAATTAAGAATAAATAAATAAAAAATAATGACAGAAATCTTCCCTAACTTGGTGAATAAAACAGACATACAATTCCAGGAAGCACAGAGAGTCCCAAACAAGATGAACCCCAAGTGGCCCACACCAAGGCACATCATCACCAAAATGCAAAAGGTTAAAGACAAAGAGGGAATCTTAAAAGCAGCAAGAGAAAGCTGTTAGTGACCTATAAGGGAGCTCCCATAAGACTATCAGCTGACTTCTCAAAAGAAACTTTATAGGCCAGAAAGGAGTGGCAAGAGATTTTCAAAGTCATGAAAAGCAAGAACCTACAATCAAGATTACTCTATCCTGCAAAGCTGTATTAAGAATTGATGGACATATAAAGAGTTTCCCAGACAGAAAAAAGCTAAAGGACTCCATCACCACCAAACCAGTATTATATGAAATGCTGACGGGTCTCTTGAAGAGGAAAAAGAACAAAAATATGAACAATAAAATGGCAATAAATACATATCCATCAACAACTGAATCAACAAACAAAATGAGAAAGCAGAACAGAAATAGACTCATAGATACAGAGAACATTTTGTTGGCTGCCAGTTGGGAGGGAGCTGGGGTGAAGGTTGGAAAAGTTGAAGGAATTAAGAAGTACAAATTGGTTGTTAGACTGATGAACTCACAGGGAAGTGGGTAGGGAGGGCAGGAAGAGATAAACCAAAGAACTTACATGCATATATCCATAACCAATGGACACAGACAAGTGTGGAGAAGGCAGGAGGGGGTCAGAGCAGGGAGGAAGGGGGTCAATGGGGGAAACGGGGGGTGCATTTGTGATGCATTGAATAATAAAGATAAGTTTTAAAAAAGAAACTACCATTTGATGAATTTTTATATATCAAAGCATATCCACAATTATCTGAAAAGGCTATTAAATTCTCCTTTTGCCAACTATTTTTCTGTGTCAGGCTGGAGTTTCTTCATTATACATCAACCACAACAATATACTGTAACCCCTACTTCACAACATACATAAAAATCAACTCTGGTTAGGTAAGACTTAACAATGAGAAGCAAAATAATACATTTCCAGAAAAATCAAAGGAGGATAAATACATTAACCTTGAAATGGGGAAAGACTGTTTAAACACAAAAGTACTGTCCTGCCAGTGTGGCTCAGTGGTTGAGCATGGACCCCTGAACCAAGAGGTTGCTGGTTCGATTTCTGATCAGGGCATATGCCCAGGTTGTGGGCCTGATCCCCAGTGTGTGGGGGGGGGCATGTGGGAGGCAGTCAATCAATGTTTCTTTCTCTCTCTCCCTCCCTCTCTCTCTCTAAAATCAATCAACCAACCAATAAACATAAAAGTACTAATCATGCCCTGGCCTGTGTGGCTCATTTGGTAGGAGCATCATCCCATGCATCCAAAGCTGGTTAGTTTGATTCCTGGTCAGGAAACATACCCAGGTTGTGGGTTCAATCTCTGATCAGGGTGCATGGGGGAAGCAACTGACTGATGTTTCTCTCTCACATTAATGTTTCTCTTTATATCTTTCTCTCTCTCACCCTCTCTAAAATCATATTTTAAAGAGAAAAAACTTACTAATCATAAAGCAAAAGACTGATAAACTTGACTATATTAAAGTGCATGACTTTTGTTCATCCAAAGTGACAACTATGCCCAGCCAGTGTGGCTCATTGGTGGAGTGTCGACCCATGCACCTGGGAATTGAACTGGTGACCCATGAAGAGGTCGCCAGTTCAATTCCCGGCCAGGGCACGTGCCCAGGTTGTGGGCCCAATCCCCAGTGTGGGGCATGCAGGAGGAGGCAATCGATCTCTCATCGATGTTTCTATCACTCTCTCCCTCTCCCTTCCTCTCTCTCTAAAATCAATAAAGAAAAAAAGTCACCATTATAAAAGTGAAAATGCAAGCCAAAGAATAACAAGAGATTTGCCACACATACAATGTGACCCATGAAAGATGCAAATACAAACTATGTGAAGAACTCCTACAAATCAATGAAAGAAATGCAAACAATCCAATAGAAACATGAGGAAAAGATACAGAGGCCTTTTCACAAGAAATAAGCAATCCAAATGACCAATAATGTAAAAAAATGCCCATGAAAATATAAGGCCCAATAAAATACCAACATTATCATATTGACAAAAAGTCAAGTCTCACAATATTAAATGTTAGCCAGGATGTGAAGCAAGGTGAATTCTCATATAATGCTGGTAGGAGTGTATTTTGAAATAGTTTGGCAGTATCTAGTAGAGTTGAGGTTAATCACAATCTAGAACCCAGCGATTCTACACTTAATATATATCCCACAAAAACACATGTTTGTATACACCAAGATAATTACATTAAGACTGTTTCTAGTGGCATTGTTGGTAATAGCTAAAAACTCAAAATAACAAATTTGTTTTTCAATAGCATAAGAGATCAACAAACTGTGGTATAGTTATACAAAGGAACATCTTGTAACTATGAAAATAAATGAACCACAAATACTTGTAAAAACATGAATGGATCCTAAAGACAAAATGTTGAGCAAAAGCAGCCAAATACAATAGAATACACCCACTATGATTCCATTTATATGAGATCCAAGAACAAACTTAAAGTTATTGGGGAGTAAAACCATAAATAAAAACAAGGAAGAGAAAACCCTCAGGATAATGGCCACCTTGGGGAAGTAAAGAGGAGGACAATCAGCAAGGGAGGTTATGTTGTCTTGACCTGGGTGTGAGTTACATGGATGTGCATCTTAGAGAGTCTCTAAGCTTTACATTTAGGTTTCATGTACTTTCTGCATTTTTTAGTTTCATAATTTAGGAAAAGAAATATTCTTTTTTTTTTTTCATCCTCACCCGAGGACATTTTTCTATTTTTTGTTCAGATAGAGCAGGAGGGAGAGAGAGGAAGAGAAACATCGACGTGAAGGGACACATTGAGTGGCTGCCACCCGCACAACCAACCAGGGCCGGGGAAAAACTGCAACCGAGGTACGTGCCCTTAGCGGGAACCGAACCCGGGTCTCTCTGTACCGCAGGCCGATGCTCTAACCGCTGAGCCAAACCGGCCAGGGTGAAATATTCTTATTATAAATTGCACAAGACTTTAAAAAAAAAAAAGGAGGAACCAATGAATGTAGATGCTTCCTACTCTTTTATGTCTAGCAATCATCTTTCTAGTTAATAAAATAAATAATTTTAAAACTAGTAGAATATGCTTAAATATCATACCTAAGGTGTAAAATGATGCCACACTATAATTATCCACAGAGAGACTATCTACTTTGCAGATTACATGCCCTTGAAGCTCACCTCTCTGTCTTTCGATTATTTCAATACTCCATCATTGGGATGAGCAGTGTAAGTCTATTTAAAAGTCATGGTCAACTTTTCCTGGTCAACGATTCACTTGTAGGTCTCACAAAATTATTTTCAAAACCAATGAATAGCCCTGGCTGGTTCTGATCAGCAGTTAGAGCACCGACCCGCAGACCGGAGCGTCCTGGGTTCGGTTCCTGCTAAGGGGATGTACCTCAGTTGCAGTTTGTCCATGGCCCCAGTTGGAGTTGTGTGGGTGGCAGCCAGTCGATGTTTCTCTCTCTCTCTTTCTTCTCCCCTCTCTCCCTCCTGCTCTATCTGAAGATAAATGCAAAAAAAAAAAAAAAAATGTCCTTGGGTGAGGATAAAAAAAACAAAACAATTAAAAGGCCTTGCTAATGGAGAACAATTACTAAATTAAATCTGCACAGCTGAAAATCTAATTTAGTTTCTTTTTTTTTTTTATCTTTTTGTTAATCCTCACCTGAGGATATTTTTCCATTAATTTTTGTTTGTTTGGGAGGGAGGAAGACAGAGAAAAGCATTGATGTAAGAGACACATCGATTGGTTGCCTCCTACACGACCCTGACCAGGGCTGGGGATCTAACCTGCAACTCAGGCACATGCCTTTGACTGGAATCGAACCCACAACCCTTCGGTCCTTGGGGTGACACTCCTACCACTGAGCCAAACCAGTCAGGGCTTTAGTTTCATTTTTAACCAACTTTTTTTTTTTTTAATTTTTCAAAGAACACCTTAGAAATGGTAAAATAACCCTGGCCAGTGTGATTCAGTTGGTTGCGCATCTTCCAGTGCACCAAAAGGTTGCTGGTTCAATTCCTGGTCAGGGCACATGCTTGGGTATCGGGCTCAATTGCCAGTAGGGGTCATGCAGAAGGCAGCCAATAGATGCTTTGCTCTCACATCAATGTTTCTCTCTCTCCCTGTCCCTTCCTCTCTCTCTAGAATATTAACAATATTTTTTAAAATAAAGTAAAATGGACTTAAAAAAAAAAAAAGAAATGGTAAAATAAACTGATTTAAGTTCGACTCCAGGTGCTTTCAACTACTTCCCTGGAGAACTAGATGGACCTTCCAATGTACTGAGAACAGTAGTTAAGCTTCTAATTTCTCTAAATATGTTAAACCTACCTCAAGCTTATCTGGAATAAGAAAAGAAAATAAATCTTCCTTCTAATAGGCAACACAGAAATATCATCTACTTCAGACTAGTATCAGAGAATATAACCTAAAAATGTCTGCAACCTAGCTCTTTTGTCAAGAGTAAATATATAAGTGTATCAAGACTGCTTCAATATATCCTATAAAGTATTTTTTTTTTTTATTTAAAGAGGTTCTGAGAAGCCGTGAGGGCCGAAGCATCGCTGGGACAGGGCTGCAGCATCCAGGGAGGTTCTGAGAAGCCATGAGGGCCCCAGCATCCCTGGGGGCCGGGGCAGACACAGCTGTTAGTGGCAGAAAACAGCAGCAGGCATTAGATGGGTGGAGTCAGACCAGGACCTTGATTCAGCAACTGCGGTACTTGAGGTCAGGTAAGAGAATTCAGAGCCAAGACTCAAATTATAAGAGAAAGTTTACTTAGAAAGTCACAGAGGTAGAAGAAATGAGCTCAGAAAACAAGTTACAGCAAAAGAAGGGCCCTTGGAGCTTAGGGTGGAGGAGATGAGGAAAGGGGGTGAGGGAGATGAGGGGAGGGGGGAGGGGAAGAGAGGAGAGAGAGAGGAGAGAGATGTGCTTTGAGAGACAAAAGGAGAAAGAGAGGTCTGGGCATGCTGGGGGTGGTCCCTGGGGAGAGAAGACGGTGGGGAAAGGTACAGTGTGCTCCATAGAGAGAGTCCTATCCTATAAAGTATTAAAAGAATTCCCCCTTGAAGTTCTCACTGTCCCCATAGCTTCAATTCCCTTTACAATGTAACAATAGCAGGAAAGCTGTCTTTGACAGAAGAATGTAATGAAATCAAGTAACTCATCTTTCCATTTGTGCACAGACTACTAAAAAGAAAGGCCAACTAATCCTGGTGAATATGGTGAATATTTGTGCTTATTCACATTTTCAGTAGCTTAATTTTCTATTTGTTTTAATAAGCTTGATGCATGTGTCTTATGTGATAATCCTTCCAGTGGGGAGGGGAAAATGTCCAAAATCCACCTAATCTAAAGATATAGTCATTGTTACATAATTTCAAGCAATAATTAAAATATAATGCCATTTTATCAGTCACAAGGCCACAAATATATTCATGAGGATACAGATGATACTGTCAGCATAAGCTATTAATTGGCATCTCAAGTATTTACTCTAATTGTATAAGGAATCACTAAGGGGCAATTCACTTGCATAACAGATACTTTTATTTCCCTAGTATAAAACAGTTCTTCCTTCCTTGTAGGAGGAAACTAAAAACAATCACTAAGAAATTTCCACCAGTCAGTAGATTTGTACATGTTCTTCTCCCTAAATAATCCACTAACAAGATCATGAAATATCCTTAAACAATTCTGTTCCTGCATGCTACATGTATTACTATACCTGTTGGCACACTTTTAGTACTGTGCCCCAAATAATTAGGGGAGAAACAAACTACCTCAGATAGTTGCCCATTTTAATGTGACTTTAAAAATAACTAAATAGCCCGGCCAGTGAGGCTCAGTGGTTGAGCGTTGACCCATGCACCAAGAAGTCCCCAGTTCAATTCCCGGTCAGGGTACATGCCCAGGTTGTGGGCCTGAATCCCAGGGGGGACATGCAGGAGGCAGCCAGTCGATGTTCTCTCTCCCTCTCTCTCTAAAATCAATAAAGAAAAAAAATTTTTAATAAAAATAATCAAATATTCTGCCTCATTCCAAATTCAAATGATTATTTCAGTCCCTGAATAACCTCCAAAATAATTGAGTTTACCATTTTTTCCACTTTTAAAACAGTTTGGTGCTATTGTGGAGATGATGCCTCAGGTCCCTGAAAACAAAGACAGAATCTACTTTCTGTCAAAGATCTGTGGGAAAAAAACTGAATAAAATGTCTTAAATTCTATCAAGGAATTAAGTATTTTTGTGAATACTTCTTAATATCAGTACTTAGTTTTCCATCTTAGTTGTTCCCACTTTGCAGTAAAAAGGGAAATACAGCACAAGCCAGAACTACTTGATTATAATCAACATCTGAAGTTGTTTTCACATATGAAAAACTAATGTCAATCTGTACTTTGATTCTTAAAAACAAAACAAAAAATAAATTTGATTAGGCAAAGTGCTACCTCTATAATCATTGCTAGGAGAGAGACATAACCCACAAAAAATGAATACTGGAAAATGTAATTTTATCTTGAAATATGCATTCCTGAAAATGAAAACATGCATTTGAGGAGGAATGGGAACAGGAAATTAAAAAAAAAAAAAGACAAGAGAAGTTCCTGCACACAAGTACATTAATAACTTTCACGCTACCTTAATATTTAAGCATTACGAGATAAATTAATTTTTCTAACGAAGAAAGCTGTAACTTTGAAAATCTGATATTACTACACCAATTTCTGAAGAATGCATTTCTTTTACCAAGAACACAGACCAAGACTTTTAACTTGTGAATACAAGTCCAAATAAGAAAATAAATGCCAAATGAAAGTGAAGACATGAAGGGTTTCAGATAAACCTTCAGCTGAAATTAGAACATCTTTTAAAAAAGAAAAATAATAAAAAATAGATTCAAATATGAAGACTAAAATTTCTTAGAATGATTATTTGCCATAAACTCTTCCTATTTCCCTCCAAAAAATTAAAATCATTTAATGAAAATCCACGTGTATGTATCTAAGTTCTGGAATGTGTAAAATAATTTAGTAGCAGAATAAAAAGAATGGCAACTAAATCATTTGGCAATTAAATTAAAAAATTTTATAACTACCAATAATTAATAAGACCTAAAATTCTAATTGATATGTAATTTTTAAAAAATAATTAAGTCCTGCCCTGGCCGGTTTGGCTCAGCGGTTAGAGCGTCGGCCTGCGGTCCCGAGACCCGGGTTCGGTTCCCGCTAAGGGCACGTACCTCGGTTGCAGTTTTTCCCCGGCCCTGGTTGGTCGTGCGGGTGGCAGCCACTCGATGTGTCCCTTCACGTCGATGTTTCTCTCTCTCTCTCTTCCTCTCTCTCCCTCCCTCTCTATCTGAACAAAAAAAAAAAATGTCCTCGGGTGAGGATAAAAAAAAAAAAAGAAAAAAAAATAAGTCCTTCAAACAAACATGATATTCAATAAACACAAGTATTTCAAAATTAGACTAAGTGCTGACATGAAGCTAACATCTTCAGATTAAGAACTAAGAACATAAATCCTACATTAAGTTTGCTTGTGACACAAACAAATACTGAACTCACTATGTTAATAATTTCTACTAAAAACAGAATTCTCTCTTGGAGCTACCAGTACATGCAACTTTATTACCTTAATCATGGCAAGTCCTATGTTAATATGAAATCATCAAGAAACTAAAACTCTAATTCCAAAATTAAAGGGATTAATTCCATATCTCGCATTATGTCACAATATTTGATAGTTTGTATTTAGATATAAAACTTGTGAGAGTAGATCTAAGTGTTACTAGAAAGGACACTTAACGTTTTGGTAGTCCTCCTTTGTCCTTTTGATATTTCTTGGTAAAAATCATTTAAAAAGTTCAGTAATTTGGCCCTGGCTGGTTGTTCAGTGGTTAGAGCGTTGGCCTGCGGTCCGGAGAAACCCGGGTTCGGTTCCCGCTAAGGGCACGTACCTCGGTTGCAGTTTGTCCCCTGCCCTGGATGGGTGGTACGGGTGGCAATCACTCGATGTGCCCCTTTCACGTCAATGTTTCTCTCTCTCTCCTCTCTCTCTCTCCCTCCCTCCCTCCCACTCTGTCTGAACAAAAAATGGAAAAATGTCCTCAGGTAAGGATTAAAAAAAAAAAAAAAAGATTTCTGCAATTTGCCCAGTGTGGCACAGTGGTTGAGCATCGACCCATGCACCAAGAGGTCGCCAGTTTGATTCCCAGTCAGGGCACATGCCCAGGTTGTGGCCAATTCCCCAGTGGGAGGCATGCAGGAGGTGGTCAATCAATGTTCTGTTTCACTGATGCTTCTATCTCTCTCTCCCTCTCCCTTCCTCTCTCTCTAAAATCAATCAAGAAAAAAAAAAAACGAGTGCTGTAATTTACCATTAAAAACATAATCAGTATTGCCCAGCCGGTGTGGCTCAGTGGACTGAGTGTTGTACCACGGACTGAGAGGTCTCAGTTCAATTCCTGGTTAGGGCACATGCCCAGGTTGCAGGTTCAATCCCCAGTAGGGGGCATGCAGGAGGCAGCCAGTCGATGTTTCTCCCTCACATCAATGTTTCTATCTCTCCCTTCCTCTCTCTCTAAAATATCAATAAAAACATATTTTAAAAACCATAATCAGTATGTCTGAAAGAATAAATTAGCTAGGTATGTGATGAACCATTCAGATAGGCAAAATACAGGGTTTTTTTTCCTCCTTAATTACCTAAAAGCTTACTCTTCAAAGCCAATACTTCCCATCTTAATAAACAGTTGATTTTCATTAAGTAAAATTAAGACTTGCTCTCTCTGAAAGTTATGAAATGCCCCATATATCTCATATGTTGCTTTAACACTATGATGCTGAAATTGACTACAACTCCCAGAACACAGACTTATATTGGTAAGAAGTGACAGACAAGAAATAAATCTCATGAAATACATCATACATTTTTTAAAAGATAATTTTCAGTTAAGTTAAAGTTAATCTGCTAATTTATCTTGTTAAATGGGGAAAATCCACCCAAGATATATAATTTTAAATATTGGTCATATTCTGTTCAACTTTGTTTGTTAATCCTCACGTGAGGATATTTTTCCATTGATTTTTAGATAAAGTAGAAGGGAGGGAGAGACATCCAAGTGAGAGAGACACATCAATTGGTTGCCTCCCGCTTGACCCCAACTGGATTGGGAATCCAACCTGCAACCCAGGTATGTGCCCTTGACTGGGAATCCAACCTGCAACCCTTTGGTCCTCGGGCCAATGCTCCAACTGTTGAGGCAAACCAGCCAGGATAATATTAGTCATATTCTGAAAGACAAATCTATAATAAATGATTCACTAATAATTTGGTGGCACATTACCTTCCAGGTTCTTTTTTTTGTTTTTTTTTTGTTTGTTTTGTTTTTCTGAAAAGAACATATCAAGACTTTATTGTCACATAATAAAACAAAATATACGGCTTAGAACTAGATCACTTGGCCCTTTTTCTTTTTATCTACTCCCAGTTCAAAATGCTTGCATCTCTTAATAGTCAGCATTCTCTTAGATCTGCAGTTGGGCACAATGCATTCAAGCCTCAGCACAGTCTTTGTAGTTTTAGCCTTTTTGCCGGATATAGGCTTAGTCTGCCCACCATAGCCACTCTACTTCCTGTCATAACACCGCTTTTCTCTGTGCATACAGAGAATCCTTGCCCTTCTTGTACTGTGTTGCAACTGTGGAACTGACGCTTACTATACTTCTTACAGAAAGTCCAGTGAATTTTAGAAATGTTTACCATGTTTGTGAGAGAGTGCTATGAGCACAAAAAAGCTTACCTTCATTTTTAACATTTCCAGTAGCTGGTTTATTTTTAAGAGGCTGTTTTCAGACAAAGGAAATGATGTTTTGTAATATAGTTACAACACTATTTGTTCTAATAAAATGAAAATGCTAACATCTATCTTTTGTTTTATTTTATTTTATTTTTTTGGTATGTGCCCCTAGCATGAACCGAAGCCGGGACTCTCTGGTCCACAGGCCGACACTCCAACCTCTGAGCCAAACCAGCCAAGGCTAACATCTATCTTTTGTAAGATACAAAAAGAAAAATCCAAGGTTAGATTATATGTAACAAAGTTTCAAATAAAAGACTAAATGGTGATACATCTAAAATATTTCATTGTGTCATACAGCTAGCAACTTTAAAGTCTTTAAACTAAACAGATTAAAATTATAAAACTAACTATAATGATTTGTATCTACTCTAATTCAAATTATATTCCACAAGCCATGGAATAACTATTTTCATGTAAGTACGTTTTGAAGCAACTCTTCAAACACAAGAACTATGATGGGTAGCATGGATCATGTAAATATACATAGTGAGCCCTGGCCGGTTTGGCTCAGCGGTTAGAGCGTTGGCCTGCGGTCTACAGAGACCCGGGTTCGGTTCCCGCTAAGGGCATGTACTTCGGCTGCAGTTTGTCCCCAGCCCTGGTCAGGTCGTGCGGGTGGCAGCCACTCGATGTGTCCCTTTCACGTCTATGTTTCTCTCTCTCTTTTCCTCTCTCTCCCTCCCACTCTATCTGAACAAAATATCGAAAAATGTCCTCAGGTGAGGATAAAAAAAAATAAATAAATAAATATATATAGTGAGTCCAAAACTCCATTTTGACTATATCACTTTGTTTTTCTCCAAAGGCTGCCAATCAGAAGTCAAGCAGAATTTCACCTAGCCCTAAAACCACTCATTCCAAGGTGGGAGTAACCATAGTAAAATTGTCCAAAAAAGTTGGCTGGAAGGAGAAAGTTGAGCAATCTACAAAAATGACAGCTCCTAAATAACTAAGTTGTCTTTTAAAAGTAAACACCAGTGGCCCTGGCCTGTGTGGTTCAGTTGGTTGGGCGTTGTCCCTAGCATGGGAAGGCATCTGGTCAGGGCACATGCCCAGGTTGCAGGTTCAATCCTGAATCCCCTGTAGGGGGCATGCAGGAGGCAGCCAATACATGTTTCGCTCTCATATGGATGTGTCCATTTCTCTCTCTGTCTCTCTCTCTTCCTCACTCTCTAAAAATCAATAAAAAAAATACATATTTTTTTTAAAGTAAACAACAGTGAACTGATTTATCCTAATCTAATGTAAATGAAGATGCTAGATTTGGTAACTTCCCATCCTGCCTTCCTTGCACAGAGGGGACTTAATAGCTATTTAATAACTAGCAATACAAGGATTTGGAAAATGTTCCAAACAGTTAAAAAATGAATACTTGTCAAATTGACTTCTCTGTCAGTTAATAAGCTAAATAAGCACTCTAAGCATATGCTAGAAAGTGTGGGGAGGCAGGACAGTTGAACCAAAGTAAATGTGAGACAGGCCCCACTCCTCAAGGGTCTCTCAATTCGTTAAGACTACAAGAGTACACATAAAAGAGTGAGGGACCAATTAATTGCTAACCTAAGTGGTACAGACTTTAAGTGCAAGAGCTATCCAGTAAGTTTAAATATCTAAAGATTGGAAGAATATTACTTTTAATAGTTATCACTTGAGCACTTATTATAAGCCAAGTGCTTTACAGGCATTATTTAGTCTTCACAACAATCCTTTGAGTACTTATTCCCAATTTACTCAAGGGGAAACTGTCAAAGTGGTTAAGGAATGTATCCAAGGTCACTCAGCTAGTTAAGTGGCTAAGACAGCAGCTTACTCAGGCAATCCAATTCTAGAGCTCACACAGTTAAGACTAAGTAAAGCAGTGAGAGTGCAAGGGTTGGGAGGTCTGGGGGGTCATATAGGCAGGCAATATTACACGCGCACGTGTTCCCTGAGTTTCATTCTAAGTAACGAAGTTCCAACTGTAAACTGTACCAGCAACCGTAAACTAACCACGGGGGGGGGGGGGGGGGGGCAACGATGATAAAAATGGCTAACTAGTTAACTCAAAAAAGATTGAGCTTTAAGCTAGTAAAGCGATTCAAAGAAGTAAAGTATAAATTTTTTTTACAACCTGGGTTTTGTTCTGCTACTGAAACCAATATTTTCACCCCTGAGAGGGAGCGCTGAAATTTTGGGCGAGGAAACCGCGGGTATGGCAAATTACTGCTATGTATGACTAAAAAAAAAAGTTTTATGACTAAAGGAAACGCTTATTCTTGATACTGGAGAAGCCTGGAGAGTTGCCAAAATTAGCTGCAGTCCCAGGACAAAATGGGGTTTAGGAAACATTTAATGACGAAACTTGAGTCTAACACGAAATGGCTCTAAGGTGAAAAGACGGAGCAAAGAAATGCCGGTAGGTCTTCTGGGAAAGCGGCAATCCCTGCTACACTTCTCCCATGGCCAGCGGCGTCGCGCGAGGCCGGGACAGTCTGACAGACCGCTCCGCGGGAGGACGTGAGGTGAAAAAACGGGGTCTTCACGACGCCCCGAGCTTCGCGGCGGCGGGCGGTGAGGAGGTGAGGGAGTCCGGGACAGTTCGCCCTCCTCAGACTTCGGGCTGAGGAGGCGCCTAGCTCCAAACTGCGGAGTCGAACGGGTGCAGAGTTAAGAAATGGGACAAGAGGGAGATGGAAAGTCCGAACCTCCCCGGCGCGGCCCCGTAAAGAGAAAGAAACCAAGTGAGCTCAAGCGAAGAAGGGAACAAAAAGAGACCAAGTGGGAGCGCGGGGACTCGCAGGGGCGAAACCGGAGTTTGCTAACAGACTAAAGGAAAGCGGGCTATAACGGGCTGAGGAGATGTCGGGGAGACCACGAAGGAAAGGAGGTCGGCGGCGGTTACCAGCACCTCTACTACCTCAGTTCGAAACTCCTAGCCAAACATCCACACCCGCCGCCCGGATGGGGGAGGGGGCACACCTCTCCCTCCGCCCCCAATCTCCCCCAACAAGTGAGAACCCGGCTGACACCAGGGCCCGGCCCGGCTGAGCGCCCGCCTCCAGCCCCGACACTCACAATTCGCCTCTCCCTGATTTCTCCCAGTTCTTTATCCACTCTACAGGAACCAACACCGTTGCGGCCGCCATCTTCCCCTCACTACTAGCAGAAGCCCGGATGTGTAGCACGCGAGCGAGGGGTCAAAGTGAAGCACCGCCCACTAGGAATGCCGGGAACTGCGAGTTCGCTTTTCGATTTCCCGCCCTACACTCTTCTCCACCCCGCGGAAGCCCGAGGCCGTGTGGCCGACGAAGTCGCCCAGACGCGTGGGTCCCTTCCCAGAGTGACGTTGCTGGCCGTGCCTTCCGCCACCCTAGCCCTTGCTTCCCTTTACAAGAGAAAAAGTGCCATCCCCAGGCCGACTCGTAGCTTTTATCTTCTTCCGTGGTATCTACTCCAGGCTACTAATTCAAACATGTATATTTAAAGCACCTAATATGTGCTAGACTCTAGGAATAGAAAAACAATGAACCATTATGCCTAGGCTCAACAAGTTCAGCCTGTGGGAAAGACAAATATATAACAGATCTATTACAATACATCTTGCTAATTGCTGAAATAAATTACTCGGGGAAGAAATACCCATTTACTGTGTTAGACATGCTAATACAGGGAATACAATCTAGCGAGGAAAAGAGAAATAGGCCCTGAGAAATTCTTGCAGCCCCCAGTCCCACCAACACGCTACTGTCCCGTGTCATTGTAACTTTAGGCAAAACTAGGGGATACAAATACCATGAGAAACAACTTGTTTACAGTACTTCATATCAAAGTAGTTCCCAAACACCCCCAGCCGAAAGGATATCTTAGTTAGAGAATCCCCTGGTTAGCCAAGATTGCCCATTTGATCCCCATTCAGGGCACATATGAAAATCAACAAATGAATGCATTGAGTGCATGAGTAGATAAAGCAGCAAATGTTTCTCTCTTTTATTCTCTCCCTCTCTCAAATCAATTTTTTAATTAAAATTAAAAAATAAGTATCTCCTGCCCACATATTCTTTCAAAGGGTGAAATGGCAGCTTTATAGTGGAAAACCAGGGAGGACCCAGTTCACCTGGGGATGAAAATAGGCATCCCCAGATATTATACAAATAGGCAACATGTGCCTCCTGATGAGATACTAAGAAAAACACTAATTTTTTTTCCTAATACACATGCCCAGAGGATATTTTCCATTGATTTCACCCACCCACCCCCAGATGAGTGGGAGGGAGGGATAGAGAGAAACGTGGGCAGGGGGCTGAACCTGCAACCAAGGTTCATTCCCTTAACTGGGAATCAAACCTGGGACTGCAGGCACATACTCTAATAGCTGAGCCAAACCAGACAGGGCAACACTAATCAATTTTGTAGTACTCATCATATAAAAAAAATCACATAATCTAAATTTAACTGTGAGGGAACACCACACAAACCAATATTGAAGGACAGTCTACAAAATCACTAGCTTGCACTACTTAAAATCATCAAGGTCACTAAAGACAAAGACAGATTGAGGAACTCTTCTAGATTAATGGAAAGTAGAGATGTGACAAATAATCCCCAGCCAGAAAAAAAAAACAAACTTTTTCTTACACTAAAAAGAGCATTATTGGAACAATTTACTATATTTGAATATCTGTAGATTAAATAATATTATCAATGTTAATTTTTAATATAATTTTTACTTCTTTTTAAATTTATTGATTTTATTATTTTTTTTAATCCTCATCCGAGGATATTTTTTTACATTTATCTTCAGATAGAGCAGGAGGGAGAGGAGGAAGAGAGAGAGAGAGAAACATCTATTTGTTGTTCCACTTATTTATGCATTCATTGGTTGCTTCTTGTGTGTGCCCTGACCTGAGGTGGAATCTAAAACCTTGGTATATCAGGAGGAAGGTCTAACCAACTGGGCTACTCAACAAGGGTGTTAATTTCTTGATTGTAGCACTGAAGTATTTAGAGATAATGGGGCATTATGTTGCAACTTACTCTAAATGTTTCAGAAAAAAAAAGGATGATTAAGAAAATATAAAATATTAACATTTTAGAAGTCTGAGTTCTCTGCTATTTGTGCAAATTTTCAAATAAAAAGGTTTTTAAAATACATCTTAGGCAGAAAATTTAGAAAACACAGACCGAAAAATGAAGAAATCCTACCACAAGTATATTAACATATGAACTTTAAAACTAATATCTTCTAAATTTGGCAAGTTTTGCCAAGTGGACAAGGTTCATTTGCATTGAAAAATTGTTCAGGGGATAGGCTATATTCAGAATAAGTTCTGGGAAAATGCTACAATGCTTATGATTATTTTTTATCAACTATATCTAGTCTAATGTTCTGTCTGATATTGAAATTCTAAAGCCACCCACTAGAAAACATATACCATTCTGTTTCAGTGACATCTGCTCATAAAACCTTTTGCCATTTCAAGAAGGTGCAGAGATATAACTGCACTTTGATCTTGTTTTTCATTATTATGGAGTATTTCAAAAGTGAACAGAATGATACAGTGAATCCTCATTGTATCATCATCCTTCCTAAAAAAAAAAAAAAAAATGAAATCATTATTACAAGATGGCTTCTGTGATAAAAGAAGCACTATCCTGCTGCTTATGTATACTTCACATTTGGAGCAAGATGATTCTTTGCAGAGGGCATGGGCAATCTTGTGCATTGTAGGATGGTTCCCACATCCCTGACTTCAACCCATTGGATGTCAGTAGCATCCCCTACACTAGTCGTTACAACTATATCTCCAGACATTGTTAAATGTCTCCTGGAATTCAAAATAGACCCCTCTTCAGAGCCATTGAGCTACAATATTCTGCTGTATTGTGATTTACCTTGCTAGTGTATTACAGTGATTTCTGCCCTTCCCCCAGAGCCTGCAGAATTATTTTTACATGGTATGATAATTCCTTTAGGAATTCCTCAGAGCTAATTGGCTTTTTGCTTTATAAGATTGTAAAGCTATCAAATCTTTTGCTTGTTGTTGGCTTGCCTGTTCTTTGCTATCTGGTACTGTCTCAGCAGCTGAGAGTATTGTTTCCTGGTGATCTCAGTGGCTCACGACTACCAATTGACTAGGCAGGGACTGAGGTCTGTGGTGAAGGCCAGGGATTTGGTAGTTTCAGTGTTGATAGCCTGATGCATGGAGTGATAAGTTGATTTTAGGTAATTGTAAGGTCAAGCAATCTTATCATCTCAGTGAAAACAGATAATGGGATCAAGAAGGAGGCACGTAAAAGCAAAAGGATAATATAAGTAATATAATCAGAATGAATGCAAAAGCTGTTCCCTGTGTGGGCCTGTCCTCTGAAATGTTGGTTATTGGAAATAGATTTTTATTTCAGTTGTGTTAATATACAAATTAAAATTTCTAAAATAACCACCACAAACACAAAAATATATTATTTACCTTCCAAGCTGCCAGAGGGGACAATAATTGAAAGAGGGAAAGGGGGGGGGGATCAATCAATCCAAAAAAGGCAAGAAAGGAGGAAAAAGTTTTTGAAAAGGTAGGACAAAGAGTGTGTTGGCATGTTTATAACCCCATGTGAAGATGGTAGATTTAGAATATTTTATTGATTGATTTTGGAGAAAGAAATGGAGAAACATCAATTTGTTGCTGGGCCTATTTATGCATTCATTGGTTAATCCTTGCATTGCCCTGATGGGGGTTTGAACCCCACAACCTTAGTGTATCAGGATGATGCTCAAACCAACTTAACTACGCAGCAAGGATGAAAGATAGCAGGTTTAAACTTAAATATATCAGCAATAATATAAAATATACATGAACTAAATGCCCCAGTTAAAAGTAAAGATTATCAGACTGGATTTGAAGAAGTCTAACTAGTTTTAAGAGACATCCTTAATATACAGGGACACAAAATTTGAAAGTAAAAATGATGGGGAAAATATACAGGGTAAATAGTAAGATCAATAAAAATTAACCTGCTATAGCTAGATTAATATCAAACAAAATAGATTTTAAAAGAAAAAATAATTACTAAATTTAAAGAGGGTTACTATATATTGATAAAAATTTCAATTTCCAGGAAAACATAATAATCCTGTTCTGAAATGTACTCAACCTCTTTG
This sequence comes from Molossus molossus, assembly GCF_014108415.1. Lineage (NCBI taxonomy): Eukaryota > Metazoa > Chordata > Mammalia > Chiroptera > Molossidae > Molossus > Molossus molossus. The sequence continues at coordinate 54,752,679 of NW_023425355.1, forward strand.
AAATACATGAAGCAAAAATTAACAGAACTACAAGGAGAAATAGACAAATCCACCACCCCAGTGAGGGACTTTAATTCATCTCTCGCAAAAATAAAGCAAAAAAGAAAGAAAGAGATAAAACAGACCAAAAAAAATAGTAAATTTAGAAAATCTGAACATTTTTTAAATAAATTACTTTTTCAATGTTATTGATGAGAAAGAGAAGGAGAGAGAGAGAGAGATTTGTTGTTTCACTTATTTATTTATTCATTGGCTGATTCTTGTATGTGACCTGACTGGGGATCAAACCAACTGAGCTACCCAGCCAGAACCTAAAAATCTGAACATTAAATGAACAAATTTTATCTAGTAGATATTAGGCCAGAGTACACTCTGCCATAGGAGTGCTTCTGTAGATATGGCCTTTCATTGTTCACTGCCCTATGGGAACCTGACCCTTGGCAGTTTTGGTCAAGCAACCACCATCTTGTTTGCCTGGTCTTTGTTCCCATACACACCTCAAAGCGCCCACCAAAAGAAAGCCCACCCAAAGGTCTTTATAAGCAGCAAGCCCTGGCCAGTTTGGGGCTGATGATGCCATTTAGACTCAGCCCATCTGCTTTACAGATGTCCTGAATAAAATTCTGTTCCTGTATCACTTTGGCCTCATGCATTCCTCCCTCAATGATCTGACATCTGGTGCCGAAACCTGCAAGCCAGCCAGGGAGGACACAGGACCAGGAGCTGTTGACTGGGATAAGTGACGGACCACTCACTCTTGGGTCTTCTGTCTCTCACTCTCTCTCTCTAGTGGTTAGTGACCAGCCTCTTGCTTATACATGGCTCATCACTCACCTCTCACGTCTCATATCTCGAAAGACTCTCGCAAGGCCAGGAGACCCCACAGACTTTTGGCCTTGGACTACTGTAACTAGGGACACCCAGCTTAGAGAACTCCCACTCACTCTCACGGGGTATGCATGCACTTGGCCAGGGACGCCTGACCCGAGCAGTGGCTGCTGCTGCTGTCACTCTTAGTGACTTGTCATTCACTTGCCCCTCTCAGAAATTCACCATGGGCAAGACCCAATCTGCCCCACTGAAAACCACCCCTTTGGGTTGTCTCCTTAAGGCCCTCAACCAACTCAAACTCACAGGAGACATTAAACCTAGGCGTCTCATGTCTATTGTAGTACCACCTGGCCACAGTACGAATTGGGTAATGGCTCCCAATGGCCTAAAAACAACACTTTTTTGTTGTTGTTGTTATGTGCCCCTAGTGGGAACTGAACCCAGGACGCTCTGGTCCGCAGGCCGGTGCTCCAACCGCTGAGCCAAACTGGCCAGGGCTGAAAACAACACTTTTGATTTCAACACTTTGCATGATTTGGATAACTTTTGTCATCACAATGGAAAGTGGTCAGAGATACCTTACATCCAGGCCTTCTTCATCTTCCCATCTCAACCCTTTCTATGCCAGTCCTGTTCTATTTATCACGTTCTCCTCTTACACTCTAAGCCTCCTATTCCTAATCTCTCTGACTCGGAGTCTCACTTTGCCCCAGCAGACCACAGATCTCCCCTGCCCTGTGTTCTTTCTCCATCCACCACCGACTCTCCGAATCCACTGATTCCAGTGACTGGCAGTCCCCTCCCTCAGCCCCTAAAGTCCAAGATGAGGAGACCCCTAACCCGAGACCTACCTACCTTTTCCCCTCCCAACACTTGCTCTTGGGCAGTCCCACCACCACCACCACCAATCCAGCGCCTGTTCTCCCCTATGGGAATAGCAGAGGCAGAGGTCATAGTCCGGGTCCATGTTCCCTTTTCTACGTCTGATCTCTCCCAAATCGAGAAATTCCTCAGATCTTTTTCCACTGACCCCCACCACATATGCTGAGGAATTTGAATATCTTACTCAGTCCTATGACCTTACTTGGCATAACGTATACATCATTATTACTTCCACTCTGTCCCCAGAGGAGAAGGAAGGGGTCTGGTTAGCTGCTGATGCCCATGCAGATGAACAGCACCCTATCGATCCCCAAAAACCCCTAGGGAAGGAAGCAGTCCCTAGGAGAGACCCCAAATGGAATTATCAGGTAAATTCCCCAGGCCACCAACACCTAATTCACATGGTAGCATGCCTCCTAGCTTCGCAGGGCAGCCCACAAGGCAGTTAACTATGAGAAACTCAAAGAAATTATTCAAAGTCCCAGTGAAAAGCCTACCCTTTTTCTCTCCTGCCTAACAGAGGCCCTTCAAATATACACCACTCTGGAACCCGCTTCACAGAGGGCCTATTATTCCTCAACATGCATTTCATATCCCAGTCAGCTCCCAATATTAGACAAAAGTTACAAAAGCTAGAGGATGGCCCTCAAACCCTGAAAAAGGACCTTCTAAGTACCACCTTCAAGGTTTTTAACAACAGAAATGAAGAGACAAGATCAAAAAAACAGAAAAAAGAACAGGTCAAATACCAAATGCTGGTCACAGCCATTTAGGGCTCCGTTGGTAACAGCAGACCCCTATGGGCAAGGGCCAAAAGCTACCACCTGGCCCCAGCTTTAGATGCAGAAAGGGAAGACATTGGTTTGGGGCTAAGGAGTGCCCCAATCCATGCCCTGCCCCTGGACCTTGTCCACAGTGCGGCAAAGAGGGGCACTGGAAAGTGGACTGAGACCAACCCTTTCAAGGGAGGATCACATCCCTTCACTCCAGACAGCCTAACCAGTCGGATTTCAACCTTCCCCACTTTCTCAGTCTGGCCGCTGAGGATCGAGGGTGTTGGGGCACCATAGCCCCCATGCCAATCACACCATTGGAGCCCAGGGTAAATCTGACAGTAACAGATAACATAGTCTCTTTTCTTATTGATATGGGGGCCACTTATTCTGCCTTACCAGAATTTTCAGGCTGCAGTTGTCCTTCTCAGGTTTCTATCGTGGGAGTTGACAGCTTGGTCTCCAGACCCTTAGCCACCCCGCCCTTTTATTATTATTATTTTTTTTTATCCTCACCCGAGGACATTTTTCCATTTTTTGTTCAGGTAGAGTGGGAGGGAGAGAGAGGAAGAGAGAGAGAGAAAGAAACATCGATGTGAAAGGGACACATCGAGTGGCTGCCACCCGAACAACCGACCAGGGCCGGGGACAGACTGCAACCAAGGTACGCGCCCTTAGCGGGAACCGAACCCGGGTCTCTCAGGACCGCAGGACGACACTCTAACCGCTGAGCCAAACCGGCCAGGGCCACCCCGCCCTTAAACTGCCTCCTCCCAAACACCCCATTTAGTCACTCATTTTTAATTCTCCCAAAATGTCCAACTCCAGTCCTAAACCGGGATATCCTACCCAAATCCGAGCTTCTCTGACATTAAAGCCCACAAATACCTCTCCCAACTCCTCCATTCTTCTCCTCCTATCCTGTGCAGATAGGATGAACATCCTCTCCCCCTGACCTTAGTGAATCCAAAAGTATGGGATACATCCACCCCCTCAGTCACTAAACACCATCAGCTTGTTTGCATGAAGCTAAGAGACCCCTCTTCATACCCCTAACAACCACAGTACCCTCTATCTTTAGAGAGCAAAAGAGGTCACCAGCCCATTATTAACTATCTCGTCTCCCAAAATCTCTTAATCCCCACTAATTCCCCCTACATTACACCCATCTTTCTAGTTAAAAAGACAGATGGTTATTATCCTCTGGTCCAAGATCTCCAAATCATTAATCAAGCTGTTCTCCCATACATCCAGTAGTTCCAAACCCCCAGAAGTGGGGCCCATTATCTCCCTTCCCCCTGCCTCTTCTCCAACCTCCTAGAAGTAGCCAAGGACACTAGATAATTAAACAGCTCACTTTTGAGCACACTGAAAGAATATAGTAATCACAAAGAATTATATGGGTACTTTAAGTTTAATTAATTATTAAAGTTATTAGCATAAAATACAGGTACGTTTTGCTTGGGTTTGCAGGAATAAGTTCATGTTATTTACCCCTTTTAATGCTTCCCCTTGCTCTTCTTCTTTTTTTTTTTTTTTAATTGTCACCCAAGGATATCTTTCCATCTATCTTCAGATAGAGCGGGAGGGAGGGAGGGAGGGAGAGAGAGAAAGAGAAGCATTGATGTGAGAGAGACTGGTTGCCTCCCACACAACCCAGATCAGGGCCCGGCACCAAGGTATGTGCCCTTGACCAGAATTGAACCCGCAACTCTTTGGTCCGAGGGCTGATGAGGTAACTGCTGAGCCAAACAGACCAGGGCTCCTTGACCTTCTTTTTGGTCCCTGTATCCTAAGCCAATTTTCTTCATTTCTCCAGAACTGTGTTCAGGCCTTCACCAACCAGTCCATTGGTGGGATGATGCTCCTTCAATTGTCTGTCTGATATAAAACCCTATCTCAAGTTCCAGAAGACCAGTGCTGCATTCCAGCAACTGCTATCAAAGTCCATCCTCCTGTGACCCAAGCACCCCCCTCCAGCAGGAAGTAGCTACAGAAGAAAAGACCTCCAGCCCCAGTCCTTAATAACAAAAGGCTGGAATGTTAGGCCAGAGAGCACCCTGTCATAAGAGTGCCTCTGTAGATAAGGCCTTTCATTGTTCACTGTGTATCTTCCACTGGTATGGGAACCTGACCCTTGACAGTTTCAGTCAAGCAACCACCATCTTGTTTGCCTGGTCTTTGTTCCTGTAAATACCCACAAGCGCCCGCCAAAAGAAAGCACCCTCAAAGGTCTTTATAAGCAGCAAGCCCTGGCCAGTTCGGGGATGACACTACATTGGACTCAGCCCATCTGCTTTACAGATGGCCTGAATAAAATTCTGTCCCTGCATCACTTTGGCCTCATGCGTTCCTCTCTCGGCAATCTAACAGTAGATTAATGTAGAACAATGTACCTAGCAACTGGAAAATAAACATATATTTTACAAGTTTTGTTTTGTTTTGTTTTCATCCTCACCCGAGGACATTTTTCCATTTTTGTTCAGCTAGAGTGGGAGGGAGAGAGAGAGGGATAGAGAGAGAGAGAAAGAAACATTGACGTGAAAGGGACACATCGAGTGGCTGCCACCCGAACAACCCAACCAGAGCCGGGGACAAACTGCAACCGAGGTACGTGCCCTTAGCGGGAACCGAACCCGGGTCTCTCTGGACCGCAGGCCAACGCTCTAACCACTGAGCCAAACCGGCCAGGGCTAAACATATATTTTAAAGAATAATTTATAGATTTGTAGAGAGAAAGAGGAAGGGAGAGGGAGAGAGAGAAACATCTCTGTGTGAGCACGATATCAATCAGCTGCTTCCTGCAGGACCCCACTGGGGGATCTAGCCCACAACCTGGGTATGGGCCCTTGATCGGGAATCAAATCGGCAAACCCCTGATATACAGGACAATGACCAACCAACTGAGCTGCACCAGCCAGAGCCTACATTTGAAAATTTAATTACAAACTTGGAAATAAATCACAGGTCAAAGGAAAAGGTCATACTAGAAATTAGAATACTTAGAACAGAATAGTAATGAAAACATTATATAGCTATACTAATGAAAAATAAATAAAAAAATCAATGAAGTTTGGACTACACACAGTCAATTCCAAAAAATTAAAATAAAATACAAAAAGATAGTGCTGGCCTGTTTGGCTCAGCAGTTAGAGCATTGGCTCTTGGACCAAAGAGTTGAGGGTTTGACTCCAGTCAAGGGCACATACCTCAGTTGTGATTCAATCCCTGGCCCTTGTTGAGGTTGTAGAGGCAGCAGCCAATCAATCTCTCTCTCTCTCTCTCTCTCTCTCTCTCTCTCTCTCTCTCTGTTCCTCTCCCTCTCCCTTCCTCCATCCCTCCCTCCCTTCCTTCCTCCCACTCTATCTGAAAATCAATGGAAAAATATCCTCCAGTGAGGCTTAAAAAAAAATACAATAAGGTGCAAAACTGCCATTCTCTGGATTATTTTCTCAATCCATTGAGATTTTGCTTCCCAGAAATTGTCAACAGTTTCGCTCAAATAAACTCACAAAAAATCTCTATAGGTCTGAATGTTTCCTATGTTGACAGTATTATTAAAGAAACAAGGATGGAAAGTGAGACATCTAAGAATCAAATTAAAAAGTTGCAAAAACCATAAGAGAATAAATGAAAGAAAGCAGAAATAACGACGTTTTAAGATAGAAATATTAAGAAAAAGAAAATATCCAATAGAAAAGATCAATCAAACCAAAACTTGATTGGTTGAAAGGTCTAATAAAACTGACAAACCTGCCCTGGCCAGTTTGGCTCAGCGGTTGGAGCATCGGTCTGCGGACCAGAGTCCTGGGTTCGGTTCCCACTCGGGGCATGTACAAAAAAAACAAAAAACTCACTAACCTTTGGCAAGACTGGTTATAAAAAAGAAGAAAGAAGGTTCATATTAACAAATATTAGGAATCGCGTAGATTGGGCTTATGATATAAAACAGATGACATACTCAAAGGAGATAATTAAAGATATTTTAATGAAGGAACCATGCATAGGGTGTAGAGAGGATTAAGAGACCCAGCAAATGGATGGTAAAGCACCACCTTGGGTTCTGGATGTATAGTAAAACTGAAAGGGGCGGGAGAGGATAATAGATTAGAGAACTAATCATAGTCGCATACCAGCCATAATTATAAGAAATGTTAATTATCCTTTGCAATGTTAATCATGGTTGCTTTGTTCTGATTACAGAAAAGCCCACTTTGACTTGGTTGGGAGATGTGAGCCTCCAGAGCTTACTTCAGGAATGCTATCTATTCTCCTAAACTGAGGACAAGGGGGGACTACCTGACATCATGGAAAGATTAGCAACCTGATTATCTATCTGAACACTGGACCCTGGACCCATGACTGTGACTCACTGGTGACCACAGCCCACAGCCCACATTCCTCACCTCTTCCCTGTCATTATTTCTCTATCCTTTAAAAGCAGCAGGGTGACCCATTTCTGATAAAAACACTCAGAAATGTGGGAATAAAGGGATCATATCTCAACATAATAAAAACCATATATGAAAAACCTACAGCCAACATCATACTCAATGGGCAAAAACTAAAAACATTCCCTTAAGAACAGGAACAAGACAGGGATGCCCACTTTCGCCACTCTTATTTAACATGGTACTGGAAGTCTTAGCCACAGCAATTTGACATGAAGAAAAAATAAAGGGGATCCAAACTGGAAAGGAGGAAGTGAAACTGTCATTATTTGCAGATGACATGATATTGTATGTAGAAAACCCCAAAGACTCCATCAAAAATCTACTAGACTTAATAAATGAATTTGGCAAAGTAGCAGGATACAAAATTAATGTCAAGATATCGTGGCATTTGTATACACCAATGATGAACTCACAGAAAGAGAAACTAAAAAAAAAAAATCCCATTTACCACTGCAGCAAAAAAAATTAAGATACCTAGGAATAAACTTAATCAAAGAAGTAAAGGATCTCTTCACAGAAAAAAAGAAATAGAGGGAGATATAAAAAAGTAGAAGCATATACCTTGTTCATGGATTTGAAGAATTAACATCATTAAATTGTCCACACTACCTAAAGCAATCTATAGATTCAATGCAATCCCCATCAAAATACCAATGACATACTTCACAGGACTAAACCAAACACTCCCGAAGTTTATATAGAACCAAAAAAGACCTCGAATAGCCACAGCAATCTTGGAAAAGAAGAACAAAGTAGGAGGAATCACATTACCAGATTTCAGGTTATACTAAAAGCCACTGTAATCAAAACAGCCTGGTACTGGCACAAGAAGAGGCATATAGACCAGTGGAACAGAACAGAGAACCCAGAAATTGACCCAAGAAAATATGCTCAATTAATATTTGACAAAGTTGGCAAGAGCATACAGTGGAGTCAAGACAGTCTCTTCAATAAATAGCATTGGGCCCTGGCTGGTTTGGCTCAGAGGTTAGAGCATCAGCTTGCGGACCAGAGAGTCCCAAGTTCGATTCCCACTGAGGGCACGTACCTCCATTGCAGTTTGTCCCCGGCCCTGGTTGGAGTTGTGTGGGTGGCAACCAGTCAATGTGTCTCTCTCACATCGATGCTTCTCTCGCTCTCTCGTCCTTTCTCTCGCTCTATCTGAAGATAAATGCAAAAAAATAAAAATAAATAAATGGTGTCAGGAAAATTGGACACCTACTTGCAAAACAATGAAGCTAGACCACCAACTTACACCATACACATGAATAAATTCAAAATGGATAAAAGACTTAAATGTAACTCATGAATCCATAAAAATTCTAGAAGAAAATGCAGGCAACAAAATTTCAGATATCAGACACAGCAGAATTTTCACTGATACTACATCTAAGGCAAGAGAAAGAAAGGAAAAAATGAACACATGGGACTACATCAAACTAAAAAATTTCTGCACAGCATAATTGCCAACGATACATCAGATAAGGGGTTAATTTCCAAAGTATATAGAGTACTCATACAACTCAACAAAAGAAAGACAAAATCCAATTAAAAAATAGGCAGAGGATCTAAAGAGACACCTCTTCAAACAGGACATACAAATGGCCAAGAGACATGAATAAATGTCAACATCACTAATCATCAGACAGATGCAAATTAAAACAACAATAAGGTATCACCTCACACCTGTCAGAATGGCTGCCATCAATAAATCATCAAACAACAAGTGCTGGTCAAGGCGTGGAGAAAGGGGGACTCTAATACACTGCTGGTGGGAATGCAGACTAGTACAGCCACTATGGAAAACAATGTGGTGTTACCTCAAAAAGTTAAAAATTGAACTGCCATTTAACCCAGTGATCCCACTTCTAGGAATATACCATAAGAAGCCTGAAATACCAATCAGAAAGAATATATGTACCCCTATGTTCATAGCAGCACTATTTACAATTGCTAAGATCTGGAAATAGCCCAAGTGTCCATCAATAGATGAGTGGATAAAAGGCCGTGGTACATATACACAATGGAATACTATGCAGCCATAAGAAAGAAAGTTCTCTTATCCTTTGAAATGACGTGGAGGGACCTGGAGAGTATCATCCTAAGCAAAACAAGCCAATCAGAGAAAGACAAATATCACATAATCTCACTTATTTGTGGAATATAATGACCTAAACAAACTGATGAACAAAATAGACCCAGAGACATAGAAGTAGGGTACAGAATGACAAACCTCAGACAAGGGAGTCCGGGGGGAAGGGAAGAAATAAACCACAGAACTCATATACATGTATGTGTAACCATGGACATAGACAACAATGGTGGGGACTAGGCGCGGGGGTGTGGAGATCAGGAGAAAGGTGTCAACGGGGGGAAAGGAGAAATATATGTAACAAAAATAAATTAATAAAAATTTTAAAAAAATAATGAAATAAATACAAAGAAAAATAAAATTTAAAATAAGTAAAAGCAGCTGGATTTCTGGCTAGTGTTGCTCAATGGTTGAGCACTAACCCATGCACCAAGATGTCACAGGTTTGATTCCCAGTCAGGACACATGCCCATGTTGTGAGCCTGATCCCCAGTGGGGGACATGCAGGAGGCTTTTGATGGATGTTGTCTTTCATCAATGTTTCTATTTCTCTCTCCCTCTCCCTTCTTCTTTCTCTAAAATCAATAAATGGAAAAAAAATAATAATAAAAGCACCTGGCAAGTGAGGGGTGTACAAAGCAGATTTCATAAGACAATCCACTGCTTTCCCATACTGCTGGCAACATTGGAATAAACGCTCATATATAATTCAAACTTGTCTCTGCTTAATTGGCTCAAGTAGTGACAGGCGGCCCGGACCCATTTGTTGTCAGGTTTCATATTTTGGTGACTCTAATGGGAGAGCAAGCGGGACCCCTCTGGGGTAAGTACCGGGGGATCCCGCTGGCTCTCTGCGACTAGGGGTTCCTGAGACTAAAAGGAGAGGACTCTAACAGAGCCCTGTTTTGGGCTCCAACAATCTCCATCATCTCACTCAGGTTGAATCGAGCATCATGTAACTCTGTAGCTCTGTAACTCAGTAGTTTTGTAATTATCTAGCTCTCTAATGAGAGTTGTCTGTTGTCTATTGCCTCTCATTTGGTATGAGCCTAATCAGCTCCTATCACGGACCTATCACGGTCCTTGACTGGTCTCTGAACCCAAGATGGATCAGCTTAGGGTTGAGGCACTGCTCTTTGTGGTGCAGAGCATTCCATCTGGTATACTGTCTGATATTCTGTCTGGCTATACAAGCAAAAGGGCACCACCGGAAGCCATAAAGCTTTCAGTTGTCTATTGTGCGCACTTGTAAATATTGTGTTAGGCTGATTTTGGCTTTTGTCTTGTATAATTTTGCTTAACTGGTTTAAAGATGGGGGCATATCTCATTTAGTTGGGGGACGCAGCTGCTTGTGGTGGGCTGAATCTGTGGCAGGGATTGCAGGAGCTTCCCAGCAGCTGCCGAGAGTTTTTATTTCAAGGAACATGCCTGCTTTCCCTCTCAAGGTATCAGCCGCCCAAATGCTTAACTAATGAAAAAACAGGTATAAGAGCTCTCATTTATCTGTGTGTTCTGTTCTGTTAGAGAGCTCTCTGAGATTTCCTGATGTCTGTCATGTAACTTTGGTTTTGGATATTCTTTGCTTGCTCTCCTATCTGTTAGGGACTTGGTTTGCTCTCTGCTGTTTATGAACACAAGGAATCCTCTGTCTCTGCTGTTTGGACTTTGTACCACTTAGACCTTGTGAGGGTCATTTTGCTGTGCCGCTTGGTGTGAGATACGATTCTGAAGCTAGTGTCCCAGTTCTTCCTTTTGAGAGTACTCATTTACTTACTTCAGATGTTTCTGTTTCAGTTTTGAGATAGGATAGGATCTCTTCTTACATGCAAGATTTCATGTTGTTACATCATAAGGATTCTACTCAGAAAAATCTAAATTGATGGTTCAAAGAGGGAAAAAGGTCTCACTTCCAACCCAGAGTGTAAAAGAAAAATGTGATGAAATAAGTATTTTAAACACTCCAAATTCACCTCCTGGAGGCTGGGGAGCTACAGTAGTCCTGGGAACAACGGGGAAATTAATACCACCGGAAACCATGTGCAAGCTGTGGAAGCAGCTGGGGCCAGTGCCCTACCTCAGTGTGAAGGGGAAAAAAATGATACTTTTAAATTCAAGCCACTGGAGGCCTAGGAGCTGCTGCAGTCCCTGGAACAAGCCTCAGGACCCGTTATCTCCCCTCCCCCTGCCTCTTCTCCAGCCTCCTAGAAGCAGCCAAAGACATTAGATAGTTAAACAACCCACTTTGAGCACACTAAAGGAATACAGTAATAATCAAGAGTCATGTTGGTAATTTAAGTTTAATTGACTTTTTTAAAAAGTTATTAACATAAAATACAAGTCTGTTTTGCCTGGGTTTGCAGCAATAAGTTCATGTTATTTATCTCGGTACAAAATTTGTCAAGAGAATGGCTTGGGTAATAATTGACTGTTTTTAAAAACAATAAATAAATAACTGCATGAAGGGTTTTTGATAAAGCTTTTCAGCAATAATTATATATATCTAAACAGTTTTCCAAAGTCTTTGGTAACAAGCTTTGGAGGTTTACTGAGTTAAATGATTAAAATGTCAAATATCACTCTGGCCAGTTTGACTCAGCGGTTGGAGAGTTGGCCCGCGGACCAGAGAGTCCTGGGTTCGGTTCCCACTAAGGGCACATACCTCGGTTGCAATTGTCCCCAGCCCTGGTTGGGGTTGTGTGGGTGACAAAAAGGTGATGTGTCTCTCACATCGATGTTTCTCTCTCTCCTTCCCTCCCACTCTCCCTCCTGCTCTAACTGAAAAAAAAAAGTTAAATATCTAGGTGTTTTAAAATAACAGGATTCTAAAATGTTAATCTGAGTTCGCCTACTTTTGGCTTCTTATTACAGAGAAGCTGGAGGATGGATTTAGATTTGTCAATGAATATCCTATATGAAAAATGTCTCTTGAAAATATAAATATACTTTCAAATGAATAGAACAACACCTGTTTCTGAAAGTTATGAAATGTGTTCATAAATGTGCTAGTCCTTAAGGTATTAAGAATGACTGTCACAGGGCCAGAGGTGTGGCTCTAGAAACTATTCAAGCCCACCAAATCCTATTACCTTCCCCAAAACCTTTCCTAGGTTATAGATCATTGTCTTTATGAAACCAAAGTCCTAGGGAAAGCTTCAAGAAATCTTATCTGAGGCATCTTTTAAAAAGCAAGTTTCGGCTTCTCTCTCTCTCTCTCTCCTCTTTCTCTCTCTCTCACATGCCCTCTCCTTTCTCCAGGCAAGTTTTCCTTGCCTCTCCCCTTCTCCTAAGCTCCAAGGTCCCTTCTTTTGCCTCTGTAACTTGTTTTCTGAGCCCATTTTTTCTAGGGCTCACTTCTTCTACCTCTGTTGGGGGGGGGGGAGCAAGTTTCTGGGAGGTAATTCTTATAGAAAGGAAAAACCTTAGCTATCTAAGCAGATCAATTAATCTATTTCAGCTGTTAAACTTTGATTGCTAGACAAGTCTTAAGTAAACCTACTGTTGGCCTTTTCACAAAAAGCTAGAAAATAGATTTGAAGGTGTTACTTTTTATTTGTCACACTACTAAGAGTTAAGAATTTTAATTAGTTGGGCCTTGGCCGGTTTGGCTGAGCAATTAGAGCATTGGCCCGTGGACCAAGGAGTTGTGGGTTTGATTCTGCTCAAGGGCACATACCTCAGTTGTGGTTCATCCCTAACCCTAAGATTGTGCAGGAGGCAACATATAGATGTGTCTCTCACATCAATTTTTCTCTCTCTCTCTCTCTAAAAAAATTTTTTTAATTAGATAGAAAGAAACTGAATAATTTTGGTGAAAAAAATATAAGATATGGAAATACTTTCTGAAACAAAAAAGTTATTCTAAAACTGGTTATTTCTGAATGAGTAAAACAGGGTTTGTGAAAGTTGTAGAAAGGTTTGTGAAGAAAAATCTTGAAAATATAAGTAAACTAAATAGTGATTTTAATTAGATAAATGATTCTAAAATGAACTAACGTAGAATTTTTTTGGTCATTTTCCAGTCTGTTAAAAGAGAAAAAGTTTATCTTGTGTTTGCCTAGGAAGCAAAGTTTCTATATACTATTGAAGTGGTTATGTTATGCTATGTTAATCAGATAATTGATTACTTAAAAACCCATCTTCTTAATGGTAAGAAATGGAGTTTCACTAGCCTATGTTTGTGTTTAATATCTTTTGTGGTCAGTTTGAATGAATAAATAATTTAACATTGTTTGTAATAATAATAATATATAATCTTTTGGTCAAATATGTTTGACAACCTTCCCAGGGTTTCAATTTTAAGAGACTTTTTCTTGACTTAGAATTAGCTTTAGGCCCTGGTCGGTTTGGTTCAGCGGTTAGAGCGTCGGACTGCGGTCCAGAGAGACCTGGGTTCGGTTCCCACTAAGGGCATGTACCTCGGTTGCAGTTTGTCCCCGGCCCTGGTTGGGTTGTGAGGGTGGCAGCCACTCGATGTGCCCCTTTCACATCGATGTCTCTCTCTCTCTTCCTCTCTCTCCCTCCCGCTCTATCTGAATAAAAAATGGAAAAATGTCCTCAGGTGAGGATAAAAAAAAAAAAAAGAATTAGCTTTAGGTCATTCCAATAGGCCCTGGAATGTCTCAAGGATTTGTTTTCTCTCCTGATGAAGGAAAAGGTTTATGCCTAAGGCACATAGGAAATTTTGTCAAATGAAGAAATAATAACTATGTTTTAGTTACATATGCATATTATTAATGGATGTTCTAGACATTATTTTATAATCTCTAGAGGTCCACAAATTTAGATATACTTTTATAAATCTGATTGTTATTCTGAAATGTTGTGTTCTACAAAAAGGACAGGATTCCATGCCAATTAAATCTATAACCTGTGACAGGGGGTTCGGAATCAGACACCAGCCGGCTAATAAACAGCTCTTATTTGGACTGCAAAAAAAAAAAATCTATAACCTGTCATTTTAAGTTTCTTTTTTGTCATTTACAGACAGTCATCGTTTCTGCTCTGATGCATTTGTAAAGATGGTACATCTTCTGTGAGATCCATGGAAAGGACTCTGACTTTTTTTTTTTTTAATCTTTATTGTTGAATGTATTACAGATATTCCTCATGTGACCCCCTCCTCCCCACTCCTACCTCCCTCCTGCCTTTCCCCATACTGTTTTCTGTGTCCATTGATTATGCATATATGCATATAAGTTCTTTGGTTTATTTCTTCCCACTCCCCAGCCCCCCTTCCCTTTAAGGTTTGTCAGTTTAGCAACCAGTTTGTACTTCTTAATCCCTTCATCTTTTTCACCTATTTCCCCAATGCTTCACCCATCTGGCAACCAACAAAATGTTCTCTGTATCTATGAGAATGTTTCTGTTCTGCGTGTTCATTTTGTTTGTAGATTCAATTGTTGATAGATATGTATTTATTGCCATTTAGTTTGTTCATGTTTTTTATCTTTTTCTTCAAGAAGACCCTTCAAAATTTCATATAATTCCTTTAGCTTTTCCTTGTTTGGGAAACTCTTTATATGGCCATCGATTCTAAGGATAGACTAATCTGAGTTGTAGGTTCTTGCTTTTCATCACTCTGAATATTTCTTGCCACTCCCTTCTGGCCTGCAAAGTTTCTTTTGAGAAATCAGCTGACAGCCTTATGGGAACACCCTTGTAGGTAACTAACTGCTTTTCTCTTGCTGCTTTTAAGATTCTCTCTTTGTCTTGAACCTTTTGCATTTTAATGATGATGTGTCTTGGTGTAGGCCTCTTGGGGTTCATCTTATTTGGGACTCTCTGTGCTTCCTGGACTAGTATGTCTGTTTCCTTCACCAAGTTAGGGAAGTTTTCTGTCATTATTGTTTCAAATGGGTTTTGTTTTTTTGTTTGTTTGTTTGTTTGTTTTTTAATCCTCATCCGAGGACATTTTTCCATTTTTTGTACAGACAGAGTGGGAGGGAGAGAGAGGAAGAGAGAGAGAGGGAAACATCGATGTGAAAGGGACACATCGAGTGGCTGCCACCCGCACGACCAACCAGGGCCGGGGACAAACTGCAACCGAGGTACATGCCCTTAGCGGGAACCGAACCCGGGCCTCTCCGGACCGCAGGCGGACGCTCTAACCGCTGAGCCAAACCGGCCAGGGCTCAAATAGGTTTTTGATTTCTTGTTCTCTCTCTTCTCCTTCTGGCACCCCCAAGATGCAAATGCTGGCATGCTTAAAGTTGTCCCAGAGGCTCCTTACACTATCCTCATTTTTTTGGATTATTTTCTTTTTGCTGTTCTGATTGGGTGTTTTTTGCTTCCTTATATTCCAAATCGATGGTTTGCTTCTTGGCTTTACCTACTCTACTATTGAATCTGTGTAAATTATTCTTTATTTCATTTAGTGCCTCCTTCATTTCTGACTGTGCATCCTTCATTTCTGACTGGTCCTTTTTTAGGCTCTTGAGGCCCTCACTTAGTTCGCTGAGGTTCTCACTAAGTTCATTGAGCATCCTTATAAGCAGTATTTTGAACTCAGCATCTGTTAGCTTGCTTATCTTCATTTTGCTTAGTTCTTTTCCTGGAGTTTTATTCTGTTCTTTCATTTGGGACCTGTTTCTTTGTCTCCTCATTTTGGCTGCCTGTGTTTGCTTTCCCTGTGTTTGCTTCTATGTATTACTTAACATGAGATATGGGGCTAGCTGAGACCAGATGCTGCTTGTTTGAAAGAATTTCGGAAAACCTGAAGCAGGATCCAAGACAGGCCAATCCTATGGTTAAGCAACTGGCAACAGCTTGGATGGGCCTGAAAGTTGGGTGGGGCAGGGCCTCAGGGAATCACCAGGGTGGGGCAAACAGTGTGAGCCAGGTTGCTGGAGTCCCAGATATGGCAGCTGTCTGTCGCCCCAGGAAAGGACTCACCAAAGGAACAAAGGCCTCTGACAGCATGTTTGTCCTGGAGAAAGCCCCCTCTCCAGCCCTCCCTCCAATGCCAAACAGCTCAGTTGTTCCCTGTATGTCTCTGGCGCCCCTCGAGCTGTCTCCCCTCCAAGTTTAGAGGGAGAGAGTTCGATAAGTCCATGCACAGACCCTTTAAGAGGAGCTGCCTGAGGCTCCAGCCACCTCAGCCTCCCTGAGCCTCAGTTCCTGCTGGTTTTTCCAGCCAGAAGTTATGGGTACTTCTTTTCCTGGCGCTGGAACCCTGAGCGGGGCTCCTGGTGTGGGACTGGGACCCCTCAGTCTTCAGGGAGTACCTTTTCAGCTGAGGTATCCTCCTTTTATCTACTACGCGTGGGTGTGGGACCAGCCAGTTGCACCTCCACGCCTACTACCAGTCTTGATGCAGCTCCTTCTTTAATTTCGTAGTTGTAGGACTTCCATTCAGCTTGATTTCAGGCAGCTTTGAATGATGGTTGTTCTGTAATTTAGTTGTAACTTTGATGTGGTTGTGGGAAGACATGATACCGCATTTACCCATGCCACCATCTTGACTGGAAGTCCTGACTTTTTTTTTTCTTCATTGATTTTAGAGAGAGGAAGGGAGAGGGAGAGATAGAAATATCAATGAGAGAGAATATCGACTGGCCACCTCCATCATGCCCCCCACTGGGTATTTGGCCTACAACCTGGGCATTTGCCCTGATCAGAAATCAAACTGGGACCTCTCAGTGCATGGGTCGACACTCAACCACTGAACCATACCAGCCAGGCTTGACTCTGACTTATTTTAAATTACATATCCCTGGGAATACATTTTCAGATAATCCCCTTGAACTGGATGGAAATTACTAGAACTTTGGGGAACATCTGAATTTATGGAAGTTCTGGCAAGAAAAAAAAATATCTGGAGAAACAAAATTTGATTATGGGACTGAATGAACTAAAAATAATTGTAGTTTGGGCTAAATGAACTGAAAATAATTTTAGTTTTTGTAAGTTTTTTTTTTTTTGTATTGCTGATTTTTAATCTTTGTTTTCCAGACATAAGGAAACTTGTTTCTTTTCTTAAAGCAATTTGGTAAATTAAACTTTCATAAGCAATATTGAGGCATTTATATTTTTCTCCCTACTTGATCCCACCAGAATTTGGAAACTCTTAATGAGTGAATATTAATTATTACTTTCACGGCAATATGTTTATTTGCATGAATCCAATAGAAATCTGATTTCTTCATAACAGGACACATAAAGCCAGTTTCCAATTGTGGTTTTATTAGCTAAGACTTTGAGCTGGAATGTCATGTCTGAGAGACATGCCAGGACTCTGGATATCACCAGATATCTTTAAGAAATGAAAATCAACTTTGAAGTGAAAAAGTCCCTTGGAGACATGGCCTGGTACCTTGCTTGGTCGCATGGTTCATGGCAATCTTTTCAGGTAAGGAATGAAGGTTATTTTCCTGAAAAATGGTGTAATGGAACCTCAGCATCTTTGGGAAGCTCAAAGACTTGAGGACACAGCCCAAATCTGCAGGTACCTTGTGCACCACCTGATGGCAAATGTGGCTTTGGCTTCCCTGCCCTGAGGAGCTGACTGTTAACTGCTCACTAGAGCTAAATCTAAAGGGTCCTTATGAATGAGTAACATTCCAACAAAGTAAATTTGTAGAAAGCCTGTGCAGTCAATTTGATCTATTGATACTCTTGTGTTTATGCAAATAACCAAGCCAGACTAGAACTAGACTTAATACAGTCTTTTTAACAGGAGGGTACTCTTGCCCTGGCCTGTATGGCTCAGTGGTTAGAGCATCAGCCTGCGGTCCAGAGAGACCCACGTTCAGTTCTCGCTAAGGGCACGTACCTTGGTTGCAGTTTGTCCCCGGCCCTGGTTGGGTCATGCGGGTGGCAACCACTCAAGTGTCTCTTTCACGTCAATGTTTCTCTCTCTCTCTCTCCCTCTCACTCTATCTGAACAAAAAAAAATGGAAAAATGTCCTCGGGTGAGGAGCAAAATAAATAAATAAATAAATAAATAATTTAAAAACAAAACCAGGAGGGTACTCTTTGAGAGAGAGAAAAATTAAGTCTCAACGAAAAACCACAATACCCAATTATGGGTATTGAACTCTAGTATAGTTAACTGTCTTCCAAGTTTTGTTTAAGGTTGTGTCTGTGTATGCTATACATACCTCAGCACCTGATAACCACCAGAATGTTCTGACTGTAGACAATCTGTCAGACTGCCACTGCATGATTTAATTCCAGCAGAAGCCTTATACCTGGAAATCTTCTCAACTGGTTTATGATTTAATGTATACATTAACCTTTATGTTTTGTGTTCTTCTGTTTGATAGAATATTTGCATATGTCCCTGTTTACCTAATTGCTTACTCACACAATATAGGCCTCATTATAGAAGTCATCTGCCCCACTGTCTCCTGAAATACAAAACTCAGTGGTTTGAACTTAATGGTTTGGACTCATGATTGAGTCAGTGAAATACGGATGGTCTATTGGCTTCACTTAAAAACAGCCTTCCCCGTTTGACTCCCCCTCTCTGTTGTCAGGCAGGGAGAATCTCATGACTCCATCCCCCACCAGCAGGAAGCAGCTATAGAAGAGACCTGGTGCCCCTTTTTCTTGAAATAATTCAGAGCCATAAGGGGAAAATATAACAGGCCAGGAATAAAACAGTTCAACAAGCTACTGTCTTTAAAAGCTAATCTCATAGATATGAGATGTTAAAATCAACAGGAGGGAATGAAGGGGGGTGGAGAGAATAATAGAATAGAAAACTAATCATAGTGGCATACTAACCATAGTTATAAAAAATGTGCCCTGGCCAGTTTTGCTCAGTGGTTAGAGCGTCGGCCTGCGGTCCTGAGAGACCTGGGTTCAGTTCCCGCTAAGGGCACATACCTCGGTTGCAGTTTGTCCCCGGCCCTGGTTGGGTTGTGCGGGTGGCAGCCACTCGATGTGTCCCTTTCACATCGATGTTTTTTCCTCTCTTCCTCTCTTTCCCTCCCACTCTATCTGAACAACAACAACAACAAAAAATGGAAAAATATCCTCGGGTGAGGATAAAAACAAGCAAAAAAAAAAAAGAAATGCTAATCATCCTTTGCAATATTAATCATGGCTGCTTTGTTCTGATTAAAGAAAAGCCCACTTTCACCTAGCTGGGAGGTGTGAGCCTCAGGAGCTGTCTATTCTCCTAAACTGGGGACAAGGCAGACTACCTGACATCATGGAAAACTTAACCTCCTGATTATCTATTTGTACACTGGACCCTGGACCCATGACTGTGACTCACTGGTGACCAGACCCTGCAGTCCTCAGCCCATTCCCCCCCCGCCCCCCTTGCCTGTCATTGTTTCTCTACCCTTAAAAACAGCTGGCAAGTGAGGGGGCTGCAGAGCAGATTTTACGGGATAACCCACTGCTCTCCCATATTGCTGGCAATATTGTAATAAACTCTCATATACAATTCAACTTTGTCTTTGCTTAATTGGCTCAAGTAGTGACAGGGGACCTGGAGCCATTCATTGTCCAGTTTCAAAACTTCATTATAAAGGACTAATTTGGGTGAGGGGCTGTCTATTAAAGCCAAAAGTTTGTTATATAATAAGGTAGGTTTTCTGAATGTGTATGTTATAAAACTGACAGATTAGTTAGTTTACCTGTTTTTACTTACGTAGACACGTTTGTGTAATTAAAATTAAGTATGTATGAAAAGTTGAATTTCACAGAAAAGTTGTCTATATGTTTTACTGTAATTTAAAATTTATACTGAATTGGTCTAGTAAATTTGTACATTCACCAGTCACCATGAGTAAACAAATAAACACGGCTGGAGCATGGGGCCTGCATGTGGGAACGTTGCAGGCCCACCTTAAAACTGCTGCAGAAAGTCACGCATGCAACAGCAGAACCAGTTACTGTACCTGATGTACTGTGATCACATGCATGTGCTCATCATTTGCCGAACATTGTTTACAAGTTGGTGACTCTTGAATTTAAATATGTAAACTATAGTTGTAGATATGTAATGTTTATATATGTTGGCAAAATTAGTTCAGTGTTTTTTCCAACATGTGGCCTTTTCGCTAAAATTTGTTAAAGATGACAGTAAATTGCCCTGGCTGGTTTGGCTCAGCGGTTAGAGCATCAGCCTGCGGTCCCGAGAGACCCAGGTTCGGTTCCTGCTAAGGGCACGTACCTTGGTTGCAGTTTGTCCCCGGTCCTGGTCGGTCGTGCGGGTGGCAGCCACTCGATGTGTCCCTTTCACATCGATGTTTCTCTCTCTCTCTCTCTCTCTTCCTCTCTCTCCCTCCCACTGTACCTGAACAAAAAATGTCCTTGGGTGAGGATAAAAAAAAAGATGACAGTAAATTAATAACAAAAAATAACCAGTTAATTTAATAATAAGCAAATCTTGGTTAAAAGTAACAAAGTATTAATTTTTTTATTAATTTGTTTTTGTTACAAATGTTTTTCCTTTTTTCCCCATTGACACAATCCTCCCCATCCACCCTGCCACCTCTCCAGCTTTATTGTCTATTTGCATTGGTCATGCATACATGCATATAAGTTCTGTGGTTTATCTCCCCCCCAACACCCTTTCCTCTGAGGCTTGTCAGTCTGTACCCCATCTCTATGTCTCTGGGTCAGTTTTGTTCATCAGTTTGTTTAGTTCATTATATTCCACAAATAAGTGAGGTCATGTGATATTTGTCTTTCTTTGCTTGGCTTGTTTCACTTAGCATAATACTCTCCAGGTCTTTCCATGCCATCTCAAAGGATAAGAGATCTTTCTTTCTTACAGCTGCCTAGTATTCCACTATGTACATGTACCACAACTTTTATATCCATTCATCTACTGATGAACACTTGGGTTATTTCCAGATCTTAGCTATTGTAAATTGTGCTGCTATGAACATGGGAGTACATATATTCTTTCTGATTGGTGTTTCAGGTTTCTTAGGGTATATTCCTAGAAGTGGGATCACTGGGTCAAATGGCAGTTCAATTTTTAACTTTTTGAGGTAACACCATGGTGTTTTCCACAGTGGCTGCACCAATCTGCATTTCCACCAGCAGTGTACTAGAGTCCCTTTTTCTCCACACCCTCGCCAATACTTGTTTGATGATTCGTAGATGGCGGCCATTCTGATAGGTGTGAGGTGATATCTCATAGTTGTTTTAACACAGTATTAATTTTTACATATGACATATGGATTGGAAATTTTGTCTATTAAATCTAAAATTGAGGATTGCAAAATCGATGGTTTATTATAATTATTGTTAGATCGACAAGGGAGGAACATATGAGGTCCAAGTGATGCAGGAACAGCATTTTATTCAGGGTATCTGCAAAGCAGACAGGCTGAGTCCAAAATGGCATTGGCCCTGAACTGGCTGGGGCTTGCTATTTATATGGAGTTTTTGTCAGGGATGAGTTCCTTTGGTGGGCTTCTTGGGGCAGGTACAGGAACAAAGACTGGGCAAATAGGATATCAGTTGCTCACCCGACTATAACTGCAAAAGATCTGATTCCCATACCTGTGGGGATGTATGATGAGGTAAAAAAAAAAAAAAAAAAAAAAAAAAAGAATGTTCTGATAAGCAAGAACAATGAAAGACCATATCTACAGAGGCACTGCTATGGAATGGTGCTCTCTAGTCTAACAGTTAGTATGCCTAAGCCTGAAGGGGCAAGGGGAGGGAATGATTAGCAAAAACTAAGGGAATAAGTAAAATTAAAATAAATAAAATAAAATATTAAATTAATAAAATAAAATAAATAAGAAAATAAAATTAAAAGGAAAGGAACATTCAACAGGAAGTGTGGCATTCTATAGTGGAATTATTGCCAATTCACATCCCAACAGGGAGGGAATCTGGAGAATAAATAACCTGACCTTTCTCTTCCTCCATCATCTGATCCCATTGGCTGATGGCTACTGGAAGCCAGAATGCAAGGGAGTCTGTCATATGAAGTTGATATGGGTCAGGAGACAGAGCAGGGTAGAAAGTAGATCTTGAAAAGAAAAATTGAATTTCCAGCACTGACCATTCCTTTTGCCACTCTACACTACTCTTGCCCTTTGTTCAGATGAAAATCCCATGCCCTCAAACAGAATACACAAAGTCCCTTCAGCTACTGTATCATTGCAGGGTGATGTCAATTCATTCATACTCCCACATGAAATCTAAAATATGAGCCATCAGCCCTGGTCGGTTTGGCTCAGCACATAGAGCATAGGTCCTCAGACCAAAGAGTCATGGGTTCGATTCCCAGTCAAGGGCACGTACCTGGGTTGGAGGTTCAATCCCTGGCCTCGGTCAGTGTCATCTGGGAGGCAACCAATCGTGTCTCTTTCACATCAATCTCTCTCTCTCTTTCTTTCTCTCTCTCTTTCTCTCCCTTCCCCACCTCCCACTCTATCTAAAAAATATCTTTGGGTGAAGATTAAAAAAAATAATAATACGATAAATAAAATATTAGCCACCATCAGTGCTTTTCATACAAAGTAGAAGGGAAAAGGAGGCTATCAACATAAATACAGTTGCTCTAGTCCCTACTTCTGTAGTTGGAATCATGTTTTAAGTTGATAATCATAGTTACTTTTTTCTGCCATGCACTCCATGTTTCCCTTGCCTTCTGTCAGTATCACAGTAAAACAAGATACATTACCTGGTGGAGTGACCTAAATCTTCATCCCTATAGGATTTGAATTCTTATCATTTTACCTGATTTGGTTTTCATTGACCAGTACTATTGAGCACAGGAGTAATATGAGTCACCTGAGTGAAGCCTTTGTGTTCTAGACATAGTCCTCCTTGCTTCTATTATATAGTAGCAACTTAATTTGCCTTTGTTAATCAAGGTAGACCATCTGGTCTGTACAGTGACCCTTTGTCTGCCTGTTCATTCAACAGCAACAGGAGCACAAAATGGCCAAAAGGCAGTGTTAGCCTCTGAAACATCAGAATCCTGACATGTTCCCTGGGGGTGTATTTCTCCCTTGGACATTAGAACCT
Source organism: Molossus molossus (assembly GCF_014108415.1). NCBI lineage: Eukaryota > Metazoa > Chordata > Mammalia > Chiroptera > Molossidae > Molossus > Molossus molossus. The sequence goes on from NW_023425355.1 coordinate 54,775,665, forward strand.
CTTTTTTTTTTATCCTCACCCGAGGACATTTTTCCATATTTTGTACAGATAGAGTGGGAGGGAGAGAGAGGAAGAGAGAGAGAGGGAAACATCGATGTGAAAGGGACACATCGAGTGGCCACCACCCACACGACCAACCAGGGCCGGGGAAAAACTGCAACCGAGGTACATGCCCTTAGCGGGAACTGAACTCGGGTCTCTCAGGACCGCAGGTGGACGCTCCAACTGCTGAGCCAAACCGGCCTGGGTGACATTAGAACCTCTTAACCGACTGAATCCAAGATGTAAGAATGGAAAGCAAATATTTCTTCAGTCATTCTCACCTCTATCTCTTGAATCCTGGACCCAAACTTTTTTGCTACAAGGGACATAATATGATATATTATTGGCCACTGGTTGAAAGCACATGCTAGGTTCTATATGACAATACCCTAAACTTTCAGGCTATAGTGCCATAACTGAGCCTTCAGGAGGAAATTTCACTGTTATATCAAGATAAATGTTTCTGAGTGATGGGACACGTGGTGACCAATAAATTACATGGGGATGAGCCCATCACCACACTTTCTTCAGGCTCAATGAGTTTTTTTTGTTGTTGTTGGAAGCAATGTTGGGTGGGATACCATGGTGATGAATCAGGCATTCTGTGAATCCACATGGTGGTGCTGGCAGAGGCACTGCAGGAGTAAAAAACAAATTCATATTCAGAATATGCATCTATTCCTATAAAGACAGCTGGTGCCTCCCCCGTGATTGAAGGGTTTCAGTGTAACCAATCTGTCACCAGATGTCCATATGGTCCCCTTGGAGAATAGTACAATGTTGGTGCCTCAGTGTTTGGTCTCTGCTGATAAGCAGGTTGCCAATTCAACGTGGTAGTAGATAGATCAGCTTTATTGAGGGAAGACCCCATATAACACCATATCCCAGATGCCACAGTCATTTTGTACATTGGCCTACTGAGCAAACACTAGGGTAGCTGAAGGAAAAGGCTAACATCAACAGAATAGGTGATCTTATCCACCTGATTACTTGGAGCCTCCTTCACAGTGGATGCCTTCTAGGAGCAGTTATGTGGAACACCAATATTTTTCCACTCTAGCCCATTATAAGAGGCCTATGCATATATGTCTTTCCTAGGCCTGCTTATCACCAGATTCCTATCTTGTTCTTTCCACTTTCTTCATCCAGCCAAACCCTTGCCTCTGCCTTTGAATAAGTCTGTATTACTAAATTAGGTCATTTCTTCTTCCACCAAAGTTGACAAACAGATGTACTACTTGGGGGGATTTTTCTTTACCTCTCTTTAGGGGACATCCGAGAATGGGGCTGTTGTACCACAGCGACTCACTTCCACCAGGTACCAGACTACCATGAAGATCTACCTATAAAACCCATAGTCCTATATTTTCTTGCTTTGTTAAATGATCATAGAGAACTCTCCTTGAATCCCTGTATGCAGTAGAATCAAGTACCATGAGAGTCTGAGTCACTTCCTCATTCATTTTACTTTTACCTTTCCAGTTTCCTGGGATCTGATTTCACACACAATTTCCATTTAACAATGCAATACTGTTGCACTTAGCCATTTGATGATTGAGTGGATTAGATAATATCTAGTTCATGATAGAGAGTTCAAGTCATATAGTCTCTTGGTGTCCCATGGTCAGGAATTTAGTGACTACCAGGACCTAGTAGCAATCTAGCCATTGCCTGACAGGTGTAGAATAATTGTCAAGTAAGGAAAGCATGGCCTTACTTCAACACCCTAAGGGTCTATGTTGGGAGGTTTCTAATGAGGCTTCATAGAACTTCCCTGCCATAGACTATTCCAAAACCACAGGGTCTGTAGAGTCCTCAGGCCCAAGTAACAGCAACATGCATTGCAGCCCAGATTTGCTGCAGAAATTTTTCTTGCTTCAGATTCCACTCAAAACTGGCAGCTCTTACAAGCGTTAGAGTAGCATGCCCAAATATGGTATATGTTGCCTCCCAAATCCAAAAAGATCTACCAAGTAATGGTTTCTTTCCTTGTAGTAGGAGGACAAGGAAAAACAACTTATTTCTTACTTTAGAAGAGATATTCTGATATTTTCCAGCTTCATCTGTTTATGCCCTAATATTTTTATCCAATATGTTCGGGTCCCGTTCTTTCACCAAAAGCATCCTTAACCTAGCTTAAGAGTCCTAGCAAGGCTGTACCTTTAATTATGTTGTACCTCTGCAACATTTACAATCAGTCCCTGAGCATGATCTTCTGGCATATCTGTCCTTGAGCTCCAGGAAAATAAACAGTACTTCTGCCTGGCTGGTGTGGCTCAGTGGTTGAAAGTAGACCCATGCACCAAGAGGTCACTGGTTCAATTCCAGGTCAGGGCACATGCCCAGGTTGTGGGCTCAATCTTCAATAGGGGGAGTACTGATTGATGGCTCTCTCTCACATCGATGTTTCTATCTCTTTCTCCCTCTCCTTTCCTCTCTAAAAATCAATAAAAAATATTTTAAAGAAATAAACTACTTCAATGGCAGCATTGGGGGCTCTTTGATTTTCCACTATAATCTAAATTGTGGCCTGGCTGCTGTGGCTTAGTGGTTCAGTGTCAACTCATGCGCCAGGAGATCGCCAGTTCAATTTCTGGTCAGGACACATGCCCAGGTTGTGGGCCTGGTCCCCGGTGAGGGGCATGCAGGAGGTGGCCAATCAATGTTCTCTCTCATTGATGTTTCTCTCTCTCTCTCTTTCTCTCTTCCTCTCTTTCTAAAATCAATTAAATAAATATATATGTACATATATACATACATATATATACACATACATATATATATAAATATGCATATATATATATGTATAAACTGTGCATTCAAGGCTTTCCATTGGTCCTTTTTTCTGTGTAAACTCTCTAGGGTCGTCAGAGGCAGTTAGCCCCAGCCACATTCTTCGCAATCATTGCACCACAGGGACTAAGTATTCTAGCCACTTGATTTGCCAAAGCTTTTCCCTCCACTTGTATTCCATTTCAAGTTATCATGGGTGATAATTTGAGTAATCACCATCCAATGCATGCCACCCACTGCAAATGTCCCATTCCCCTCTAAAAAGAGTGTCACAAGCCCTGGCTGAATAGCTTAGTTGGTTAGAGCATCTTTCCGATTTGCCAAAGTTGTGAGTTTAATCCCCGGTCAGGGCACATACAAGAATCAGCCAATGGCCCTGGCCGGTTTGGCTCAGCGGTTAGAGCGTTGGCCTGCGGTCCAGAGAGACCCGGGTTCGGTTCCCGCTAAGGGCAGGTACCTTGGTTGCAGTTTGTCCCCAGCCCTGGTTGGGTCGTGTGGGTGGCAACCACTTGATGTGTCGCTTTCACGTCGATGTTTCTCTCTCTCTCTCTCCCTCTCACTGTATCTGAACAAAATATCGAAAAATGTCCTCAGGTGAGGATAAAAAAAAAAAAAAGAATCGGCCAATGAATGCATAAGTAAGGGGAACAACAAATAGATCTCTTTCTCCTCTCTCTCTCTCTCTCTCTCTCTCTCTCTCTCTCAATTTTTACCTCCCTCCCTATCCACCCCATAAAATCAATCAATAAAAAAGTTTTAAAAAGAGGTTGTCACAGATTGCATTCTTTAGGAAGCAGAAGCTGAACCTGAACCCAGTTAGGAGTGCAAAAGGTTTACTAAAGAGTGAAAACTCTGAACAGAAGAGGGGCAGTAGATAGGTAGAGGGAGTACAGGCAAGCAAGGCAAACCCAAATCCAAAGTATGTATGAATTCCCTCCAAGATGGAAGGAGTCCAATAAAACTAACTTGCCATAGGTGCCTAGCTAGTGTACTTTCAGTCATGATACAGCAACATAAAGGATACATCATTGTCTTCTTGAGCACTCAGCAGTGGCAGTAGCTAAATCAGCCTTGGAGAGGTGAAGTCCATGCTGCTGGGCCCCCTCATAGCCTCCCTTCCTGCCTGCATAATCACCTATTCACAGGCCCCTCACACAGTACCGAGTGCCAAGGAGAAAAGTTGGCTTATTCACCTGGCTGGAGTGTTGTTTTTTGTTTTTGTTAGTCCTCACCTGAGGATATTTTTTCATTGATTTTTAGATAGAGTGGAAGGGAGGGAGGGAGAGACACACACACACATCTATTGGTTGCCTCCCGCACATCGTGGGTTGAACCTGCAACCTACTTACATGCACTTGACTGGGGAATCAAACCTGAGACCTTTCTGTGTGCAGGCCAACACTCTAACCACTGAGCCAAACAGGTAGGGCTTGTTTTTTTGTTTGTGTGTGTGTGTGTGTTTTAACTCACCTTCATTGTTGAATGTATTACAGATGTTTCTCCCTTTTTTCCCCATTGACCCCCTCCTCCCCAATCCCATCCCCCGCCTGCCTTCCCCACACTATTGTTGATGTCCATTGGTTATGCATATATGCATAGAAGTTCTTTGGTTTATCTCATCCCGCCCTCCCTGCTCCCATCCCTTTGAGGTTCATCAGTCTAATAACCAATTTGTTCTTCTTAATTCTTTCATCTTTTTCACCCATCCCCCCAGCCACCACCCATCTGGCAAGCAACAAAATGTTCTCTGTTATCTATGAGTCTGTTTCTGTTCTGCTTGCTCATTTTGTCTGTAGATTCAATTGTTGATATATATATATTAATTGCCATTTTACTGTTCATATTTTTGTTATTCTTCAAGAATACCCTTCAACATTTCATACAATACTGGTTTGGTGGTGATGACCTCCTTTTGCTTTTTCTTGTCTGGGAAACTCTCGATATTTCCATTCATTTTAGATGATAGTTTTGCAGGATAGAGTAATCTTGGTTGTAGGTCATTGCTTTTCATCACCTTGAATATCTCTTGCCACTTCTTTCTGGCCTGAAAAGTTTTTTTTTTTTTTTTTTTTTTTTTTTTGAGGAATCAGCTGAGAGTCTTATGGGAGCCCCTTTGTAGGTAACGGATTGCTTTTCTCTCGCTGCTTTTAAGATTCTCTCTTTATATTTAACCTTTGGCATTTTGATGATAATGTGTCTTGGTGTGGGCCTCTTTGGGTTCAACTTGTTTGGGACTCTCTGTGCTTCCTGGACTAGTATGTCTGTTTCCTTCACCAAGTTAGGGAAGTTTTCTGTCATTATTGATTTAAATAGGTTTTCAATTTCTTGTTCTCTGTCTTCTCCTTCAGGCACCCCTATGTCGTGAATGTTGGCACACGTGAAGTTGTCCCAGAGGCTCCTTACACTATCTTCATTTCTTTGGATTCTTTTTTCTTTTTGCTGTTCTGATTGGGTGTTTTCTGCTTCCTTATATTCCAAATCGATGGCTTGCTTCTTGTTTTTACCTACTCTACTATTGATTCCCTGTAAATTATTCTTTCTTTCAGTTATTGCATCCTTCATTTATCACTTGTCCTTTTTTATGTTGTTGATGTTCTCACTAAGTTCCTTGGAGGTCTCCTTAAGTTCCTTGAAGGTCTCACTAAGTCCCTAGAATGTCTCACCAAGTTCCCTGAGCAACCTTATAACCTGTGTTTTGAACTCTGCATCTGATTGATTGCTTATCTTTATTTTGTTTAGTTCTTTTCCTGGAATTTTGTTCTTTACTTTCATTTGGGACATGTTTCTTTGTCTCCTCATTTTGGCTGCTTCCCTGTGATTTTTTCTATGTATTAGGTGGAGTTGCTCTGTCCCCTAGGCTTTATAAGGTGACCTATTGTTGTAGGTGTCCTGTAGGATCCAGTGGCACAGCCTCCCTGATCATCCCGGCAGGGCCCTTGAGGTGCACCCCTAGTGTGGACTGTACACCCTTCTGTTGTAATTGAGTCTTGATTGCTGTTGGCATGTCGATGGGAGGGATTTATTCAGGCTGATAAGCTGCAAGAACTGGTTGTTCCCACTAACCACTGACCTCTGACTACCTTAGAGGATCAGCTGTGTAGGGGCCCACCACCCAGAGCAAGATTTACTTCATTAGGGCTCAGATACCCACTGAGTCCACTCATTGAGTGTGTCACTTGTGCAGGTGGTTGGGTGGTTGTGCTTTAATGTGGCCTGAAGCTGTTTGCTAAGTGTGCTGGCTCTGGTGCTAGATCAGCCACTGCCTGTGTTCTATCCAGGGCCATGCAGCATAAGCTACAAAGTGATGTGCTGATGGCTGCTTCTTCCACTGAGCTTAGAGGTGCCCAGAAAAAGCCAAGTTATGAACCAAGGTGGCTGCTTCTAGTGCCAGGCCTTGGGCCACTTAATGAGAGGTATGGGGCTTGCTGAGACCAGGTGCTGCTTGTTTGAGAGATTTTAGGAAACTCTGAAGCAGGATCCAAGAAAGGCCAATCGTATGGTAAAGCCTTTGGAAACAGCTTATGTGGGTCCAAAAGTTGGGTGGGGCAGGGCCTCAGGGAATCACTGGGGTGGGGCAAACAGTGTGAGCCAGGTTGCTGGAGTCTGAGATATGGCACCTGTCTGCTGCCCCAGGGAAGGGCTCACCAAAGGAACATCAGCTTCTGCCAGCACGTCTATCCAGGAGAAAGCTGTCCTCCCAGCCCTGTCCCAAGGCCAAACAACTCAGTTCTTCCCTGTATGTCTCTGGCTCCCCTCAAGCTACCTTCCCTCTGAGCTTAGAGGGGGCAAGTCTGAGTAAGTCCATGTGCGGGCCCTTTAAGAGAAACTGCCTGAGGCTGCAGCAGCCTCAGCCTCCTTCAGCCTCAGTTCCTGCTGATTTTTCCAGCCAGAATTTTTGGGATGCCTCTTCCTGGCACTGGAACCCTGAGCTGGGGTTCCTGGTGTAAGAAGGGGAACCCTCAGTCCTCAGGGAAGACCTTCTCAGCTGAGGTGTCCCTCCTGATTTTTATTCGCCACAGGCGGGTGTGGGACCAGCCCATTGTTATGTTGCTACAGTCAAAGAAAGACCACTAAAGAATTGAAGTCCAAATGAGAGCCATTTATTAGCCGGCCAGTTTCTGATTCCAAACAGCCCTGTGACAGAGTCTTCAGAGATCAGCCTCGATGTGCTTTATTACATGCCTTTTATACCTTACAGCAAAAGTTTAATGATATAAGAAAATAGGGTCTTCTTGATATAATGTCCAGGGCTACAACAATGCTGTATAGAATTAGTTTGCCTTGCAGATAACAGGAACACCCAGGCACACCCAGGTATTTCAAGGTACATTGGGTCACACTTAGCCCCGAGCTGCACAAACACAATGCAAGCCTAATTCCTTGAGATTGTGGGGGAGGTCAAGTCTCTGATTCAAGACCTCCAGGCCTCATGGACTCTGTCAGACATGTAGCCAGCTCCCAACAATTTTTTGGTTCCGGGAGTACTCCAAAATTCTTTACAAAACAGGTTCAGCTAGTGGGCACACAGTGATTTCCCCAATAATCAATTAAGCTATAAACAAGTCAGCACAATAATTTACCAATCATCAGTTATGGAGTTATGAACATGTCAGCACACACATCAATGCCTCTGTCCATCCTACCAGTCTCAGTGTGACTGTTTCTTTAATTTTGTAGTTGTAGGACTTCCATTCAGCTCCATTTCAGGCAGTTCTGAATGATAGTTGTGTTGTAGTTTAGTTGTAATTTTGATGTGGTTGTGGGAGGAGGCGATACTGCATTTACCTATGCTGCCATCTTGACCAGCAGTCTCTTAGAAAAATTATTTATAAAAATAATTTGAAGTCTGGAATAATATTTTTTTCTCAGAAAGGATTTGTTTGCTCCTTTCCTAGTGCCTGGGATCACTAAGAGTATGAGATTACCTTAATCCAAGTTTAAATCTTTATGTTTTCTGAGCAATTAAAATGACAAAGCTGAGCCCTAGTGAGATAGCTCAGTTGGTTAGAGCATTGTTCTGATAAGCCAACCTTGTGGGTTTGGTCCTCAGTCAGGGCACATACAAAGCTCAACCAATCAATGCATAAACAAGTGGAAAAACAAATTGATGTTTATCTTTCTCTCTCTCTCTAAAACAACTTATAACACTCATCACCAAAAAATACAAACAATGCAATAAAAAAAAATGGGCAAAAGACTTGAACAGACACTTCTCAAAAGATTACATACAGCCTGGCCGGTGTGGCTCACTGGTTGAGCGTCGACCCATGCACCAAGAAGTCACCCATTCAATTCCTGGTCAGGGCACATGCCCAGGTTGTGGGTCAAATTCTTAGTGGGGGGCATGTAGGAGGTGGCCAATTTATGTTCTTTCTCATTGATGTTTCTATCTCTCTCTCCTTCTTTCCTCTCTCTAAAAATCAATAAAGAAAAAATATTTTTTAAAAAGATTACATACAGATGGCCAAGAGAAATATGAAAAGATGCTCACCATAATCACAGGAATGCAAATTAAAACCACAATGAGATATTACCTCACACCTATCAGAATGGCTACCATCAACAAATCAACAAGTGTTGGCAAGGATGTGCAGAAAAGGGAACCCTTGTGTACTGTTGGTAAGAATGCAGATTGGTATAGCCACTGCAGAAAGCAGTATGGTGTTAACTCAAAAAATTAAAACTGTAACTGTCTTATGACCCAGTGATTCATTTCTGGAAATTTATCCAAAGAAACCCAAAACATTAATTCAATAGAATGTATGTACTCATATGTTCATTGCAGCATTATTTACAATACTCAAGATTTGGAAGCAGCCCAAGTTTCCATTGGTAGATCAGTGAGTAAACAAGCTGTGGTACATTTACACAATGGAATACTACTCTGCCATAAACAGAAAGAAAATTTTACCCTTTGTGACAACATGGATGGACCTGAAGAACTTTATGCTAAGTGTAATAAGCCAGTCGGAGAAAGACAAGTACCATATTATTTCACTCATATATGGAATTTAATGAACAAACTAAACTATAAGGCAAAATAGAGGCAGGGCAGGCATACAGCTCTGGTATGGGGGGAGGGGAGTGTTTGTTGGGGTGGAGCAAAAAATAAAAAAGAGACAGAACTCGTGAACATAAACAACAGTGTGGTGATGGTGGCGGGAGAGGGGCTGGGGGTTGTGGAAGAGGGCGTAGGGGATAAATGGTGTTGAAAAAAAATAAAAAGTAAAAATAAAATGACAAAGCTGAAATGTAGACTTCCTGAAGACTGATTTACTTCTGGTTCAACCTTATTCCTAAAGTGTAGCACTATAGTTTCCAACCCCGAACCAGGGAATTGTTTATCTCAGATTTCAAGTTTTGTCCCCCTGGCCCAACAGGGTCACCACAAGAACAACTCAGCTTCTCAGATGACTCTTCAGAATAGGCAAGCAGCCTTAGGAGAAAAGCATTCCTGCATGCTTTGCTAACCTTTCTTGGTTTCTTGCCCATCTCAAATCTTGCCTCAGTCAGGACTCTCCTGAAGGCATTAGCAGGGTAGAACTAAAAATTTAAGATTTTTTGTTTCCTATTTTCAGAGTACAGTCCTGGAGTTCCCCTTTGGCTGGTACTCAGCTCCAGCTATTTAATTTACCGTGTCCACCCATAAGCACTGTTTGCCATCAGCTGTTTCCTGGGATGAGCAAATAATCGGTAGAAGAAAGATTATAGTGGAATTCCAGTGGTGTGTGGTGTGTGCTTGTGTGTGAGTGTGAGAAAGAGAGAGAGAGAGAGAGAGAGAGAGAGAGAGAGAGAGAGAGAGAGAGAGAGAGAGAGATTATACAGGGTCTAGGGTCTACCCTCCTGGTAGCTTCAGGTCACTAACTCATTGTCCCATCTGTCCCTCTCACTTAAAGAACACCTCTAGATTGGCAAATGTCTATGAATAGAAGAGTCCCTAGAGCATTTCTTTGTGTTCTGACCACACAATACCCTCACCACTACTATCCTGGCTCAATCTACCATCATCTATCCTGTGGACTCAGTTGGTTTCTTGGCTTAAACCATTGCCTCCCTATTCTCCTTACAGAAATGATAACAATTCCTTATTTTCTTTTGCCCTTTTCTATTTTTTTCATCTTTATTGTTGAATGTATTACAGATGTTCCTCATTTTTTCCCCATTGGCCTCCTCCTCCCCCCTCCTGCCCCCCTCCTGCCTTTTCCCACATTGTTGTCTATGTCCATTGGTTATACATATAAGTTCTTTGGTGATTTCTTCCCACCCCCCAAGGCCCTTCTCTTTGAGGTTTGTCAGTCTAGCAATCAATTTGTTCTTCTTAATCCCTTCACCTTTTTCACCCATTCCCCCAACCCCCGCCCCAATCTGGCAACCAACAAAATGTTCTCTGTCTTTATGAGAATTTTTCTGTTCTGCCTGTTCATTTTATTTGTATATTCCATTGTTGATAGATATGTATTCATTGCCATTTTGTTTGTTCATATATTTTATCTTTTTCTTCAAAAAGACACTTCAACATTTCACATAATAATGGTTTGGTGGTGATGAACTCCTTTAACTTTTTCTTGTCTGGGAAACTCTATATGGCCATCAATTCTAAGTGACAGCTTTGCAGGATAGAGTAATCTGAGTTGTAGGTTCTTGCTTTTCATCACTCTGAATATTTCTTGCCACTCCCTTCTGGCCTGCAAAGTTTCTTTTGAGAAATCAGCTGACAGCCTTATGGGAACTCCCTTGTAGGTAACTAACTGCTTTTCTCTTGCTGCTTTTTTTTTTTTTTTTTTTTTTTTTTTTTTTTTTTTTTTTATCCTCACCCGAGGACATTTTTCCATTTTTTGTACAGATAGAGTGGGAGGGAGAGAAAGGAAGGGAGAGAGAGAAACATCGACGTGAAGGGACACATCGAGTGGCTGCCACCCGCACAACCAACCAGGGCCGGGGACAAACTGCAACCGAAGTACGTGCCCTTAGCGGGAACCGAACCCGGGTCTCTCCGGACCGCAGGCCGACGCTCTAACCGCTGAGCCAAACCGGCCAGGGCTCTTGCTGCTTTTAAGATTCTCTCTTTGTCTTGAACCTTTAGCATTTTAATGATGATGTGCCTTGGTGTGGGCCCCTTGGGGTTCATCTTATTTGGGACTCTCTGTGCTTCCTGGACTAGTATGTCTGTTTCCTTCACCAAGTTAGGGAAATTTTCTGCCATTATTGTTTCAAATAGGTTTTCGATTTCTTGTTCTCTCTCTTCTCCTTCTGGCACCCCGAAGATGCAAATGTTGCCATGCTTGAAGTTGTCCCAGAGGCTCCTTATACTATCCTCATTTTGGGGGGTTTCTTTTTTCTTTTTGCTGTTCTGATTGAGTTTTTTTGCTTCCTTATATTCCAAATCGATGGTTTGCTTCTTGGCTTTACCTACTCTACTATTGAATCTGTGTAAATTATTCTTTATTTCATTTAGTGCCTCCTTCATTTCTGACTGTGCATCCTTCATTTCTGATTGATCCTTTTTTATGCTCTTGAGGCCCTCACTAAGTTCACTGAGGTTCTCATTAAGTTCATTGAGCATCCTTATAAGCAGTATTTTGAACTCAGGATCCGTTAGGTTGCTTATCTCCATTTTGCTTAGTTCTTTTCCTGGGGTTTTGTTCTGTTCTTTCGTTTGGGACCTGTTTCTTTGTCCCCTCGTTTTGGCTGTCTCCCTGTGTTTGCTTCTATGTATTACTTAAGGAGAGGTATGGGGGAGCTGAGACCAGATGCTGCGTGTTTGAAAGAATTTAGGAAAACCTGAATAGGATGCAGACAGGCCAGTTCTATAGTTAAGCAACGGGCACCAGCTTGGGTGGGCCTAAAAGTTGGGTGGGGCAGGGTCTCAGGGAATCACCAGGGTGGGGCAAACAGGTTGTTGGAGTCCCAGATATGGCGACTGTCTACCACCCCAGGGAAGGACTCACCAAAGGAACAAAGGCCTCTGACAGCACATTTGTTTTGGAGAAAGCCCCTTCTCCAGCCCTCCCTCCAATGCCAAACAGCTTAGTTCTTCCCTGTATATCTCTGGCGCCCCTCAAGCTGCCTCCCCTCCAAGCTTAGAGGGAGTGAGTCCGATAAGTTTGTGAGCGGGCCTTTTAAGAGGAGCTGCCTGAAGCTCCAGCTGCCTCAGCCTCCCTGAGCCTCAGTTCCTGCTGGTTTTTCCAGCCAGAATTTATGGGGACTTCTCTTTCTGGCACTGGAACCCTGAGCAGGACACCTGGTGTGGGACAGGGACCCCTCAGTCCTCAGGGAGGACCTTCCCAGCCAAGGTGTCCTCCTGAGTTTTATCTGCCACATGTGAGTTTGGGACCAGCCTGTCCACCTCTGCCTCTCTTACCAGACTGGATGTGGCTGCTTCTTTACTTCCATAGTTGTAGGACTTCCATTCAGCATTGTTTCAGGCTGTTATGAATGATGGTTGTTCTGTAGTTTAGTTGTAACTTTGATGTGGTTGTGGAAGGACGCAGTACCGCATTTACCTACGCCGCCATCTTGACCAGAAGTCATAACAATTCTTTAAAAGAAGAAATCAGATATAACATGTCTTTGTTTAAAACCTCCTGGTGGCTTTTAAACCCATTCAGAATAAAATTCAAACACCTTTCCATGACCTATAATGACTTATATAACTTGGCCCTTGGTTACCACTCAGATCTTATCACCTACACTAGTTTTAAGTTTCTGCTCAAGTTTTACCTGTCAGAAAGGCCTTCCCTGACCACTCAATATAAAATAGCATTCCTACCCTGGCCAGTTTGCCTCAGTGGTTAGAGCATCAGCCCATGGTCCAAAGTCACAGGTTCTATTCCCAATCCCAGTCAGGTTGTGTGGGAGGCATCAATTGAAGTGTCTCTCTCACATCGATGTTTCTCTCTGTCTCTCTCCCTCCCTCCCTTCCACTCTCTTTAAAAAAGTAAATGGAAAACTATTTTCAGGTGAGGATTAACAACAACAAAAAATAGCATTCTTCAAAAAATAAAAATAAGTAAATATTACTGTTAAAGAAAAATAAATAAAATATCATTCCTCTTCTTTTATTCTTTATCCAACTTTCTTTTCTTTTTCTTTTTCTTTTTTTTTTTTTTAATACGCAAGCTTCAAGAATTTGAGTGTAGGGGCGGGCAGGAGGTGCACCACTGTCAGTGGCTGTAAATGCTCTCACTGCTCACAGCACTGTGGAGCCCCGACCCTAGCTTGGCCTCAGACCACAGTGCCCCTCCTGGCTTCCTGCACACCTGCCCCTCCCCCCATTTCAGGGGTTGGCCTGGCTCCCTTCCCTAGACCAATGAGGGAGCAGGTTGCCCTGAGGAGGCAGAGAAGGGAGTGCTCAGCTGGCCCTGAGGAGGCAGGGAAGGGAGTGCTGGGCCCGCCCACAGCTGGTGACGATGCCAAATTTCTGTGCTGCTCCAAACTACACGCAGAAGAGCATGCAGTCAGACCTGGCCTTTTTCAGGGTTCTCTGGGATCCGGCCAGGTGGATAATGGGCTGCAGGCAGTGGGAAAGCGGGAACTCAGGGACCTCGGAGCACGTGAGCCAGTGGGGATTCAGGGCTGAGGGCACCATCTGAAATAAGAGGCAACTGGGGCAGTTGGCAGATGGGATGAGATGCAAGAAGTGGGTGGAAAATTGTAGGAGAGCAGGCTTAGAAGCTAAAACACCTGATCAACTAAACAAACTATTGATTATGTGATCAACTAAACAAACATTATTGATTATGTGCCAAACACTTTGAGACCTCTATGATCTGTAGAACGAGTTCTTACATGACAGTTCTTTGAGATAATGCAATACCAACAATATCTGATCTTACCAGTCATTTGAACAATCCACATAGTAGACACACAAAACGAATAAAAGAACTGAGTGAAGATGAAATCAGGACACTGAAACAGAAAAAAAATGATGAAACTTCTGAACAGAAACAAAAACATAAAGAAGTCAACAACAGCAATGCTTAGAACCCCAGTGCAGAAGAAGGGGTGAAGAACAGTATGAAGACATTTTACCTTCAACTCTTGAAGAAAATAAAAACAAAGAATACTTAAAATCTTTATTTGAAATATTGATTCTTATGGGAAAACAAAACATACCTCTGGATGGACATGAAACTGATTAAATCCCAGAAGGTCTCTTTATCCCTGATAACTTTCAAGCACTGCAGGAGTGCCAGATGAATTCTGGTGAAGAGGTTCTGAGAAATCCTTTGAGACAACAGTAGTTAACACATTATTCTGTTCAAAAACACAACAGACACAGATGCTAGGGATCTGTGAGAGCTGCATTCCGGAAGGAACCCTCAGGGAAGTGAGAGACTGTCTTTTTTTCGATTATCACTGATGATGTGGACAAAGCAGGGGAAGAGCACCTGCCTGTGTTGGTGAGGTTTGTTGATGAAGCTCATAACCTGAGAGAGGATTTGTGGGTTTCCTGCCTTATGAAGCTGATGCTAAAATTTTGGCCATGAAATATCATACTATGATAACTGAGAAGTGGGGATTAAACATGGAGTATTGTCATGGCCAGGCTTACATCGTGTCCAGTAGATTTTCTCCAAAATGAAAGTTGTTGCTTCTAGACTTTTAGAGAAATATCCCCAGGCTGTCTACACACTGTGTTATTCCTGTGCCTTAAATATGTGGTTGGCAAAATTGGTGCCTGTTACACGAGTATCTGTTGTATTAGGAACAACTGAGGAAGTTTATTCTTTTTTTCCATCAATCACTACAACTGCTTTTAGAGCTTGACAATGTAATTCCTGTCCTCTTTCAGAACAATGAAGAAAGGGGTAAGGAACTGAAGGAAATTTGTCATTCTCAGTGGACAGGCATGCGTGATGCTTTTGAAATTTTAGTGGACCTCCTAAAAGCACTTGTTTTATGTTTAGATGGTGTAAATAATGACACGAATATTAGATGGAATAACTGTATAATGGGCCCAGCATTTGTACTCTGTAGTGCAGTAACTGATTTTGATTTCATTGTTATGATTGTTGTTCTTAAAAATGTTCTACCTTTTACAAGAGGCTTCAGAAAATTCTCCAGGTGCAAACTTCTGATGTCTTCTTTGGAGCCAGTAGCTTGACTGCAGTGCTGCATTCACTAAATGAAATAATGGAAAATATTGAAGTTTACCACGAATTTGGTTTGAGGAAGCCACCAATTTGGTAACCAAACTTGATATTTAGATGAAGCTCCCTGGGAATTTCCACAGAGCTCAGCAGGGGAACCTGAAATCTCAGCTGACCTCTGAGAGTTACTATAAAGAAGCTCTAAGTATTCCAACAGTAGAACACATTACTCAGGAACTGAAAGATATATTCTCAGAACATACCTCAAAGGTCTTAAGTGTTTATCTCTGGTACCCTCTGTTATGGGACAGCTCAAATTTAATACGTCAGAGGAACATCATGCTGACATGTACAGAAGCGACCTACCCAATCCTGACACACTCTCAGCTGAGCTGCACTGTTGAAGAATCAAGTGGAAACACCGAGGGAAAGATATAGAGCTTCCATTCACCATTTATGAAGCCGTCTACCTGCCAGACATCAAGTTTTTTCCTAATGTTTATGCGTTGCTATAGGTCCTATGCATTCTTCCTGTGATGAAGATCGAGAATGAACACTATGAAAATGGGCAAAAGTGTCTCTAAGCATAACTGAGGAACACTTTGACTGACCAAAGGTCAAGTAACTTAGCTTTGCTTAACATAAATTTTTCTATAAAACATGATTTGGATTTAATAGTGGACACATATATCAAACTGTATACAACTAAGTCAGAGTTTCCTACAGATAATTCTGAAACCACTGAAAATACCTGAGAGACTTTAAAAATAGGTTTTCTCTTGTCTTGGCCAGTTTGGCTCAGCAGTTGGAGCATCGGCCTGTGGACTGGAGAGTCCCGGGTTTGGTTCCCACTGAGGGTGCATGCCTCAGTTGCATTTTGTCCCTGGCCCCTGTTGGGGTCGTGTGGGTGGTGGCCACTCAGTGTGTCTCTCTCACATCGATGTTTCTCTCTCTTTTTCCTCCCTTTCTCCCTCCTGCTGTATCTGAGGATACATGCAAAAATGTCCTCGGGTGGAGATAAAAAAAATAGGTTTTCTTTTATATTTCATATGGAAAGAAATCTGTAAGAAATTTGAAAACACAGAAAAGCTATAGGGTGTATCTAGGCCACTTATTCACTGAATATCTTAAGTACATTAGCCATCAATAATCTGCCTGTTTAAATGGCCCCTGTTTGAACTCTCATGCTTTGGAGAACTAACTGTTTTTCCAGAAGACAGCATTGAAAGTGCCATGTTGCACTTCTGTGTGATCTCTGCTACAGCACTTTGGAATTGTTTTAGTAAAATCATTTTTGACATAACATTTATTTTCACAGTGGATCCAGTTGTTGGGTATTGAGTTATCAGTTCTTTGAAGAAATACATTTTGAGATGGCGGCAGGCAGGACTGGAGGGAGGGTGAGTGTGTGAGAGAGTGAGCGAGTGTATGAGAGAGTGTGAGTGGACTCGAAGGTGAATGACCAAACCTAAGCAGTTGCAGAGATGTGGAGCAGAAGGTTCCTGTGCTGTGGATAGGAGCAGCCAGCTACCATGGTAAGTGGCCCTTCACGGCGCTTCTCCCTGTGCCACGGGGAGGTCCTACCATTTTAAAAGATCCTGGGTCTTCCCTGAGAGGAGGCAGTAGGAGCAGATAGGGCCCAGCAACCTGAGCCCACTAGCGCACCTGGCACCATCAGACCAGTGGACACTCTGTGTCAACACACACCAGTGCACAGTAGTGGAGCTCCCAAGGTGCCAGTCACTGAAGCCATGGACAGCCCAGAGCCCAGCACCATCCCCCATGGTAGCAGAATGATCAGAGTCTAGATATACCCCCAACAACAGAGGTTGGGGAGCAGACATTCATCCCCAGGCAACAGAAGCACAGACCAGCAACTGAGACCCATCCCCCAAAACTACAATAAAAGCTGAGCAGGAGTTGAACCCCATAGGGCAGCAGCACTCCCCAGCCACCAGTGGCAGGACCTGGTGCTCCACAGAGGCCTGTGCAGGCCAGTAGCTCACAAGAACAGTGGAAAGCTGGAGCCTGAGAGACTAGTGTGATCCAGCTGCCCACCTCCGGGGCCTGTGAGGTGCTGAAGCACCAGAGAGGCCTGGTGACCCAACAGGGACTATGCCATCCAGTTACCCGCAGGACCTGTGGGGTGCTGAAGCACCACAGAGGCCTGTGCAACCAAGCAGGGACTGTGCAATCTAGTTATACATGTGGCCTAGTTATACATGAAGCACCAGAGAGGCCTGTGTGACCCACCAGGGACTGTGCCATCCAGTTACCCATGGGACATGTGGGATGCTAACACACCAGAGAGGCCTGTGCGACCCAGCAGCCCATAACATAGGCATAGAGCCAGGTATCCAAAGCGACTGTGCCATCCAGTTACCCGCAGGACCTGCAGAATGCTGGGGCACCAGGAAGGTCTGTGTGACCCAGCTGCACACAAGATAGGCATAGAGGATGTGAAAAACGAAGGCGGAGTGAATAGAAGCAACACAGACAATCTCCTAGGATCAAACGGGAATTACAACTAAAATAAAGACAAATCCTCGGAAAAAAGTCACAGAAAAGCAGCAGAACAGGACCATTTAACCAAGGACACTGGTAGGATCAGCAGAGGCCTGAGAGGGTGGCAGGTTGGGAGCCCATGGACAGCAACAATCTTAGCTGTGAGCAGCGCCTTGAGGAATAAAGACCAAGCCCACTCCACAGCCCAGAGAGCCAGGACAGAGCACTAAAATAGCCACAGCCACTCACCTGGGGGCTACAGCAGAGGGAGGGCAGACTGGGCAGGAATTCTGTGGGGACACCTGGGATTTGGAGGGCACTCAGAGTTTTTGCTGAGTTGCAGCCACAAAGGACGGTGGCCAGTGTGCTCCTTCCCCATGCTGTGAGGAAAAGCAACAGCCCCCACATCAGAGATTCAGCCTTTCACAAGTGAGGAAAAGAAATGCAAATTGAGGCTCATTAAAAACCAGCAGCTAGCCCTGGCCAGTTTGGCTCAGCAGTTAGAGCATCAGCCGGCAGTCCAGAGAGAACTGAGTTCGGTTCCAGCTAAGGGCATGTACCTCGGTTGCAGTTAGTCCCTGGCCCTGGTTGGTCATGCAGGTGGCAGCCACTCAATGTGTCCCGTTCA
The DNA here is from genome assembly GCF_014108415.1 of Molossus molossus. Classification (NCBI taxonomy): domain Eukaryota; kingdom Metazoa; phylum Chordata; class Mammalia; order Chiroptera; family Molossidae; genus Molossus; species Molossus molossus. The sequence continues at coordinate 54,793,725 of NW_023425355.1, forward strand.
CGTTGATGTTTCTTTCTCTCTCTCTCTCTCTCTTCCTCTCTCTCCCTCCCACTCTATCTGAACAAAAAATGAAAAAATGTCCTCGGGTGAGGGGGGGAAAAAAACAGCATCTATCCCACCCTCTGTAAATCCTCTTATGCAGAACACCAGGGCTACATTCCAAGGCACTGACTAACTGAGACTACTATCCTCCAGGAAAAAGCTAGAGGATAACAGAACCTTTCCTGGGCTTGCAAATCTACCCAGGAAGTAAGACTTGACAGTGGTGTTTAACGTGAGCTGACCCAGGCTTATTCAAACCCAGTAGAGGGAGCCACAGACAGCAGAACACCAACACACACAAGGAAAATTTGGCAGGCTCCAAAATGCACTGAGATAACCAAAATGGAGAAACAAAGAAACCAACCCCAAATGAAAGAACAAGAGAACTCTATCGAAGATGAGATAAATGAAATGCAGCTAAGCAAATGATCAGAGGTAGACTTCAGAGGCATGATCTTGAGGAAGCTCAACAGCATGAGTAAGGACATCAGCACCATCAGCAAAAATATAGAAACATTGAAAACCAACCAAGTGGAAATGAAGAATGACACAGCAAAAATTAAGAACACATTGGAAGGACTAACCAGCAGAGTAGAGGAAGCTGAGGACTGGATCAGTGAATTAAAAGACAGGGTAGAAAAAAATCAACCAATCAGAAAACCAAAAGGAAAAAACAATTTAAAAACAGGAAGACAACTTAAGAGAACTGTGGGACAACTGAAAACGTAGTAACATTAACATTATAGGAGTTTCCGAAGAGAAAGAAAATGGGCAAGGGTTAGAGAATATATTTAAAGAAATAGTGACAGAAAACTTTCCTAACTTGGTGAAGGAAGAAGGCATTCAAGTTCAAGAAACACGGAGAGACTCAACTAAGAAGAACTCAAATAGGCCCACACAAAGATACATAGTAATTAAAATGCCAAAAATTAAAGACAAAGAGAGGGACTTCCGGTCAAGATGGCGGCATAGGTAAATGCGGTATCGCATCCTCCCACAGCCACATCAAGGTTACAACTAAACTACAGAACAACTATCATTCAAAACCGCCTGAAATCAAGCTGAAATGAAGTCCTACAACTACGGAATTAAAGCAGCAGCCACATCCAGACTGGAAGGAGGGGCGGAGGCGCGAGGGCTGGTGGCAAGCCGGGCTGGTCCCACACCAACGTGTGGTGGATAAAAATCAGGAAGATACCTCGCTGGGAAGGTCCTGCCTGAGGACTGAGGGGTCCCCAACCCACACCAGATGCCCTGCTCAGGGTTCCAGGGCCAGGAAGAGAAGTCCCCATAACTTATGGCTGGAAAAACCAGCGGGAACTGAGGCTCAGGGAAGCTGACGCGGCTAGAGCCCCAGGCAGATCCTTGAAGGGACCGTGCACGAACTTGTCGAACTCTCTCCCTCTGAGTTTGGAGGGGAGGCAGCTCGAGGGGCACCAGAGACATACAAGGAAGAACTGAGCTGTTTGGCACTGGAGCAAGGGCTGGAGAGGGGGCTTTCTCCAGCACAAACGTGCTGTCAGAGGCCTTTGTTCCTTTGGTGAGCCCTTCCCTGGGGCGGCAAACAGCCACCATATCTGAGACTCCAGCAACCTGACTCACACTAGTAGCCCCACTCTGGTGACTCCCTGAGGCCCCGCCCCACCCCACTCAACTTTCAGGCCCACCCATGCTGTTGTCAGTTGCTTAACCATACGATTGGCCTGTCTTGGATCCTGCTTCAGGTTTTTCCTAAATTCTTTCAAACGAGCAGCATCGGGTCTCAGCTAGCCCCATACCGCTCATTAAGTAATACACAGAAACAAACACAGGGAGGCAGCCTAAATGAGGAGACAAAGAAACAGGTCCCAAATGAAAGGAGAGAACAAAACCCCAAGAAAAGAACTAAATGAAATAGAGATAAGCAACCTAACAGATGCTGAGTTCAAAATACTGCTTATAAGCATACACAATGAACTCAGTGAGAACCTCAGTGAAATTAGTGAGGGTGTCAAGAGCATAAAAAAGACCAGTCAGAATTGAAGGAGGCATTAACTGAAATAAAGAATAATTTACACAGCTTCAATACTAGAGTACATAAATCCAAGAAGCAAACCATCGAATTGGGATATAAGGAAGCAAAAAACGCCCAATCAGAACAGCAAAAAGAAAAAAAGAATCCAAAAAAATGAGGAGAGTGTAAGGAGCCTCTGGGACAACTTCAAGCATGCCAGCATTCACGTCTTGGGGGTGCCAGAAGGAGAAGAGAGAGAACAAGAAATCAAAAACCTATTTGAAACAATAATGGCAGAAAAGTTCCCTAACTTGGTGAAGGAAACAGACATACAAGTCCAGGTAGCACAGAGAGTCCCAAACAAGATGAACCCCAAGAGGCCCACACCAAGACACATCATCATCAAAATGCAAAAGGTTCAAGATAAAGAGAGAATCTTAAAAGCAGCAAGAGAAAAGCAGCTAGTTACCTACAAGGGAATACCCATAAGGTTGTCAGCTGATTTCTCAAAAGAAACTTTGCAGGCCAGAAGGGAGTGGCAAGAAATATTCAGAGTGATGAAAAGCAAGAACCTACAACCAAGATTACTCTATCCTGCAAAGCTGTCATTTAGAATCGATGGCCATATAAAGAGTTTCCCAGACAAGAAAAAGTTAAAGGAGATCATCACCACCAAACCATTATTACATGAAATGATGATGGGTCTTTTTGAAGAAAAAGATAAAATATATGAACAAACAAAATGACAATGAATACATATCTATCAACAATGGAATCTACAAACAAAATGAATAGGTAGATCAGAAACATTCTCATAGATACAGAGAACATTTTGTTGGCTGCCAGATGGGAGGGGGTTGGGAGAATGGGTGAAAAAGGTGAAGGGATTAAGAAGTACAAATTCACTGCTAGACTGACAAACCTCAAAGGGAAAGGGGTTGGGAGGTGGGAAGAAATAAACCAAAGAACTTATATGCATAACCAATGGTCACAGAGAATAGTGTGGGAAAAGGCAGGAGGGGGTCAATGGGGGGAAAATGTGGAACATCTGTAATAATACATTCTACATTCAACAATAAAGATTTTAAATAAATAAATAAATAAATAAATAAATAAATACATTTCATCTGTACTAAGAAAAATAAATAAATAAATAAAGACAAAGAGAGAATCCTAAAAGTAGCAAGAGATAAGCAACAGGATACTTACAAAGGAAACCCTGTAATGCTCTCAGTTGACTTCTCAACAGAAACACTACAGGCCAGAAGGGAGTGGCATGAAGTAATCAAGGTCATGAAAAACAAGGATCTGAATCCAAGACTACTCTATCCACCAAGGATATTATTTAAAATAGGTCAAATAAAGAGCTTTCCAGACATAAAAAAAAAAGGCTAAGGAATATGTTAACAACAAACCAGCGCTGCAAGATATGACTGCTGTAATTAGTAGAAGAAATGGGAAGAAAAATAGAACCACACTAAACATAAATGGCAATAAATAAGCACATATCAATTATCACCTAAAATGTGAATGGTTTGAATGCTCTGATAAAAAGACAGAGAGTAGCTGACTGGATAAGAAAGCATGATTCATCTATATGTTATTTACAAGTCACCCACCTCACAACAAAAGACTCACATAGGTTGAAGGTGAAGGGATATAAAAAAATCTTTCAAGCAAACGGAAAGCAAAAAAAGTTAGGGTAGCAATACTCATATCTGATAAATTAGATTTCAAAATGAAGGCCATAACTAGAGACAAAGACAGCCACTACATAATATTGAAAAGATCTATCCAATAGGAAGCTGTAACCTTGGTAAACATATATGCATCCAATTTAGGAGTACCAACATACATTAAAAATCTTTTGGAGGACTTCAAAGGAAAAATCAACAGCAATACAATCAAAGCAAGCGACTTCAGTACCCCGCTGACATAACTGGATAGATCTTCTAGACAAAAAATTATCAAAGAAACACAGACTCTATGTGAAGCACTACATCAAATGGATTTAAGAGATATCTACAAGTATTATACCCCAAAACGGCATAATTCACATTCTTCTGAAGTGCACATGAAACATTCTCAAAGATAGACCACAAGTTAGGGCACAAACAAAGTCTCTACAAGTTTAAGAAGATTGAAATCATCTTCTCAGGTCACAATGGCATGAAACTAGAATTCAATTGCAATAAGAACATGCAAAGACATTTGAAAATATGGAAACTAAATATCATGTTATTGAACAATGAATGGGTTACCATGGAGATCAAGGAAAAAATTAAAAACTTCTTGGAAGCAATCAAAAGGAACACACAACAGCACAACATTTATGGGATGCAGCGAAAGCAGTTCTGAGCGGGAAGGTCATAGCACTACAGGCCTACCTCAAGAAGCAAGAAAAACTTCTAATAGACTATCTAACCTCACAACTTAAGAACTAGAAAGCAAACCAAAAGAAAACCCCAGAGCAAAGTAGAAGGAAGAAAATAGTAAAGATCAGAGCAGCAATAAATGACATGGAGACCAAAAAACAATTCAAAGGATAAATGAAAAAAAGAGCTGGTTCTTTGAAATCATAAACAAGATTGATAGACCCTTAGCTAGACTCGCCAAGAAACAAAGAGAGAGAACCCAAATACATAAAATCAGAAATAAAAGAGGAGAAATAATAACTGACACGACAGAAATACAAAGGATTGATAAAAGATATTATGAACAATTATACGGCAACAAATTCCACAATCTAAACGAAATGGACAAATTTCTAGAAACACATAGTCTCCAAAAACTGAACTGGGAAGACATAGAAAACTTGAACAAACCAATAACAACAAAAGAAATTGAAGATGTAATCAAGACTCTCCCCGTAAACAAAAGCCCAGGCCTGGATGGTTTCACGGGGGAATTTTACCGAACATTGAAAGAAGAACTAATACACATTTTCCTCAAACTATTTCAAAAATTTCAAAAAGAAGGAAGACTTCCAAACTCATTTTAGGAGGCCAGCATAATCTAATTCCAAAGCCAGAAAAAGACACTACAAACAAAGAAAACTAAAGACCAATATCCCTGATGAACATAGATGCCAAAATCCTGAACAAAATACTAGCAAATCGAATCCAGCAATAGATCAAAAAAATTATTCACCATGACCAAGTGGAATTCATCCCAGGGATGCAAGGCTGGTACAATATTTACCTATCAATAAATGTGATACACCACATAAATGAAATGAAAGGTGAAAATCATATAATCATATCAATAGATGCTGAAAAAGGATTCGACAAAATCCAGCACCCATTTCTGATAAAAATGCTCAGCAATCTGGGAATAGAGGGATCATATCTTAACATAATAAAAGCCATATATAAAAGAGCCACAGCCAAAATCATATTCAAAGGGCAAAAATTAAAAGCATTTCGCTTAAGAACAGGAAACAGACAAGGATGCCCACTTTCACCACTTTTATTTAACATAGTACTGGAAATCTTAGCCACAGCAATCAGACAGGTAGAAAAAATAAAAGGGGCCCTGGCCGGTTTGGCTCAGTGGTTGGAGCGTTGGCCTGCGGTACAGAGAGACCCGGGTTCGATTCCCGCTAAGGGCACGTACCTCGGTTGCAGTTTGTCCCCGGCCCTGGTTGGTCGTGCGGGTGGCAGCCACTCGATGTGTCCCTTTCACATCGATGTTTCTCTCTCTCTCTCTCCCTCCCGCTCTATCTGAACAAAAAATGGAAAAATGTCCTCGGGTGAGGATAAAAAAAAAAAAAATTAAAAAAAAAAATTAAAAAAAATAAAAAATAAAAAATAAAAGGGATCCAAATTGGAAAGGAGGAAGTGAAACTGTCATTATTCGCAGATGACATGATACTATACGTAGAAAACCCCAAAGACTCCATCAAATATTTGCTAGATTTAATATATCAATTTGGCAAAGTAGCAGGATACAAAATTAACATCAACAAATTGATGGCATTCTTATACACCAATGATGAACACACTGAAAAAGAAATTAAGAAAACAATGCCATTTACCATTGCGGCAAAATAATTAAGATACCTAGGAGTAAACTTAACCAAAGAAATAAAGGACCTATTCACCGAAAACTACAGGTCATTGAAAAAAGAAATAGAGGAAGATATATAAAAGTGGAAGCACATACCTTGTTCATGAATTGGAAGAATTAACATCATTAAAATGTCCATATTACCCAAAGCAATCTATATATTCAATGCAATTCCCATCAAAGTACCAATGACATACTTCACAGAACTAGAACAAAAACTTCTGGGACCAAAAAAGACCTCGAGTAGCCACAGCAATCTTGAAAAAAAAAGAACAAAGTAGGAGGGATCACATTACCAGATTTCAGGTTATACTACAAAGGCACTGTAATCAAAACATCCTGGTACTGGCACAAGAACATACATATAGATCAGTGGAACAGAACAGAGAACCCAGGAATGGACCCAAGGCAATATGCTCAATTAATACTTGACAAAGATGGCCAAAGCATACAGTGGAGTAGAGACAGCCTCTTTAATGAATGGTGTTGGGAAAATTGGACAGCTACATGCAGAAAAATGAAACTAGACCATCCACTTACACCATACACAAGAATAAACTCAAAATCGATAAAAGACTTGAATTTGACTCATGAATCCTTAAAAATCCTAGAAGAAACTGTAGGCAACAAAATTTCAGACATCATACACAGCAGAATTTTCAGTGATACATCACCTAAAGCAACAGAAACAAAAGAGAAAATGAACACATGGGACTATATCAAACTCAAAAGCTTCTGCACAGCAAAAGATACAATCATCAAAATGGAAAGGCAACCCACTGTGTGGGAAAACATAATTGCCAATGATATGTCAGATAAGGGGTTAATTTTCAAAATATATAGAGTATTCATACAACTCAAGAAAAGGAAAACAAAGAACCAATTAAAAAATGGGCAGAGGATCTAAATAGACACCTCTCCAAATGGGACATACAAATGGCTAAAAGACATATGAAGAAATACTCAACATCACTAATCATCAGTGAGATGCACATTGAAACAACAATGAGGTATCACCTCACACCTGTCAGAATGGCCGCCATCAACAAATCTTCAAAGAAGTGTTGGCGAGGGTGTGGAGAAAAGGGGACTCTAGCACACTGCTGGTGGGAATGCAGACTGGTGCAGCCACTATGGAAAACAATATGGTGTTACCTCAAAAAATTAAAAATTGAACTTCCATTTGACCCAGTGATCCCACTTCTAGGAATATACCCTAAGAAGCCTGAAACACCAATCAGAAGGAATATATGTACCCCCATGTTTGTAGCAGCACTATTTACAATAGCTAAAATCTGGAAACAACCCAAATATCCATCAATAGACAAATGGATAAAAAAAGTTGTGGTACATATACACAATGGAGTACTCTGCAGCTGTAAGAATGAAAGCTATCTTATCCTTTGAGACTACATGGAGGGTGCTGGAAAGTATTATCCTAAGCAAAACAAGCCAAACAAAGAAAGTAAAATATATTATCTCACTTATTCATGGAATATAAGGAACATAGTCTGAGAAATGGGGTAGTTCCAGAAATGTGGAAGTGGGGTACAGACTGACAATCCCCAGGAGAGGGGTTGGTGGGGGAGAGATAAACCACAGAACTTATATGCATGTATGCATGAACAATGGACATGAACAACAAAGCTGGTGATAGGGTGTGGAGGGAGGTGAAGGGGGAATCAGTGGGAGAAAAGGAGAAACATGTGTAACAAAAATAAATTAATTAAGAAAAAAATTGAAAAATTAAAAAAAGAAAAGAAATACATTTCGAGGAGATGTGGGAGAAAGAAATACATTTTATGAAATATTACTATGAAGCTCTTGGCTAGCCTTTGAATAGCAGGTGTTTTAAGTATGCTATTAAATATCTGTAATGTACAGTTAAGGGAATTACAAAATAGTGAAAGAAAGGTGAGCTTACCAAACAAGGATTTCATTGTAGATATTGTCTTCATCCAGTGATCTTAAAGAAACAAGTTACAATTAAATATTAAATGGAAGAACCTTCTATTGTTCCACATCTGGATGTTGCATCTGGGAATGTTTACATTCCTTTGTTGAGCCAATATCTCCATAAGCTTTTTGCAGGTATATGTTGAACACTTCTGTTTCATGGTCAAGAAAGGATCAGAGGCCATGGATACTGACAACTGATTTATTCTGTCTTTTTCCATGACTGTATACACTGCCTTATCTTGAATTATAAGCAAAATTTTTTTTGTAGTTATCTAGGAATAATACTGAAAATATTGCTGTTATTTTTGGTGAAGAAAGTAAATGTTGTATAGTTTATTTCAATGTAAATAAAATGTGAATTTTGTTTAAAAAAAATTTGAGTGTCATTCATGTGCAGTGGTCATGCTAATTTTCTCTGTACCATTCCAATTTTAGTATAGGTGCTGCCAGAGCGAGCACACCATTATTTTCTATATAGCACTTGTCATGAATTGTCATATTATATGAATTGTTTTTGTTGTTGTTGATAAGATTTTTGACAAGATGTGAGAGCTACATGACAGTAAGTTACCAAGATCAGAATTGTGGCAGGAGGTCCTGGGGCAGGGGGCTTCCCTGCCCTACAACTTATTTGTTTTTTAAAGTATTGTTTTCCTCTCCCATTAGATTGTAAGCTCCATGAAAACAGGGAGTCGATTTATATTTTTCTGTCCAGCATCTTATAAACAGTGCCTTTCACATTACAGGTGCCTAATAAATACTGTATTAAGAAACTGTGGCCCTGGCCAGTGTGGCTCAGTTGGTTAAACATCCTCCTATGCACCAAAACATCACTGGTTCACTTCCTGGATAGGGCACATGCCCAGGTTTCAGGTTCAATCCCTGATGGCAATGCATGCGAGAGGCATTTCATATCTATGTTTCTCTCTCTCTCTCCCTTCCTCTCTCTATCTAAAATCAATAAAAACATATTTAAAAAAATAAATAGTGGTACTTCCAGTCAAGATGGTGACATAGGTAAATATGGTACTCGCCTCCTCCCACAACCACATCAAAATTACAACTAAACTACAGAACAAACATCATTCAGAACTACCTGAAATTGAGCTGAATGGAAGTCCTACAATTACAAAATTAAAGAAACCACATCAAGACTTGTAGGAGGGGAAAGGTACAGAGGCACAGCTATCTGGTCCCACAACCACACGTGCAGGATAAAAATCAGGAGAGATACCTTGGCTGTGAAGGTCCTCCCAGAGGAGCAAGGGGGCCCCATCCCACACCAGGCTCCCATCTCAGGGTTCCAGTGCCAGGAAGACAAGTCCCTATAACTTCTGGCTGTAAAACCAGCTGAAATTGAGGCTGAGAAAGGCCAAAGCTGCTGGAGTCTAAGGCAGTTTCTCTTAAAGGGCCAGTGCATGGACTTACTTGGACTCACTCAGTTTGGGCTCCAGCATGGGGGAGGCATCTTGGAAGGCACCAGAGACATATGGGGAAAAACAGTTGTTTGGCATTGGGGTGAGAGATGGAGAGGCAGCTTTCTCCTGGATAAACGTGCTGGTGGAGGCCATTGTTCCTTTTGTGAGCCCTACCCTCATGGGCCTGAAAGAGAGAAACCATATCTGGGACTCCAGCAACCTGGCTCACACTGTTTGCCCTGCCCTGGTGATTCCCTGAGGCCCTGCCCCACCCAAATTGTGGGCCCACCCAAGCTATTTATAATGGCTTTACCATAAGATTTGCCTGTCTTAGATCCTCCTTCAGATTTTCCTAAATAGGCAACATCTGGTCTCAGCAAGCCCCATACCTCTTAAGTGGCCCCAGGCCTAACACTAGAAGTAGCCAGACTTGGTTCACAACTTGGCTTTGCCTGGGCATCTCCAAGCCCAGCACAAGAAGCAGCCATCAGCAGATAGCTTTGTAGCTTATGCCTGGTGGCCCCCGATAGAACACAGGCAGTGGCTGACCTTGCCCCAGAGCCAGCACAACCAGTGGACAGCTTCAAACCACATCAAAACACCACCACCCAACCTCTTCCACAAGTGACACACTCGAATGGACTCACTGGGTACCAAGGCCCTGCTAAAGTAGGTCTTGCTCTGTGTGATGGGACCCTACACAGTTGATCCTCCAAGGGAGTCAGAGGCCAGTGGTCAGTGGGCACAGCCAGTCCTTACAGCTGATCAGCCAGAGTAAATCCCTCCCTTTGACATGCAAACAGCAATGAAGATTCAATTACAACAGAAGGGTGTACAGTCCACACTAGGGGTGCACCTCAAGGGCCCAGCTGAAATAATCAGGGAGGCTGTGCCACTGGACCCTATAGGACTCCTATAATAGATCACCTTACAAAGCCTAGGAGATGTAGCAACTCTACCTAATATATAGAAACAAACACAGGGAAGTAGCCAAAAATAAAGACAAAGAAACATGTCCCAAATAAAAGAACAGAACAAAATTCCAGGAAAAGAATTAAACAAAATGGAGATAAGCAATCAATCATATGTGGAGTTCAAAACACTGGTTATAAGGATGTTCAAGTAACTTTGTGAGAACCTCAAGGAACTTAGTGAGAACATCAACAACATAAAAAGGACCAGTCAGAAATGAAGGATACACTAACAAACATAAATAATAATTTACACCCTGGCCAGTGTTGCTCAGTGGTTGAGCATTGACCCATGCACCAATAAGTTGCCAGTTCAATTTCTGGTCAGGGCACATGCCCAGGTTGTGGGCCAAATCCCCAGTGGGGGGCATGCAGGAGGTGGCCAATTGATGTTCTCTCTCATCAATGTTTCTCTCTCTCTCTCCTCCCTTCCTCTCTCTCTAAAGTCAATAAAGAAAAAAAAATTTTCAAGAATAATTTACGGAAATCAATAGTAGAGTAGGTGAAGCCAAGAAGCAAACCATCAATTTGGAATGTGAAGAAGCAAAAAACACCCAATCAGAACAGCAAAAAGAAAAAAGAATTAAAAAAATAAGGATAGTGTAAGGAGCCTCTGGGCAACTTTAAGCATGCCAATATTCGCATCATGGGATTGCCAGAGGAAAACAAGGAGAGCAAGAAATTGAAAACCTATTTTAAAAAATAATGACAGAAAACTTCTCTAACTTGGTGAAGGAAACAAACATATAAGTACAAGAAGCACAAGGAGTTCCAAACAAGATGTACCCAAAGAGGTCCACACCAAGACACATCATCATCAAATTGCAAAATGTTAAAGACAAAGAGAGAATCATAAAAGCAGCAAGAGAAAAGCATTTAGTTACCTACAAAGGAACTCCCATAATACTGTTAGCCGATTTCTCAAAAGAAACTTTGTAGGCCAGAAAGGAGTGGCAATATATATTCAAAGTGATAAAGAGCAATGACCTACAACCAAGATTACTCTATCCTGCAAAGTTATCATTTAGAATTGACGGACATATAAAGAGTTTCCCAGACAGATCATAGTGAAAGATGGTGGTAGGCAGGACCAGAGGGAGGGTGAGTGAATTAGTGTGTGAGAGAGTGTGAGTACACAGCTGAATTGTCACTGATACAACACTTAAGGCAAGAGAAACAAAGGAAAAAAATGAACGCATAGGACTACATCAAACTAAAAAGCTTCTGCACAGCAAAAGAAACAACCATCAAAACAAAAAGGGATCATACTATCTGGAAGACCATAATCACCAATGATGCATCAGATAAGGGTTAATTTCCAAAATATATAGAGTGCTCATACATCTCAACAAAAGGACGACAAAGAACCCAATTAGAAAATGGGCAGAGGACCTAAATAGACACCTCTCCTAAAAGAACATACATATGGCCAAAAGATATATGAAGAAATGCTCAACATCCCTAATCATCAGAGAGATGCAAATTAAAACAACTATGAGATGTCAACTCACACCTGTCAGAATGACCACCATCAACAAATCATCAAACAAGTATTGGTGATGGTGTGGAGAAAGGGGGACTCTAGTACCCTGCTGGTGGGAATGCAGACCGGTGCAGCCACTGTGGAAAACACTGTGGTGTTACCTTAAAAAGTTAAATATTGAACCGCCATTTGACCCAGTGTTCCCACTTCTAGGAATATACCCTAAGAAACCTGAAACACCAATTAGAAAGAATATATGTACCCCTATGTTTATAGCAGCACTATTTATAATAGCTAAGATCTGGAAACAACCCAAGTGTCTATCAGTAAATCAGTGGATTAAAAAGCTGTGGTACATGTACACAATGGAATTCTGTGCAACTGTAAGAAACATCTCTTATCCTTTGAGATGGCATGGAAGGACCTGGAGAGTATTATGCTAAGCGAAACAAGCCTAGCAGAGAAAGACAAATATCACTTGATCTCACTTTTTTGTGGAATATAATGGACTAAACAAACTGCTTAACAAAATTAACCCAGAGACATAGAAGTGGGGTATAGACTGACAAGCCTCAGAGGAGGGGCTTAAAGAGATAAACCACAGAACTTACATGCATGTATGCATGACCAATGAACATAGACAACAAAGCTGGGGATGGGGTAGGGGGGAAAGGAGGAGGGTGTCAATGGGGGAAAAAAGAGAAACATCTGTAACAAAATCAAACTAATAAATAAAAAATAAAAATAAATTTAAAAAAGTTTTTCAGACAAGACAAAACTAAAGGAGTTTATCACCACCAAACCAGTATTATATGAAATGATGAAGGAGAACATAAAAAATATGAACAATATAATGACAGTAAATACATATTTATCAACAATTGAATCTACAAAGAAAATGAGCAAGCAGAACAGAAACAGACTCATAGATAGAAATAACATTTTTGTTGCTTGCCAGATGTGAGGGGGCTGGAGAAATGGGTGAGATGAATGAAGGAATAAAGAAGTACAAATTTATTGTTAGACTGATGAACCTCAAAGGGAAGGGGGACGAGGGAAGGGAGGGTGTAAAAAGATAAACTAAAGAACATTTATGCATATATACATAACCAGTGGATACAGAAAATAGTCTGGGTAAGGCAGGAGGGAGGTGGAATTGGAGAGGAGGGAGTCAATGGAGGGGGAAAAGGGGGACATCTGTAATACATTCAACAATAAAGATAAGTTAAAAAAAAAAAAAAAAGAATTTGCTTCCTGGCAGTTGTTGCCAGTTTGGTTAGAATAAACATGTGAAAAAATATGATAATCAACCAATAAATAATTGTGTAAAACCTGCATAAAAAACTATTTTTTTTCCCCAGGGAGACATCAAAGAATTGAATTCTGCAAAGATATTAATTACTCCTAAATTTGTTTATAAATTCTGATTAGAAAATTCTACAGTACTTTTTGGATAATTGAAAAAAATGATATAAAAGTTTTACCTAAGTAAAAATATGCAAGAATATCTAGGAAATTTATTTAAAATAAATTTACAACTTCTGGTCAAGATGGCGTTGTAGGTAAACGTGGTATCGCGTCCTCCCACAACCACATCAAATTTACAAATAAACTACAGAACAACCATTATTCAAAATCGCCTGATATCAAGCTAAATAGAAATCCTACGACTGCAGAATTAAAGAAGCAGCCACATCGACGCTGGTAGAAGGGGCAGAGGCCACGGGTTGGTCCCACACCCATGCGTGGCAGATAAAAATCAGGAGGACACCTCAGCTGGGAAGATCCTCCCTGAGGACTGAGGGGTCCCCATCCCACACCAGGCACCCTGCTCAGGGTTCCAGTGCCAGGAAGAAAATCCCCATAACTTCTGGCTGGAAAAACCAGCAGGAACTGAGGCTCAGAGAGGCTGAGGCAGCTGGAGCCCCAGGCAGCTCCTCTTAAATAGCCCACGCACAGACTTAATGGACTCACTCCCTCTAAACTTGGAGGGGAGACAGCTCGAGGGTGCCAGAGACATACAGGGAAGAACTGAGCTGTTTGGCACTGGAGGGAGGGCTGGAGAAGGGGCTTTCTCTGGGACAAACATGCTGTCAGAGGCCTTTGTTCCTTTGGTGAGTCCTTCCCTGGGGCAGCAGACAGCTGCCATATCTGGGACTCCAGCTACCTGGCTCACACTGTTTGCCCCACCCTGGTGATTCCCTGAGGCCCTGCCCCACCCAACTTTCAGGCCCATCCAAGCTGTTGCCAGTTGCTTAACCATAGGATTGGCCTGTCTTGGATCCTGCTTCAGGTTTTCCTAAATTCCTTCAAATAAGCAGCATCTGGTCTCAGCTCCCCCATACCTCTCCTTAAGTAATACATAGAAGCAAACACAGGGAGGCAGCCAAAACGAGGTGACAAAGAAACAGGTCCCAAATGAAAGAACAGAACAAAACTCCAGGAAAAGAACTAAGCGAAATGAAGATAAGCAAGGTAACAGATGCTGAGTTCAAAATACTGCTTATAAGGATGCTCAATGAACTTAGTGAGAACCTCAGCGAACTTAGTGAGAGCCTCAAGAGCCTAAAAAAGGACCAGTCAGAAATGAAGGATGCACTGTAAGAAATAAAGGAGGCATTAATTGAAATAAAGAATAATTTACAGATTCAATAGTAGAGTAGGTAAAGCCAAGAAGCAAACCATCGATTTGGAACATAAGAAAGCAAAAAACACCCAATCAGAACAGCAAAAAGAAAAAAAGAATCCAAAAAAAATGAGGATAGTGTAAGGAGCCTCTGGGACAACTTTAAGCATGCCAACATTTGCATCTTGGGGGTGCCAGAAGGAGAAGAGAGAGAACAAGAAATCAAAAAACTATTTGAAACAATAATGGCAGAAAACTTCCCTAACTTGGTGAAGGAAACAGACATACTAGTCCAGGAAGCACAGAGCCCCAAACAAGATGAACCCCAAGGGGCCCACACCAAAACACATCATCAAAATGCAAAAGGTTCAAGACAAAGAGAGAATCTTGAAAGCAGCAAGAGAAAAGCAGTTAGTTACCTACAAGGGAGTTCCCATAAGACTGTCAGCTGATTTCTCAAAAGAAACTTTGCAGGCCAGAAGGAAGTGGCAAGAAATATTCAGAGTGATGAAAAGCAAGAACCTACAACCCAGATTACTCTAACCTGCAAAGCTGTCATTTAGAATCAATGGCCATATAAAGAGTTTCGAGTTTCCCAGACAAGAAAAAGTTAAAGAAGTTCATCACCACCAAAATGTTATTATTTGAAATGTTGAAGGGTCTTTTTGAAGAAAAAGATAAAATATATGAACAAACAAAATGGCAATGGATACATATCTATCAACGATTGAATCTACAAACAAAATGAACAGGCAGAACAGAAACATTCTCATAGATACAGAGAACAGTTTGTTGGTTGCCAGATCGGAGGGAGGTTGAAGGAATGGGTCAAAAAGGTAAAGGGTTTAAGAAGAACAAATTGGTTGCTAGACTGACAAACCTTAAAGGGAGTGGTGTTGGGGGGTGAGAAGAAATAGACCAAAGAACTTATATGCATAACCAATGGACACAGACTACAGTGTGGGAAAAGGCAGGAGGGGCCAAAAGTGGGGAAGAGGGGGTCAGTGGTGGAAAAATGAGGAACATCTGTAATACATTCAACAATAAAGATAAAAATAATAAAATAAAATAAATGAACAGAGGGCAGTCTAGCTGCAGTAGAAATTAAAACAATTGTAAGGTTTTAATGGGGGCAGGGCCTCATGCCCAGGCCCAGTGCTAGGATTTAAATCTTATTTAAAACAGCCATGTCAACACTTTGCACGTGCCTCTGGAACTTCCTGATCTCTTCCAGCCGGTCAGTCCCCACCTTGCCATCCTCTAGCACACACTGAATCTGTAGCTTGAGGATGTCTTAGCCCATGGGCAGCATCTTAGAGTCCCATTCCCCCACCCCAGATCAATTGTTCCATCTGGACTGAGCTCACACAGGCCTTCAGTTGGGCCTGTACTGCTGCAGCCTGTCCTCCTGCAGCTGCATGCATCCTCTTTATACTCCTCCTCCACCTCAGCTAATGGGTCAATCTCTTCATCCTCGTCATCCTCCATGGTGGTGGCTGTCTTCTTGATGAGGGGCTTCCTTTGGTATCCTGTGTTGGGTCAGCGGGGCTGTGGCCCCATGGCAGATGAGTTCTGCAGCACACTCAGTCAGGCCTCCAGCTTGGAGATGGCCTGCTGCAGGGCCTGTACCACACCTCACAGCCTCTGGTTCTCCACATCCAGGATGGCAGTCTAGATGATGAGTTCACTGTGATCTCCACTGAGCTGTTGGAGGACCCAGGGATTTCTGGATGTTATATCTGGATCTCACAGTATCCTGGAGGATCACCACTAATGCTGTGTGTGGGAAGCCAGCCACAGGCCCGTTTTATCTGCTCAGAGTTTCCTTTCTGCATCGCCATATTTGAACTTGTTGAACCAGATCATCTTGTGCACTAGGAAGTCTGTGGCCATTTTCCTGATGCTTGCTAAGGATGCAGTGACCAAAGAAGAGGGCTCTGCGGAGTGGGCTGGCTGAGAAAAGGGCTGAAATATGATATGGTGATTAAAGTAGTATGGAACAGAATAGAAAGTTTGGAATATTTATCTGGCAGGGAGACACCATGATCACGCAAGTTTTCCCAAGGCCAGGCTTAGCCATTGCACTCCAGATCTGCTGACCTCTGTGATTTCACCAAATGTGGGAAAATCAACTGCATACATTAATTTGTGGTAGTAGGGGACTGTGTTGGCATTCTCCTTTGGAAGACTAAGAAGGTTTGTAAATAAATTAAGTACACATGACAACTTAGATTTTGGTAAAGGTAGAATTTTGAAATTAGTAGAGAAAAGCTAATAAAGGTGTCTGGAGTACTAGCTAGCTAGTTGGAGAAATAAAAATGATGTACGACCTCATTCCTTATTTCAAAATACATTCAAATATATAATAGAACTGTAAAGTAGTATTAAAAAATTGGGTGAGGGCCCTGGCCGGTTTGGCTCAGCGGTTAGAGCGTCGGACTGCGGTCCGGAGAGACCCGGGTTCGGTTCCCGCTAAGGGCATGTACCTCAGTTGCAGTTTGTCCCCGGCCCTGGTTGGTCGTGTGGGTGGCAGCCACTCGATGTGGCCCTTTCACATCGATGTTTCCCTCTCTCTCTCTTCCTCTCTCTCCCTCCCACTCTGTCTGTACAAAAAATGGAAAAATGTCCTCGGATAAGGATAAAAAAAAAAAAATTGGGTGAGGAAAAACAACAACAAAAAATGGGTGAGGCTTTTGTAAGCATAGAACAAAACCAAGAAGCTCTAAGGGCAAAAACACATAAATTCAACTGCATAAAAAATTTTTAAATCTGCAAAGCATAGAACAACATAAGATAAATAACAAATTGGGAAGAAATATTGCAACAGATAAGACAAACAAAAGTTTAATTAATACAAAAGAAAATTCTTTCAAATCAATGAAACCAACAATACACTAGGTATATGGGCAAAAGATATGAGAATATACAACTGATTAATAAATGTATGAAAGCTACTCAGTTTCATTAATAACCAAAGAAATGTAAATCAAAATATTTCCTCTGGCTTATCAGATTGGTGAAGATTTAAAATATTGACAATTTCTAGGGTTGGCAAGGGTGTGGAAAAATACCCATTCTTTAACACTGTGGTGGGATTATACATTAGGCGAATATTTTTGGAGGGCATTTTGCATATCTATAAACATTGTATATCTATAAATATTTTAAAGGTGCAGACCGTTGACCTAGCAACTACACTTTGGTGAATCTATCATATATAAATACTTAAAGATGGATATATAGTAACGATCCTTATGAAATTATTTGTGAAGATGAAAACCCCTCAATATACAGGATTAGTTAAATAAATCATAGTAATTCATGCAGTAGAATTCTATGTAATTATTAAAAGAATTAGATAAATCATTATTGTGAATTTTTTTAACTTTTTAAAAATTAATAAACGTTTTGCCCTGGCTGGCTTCGCTCAGTGGTTAGAGCACTAGCACGTGAACTGAAGGGTTGTGAGTTTGATTCCTGGTTAAGGGCACATACCTAGGATGCAGGTTTGATCCCCGGCCCAGGTCAGGGTTGTGCAGGAGGAAACCAATTGATGTGTCTCTCTCACGTCAATGTTCCTCTCTCTCTCTCCCCTCCTTGCCTTCCTTCCACTATCTCTAAAAATCAATGGAAAACATATCCTCAGGTGAGGATTAACAAAACAAAGAAAGACAAACATTACCAATAATCATATGCCAATAAACTTGACATTTAAAAAAATTAATAAACTTTAAAAAATAAAGCAGTTTTAGGTTCACAGCAAAATTTAGCAGAAAATACAGTGCATTCCCATGTATCCTCTGTCTCCACACACACACATCCTCCCTCATTATCAACATCCTATACCACAGTGGTACACTTATCATAATTGATGAACCTGCACTGACACATCATTATCACCCACAGTCCATAGTTTACATTAGGGTTCACTCTTGGTGTTGGACAGTCTATGTATTGTAAGGTTTTTTAAAAATGTGTGAAAATAAAGCAAATAGCATGATTTTGTTTTTGTAAATAATTATGTATATATTATAATATAATATGTCTGTGTACATATAATGTTGTGTGTGTGTGTGTGTGTGTGTGTAAAATTTGAATGATAATTTTCCTGTTTTGGAATTTTGGCTAAAGCTTTAAGCTAAGGACAATAGGCAATATATAACTCTACTTTCTAAAGCAGGGGTGGGGAACATCCGGCCCACGGGCCTTTCAAGGACTGAGAAATCATTTGTCTGGCCTTGCCAACGCAACCACAGGCTGGACTCAAAATTCAATAAATCTAAGAGCTTTTTATAAATTTATATTAAGTAAATCATAATAATAACAAATTTTGAGAGACAAGCAAAGAATGTTCATTACAGGATAGACAGGACACATATGAGTACATGGAAAGTACATGGATATGAGTACAAGACAGACACATATGCTTCCCATTGGTGGCCCCAGGCCTGTCTGTTTGTAGTGGGGTGACTCAGAGGATAGCAGTGTCAGGCAAGCTGGGAGTGTACACACTGCAAAAGGGTTAACATACTGTGGCAAAATTATGATGATCCGGTGATGATGAGACGAGATGCGATGAGATGATTTCACGAGACATTAACGACCTTGCCTCCGATGATTGACAACAATGTTGTCAACTTCTTTGTTGACACAGACAATAACTCCAATCCAACCTTTATCCACATGTCCACAATCAACAAGACTCACAAAAACTGAATCTCAGATGAAGATTCAGGGAATTACAGTACACAGAAAAGACCTCAAGAGTTGATATGACATTGGATATGTTCCAAATCCAAGATACAGGATTAGAACAGTGATCAAAGCAAAATAATCACATTGCTGGTGACACACACACTGGATAGTTATTAAAACTTAAGTGGTGTGACATCCTACAAATGGCAACTACAAAGAAAATAAAAGTTGATGTAGAGTGTTGATCTTTCCAAGAGAAATAGACAAATGATTATTTTTTTGTTGATTTTTTGTCAATAAAATGGGGGAGGGGGACAAACAAAAAATGAAAAACTTGGCAAGCAACAATAGAATGGAACTTCTCTAATCTTATAAAGTAGTACATAGAATGGAACTTCCTTAATCTTCAATATTTTTATCTAATTACTGATTTGAGAGAGAGAGGAGGAGAGAGAGAGAGAAAGAAAAACATTGATTTGTTGTTCCACTTATGTATGAATTCATTGGTTGATTCTTGTATGTGCCCTTAACAGAGATCAAATTCACAACATTGGTGTATCAGGGAAGACACTCTAACCAACTGAGTAATCTGACCAGGGCCAGAAAGTACTTAATCTTAAAAAAAAAAAAAAAAAAAAACAACCCTTCAACAGTAAGCATCAAACTTGAAGGAGAAGTATTGAAAGCTTTCTCTATATAGATTAAGAATCAATTATATCCACTATCACTATTTCTATTTAACATTATACTAGGCAGAAAACAACAATAAGAAACAAAAGATTTAAAGATTTGAAAAAAAGCATTTTTTTTTTCATTCTCACCTGAGGATATTTTTGCATTTATCCTCAGATAGAGAGGGAGGAAGAGAAAGAGAGAAACATCCATGTGAGAGAGACACATTGACTGGCTGCCACTCACACAACCTCAACCGAGGCCTGGGGCAAACTGTAACCGAGGTACGTGCCCTTAGCAGAAACTGAACCTGGGACTCTCTGGTCCATGGGCCAATGCTCTAACCGCTGAGCCAAACTGGCCAGGGCTGAAGAAAAGCATTTTAAAACTGTCATTATATGTAGATTATATGTATACATAGAATATCAAAAAGAAAATACAGTTAATTGTAATTAATTAGAGAGTTTAGCAAGGTTGCTGGACACAAAATTAATATTTAAAACTAAACTATTGAATTACAGAAGTAAATCTTTATGACCTTGAGTTAGTCACTGGTTTCAAAGATACTGCATCAAAAGCACAAATGAGCCCTGGGCAATGTGGCTCACTTGATTGAGCATTGTCCTGTGCACCAGAGGTTTGCCAGTTTGATTCCTGGTCAGGGCACATGCATGGGTTGCTGGCTCGATCCCCAGTAGGGAGCATGCAGGAAGCAGCTGGTTAATATTTCCCTCTCACATAGATGTTTCTCCCTCCCTCCTCCTTCTTCTCTCTCTAAAATCCAATTAAAAATATATATATTTTTTAAAAAGTACAAATGATGCCTTGGCCAGGTAGCCCAGTTGGTTGGAGTATAGTCCAGCACACCAAAAAGTTATGAGTTTGATTCCCAAGCAGATACATACCTAGGTTGTGGGTTTGATTCCCAGTTGGGGCATGTATGGAAGGCAATGATAGATGTTTCTCTCACATCTCACATCAATGTTTCTTTCATATCAATGTTTCTCTCTCTCTTCCTTCTCTCTCTAAAAATCAATAAAATCATATCCTTGGGTGAGGATAAAAAACCACAAATGACAAAAGAAAATAGATAAGTTGGACTTCATAAGAATGTAAATATTTTGAGTAACATAAGTCATCAAGAGAGTGAAAAGAGCCCTGGCTGATTTGGCTCAACAGTTAGAGCATCAGCCTGCAGAGCAGAGTTGCAGGTTTGATTCCAGTCAAAGGTATGTACCTCAGTTGCAGTTCGGTCCCCTGCCCTGGTCAGGGTCATGTGGGAGGCAGCCAGTTGATGTGTCTCTCTCACATTGATGTTTCTCTCTCTCTCTCTCTCTCTCTCTCTCTCTCTCTCTCTCTCTCTCTCTTTCTCTCTCTCCCTCTTCTTTTCCCTCTCCCTCTCTCCCACTCTAACTGAAAATAAACGGAAAAATGTCCTCAGGTGAGAATTAAAAAAAAAAAAAGATTGAAAATACAAGCCACAGAATGGGTGTAAATATTTGTTAATGATATCTCTAACAAAGGACTTGTATCCACAATACATAAAGAGACTTAAAACTCAACAATGAAAAGACAAATTGCCCAATTTAAAAATTGGAAAAGGGCTTGAATAGGTATTTCTCCAAAGAAGATATGTAAATGGACAATATGGATGTGAAAAGATACTCAGCATCACTAATCATTAGGTAAATGCAAACCAAAACCATGTTGAGATACTATTTCACACCCACTAGGTTGTCTATAACAAAAAAAAGACAGACAATAACAAGTTTTGGTGAGGATGTGAAGAAATGGGAATTCTCATATGTACCCAATTGGAATATAAAATGGTACACCTAGTTTGGAAAACAATTTGACCATTCCTCAAAATGTTAAATATAGAGTTCACATATGCCCCAGGAATTTCACTTCTAGGTATATATACAAAAGGAATGAAAACATATGTTCACATAAAAAATTTGTACATGAATGGCCCTGGCCGGTTTGGCTCAGCGGTTAGAGCATCAGCCTGCGGTCTGGAGAGACCTGGGTTCGGTTCCCGCTAAGGGCATGTACCTCGGTTGCAGTTTGTCCCCGGCCCTGGTTGGTCGTGCGGGTGGCAGCCACTTGATATGTCCCTTTCACGTCGATGTCTCTCTCTCTCTCTCTCTCTCTCTCTCTCTCTCTCTCTCTCTCTCTCTTCCTATCTCTCCCTCCCACTCTATCTGTGCAAAAAATGGAGAAAAAAATGTCCTCGGGTGAGGATAAAAAAAAAAAAAATTTGTACATGAATGTTCATAGCAGCATTGTTCTTAATTACCAAAAAAGTAGAAACAACCTATATGTCTATCAACTGAATAATGGATAGAAAAATTGTGGTATATCCATACAATGGGATATTATTCACCTGTAAAAAGTGACCAAGTACTGATAACTGCTACAAAATGGATGAACCTTGGACACATTATGCTAAGTGAAAGAAGCCAATCATAAAGAACCACATATTATATTATTTATTCTATGTGTAGGAAATGTCAGGTAGGAATTTGGAGGAAGAGAGGGGACTTCTTTAGGGTACATACAAGCAGAGGTAAAATATGATAACATCACTTAGAGTTCACACTCAGGAGAAAGTCCCAACCTGACAAAGTAAATACTAATAACAATTTTAAGACCTGATGGATCAAAGCACTAAGAGTTAAAAAAAAAAAAAAAAAGGACCTGAACATTGCACAGATCTAAAGGCTTGAGAAGGAAGAAGGCAGTAACTTGAAAGGGAGAGGTATCCATTGGAGAATAGCATTGCAAAATCATAGTTTAAATGACCCCTCCCTCCAAAATCATCACTTATCAAAGGAATTGTACTTTCTTTTCTTTATTGATTTTAGAGAGAGAGAAAGGGATAGGGAGATAGAAACATTGATGAGAGAGAACATCAACTGGCCACCCCTTGCATGCCCCCTACTGGGAATTTGGCCCACAACCTGGGCATGTGCCAGTGACTGAAAATCAAATCAGTGGCCTATTGGTGCATGGGTCAACGCTCAACCACTGACCCACACTGGCCGGAATGTACTTTATTTTTTTTTTAGGAGAGAGGAGGGAAGAGGAAGAGAGAGAGAGAAATATTGCTGTGAGAGAGAAACATGGATTGGTTGCCTCCTATATGCACCTCGACTGGGGATCAAACCCAAAACCTGGGTATGTGCCCTGACAAGGAAACAAACCTATGACCCTTCAGTGCATGGGACAATGCCCCAACCAATTGAGCCACACCAGCCATGGCAAGAAATTGTACTTTATAGTACCAACAGAAGAGGGTGCTCTTGAACCAATTAACCAAATAATGCATCAATACCCTTTTTTTCAAATAACATCAACTCTTAATGCTGAACCAGGACGTTCCAGCACTATTTATAATTATTAGAAAAAGGTACCCAACATCCACACAAAACTTCTATGAGGGGGTAAATGCAGGAATCAAAACTTTTCAGCTGATAAAAATGATCAACCCCCAATAAAAACAACCACAGAGCAGGAAAAAGCACAGATTATATTAAACAAACAATTACAGATATGATGCCCAGCTGGTGCGACTCAGTGGTTGAGCGTCGACCCATGCACCAAGAGGTTGTCGGTTTGATTCCCCGTCAGGGCACATGCCCAGGCTGTGGGCCCAATTCCCAGTGGGGGGCATGCAGGAGGTGGCCAATCAATGTTCTCTCTCACTGATGTTTCTATCTCTCGCCATCTCCATTCCAATCTCTCTAAAATCAATAAAGAAAAAAAATAAAATTACAAATATAAAAGAATACTATAAATCAGGGTTTCAAAAATACACAATAGAGACTTCTGGTCAAGATGGTGGAGTAGGTAAATGCAGTATCATGTCCTCCCACAACCACATCAAAATTACAACTAAACTACAGAACAACCATCATTCCGAATCACCTGAAATCGAGCTGAATGGAAGTCCTACAATTGCAAAATTAAAGCCACAACAAGACTGGTAGGAAGGGTAGAGGCACGAACAGGCTGGTCCCACACCCACATGAGGTGGATAAAAATCATGAGGGACACCAGCTCAGGGTTCCAGTGCCCAAAAGAGAAGTCCCCATAACTTCTGGTTGTAAAAACCAGTGTGAATTGAGGCTTAGGGAGGCTGAGGCTGCTGAAGCCCCAGGCAGCCCCTCTTAAAGGGCCCATGCACGGACTTGCTCTGACTTGCACCCTCCAGTCTCCAGTGTGGGGAGGGGGCAGCTCAAAAGTCACCAGAGACATATGAGGAAGAACTCAGTTGTTTGGCATTGGGGCAAAGGCTGGAGAGGCATCTTTCTCCTGGACAGAGGTGCTGTCAGAGGCCTTTGTTCCTTTGGTGAGCCTTCCCCCACAAGGCCAGCAGATGGCAGCTATATCTGGGATTCCAGTAACCTGGCTCACACTTTTTGCCCTTCCTTGGTTATTCCCTGAGGCCCTGCCCCACCCAACTTTCAGGCCCACCCAAGCTGTTACCAGTGGCTTTACCATAGAAATGACCTGTCTTGGATCCTGCTTCAGATTTTCCTAAATTATCTCAAACAAGCAGCATCTGGTCTTAGCAAGCCCATACCTCTTGTTAAGTGGTCCCAGGCCTGTCACTAGAAGCAGCCAGCCTTTGTTAATATTTTGGCTTTACCTGGGCACCTACAAGCCCAGCACAAGAAGCACCCATCTGCAGACTGCTTTGTAACTTATGCATGGTGTCCCTGGGTAGAACACAGGCAGTGGCTGACCTTGTCCCAGAGCCAGCACACCCAGTGGACAGCTTCAGAACACTGCAAAGCATCACCACCCAACCACCTCCACAAGTGACACACTCAAGGAATAGACTCAGTAGGTACCAGAGCCTTGCTGAAGTAAGTCTTGTTCTGTGTGGTGGGCCCCTACACAGCTGACCATCCAAGGTAGTCAGAGGTCAGTGGATAGTAGGCACAGCCAGTCCTTGCAGCTGATCAACTGGAGTAAAACCCTCTCATTGATGTGCCAACAGCAATCAATACTCAATTACAACAGAAGAGTGTAAAGTACACATGAGGCATGAACCACGAGGGCCCAGCTAGGAGACCAGGGAGGCTGTGCCACTGGAAGCTACAGGACACCTACTACAATAGGCCACCCCAGGAAGCCCAGAAGACATAGCAACTCTACTTAATACATAGAAACAAACACAAGGAGGCACCCAAAATGAGGAGACAAAGAAATATGTCCCAAATGAAAGAAGAAAACAAAACTCCAGGAAAAGAACTAAGTGAAATGGAGATAAGCAACCTAACAGATGCAGAGTTCAAAACACTGCTTATAAGGACTCTCAGTAGACTTAGTGAGAACTTCAATGAAATTAGTGAGGGCCTCAAGAGTATTAAAAAGGACCAGTCAGAAATGAAGGAGGCACTAACTAAAATAAAGAATAACTTACAGAGATTCAATAGTAGAGTAGGTAAAGCCAAGAAGCAAGCCATCGATTTGCAATATAAGGAAGCAAAAACACTTAATCAGAACAGCAAAATGGAAAAAAAAAAATCCAAAATAATAGGAATAGTGTTGGGAGCCTCTGGGAGAACTTCAAGCGTATGAACATTGGCATCATGGGGTGCCAGAAGGATAAGACAGAACAAGAAATCAAAAACCAATTTGAAACAATAATGACAGAAAAATTCCCTAACTTAGTGAAGGACACAGACATACAAGTCCTAGAATCACAGAGAGTAGTCCCAAACAAGAGGAACCCCAAGAGGGCCACACCAAGACACATCATCATCAAAATGCAAAAGGTTCAAGACAAAGAGAGAATCTTAAAAGCAGCAAGAGAAAAGCAGTTAATTACCTACAAGAGGGTTCCCATAAGACTTTCAGCTGATTTCTCTAAAGAAACTTTGAAGAGAGTGGAAAGAAAATTTCAGAATGGTGAAAAGCAAGAACCTACAATCAAGATTACTCTATCCTGCAAAGCTGTCATTTAGAATTGATGGCCATATAAAGAGTTTCCCAGACAAAAAAAGCTAAAGGAGTTCATCACCACCAAACCATTATTATATGAAATGTTGAAGGGTCTTCTTGAAGAAAAAGAAGATCATAAATATGAACAAATGAAATGACAATAAATACATATCTATCGACAATTGAATCTACAAACAAAATGAACAATCAGAACAGAAACATTCTCATAGACACAGAGAACATATTGTTGGTTTCCAGATGGGAGGATGGTTGGGGGAATGGGTGGAAAAAGGTGAAGGGATTAAGAAGTACAAGTTGGTTGTTAGACTGACAAGCCTCAAAGGGAAAGGGGATGGGGGTGGGAATAAATAAAACAAAGAACATATATGCATATGTGCATAACAAATGGACACAGACAACAGTGTGAGGAAAGGCAGGAGGGGGACAGGAGTGGGGAAGAATGGGTCAATAGGGAAAAAAGGAGAAACGTCTGTAATATATTTAACAATAAAGATAAGTTTAAAAAAAAACTCACAATAGATACAAACATGAAAATGTGAAGTGAGTTCTGACTGAACTTAGAAAAATAATTGAAGAAGACAAAATCATCTCAAAAGGGTAAATGACAAAACATCCAAGGGAAAATTGATGTGATTGAAAAATACAGTAAGGGAAAGGAAGAATGAACATGAAAAAGAGCCAAGAGAATCAAAACAAAATAAATAGGTAAAGAGGAAACTGAAAGGTAAAATATATCAGAAATACCTTTAAAAAAAAAAAGGCAGCCGCCCTGGCCAGTTTGGCTCAGCGGTTGAGCGTCGGCCTGCGGACCGGAGTCCAGGGTTCGGTTCCTGCTAGGGGCACATATCACACACACACAAAAAAAAATTAGAAAAAAAAGGCAGCCTACCCAATGTGGATCAGTACATTGAGTGTTGCCCCATGGACTGAAAGGTCCAAGTTCGATTCCTGGTCAGGGTAAATGCCTGGGTTTCAGGCTCCATCCCCAAGGTGGTGTGCAGTAGGCAGAAGATCAATGTAAGCCTTTCACATTGATGTTTCTATCTCTCTCAAAAATAAGAATCAATAAAACATATACATATATTTTTATTAATTAATTAATTTATTTATTTATTTTTGTTACAGATGTTTCTCCTTTCCCCCACTGATTCCCCCTCCACAACCATCGCCGCCCTGTCCCCAACTTTGTTGTCCATGTCCATTGTTCATGCATACATGCATATAAGTTCTGCGGTTTATCTCGCACCAACACTGCCTCTTCTGGGGATTGTCAGTCTGTACCCCACTTCCACTTCTCTGAGACTACCGCATTCCTCAGACTGTTATGTTCATTATATTCCACAAATAAATGAGATCATATGATACTTGTCTTTTTGTGCTTGGTTTGTTTCACTTAGGATAATACTTTCCAGGTCCCTCCATGTCATCTCAAAGGATAAGAGACCTTTCTTTTCTTTTTTTTTTCTCTTAATCCTCACCCGAGGACATTTTTCCATTTTTTGTTCAGATAGAGTGGGAGGGGGAGAGAGAGAAACATCGACGTGAAAGAGACACATCGAGTGGCTGCCACCCGCATGACCCAACCAGGGCCAGGGACAAACTGCAACCGAGGTATGTGCCCTTAGCAGGAACCGAACCCAGGTCGGTCTGGGCCGCAGGACGACGTTCTAACTGCTGAGTTAAACCAGCCAGGGCAGAGATCTTTCTTTCTTACAGCTGCATAGAACTCCATTGTGTATATGTACCGCTGCTTTTTTACCCATTTATCTACTGATGAACATTTGGGCTGTTTCCAGATCTTAGCTATTGTAAATAGTGTTGCTACAAACATAGGGGTACATATATTCTTTTAGATTGGTGTTTCAGGCTTCTTAGGGTATATTCCTAGAAGTGGGATCACTGGGTCAAATGGAAGATCAATTTTTAATTTTTTGAGGTAACACCATATTGTTTTCCATAGTGGGTGTACCAGTCTGCATTCCCACCAGCAGTGTGTTAGAGTCCCCTTTTCTCCACACACTTGTTGTTTGATGATTTGTTGATGGCGGCCATTCTGACAGGTGTGAGGTGATACCTCATTGTTGTTTAAGTTTGCATCTCTCTGATGATTAGTGATGTTGAACATTTCCTCATATGTCTCTTAGCCATTTGTATGTCCTGTTTGGAGAGGTGTCTATTTAGATCCTCTGCCCATTTTTAATTAGGTTCTTTGTTTTCCTTTTGTTGAGTTGTGTGAGCACTTTATATATATTGGAAATTAACCCCTTATCTGATATATCATTGGCAATTATGCTCTCCCATACAATGGGTTGCCTTTCGATTCTGATGATTGTATCTTTTGCTGTGAAGAAACTTTTGAGTTTGATGTAGTCCCATGTATTCATTTTCGCCTTTTTTTCTGTTGCTGTAGGTGATGTATCAGTGAAAATTCTGCTGTGTATGATGTCTAAAATTTTGTTGCCAACAGTTTCTTCTAGGATTTTTATGGATTCATGAGTCACATTTAAGTCTTTTATCCATTTTGAGTTTATTCTTGTGTATGGTGTAAGTTGATGGTCTAGTTTCTTTTTTTTTTTTTTTTTTGCATGTAGCTATTCAATTTTTCCTACACCATTTATTAAAGAGGCTGTCTTGACTCCACTGTATGCTCTTGCCACCTTTGTCAAATATTATTTGAGCACATTGCCTTGGGTCCATTTCTGGGTTTTCTGTTCTATTCCACTGGTATATGCCTGTTCCTGTGCCAGTACCAGACTATTTTGATTACAGTGTTTTTGTAATATAACCTGAAATTTGGTAATGTGATCCCTCCAACTTTGTTCTTTTTCAAGATTGCTGTGGCCATCCGAGGTCTTTTTTGGTTCCATATGAAGTTTTGAAGTATTTGTTCTAGTTCTGTGAAGTATGTTGTTGGTATTTTGATGGGGATTGCTTTGAATCTATAGATTGCTTTTGGGTAATATGGACATTTTAATGATGTTAATTTTTCTAATCCATAAATAAGGTATGTGCTTCCACTTTTTTATATCTTCCTCTATTTCTTTTTTTCAATGACCTGTAGTTTTCTGCGAATAGGTCCTTTATTTCTTTGGTTAAGTTTATTCCTAGTTTTGGGAGACTATGTGTTTCTAGAAATTTTTTTGCCACAATGGTAAATGGGATTGGTTTTTTAGTTTCACTTTCTCTGAGTTCATCATTGGTGTATAGGAATGCCATTGATTTATTGACGTTAATTTTGTATCCTGCTACTTTGCCAAATCCATTTATTAAGTCTAGTAAATTTTTGATAGAGTCTTTGGGGTTTTCTACATATAGTATCATGTCATCTGCAAATAATGACAGTTTCACTTCCTCCTTTCCAATTTGGATCCCTTTATTTTTTTCTTCCTGTCTGATTGCTGTGGCTAAGACTTCCAGTACTATGTTAAATAAGAGTGGCGAAAGTGGGCATCCTTGCCTTGTTCCCGTTCTTAATAGAAATGCTTTTAGTTTGTGCAAATTGAGTATGATGTTGTCTGTAGGTCTTTCATATATGGCCTTTATTAAGTCAAGATATGATCCTCTATTCCCAGATTGCTGAGCGTTTTTATCAGAAATGGGTGCTGGGTGTTGTTGAATGCTTTTTCAGCATCTATTGATATGATCATATGATTTTTATCTTTCATTTTGTTTATGTGGTGTATCACATTTATTGATTTGCAGATATTGTACGAGCCTTGCATCCCTGGAATGAATCCCACTTGGTCATGGTGAATAATTTGTTTTGATGTATTGCTGGATCCAACTTGCTAGTATTTTGTTCAGGATTTTGGCATCTATGTTCATCAGGAATATTGGCCTGTAGTTTTCTTTCTTTGTAATGTCTTTTTCTGGTTTTGGAATTAGAATTATGCTGGCCTCATAAAACGATTGGAAGTCTATCTTCTTAAATTTTTTGAAATAGTTTGAGAAGAATGGGTGTTAGTTCTTTTTGAATGTTTGGTAAAACTCCCCCGTGAAGCCATCCAGGGGTGGGCTTCTGTTTGCTGGGAGAGTCTTGATTACATCTTCAATTTCCTTTGTTGTTACAGGTCTGTTCAAGTTTTCTATCTCTTCCAGGTTCAGTTTTGGGAGACTATGTGTTTCTAGAAATCTGTCCATTTTGCTTAGATTGTCGAATTTGTTGCCATATAATTGTTCATAGTAGTTATTAATAATCTTTTGTATCTCTGTGGTGTCAGTTGTTACTTCTCTTTCATTTCTGTTTTTGTGTATTTGGGTTCTCTCTCTTTGTTTCTTGGTGAGTCTAGCTAAGGTTCCATTAATCTTGGGTATCTTTTTGAAAATTCAGCTCTTTGTTTCATTGATCCTTTGAATTGATTTTTTGGTCTCCATGTCATTTATTTCTGCTCTGATCTTTACTAGTTCCTTCCTTATACTTGTTCTAGGGCTTTCTTTTTGTTTGCTTTCTAGTTCTTTAAAGTGTGAGGTTAGGTAGTTTATTAGAGATTTTTCTTGCTTCTTGAGGTAAGCCTGTAGTGCTATGAACTTCCCTCTCAGAACTGCTTTTGCTGCATCCCATAGATTTTGTGTTGTTGTGTGTTTATTTTAATAGGTTGCCAGGAAGTTTTTAATTTATTCCTTGATCTCCCTGGTAATCCATTTGTTGTTCAATAACATGCTATTTAGCCTCCATGTTTCGAAATGTCTTTGCATGTCCTTGTTGCAATTGATTTCTAGTTGCATGCTATTGTGATCTGAGAAGATACTTGATATGATTTCAACTTTCTTGAACTTGTAGAGACTTAGTTTTTGCCCTAACGTGGTCTATCTTTGAGAATGTTTCATGTGCACTTGAGAAGAATGTGAATTCTGCAGTTTTAGGGTGTAATTCTCTGTAAATATCCATGAAATCTATTTGATCTAGCGCTTCATTTAGTATCTGTGTTTCCTTGTTAACTTCTTGTCTAGATGATTTATCCTGTGATGTCAGCGGGTTGTTGAAGTCCCCTGCTATAATTGTATTGCTATTGCTTTCTCCTTTGAAATCCTCCAGAAGATTTTTAATATATGTTTGTGCTCCTATATTGGGTGCATATATGTTTATCAAGGTTATATCTTTCTGTTGGATAGCTCCTTTCAATATTATATAGTGGCCTTCTTTGTCTTTAGTTATGGCCTTCATTTTAAAATCTATTTTATCAGATATGAGTATTGCTACCCCAGCTTATTTTTGCTTTCCGTTTGCTTGAAAGATTTGTTTCCACTCCTTCACTTTCAACCTATGTGAGTCTTTTGTTGTGAAGTGGGTCTCTTGTAAACAATATATATGTGAATCATGCCTTCTTATCCAGTCAGCTACTCTGTCTTTTTATCAGAGCATTCAAACCATTCACATTTAACTTGATAATTGATATGAATTTATTTATTGCCATTTTTGTTTAGTGTGGTTCTATTTTTCTTTCTATTTCTTCTACTAAATACAGCAGTCCTTTTAGCATATCTTGCAGTGCTGGTTTGGTGTTAATATATTCCCTTAGCCTTTTATTTTCTCTGGAAAGCTTTTTATTTGACCTTCTATTTTGAATGATAGCCTTGCTGGATAGAGTAGTCTTGGTTTCAGATCCTTATTTTTCATGACCTTGATTACTTCACGCCACTCCTTTCAGGCCTGTAGTGTTTTTGTTGAGAAGTCAGCTGAGAGCCTTATGGGGTTTGCTTTGTAGGTAACCTGTTGCTTATCTCTTGCTGCTTTTAGGATTTTTTTCTTTGTCTTCAATTTTTGGCATTTTAATTACTATGTGTCTTGGTTTGGGCCTGTTTAGGTTCTTCTTACTTGGGGCTCTCTGTGCTTTTTGAACTTGGATGCCTTCTTCCTTCACCAAGTTAGGAAAGTTTCCTGTCACTATTTCTTCAAATATATTCTCTAACCCTTGCCCATTTTCTTCCTCTTCGGGGACTCCTATGATGTGAATGTTATTACGTTTTCAGTTGTCCCGCAGTTCTCTTAAGCTATCTTCCTGTTTTTTAATTTTATTTTCCTTTTGGTTTTCTGATTGGTTGATTTTTTTGTACCCTGTCTTCTAATTCATCGATCCAGTCCTCAGATTCCTCTACTCTGCCTGTTAGTCCTTCCAATGTGTTCTTAATTTCTGCTATGTCATTCTTCATTTCCACTTGGTTGGTTTTCGATGTTTCTATATCTTTACTCATGGTGCTGATGTCTTTACTCATGCTGTTGAGCTTCCTCAAGATCATGGCTCTGAACTCTACCTCTGATAATTTGCTTAGCTGCATTTCATTTATCTCATCTTTGATAGAGTTCTGCCATTCTTTTATTTGGGATTTGTTTCTTTGTTTCTCCATTTTGGCTACCTCAGTGGGTTTTGGAGCCTGCCAAATTTGGCCTGTGGGTATTGGTGTTCTGCTGTTTGTGGCTCCCTCTACTGGGTTTGAATGAGCCTGGGTGGGCCCACTTTAAATACCACTGTCATGGCTTACTCTCCTGGGTAGATTTGAAAACCCAGGTAGGTTCAGTTATCCTCCAGATTTTTGCCTGAAGGCTAGTAGTCTCAGTTACTCAGGGCCTTGGAATATAGCCCTGGTGTTCTGCATAAGAGGATTTCCAGAGGGTGGGATAGATGCTAGTTGTTATTGAGCCTCAATTTGCATTTCTTTGCCTCACCTGGAAAAGACTGAATTTCCAAGGGAGGGGTTGCAGCTTTTCTCCACAGCTCCAGGTAGGAGCAAACTGGCCACTGTCCTTTGTGGCCGCAACTCAGCTAAAACTCTGAGTGCCCTCCAAATCCCAGGTATTCCCACAGAGTTCCAGCCCAGTCAGCCCTTTCTCTGCCAGAGCCCCAGGTGAGTGGCTGTGGCTGTTTTAGCGCTCTGTCCTGGCTCTATGCACTGTGGAGCAGGCTTCGTCTTTATTCCCCAAGGGCACTGATCACAGCTAAGTCTACTGCTGTCCATGGGCTCCCAGCCCACCACCCTCTCATGCCTCTGCAGATCCTACCAGTGTCCCTGGTTATATGGCCCTGTCCCACTGCTTTTCTGTTGCTTTTTTTTTGAAGGTTTATCTTTATTTCATTTGTAATTCCGGTTTGGTCCTGGGAAATCGTCTGTGTAGCTTACATTCACTCCGCGGCCATTGTGACATCCTCAAAGCTTATCTAGTGTGCAGTTGGATTTCACAGGCCTCTCTGGTGCCCTCACATTCTGCAGGTCCTGCAGCTGGCAGCTGGATTGCACCAGTCTCTCTCAGGCTTGTGCTTCCTACTACTCTTGTGGTCTGCTGGTCACACAAGCCTCTCTGGTTACCCCACACCCTGCAGGTCCCATGGGCTGGCAGCTGGATCACACCAGTCCCTCTTGGGCTCTGGCTTTTCACTGCTCTTGTGGGTTGCTGAGTCGCACAGGCCTCCCTGGTGGCCCAGAACCCCGCAGGTCCCACAGGCGGGCAGCTGTATTTCACCAGTCCCTCTAGAGCTCTGGCTTCCCACCACTCTTGTGGGCCACTGGGTTGCACAAGCCTCTGTGGAGCCCCATGTCCTGCCATTGGCAGCTGGAGAGTGCTGCTGCCCTGAGGGGCTCAACTCCTGCTCAGCCTTTACTGTAATTTTGGCGGATGGGTCTCAGCTGCTGGTCTTTGCTTCTGTTGCCTGGGGATGAATGTCTGCTCCCCAGGCTTTTTTTGCTGGAGGTATATCTCGACTCTGATCAGGCTGCTACTGTAGGGGATAGTGCTGGGCCCCCGGCTGTCCATGGCTTCCACAACGGGCACCTTGGGAGCTCCAGTATTGTGCACTGGTCTGTGTTGACACAGAGTGTCCACTGATCTGATGGTGCCAGGTGCACTAGTGGGCTCAGGTTGCTGGGCCCTATCTGCTCCCACTGCCTCCTCCCAGGGAAGACCCAGGATCTTCCAAAATGGTGGGCCTTCCCCCACAGCACAGGAAGAAGTGCCCTGAAGAGCTGCTTACCACAGTACCCAGCTGCTCCCATCCACAGCACAGGAACCTTCTGCTCCGCGTCTCTGCATTGCATAAGTCTGGTCGTCCACCTTCATGGCCACTTACACTCTCTCACACACTAGCTCACTCTCTCAATCACTTACCCTCCCTCTGGTTCTGCCCACTGCTATCTTCTCCAATTCTATATATTTAAAGAGCCCATTGTGCAACTTGGAAAATTCACTATCAGCTCTGACTTAGTAAAACAGACATTAATGAGAAAGAAAACAATTCTTCGTGTTTGCAGACAAAAAATAAAAAATAAGTGACCTACAAGAAACAAAATTAAAGTGGCATTAAATTACATGACAGAATTATAAAGAGTAAGAGTGAATAAACATTCTTTTTAAACTCAAGTAAAAAGTGTGAGCCAAAAATTTTGATTTTAAACTTTCATAACTCAATACATTTTGTATTCAGGAACCCTTGCCAAGGATTCTACAATAGGTCAAGTTTTATCCAATTAAGAGAAGACGAAAATTTTTTCAAAAGAACAAATAATGAGAATTGAATAGGTTTAATTATAAATCTGAGACCAAAACAAATATGAAGACAAGAGTTGAACATTCTCTGACAAAGTAGAAATACAATTTAAATGGGGAGCAAAGGAGAAATGTACAATAAGCTCAGTGGTTGGTGCATAGGTCATAGGTTGCAGTCAAAGGATATCTTTTGTTACATTTTAAAAATAAAATTTATTTTATAAAAGATAGCATGTGCATGTAATAGGAAACTAAAAGCAAAGGATATCATTTAAACTATCAAACCAAATAGAAACCTAGATTGTAAGGAAAATGCAGAATGATAGCTAAGATGTTTAGGTATTTCAGTACAGACCACTTCATCTATTTTATCTATCCTTGTTGATGATTTCACCTAAGCTTGATTTCACCTAAGCTTCCCCATGTTCTGACCTTTGTGGTGTCTTTCAAGTATTTCAGGTATCAGATAGACTCCATGAGTTGCCTCTCCCCAACACTCCCCTCCTCAGAGACCTAGCCTTTCCCAGTGATAATCAGCAACCCCCGGGCAGCAGAGGACAGTAGTCCAGACCTAACTAAAGGCCACAAGGTCTGGACCTCTTCCAGGCTAAAGATAACATCTTGACCTAAGTTGTGTTTCAGCTCCTGAGCAGAAGGGTGAAATGACCCACTGGATATGTTCCCATGAGAGGGAGCAGAGGGACTGGAACAGACCTCAGAGCTTGTCTGCAAGGCCTGAATAAATTATTTATTACCATTACTTCACCTGAGACCAATCAGTTTCCAGCACAAAATTGAACCCCTAACCACTGGAGTCTTGTGATTTTACCCTATATAATATGTAACTTGCATGACATCGGAAAGTTTGAGCTTTTGAACATTAGCTTCCTATTTGACTGTGTGTCCCTATTCATAATAAAATAGCCAGTATTTCCTTACTGCAATTCTCAATGTTTAGTGTTTGACTTTGCTAGGCCAGGTAGACAGACTCTTTCTGTTCTCTGACAAATCCATCCACCCCCTTCCTCTCTCTCTCTCTATCACACACACACACACACACACACAAACATAAACACACACACACACACACACAAATACACACACACATAAACAAACACACACATGCACACTGCCACCAGCTCAGACCATTCATTATATAAGACTTTTCAATTCTGTTTTTTAATCTTATGGTGACATACTCTTTATCGCTCTCACATTTTCAGCCCACAAAAATACTATACCTTCCTGCTCAGCCAGCTGCCTACTTCTACTGATGAATCCAGTTCCAACTCAGCTTGCTGATATGCATCCAGGGCAACTTTATTTACACAGATGTACACAACACATTTATCTTTAGGACAAACATCCCTGCCTTCCAGAAGGGAGTGGCATGAAGTAATCAAGGTCATGAGAAACAAGGATCTGAATCCAAGACTACTCTATCCAGCAAGGCTATCATTCAAAATAGAAGGTCAAATAAAGAGCTTGCATTCCAGACAAAAAAAAAGGCTAAGGGAATATATTAACACCAAACCAGCACTGCAAGATATGCTAAAAGGACTGCTGTAATTAGTACAAGATATAGGAAGAAAAATATAACCACACTAAACAAAAATAAGTACATAAATAAATAAGTACATATGTGCAATAAATAAGTACATATCAAAAATCACCATAAATATGAATGGTTTGAATGCTCCGATAAAAAGACACAGAGTAGCTGATTGGATAAGAAAGCATGAGTCATCTATATGTTGTTTACAAGAGACCCACCTCTCAACAAAAGACTCACATAGGTTGAAAGTGAAGGGATGGGAAAAAAACTTCCAAGCAAATGGAAAGGAAAAAAAAGCTGGGGTAGCAATACTCATATCTGATAAAAATAGATTTCAAAATGAAGGCCATAACTAGAGACAAAGAAGGCCACTACATAATATTGAAAGGATCTATCCAACAGGAAGATATAACCTTGATAAACATATATGCACCCAACAAGAAGCACCAAAATATATTAAAAATCTTCTGGAAGACTTCAAAGAAGATATCGATAGCAGTACAATCATAGCAGAGGATTTCAACACCCCGCTGACATCACTGGATAGATACTCTAGACAAAAAATTAGCAAGGAAACACAGACTCTAAATGAAGCACTAGACCAAATGGATTTAATACATGTCTACAGAGAATTACAACCCAAAACTACAGAATTCACATTCATCTGTAGTGCATATGA
Organism: Molossus molossus; assembly: GCF_014108415.1. Lineage (NCBI taxonomy): Eukaryota > Metazoa > Chordata > Mammalia > Chiroptera > Molossidae > Molossus > Molossus molossus. Next base: position 54,830,338 of record NW_023425355.1, read on the forward strand.
GACATTCTCAAAGATAGACCACATGTTAAGACACAAACTAAATCTCTACAAGTTCAAGTAGATTGAAATCATATCAAGCATCTTCTCAGATCATAGTGGCATGAAACTGCAACAAGAACATGCAAAGACATTTGAACACATGGAAGCTAAATAGCATGTTATTAAACAACGAATGGGTCAATGAGGAGATCAAGGAAGAAATTAAAAAATTCCTGGAATCCAATGAAAATGAACACACAACAACACAAAATCTATGGGATGCAGCAAAAGCAGTTCTGAGAGGGAAGTTCATAGCACTACGGGCCTACCTCAAGAAGCAGGAAAAATCTCTAATAAACTACCTAACCTCACACCTGAAAGAACTAGAAAGCAAACAAAAAGAAAACACTAGAGCAAGTACAAGGAAGAAAATAGTACAGATCAGAGCAGAAATAAATGACATGGAGATAAAAAAAAAAATTCAAAGGATCAACGAAACAAAGAGCTGGTTTTACGAAAAGATAAACAAGATTGAAGGACCCTTAGCTAGACTTACCAAGAAACAAAGAGACAGAACCCAAATACACAAAATCAGAAATGAAAGAGGAGAAGTAACAACTGATACGACAGAAATACAGAAGATAGTTAACAACTACTATGAAAAATTATATGGCAACAAATACGACAATCTAAGCAAAATGGACAAATTTCTAGAAACACACAGTCTCCCAAAACCGGACCAGGAAAAGATAGAAAACTTGAACAGACCAATAGCAACAAAGGAAATTGAAGATGTAATCAAAATCAAGACTCTCCCAGCGAACAAAAGACCAGGCCTGGATGGCTTCACAGGGGAGTTTTACCAAACATTCAATAAAGAACTAACACCCATTCTCCTCAAACTATTTCAAAAATTCAAGAAGAAGGAAGACTTCCAAACTCGTGTTATGAGGCCAGCATAATTCTAATTCCAAAATCAGAAAAAGACACTTCAAAGAAAGAAAACTACAGGCCAATATCCTGGATGAACATAGATGCCTAAATCCTGAACAAAATACTAGCAAATTGGATCCAGCTATATATCAAAAAAATTATTCACCATGACCAAGTGGGATTCATCCCAGGGATGCAAGGCTCATACAATATTCACAAATGAATATATGTGATACACCACATAAACAAAATGAAGAATAAAAACCACGTGATCATATCAATAGATGCAAAAAAAAAGCCTTCAACAAAATCCAGCATCCATTTCTGACAAAAATGCTCAGGCGTGTGGGAATAGAGAGATCATATCTAGACATAATAAAGGCCATATATGAAAGACCTACAGCCAACATCATACTCAATGGGCACAAACTAAAAGCATTTCCCTTATAAACAGGAACAACACAAGGATGCCTACTTTCACCACTGTTACTTAACACTGTACTGGAAGTCTTAGCCACAGCAATCAGATAGGAAGAAAAAAATAAAAGGGATCCAAATTGGAAAGGAGTAAGTGAAACTGTCATTATTTGCAGATGACATGATACTATATGTAGAAAACCTCAAAGACTCCATCAAAAATTTACTAGACTTAATAAATGAATTTGGCAAAGTAGCAGGATACAAAATTAATGTCAAGAAATGGATGGCATTCTTATACACCAATGATGAACTCACACAAAGAGAAACTAAAAAAACAACCCCGTTTACCACTGCAGCAAAAAAATTAAGATACCTAGGAATAAACTTAACCAAAGAAATAAAGGACCACCCTGGCCAGTTTGGCTCAGCGGTTAGAGCGTCAGCCTGCGGTCCGGAGAGACCCGGGTTCGGTTCCCGATAAGGGCACGTACTTTGGTTGCAGTTTGTCCCCGGCCTTGGTTGGTCGTGCGGGTGGCAGCCACTCGATGTGTCCCTTCACGTCGATGTTTCTCTCTCTCTCTCCCTTCCTCTCCCTCCCTCCCACTCTATCTGTACAAAAAAAATGGAAAAAATATCCTCGGGTGAGGATTAAAAAAAAAAAAAAAAGAAATAAAGGACCTATTCAGAGAAAATTACAGGTCATTAAAAAAATAAATAAAGGAAGATATAAAAAAGTGGAAGCACATACCTTGTTCATGGATTGGAACAATTAACATCATTAAAATGTTCATACTACCCAAAGCAATCTATAGATTCAATGCAATCCCCATCAAAATACCAATGACATACTTTACAGAACTAGAACAAATATTTCAAAAGTTCCTATGGAACCAAAAAAGACCTCGAATGGCCACAGAAATCTTGAAAAAGAAGAACAAATTTGGAGGGATCACATTACCAGATTTCAGGTTATACTACAAAACCACTGTAATCAAAACAGCCTGGTACTGGCACAAGAACAGGCATATAGACCAGTGGAACATAACAGAGAACCTAGGAATGGACCCAAGGCAATATGCTCAATTAATATTTGACAAAGGTGGCAAGAGCATACAGTGGAGTAAAGACAGCCTCTTTAATAAACGGTGTTGGGAAAATTGGACAGCTACATGCAAAAAATTGAAACTAGACCATCAACTACACCATACACAAGAATCAACTCAAAATGGATAAAGGACTTAAAAGTGACTCATGAATCCATAAAAATCTTAGAAGAAAATGTAGGCAACAAAGTTTCAGACATCATACGCAGCAGAATTTTCACTGATACATCCCCTAAGGCAACAGAAACAAAGGAGAAAATGAATACATGGGACTACATCAAACTAAAAAGCTTCTGTACAGCAAAAGATACAATCATCAAAATGGAAAGGCAACGCACTGTATGGGAGAGCATAATTGCCAATGATATATCAGATAAGGGGTTAATTTCCAATATATAGAGAGTGCTCTACATCTCAACAACAGGAAGACAAAGAACTCAATTAAAAAATGGGCAGAGGATCTAAATAGACACCTCTCTAAAGAGGACATACGAACGGCTAAGAGACATATGAAGAAATGCTCAACGTCACTAATCATCAGAAAGATGCAAATTAAAACAACAATGAGGTATCACCTCACACCTGTCAGAATGGCCTCCATCAAAAATCATCAAACAAGTGTTGGAGAGAGTGTCGAGTAAAGGCGACTCTAGTACACTGCTGGTGGGAATGCAGACTAGTGCAGCCACTATGGAAAACAATACCGTGTTACCGCAAAAAATTAAAAATTGAACTGTCATTTGACCCAGTGGTTCCACTTCTAGGAATATACCCTAAGAAGCCTGAAACACCAATGAGAAAGAATATATGTACTCCTATGTTTGTAGAAGCACTATTTACAATAACTAAGATCTGGAAACAAACCAAGTGTCCATTAGTAGAAGAATGGATAAAAAGCTGTGGTACATATACACAATGGAGTACTATGCAGGTGTAAGAAAGAGAGATCTCTTATCCTTTGAGATGACATGGAGGGACCTGAAAAGTTTAATCCTAAGCGAAACAAGCCAAGCAGAGAAAGACAAGTATCATATGATCTCACTTGTTTGTGGAATATAATGAACATAACAGTCTGAGGAATGGGATAGTCCCAGAGATGTGAAAGTGGGGTACAGACTGATAATCCCCAGAAGAGAGGGTGTTGGGGTGAGATAAACCACAAAACTTATATGCATGTATACATGAACAATGGACATGGACAACAAAGCTGGGGATAGGGCGGGGATGGAGTGGGAGGAGGGTGTCAATGGAGGAAAAAGGAGTAACATCAATAACAAAAATGAATAAATAAAAAGGATTAATCCAAAAGTAAAAAAAAAGTAAAAGTTTGCTCATCTTATCTTGGAAAAAAAGAATCCCTGCCTTCCGTGTGAGTCATATACTAAAAGGTTATTATTCTCTATTCCAGGAGATTGTTGAAAATAAAGATTTTTTTTTTTATCACTTAACCATTTTTTTTATTGTATTTTTGTTACAGATGTTTCTCCGTTTTTATCCCATTGGCACGCTCCTCCCCATCCTCCCCGCCCCGTCCCCGGCTTTGTTGTCCATGTCCATTGGTTATGCATGCATGCATATGAGTTCTGTGGTTTATCTCTTCCCACCTCCACCACCCTCTCTTCTGAGGGTTGTCAGTCTGTACCCTACTTCCATGTTTCTGGGTCTACCCTATTCCTCAAACCGTTATGTTTATTATATTCTGTATATAAGTGAGATCATGTGGTATTTGTCTTTTTCTGCTTAGCTTGTTTCACTTAGGATAATACTTTCCAGGTTCCAAAGGATAAGAGGTCTTTCTTTCTTACAGCTGCATAGTACTCCATTGTGTATATGTTCCACTGCTTTTTTATCCATTCATCTACTGATGGACACTTGGGCTGTTTCCAGATCTTAGCTATTGTAAATAGTGCTGCTATGAACACGGGGTACATATATTCTTCCTGATTGGTGTTTCAGGCTTCTTAGGGTATATTCCTAGAAGCAGGATCACTGGGTCAAATGGAAGTTCAATTTTTTGAGGTAACACCATATTGTTTTCCATAGTGGCTGCACCAGTCTGCATTCCCACCAGCAGTGTACTAGAGTCCCCTTTTCTCCACACCCTCACCAACACTTGTTGTTTGATGATTTGTTGATGGCAGCCATTCTGACAGGTGTGAGGTGATACCTCATTGTTGTTTTAATTTGCATCTCTCTGATGATTAGTGATATTGAGCATTTCTTCATATGTCTCTTGGCCATTTGTATGTCCTGTATGGAGAGGTGTCTATTTTTTTTTTTTATTCTGAGCTGCCATCAACAATTTTTTAAGGCCCCCTCAATTGCTTGCTACTCAAGCCTTAAAAGAAGAAACAAGAAAGCGGTAGTTCAAAAAATATAAAAGATGCCCGGATGATGTCACTCAGTGGTTGAGTATTGACCCATGCACCAAGAGGCCGACATTTCGATTCCTGGTCAGGGCACATGCCCAGGTTGTGGACCTGACTTCCCGGGGGGGCCTGAAGGAGGTGGCCTGTCGATGTTCTCTCTCATCGATGTTTCTATCTCTCTGTCCTCCCTTCCACTCTCTCTAAAATCAATAAAGAAAACAAATTAACTTAAATATATAAGATGATGTTGGCTTTCTGTTCGAGTTAATTTTTTTTTATCATGTTAAGGCACTATCCATCTATTCCTATTTCACTAAGGTTTTACAAAATATTATAAAGAAACATAATTATCTCTGATGCCTTTTGGGGCATAAATAGAGAGGATCATATGCTTTCCACTTTTCACCTATAAATATAATAAGTTATATTTATATATTTCATCATACTGAAGCACCTTCACATTCCTAGAATGAGCTCCCCTTGGTCATGGTTAATGCATGATGGTATTCTCTGTTAGTATCTTATTAGAGTTTTTAAAACAACAATTTTAAGAGATAGTTCATCGTATTTATTTTGAACAATCCCTTTATATTGACTGATTTTTTTCTACTAAATTATCTCTTTGGTGAAGAACAGAGCTCATATACATACCACCACCCAACAACTGTGCACGGTCCCTGCTCAGTCCAGGATTCCTTCACAGAGCATGTCCTAGCCCAACACGAAGAACCCTCAGAAAACCCACAGTCCTTAACCCTAGTAGCCAGTGAGTTGGGGGATAGCCCTCTGCCTAGTTCAGGACACTTATACAGACATTGGTTCCCCAAATCATTGGGCAGATAAACTTCTAACACATAAAAGATTAGTAGGATTTCTCCTATCCAGATTAAGTCTATATACTATTCAGCAAAAGATAGCCCCAATTCATAACAGGATCCAAGCCACATATCTCACTCATGAGCCAGCACTGGAAAAAAAAGGCTAAATTCATGCCATGAGTCCCACTAGACCACAACCATCCCAAAATTACAATTAAACACACTAGAACTCATGTGAAAACTAAACCATGACCATAATACCACTTGTGAAAGTAGAAGACAGCATATGCCACTGCTGAGAACAGAACCCATGCATATTTGCTGCTCAGCACCTCTAAATGTAGCCCCTGTTCCACAGAGGTACCATGTACAGGCCAGGAATCAGAACAAAATGTGATCGCCCCCAGGCAGACAACTTCATCATGCTATCGTTGATCAAACAACAAGAAATCCACACTCAGATTAGGGTTCCTGAAACATCCACTATTCAGCACCAAAGCTTACCTTTCCAGCCCTCCACTACTGGATCTGGTTGGGGGATCACACACTGGGTCCCAACATCCTCCATGAAACTCTCTACTCCCTCAGGCCCCTGGATTCGGTTCCTGCCTCTACCTACTTCTCAACACATCACTTCTGCTATCCCATACCCTTGTGGATGCTGCTGTCTGGGCCCTAGCAGACCTCCCCCAAGATCCACTTCTTTGTACAATTGACCTATGAGTCTCCTCTCAAGTGTCCCCTCCCCAGCAAGACCTGGCTGATCCCACCCTTGGTACCTGGACTTGCCTCTAGCACATGTGACTCCACGTTCCTCGGCATACATCAACCCCTCTAGATCTTAGATCCTCGCAGACAGGAACGCCCCTGTCGCTTGCCTCTGAGTCCCCAGAAAAGGGTTCAATAAAACTGGGTGCCTCTCAAGCTGGAAGGCTGTTTTTGAAAGCCTGGAGCCCCTGGGACCTGCACATGGGATTCCTGAGCTCCCGGGAACAGGTAGGAGAGGAGACCCCGGCCTGGGCCGCCTGTTGTGGCCAGAAAACCTGTTGCAGGAGGCATGAGGGGCTGTCGAATCAGGCCTGCTCCCAGCAAGTGGCAGTAAGGGACACCTCTAATGACCCTGTAAGGGTTTAGTAAATGTGTGTAGAATCAGCTGGGAGGCGTTGGTGCAGATTTAGCCATCATAAGAGGCATGAAGGGCCCTTGAATTCCCGCTGTTAGGAAAGATAATTTGTCAGGCAGAAGAGAGGGAGGTGGCATCAGTGGCTTGTTGGGAGAAGTGCCTAGCTGCAGCAGAGTGAGCAGTAGTGGCCCTACAGTTTCAGGTCAAGTGCAGAGATCCAGTGACTTCTGGGCACTGAGAGGAGCCAGGCCCTTCTCTGCACGCAGAGCTGGAGCACTCTCCACAGTAGTGGGTCATATGCATTCCATCACAAGAGTAAGAGGGGCCTTCAGAGTGACCAACCGTTCCCGCTTTCCTGGGACTGGGAGATTTCTCAACAAGTGATATTTTCAGTTCTCAAACCAGGATAGAGTCCTGGACAGTTGCTCACTATTGGTGGCATGGGAAGGAGTGTCAGTCAAGCAGGGCACTCTTCCCTTCCGCTGTTTAGTGGAAATTAAGGGGGCCTTGGTGTGAGCTGCAGGCCCATCAGGATGCACCCAGTGAAACAACGGGTCTGCATCCAGTCTGTGCAGGAGAGCTACCCAGAGGTGGCATGGGCTGGGCCCTCTCCTGGAGAGCTTATCCTAAAGGAGTTAGGTCTCAGCTCTGGTTTGGGGTCACTGCTTGGTAGATGTATTAATTGTTCATAAGGGCCTTGGACCAAGCAGAGTCTAAATTCTGGGTTGGGGACCTTGTGCTTTACAGATTATACACACACATTGCCGGGAGTAAGCTGATACTATTCTGCATGGTCTTGAGCTGGGGTCTGTGAATCTGGGTATGGCCTATGCCTGTCTTGGATAATTCCTAATCTTGCTCTATGGACTAGGTTAGGCATGGGTGTGTGCTCAGGCCCATGTTGAGTCAGTGTCACAGTGTGTTGAGTGGGAAGATCTCTGCAAGGCCTGCCCTTTCAGTGGGAGCATAAGCAGGTTTCTAAGGGACAGCTGTTTTCAGTGTATCTCACTGAGTGTTTGCCATAAACCCTGGTCTGGGCACAAACTGGTTTGGTAAGTGCTGTCTGTGGGTATGTATGTGGGTCCTGTCCTTGGCAGTGATGCTGTGCCATGATGTAATTCTGGCTGGTGATGTCTCCTGAGGCATATGCTAGAGATAATGGTATGGACTATGGCTGTCCCTGGGCACACTGGGAAGTGGTAGTTTCCAAACTGGCCCTTTTTGACCTGGCCAGGTAGCTCAGTTGGTTAGAGTGTTGACCCGATATGCCAAGGTTGTGGGCTCAATCCCCACTCAGGGCACATACAAGAATCAACCAATGAAAAATAATTAAGAAACAAAATTTCACCCTGACTGGTTTGGCTGAATAGTTAGAGCATCAGCATGTGAATCAAAGAGCTGCAGGTTCGATTCCAGTCAAGGGCATGTACTTCAGTTGCGGTTCGATCTCCAGCTCTTTTTTAGTCTTATGGGAGGCGACTAATTGATGTGTCTCTCTTGTAACCATCTCTCTCTCTCTCTCTCTCTCTCCCCCCCCACTCTATCTGAAAATCAATGGAAAAAATATCCTCAGGTGATGATTAAAAATAATAAATAAATAAATAAATAAATAAATAAATAAATAAATAAATAAATAAAGTCTAAAAGATGAAATGAAAAAAATGTTTTCATCTGCTCTGGGTAGCCTTGCCCAGTTCAACACACACTTTGGAACACTATTTGAGCAGGGACTCTCATGCCCAATGGCCCTGCTGTAATTGCTTTAGCCCTGTAAATGGCAACTGGATGTGGCAGAATGAGATAGGAAGCACTGATTTGTGTCAGACTAACAACCGGAGTCATTACTCCTGTTCTGTTTATAGTCACACCCATGAATAGATTAGGATCATGGAGAACAAAGATACTGGACTAAAAACAACCAGGTTCAACAGATACCTCATCAGAGGAGGGATGCAAAGTATATGAACCTGAAGAACTAGTATTTCTTGTCCATGCTAAGTGATGAAATTTTTGAAAATCCAGGCTAGTAAAGAGTTCTGGTATGCATGGAAAAGAAAAGCTCCATATTCAGTACAGTGGCTACCTCTGGAGCAGGAAGTAAAAGAAATCCAAGGGAAGTACAGAAGGAGCTTCAACTGGGGCTGTATTTTATTTCTTAATAACTGAAATTCTGAAGCATATATAAGAAAATGCTAGAATTGAATAGTGAATGGTGGGTTGTTACTTATGAACTTCTTTGTACTTTTCTCTGTGTGGAGAGTACAGTTGAGGAGAGGAGAATGGGGGCCCTACACCACAGACGTGACTAAGAAAAGCAGACAAGATGAAAAGAATAGTAGAATTATCTGTCTGCCGGGATTGCTGTGGTATTCTGGAAGCATGTTGCTTCAGTCCAGCCACAGTCTGAAGCCTCATGGGGCTCTGGAATCATGATAACACTAACAGTTTGGAGATCTGATTAAAGGCTATTTTCCCAGGTCTGTCTTACAAAGGAGGTAGTTCCCTGTAGTAGTTAGGAGCCAGTGTATGAAGCGAGCCTGCCCTCAGTCAGATCTTGGTCTGAGCATTCACTGGCTGTGTCACTCCATATTTCTGTATCTCAGTTTCTCCATCTGTAAAATGTGATGAGACTGTCAACCTATGTCAAGGGTTGTTGAGAGGATTATAGGCACAGACTAAATTTTATGCCATTTTTTTTTCTCTTATTCTTCCAGACAAGCTGAACTAATAGGAACAATCCTTCAGCATAGGAATTGGCAAACTTTTTTTGTAAAGGGCCAGACAGTAAATATTTGAGTCTTTGAGGGCCGTATGTTCTTTTTCCCAACTACTCAGCTCTGGTGTTGTAATGAGAAAGCAGTGATGGACAACATATAAACAAATAGGTGTCCATGTTCCAATAACACTTAATTCATAAAAATAGGCACTGGGCTCATGAGTTCTAATGTGCTACCTTTCCCCTAGCATTTTAAATATTTGGATGCTGCACTTATCTTTCAGAGTGACAAATGGCCTAGGCTGTTTGAGATGAATGACACATATTCCCAGGTCCTGGTTGGACCCTTACAAAAGAGGACAAATTGTAATTCCTCAACACAAGCTGGGACTATATCTCAACCTCCCTCAGTAGATTCTGCTTGTGACCAGTCTGTTGAATTATCCCAAGACTCAGGATTTGTTCCTTACTGACAGGCTCAAAACATTCTCTCTTTAGTCACACCACTGCTACATGAGAAAATTCTCCATCCTTCTTGAGTAAATATGGGAAGCCTCTAACTGGGGTACTTAAAACCTGCCTACAACTCAGGGTGCACAGTCTACAAAAATTCTATCAGAGATAATAGCATGAGTCAACCATTAGTCAGATAGGGGCCAGACACACACTGAGAAGTCTTCTGTCTTAAATAAGGCCAGCTTAAAAATTTTATTTATTTATTTATTTATTTATTTATTTATTTATTTGAGAGAGAGAAAGGGAGGGAGAAAAGGAGGGAAGAAAGAAGGAGGGAGGAAAGGAGGGAAAGAGAGAAAGAGAGAGATTTGTTGTTTCACTTATTTATGCATTCATTGGTTGATTCTTGTATGTGCCCTGAGTGGGGATTGAGCCCACAACCTTGGCATATCGGGTCAACACTCTAACCAACTGAGCTACCTGGCCAGGTCAAAAAGGGCCAGTTTGGAAACTACCACTTCCCAGTGTGCCCAGGGACAGCCATAGTCCATACCATTATCTCTAGCATATGCCTCAGGAGACATCACCAGCCAGAATTACATCATGGCACAGCATCACTGCCAAGGACAGGACCCACATACATACCCACAGACAGCACTTACCAAACCAGTTTGTGCCCAGACCAGGGTTTATGGCAAACACTCAGTGAGATACACTGAAAACAGCTGTCCCTTAGAAACCTGCTTATGCTCCCACTGAAAGGGCAGGCCTTGCAGAGATCTTCCCACTCAACACACTGTGACACTGACTCAACATGGGCCTGAGCACACACCCATGCCTAACCTAGTCCATAGAGCAAGATTAGGAATTATCCAAGACAGGCATAGGCCATACCCAGATTCACAGACCCCAGCTCAAGACCATGCAGAATAGTATCAGCTTACTCCCGGCAATGTGTGTGTATAATCTGTAAAGCACAAGGTCCCCAACCCAGAATTTAGACTCTGCTTGGTCCAAGGCCCTTATGAACAATTAATACATCTACCAAGCAGTGACCCCAAACCAGAGCTGAGACCTAACTCCTTTAGGATAAGCTCTCCAGGAGAGGGCCCAGCCCATGCCACCTCTGGGTAGCTCTCCTGCACAGACTGGATGCAGACCCGTTGTTTCACTGGGTGCATCCTGATGGGCCTGCAGCTCACACCAAGGCCCCCTTAATTTCCACTAAACAGCGGAAGGGAAGAGTGCCCTGCTTGACTGACACTCCTTCCCATGCCACCAATAGTGAGCAACTGTCCAGGACTCTATCCTGGTTTGAGAACTGAAAATATCACTTGTTGAGAAATCTCCCAGTCCCAGGAAAGCGGGAACGGTTAGTCACTCTGAAGGCCCCTCTTACTCTTGTGATGGAATGCATATGACCCACTACTGTGGAGAGTGCTCCAGCTCTGCGTGCAGAGAAGGGCCTGGCTCCTCTCAGTGCCCAGAAGTCACTGGATCTCTGCACTTGACCTGAAACTGTAGGGCCACTACTGCTCACTCTGCTGCAGCTAGGCACTTCTCCCAACAAGCCACTGATGCCACCTCCCTCTCTTCTGCCTGACAAATTATCTTTCCTAACAGCGGGAATTCAAGGGCCCTTCATGCCTCTTATGATGGCTAAATCTGCACCAACGCCTCCCAGCTGATTCTACACACATTTACTAAACCCTTACAGGGTCATTAGAGGTGTCCCTTACTGCCACTTGCTGGGAGCAGGCCTGATTCGACAGCCCCTCATGCCTCCTGCAACAGGTTTTCTGGCCACAACAGGCGGCCCAGGCCGGGGTCTCCTCTCCTACCTGTTCCCGGGAGCTCAGGAATCCCATGTGCAGGTCCCAGGGGCTCCAGGCTTTCAAAAACAGCCTTCCAGCTTGAGAGGCACCCAGTTTTATTGAACCCTTTTCTGGGGACTCAGAGGCAAGCGACAGGGGCGTTCCTGTCTGCGAGGATCTAAGATCTAGAGGGGTTGATGTATGCCGAGGAACGTGGAGTCACATGTGCTAGAGGCAAGTCCAGGTACCAAGGGTGGGATCAGCCAGGTCTTGCTGGGGAGGGGACACTTGAGAGGAGACTCATAGGTCAATTGTACAAAGAAGTGGATCTTGGGGGAGGTCTGCTAGGGCCCAGACAGCAGCATCCACAAGGGTATGGGATAGCAGAAGTGATGTGTTGAGAAGTAGGTAGAGGCAGGAACCGAATCCAGGGGCCTGAGGGAGTAGAGAGTTTCATGGAGGATGTTGGGACCCAGTGTGTGATCCCCCAACCAGATCCAGTAGTGGAGGGCTGGAAAAGCAAGCTTTGGTTGTGGTAACATGTGGTTTCAGGAGGAGTTGCACAGGCATGATAGCAGAGGCTAGCTTATAGAGGTAGTGGAGTGAATGGTAAGTGAGGAGGTGGAAGCAGGGCTACACAGTGCTCTTATCAAAACTTGGCTCCTGCCCTGGCCGGTTTGGCTCAGCGGTTAGAGCATAGGCCTGTGGTCCCAAGAGACCCGGGTTCGGTTCCCGCTAAGGGCACGTACCTCGGTTGCAGTTTGTCCCCGGCCCTGGTTTGTCATGCGGGTGGCAGCCACTCAATGTGTCCCTTCACGTCGATGTTTCTCTCTCTCTCTCTTCCTCTCTCTCCCTCCCGGTCTATCTGAACAAAAAATGTCCTCGGGTGAGGATAAAAAAACAACAAAAAAAAAACAAAAAAAACTTGGCTCTTACATGAATAGAAATAAAAGTAGAAAGGGCTCACTTTGTTGTTTAATATGTAAGAGTAACAAGAGGTTATAATGAGAATGTTGGGGAGGGACCCAGTAGAAAAAAAGTGAATGAAGAATGGATAGATAGAAGGGAGTATTTTGGTTGGGGTTTGGATCCACACATGCTGCAAGGTGGTAAGAGTATGGTCCCAAGTTAAACCAATTCTCTCATTTGTTATCCTGGGCATCTGAGTATACTGAGTCCCTGTTCTGAGGGGTGGCATCTGTACCAACCCTGGTGTAAGCAAGGGTTGTCCTGTGCCTTATTTGATACAGAGACAGGGAGGATACTGTCCTGTAGGCAGTTGTTTCAGCTGGTACTGGAACCAACATCATGGTTTGTTCTGTTAATCAAGTGGTGGCATGGAGTACGGCTAGGGCTATCTCATGGTTTGCTGGACAGGGATCTATGTTCAGGTCTGACTGGGGAGGCCCTTCTCATAGTATCTTGGGTAATGGCTCAAGTAAGACTCATATTCTGATGGTTTCTGCTGTGCCAAATGGGGGTGTGTATACTTAGCCCTGTACCCTCTGAGGTTGCATTGTCTGTACCAAGTGGTGTCTTGTCTAGGTCTTGTACTAGGTGGAAAACTGTGCTCAGTATGCAGATTAGTGTTTTGATCATCCCAACTCTTCAGTGACTTTCTGAGCACAGAGGTGTTCACAGGCTCTGTTTTTTGACTGAAGCTTTTCATCAAATGATGGTATAGGCCATAGTTTGGTCAGGGCTATCTCCTCATGTGTGAAGTACTGATCTGTAAAGAAAGACATGGCCTTTCTTTGGGAAAAGACTGCATCTTAAGGTACATGATTGTACAGTGGATGTTGACTTTTGTCTGGAAAGGATTAGGTACCAATGATTCTGAGATGAGGGGATGTGCCCTAGACACTGTGTTAGCTGAAGAATGGGGTTCTCACATGGGCTGAGTGATGGTATAGCTTTAAGCATTTGTCTTTATGAGGGCTTTGTCCCAATGTGCCCAGTTCTGGTGTAACTACAAAGTATGGTCTGGGAAAGGACTGCCTTCTATTCCTGGTATATGGATGAGTGGTGCAGGTAAAGGCTCTGTTCTGGATTGGTGCTATCTGATAGTAGGCCATGTGGTTTGGTATGTCTATATGGACCCATCTGAGATAGGCTCTCTGCTCATGTACTGAGGGTACAGCTACATGTAAGGGCTCAGTTCTTCACAGGGATGCATTCCTTTTCTGGTGAACATAGAGGCCCTATTTGGAACCGTGAATCCTTCCGTTATGCTAAGTGGTGATGTAGGGAGTTTCATGTTCTAGTTCAGATTTTGGTTTTGATATTTATCATGGTATAGGTGTAGGACCTTATCCAAGTGAGGGTTATTTATTGATGGGCTCAGTGTGAATATAGTTATCAGTCTTGGTCAACAAAGACTTCCTGGTGTGGTGTTCAATGGTGGTATATATTATTCCTTTTATGTACAAGTCCCTTTCTCTTGGTTTTCTAAGAAATAATCTGCAATATAGATCCTAGTCTTGTTAGGGCAGGTCTCCTAGTGTGATGAGTATTGGAATGGTTCTGGATTATTGTTCTAGGTGTGTAGTACCTGATAATTTACTGAATGATGGGATGCATGTTCATTGGTCCCTGCTTTATAAATTCTGTAGAATACTGAGATTTGGAAGAAGTTCAGATAGGTTTTGGCCTTTGTGTTAACCTTCCCATAATGTGCTGAAGCAAGTATGCATATAGAATGAGTTTTGTTTTTGTCTGGGTTTGAACCTGTTCACTGGTGTGCTGCACACTGGTATGAGTATGGGTTCTAGCCTGCTAGAGGGCCATTTCTTGGAAACTTTATTTTATTCCTTTAAAATTTGTTTTTATTGAATTTTCAGAGAGAGAGGAAGGGGAGAGAGATAGAAAAATAGTTGTGAAAGGGAAACATCAATTGGCTGCCTCCTATACATCCCTTACTGGGGATTGAGCCTGCAACCCGGCATGTGTCCTGACCGGGAATCAAAATGGGACATTTCAGTCCATGGGACAACTCTTAGTCCACTGAGCCACACCAGCTGGGAATTTCTTGGAAACTTTAAAAATATGTGGATGAAGGCCAAATTCTTGGGTAAGAGCTATCTCCTGGTTTACTGAGGAATATGTGGGTCCAAGTGGTGAGCAGTGATCTAAGTAAGACTCTGTCAAGGTGTACTGAAGGTTGGAATGGATTTAGGCTTTCCGAAGATATAACTGTCCCTATGTGTGTTGAGAAGTGAGATAAGCACAAACTGTGATTAATGCACAAGCTTTCACTTAGGCTTGCTAAGTCATGCTAGCAATACTACATCACCTGCCTTGGCGATATATTGATTAACAGTTAAATATAGGGCAAGATTGATCCTAAGAGTTAAGTGGTGCCATTTTGTCAGCCTTGGTCTGAGTTGGGGTGAGGGTGGGCCTTGTGGTTTTATAAGCAGGGATGTACCTATAGGCCAAGCTCTGAGAAGGGACCATATTCTAAAATGAGAAGTGGTGGCAGGAATTAGTCCATGTCTGGGTGGGTGTTACACAGTCCCTCAGCAGTAAACCTAGCTGCCCATTACCGCACCCTAGATTTCCACTGGACCAATATCAACCCACTCCTCCATAGAGCTGGCCCACAATGAACTATGATTTCCACACACAATACTTTACTCTTCCCACATCAGTCACATCAATAGCTTCAACTTGAGAGCCAGGGAAACCTCCCAAACATTCTGCCCAGATACTAAATAATCTGGATAACAGAGAAGTAGTGAGGACCTTCCCTTTCACCATCATTAACTTTTTCCTTTCCTCTTTAGCTTCTCTAACAGTCACTCCTCTGCCATCTTCATTGGTAGTTTCAGAAACCAAGAGTACACTTACTGTCCTGGAGACAGTAATACTGTTGCTAGAGAAATGAGTGAGCCAAGTATCCTCAACAACAGTGGGAGAGAGGATCTTGTGATATCTCGAGAAAAGGAATTTTCTAAGACTTGCATGGGGGAGTAAATTATTTTTATTTGTGTGGAATTACATCCCTCAGGTTGCAAAGCCTCAGTTCCCTTAAGCCACCCCTGGAAAAGTGGCAGCTATGAGTTCAGCAAAACCAGAAGTAGGGCCAGTGTCCAAAGTTTCTGTTCCATGGTGAGGCTGAGTCTGACTTAGCATCAAGCATATGGCTAGATTCAGTCCATCAGTCCATTGTGTGGAGTTCACATTGCCTTGGTCCACATGGGCGAATGCAAGGGAATGCTCCCTCTGCGACAGGAGAGCCAGGAGCACAAGAGGGCTAAGAGAGCAAGATAACTTTCTTTGTTTAGGAGGTTATGTATCTCAGACTTTATGCCCTTGCAGTCACCATAAATATTATAGCCAATTACGTGTTTCTAGGTATGATTGACAGGTAAGCATCTTCCCACATCACCCGGACCTTATTGTGCATGCATCTAAACTGCCTTTGTCCAGTCCCTTTCCCAGCAATCTGCAGAGAACAGACTTGGAGAGTGTAAAATTGTAGCTTTCTGGCAAAGCTGTATAAATGGTATGCCTATATTATTTAGTCTCTCCTTTACTCCTTTTCTGTTAAATAATAAACAGGTTATTTTAACTGTATCAATACCAGTTCTCAAGAGAGTACATTTACCCTGTATACTGGATTGAATAGTGTCCCCCCAAAATTCATGTCCATCTGAAACCTGTCAATGTGACCTTATTTGGAAATAAGGTCTTTGTAGATGCAATCAAATTTAGATGAGGTCATACTGAATTAGGGTGAGCCCTAAATCCAATAAGCCTGGTATATTTATAAGAAAAGGAAAATCTGCCCTGGCCAATTTGGCTCAGCAGTTATAGTGTCTGTCCGCGGACCGAAGAGTCACAGGTTTGATTCTGGTCAAGGGCACGTACCTCAGCTTCGGTTCGTTCCCGGCCCTGGTCAGGGTCATGTGGGAGGCAACCAATTGATGTGTCTCTCTCACATCGATATTTCTCTCTCTCCCCCTCCCTCTAATTCTATCTAAAGATAAATAGAAAAATGTCTCCAGGTGAGGATTTAAAAAAATAGAAAAAGAAAAGGGAGATTGACCCTGGCCAGTGTTGCTCATTTGGTTCAATTCCCAGTCAGGGCTCAATCCCCAGCAGTGTGTGTGTAGGAGGCAGCTGACAGATGGTTCTCACTCATCATTGTTTCTCTCTCTCTCTCTCTCTCCTCCCTCTCCCTTCATTTATTTCTCTAAAATCAATAAGTACATTAAAAAAAGAGAAGAAGAAGAGGGAAATTTGGACACAGACATATGGACACACACAGAGAAGAATATGCCATGTGAAGACAGAGAGATTAGAGTGATAGGACTACAAGCCAAGTAACACCCACAATTGCTGAAAACCACCAGAAATTAAGAAGAGGCAAGGAAGGATTCTTCCCTAGAGCCTTCAGAGGGAGCATGGCCCTGCCAACACCTTGATTTCAGACTTCCAGCCTCCAGAACTGTCAGAGAATAAATGTCTGTTGGTTTAGGCCACCTAGTTTGAGGTAATTTGTTAAGGTAGCCATAGAAAACTAATACACCTTGATTTTATTTCCTTCTTTTTTTTTCTATAGACCTTGCTTAAATGCCAAGTATTTCTTTATTTTTCTAGTATATTCCTCTTTGAACAAGTGAGTATAATTTAGTCCAGTGGATGTCATCAAATATCTCCATCCATCAAGCAATTGTGGCTGCTAAAATATTACCAGTGCATGTTAGCCAAATGGTACCTATTTAAAATAGGACTAATTTTTTTTTAGCATAAAAAGTGAATTTTTAAATTTCCCACTGATTTGAAGCACAGAAATATCTCTTATTCTTGGAGAGAAAGAACTTTTAAAATTCCTGGGAAAATGTCTTGTATCAATACTGCTTGCTCTGTTTTTTCATCTTATTAACTTTGGTAATATAGTTTCAATCTATTTTTAATAAATTAATTCACTTCATATTTTAAAGATTTATTGTGTTCTTATTTAGAATTAAATTTCTAGCAATTACACGTTTGGGCTCTGGGTACCATATTTGACAGAGGGAAGCTGGATATATAGAATTTTATTCCATCCCCTTCCTTCTTTTTTGTAGTCATCTGCTATCCTACAAAACACTCTCCCTCTTTTTGCTTCACTACATTATCAAACACTCCACAATATGCCTTCTACTACCCTAAATTTTCCCATTCACCTCTCCTTTTGCCAGTCTCCTGCCCTGACCCAATTTCTCTACTCCCTCTTCCTACCACATGCTATTAAAGAAACTCTCTAAACCAGACTGCCAAGATTCAGTAACAAGTCCAGCTCTTAGGCCTCCTTAATGAGTCATAAAAGGTGGCCCCCCTAGCTAGCAAATGGTTTGCCAGCATAATGCCTCACTTGCTTAAGGTTATATGATTTGATGGAACCTCAGTTTATTCCTTGAGCTTCAGTAGCTTGCTGGTCTTGCCTTGCTTAGATCCTAGCTCTTGTCTGTTCACTCATCCATTGCCAAGTGCTGCCCAGCTACACACCACCTACCCCACCCCACACTGTTTCCTCAGTTATTGAACCTTGCCCAACTCTTGTCAGTTGCCTTGACTACTGCCATGCCCAGCCAGGACTTTGAGTTCTCCACAGGGATCTTTAACAAAACTTTGTTTTATTGAACCTCATGCTATGCTAAATGCTTCAGTGCATTTAATATTCACAATAACCCCATGAGGTATGAATCACCTCTCACCTTCAGCCGATGACCATATCTTCCACTGTACAGGGAACAATGAGGATATCAACATAAACTTGTCCAAGTTCCCTCTTTTTCACTTCAAAGTCTCTCTGAATCTTCAACTGCTTCACTTCTTTTACTTCAATTATGAAAACATGTCAAATGGGCAGAGATAATAGTTGAGGGGCTACAAGAGGTGTTTAAAAGGAAGCATCAAGAGCCTGTCAAGTTAGTTCAGAAAGCTGTCATCCAAGAAGATGCTGAAATCAAAAGACAAGGAAGGAGCCTAATAAGGGTCTAGGGTTAAAAACAGCATTTCTTGTGGGGCAGCTTACTGATTTCTGAGAACACCCTTCTTTTTCATGTGGATTAAGTCAATGTGTACAGGCTTTTACTCTTCAGTCTTTTCAAGGCACAAGTCACTTCCTGCTCCCTGCCTTTCTACCCGCCAAGTTAATCACTCAGATGGCCTTGATTTTATCTCTTCAACCACCACTTCTATGCTGATGGATCCACACCCCTCCCTAATGAGTTTCAAAATAATGACCAATGTTCCAGTTCACCATCACTGTCAAGGGTCTCAACCTGCCTTAGATTTGAGGAAAGCTAATATAATTCTTTTTTGTATCATATCACATTCCAAAATGAAGCCCCTTCGATCACTGATCCTCTCTCTTCTTCCATCTCCACACTGCTCTATGCTTCCTCACCCACCGAATTCCCACTGCACCTCTCCCTCCCAGATTTTTCCAAGTGGCCCTAGGGAATTCTCATTCAAAGACAGACAAACTTTCTTTCATGGAAACTCTCTCACTTTCTGGCTTTAAATGAAACATAGTTATCCCCTCAAGACACCACTTCCCTGTATCTCTCTCCAGTGAAGGCTGCTTATTCATTTATTGTCCACAAATCACAGGACCCAGAGATAGGGTTGGTATTCTCCTACTACCTTGTCACTACTTCCAAACCATAATTCCTTCAACATTGCTTTTTTAATGTTCATACCATCTATCTTCTCTTCTTCATTGGGATCGTCTAATAACCAACTGATATCTCTCTCTCTCTCTCTCTCTCTCTCTCTCTGACTATGTTGCCACTTGACTAATAATCTCCCTCTCTAATAAATTGGCCATCATCCTGAGCGACTTCATTGTTCCTGTTAACAAGCATTGATCTTGGGCACCTAATGTCCGGGGGGGGGGGGGGTCAAAGAAGGCAGCATTTGAATAGCCTCAGTTGACTGAACTTTGTGGTTTCCTAGTGGGTTCTCCATATAAAATGGCTGCATTTGAACAGACACTCAGCCTTGTGGTATCCAGGGTGGAGGTTCCAGGATGATTGTAGTTGAGAAGAATTTCAATAGACTTGAATTTGTCTCAGCAGTAGACTTGGTTTCCAAGTGTCTAAGATGAAGAGATTTCTGGAAAAGGATATGCAAGCAAGTGTTGCAACAGAGATTCCAAAATGGCGGCAGAGTGAATGGAAGCTACACAGCCAATCTCCCAAGACCAAACTGGAATTACAACTAAAATAAAAACAAATCGTTAGGAAAAAGCAATAGAAAAGCAGCAGGAGAGGACCATATAACCAGGGACACTGAGTCAACCCTGGTAGGTCTGTGCAGGTGCAAGAGGGCAGATGGGAAGCCCATGAACAGCGGCAGTTTTAGCTGTGAGCAGCTACCTCGAGGTTAAAATCCCAAGCCAGTTCCACAGCACAGAGGGCTGGGACAGAGCACTAAATTAGGTACAGCCACTCACCTTGGGCTCCAGGAGAGGAAGGGTGGACTAGACTGGAACTCTGTGAAGACACCCAGGATTTGGAGGGTGCTCAGAGTTTTTGCTGAGTTGCGGCAATACAGGATGGTGGCCATCTTGTTCCTTCCTGGAGCTCTGGGGAGAAGCAGCAGCCCCTCCCTCAGAGATTTAACCCCACCCAGCTGGGCCAAAAAAAATGTAAATTGAGGCTCATTAACAACCAGCATCTGCCCCACCCTCTGGAAATCCTCTTATGCTGAACACCTGAGGGAGTTTTTCATTCAACTGAGGGGTACAACCCAAGGCTCATCAAGTAACTGAAACTAATAGCCCTCAGGCAAAAAGCTAGAAGATAACAAAACCTTTCCTGGGCTTGCAAATCTACCCAGGAAAGTAAGACTTGACAGTGGTGTTTAACGTGGGTCCTCCCACACTCATCCAAACCCAGTAGAGAGAGTCATATTTGGAGCCACAAACAGTGGAACACGAACACCCACAGGGAAAATATGGCAGGCTCCAAAACCCACTGAGATAGCCAAAATGGTGAAACAAAGAAATAAATTCCAAATGAAAGAACAAGAGAACTCTACCAAAGATGACATAAATGAAATGCACTTAAGCAAGTTATCAGAGGTAGAATTCAGAGCCATGATTTGAGGAAACTCAACAGCATGAGTAAGGACCTTAACACCATTAGTAAAGATACAGAAACATTGAAAATCAACAAATTGGAAATAAAAAACAACATAGCAAAAATAAAGAACATATTGGAAGGAAAAACCAGCAGAGTAGAGGAAGCTGAGGACCAGATCTGTGACTTAGAAGACAAGGTAGAAAAAAATCAACCAATCAAAAAACCAAAAGAAAAAAACAATTTAAAAACAGGAAGACAGCTTAAGAGAACTGTGGGACAACTGGAAACATAACAACATTCGCATCATAGGAGCCCCCCAAAAAGAAGAAAATGAACAAGGTTTAGAGAATATATTTGAAGAAATAGTGACAGAAAACTTCCCTAACTTGGTGAAGAAAGAAGGCATTCAAGTTCAAGAAGCACAGAGGGCCCCAAGTAAGAAGAAGCCAATCAGGCCCACACCAAGACACATAGTAAGTAAAATGCCAAAAATTAAACACAAAGAGAGAATTCTAAAGGCAGCAAGAGATAAGGAACAGGTTACCTACAAAGGAACCCCCATAAGGCTATCATCTGACTTCTCAAAAGAAACACTACAGGCCAGAAGGGAATGGCATGAACTAATCAAGGTCATGAAAAACAAGGATCTGAATCCAAGACTACTCTATCCAGAACGGCTATCACTCAAAATAGAAGGTTGAATAAAGAGCTTCCCAGACAAAAAAAAAAAAGGCTAAGGAAATACATTAGCACCAAACCAGCACTGTAAGAAATGTTAAAAGTACTGCTGTAATTAGTAGAAGAAATAGGAAGAAAAATAGAACCACACTAAACAAAAATGGCAATAAATAAGTACATATCAATAATCACCTTAAATGTAAATGGATTGAATGCTCCCATAAAAAGATGCAGAGTAGCTGATTGGATAAGAAAGTATGACTCATCCATATGTTATTTACAAGAGACCCACCTCACAACAAAAGACTCACGTAGGTCAAAAGTGAAGGGATGGAAAAAAATCTTCCAAGCAAACGGAGTGGGAAAAAAAGCGGGGATAGCAATATTTATTTATTTTTTTACGTGGGGGGATAGCAATATTTATATCTGATAAAATAGATTTCAAAATGAAGGCCATAACTAGAGAGAAAGAAGGCCTCTACATAATATTGAAAGGATCTATCCAACAGGAGGATATAATCTTGGTAAACATATATGCACCCAATTTAGGAGCACCAACATATATTAAAAGTCTTCTGGAGGACTTCAAAGAAGATATAGACAACAATACAATCATAGCAGGGACTAAAACACCCCACTGACATCATAGGATAGATCCTCTAGACAAAAAATTAACAAGAAAACACAGACTCTAAAGGAAGCACTAGATCAAATAAATTTAATAGATATCTACAGAGAATTACACCACAATACTGCAGAATTCACATTCTTCTCAAGTGCACATGAAACATTCTCAAAGATAGACCACATGTTAGGGCACAAACTAAGTCTCTATAAGTTCAAGAAGACTGAAATCATATCAAGTGTCTTCTCAGAACACAATGCCATGAAACTAGAAATTAATTACAACACAAACATGCAAAAACATTTGAACATATAAAGGCTAAATAGCATGTTCTTAAACAATGGATGGGTTACCAAGGATATCAAGGAAGAAATTAAAAACTTCCTGGAGACTAATGAAAATGAACACACAACAGCACAAAATCTATGGGATGTTGCTAGAGCAGTTCTGAGAGGGAAGTTCATACCACTACAGACCCAACTCAAAAAACAAGAAAAATTTCTAATTGAATATATAACCTCACAACTTAAAGAACTAGAAAGCAAACAAAAAGAGAACCCCAGAGCAAGTAGAAGGAAGGAAATAGGAATGATCAGAACAGAAATAAATGACATAGAGTCCAAAAAAACAATTCAAAGGATCAGTGAAACAAAGAGCTGGTTTTTTGAAAGATAAACAAGATTGATGGACTTTTAGCTAGACTCACCAAGAAACAAAGAGAGATAAATCAAATACACAAAATCAGAAATGAAAGAGGAGAAGTAACAACTGACACCTCAGAAATAAATAGGATAGTTAACAAATACTGTGAACAATTAAACAGCAACAAATTGGAGAATCTAAGCAAAATGGACACATTACTAGAAACTCATAGTCTCCCAAAACTAAACTGGGAAGAAATAGAAAACTTGAACAAATCAATAACAACTAAGGAAATTGAAGATGTAATTAAGACTCCCAGCAAACAAAAGCCCGGGCCCAAATGGCTTCACAGGAGAGTTTTACTGAACATTCAAAGAAGAACTAACACCCATTCTCCTCAAACTATTCCAAAAAATCCTAGAAGCAAGAAGACTTCCCAACTCATTTTATGAGGCCAGCAGTATTCTAATTCCAAAACCAGACAATGATACTACAAAGAAAGAAAACTACAGGCTATGTTGTGGAAACTGCAAATGGCCTGGAGCAACCCAATCCCCCACAGTAGCAACCCATCCCCCACAGTAGCAACCCAATCAGTCAAGATATAACCCCAGCAACAGACGCTGGGGAGCAGAAACCCATCCACTGGCAACAGAAGCACAGATCAGCAGCTGAGACCCATCCCCTAAAACTACAGCAAAGGCTGAAAAGGAGCTGAGCCCCACTGGGCAGCAGCACTCCCCAGCTACCAGCCACAGGACCTGGGGCTCCATAGGGCCTGTGCAACACAGATGCCCACAAGAGTGGTGGGGAGCTGAAAATCCAGAGGGACCTGTGCAACCCAGCAGCCTGCAAGAGCAGTGAGGAGTCAAGGCTTCAGTGGGACCTGTGTGATGCAGCAGCGTACAAGAGCTGTGGGGAGCTGGGGCTCAAGGGGAGCCTTGCAATCCAGCTCCCCATGGGACCTGCGGGGAGCTGGGGCTCCAGGGAGGCCTATGCGACCCAGCTGCCCTAGATGTGGAGTTGGGTGTCCGAAGGGGACTGTGCAATCCAGCTTCCCACAGGATAAGTGGGCAGTGGGGGCTCCAATGGGGCCTGTACAACCCAGCTACCCAAAAGATCAGTGAGGAGCCATGGCTCTAATGGGGCCTGTGTGACACAGCTGTCCATGGGACCAGTGGGGAGCTGGGGCTCAAGAGGGCCTGTGCAACCCAGTTGCCCATGGTGCAACAGGAAGTGTGGCTCCAGCAGGACCTGAGCAACACAGCTACAGGTGGCACCAGCAACCAGCAGGGAACAGAGCTTCAGAGGGGCCCATGTGATCCAGCAGCAGCACCTACCAGGACAAACCAATACCAGCCCCTAGTAGTCAATCCTCTAGGATCCACAGCAGGCAAGAGGCAACACCCAACAGAACAGTCTGGGAGGCACAGTAGCCTTATTTGATATACAGTGAGCTTGCTACACATCCAAACATCACTCACTGGGTCTAGTGCTACCAGACGAATAAAATGGGGACAGAAAAAAACAACACCCAAAGGAAAGAAAAAGAGAAATCACCAGGAAAGGAACTACAGAAAATGGAAGAAAGCAACTTGTCAAATAAAGAATTCAAAGCAATGATTTTAAGAGTGCTCAAACAATTTGTTGAGAACTACAAGCAACTTAATAAGAATTATGAAGAGCTCACTGGGAACTACTTCAGCTTAAAAAAGATGAAGAAGCTATGCATAAAAATTAAGAGGAAATAAAGAATGACATAGCTGTTATGAAAAATACCTTAGAAGGGTTCAATAGTAGATTAGAAGAAGCTGAAGACCAAATCAATGACTTAGAAGACAAGGTAGAGAAAAAACACCCAAATAAAGCAGCAAATGGAAAAAAAGTTTAAAAAGCTGGATGAGAGTCTAAGGGAGCTGTGGGACAATACAAAATTTAACAATATTCACATTATAGTGGTACCAGAAGGAGAAGAATCAGAGAAAGAAATAGAGAACCTGTTTGAAGAAATAATGACAGAAAAATTTCCTAAACTGGTGAAGAAAAAAGTCACACAAGTCCAGGAAACACAGAGAGTCCCAAGCAAGATGAACCCCAGAAGACCCACAGCTAGACACATCATAATTAAAATGGCAAACATTAAAGACAAACAAAGAATCTTAAAGAAAGCAAGAGAGAGACAGTTACCTACAAGGAAACTCCCATTAGCCTGTCAGCTGATTTCTCAATAGAAACACTGCAAGCCAGAAGGGAGTGGCATGAAGTATACAAAATAATGCAAGGCAAGGGTCTGAATCCAAAACTACGCCATCCAGCAAGGCTATCATTCGAAATTGAAGGAAAAATAAAGAGCTTCAAGGATAAAAAAAAAAAGAAAAACAAAAAAAACACTAAAGTAATTTACAACCACCAAACCAGCAATGCAAGAAATGCTGAAGGAACTGTTGTAAGAAGAAGAAATGAGAGAGAGAGAGAGAGAGAGAGAGAGAGAGAGAGAGAGAGAGAGAGAGGAACACAGGCATATACTTAAAATGGAAACCAATAACCATCTATTAATAATAACCTTAAATGTAAATGGCTTAAATGCTCCATTAAAAATACATAGGGTAGCTGATTGAATAAGAAAACACGACCCATATATATGCTGTTTATAAGAGACCTACCTCACAACAAAAGACTCACACAGGATGAAAGTGAAGAGATGAAGGAAAAATTTCCAAGCAAGTGGAAATAAAAATAAAGCTGGAGTAGCAATTCTCATATCTAAAAAGACAGACTTCAAAACGAAGGCCATAATAAGAGACAGAGAAGGTCATTACATAATATTAAAAGGATCAATCCAACAAGAGGATATAACCCTGGTAAACATATATGCACCAAATAAGGGAGCACCAAAATATATTTAAAAACTTTTGGAGGACTTCAAGGGAGAGATCAATAGCAATATGATCATAGTGGGTGACTTTAACATGCCACTGACACCACTGGATAGACTTTCTAGACAAAAACTTAACAAGGACATAGAGTCCTTACAAGATGAACTAGATCAGTTGGACTTCATTGGTATTTACAGAACATTTCACCCCAAAGCTGCAGAATATACATTCTTCTCAAGTGCACATGGGACATTCTCAGACAGACCACATGTTAAGAAACAAAGCAAGTCTCTACAAATTCAAGAACATTGAAATCATATCAAGCATCTTCTCAGATCTTAATGGCATAAAACTAGAACTCACTTACAATAAAAACACACAAAAACATTCAAACACTTGGAGGCTGAAAGCATGTTATTAAACAATGGATGGATTACTAATGAGATCAAGGAAGAAATTAAAAACTTCTTGGAAACGAGTGAAAACAAATACACAACGGAACAATATCTATGGGACACAGCAAAAGCAGTCCAGAGAGGGAAGTTCATAGCACTAGAGACCTACCTCTAGAAACAACAACAACAAAAATTCCTAATTGACTTTCTAACTCTACAACTTAGAGAACTAGAAAGTAAACAAAAAGAAAAATCCAGAGATAGTAGAAGAAAAAAAAATAGTAAAGGTCGGAGCAGAAATAAATGACACAGAGACTAAAAAAACAATTCAAAAGATCACTGAAACAAAGAGCTGGTTCTTTGAAAAGATAAACAAGATTGATGGACCTTTAGCCAGACTCACCAAGAAACAAAAAAAGAGAAACCGAATAAGCAAAATCAGAAACAAAAGGGTAGAAGTAACAACTGACACCACAGAGGGAAAAAATTGTTAACAAATATTATGAACAATTATACGCCAACAAATTGGATAATCTAAGCAAAATGAAAAATTTCTAGAAACACACAGCCTTCAAAAACTGAACCAGAAAGAGATAGAACACTTGAACAGACCAATAACAACAAATGAAATTAATGATTTAATTAAGAAACTCCCAGCAAACAAAAGCCCAGGTCTGGATGGCTTAATGGGAAAGTTTTTCCAAAGATTCAAAGAAGATCTAATACCTATTCTCTTCAAACTATTCAAAAAAATCCAAGAAGATGGAACACTTCCAAACTTATTTTATGGGGCCAGCATAATCCTAATTCCAAAACCAAATAAAGATACTGCAAAGAAAGAAAACTACAGGCCAATATTCCTGATGAACATAAATGCCAAAATCCTTAACAAAACATTAGCAAATCGGATCAGGCAATACATCAGAAAAATTATTCCTCATGACCAAGTGGGATTCATCCCAAGGATGCAAGGATGATACAATATTTGCAAATCAATAAATGTGATACACCACATAAACAAAATGAAATATAAAAGCCATATGATCATATAAATAGATGCTGAAAAAGCATTCGACAAAATTCAGCACACATTTCTGATAAAAACGCTCAGCAATGTGTGAGTAGAGGAATCAGATTTCCTCTACTCTAATAAAGGACATATATGAAAAACCTACAGTGAACATCATACTCAATGGGCAGAAACTAAAAGCATTCCCCTTAAGAATAGGAACAAGATGGGGATGTCCACTTTCGCCACTCTTATTTTATATAGTACTGGAAGTCTTAGCCACAGCAATCAGACATGAAGAAAAAATAAAAGGGATCCAAATTGGAAAGGAGAAAGTAAAACTGTCATTATTTGCAGATGACATGTTATTGCACATAGAAAACCCTAAAGAATCCATCAAAAATTTACTAAAGTTAATAAATGAATTTGGCAAAATAGCAGGAAACAAAATTAACGTCAAGAAATTGACAGTATTCTTATACAGCAACGATGAACTCACAGAAAGAAAAACTAAAAAACAAATTCCATTTACCATCACAGCAAAAAAAAAAAAAAAAAAAAAAAAAAATTAAGATACCTAGGAATAAACTTAACCAAAGACCAAAAGGACCTCTTCACAGAAAGCTACAGGTCATTGAAAAAAGAAATAAAGGAATATATAAAAACAGTGGACGCAAATACCATGTTCATGGACTGGAAGAATTAACGTAATTAAAATATCCATACCACCCAAAGCAATCTATAGATTCAA
The DNA here is from genome assembly GCF_014108415.1 of Molossus molossus. Lineage (NCBI taxonomy): Eukaryota > Metazoa > Chordata > Mammalia > Chiroptera > Molossidae > Molossus > Molossus molossus. The sequence goes on from NW_023425355.1 coordinate 54,858,125, forward strand.
TGCAACCCCCATCAAAATACCAAGCCCATATTTCACAGAACTGGAACAAATACTTCAAAAGTTCATATAAAACCAAAAAAAAACCCAAGTAGACAAAGTAATGTTGAAAAAGAAGGACAAAATAGGTAGGATCACAATACCGAATATCAGGTTATACTACAAAGCTACTGTAATCAAAACAGCGTGGTACTAACCCCCAAACAGTCATATCGATCAATGGGATAAAACCAAGAACCCAGAAATTGACCCAAAACATTATGTTCAATTAATATTTGACTAAAGTGGCAAGAGCATACCATGGAGTCAAGACATCCTCTTTTATAAATGGTGTTGGGAAAATTGGACAGCTACATGCAAAAAAATGAAACTAGACCATCAACTTACACCATACACAAAAATAAATTCAAAATGGATAAAAGACTTAAATGTGACTCATGAATTCATAAAAATCCTAGAAGAAAATGTAGGCAACAAAATTTCAGACATTATAAACAGTAGAATTTTCACTGATACATCACTTAAGGCAACAAAAACAAAGGAAAAATTTAACACATGGGACTATATCAAACTCAAAAGCTTCTGCACAGCAAAAGAAAAAACCATCAAAATGGAAAGGCTACCCACTGTATGGGAGAGCATAATTGCCAATGATACATCAGGTAAGGGTTTAATTTTCAAAATAATAGAGTGCTCATACAACTCAACAAATGGAAGACAAAGAACCCAATTAAAAAATGGGCAGAGCACCTAAATAGACACCTCTCCAAACATTACATACAAATGGTTAAGAGACATATGAAGAAACGCTCAACATCACTAATCATCAGAGAGATGCAAATTAAAACAACAGTGAGGTATCACCTCACACCTGTCAGAATGGCCACCATCAACAAATCATCAAACAAGAAGTGCTGGCGAGGGTGTGGAAAAAGGGGACCCTAGTACACTGCTGGTGGGAATGCAGACTGGTGCAGCCACTATGAAAAACACTATGGTGTTTCATCAAAAAATTATTAATTGAATTGCCATTTGACCCAGTGATCCCATTCCAGGAATATATCCTAAGAAGCCTGAAACACACATCGGAAAGAATATATGTACCTCCATGTTCATAGCAGCACTATTTACAATCGCCAAGATCTGGAAAGAGACCGAGTGTCCATCAATAGGTGAGTGGATAAGAAAGCAGTGGTACATATATATAATGAAATGCTATGTAGGTGTAAGAAAGAAAATTCTCTTATCCTTTGATACAATGTGGAGTGACCTCGAGAGTATTATGCTAAGCAAAATAATCCAATCAGAGAAAGACAAATACCACATGATCTCATTTATTTGTGGAATATAGTGAACAAGTCGGCTGATAAACGAAATAGACCCAGAGACATAGAAAGGAGAGTGGTTCATACTGACAAACCTCAGGGTAGGTGGGTGGGGTGGTTGGATGAGATGAACCAAAGAACTTATATGCATATATGCACGTATGCATAACCAATGGACATAGACAACAATGCTAGGGGGTTGGAGAGCAGAATGGGGTGGAGGGAGTCTGGGGGGGGGGAGAAACATCTGTAACAAAAGTAAATTAATAAAAATTGAAAAAAATATATATATAAATAAAAATAAACATTGATTACCAAAAAGTACATAAAACCATACAATCTAATGAAGCTATGTGGGTGTATGAGCATGAAATTCAGACTCCAGTTGATTCCTAGCTTCATACACACACCCATTTAAAAAATAAATTAAAAAAAAAAGAGTTGCAACAGATTGAGTCTAAGTTTATCTGGCTGGTGGTACTGTATTCACATTAACTCTATTACAAAGAGACTGCCCTCTGAGTTAAAGTTTCACAATATTGATAAGTAAAAAGTATTATTTTAATAAATATTTCCTGAGACCTTACTATATACCAGGTACTGTCCCAGGAACTGAGAAAAGGTAAAATAAAATCCCTTACCCCATTGCTTAAATCAGTTTATATTTGTTTAGCATAAATCATTTATAATCAGATGGAAATAATGATACTTCACAGGGTTGTTGTGAATATAAATTGAATAGCTCAATAAATGATTAGTAAATGGTAAAGGCACTAGGCTGTTATGAACTCTTCTGCACCTCCCAAAGGCCACCACCAGGTGTCAACCTCCCCTAGCTAAACTCTACTAGGCCAAGGGTGAGCAGGTTGTCCACTCTCTTTAACATCAGAGGAAGGAGTCAAGGACTCTCATGCAACTATTTGCTCCTCACCTACACCTTATTGGAACTATTTGGCTGCAGAAATCTCTTGGTAGAAATTTTAGATGAGAACTTATGTGCTTATTGAGTAAACCCAGCTCGAAGTGTTCTGCAGTATTCCTAGGCATCCGCAGTTTGGAAATGACCAAGATCAGATCAAGGAGAAACAGGAAAAGGACATTTCTGGCAAAGAGGAACAAAGCAATGCCAATTCAGGAACAGGCCAGAGAGAGAATGAAGTAGGAGGAAAGAAGAGACTGAGAGGGAGGAAAAGATAAAATGTTCCTTACTCAGTCACCTCTATAGGGCCTCACCCAAAGGTTTGCCAAAGCTTTTCATTTAAACACCAGCAACCTGAAACCCCCACCTACCAGGCTCCTGCCACACTCAAATTCCTTTTTAATCCTTGTAATCTCTGATTCTCTAGCTGGCTTTCTCCTGGATATATTTCAGAGAAGAGCTTTAGTGTCCTAGTCCCTAGCAAAGAACTCATTCTTTCTTAGCCCATGTTATTTCTATGTTGTATTTGAGCTGCTGTATTTTCCAGACTTTCCTGTTCTCCTTATTAGAAACCATATTTCTATTTTTTTTTTTATCCTCACCTGAGGACATTTTTCCATTTTTTGTTCAGGTAGAGTGGGAGAGAGAGAGAGGAACAGAGAAAGAGAGAGAAACATCGATGTGAAAGGAACACATCGAGTGGCTGCCACCCGCACAACCAACCAGGGCCGGGGACAAACTGCAACCGAGGTACGCGCCCTTAGCAGGAACCGAACCCGGGTCTCTCAGGACCGCAGACCGACGCTCTAACCGCTGAACCAAACCGGCCAGGGCCATATTTCTATTTTTTGAAAGACATCCTTTCCCCCTTACAATACCCTCTCTGACTTTTCCAGTCAGCCATGCTGCATATTTAATTTCCCAACTGTCTAGTATTTTTTTTTTTATCACTAGCATACGTTTTCTCGGGCTTCCAATATGGTATTTTTTAAATAGTCCACAGGTTTCCTGTGGGTTATTGACTTTTTAATGTTAGTCTTAATTTTTCCTAATGTTTTCTAACATGTGGAATACCCAAACAGGAATAGGCCTTGTTCAGATACCATCCTGAAGTAGAATTGTTGACTTAGTCTGCTCTCTCTGTACAGAAACCTGTCTGTAACTCTTATTCAGGCCCAACCACCAGTTAAAAGCTCTTTTCTTAGCACAGAAAGAGATATCTCAGGAATTTCTAAAGAAAATCCAAAGAATTAATTGAGAAAATGTAACCTACTGAAATTAATATAAAGGCTAAACTTGTACACTACCACTAATTCCTTCTCTCCCTTAGCAAGGTGTGGCAAAGAGAAATGAATCAATTTCTAGGACAACACAAGGATTCTAGGAACTAACATATCCAGTTACCTGAAAACTCTGAACTTGGATTTCCTCCAAATCATGATAAATCCAGGTTATTGCCAGCCAGGTCACTCAAGAGAGGCCTGAGTTTTTCCCCTTATAAAAAGCTGCTACTGCTACTGTTTCTATCCATTGTCAATAGAGAAATAGCCTTATTAGGGAAATGGCTTTGCCATGGCAACATTATCTGAGTTTTGGGAATGCCTTTTGATCCTCCTGGAACATGAGGTGGGAGGCCTGTGAAAGCAACTACAAAGCCATCTCCCACTTGCCTCCCTGCCTCCCCTGGGAGGCTGTCATGAGACAGCTTTTCACAACCTCCCCAGTTTTGATGAGGTACAGAGCTTTCTGTCCTACTCCTTCAGAATAGAGCTGCAGAACATAAAACACCATAGCAGCAGCCTAGAATGGGCTCCTCAGCAATACTGAAACACTGTTGTTTCAGTGCTGTCCTTTCTACTGTATGGGTCAGGGATCACAGGAACCTAGCACCTTAGGCTTATTCTACTTTTCACTGTCTACTTAAGTAATAAAATCTCTAAATCTGGAATGGCCTCACTGTATCTTTACTGGCCAAATCAGTCAGGCCTAGACCTTGGCATTGCCTTGTCTCATGTGTGAGCTTGACAAACCTTGAACCATTTCACACAACCAAGCTTTGACAGCATCCAGAGCATGATGGGCTGAGGCTACAGTTGACGCCATTGACAAGGTCTGAGTCCTCCTACCAACTGAAGGCTATTGCTCTTTATAACAAACAATAAGTGAGGGGCCTATAAACTAATGTATTCTTCTGTATACCTCAGCTAAGATTGCCTCTGAGACACAATAACATGTTCAGCATTTTTTTCAATTTTTAAATTGAGATATAATTTACATAAAATTACATGTAGCTTTTAAGTATACCGCTTGAAGAGTTTTAAATAAATGTGGTCACATCAACACCATCCCCATGTAGATATAGAACATTTTGATCACCTCAAAAAGTCCCCACTTAAACTTGCAACTAATAGGTAAAAAAGACCTGAAGATCTAATCCACAGCATAGTGATTATAGTCAACAACTGTATTATATTTTATTATAAACTTTAACATTGCTATGAAACTAGATTTAATTGTTCTTACAACAAAAAGAAACAATCATGTAACATGATAGATGTGTTAGCTAATGCTATGGTGGTTGTTATATTGCAATAGATAAATGTATCAAGTCAACACATAGTACACCTTAAACTTGCACAATGTTATATTTCCCAATTAGAAGGAAAGTTCCCACTTACTCCTTTCCAGTCAATTACCACCACTCTCCCCCAAGGGGCAACTACTGTTCTGATTTTCATTTATAAATACTTCATATAAATGGACACACAATGTATGAACTGTTGCATATCGCTCTTTCTGCTCAACTTTATGTTTCTGAGATTCTTGCAAGTTGTTGCATATATCAGTGCTGTATTCTTTTTTCACTACTGAGTAGTATTCCATTGGGTGCGTGGATATACCACACTTTGTGTGCCCATTTACCTAATGGTGAACAGTTGCTTCCTGTTCTTCTTCTATTAATAAAATTAGCCCTGGCCAGGTTGGCTCAGCGGTTAGAGCCTTGACCTGAAGACCAGAGAGTCCTGGGTTCGGTTCCCGCTATGGGCACATACCTCAGTTGGAGTTTGTCCCCACCCGGGGGGGGGGGTATGTGGGTGGCAAGCACTTGATGTGTCTCTCTCACATGGATGTTTCTCTCTCTCTCTTCTCCCCTCTCTCCCTCCCGCTCTATCTGAAAATAAATGCAAAAATGCCCTTGGGTGAGGATAAAAATAAATAAATAAAACTGTTACATACAATTCAACATTGTTTTGAATCTTGAAGAAATGCCTATTTGCAAGCATCTTTTTTTTTCTTTTTATTGTTGAATATTTCAAACATACATACAAGTATAGGGAATAATAAAATGAATACCCATATAACCCTCCATCCATTTTTCCTTTAGATAGACTTTATTTTTTAGAGCAGTTTTAGATTCACAGCAAAATTAAACAAAAAGTACAGAGTTTCCATATACCCCCTGCCCTCACCCTCACACACAATTCCTCCACTGTCAAAATTCCACACCTGAGTGGTACATTTGTTACAATTGATGAGCATCATAATCACCCAGTCCATACCTTACATTAGCGTTCACTCTTGGTGCTATATATTCTATAGGTTTGGACAAATGTTTAATTATATGTATCCACTATTAAAGTATAGAGAGTAGTTTTGCTGCCCTAAAAATCCTTTATTCTCTACTGTTGAAGGAGGTCATCAAGAAGATGTGACTGTCAGTCAACCTGAGAGCAGGACCTGGGAAAACAGAGACTCCTCACCTCCTCCCCTGTCCTTGGAATGTACAACCTACCCACCATTCCCACAGAGAGAGCATGTGATATTTGTGTGAGAGCTGTTTTCAAGGACACAGCCTTGAGAGATCTATGTGTTATTGAGAAGATCGAGACACCATATGTGACTGAACTCAGTTAAAGCCCCTATATACTTTTAAGATTCTGGCAGGTGGGTGCAAAGATCTATTTGTCTTGCAGGCACCTAAGACAAGCCTCATTAAGTTCCTTGCTTATTAAATCTGCCATCTACCAATTTGGAGTGGTTCACCTTTTTCTTTGGTCTCTCCTTTACCTTAATGTATTGGTGCCAGTTTGTGAACCAACATCTGCCTATTTAATTCTCCCTCCCCTCTAATCCAGGGCAACCACTGATGATTTTTTTTTATTGATTAATTTTTGTTACAGATGTTTCTCCTTTTTCCCCCACTGATTCCCCCCTCCCCCTCCCTCCCTGCCCCTTCCCCAGATTGTTGTCCATGTCCACTGTTCATGCATACATGTGTATAAGTTCTGTGGTTCATCCCTCCCCCACCTCCCCACTCCTTAGGGGATTGTCAGTCTGTACCCCGCTTCCACATCTCTGGGACTACTACATTCCTCAAACTGTTATGTTCATTATATTCCACAAATAAGTGAGATCATATGAAACTTGTCTTTCTCTGTTTGGCTTGTTTCACTTAGGATGATACTTTCCAGGTCCCTCCATGAAGTCTCAAAGGATAAGAGATCTTTCTTTCTTACCACTGCGTAGTACTCCATTGTGTATACGTACCACAGCTTTTTGATCCATTCGTCTACTGATGGGCACTTGGGCTGTTTCCAGATCTTAGCGATTGTAAATAGTGCTGCTACGAACAGGGGGTACATATATTCTTTCTTATTGGTGTTTTATGCTTATTAGGGTATATTCCTAGAAGTGGGATCACTGGGTCAAATGGAAGATCAATTTTTAATTTTTTGAGGTGACACCATATTGTTTTCCATAGTGGCTGCACCAGTCTGCATTCCCACCAGCAGTGTACTAGAGTCCCCTTTTCTCCACACCCTCGCCAACACGTGTTGTTTGATGATTTGTTGATGGCGGCCATTCTGACAGGTGTGAGGTGATACCTCATTGTTGTTTTGATTTGCATCTCTCTGATGATTAGTGATGATGAGCATTTCTTCATATGTTTCTTAGCCATTTGTATGTCCTGTTTGGAGAGGTGTCTATTTAGTTCCTCTGCCCATTTTTATTTTATTTTTTTTATCCTCAACCGAGGATATTTTTCCATTTTTTGTACAGATAGAGTGGGAGGGAGAGAGAGGAAAGGAGAGAGAGAGAGAAACATCGATGTGAAGGGACACATCGAGTGGCTGCCACCCGCACGACCAACCAGGGCCGGGGACAAACTGCAACCGAAGTACGTGCCCTTAGCGGGAACCGAACCCGGGTCTCTCCGGACCACAGGCCAATGCTCTAACCACTGAGCCAAACCGGCCAGGGCCTCTGCCCATTTTTTAATTGGATTCTTTGTCTTCCTTTTGTGGAGTTGTATGAACACTCTATATATATTGGAAATTAACCCGTTATCTGATATATCCTTAGCAATTATGCTTTCCTATACAGTGGGTAGCCTTACCGTTTTGATGATTGTATCTTTCGCTGTGCAGAAGCTTTTGAGTTTGATGTAGTCCCATGTGTTCATTTTCTCCACCACTGACGATTTTATTGTCTCCATAGTTTTGCCTGTTAACGAATGTCATATATTTGGAAACATACAGCATGTTGCCATTTCAGACTGGCTTCTTTGCTTAACTACATTCAATTAAGATTCACCTATACTGTTGCATGGATTGATAGTATATTCCTTTTTATTGTAAAATAATCTATTGTACAGATGTACCACACAGTTTGTTTATTCATTCACATATGAGAGGATTTGGCTATCATTTGTCAAAACTCATAGAATATGTTAACAACTACTATGAACAATTATATGGCAACAAATTCGACAATCTAAGTGAAATGGACAAATTTCTAGAAACACACAGTCTCCCAAAACTGTACGGGGAAGAGATAGAAAACTTGAATAGACCAATAACAACTAAGGAAATTGAAGAGGAAATCAAGACTCTCCCAGCAAACAAAAGCCCAGGCCCGGATGGCGTCACGGGGGAGTTTTACTGAACATTCAAAAAAGAACTAACACCCATTCTCCTCAAATTATTTCAAAAAATTCAAGAAGAAGGTAGAATTCCAAAATCGTTTTATGAGGCCAGCATAATTCTAATCCCAAAACCAGAAAAAGGCACTACAAGGAAGGAAAACTACAGGCCAATATCCCTGATGATCATAGATGCCAAAATCCTGAACAAAATACTAGCAAATCAGATCCAGCAATATATCAAAAAAATTAATCACCGTGACTAAGTGGGATTCATCCCAGGGATGCAAGGCTGGTACAACATTCGCAAATCAATATACGTATGTGATACAGCACATAAACAAAATGAAGAATAAAAACTACATGATCATATCAATAGATGCTGAAAAAACATTCAACAAAATCCAGCATCCATTTCTGATAAAAACACTCAGCAATGAGGGAATAAAGAAATCATATCTCGACATAATAAAGGCCATGTATGAAAAACGTACAGCCAACATCATATTCAAAGGGTGGAAATTAACATCATTTCCCTTAAGAACAAGAACAAGACAGGGATGCTCACTTTCACCACTCTTATTTAACATAGTACTGGAAGTCGTAGCCACAGCAATTAGACAGGAAGAAAAAATAAAAGGGATCCAAATTGGAAAGGAGGAAGTGAAACTGTCATTATTTGCAGATGACATGATATTATACATAAAAAACCCTAAAGAGCCCTGTCCGGTTTGGCTCAGCGGTTAGAGCATCAGCCTGCGGTCCCGAGAGATCTGGGTTCGATTCCCGCTAAGGGCATGTACCTTGGTTGCAGTTTGTCCCCGGCCCTGGTCGGTTGTGCGGGTGGCAGCCACTCGATGTGTCCCTTTCACGTCGATGTTTCTCTCTTTCTCTCTCTCTTCCTCTCTCTCCCTCCCACTCTACCTGAACAAAAAAATGTCCTCGGGTGAGGATAAAAAAAAAAAAAAAAAAAAAAAAAAAACCTAAAGATTCCATCAAAAATCTACTAGACTTAATAAATGAATTTGGAAAAGTAGCACAATACAAAATTAACGTCAAGAAATTGATGGCATTCTTTTTTTTTTTTTTTTAATCCTCACCCGAGGACATTTTCCATTTTTCATTCAGATAGAGCGGGAAGGAGAGAGAGGAAGAGAGAGAAACATCGATGTGAAAGGGACACATCGAGTGGCCGCCACCCACACGACCCAACCAGGGCCGGGGACAAACTGCAACCGAAGTACGTGCCCTTAGCGGGAACCGAACCCGGGTCTCTGTGGACCGCAGGCTGACGCTCTAACCGCTGAGCCAAACCGGCCAGGGCTTGATGGCATTCTTATACACCAATGATGAACTCACAGAAAGAGAAACTGAAAAAACAATCCCACTTACCATCGCAGTAAAAAAATTAAGATACCTAGGAATAAACTTAACCAAAGAAATAAAGGACCTATTTGCAGAAAACTACAGGACATTGAAAAAAAGTAATAGAGGAAGATATAAAAAAGTGGGATCACATACCTTGTTCATGGATTGAAAGAATTAACATCATTAAAATGTCCATACTACCCAAAGCAATCTATAGATTCAATGAAATCCCCATCAAAATATCAACGACATACTTCACAGAACTGGAACAAATACTTCAAAAGTTCATATAGAACCAAAAAAGACCTTGAATAGCCACAGCATCTTGGAAAAAAGGGACAAAGTAGGTGGAATCACTATATCAGATATCAGGTTATACTACAAAGCGACTGTAATCAAAACAGCCTGATATGGGCACAAGAACAGGCACATAGACAGTGGAACAGAACAGAGAACCCAGAAATGGACCCAAGGCAATATGCTCAATTAATATTTGACAAAGGTGGCAAGAGCTTACAATGGAGTAAAGACAGCCTCTTTAATAAATGGTGTTAGGAAAATTGGACAGCTACATGCAAAAAAAAAAAAAAATGAAACTAGACCATCAAATTACACCATACACACACACACAAAAAACTCAAAATGGATAAAAGACTTAAATGTGACTCTGAATCCATAATGATCCTAGAGCAAAATGTAGGCAACAAAATTTTGGACATCATACGCAGCAGAATTTTCACTGATCAATAACAACTAAGGAAATTGAAGATGTAATCAAGACTCTCCCAGCAAACAAAAGCCAAGGCCTGGATGGCTTCACGGGGGAGTTTCACTAAACATTTAAAGAACTAACACCCATTCTCCTCAAACTATTCCAAAAAATTCAAGAAAAAAAGACTTCCAAACTTGTTTTATGAAGCCAGCATAATTCTAACTTCAAAACCAGATAATGACACTACAAAGAAAGAAAACTACAGGCCAATATCCCTGATTAACATAGATGCCAAAATCCTGAACAAAATACTAGCAAATTGGATCCAGCATTACATTAAAAAAATTATTCACCATGACCAAGTGGGATTCTTCTCAAGGATGCAAGGATGGTACAGTATTCAGAAATCAAGAAATGTGATACACCACATAAACAAAATGAAAGATAAAAAAACATATGATCATATCTATAGATGCTGAAAAAGCATTCAACAAAATCCAGCACCCATTTCTGATAAAAATGCTCAGCAATGTGGGAATAGAGGGATCATATCTTGACATACTAAAGACAATATATGGAAAACCTACAGCCAACATCATATTCAATGGGCAAAAACTAAAGTCATTTTCCTTAAGAACAGAAACAAGACAGGGATGCCCACTTTTGCCACTCTCATTTGACATAGTTCTGGCCACAGTAATCAGACATGAAGAAAAAATAAAAGGCATCCAAATTGGAAAGGAGGAAGTGAAACTGTCATTATAGCAGATAATATAACATTACACACAGAAAACCCTAAAGACTCCATCGAAAATCTACTAGATTTAATAAACAAATTTGGCAAAGTAGTGGGATACAAAATTAACATAAAAAAAATCGACAGCATTCTCATACACCAATGACGAACTCACAGAAAGAGAAACTGAAAAAACAATCCCATTTACCATCATGGCAAAAAAATTAAGATACCAAGGAATAAACTTAACCATAGAAGTAAAGGACCTATTTGCAGATAACTACAGGACATTGAAAAAAGAAATAGAGGAAGATATAAAAAAGTAGAAGCACATACCTTGTTCATGGATTGAAAAAATTAACATCATTAAAATGTCCATACTACCCAAGGCAATCAATAGATTCAATACAATCCCCATCATAATACCAACATATTTTATAGAACTAGAACAAATACTTCAAAAGTACATATGGAACCAAAAAAGACCCTGAATAGCCATAGCAATCTTGAAAATGAAGGACAAAGTAGGTGGGATCACAATACCGGGTATCAGGTTATACTATAAAGTTACTGTAATCAAAACAGCCTGGTACTGGCACAAGATCAGGCATATCGGTCAATGGAAAAGAACAGAACAGAAAACCGAGAAATTGACTCAAGACATTATGCTCAATTAATATTTGACAAAAGTGGCAAGAGCATACAATGCAGTAAGGACAGGCTATTCAGTTAATGGTGTTGGAAAAATTGAACAGCTACATGCAAAAAAAAAAAAAAAAAATGAAGCTAGACCATCAACTTACACCGTACACAAGAATAAACTCAAAATGGATAAATGACTTAAGTGTGACTCATGAATCCATAAAAATCCTAGAAGAAAATGTAGGCAACAAAATTTCAGACATCATATGCAGCAGAATATTCATTGATACATCACCTAAGGTAACAGAAACAAAGTAAAAAATAAACACATGGGACTACATCAAACTAAAAAGCTTCTGCACAGCAAAATAAACAACTAACAAAATGGAAAGGGAGCCCACTGTACGGGAGAGCATAATTGCCAATGATACATCAGATAAGGGGTTAATTTTCAAAATATATAGAGTGCTCATACAACTCAACAAAAGAAAGACAAAGAATCCAATTAAAAATGGGAAGAGGTAAAATAACTATGAGGCATCACCTCACACCTGTCAGAATGGCTGCCATCAACAAATCATCAAACAATAAGTGTTGGCGAGGGTGTGGAGAAAAGGGGACTTGAGTACACTGCTGGTGGGAATGCAAACTGGAGCAGCCACTATGTAAAGCAATATGGTGTTACCTCAAAAAGTTAAAAATTGAAGTTTCATTTGACCCAGTGATCCCACTTCTAGGAAAGTATCCTAAGAAGCCTGAAACACCAGTCAGAAAGAATATATGTACCCCCATATTCGAAGCAGCACTATTTACAATAGCTAAGATCTGGAAACAGCCCAAATGTCCATCAGTAGACGAATGAATAAAAAAGCAGTGGTACATATACACAATGAAGTACTATGCAACTGTAAGAAAGAAAGATCTCTTATCCTTTGAGACGACATGGAGGGACCTGGAAAGTATTATCCTAAGCAAAACAAGCCAGAGAAAGACCAGTATTGTATGATCTCACTTATTTGTGGAATATAATGAACATAACTGTCTGAGGAATGGGGTAGTCCCAGAGACGTGGAAGTGGGGTACAGACTGACAATCCCCAGAGGAGGAGACGGTGGGGGAGAGATAAACCACAGAACTTATATGCATGTGTGCATGAACAATGGACATGGACAACAAAGCTGGGAACAGGTCAGGGAGGGAGGGGAAGGCGGGAATCAGTGGGGGGAAAAGGAGATACATCGGTAACAAAAATTAATTAATTAATCAATTTAAAAAAGAATTTGTATATTGAAGTACTTAGGAGTAAAGTGTAGTAGTGTCTGAATCTTCCTTTGAAATCCATAAAAATATAAAATGGGTTAATGGATGGATAGGGAAATGGGAAATGGGTAAATGGAAATATTGGTGATAAAGTAAACATTGAAAAGTGCTAATTGCAGAATCTGGGTTCCTAGGATATGAACATTTTTGTACAATTCTACTAATTTCTCTATTTGTTCAAATTTTTCTATAATAGCATGTTGTGGGGGAGAGACAAAAACTACTGATGCTAAGGAATTCTCCACTAATCAAACTCTTGTATCTTTCTTTGCTCCTGAGAGATGGGTCCATGAGAACAAAACAATGAGACTTTGTTAAGAAATAGTGATTTCAGTCTGGCCAGTGTGGCACAGTGGGTGAGCATTGACCCATGTACCAAGAGGTCACCGGTTCAATTCCCAGTCAGGACACATGCCCAGGTTTTGGGCCTGATCCTCAGTGTGGGGCACGCAGGAGGTGGGAAATCGATGTTCTCTCTCATCAATGTTTCTATCTCTCTCTCCCTCTCACTTCTTTTCTCCACAAAATCAATAAAGGAAAATTTTTAAATTAAATTAAGAAGATATATACATTTAAGAAAATAAGAAACAGTGATTTCATCTAGGTAATAAATCCATGGCAAGACCCTCTGACTCATCTATCTTAAAAGTAGAATTCAGAAATGAGATAGTTGTTAAAAGGAATGCATTAACACATTTTTTTTTAATTAAAAAACAAAGTCAGACTTTTTAAAATAGGGTAGGATTTACTTTGCCAATTAGATTATATGACTGGCTTTTTCTATATTGAGTAAATTTAAATCAGCAGCGCCAAAAAGTTTTGAAGAAAATATATTTAGAGCACAAGATACAATAAAAACATTTTATTTTAAAATACTATATTGTCCCTGGCTGGTTTGGCTCAGCAGTTAGAGTGTCAGCCTGCGGTCCCAAGAGACCCAGGTTCGGTTCCCGCTAAGGGCACATACCTCAGTTGCAGTTTGTCCTCGGCCCTGGTTGGGTTGTGCGGGTGGCAGCCACTCAATGTGTCCCTTTCACGTCGATGTTTCTCTCTCTCTCTCTCTCTCCCTCCCACTCTATCTGAACAAAATATCAAAAAATGTCCTCGGGTGAGGATAAAATATATAAATAAATAAATAAATAAATAAATAAATAAATAAATAAATAAATAAATAAATAAATAAAATAAAAATAAATTTAAAAAACTAAAATAAAATACTATATTGGCAAAAATTCATTCAAATTAACAATATTTTTATTTTTCCAACTCTTTCTGAGTGCATCAGTTTAAATAAGTTACCTCTAAGTGAAAAAGTAAACAGGCATAGTTACTAGTTATCTAAAAAGACTTTTTATTATAGTTTCTAAAAATTGAAAAAGAGAATGATTCTAGTACATAAGTAACAAATCCTTTTTTGCAAGTCAAGTGGTTTCTGATATTTGTTTTCAACACATTTGAAAGAAAATCTAATCAGGTAGTCAGACAATAGATTACAGAAAGACATTTCTGAGAGATCACTGTGTGATTTTTGGCAAATAACTCAGAAAGAGCTGAAGTAATTAAATTACATTCTATTAGAATGCTATCTATATTCCCATATTCATATATGTTTGAACAAGTCTCAGTATATAGATCTCCAAAAATAAAAGTAGAAATAAAATTTATACTAAGCTCTTATTCTAGCAATAGCTAGTATTCATCCATAGATACATGGGAGGAAAAAATCCAACTCATTCAAGGTTGCATTTCTAATAATATTTGACTTTTGTTTTTTTCACACACAGATACTTTATTGGTTTCCTCTACAAGAGTTAGTAACATCAATCTTTTTAACAGAAACCTCAGGTCATTTGAGAGGCCAAACGGATCCAAGGAAACAGAATGAAAATTAAATATTTAAATTAATCAAAAGGCACTACAACACCACCTAGAACCTTCTACCACGGTGGTAGTGGGCTAAGGAAGATTAAGCTACAGCAAAATAATCTCATGTAAATGTTAAAGAACGCACAGCAAAAAGTGAGGTTTGCTTTCCAAGAGACTATGTATGGTACAATGTCCATTGGTGCCCAATAAGGTATTTGGCCAGGAAAAGTTCAAGGTAGTTGAAGGTCAAACCAAATGGAAAAGGAACAGGTACAAAAGAGACTAGGCGACAGTTCCCTAGCAGAGGGTGAAGGGTCAGGCTTTTTTACCTCCCAAGAAGAATCACTGCCTTGTGTGCTGCCTTCCCTCAGGCCCCCACCTGAATGCTGCTTGCCTTACAGGGAATCAGCAATCAGAGCTGGATTCTGGGCTGCCTAGGGCTCTTGTTGTAATTTAGTATAGACCTTAGAGAACTTGTCACATATTATGGGGGTGGGAGGGCGCTTGGGTTAGCTTTGTTCTTTTTCTTTTTATATTTATTTTGGGGTTGGCTCTGTTGCTAGTAGTTCTGAACCTAGGAATCCCAGAAGCATTCATATGAAAAGTAGTCTGAGGTTCCCCAAACATAAACACCCCCACACAATACCCTTCAAAGTCTGAAATCTTGCAGAAGCTGAGCTATAGTTAAAGCTGCAAAGCCCACAAAAGCAAAGAAGCCAGAATGAAATAATGCAGGTAGGAAATCCTAGTAGTTAGTCTCAGTCTGTCTTTCCCTAATTTTGGAGAAAAGTTAATATACCTGGCATGGGATGCAGAAAGCTACTGGAGCAAGCTGGGGCTTCTGCTGAATTTTTCATTGAACCAAGGACAAAGAAGGGAACGGGTTCACTTTATTTTTTTAAAAGCCTCAGAAGTTATTCTATTATAAAGGGACATGGTTGAACAGGTAGGAAACAGAATCCCCATTGTGAGTTCTCCTGATGGATTCTGCAAGGATCATGGAGATGTCGATCACCTGTATTTTGGAGCAATGCTTCATCTTATCCTCCTGAGGTATGGTATTGTTGACCACAACTGCTTCAAAACATGAATTGTTAATGCGAAAAATGGCCGGGCCAGAAAAGATTCCATGAGTCAAGATAGCATAAACTCTGGTGGCTCCAACTGAAAGAAGTTTGTCAGCTGCATGGCAGATGGTGCCACAAGTGTCAGCCGTGTCATCCACTAGAATGGCTACCCGATCCTTCACGTCTCCTATCAGCACCATGCGGTCCACTTCACTGGCTTTCTTCCGTTCTTTGTGAATCAAGGCAAAGTCAAAATTCAACCAGTCTGCAATGGAGGTAACTCTCTTAACTCCCCCAGCATCAGGTGAAACAATAGTGCAGTTCCTCCACTCAGAGATATTCTCCTTTATCCACTTCAGGACAACTGGCTCTGCATACAAATTGTCCACAGGGATATCAAAAAAGCCCTGAATTTGAGAAGTATGAAGGTCCATGGTGATAATATGATCTGCACCTGCTACGGAGAGCATATTTGCAACAAGCTTGGCTGAGATTGGAGCCCGGCTCTTATCCTTCTTATCCTGCCGGGCATAAGGGAAGCATGGGATGACTGCAGTAACACGGCTGGCTGAAGCAATCTTACAGGCATTAATCATGATCAAAAGCTCCATTAGATTGTCGTTAATTTCACCACAGCCACTCTGAACGATGTAGTCATCCTCTCCACAGACACTTTCACCAATTTCAACACAGGTCTGCTGGTTGCTGAAGTTCTTAGTCACCACCTTGACTAGCTCCAGGCCCAGGCGGTCAGCAATTTTCTGGGACAAGTCATGGTGGGAGCTGCCGCTGAAGATTTTGATATTCGGCATCTTAGCCAGTTCCCCTCGGCACTCCTTGTTCAGTGATCACTGCTGCTGCCAGACCCTAACCAAAGTCAACCCAGAGACTCAGTACTAAAAGCTTCACGTTGCTACTCTGCCATCTTACGTTCCCGCCCGGCGCTCGGCTCTAAATTGCCCAGTCTAATATTTGACTTTTTATGTTTTCCATTTATTTATCAAAATGTATAAAATATTTATGTTTTGAGCACTTTTATACTAATAATGGTTACAATAACTCAATTCAGAGAAACATTTTAATAGCTAAAATGTTATGTTCATAGGACATTTGTTAAAATTTTATTTTATATTTATATTTTTGCTGCAAAGAAATATGATAAGTTGATCAATAAAAGACTTTCAAGCATGAAAATCCATCACATTAGCCCTGGCTGGTGTGGTTCAGTTTGTTGAGCATTGTCCCATGCACCCAGACAGCGGTCATAGGTTAAATTCCCTGTCAGGACACATTCCCTGCTTGTGGGCTCCATCCTCAGTAGGGAGTGTACAGGAGGCAGCGATTGATGTTTCTCTTTCTGTCTCTCTCTCTCTCTCTCTAAAATCAATAAAAACATATTTTGATTTTTTAATTATGTTTTAATTGGTTTTTTAGAGAGAGAGGAAGGGAAAGATGTGAGAGAGAAGCATCGATTGGCTGCCTCTTGCATGCCCCCTACTGGGAATGGAGCCTGCAACCAGGGCATGTGCCCTGAGCTGGAATTGAACCAGGACCTTTCAGTCCATGTGATGACATTCAATCCACTGAGCCACACTGGCCTGGCAATTAAAACATATTTTAGCCTGGCCAGTGTGGCTCAGCGGTTGAGCACTGACCCATGCACCAAGAGGTCGCTGGTTCAATTCCCGGTCAGGGCACATGCCCAGGTTGTGGGCCAAATCCCCAGTGGGGGGAATGCAGGAGGCGGCCAATCAATGTTCTCTCTCATCAATGTTTCTATCTCTCTCTCTCCCTCTCCCTTCCTCTCTCTCTTAAATCAATAAAGAAAAATACTTAAAAAAAACCCATATTTTAAAAGGATACATCACATTAAGATGCAATTCAATAGGGAAATGAATGGAAAAATGAATTAAAGACATATATATATATATATATACACATATATATGTATAAAATTTTCTGGCTGTT
Source organism: Molossus molossus (assembly GCF_014108415.1). Classification (NCBI taxonomy): domain Eukaryota; kingdom Metazoa; phylum Chordata; class Mammalia; order Chiroptera; family Molossidae; genus Molossus; species Molossus molossus. Next base: position 54,875,968 of record NW_023425355.1, read on the forward strand.
AAAGAGTTTATTCTTTTAATTTTCAAATGGACAGTAGGTATTATATTACTATGTACTTAGATTTCGTTTAGAATAATGGTGGAAAATAACAATAAAGAATTATGGGTTTGAGGATTTTTTTAAATTCTCACCTGAGGATATGTTTTTTATTCACTTTAGAGAGAGGAAGAAAGAGAGAGAGAGAGAAACCTTGATCAGTTGCCTCCCATACATACCCCGACTGAAGATTGAACCCACAACCTGGGTATGTCCCCTAACCAGAATCGAACCTACCACCTTTCGGTATACGGGATGATGCTCTAACCAACTGAGCCACACTGGCCAGGGTGATGGGTTTGAGTTTTATACCAACATTTACAATAGATTGGAATTTACATTTTGTTATTACTGTGATTACTGTGACTTATAATGGAAACATTTTATATCACATTAAACATGTAAAAGAGGATTCATAAATTTTTAAAATTCTTTTAGGGATATGAGAACAAAAAGAACAAAACCACTAGTCTAATAAACCTTTTTCTACTCTATAATTAAATGATATTCTATTGTATTTCTTTTAAAATTTTTAAAGTTTTGCTTTTACATTTATTTCTCTAATCAATCTGGAGTTGATTTTTATAGTGTATCAAGTGGAGAAATATATTTTCCCCCCAAAAGTAGTCGTGATTGACACAGCAGCATTTCTTGACTGGCCCATTCATTCTTTCCTCACTAATTTGCAATGCTACTTTGGTCATATATTAATTTTCTATATGGAAACATGTGGGTTTATTTTAGTCATTACTTTCTCTTTCATTGGCCTCTTTGCCTATGTGTGGAACACATCACATTGTCTAAATCATTCTAGCCTTTATAATACATCTTGATATTTAGAAAAGCAAGTCTCCACACTGTTCCTCCTTGTTTCTCTTCCTCAAAATTGTCTTTACTAATCTTGCCCTTTTTTTCCATATGAATTTTATAACTAGTTTGTCAAATTTCATTAATAACCTCTGTTGCAATTTTTATTAAAATCACACAGGATCTATACTTAAATTAATTTGGGGAAATATATTTATGATATTGAGTTTTCTAATTCATGAATATTGTGGAGGCAAAGACAGCTAGTTATCTACCCAAAACCCATCCTCCTATCCTTCCTAATAGCACCCTGATTTATTCTGGGTGATAATGTGTCCAGATAAAAGAATACACTTCTCACTCTCCTTTACAGCTAGTAATAGTCAATAAGGTGCAAATGCAAATTCGATAAGGCTTCTGGAAAGGGTCTTTAAAGGGCCCTGTCTTAGATAGGAAGCCATCGCTCATCCCCAGCTTCCTCCTTCTTCCACTCACAAATATCCCCTTTTCTCAGCTCTTGAAATCATGCCTTTACAATCAATTCACACAGCCACTGGCTCTGCTGGGAACTTCCTTATTTCTTGCAATCACCTCCTAAATCATTTTACTGGGTTCCCCATCCCCCCACCCCAACCCAGCCCATCCATTCTCTACATTACTATACTAGGTTGATTTTTTAAAAAATCCAACTCTGATCATTTCACTGCTTTACTTAGAACTCTTTTGATGGTTCTGTTGCCTTCAGAAGTGATTCCTAAACCCGACTGCACTACAATCAGCTGGAGAACACGAGGGAGCTTCATATTCTCCCAAAATACAGCCCATATTTACTGACTCAATCAGATGAGGCGGGAGTGTCTGGGAATTAGTAGTTTCAAAAAGCTCTTCAGGTGGCCAGCCTTCTAGTGACAGTGACACCAGATGGCCACCACCACTGGCCTTGGAGTAAAAGTCCCTCGTAATTTCCAAGAACTGTTGGAAAAACTCGAAGAAGGCCAGAGAGGGGTAGGAAATGGTACAGTTAGCTGGGGTCTAAAAGATGACAAAGAATGTGTCAATGTAAGAAATGTCCAAACCTGTACATTTTTGTTTTATTTGAGCCAAACTGACAATTGCCAGGAAGCAAAATCTCAAAGAATTGAGAAAATGCTCCAGAAAATGGCAGTTTTACCACTTATTTTATACATCAGAATCAAAAGAGAGGATGTAAGGAGGTTACATGAAATCCATTGGTGATAGATTAGGGATGCAGGAGAAAGCAAACCAGGGAAATCTCTGGGATTGGATAACAAGTAAAAAGAATAGACACATACTCCTTTTACATTAGTGGTTATAGGATAGTTAACAACAATTAACATGATAATAATAACAACAATGACATGATTTGTGTTTTCTCCTTTGGTGAGGCTGCTGTGCTCTGAGGAGTTAGTGTAGGGTGGAGAAATTACTTTGATATTCCAAAGATATGTTATCAGGTATGTTATCTTAGATATTTTTAAAAATAGACAATAGGCAGGCTCAGTTAATGTGAAGATGAAACTTTGTTAAGGAAAACTACTGCCCTAGGATATGACTACCCATCACTAACTGTTTTTAGTTAGAAAGTTTTAACTACAGATCATTCTATGTATTTGCTTTTGGCCTCTGAGTTTGTAAGGCCGCTATGCAGGCCTCTTCTGAACTTGTCAAGTTTAGTACATGAAACCTTTCTTCATCCACATAAGACACTTACAAGATGGACAGGGATGATAATTGAGTCTCCAAGAACAATTTATGAAAACCAACTATACAGCCTTAAAATAGAATGTGGACCTAAACACCCAGAAGCACCTCCCTTTGTAAAATTGGTAACAAAAATTAATAGTTCTAATGGAGTTGTGGACCAAAAGCCATATCAGTGGTAACAAAATGGAAGAATTCATAAAGCATCAAATTGTCCTGCAGGAGCTTTGGCACCTAATCATGTCTAAAGAAAATATGAAACTGGGTGGCATAGGCCACGAGGAAGCAAGCATACTCCACGGTGGCAGTGGGATCATTAGCTGACCAGGTCACATGCAGAGATAAGTAAATCTTAAAGAAGAGCTGGATTTGGGAGAAGACGATCTTTTCTTTGGGAGAAAAAAAAGGCAGTGGAGTGAATGGAAGCTACATAGACCATCTCCCAGGACCAAATTGGAATTACAACAAAAATAAAGACAAATCGTCAGGAAGGGGCAACCGAAAGGCAACTTGGAGGACCACATAACCAGGGACACTGACTCAATCCTGGTAGGCTTGCGAGGACACAAGAGGGGGCTAGGAGCCACGGTCCGCAGTGGCCTGGGCTGGGACCAGCGGACTCGGCTGGGACCAGGGGACTCGGCTGGGTCCTGTGGCCTCGGCTGGGTGCTACGGCCTCGGCTGGGTCCTGCGAAGTCGGCTGGGTGCTACTCCCTCAGCTGGGTCCAGCTGCCTCGGCTATAAGCTGCTGCTGCCTCGGCTGGGTACGGAGAACACGGCAGGGCTTGTGGTCTCGGCTGGGTGCTATGCCCTTGGCTGGGTACTGCAAACTCTGCTGGGTGCTATGCCCTCAGCTGGTGCCACAGCCTCGGCCACCCTTGGCTGGGAGCAGCGCCCTCGGGTTAAAAGTCCCAGGCGGCTCCACGACGCAGAGTCAGGACAGAGGCTAAATTGGCAGGAGCCACTCAACTTGGGCTCCAGCAAAGGGAAGGCAGACTGGACTGGAACTGTGTGGGGACACTCGGGATTTGGAGGGTGCTCAGAGCTTTTGCTGAGTGCAGCCACGCAGGACCTTGGTCATCTTACTCCTTCCCAGGGCCCTGGGGAGAGGTGGCGGCCCCTCCCTCAGAGATTCAACCCCACCCGGTGGCCATTGAAATGCTAATTGAGGCCCATTATCAATCAGTATCTGCCCCACCCTCGGAAATCCTCTTACACTGAGCACCTGAGGGAGTTTTACAGTCAACTCAGAAACCAAGGTTCTTCAGGTGACCACTACTAATAGCCTCCAGGCAAAAAAGCTAGAGGATAAATACCATTCCCTGGGCTAGCAACTCTAACCAGAAAAGTTAAGACTTGTCAGTGGTGTTTAAAGTGGGTCCTCCCTGCCTCCCTCATCCAAACCCAGGAGAGGGAGTCACAAAGAGCAGAACACTAACACCCACAGGAAAAATTTGGCAGACTCCCAAGCCTACTGTGAAAGCCAAAATGGTAAAAAAAACAGAAACAAAAGCCAAATGAAAGAACAAGAGACCTCTACCGAAGAGGAGATAAATGAGGTATGGTTAAGGAAGTTAACAGAACTAGAATTCAGAGCCATGATCTTGAGGAAGCTCAACAGCATGTGTAAGGACATGAGCACCATGAGTAAACACATAGAAATGTTGAAAATCAACCAGCTGGAAATTAAAAACCACCAAGAAGAAATGTAAAATGACAGATCAGAAATGAAAAACACATTGGAAGGTCTAAATAGCAGAGTACAGGAAGCTGAGGACTGGATCAGTGAATTAGAAGACAGGGTACAAAAAAAATCAACCAATCAGAAAACCAAAAGGAAAAAAAAAACTATTAAAAAACAGGAAGACAGCTTAAGAGAACTGTGGGACAACTGGAAACATAATAATATTCGCATCATAGGAGTCCCCAAAGAAGAAGAAAATGAGCAAGGGTTAGAGAATATATTCAAAGAAATAGTGACAGAAAACTTCCATAATTTGGTGAAGGAAGAAGGCATTCAAGTTCAAGAAGCACAGAGAGCCCCAAGTAAGAAGAACCCATACAGGCCCACAACAAGACACATGGTCATCAAAATGCCAAAAATTAAATACAAAGAGAAAATCCTAAAAGCAGCAAGAGATAAGCAACAGGTTACCTATAAAGGATAACCTGACTCTCAGCTGACTTCTCACAAGAAACACTACAGGCCAGAAGGGAATGGCATGAAGTAATCAAGGTCATGAAAAACAAGGATCTGAATCCAAGACTACTCTACCCAGCAAGGCTATCATTCAAAATAGAAGGTCAAATAAAGAGCTTCTCAGACAAAAAAGGCTAAGGGAATACATTACCAAACCAGCACTGCAAGAAATGTTAAAAAAACTGCTGTAATTAGCACGAGAAATGGGAAGAAAAATAGAACCACACTAAACAAAAATGGCAATAAATAAGTACATATCAATAATCACCTTAAATGTAAATGGATTGAATGCTCCCATAAAAAGACACAGAGTAGCTGATTGGATAAGAAAGCATGACTCATCTATATGTTGTTTACAAGAGACCCACCTCACAACAAAAGACTCACATAGATTGAAAGTGAAGAGACGGAAAAAAATTTTCCAAGCAAACGGAAAGGAAAAAAAAGCTGGGGTAGCAATACTCATATCTGGTAAAATGGATTTCAAAATGAAGGTCATAAATAGAGACAAAGAAGGCCACTACATAATATTGAAAGGATTTATCCAACAGGAAGATATAACCTTGATAAACATATATGCACCCAATAAAGGAGCACCAAAATATATTAAAAATCTTCTGGAGGACTTCAAAGGAGAAATTGATAGCAATACAATCATAGCAGGGGACTTCAACACCCCACTGACATCACTGGGTAGATCCTCTAGACAAAAAATTAGCAAGGAAACACAGAGTCCAAATGAAGCACTAGACCAAATGGATTTAATACATATCTACAGAGAATTACAACCCAAAACTACAGAATTCACATTATTTTCAAGTGCACATGGGACATTCTCAAAGATAGACCACTGTTAGGGCTCAAACTATGTATCTCCAAGTTCAAGAAGACTGAAATCATATCAAGCATCTTCTCAGATCACAATGGCATGAAACTAGAAATCAATTGCAAGAAGAACATACAAAGACATTTGAACACATGGAAGGTAAATAGCATGTTCTTAAACAATGAATGGGTCACCGAGGAGATCAAGGAAGAAATCAAAAACTTCCTGGAATCCAATGAAAATGAACACACAACACAAAATCTATGGGACGCAGTGAAAGCAGTTCTGAGAGGGAAGTTCATAGCATTACAGGCCTACCTCAAAAAACAAGAAAAATCTCTAATAGACTATCTAACCTCACAACTTAAAGAACTAGAAAGCAAACAAAAAGAAAACCACAGAGGAAGTAGAAGGAAGGAAATAGTAAAGATCGGAGCAGAAATAAACGACATAGAGACCAAAAAACAATTCAAAGGATCAATGAAACAAAGAGCTGGTTTTTCAAAAAGATAAACAAGATTGATGGACCCTTAGCTAGACTCACCAAGAAACAGAGAGAGAACCCAAATACACAAAGTCAGAAATGAAAGAGAAGTAACAACTGACACCACAGAAATACAAAAGATCATTAATAAATACTATGAACAATTATAGGGCAACAAATTCAACAATCTAAGCGAAATGGACAAATTTCTAGAAACACATAGCCTCCCAAAACTGGACCAGGAAGAGATAGAAAACCTGAACAGACCAATAACAACAGAACAAATTGAAGATGTAATCAAGACTCTCCCAGCAAAAAAAAAAAAAAAAAGACCCAGGCCAGGATGGCTTCACGGGGGAGTTTACCGAACATTCAAAGAAGAACTAACAACCATTCTCCTCAAACTATTTCAAAAAATTCAAGAAGAAGGAAGACTTCCAAACTCGTTTTATGAAGCCAGCATAATTCTAACTCCAAAACAAGAAAAAGACACTACAAAGAAAGAAAACTACAGGCCAATATCCCTGATGAACATAAATGCCAAAATCCTGAACAAAATACTAGCAAATCGGATCCAGCAATACACCAAAAAAATTATTCACCATGACCAAGTGGGATTCATTCCAGGGATGCAAGGCTGGTACAATATTCGCAAAACAATAAATGTGATACACCACATAAACAAAATGAACAATAAAAACCACATGATCATATCAATAGATGCTGAAAAAGCAGTCGACAAAATCCAGCATCCATTTCTGATAAAAATGCTCAGCAATGTGGGAATAGAGGGATCATATCTCGACATACTAAAGACCATATATGAAAGACTTACAGCCAACATCATACTCAATGGGCAGAAACTAAAAGCATTTCCATTAAGAACAGGAACAAGGGAAGGATAATGCCCACTTTTACCACTCTTATTTAACATAGTACTAGAAGGCTTAGCCAAAGCAATCAGACAGGGAGAAAAAATAAAAGGGATACAAATTGGAAAGGAGGAAGTGAAACTGTCATTATTTGCAGATGACATGATACTATATGTAAAAAACCCCAAAGATTCCATCAAAAATTTACTAGACTTAATAAATGAATTTGGCAAAGTAGCAGGATACAAAATTAACGTCAAGAAATCAATGACATTCTTATACACTAATGATGAAGTCAGAGAAAGAGAAACTAAGAAAAAAATCTCATTTACCATTGTGGCAAAAAATTAAGATACCTAGGAATAAACTTAACCAAAAAAATAAAGGACCTATTTGCAGAAAACTACAGGTCATTGAAATAAGAAACAGAAGAAGATATAAAAAAGTGGAAGCACATACCCTGTTCATGGATTGGAAGAATTAACATCATTAAAATGTCCATATTACCCAAAGCAATCTATAGATTCAACGTAATCCCCATCAAAATAGTAAAGGCATACTTCACAGAATTAGAACAAGTATTTCAAAAGTTCATATGGAACCAAAAAAGACCTCAAATAGCCACAGCAATATTGAAAAAGAAGAACAAAGTTGCAGAGATCACATTACCAGATTTCAGGTTATACTACAAAGCCACTGTAATCAAAACAGCCTGCTATGGGCACAAGAACAGGCCTATAGACCAGTGGAACAGAACAGAGAACCCAGAAATAGACCCAAGGCAATAGGCTTAATTAATATTTGACAAAGGTGACAAGAGTATACAGTGGAGTAAGGACAGCCTCTTTAATAAATGGTGCTGGGAAAATTGGACAGCTACATGCAGAAAAATGAAACTAGACCATCCACTTACACCGTACACAAGAATAAACTCAAAATGGATAAAAGACTTAAATGTGACTCATGAATCCATAAAAATCCTAGAAGAAACTGTTGGCAACAAAATTTTAGACATAATACACAGCAGAATTTTCACTGATACATCACCTAAAGCAATAGAAACAAAGGAGAAAATGAACACATGGGACTACATCAAACTCAAAAGCTTCTGCACAGCAAAAGATACAATCATCAAAACGGTAAGGCTACCCACTATATGGAAAAGCATAATTGCTAAGGATATATCAGATAAGGGGTTCATTTCCAATATATATAGAGTGCTCATACAACTGCACAAAAGGAAGATGAAGAGCCCAATTAAAAAGTGGGCAGAGAAACAAATAGACACCTCTCCAAACAGGACATACAAATGGCTAAGAGACATATGAAGAAATGCTCATCATCACTAATCATCAGAGAGATGCAAATTAAAACAACAATGAGGTATCACCTCACCCCTGTCAGAATGGCCACTATCAACAAATCATCAAACAATAAGTGTTGGTGAGGGTGTGGAGAAAGGGGAACTCTAGTACACTGCTGGTGGGAATGCAGACTGGTGCAGCCACTATGGAAAACAATATGGCATTACCTCAAAAAATTAAAAATTGAACTTTCATTTGACCCATTTATTCCACTTCTAGGAATATACCCTAAGAAGCCTAAAACACCAATCAGAAAGAATATATGTACCCCCATGTTTATAGCAGCACTATTTACAATAGCTAAGATCTGGAAACAGCCCAAGTGTTCCATCAGTAGATGAATGGATAAAAAAGCCGTGGTACATATCCACAATGGAGTACTGTGCAGCTGTAAGAAAGAAAGATCTCTTATCTTTTGAGACTACATGGAGGGACCTGGAAAGTATCATCCTAATTGAAACAAGCCAAACAGAGAAAGACAAGTATCATATGATCTCACTTATTTGTGGAATATAATGAACATAACAGACTGAGAAATGTAGTCCCAGAGATGTGGAAGTGGGGTACAGACTGACAATTCCCAGAAGAGGAGGTGTTGGGAGAGAGATAAACCACAGAACTTATATGCATGTATGCATGAACAGTGGACATGGACAACAAAGCTGGGGACAGGGCAGGGAGGGAGGGGGAGGTGAGAATCAGTGGGGGGGGAAGGAGAAACATCTGTAACAAAAATTAATTAATAAAAAAAATAAATTAAAAAAAAAAGAAAATATGAAATGCCCTCAGCCACCTGAAGCACAGTGTTACAGCAATTAATCTAAAAGTCCTGGCCAGATAGCTCAGTTGGCTAGAAGGTCATCCAATGCATCAAGGTTGTGGGTTGGATCCCTGGTTAGGGCACACACAGGAATCAAACAAAGAATACATAAATAAGTGGAACAACAAATTGATGTTTCTCTCTCTCTCTCTCTCAAAACAATAAATAAAATTAAACACACACACTAAACCAAAGAAAAACAAAACCACAGGCTCTTTCCCTCATCTCATTTGATTTACAGTAGTAAATTTTCTAGATACATCTTGTAGACTTCAAAGTATTGGAAAGGAAGTTCCCATTTGAAGGCAATGTATCTTAAGATGTAAATGATACTGATTTTTGTCCATTTGAAATATATAAGCTGTGCTATAACAAATCATTCTGTCAAGTGTAACCACTGTCCACCTAGTTGAACTTCTGGGATCAAGAAAGTATATTTAAATTGATTCTCATCATAGTCAGTGGGGCATATCTAACCCCACTGTGAAGAGGCACATCACACAATCACCTCACTGTTGATTACATGGCCTGGGGTCTCTGCCTTCTTCTTTTCTCCTCCACCTGCTCTCTCCCTCCCTAAAACATCCTCCAGCTTGGGGTGGCTTGTTAGAGTAGATGTGAAAGTTTCAGGTCACAGCCTGTGAGACTACTGCTGGGAGTGTGTGGGTGCTTTGTCTGCACTTCTGGTTTAGTTTTTTAAGTCTTAAATGATGCCCCCCTTCCAAGCCATCATCCTATCCCCACTCTTTACTACCACCCTTGGCCAAAGCATAGATTGTAACCCTTTCCGCTCCCCACTGAAATTGGCCTTTGGTGAGGAATCCAAGACTTTCCCCATATCTCCCCCACACACCTTTATATTGAGGGGTGATGCTTTCTCCTTCCTCCTCCTCAAGTCCCATTTTGCACTCTCACCACCCAACACTTTCCATGACAGTCCCTTGCTTTGGCCAGAAACTATCAGGTAAGGTTGGAAAGAGTCTCTGACCTCCTTCGTTTAGTCTTAGAACCCCATTCATTTACTCTCCACCAGCCTAGGAAATGAATATTGGGTCCCCAGCCCTGCCACCCTGTGCTGTCATCATCAACTGCTGTATGTTTTGAGCTCAGATTTTGGTCAGGTGAAAAGAACAGTCAGCAGGGTTAATCAGACGTGCCAGCTCTCAAAGTCCTTGCTGGTTAAACTTGGAGGAAGGCCACAGAAGACACTTATAAGCACATATGATCCCTCTGAATGAATTCTTTTCTTTTCCCATAATTGCTTTTGCTTTTACAAATGGAAGAAGTCTTAAACAGGGCTCTCATTTGATCATCTTTGCAATTCATTTGGGTGTAGTTTGGAATCTGACAACTGGAACAAAAAGAACCTTGAATTCGGTGCATAACTTTGGTTTTGGTTCTGCTGCTTCTCAAGGTCTGCAGCAGGAATTTAGAAAGAATTCAGTGTGTGTGCACAGCAGATCCAGGAAATTGGCAAGCTTGACTTCCTGGCAAATTGTTGCATTTTTCCACTTTTCTGTTCAGGACCACTAAATGCTGAGATGTGGATGCATACAGAAATAAAAGCAATTCATTGTGTTCCAAAGGTTTTTGCATGTGTGTGTGTGTTTTTGTAATTTAGTGTTTGGGTAAAATAACCTTTTGAAACAGCAACTATCAAGTCTGAAAAACAATCGATGTTTCCATTCATCTTATTCTGAGGAAAACCTTAGTTGTAAGAATTTAACATCCTGTAAGTAAAGTTTAACATAACAGTGTTCCATAAGCAGCCTTTTTATTGTCAGACCATTGCTTGATTTTTTTTTACTTGTTTTTGTTCCTTTTTATTTTTTAAATCTATATTATTGAAAATATTACAGATGTCCCCCCCCCCCATTTCTCCCCCTTGACCTTCTCCTTCCCGCTCCCCTGCTACTGCCTTTCAACACTATTGTCTGTGCCCATTGGTTATGCATATATGCATATAAATTCTTTGGTTTATTTCTTCCCACTCCCTACCCCAACCCCCTTTTCCTCTGAGGTTTGTCAGTCTGTTCCCTATGTCCATGTCTCTGGATCTATTTTGATTGTCAGCTTATTTTGTTCATTATATTCCATAAATAGGTGAGATCATGTGGTACTTGTCTTTCTCTGACTGGCTTATTTCACTTAGCATATACTCTCCAGGTCTCTCCATGTCATCTCAAAAAGTAAAAAATCTTTCTTTCTTACAGTTGAATGGTATTCCATTGTGTAAATGTACCACAATTTTTTAAAATATGTTTTTATTGATTTTTTTTAGAGAGAGAGGAAGGGAGAGAGAGAGCTAGAAACATTGATGTGAGAGAGAAACATTGATTGGCTGCCTCCTACAAGTCCCCTACGGAGGATCAAGCCCACAACCCAGGCATGTGCCCTGACCAGGAATCAAACCAGTACCTCTCAGTCTATGGCATAACTCTCAGTCCACTGAGCCACACCAGCCTAGTTACCACAGCTTTTTTTATGCACTCATTTACTGATGGGCACTTGGGCTGTTTCCAGATCTTAGTTATTGTAAATAGCACTGCTATGAACATAGGGGTGCATATATTCTTTCTGATTGGTGTTTCAGATTCTTAGGATTTATTCTGAGAAATGGGATCACTGAGTCAAATGGCAGTTCCATTTTTAATTTTTGGAGGAAACTCCACACTGTTTTCCACAGTGGCTGCACCAGTCTGCATTCCCACCAGCAGTGTATTAGGATTCCTTTTGGAGTGTTTGTTCTAGATTTAACAGAGATTGTGTTGCATCTATAGATTGCTTTGGGTACTATGGACATTTTAATGATGTTCATTCTTCCAATCCACGAACATGGTATATGCTTTCACTTTTTTATATCTTCCTCTATTTCCTTTTTCAATGTCCTGTAGTTTTCTGAGACTAGGTCTTTAATTTTCTTGGTTAAGTTCATTCCTAGGTATCTCATTTTTTTGTTGTTGCAATGGTCAATGGGATTTTTTTTTTTTTTTTTTAGTTTACCTTTCTGAATGTTCATTGTTGGTGTATAAGAATGCCATCGATTTCTGGAAATTAATTTTGTATCCCGCTACTTTGCCAAATTCATTTATTAAATCTGTTATATTTTTTATGGCATCTTTAGGGTTTTCTATGTACAATATCATGTCATCTGCAAATAATGACAGTTTCACTTCCTCCTTTCCAATTTGGATCCTTTCTATTTTTTCTTCATATCTAATTGCTGTGGCTAAGACTTCCGGTACCATGTTAAGTAAGAGTGGTGAAAGTTGCCACCCCTGTCTTGTTCCTGTTCTTAAGGGAAATGCTTGTAATTTTTGCCCATTGAGTATGATGTTGGCTGTACGTTTTTCATATATTGCCTTTATTATGTCGAGATATGATTCCTCTATTCCCACATTGCTGAGCGTTTTTATCAGAAATGGATGCTGGATTTTGTCGAATGCTTTTTCAGCATCTATCGATATGATCATATGGCTTTTATCTTTCATTTTGTTTAGGTGGTGTATCATATTTATTGATTTGTGAATATTGTACCAGCCTTGCATCCCTAGGATAAATCCCAGTTGGACATGGAGAATAATTGTTTAAATATATTGCTGTATCCTATTTGCTAATATTTTGTTGAGGATCTTAGCATCTGTGTTCATCAGGGATGTTGGCCTGTAGTTTTCTTTCTTTGTAGTGTCTTTATCTGGGTTTGGAATTAGGATTATGTTGGCCTCATAAAAAGAGCTTGAAAGTCTTCCTTCCTCTTGAATTTTTTGGTTGCTTGGTATTTTTGCAGAATAAAATTTTATTTAGTAAAATAGAGATAATACATAGGGGAAAGGGAGGCCATTAAAAGAGTTGTAAGTGATTGCTACAAAGAAATGAGAGTTTATGGTGAGGTGGGTTGGGACAGAGACCATAGTAGATACTGATGGTTGACCTATCCCAACCTTCTTTTTCTTCATTTTCTACTATTGAGGCTGAAAAACTAAAAACAAAAACCTTTAATCTTCCCAGACTCCTTTGCTGCTGAGATTAGTCATGAAACACACTTCTGGCTAATGACATAATCAGAAACCTGCTGGAGATTTCTGGGAAAGACTTTGTTACCTTCTTTCTGCCTGGAATACAGATGTGATTGATAACTTCAGGAGCCGCAGCAGCCATTTTGTGGTCATAAGGGAAAAGGCAAGAAAGAAAGATCTAACCTAATGCTGTTGAACCAATAAAACAATTGCCCAACTTTGGACCTCTGTCTGTGAATAACAACAAAAATGAAAATAATATTTTTTTTAATCTTCACTTGAGGCTATGCTTAGAGAGAGGAAGGGAGAGAGAGAGAAAAAAAAACATCAATGTGAGAGAGAAACATTGATTAGTTGCCTTCCGTACCTTCCCCAACTGGGGATCAAGCCTGCAACCCAGGTATGTGACCTGACCACAGATTGAACCAGCAACGTTTCAGCGCACTGGAGGATGCTCAACCAATTGAGCCACTCTGGCTGGACTAAAATAATCTTTTATAGTTTATGCTAGCAGCATTTGGGTTTTCTGTTACTTGCAGTCATATGCAAGCCATAGCAGGTATAAGAACTTTTATTTTTGTGCTTTATTTCTTTGGTTTTTTCATCAATGTATCTATAATGTTTTGATAAACATTAAAATTAGTCTATGGCCATACCACCTTGAACGTGCCCAATCTTGTCTGATAAGCTTTAAAATTAAATTAAAAAATAGGTTAACAATGTTTGGAACTGCCTCCAGGGGTGGCCTGGCACACACATGGTTCCCATCATTTTTGATCAAGGCCTAGTTCCCTTTCACCTAATTTTAATATATTTTTTAAAGTGTGTATTTTTTCTAAAGTTTTTCAGGAGATTTCAGTTCACCACTAGGTTTGGGAACCACTGACTTTTATGATAGAGGCCAAATTATTTAAAGTGCCTCGCAAGATGTTATGGACTTACTTATGTCCTCCCCAAATTCATATGTTGAAGTCCTAAACCCCAGCACTTCAGAATGTGGCTATATTTCAAGATAGGGCCTTTGAAGAGGTAATTAAGTTAAAATGAGACTATCAACCTATACTCGAACCCAATGTGACTAATATCTTTATAAGACACACCTAGAGGAAAGATCATGTGAACATACAAGGAGAGTCATGTACAAAACAAGAGGAGAGACCTCAGAAGAAACTAAAACTGCCAAAACTTGATCTCAGACTTCTAGCCTCCAGAACCGTGAGAAAATAAATGTCAGCTGTGTAAGTCACTCAGTCTGTGATAGTTTGTTATGACACCTGGAGCAAACTAACACAGAAGTATTTTATCTGGGCCCTGATTACCTTTTTAGAGCCTCAGCTCTCTTTCAGGCTTCATTCACACCCACCCGCCATCAACACCCACCCACCATCAACATCCACTTACACCTGCACCACTTAATAGTTTTGAGAAATTGGGCAACCTAACCTCTCTGTTCCCAGTTTTCCTTTTTTTTTTTTTTAAATTTAATTTATTGTGGTATCATTGGTTAATAAAATAATACAGGTTTCAAGTGTACAATTCTATTATACATCATCTGTATATTATATTGTGTGTTCTACACCCCAAGTCAAGTTTCCTTCCATCACCATTGATCCTCCCTTTACCCACCTCTATCTCACCCTCCTCCTTCCCCTCTGGTAATCACCAAGCTATTTTTTGTGTCTATGAGTGTTCTTTCTCTTAATTCCTTTACTTTTTTCACCCAGTCCCCCAACTCCCCCTTCTCTGACAGTGGTCAGTCTGTTCTCTGTATCTATGACTCTGTTTCTAGTTTTTGTTCTTGTTCATTAGATTCCACCTATAAGTGAAATCATATGGTGTTTGTCTTTTATTGACTGGCTTATTTCACTTAACATAATGCTCTTCAGGTCCATCCATGCTGTCACAAAAGGTAATATTTTCTTCTTTTTTACGGCCTAGTAGTATTCCATTGTGTTAATGTACCACAGCTTTTTTATCCACTCATCTACTCATGGGCACTTGGGCTGCTTCCAAATCTTTTTTTCTTCTTTAAAAAAAAATTAATTGATTTCTTCTTTTGGAGAGATAGCAAAAGGGAGAGAGAGAGAGAGACAGAAACATCAGTCTGCCCCAACCAGGGATAGAACCTGAAACCTGGGTATATGTCCAGACCAGGAATAGAACCCATCACCTTTTAGTGTACTGGACGATGCTCCAACCACCTGAGCCACACTGGCCAGGGCCCAAATCTTGACTGTTACAATGAGTGCTACATTGAACATAGTGGTGCATATATAATTTTGAATTAGTGTTTTGGGTTTCTTTGGATATATTCCCCGAAGTGGAATTGCTGGATTTTAAGGCAATTCTACTTTTAACTATTTGAGAAAACTCTACTATTTTCCACAGTGGCTGCACCAATCTGTATTCCCACCAACAGTACTCGAGGGTTCCCTTTTCTCCATATCCTCACTGACATTTGTTTGTTAATTTATTGATGACAGACATTCTGACAGGTGTGAGGTGATATTTCATTGTGATTTTAATTTGCATTTCTCTGATGATTAGTGATGTTGGACATCTTTTCATATGCCTAATGGCCATCTGTCTATATTTCCTCTTTGCAGAAGTGTCTATTTAGGACCTTTGCTCATTTTTAATTGAATTGTTTTTTGGTGTTGAGTTTTATAAGTTCTTTACAAATTTTGAATATTAATTCCTTATCATATGTATCATTGGCAAATATGTTCTCCCTTTCAGTGGATTGTTATTTTCATTTTGATGGTTTCCTTTGCTGTGCAAAACCTTTTTATTTGATGTAGTCCCATTTGTTTATATATATATAATTTTTTCTTTATTGATTTTAGAGAGAGAGGACGGGAAAGGGAGAGAGAGATAGAAATATTGATGGGAGAGAACATCGATTGGCCACCTCCTGCATGCTCCCCTCTGGTGATTGGGCCCACAACTTGGGCATGTGCCCTGACCAGGCATTGAACCAGCGACCTCTTGGTGCATAGATCAATGCTCAATCCACACTGAGCCACACCGGCCTAGCTGTTGTTTTTTGTTTTTATATTCTCACTCAAGAATATTTTTCCATTATTTTTTAGATAGAGTGGAAGGGAGGGAGGGAGGGAGAGAGAGAGAGAGAGGGAAAGAGAAACATAAACATTGATGTGAGAGAAACACATCGATTGGTTGCTTCTTCCACAATCCTGACCAGGGCCAGGGATCGAACCTGAAACCCAGGTATGTGCCATTGATGGGGAATCAAACCCATGACCCTTTGGTTCAAGGGCTGATGCTCTAACTACTGAGCCAAACTGGCCAGGGCTTTATCTGTTTGTTTGTTTGTTTGTTTTTTTCTTTATATATAAGAGAAAGTTTATTTAGAAAATTACAGAGGTAGTAGAAGTGAGCCAGCTGGGCTATGTAGGCTCAGAAAACAAGTTACAGAGACAAAAGAAGGACCCTTGGAGCTTGGGAGGGAGAAAGGCAAAGGTAACCCACTTTCGGGGAAGAAAAAGGGAAAGAAAAGGTGCAGGTGTGCTCGTGAGAGGGAGAGATTCCTTTACCCGCTTTTGAAAATAGAATAATGCTGGCCTCCTAAAATAAGCTTTGGAGTCTTTCCTCCTCTCAAATTTTTTGGAATAATTTGAGACGGATAGGTGTTAGTTCGTTTTTTAATGTTCAGTGAAATTTACCTGTGAAGACATCAGATCCAGGACTTTTGTTTGTTTGGAGTTTTTTATTACTGCTTCAATTTCATTAGTTGTAATTGGTCCATTCAGATTTTCTGATTCAGTTGTGAAAGATTGTATGTTTATAGGATTTTATCCATTTTGTCCAATTTGTTGGCATATAGTTGATGGTAATATTTTCTTACAATCCTTTGTATTTCTTTGATATTAATTGTTACTTCTCCTTCATTTCTGATTTTAGTTATTTTGGTCCTCTATCTTTTCTTCTTTTTTTATTTATTGATTCGAGAGAGAGAAAGAGAGAGAGAAACATCAATTTGTTGTTCCACTTATTTATGAATTCAATGGTTGATTATTGTGTGTTCCCTAACTCTATAACCTTAGCATATTGGTATGGTGCGCTAACCAATTCAAATACTTGGCCAGCGCAGGTTTGTCAATCTTGTTTATTTTTGCAAAGAACCAGCTGTTGGTTTCACTGATCTTTTGTACTTTTTTTTTTTTTAAGATTCTATTTCATGTATTTCTGCCCTGATCTTTATTATTTTAATTTTACTCACTTTGAGCTATGTTGTTCTTTTTTTTAGTTCCTTTAAGCATAAAGTTACATTGTTATTTGAGATTTTTCTTGGTTTTTGAGATAGGCCTATAATGCTATAAATTTCCCTCTTAGGAGTGCTTTTGCTGTGTCCCATAGATTTTGGGTTGTTGTATTCTCATTTTCATTTGTTTCAAGGTATCTTTTTATTTCTTTCTTAATTTCATTGTTAACCCATTCTTAATTGCTTACTAACATGCTATTTAGCCTCCATGTGTTTGTGCATTCTTCAGTTTTGTTTTTCTTGTGATTGATTTGTAGTTTCATACCAGAATGGTCAGAGAAGATGCTTCATATGATTTCAATCTTTTTTTTTATTAAATTTTTTTTTCCTTTATTGATTTTAGAGAGAGAGAGGAAATGAGAGAAAAAGAAAGATAGAAACATCGATGAGAGAGAACATCAACTGGCTACCTCCTGCATGCCCCCCACTTGGGATCCGGTCCACAACATGGGCATGTGCCCTGACTGGGATTTGAACCAGCAACCTCTTGGTGCATGGGTCGACACTCAATCATTGAGCCACATGGACCAGACTGATTTCAATTTTGTTAAATTTATTGAGACTTGCTTTGTGTCTTAACAGGTGGTCTATCCTAGAAAATGTTCTGTTTGCATTTGGAAAAAAATGTATACACTGTATTCTGCTGCTTTGGGGTGAAATGCTCTGAAGATATCAATAAAATCCATCTGATATAGTGTGTCGTTTAAGGCCACTGTTTCTTTGTTGATTTCCTGTCTGGAAGATTTATCCATTGATGTCAATGGAGTGTCAATCCCCTAATATGACTGTATTACTGTCCATCTCTCTTTATGCCCATCAAGATTTCCTTTATATATTTAGCTGCTTCTATGTTGGGTGCATAAATGTTTAAAAAATTATATTCTCTTATACTGATGCTTTTATCATTATGTAGCAATCTTCTTTGTCTCTTATTATAACCTTTGTTTTAAAGTCTATCTTGTCTAATATAAATAATGCCACCTCACCTTTTTTAAATTTCCATTTGCATGAAATATCTTTTTCCATCTTTTGATTTTCAGTCTGCGTATCTTTTGTTCTGATTGGGCCTCTTGTCGATAGCTTATATATGGGTCTTGTTTTCTTATCCATTCAGCTACCCTAAGTCTTTTGATTAGAACCTTTAAGTCACTTTCATTTAAAGTGATGTTTGGAGAAGATGGCAGTGGGCAGGACAAGGAGGGAGGGTGAGTGTGAGAGAGACTGAGCCAGTGTGTGAGAGAGTGTGAGAGGACGCGGAGGTGGACAACTAAACCCAAGCAGTGTGGCGACATGGAGCAGAAGGTTCCTGTGGTGTGGACAGGAGCAGCTGGATACCACGGTAAGTGGCACTTCAGGGTGCTTCTCCTGGCACCATGGGGAGGTCCCACCATTTTGGAAGATCCTGGGTCTTTCTGGGAGGAGGCAGTGGGAGCGGCTAGGGCCCAGCAACCTGAACCCACCAGCACACCTGGCACCATCAGACCAGTGGACACTCTGTGTCAAACCAAACTGGTGCACAGTAGTAAAGCTCCCAAGGTGCCCATTGCGGAAGATGCAGAGTGCCCGGAGAACAGCACCATCCCCCATAGTAGCAGCCTGATCAGCGTCCAGATATATCCCCAGCAACAAAGGCTGGGGAGCAGACATCCATACCCAGGAAACAGAAACACAGACCAGCAGCTGAGACCCATCCCCAAAATCTACAACAAAAGATGAGCAGGAGTAGAGCTCCACGGGGCAGTAGCACTCCCCAGCTGCCAGTGGCTGGACCTGGGGCTCCACAGAGGCCTATGCAGTGCAGCAGCTCACAAAAGCAGTGGGAAGCCAGAGCCCTAGAGAGACTGGTGCAATCCAGCAGCCTGCCCTTAAGATCTGCAGGGTACAGGGATACCAGAGAGGCCTGTGTGACCAAGCAGGGACTGTGCCACCCAGTTACCCATGGGAACTGCAGGGCGCTTACACACCAGAGAGGCCTGTGCGAACCAGCAGCCCACAACATAGGCATAGAGCCGGGTCCCCAAGAAGACTGTGAAATCCAGTTATCTGCAGGACCTGCAGGCAGGGTGCTGGGGCACCAGGAAGGCCTGTGTGACCCAGCTGTGCACCAGATAGGCATAGAGGATGTGAAAAACAGAGGCAGAGTGAATAGAAGCTACGCAGGTGAATTCCCAGGGCCAAACAAGAATTGCAACTAAAATAAAGACAGATCCTCATAAAAAAGCAAGAGAAAAGCAGAAGGACAGAACCATATAACCAGGGACACTGGTAGGATCTGCAGAGGCACGAGAGGGTGGCAGGCTGGGAGCCCACGGACAGCATCAGTCTTAGCTGTGAGCAGCGCCCTTGGGGATAAAGACCAAGCCTGCTTCACAGTGCAGAAAGCCAGAACAGAGCTCTAAAATACCCACAGCCACTCACCTGGGGGCTATGGCAGAGGCCGGGCAAACTGGGCTGGAACTCTGTGGGGACACTCGGGATTTCGAGGGCATTCAGAATTTTTGCTGAGTTGCTGCCACAAAGGAAGGTGGCCAGTGGGCTCCTTCCCCAAGCTCTGGGGAAAAGCAGCAGCCCCCTCCCCCTTCGGAGATTCAGCCTTTGCTAGGTGAGGCAGAGAAATGCAAATTTGGGCTCATTAATAATATCTGTCCCACCCTCTGGAAATCCTCTTATGCAGAACACCAGGGCTACATAGCAAGGCACTGAGTAACTGACACTACTAGCCTTTAGGAAAAAGCTAGAGGATAACTGAACTATTCCTGGGCATGCAAATCTACCCAGGAAAGTGAGACTTGACAGTGGTGTTTAACCTGAGCCCACCCAGGCTCATCCAAACCCAGTAGAGGGAGCCACAAATAGCAGAACACCAACACCCACAGGGAAAATTTTGCAGGCTCCAAAACCCACTGAGATAGCCAAAATGGTGAAACAAAAAAACCAATCCCAACTGAAAGAACAAGAGAACTCTATCAATGATGAGATAAATGAAATGCAGCTATGCAAATTATCAGAGGTAGAGTTCAGACGCATGATCTTGAGGAAGCTCAACAGCATGAGTAAGGACATCAGCACCATCAGTAAAGATATAGAAACATTGAAAACCAACCATGTGGAACTGAAGAACGACACAGTAGAAGTAAAGAACACATTGGAAGGACTAACCAGCAGAGTAGAGGAAGCTGAGGACTGGATCAGTGAATTGGAGGACAGGGTAGAAAAAAATCAACCAACTAGAAAATGAAAAGTAAAAAACAATTAAAAACAGGAAGACAGCTTAAGAGAACTGTGGGACAACTGGAAACGTAATAACATTCACATCATAGGAGTCCCCGAAGAGGAAGAGAATGAGCAAGGGTTAGGGAATATATTTGAAGAAATAGTGACTGAACACGTTTCAAACTTGGTGAAGGAAGAAGGCATTCAAGTTCAATAAGCACAGAGAGCCCCAAGTAAGAAGAACCCAAACAGGCCCACGCCAAGATACATAGTAATTAAAATGTCAAAAATTAAACACAAAGAGAAAATCCTAAAGGCAGCGAGAGAAAAGCAAAAGGTTACCTACAAAGGAAACCCCATAAGGCTCTCAGCTGACTCCTCAACAGAAACACTACAGGCCAGAAGGGAGTGGCATGAAGTAATCAAGGTAATGAAAAACAAGAATCTGAATCCAAGATGACACTATCTAGCAAGGCTATCATTCAAAATAGAAGGTCAAATAAAGAGCTTTCCAGACAACAAAAAAGGCTAAGAGGATACATTAGCACCAAACCAGTACATCAAGAAATGTTAAAAGTACTGCTATAATTAGTAGAATAAATAGGAAGAAAAATAAAACCACACTAAACAAAAATGGCAATAAATAAGTACATATCAATTGTCACCTTAAATGTGAATGGTTTGAAGGCTCAAATAAAAAGACACAGAGTAGCTAACTGGATAAGAAAGCATGACTCACATATATGTTGTTTATAAGACACCCACCTCACAACAAAAGACTCACATATGTTGAAAGTGAAGGGATGGAAAAAAATCTTTCAAGCAAACGGAAAGTGAAAAAAAGCTGGGGTAGCAACAGTCATATCTGATAAAGTAGATTTCAAAATAAAGGCCATAATTAGAGACAAAGAAGGCCACTACATAATATTGAAAAGATCTATCCAACAGGAAGATATAACCTTGGTAAACATATATGCACCCAATATAGGAGAACCAACATATATAAAAAAAATTTTGGAGGACTTCAAAGGAGCAGTAGACAGCAATACAATCATACTAGGGGACTTCAATACCCCACTAACATCACTGGACAGATCCTCTAGACAAAAAAAAAAATTAACAGGAAAACACAGTCTCTAAATGAAGCGCTAGATCAAGTAGATTTCATAGATATCTACAGAGAATTACACGCCGAACTGCAGAATTCACATTCTTCTCAAGTGCACATGGGATATTCTCAAAGACCCATCACATGTTAGGGCACAAACTAAGTCTCTACAAGTTCAAGAAGATTGAAATCATATCAAGCATCTACTCAGATCACAATGGCATGCAAGTACAAAGGAATTGCAATGAGAACATGCAAAGACATTTGAAAACATGGAGGCTAAATAGCATGTTATTGAACAATGAATGGGTTACCATGGAGATCAAGGAACAAATTTAAAGCTTCCTGGAAATGAATGAAAATGAACACAGAACAGCAAAACATTTATGGGATGCAGCGGAAGCAGTTCTGAGAGGGAAGTTCATAGCATTACAGGCCTACCTCATGAAGCAAGAAAAATTTATAATAGACTATCTAACCTCACAACTTAAAGAACTAGAAAGCAAACAGAAAGAAAACCCCAGAGAAAGTAGAAGGAGAGAAATAGGAAATATTAGAGCAGAAATAAATGACATGGAGACCAAAAAAACAATTCAAAAGATCAATGAAACAAAGAGCTGATTCCTTGAAAAGATAAAAAAGATTGAAGGACTGTTAGCTAGACTCACCAAGAAGTAAAGAGAGAAAACTCAAATACACAATATCATGAATGAAACAGGAGAAATAATAACTGTCACCACAGAAATACAAAGGATTGTTAACAGATATTATGAACAATTATACGGCAACAAATTTGATAATCTAAGCGAAATGGACAAATTTCTAGAAACACATAGTCTCCCAAAAATGTACTGGGAAGAGTTAGAAAACTTGAACAGACCAATAACAACAGAAGAAATTGAAGATGTAATCAAGACTCTCCCAGCAAACAAAAGCCCAGGCCAGAACAGCTTCACGGGGGAATTTTACCGAACATTCAAAGAAGAACTAATACCCATTCTGCTCAAACAATTTCAAAAATTTCAAGAAAAAGGAAGACTTCCAAACTCATTTTATGAGGCCAGCATAATTCTAACTCCAAAACAAGAAAAAGACACTACAAAGCAAGAAAACAACAGACCAATATCCCTGATGAACACAGATGCCTAAATCCTGAACAAAATACTAGCAAATCGAATCCAGCAATACATCAAAAAAAAGTATTCACCATGACCAAGTGGGATTCATCCCAGGTATGCTAGGCTGGTACAATATCTACAAATCAATAAATGTGATACACCACATAAACAAAATGAAACATAAAAAGCATGAGATCATATCAATAGATGCTGAAAAAGCCTTCGACAAAATCCAGTGTCCATTTCTGATAAAAACACTCAGCAGTGTGGGAATAGAGGGATCATATCTAGACATAATAAAGGCCATATATGAAAAACCTACAGCCAACATCATATTCAGTGGGCAAAAAATAGAAGCATTTCCCTTAAGAACAGGAACAAGACAGGGATGCCCACTTTTGCCACTCTTATTTAACATAATACTGGAAGTCTTAGTCACAGCAATCAGACAGGAAGAAAAAATAAAAGGGATCCAAATTTGAAAGGAGGAAGTGAAACTGTCATTCACAGATGACATGATACTATACGTAGAAAACCCCAAAGACTCCATCAAAAATTTACTAGACTTAATAAATGAATTCGGCAAAGTAGCAGGATACAGAATTAATGACAAAAAATCGATGTCATTCTTATACACCAATGATAAACTCACAGAAAGAGAAACTAAAAAACAAAACAAAACAAAACAAAAAAAAAAAACAATCCCATTTACCATCGTGGCAAAAAAATTAAGATACCTAGGAATAAACTTAACCAAAGAAATAAAGAATCTATTTGCAGAAAAGTACAGGCCATTGAAAAAGAAATAGAGGAAGATATAAAAAAAAAGTGGAAGCACATACTTTGTTCATGGATTGGAGGAAAAAACATCATTAAAATGTACCCAAAGCAATCTATAGATTCAATGCAATCCCCATCAAAATACCAATGACGTACTTCACAGAACTAGGACAAATACTTCAAAAGTTCATTTGGAACCAAAAAATACCTCGAATAGCTACAGCAATATTGAAAAAGAAGAACAAAGTTGGAGGGATCACATTACCAGATTTCAGGTTATACTACAAAAACACTGTAATCAAAACAGCCTGGTACTGGCACAAGAACAGGCATATAGACCAGTGGAACAGAACAGAGAACTCAGAAATGGACCCAAGGCAATATGATCAATTAATATTTGACAAAGATGACAAGAGCATACAGTGGAGTTAGGACAGCTTCTTTAATAAATGGTGTTGGGAAAATTGGACAGCTACATGCAGAACAATGAAACTAGACCACGAACTTACACCATACACAAGAATAAACTCAACATGTATAAAAGACTTAAATGTGACTCATGAATCCCTAAAATCCTAGAAGAAACTGTAGGCAACAAAATTTCAGACATCATATGCAGCAGAATTTTCACTGATACATTACCTATGGCAACAGGAACAAAGGAGAAAATGAACACATGGGACTACATCAAACTCAAAAGCTTCTGCACAGCAATAGAAAAGCAACCCACTATATGGGAGAGCATAACTGCCAATGATATATCAGATAAAAGGTTAATTTCCAATATATATCGAGTACTCATACAACTCAAAACAAGGAAAACAAAGAACCCAATTAAAAATGGGCAGAGGAACTAAATAGACACCTCTCCAAACAGGACATACAAGTGACTAAGAGCCATATGAACAAATGCTCAACATCACTAATCATCAGAGAGATGCAAATTAAAACAACAATAAGGTATCACCTCACACCTGTCAGAATGGCCACCATCAACAAATCATCAATCAACAAGTAATGGTGAGGGTGTGGAGAAAAGGGGACTCTAGTGCACTGCTGGTGGAAATGCAGACTGGTGCAGCCACTATGGAAAACAATATGGTGCTACCTCAAAAAATTAAAAATTGAACTTTCATTTGACCCAGTGATCCCACTTCTAGGAATATACCCTAAGAAGCCTAAAACACCAATCAGAAAGAATATATGTACCCCCATGTTTGTAGCAGCACTATTTACAATCGCTAAGATCTGGAAACAGCCCAAGTGTCCATCAGTAGACGTATGAATAAAAAAGCTGTGGTACATATACACAATGGAGTACTATGCAGCTGTAAGAAAGAAAGATCTCTTATCTTTTGAGACTACATGGAGGGACCTTGAAAGTATCATCCTAAGTGAAACAAGCCAAACAGAGAAAGACAAGTTTCATATGATCTCACTTATTTGTGGAATATAATGAACATAACAGTCTGAGGAATGGGGTAGTCCCAGAGACTTGGAAGCGGGGTACAGACTGACAATCCCCTAAAGAGGGGTGTGGTGGGGGAGAGATAAACCACAGAACTTATATGCATGTATGCATGAACAGTGGACATGGACAACAATCTGGGGAAAGGGCAGGGAGGGAGGTGGAGGGGGGAATCAGTGGGGGGAAAAGGAGAAACATCTGTAACAAAAATTAATTAATAAAAAAAAAAGGCAGCTAGTTTCGTACAAGGGAGTTCCCATAAGGCCGTCAGCTGATTTCTCAAAAGAAACTTTGCAGGCCAGAAGGGAGTGGCAAGAAATATTCAGAGTGATGAATAGCAAGAACCTACAACCAAGATTACTCTATTCTGCAAAGCTGTCATTTAGAATCGATGGCCATATAAAGAGTTTCCCAGACAAGAAAATGTTAAAGGAGTTCATCACCACCAAACCATTATTATATGAAATGTTGAAGGGTCTTTTTGAAGAAAAAGATAAAATATATGAACAAACAAAATGGCAATGAATACCTATGTATTGACAATGGAATCTACAAACAAAATGAACAAACAGAACAGAAACATTCTCATAGATACAGAGAACATTTTGTTGGTTGCCAGATGGGAGGGGGGTTGGGGGAATGGGTGAAAAAGGTGAAAGGATTAAGAAGTACAAATTCATTGCTAGACTGACCAACCTCAAACGGAAAGGGGCTGGGGGGTGGAAAGAAATAAACCAAAGAACTTATATGTATAACCAATGGACACAGACAATAATATGGGAAAAGGTGGGAGGGAGGCAGGACAGGGGATGAGGGGGTCAGTGGGGGAAAAATGAGGAACATCTGTAATACATACAACAATAAAGATTTAAAATAAAATAAAAAATTCTTGTTATACTGGTTTGGTGGGAATGAACTCCTTTAGCTTTATTTGGTCTGGGAAGCTCTTTATTTCTCCTTTGATTTACAATGATAGGCTTGCTTGGTAAAATAGTCTCGGTTGTAGGTCTTTGTTTTTTATCACTTTGAATATTTCATGCCAATCACTTCTGGTGTAAAGTGCTTCTGTTGAGAAATCGTCGGACAGTTTTATGGAATCTCCCTTGTAGGTAAGTAACTGTCTTTCTCTTGCACCTTTTAAGATTCTCTCTTTTCCTTTAACCTTTGTGATTTTAATTACAGTGCATCTTGGAGTGAGTCTCTTTGGGTTCATCTTGCTGGGACTTTCTCACTTCCTGGACGTATGTGTATTTTTTCTTCACTAGGCTAAAATAGTTTTCCACCATTATTTATTCAAATATGTTCTCAATCCTTTGCTCTCTCGCTCTCTTCTCCATCTGGTAATCCTATGATACTGATGATATTAGGCTTCATGTTGTCTTAAAGGCCCATTAAACTATCCTTGTTTTTAAAAATTATTATTATTTTATTGATTGATTGATTTGAGAGAGAGAGAAAGGTAGAGAGAGAAACATTGATTTGTTGTTCCACTTATTTATGCATTCATTGGTTGATTCTTGTATGTGCCATAACTGGGGATCAAACCTGCAACCTTGATGTATTGGGATGATGTTCTATCCAACTGAGCTACCTGGCCACAGCTAAACTATTCTCATTTTAAAAATTCTTTTTCTTTTTTTGCTGCTCTGATTGGATATTTTCTGCTACTTTGTCTTCCAAGTCACTGATTCAATCTCCTGCTTCATCCAACGTACTGTTTATTCCTTCTAGTATTGTAGGACAATGAAAAGGTAGGAAAATTCTGGGACATGTGGAATAGGAAAATTGAGGCAGGAAAGTTAAACAAAGCCAAAAAGCTTTGCAGGACACATGTAGCAGGGACTCATCTTGAAAACAAAGGGTTAAAACCTCTTTTCCTCACAAAAGAATGTAGGAGAGGAAAAGCAATGGAAGGGAGAGAGGAGGAGGAGGAATCAGAGACCACTTAGTGCAAATCATCTTGAGATTGTTAGAACAGCAGGGAGGAGGGGAAAAGAAGAGTTTAAACAAAAAAGCCAGCAGTTGTGATTTAATTGCCATTTTCTTCCCACAAATTATGGGAAAGCCATAACAAAGTAAAGGGGAGACTTTTAGAGTTAATCTGTACCAGGATATCTAGCAGAGAAATTTTTATTTAAAAAAACTTTTAGACAGAAGGGTATATAAGGCAGAAACTGCCCACCCCACTTGCTCTTCAGATTAGCTGAGAGCCTTTCTGTGCTTCATAAGCCAGATAGATAGATTTGCTTGCATATTTAATTATTTTATCCTCACTCAAGGACATTTTTGCATTTATCTTCAGATAGAGCGGGAGGGAGGAAGAGAGAGAGATAAAAACATAGACATAAGAGAGACACATCGACTGGTTGCCACCCACATGACCCCAATTGGAGCCAGAGACAAACTGCAACCGAGGTACGTGCCCTTAGCGGGAACTGAACCTGGGATTCTCTGGTCCGTGGGCCAATGCTCTAACCGCTGAGCCAAACCAGCCAGGGCGCGTATTTAATTTTTTTGTATATTTAATTTTTAATAAATTCACTTGCATTAATGTTTTAATAAATATATTTCACAGTGCAATCAAGGTTTCTCCTATAAATTCATTCATATGAGGAGACATGGGGTTGGGGACAGCCCACTCCTTCTGATTCAGGAGTCTGGTCCAATAACACCTCTCTGGTGTCTGTGAGAGGTGCCTGTGACACTAGTGTATTCTTCATATCAGATGTGGTATTCTTCATTTCCTACTGGTTCTTTTTTATGGTTTCTAGGTTCTTTTTCATGCTGTTGAAGTTCACACTATGTTCCTTGTACTTCTCACTATGTTCTTTAATCATCCTTATAACCATTTTTAAAAACTCTGTATCTGGCAAATAGCTTGCCTCCATTTCATTTAGCTCTTTTTCTGGATATTTATCTTGTTTTTTAATTTGGGGCATATTTCTTTGTCTCCCAATTTTGGCTGCCTCTTTGTGTTTGTTTCTATGTATTAAGTAGATCTGTTATGTCTCTCAGCCTCAGTAAGGTGGCCTTATATAGTAGGAGGGGACCCAGTGGTGCAGTCTTTTTGTTCATCTGAGCTGGGTGCTCCAGGAATGTCCTTGTGTGGGTTATGTGACCCCTGCCCTTTTAATTGTGTCTTGATTGCTACTGGCTTGTTTGTGAGTGGGTTTGACCCTCAAGCTGGATGACTGTGAGGATTGACCCCGAACACAGGGTAGGAGCTGCTCTGCAGGTGCTGAGCACATGAACTGGAATTCACCTCACCAAGGTCAGGTGTCTGCCGAAATCTCCATTTGGATGTGCCATTTGTGAACCTAATTAGATCCTGTTCTGATGTTGTTTGAAGCTGGACACTGGGTGTGTTAGTTCTGGGGCCTCTTGGGAGGGGACTCTGGTATAGGTCAATGTCAGACACTGCCTTCGACTCACCCTGAAAAACCTGTTTGGAGCTACAAAGCAATCCATAGTTTGTGGCTGCCTCTGCTGGGCCTGGGAGTGCATGGGAATGATAAGACTGCACACCAAGGCTGGCTTCCACCAGTCCTGAACTCAGGGGCAGTTCAGCAAAAGGCCCAAGGCACCCTAACATTCACCTCTGGTTGCCTCCAACTGCCGGCTGCCTGTTAGGCTCAGTCACTGAAAGAGCCTCTGGTAGTACTTGAATCGCATGAGGTAGATTCTCAGTGAGTCACCAGGTAGGGGAGAGTGGTGTTCACCAGATTGATATATGTCCAAACTCAGTTCCAGTGCTAGGTCTGAGGCCACTCAGCAAAAGTCCCAGTGTATACCAAGTCTCGCTGCCCCCCACCAGGTGCCCACTGACCTTTGTGGTGGGGCAGGGTCTCAGGGAGTCATCAGGGTGGAGGCAGCAGAGCTCATCAGAGCAAACAGATTAAGATTTGGCCATGTGAAGGGAAGGCTCTGCACTGGTTGTATGTGCAAGGGAAATATGGCCCCCACCCTAGAGCCACACAATTCAGTCTGTCCCAGATTTTATGAGAAGCCTGAGCTCAGCAGGGTGGGTTGCTGGGTGTTGGGGAGGTGGGTCTAGTGGATCTCCTGTGAAAGGGAGGTGCTGGTCAGGCTTCAGAGAAAGGTGGGAGGAATGGCCTCCGCCCCAGAGTCACACAAGTCAATCTGTCTCATATTCCTCCCAGACCTCCTGGGATGCCTGTGCTTGGTAGGACAGGGCCACCAGAAATCAGGAGGGTGGGGCCACTAGGAGCTGGGTTGGTGGGGCTAGTGGATCTCCTATGAGGGTGAGGCACCAGTCATGTTCACAGGAAAGTGAGGGGGATGGTCCCCATGCCAAAGCCACACAACTCAGTCACTGACACCCCCGAGTCTTCGCGGAACTCTACACCCCAGTCCAGGCAGCTGATTCCAAGGTGGCTCACTCATATGGTTGGCAAGTTGGTGTTGGTTGTGTGTGGGGGAGAAGAAAATGTGGAGTAGGGGAGGAGCTAGTTTTTTCCTGTGTGGGCCTCTTCACATACTGCTTGGGTATCCTTATGACATAACAGCTGGCTTCCCCCAGAGCAACCAATCTAAGAGAGAGCAAGGCAAAAACCACAATGCCTTTTTTATGACCTAGCATTTTAAGTGACATTTCTACTATAGTCTATTGGTTACACAAGTCACCTCTGGCTTATTGTAGACGAGAACTATCCAAGGGTATGAAAAGCAAGAGGTAAAGATCACTGGAGATCATCTTGGTGGCTGGCTACAACAGCATTTGTAGATTGTTATACATCTGTGGCTTTTACTTTGAGTAAGATGAGGAATCATTGAAGGGATTTGAACTGATAACTGAGAATGATCTGACTTATTATGATAACTCTGCCTTCTGTGTAAATAGACTGAAGAAGGGTAAGGAGGAAGCTTTTATAGTCTGAGAGAGTAAACTAGGGGCCACAGTGGTGTTGATGAGACTTGGTGATATTCTCGCTATATTTTGAAAATTGAGGTGACAGCATTTGCTCATGGATTGGATGTGGAATAAGAGATAGTGCAATTAAAAATGATTACAAGGGTTTTGGAGGAATTACAAAATGGGTTAGATATAGATCATACCACAAATTAACTTACAACAAACATAGGTGAGATAAGGGAGAAAGCACTGTGCTCCATAACAAAGGTACAAATTCAAGTGCCAAGATGTGAAAGTTCTAGAGATGGATGGTGAATGTATATAATGCCACTGAACTCTATACTTGAAAATTATTAAAACGGCACATTTTATGTTATATACATTTAACCACAATTTTTAAAAGATGCTAACAAAATCAAAATGAAAAATTCAACTGCCAAGAGAGTTCAGATGAGAAAGATATGACGTTTGGCTAAGGGAATCAGAGAAGGCTTTGTGTAGGGACAGTCTTTTTACCTCGCAGAAGGAACAGAGTAAATTAATAGAAGAGGCAGAAAAACTGGGAATGGGCAGGTACATAGTGAGGAGTTCATTTTGTTAGAAGATAGATAGGATGCCCAAGGAGAGAGTGAACATGAAGCCAAGTAGTTTTACCATTATCCTGGAGGTCATACGGAATGGTTGAACTCAGATGGCCTTGTGCAGGCTGAATTGCGGGAGACCAATCTAGAGATAGAGAGACCAGTTAGGAGACAGGATAATGATCAGACATGCCTGTAATCAGACAGATCTAGGTTTGAATCACTGTTTCAGCTCCCACACATACTAGCAGGGTGACTTTGCAGCTACCTAACCTCTCTAAACCTTGTTATGTTAATCTGTAAAATGAGAATAATGACAGTTACATATTTTATAAGGTTGCTGTGAAAATTAAATGACATGAATATTTGCTTGCAATTACTATTATTACAGTAAGCCAGGTATGAGATACCCAGAGCTGTGACAATGGGAGAGGATAAGAGGGTATATTATCTTAACAAATGCCTAAGAACCCAAAAGAAGTCTTTATGCCCTTTAAGTTCCCTTTTCATGAAGGATGCAGGTGATACTTACGATATTGCCCTTGAAATGAAATCATCTCATTCAAAACCTTTCATCTCACTACACTAGCCTGTAAGGGAGACTGTTTCTGAAACAAAATTCATCTTTTGGTCTGACAATCATACAACATATTTAAAATAAATCTAAGATATAATCAGCATTTTATGTACACAGATTTCTTTTGTTTCCCTTCTTTCTACTTCCTGTGCTCCCTATTCACTTCCCCCTTATCTCCCAAACCCCTTCCTGCCCCCACTAATTGTCTCCTTTTCTTTTTCCTTTCATCCTTACCTCTTTGGACACAGGTCATATTGTAATCTCAGTTCCCTCGTTTATTAGCTGCGTGCTACTGGGGTAGTTATCCCCTCTGGGCCTCAATTTTCTCTGTAAAATAGGTTTAATAAGAGAGTGCCTGTCTTCTAGAGTTGTCAAAATTACAACAAAGAACACGCTATATGACTACCACAGCGTCTGGTTTATAGTAAGAATTCAACATGTTCGCTCTTTTCTCTTTTTATCCTTTAATCTCCATTACCCTATTCCTCAATCCCAGAACCCAGCTGGTAAAAACCGTGGGAAAAAAACACCTCCAGGCTAAAAGAGGAAACACTTGAGCTGGGGGGCGGGGACTATGCTGTACGCAAGGCGCGTGCGCGCCCGCGCCCTCAGTTTCTGCTTTGCAACTTGGGGGGTTGGGGGATTGGGGGGAGGGCTTCGTTTGTCCGGGTGCCCCTTCCTTCCTGGAGAAGTGGCAGGACCAAAGCGCAGCCCCGGGTGGGCTCAGCTGTCAGCGAGGGACGCCAAGGCCCTAGGGGTAAGTTCGAAAATGGCGGAGGGTAAAAAAGGAGGGGCATTGCAGGCCCGGAGGCTGGCCTCCAAGAGGGGGTGGTGGGAAGGAGACTGAGGAAGGGGGCCTAGTGGCGGGGACTAGGCGGTGAGACTGACGAACTTCGTCCAGTGCCTCTTTGAGGCCCTCTGGGGCCCTCCGTATTCCTGGGGATGGGTGCGAGTGAGGGAGACGAAAGGACTTCCGTTTCCTTTTAGGCCGGGCCGGCCGCCTAGTAGAGTTAGCTTTTCCAGATTGGATCTTGGGCCGCTTCTCCTCTAGGACCCTCCCCTCGGGACCACGCGAGGCGCCGTGGGTGATCCGGGCTGGCTCTCCTGGCGCGGTAGGTACTGCCTGCACGGGCTTCCTCCTGGTTCTCCTCCTCCCCCCTTTTTTCTCCCCTCCCATCCACCCGCTGGGCCCCGCATTACAGGGGAAGGCGGGAAGGCCGTCCTTGCCCCGCAAAGGTGGTCAGAACAGGGCTCCTGGCCCAGGTTTCCGGGACTGTCGAAGGCGTGGGCGGGTGGGCGCCAACCTGAACCCCACGACCTCCAAGGTAAATCGAATCAAAGAACTTTTTTAGTGATCAAAGGGACCACCCCATCCCCTCCCCACCCGATGCTTGTATGGAGCTGCGTGGAATATGTGCGGTGAGGGCGTGTGAAACCGAAAGAATGAGAGCCAAAGAGCTTCCGGAAGAGGAAATTAATTAGTAATTTCAATCCTTGCTGCCTTAGTCACCTATCCATCATATTCTGTAAGTAAAACGAAATTCAGTCTGACTTTCAGTTTCATTATATTAACTCCGAAATACACTTTATTTTCTTTTTCGCGGGGAGGGAGTTGGTTATTGCTAAAACTAAGCCACAGCCCTCCTCCAAAAAAGGAAAACGTCAACCAGAGCTTTGTAAAAAACCTATCCGATTTTAATAATGTGCTACTTTGCTTTCAAGTATAATTGTGTCACTAGTTCTTTCACAACTATGCCTTGATTATTACTTTGACATGTCTATGACGCATAGACATTTACTTTGGTAAGACTGGAGGTCACTATAGTATTTCTTTTTTTACTTAGTATTTGTTACAGCCAGTTCTAGAGAACAATGTTACAGACGGCCATCTTAGAATTATAACATTTTAGAGTTGGAAGGGATCTTAGTCCAACCGTTTACAAAAGCAATAACTAAGGCACAGGAAGATTTCATGGCTTGCCTATGGCTACTCGACTACTTAAATCAGAACCCAGGTTGTCTGGCTTCTTGCTAACTGCTCTTTCTGCGCAACTGCTCCACGTACCCTCCAAGCAAGAAAACGAAATGTGTTCAGTTCAATGTACATTTCTGAAACATATACCACCTTGTGCCATACAACTTTGCTACTACTTTCAGTGTTTTTTAACATGCTTATGAAGCTGGTGCTTGAGACATTTTCTCATCATTCAAGAAGTGGCAAACATTTAGGTTAAAAAGAATTTATACATTCACACAGGCACGTATATATGTATAAGCTCAAGTAACTTCTTGAAGGATACATAAAAATGTTAACAGTAGTTGCTTATGAAGGATGGAGAGGAGTGGAAGATTTTTTACTTTGCACTTCACATGTGGCCTGATGTACTGTTTGAATTTCTTAATAAACAATTATTGATTTTATAATTAAAACAAGTTTTAAAGTTTACACACACACATATATCAATATAAGTATATATCAGTGGTGTGTATATATATTTATTTACATATTTGTATTTATGTAACAGTGGTTTAGGGTTTTTTGTTTGTTTCTTATGTATCAGTGGTTTGTATTGTAAAATTCTGTGTGCTTAATGTCAGCCCAACTGGCAAAACATGCTCACATTTCTTCTTTGGGTTTCCCCTATTGTTCCTAATATAAGATGGTAAAAAGTATGTATGTTACTAGTTTTCAAATATTTTTACAAAATGTGCTGAACTTTTTTATTGATTTATTGGGGTGACATTGGTTAATAAAATTATATAAAAAGGTGCTAAGCTTTTGATTATCAAATAATGTAGCAAACTGACATTCAGTATATCAAATTTGACACAATGAAAAAAATCTGAATGTAGAATGTTCATGAATAAGAATCATTTAACAATTAAAACTGGAAAGGTCCCCTGTGGTTAGTAGTTTAGGTCTTTTGTTTTTATGAATAGGTTAATCAAGACTCAAAGAAGAAAAGGTGAATTTTCAACGATTATACATTTGATTATTAACAGAGCTTGGCCTAGGTTTTAGGTCCTCATCCAGTGCCCCTTATATTATACCTGTAATTTTATTGCTTTTTAGTGCATTCAGTGACTCTAACCAGGCCAAGTAATGGTGAGAAAAGGTTAGCGAAACCCCTTTCAGTAATAAGAATTACTGAAATTATTGCACCGTTAATTTGTATAGTGCTTGAAATATTTTCATAATGGAAATGTTTCTTGTAAAGATTAATTTGTTTTGTGAATCCTTGTTTATATTATAAATGCTTAGAGACACCAAATATGAAATGATCTTTTTAACTGTTTTTGTTAGGTCTCGTATTTAAGTCTGGTAGCTTGTACTAACAGGAAAAACAAAACAAAACTATGGTTTATGTTTCAAAAGAAACAGCTCTTCTGATGTGGCTCAGTGGTTGAGCATTGACCCATGCACCAAGAGGTCACAGGTTTGATTCCCAGTCAGGGCATATCATATGCCCAGGTTGTGGGCCCAATCCCCAGTGGGGGGCATGCAGGAGACGGCCAATCAGTGTTCTCTCTCATCAATGTTTCTCTCTCTCCCTTCCTCTCTCTGTAAAAATCAATAAAGAAAAAAAACATTCATTGAGCACCTACTGTGTATAGCCAGCCATTGTACTGTGTGATTGGGTTCCAAAGCTGAATATGACAACAGAGGTGCCCTTGTTATTTTGAGGCTGGAAGATTATCATGAGCTGTCAATTCTCAAACTTAATCTCTGGTCTAATCTGGTAATAGTATTAGAAAATGTAATCTGTAGCACTGTTTAAGGTCGTTGTGTGAGTAGATTTGAGGAGAAAAAAAAGTAAAATAAGTTGATATTGAATTGTATCATAGAGGCCATATAGTACAGTAGAAAGAGCTCTGATTGGGATGCCTGGGTTCTTTTTGTTGTTGTTGATAATCCTTACTTGAAGATATTTCTCCATTGATTTATTTTAGATAGAGTGGAAGGGAGGGAGCGGGAGAAGCAGAAACACAATGATGTGAGAAAGACAATCGGTTTGTTGCCTCCCGACCCGCGTGGGGATAGAACCTGCAATCCCGGTACTTGCCCTTGACTGGAATTGAACCCGCAACCCTTTGATCCTCAGGCCGACGCTCTAACCACTGAGCAAAACTGGCCAGGGCAGATGCCTGGGTTCTTTCTTTTTTTTAAAGAGCTGGAGAGCACTCGCAGGTCTCGAACCACCCTTGCGGACAAGAGTGGTTAGTGAACTGAAAGTTCGATGAGAAGGAACCACTGAGCTAAATAAAGCCAGTCCAAATGCCTGGGTTATCTTGGCGTTGTTTCCAATTAGCTGTGCAATATATTTACTCCATTTAATTTAAAACATAAAAGAGTACTTGGAATATTATATATTACAAAAGAAATATAGAAAATATATGAGGTTAAGAGTAATATACAGAGAATGAGTATAACCCACATTCTTTTATATTTACTTTTTCATTTAGGATCCTATTGTATGTAGATTGTTTTGATCCTTTTTCTCTCAACATCCTATGCTGAATATTTCCTGTCATGAAGTCTTCCAAATACAGTTTTTACTTATTCAACATATTATTCTGTGTCCCACTTCCTACATCTGTAGAGTAACAGGCTTAAGCTAGTTGATTCAAAGATTGAAAACCCATTGCAATGGCTTTTTTAAAAAACTGATTATCCCAGATTTTATCAAGGAAAAAAATCCCATATAACAATCTTCCAAATCTGTTTAGAATAAATATCTCAAGGGACAAGAAATTAAGAACAAAGTGGAGATGCAGTTCTTATAATTTATGGTTTATACTTTCATGTATTTAAAAATTTCACATGCAAAATACCTCAAGTTTAATTTGTGGAAGGTATACATGATACATATATCATTACTGTGTTAAAAGCTGACCTGCTGTGGGCGGGGCCGCAAAAAAAAAAAAGGCTGACCTATTTAACCTCGGCCTGTTTGGCTCAGTGGTTAGGGCATTGGCCCTTGGACTGAAGGGTTGCAGGTTCGAGTCCTGGTCAAGGACACCTACCTGGGTTGCAGGTTTGATCCCTGGCCAGGGTCCTGTGGGAGGCAGCCAATTGATGTGTCACTCTCACATTGATGTTTCTCTCTCTCCCTCCCTCCCTTCCATTCTGTCTAAAAAATAAAGAATGAATAAATAAATAAATTTAAAAACACAGTATTAAAAAAAAAGCTGACCTATTTAGTTTAACTTTTTTAAACTGATTTTTATTTTATTTTTTGGTTAATGCTCACCTGAGGATATTTTTCCATTAATTTTTAGATAGAGTAGAAGGGAGGGAGGGAAAGAGAGAGAGAGAAGCATCTATGTGAGACACATGGATTGGTTGCCTCCTGCATGACCAGGACCAGGATCAAACCTGCAACCCAGGCACATGCCCTTGACTGGGAATCAAACCTGCGACCCTTTGGTCCATGGGCCAGTGCTCTAAACGCTGAGCCAAACTGGTCAAGGCAATTTAGTTTCATTTTGTAGGATGGGCATATAATAGGTTGAAGAGGGAGAAATTGGGCTTCTGAGCTTAATATTCTGGGATTATCATAGCACAGAGGAGAGAAAATTTGTGAAAGCTCAGAAGGGTTCAATAATTTGCCCAAGGTCCAAATAGCTATTAAGTTTCAGAAGTAGGATTTGAATCTACATTTCTCTGATTCCAGTACTCATTCTTTTCCATTTTGTATGCTGTCTTTCAAAAGATGAAGATTTCTTAAACATATTTCTTTTTCTTTTTTTTTTAAATCCTCACCCACGCCCTGGCTGGTTTGGTTCGGTGGTTAGAGCGTCAGCCTGTGGTCCAGAGGGACTCAGGTTCGGTTCCCGCTAAGGGCACGTACTTCAGTTGCATTTTGTCCCCGGCCCTGGTTGGTTGTGGGAGTGGCAGCCACTCTATGTGTCCCTTTCACGTCAATGTTTCTCTCTCTTTCTTCCTCTCTCTCCCTCCCACTCTATCTGAACAAAAAAATGGAAAAATGCCCTCGGGTGAGGATTAAAAAAAGAAAGAAAAGAAAAAATAAATCCTCACCCAAAGATATGTTTTATTGATTTTAGAGAGAGGGAAAGGAGAGAGAGAGAAACATTAATGTATGAGAGAAACATCAATTGGTTACCTCCCACTCGGCCTCCACAGGGATTGAACAGCAACCTAGGTATGTTGGCCTGAACCGGAATCAAACCAGCAACCATTAGGTGCATAGGACAGCGTTCCAACCAAATGAGCTACTTCTTGATTGTATTGCTTTGATAAAAATTAACCAACTTGGTATTTTTTAATAAATTAAGGAACTAAGGTGAAGAATAGTTTTCAGGCTGAGATAAGCCAACTAACAAACTTTGAGTACCTTCTACTTTGAGCTGAGCTTTAACATCAATGTATCGACAGTAGTTGACATGTAGTAAATAGGTGCCTGGTAAAAAATTGTTGACTGAATACTCCTACTTGTTACAAAGAAATGTGTTAGATGAAAAAGGAAAAATTGAAACTTCTCAAGCCCTCCAGATAATCGAAAAGAAAGCCCTTTCTGTGTTCTGAGAAATTAAGCAAAGCAGTTGTTTATTTGTTATTATTATCTACAATAAGAAATTGAGGCCAGTCCTGGCTGGTGTGACTAAGTTGGCTGGGTGTCATCCTTTGCACATGAGGGTTGCTGGTTCTATTCCTGGTCAGGGCACATGCCCGGGTTGTGGGCTCAGTTCCTGGGTTGAGGGCTCGATTCCCAGTAGGGGACGTACAGGAGGCAGCCAATTGATGTTTTGCTCTTACATCGGTGTTTCTCTCTTCCCCTCTCCTTTGCTTCCTCTAAAAAAAAAAATCAGTTACAATTATCTTTAAAAAAATAAAATAAAAGAATTTGAGGCCAAACTTAAGAGTTACATGTTTTATGCCCTGGCTGGAGTGACTCAGTTGGTTGAGTTTGTCCCATGCACTGAGAGGTGGCTGTTTCCATTCCTGGTCAGGGCACATGCATAGGTTGCCAGCTGCATCCCCAGTAGGGGTTGTGCAGGAGGCAGCCTATTGATGCTCGTCTCTCATTGATGTTTCTCAAAAATCAATAAAAACATATTTTTTAAAAAGTTACATATTTTATCTACTCTATGTATAACTTAATAGTAGGTTGTCCTTTGTGTGATAAAAGCATATTTATGTCCATTCTGTAGGACTCGGCATGGATTTAATTTTGGTATGACTGGTACCCAGTCTTTGTTAAGGGTACATGTGATACACGTAACATCGTCTGCTTTTATAATGCATTTTAAAGGATCTGGGTCATGGTGCAAAAGTGAGGTATATCTTTGTGGAGGAGGAAAAATAATTTTCCTCTACCCTTCTAAGTTCTTCTGGCTGGTTTAATAATCAAATTGACATGAGACAGATTAACAAGAGAAAATAACCAGAATCTCTGCCACACTTGGAGAGATTATGCTAAGGTGATAGCTCCTTTCCTTTAAGCAGGTTTTTCTATCTGAATTCCTTTAGGCTGCTAAGGGGTACGGTTATAGGTTCTTTTTAAGTCTTTTGTTTCTTAAAAATAACTAGATTAAAATAAATAGTATTTCAAAAAAGCAATATTTTGGAGTGGCAAACTCTGCTTCCCCTCTTCTCACCTATGTAGATTGGGAAGAGCTTGAACTCAAATGATCAGACAGAAGTTAAACTGGGTGAGTGGAGGTTGGTTTCCTAAACTGGGCAAAGCTGTTGTGACTGTACATTCCCTGGTGTATCTATAAACATTTATATATTGCTTGTACTTCTATACTTATTCCTGTAATAATTGTTGACCTCAAAACACAGGCCTCTCAGCATATATTGCAATGCATGTTAGTTTTCTGTGGTTCCAGCTAATTTTTCAGCCCTTGAAAGGGCAAGAAGCCTAACATTTTCTTTCTTTTATTTTTTTTTAACTTTATTGTTGGATGTATTGTAGATGTTCCTCCTTTTTCTCCTAATGACCCCCTCCTCCCTGCTCCCATCTCCCTCCTGCCTTTCCCCACACTGTATCCATTGGTTATGCATATAAGGTTTTTGGCCCCTAGCCGGTTTGGCTCAGCAGTTAGAGCGTTGGCTTGTGGTCCAGAGAGACCCGGGTTCGGTTCTTGCTAAGGGCATGTACCTTGGTTGCAGTTTGTTCCCGGCCCTGGTTGGGTCGTGTGGGTGGCAGCCACTCGATGTGTCCCTTTCACATCGATGTTTCTCCCACCCTCCCTCCCTCCCCTTCTCTATCCCTCCCACTCTATCTGAACAAAAAATGGAAAAATGTCCTTGGGTGAGGATTAAAAAAAAAAAGGTCTTTGGTTTATTTCTTACCACCACCCTCCCCTTCCCTTTCAGGTTTGTCAGTCTAACAACCAGTTTGTACTTCTTAATCCCTTCACCTTTTTCACCCATTCCCCTATTCCCCCCTCCAATCTGGCAACCAACAAAATATTATCTATCTATGAGTCTGTATCTGTTCTGCTTGTTCCTTTTGTTTGTAGATTTAATTGTCAATAGATATGTATTTACTGCCATTTTATTGTTCATATTTTTGATCTTTTTCTTCAAGAAGGCCCTTCAACATTTCATATAATACTGGTTTGGTGGTGATGAACTCCTTTAGCTTTTTTTTGTCTGGGAAACTTTATATGCCCATTGATTCTAAATGATAGCTTTGAAGGATAAGAGTAATCTTGGTTGTAGCTTCTTGCTTTTCATCACTCTGAATAGTTCTTGCCACTCCCTTGTGGCCTGCAAAGTTTCTTTTGAGAAATCAGCTGACAGTCTTATGGGAGCTCCCTTGTAGGTAACTAACTGCTTTTCTCTTGCTGCTTTTAAGATTCTCTCTTTGGCCCTGGCCAGTTTGGCTCAGCAGTTAGAGCATCGGCCTGTGGACCTGAGGGTACCGGGTTCGGTTCCCTCTAAGGGCACGTATCTCAGTTGCAATTTGTCCCCGGCCCTGGTTGGGGTCTTGTGGATGGCAGCCACTCAATGTTTCTCTCTCTTTAACGTCGATGTTTCTCTCTCTCTCTTCCTCCCTCACTCCCTCCCTCCCTATCTGAAGATAAATGCAAATATATCCTCGGGTGAGGATTAAAAAAAAAAAGATTCTCCCTTTGTCTTGAACCTTTTGTATTTTGATTATATGTCTTGGAGTGGGCCTCTTGGGGTTCATCTTGTTTGGGACTCTCTGTGCTTCTTGGACTTGTATGTCTGTTTCCTTCACCAAGTTAGGAAGTTTTCTGTCATTATTGTTTCAAATAAGTTTTCAATTTCTTGTTCTCTCTCTCTCTCTCTCTTCTGGCACCCCCATGATGCCAATGTTGGTACGCTGGAAATTGTCCACGAGGCTCCTTACACTATCCTTATTTTTTTTTTCTTTTTGCTGTTCTGATTGGGTGTTTTTTGCTTTCTTATATTCCAAATCGATGGTTTGCTTCTTGGCTTTACCTACTCTAGTATTGAATCTGTGTAAATTATTCTTTATTTCAGTTAGTGCCTCCTTCATTTCTGACTGATCCTTTTTTATGTTCTTGAGGCCCTTACTAAGTTTATTGAGCATCCTTATAAGTAGTGTTTTGAACTCTGCAGCTGTTAGATTGCTTATTTCCATTTCTTTTAGTTCTTTTCCTGGAGTATTGTTCTGTTCTTTCATTTGGGACATATTTCTTTGTCTCCTTATTTTGGATGCCTCCCTGTATTTGTTTCTAGGTATTAGGTAGAGTTGCTATGTCTCCTGGGCTCCCTAGGGTGGCCTATTGTAATAGGTGTCCTGTAGGATCCTGTTGCACAGCCTCCGTGGTCACCTAGTGGGCCCTTGAAGTACACCCCTTGTGTGGACTTTACACCCTTCTGTTGTAATTGAGTTTTAATTGCAGTCTCGATGTAGCTTCTTTAATTTGTTGTAGGAATTCCATTCAGTGTGATTTCAGGCAGTTTTGAATGATGGTTGTTCTATAGTTAGTTGTAATTTTGATGTAGTTATGGGAGGAGGCAAGTACTGTGTTTACCTATGCAGACCGAAAGTCCTCGCCTAACATTTTCTATTACCTCACTGGACTTCCCCTTCTACCAATAATTCTTATAGTAATTTTCTTAGACCTGTATTGGTCATAATCACCAGATTTGCTTTTTGATTGTTATTTACTGGTTGTGTGACCTTTGATGAGTAACAACCAGTCATAAAACCAGTTTCCCAATATTGCAAATGGGGGTTATGATCTTGTTATATAGATTAAATTAGATAAATTTCCTTTATAAATTGTAAAGCACATTGCTTATTTTAGTTATTATCAGAGGTAACATGGTAAAAAAAAGAGGGTAGGCTGTCTATTTTTTCTTGACGTGTTCATCTTTTTCTTACAGATTTTAAGTGCTTTCAAGCTTTTACTTGATAGATTAAAAGGACATGGTGATAGGACACACTCCTGTTTGAGACCATTTAATATTAGTGTTAAAAGCAAATAATGACATAAACAGGTTTAGATAGGACATTCATGCCAACAGTAAAAAAAAAAAAAAAAAAAATCCTCACCCAAGGACATTTTCATTGATTTTTAGAGAGGGGGGAACAGGGTGTGGAAAGAGAGATAGAAACATTGATGTGAGAGATAAACTTGTCAGTTCCCTCCCGCACGTGTCCTGACTGGGCCAGGGATCAAACCCGAAACTTAGGCATGTGACCTGACTGGGAAACGGACCTCGGACCTTTCCGCTTAAGGAATGACACTCCTATTGACTGAGCCACACCAGCCAGGGCAACATTATTTATAATAGTAAAGAATTATATAATTTGTATACAAAAGCATAAGAGTAAAGTGTTGCTAGCTTTCTAAATGTCCAGCAGTGAAGATACATACTTATGTATAGAATATGTTAATATTTGTTTTTAAAAATGCTCATGTGTGCTTTAATATTCATAGAACCATCTCTGGAGGAATACACAGAAAACTGGTAAGAGCGCTGGCCGGTTTGGCTCAGCGGTTAGAGCATCGGCCCATGGTCCAGAGAGACCCTGGTTCGGTTCCTGCTAAGGACTCGTATCTCGGTTGCAGTTTGTCCCCTACCCCGCTTGGGGTTGTGTGGGAGGCAGCCACTCCATGTGCCCCTTTCACGTTGATGTTTCTCTCTCCCTCCCACGCTATCGGAACAAAAATGGAAAAATGTCCTCGGATAAGGATTAAAAAAAAAAAAAAATCTGGTAAGAGTAATTGCTTCTAGGAAGGGAACCAGAGGTTTAAGTTACAAGGGTGGAAAGGATGTAACTTTTGTGACTCTTGAATTGTTTGATCATGTGGGTATTGTCTCTTTTAAACAATATACATCTAACATTAATGTTTGGCAATATGGATTTGGTGAGGTTATGATACATTTATACAGCTAGGTACTTGTCATCCATTTAAAATAATGTTTCTAATCTAGATAAAAATTGCTATGGGAAGATATTAATTATATATTATTAAGTGAAAAAAAATCAAGTTATAAAATACCATGTATAATAAATCCCCTTTAGAAATACTTATGTGCACATGCACACAGAAAAGGTTTTTGAAGGATAAATATACTAAAGTGTTCACAGACTGGATAGTAGGATTTTTCTAAACCCCCTTTTAAAAAGAAAAACAGTTTGTATTAAAGATCGGACTGGTATCCATCTTGAGATTTTTTTTTTTTTTTTACCTGCTCTGAGTTTAGCAAAGGTTTTGATCTAATCTCTGAATAAGCATAAATAGCATTAATCTGTGTCATGGATCTACAGTTTGGACTACATGTGGTTTGTTTTTTAATCAAAAACCACTGATTAATTAGCACTATAAATTGTCTTAAGTTCTGAACAGTTTTCAGTGAAATAGAATAGGGGAATAACAGTGATCTTGAGCCTTTTTATTCTCCTGAGTGAATTCTTGAGCCCAAAATCTGTGTATTCTTCATGCAAAACATTCTTTTGAGGAACACAGTTCTATAATTTGTTGAAAAAATAGATGAGGGAATGCCTTACTGTGTGTTTATTCTGAGGGAACTGTACCTGTGGAGTTAATTATTATGAATAATTTGTCAAAGATTGGAGGTCTGTACTCAACTTCAAGAATTACTATGACTTTCTAAATTAAGTGTAGAACGTGTAATTGATATTCTTTTTGTTGGTTCTCTGTATGCCCTTTCAGGTATTTACAGAAGTAGGCTTCATGATCAAGCATACATCGTACACAACAGTATTAGTAAGCTTATGTTATTGACTGAGCTTATGGGCTAATTAATGCCATTCAGTTATTTGAATGGCTCTAGTGCTTAAATTTAGGGAAATAACTTTTGATTTGATTGAATGTAATTAACCTCAAAAATGTTTTATTAACCATTTAACTTAAAGTTAAAAGAACATATGCTTCATGATTTGAAGAATCTTAGTATAGTATAAATGAACAATTTGATTAAACATTGACTTTTTATGTAAATGTATCATAGTATAAAAAAGCTGAATTTGAAAAATATTTAATTTTGGGCTATATCATTTTAAAATTCAGCTTTTTTATACTATGATACATTTACATAGATGTGTTGTAAATCAAAATGCTGTTTCTAAACAAGGAACTAACTGGCTAATACTTTAAGATAATTGAAAGAGGGTTTGACCTACATTGGGTCAGGGAGAATGCTGCTTATTTGATAAGATCTCTATGCTTGATCCTCTATAGAGGAAAAAGCTACTGATGAGAAAAACTTGTAATATTTGAGCAAAGACAAACTTAAGATACATTTTAAATTATGATAGTGGTTTTTGGGTAGCATATATAAAGTTTTTATGATGTTACTATGAATAATTTTATGAATCCTGTAATATTTTTGAAATTTTATTTTAGTATGGGTTTTTATCACTGAAGAATTATACTCTTTACATGGTATACATGTATTTCTTATTTTGGTCACATTTCCTAGGCACAGTGGCATATTAACAATTTTTAGTACTCACAGTGATTTCAGAAGTCCAGGGGAGGTGGTGCTTGGGATGTGGAATAATAACAGCAATAGCCTAATAG
This sequence comes from Molossus molossus, assembly GCF_014108415.1. Lineage (NCBI taxonomy): Eukaryota > Metazoa > Chordata > Mammalia > Chiroptera > Molossidae > Molossus > Molossus molossus. The sequence goes on from NW_023425355.1 coordinate 54,920,141, forward strand.
AGGTGGTTCAACAGTTATTCTTTTTCCCAGTATTTGTTAAGCACTACTGTATGCTGTGCATTACTTTAGGCATTGGGAATACAACTGATAAAACACAGCCTTTTCATAAAGGACCTTTATTCTCACAATGTACACTCGCACACACATATAGACACACATACCTGCAAGAATTATTAAGTCATCTTCTAGTATTCTAGGGTCATCAGCAAATTATGTAGAGGATACATGGGGGGCACAAAGAGTAGTCATTCTTCTGGGGTTTTGAGTGGAAGAATCACCAAAAGTGTTATAGATGTAATTCTAAAGACAACTGTTCTCTGGGTTTTAAACAGATACTTTTATTTATTTATATAATTAGATAATGTTTCAGTCAGCATGATAGTAGTACTACAGTGGGAGCTAATAGGGTTATATTGCTTGCATAATTCTTTTCATATTTTTAACATCATTGTATTAGTTTCTTAGGGCTGACATAATAAAGTACCATAAACCGAGTGGCTTAAAACAACAGACATTTATTTTCTCACAGTTCTGGAGTCTAGAAGTCCAAAATCAAGATGCTTTCTCTGAAGGCTCTGGGGAGAACCTGTTTCATTCCTTTCTTTTAGCTTCTGGGGTTGCCATTGATCCTTGGTATTCCTTGGCTTGTTATATGCATCATCACTGCAATCTCTGCCTCCATGTTCATGTGGCCATCTTCCCTGAGTGTCTCTGTCAGTGATGTGTTTCATCTCTTCTTATAAGGATGTCAGTCATATTGGATGAAGGCCCACCATAATGACCTCATCTTAACTTGATCACATCTCCAAATACCCTGTTTTAAAATAAGGTCACATTCCCAACTGATAGTTAGGACTTCACATCTTTTTTAGGGACACAGTTCAACCCATAACAATCATTTAATTCCCTTTCATGCCACATCAATATAGATACTTAAGAAATGTTTTTTCATGATGAGAGGTTAACAAAGCCCTTGGTTGCAGAAATAATGTTAAGTATTTGTAGTTCATTAAGTGAGCCTGGAGCAATTGGAAGAATTTCCAGAAACAAAGAAGGATGAAGCACATACACATTGTAGAGATCTCCAAGCTTGGTAGAAAAAAGACAAAAGTTTTCCACTTAAGAACAGTGAGTTGCTATTCTGGTGCTATTTTGACTTACAAAGTTTTAATGGGTATTTATTTGTAATAGTTAATTTTTAGTTATGAGAGATAGTTTCCTAGTTAGTCACCTTAAATAAATTTGTATTGCCCTGGCTGGTTTGGCTCAGCGGTTAGAGCGTCGGCCTGCGGTCCGGAGAGACCCGGGTTCGGTTTCCGCTAAGGGCACGTACCTCGGTTGCAGTTTGTCCCCGGCCCTGGTTGGGTTGTGCGGGTGGCAGCCACTCGATGTGTCTCTTTCACGTCGATGTTTCTCTCTCTCTCCCCCTCTCTTTCCCTCCCACTCTATCTGAACAAAAAATGGAAAAATGTCCTCGGGTGAGGATAAAAAAACAACAAAAAAACCCAAAAAAATTTGTATTAATCTTCAGAGTCAAAACTACTTTCTTCATTGTCTGGTTCACATATGAAACTGCTTATTTTTTTCTAAGATGCTGTGATAACTGAAACTCATGGTATTATGGAATGGTTTTAAAAAATTGCTTAAGCTTTCCCAGCCAGTGTGGCTCAGTGGTTGAGCGTTGACCCATGCACCAAGAGGTCACTAGTTCGATTCCCGGTCAGGGCACATGGCCAGACTGTGGGCAAAACCCCCAGTAAAGGGCATTGAAGGAGACGGCCAATCAATGTTCACTCTCATCGATGTTTCTCTCTCTCCCTCTCCCTAAAATCAATAAAGAAAAAAAAATCTTTAAAAAATATTGCTTAAGCCAGTAATAATTGACTACCAAATAGCTTTTTTAAAAAATCCTTACCTGAGGATATTTTTCTGTTTATTTCAGATAGAGTGGGAGAGTGGGAAAGAGAGAAACATCGACGTGAGATGGACACATCGACTGGTTGCTTCACACACGACTCCAACCAGGGCCGGGGATGAACTGCAACCATGGTACATGTCCTTGACCGGAATTGAACCTGAGAGTCATTGGTCCGTGGGCCGATGTTTCAACCACTGAGCCAAACTGGCCAGGGCTCAAATAGTTTTTTTTAAAAAAATCTATTAATCTTCATTTCAAGTAAGGCAGATTTTTCTTTTTTTTTTTTTTTATCCTCACCCGAGGATATTTTTCCATTTTTTGTACAGATAGAGTGGGAGGGAGAGAGAGAGAGAGAGAAACATCGATGTGAAGGGACACATCGAGTGGCTGCCACCCGCACGACCAACCAGGGCCGGGGACAAACTGCAACCGAAGTACGTGCCCTTAGCGGGAACCGAACCCGGGTCTCTCCAGACCGCAGGCCAACGCTCTAACCGCTGAGCCAAACCGGCCAGGGCAAGAGCATTTTTTTTTTTTTTTATCCTCACCCGAGGACATTTTTCCATTTTTTGTTCAGGTAGAGTGGTGGGGGAGAGAGAGGAACAGAGAGAGAGAGAGAAACATCGATGTGAAAGGGACACATCGAGTGGCTGCCACCCGCACAACCGACCAGGGCCGGGGACAAACTGCAACCGAGGTACATGCGGCTTAGCGGGAACCGAACCCGGGTCTCTCAGGACCGCTGGCCGACGCTCTAACCGCTGAGCCAAACCGGCCAGGGCAGATTTTTCAAAAATATATATTTATTGACTTTTAGAGAGAGAGAGAAACATCATTTTTGTTGTTCCACTTATTTATGCATTCATTGGTTGATACTTGTATGTGCCCTGACTGGGGATCGAACCCATAATCTTGGTGTGTGGGGATGATGCTATAACCAACTGAGCTATCTGACCAGGGCATAAGTAAGGCAGGGTTTTATTCTAACACTTAACACTAAAAGACATTTCTGAATAGTGTTTTCATATTATATCTTTATATCTCACAAAAAGTATTTCTTTGCATGGAATTTTTTTTTCTATTGCTTTAACATTAGTTTGTTTTAATTCTCACCTGAGGATATTATTGATTTGAGAGAGAGAGAAATGGGTGAGAGAGAAATATTGATCAATTGCCTCTTAGACGTGCCCCAACCAGGGGTCGAACCCGAGACCCTTGGTGCTCAGGACAATGCTCCAACCAACTGAGCCACACTGGTCAGACAACATTAGAGTTTTTTTCATTTAACCAAGACTTTATATATATATATATTTGTTTTTACCATTTGGGAAGTTATCCTTCAAAACAGTCATTTGATTCTTCATAGTTTTAATAGTATCCAACTGTTATAACTGCATCCATACTAGCCCCGCCATAAAATAGCTTTGGAGGGAATTATCCTTAAACCATAGGAATTAATGTACTTTATAATATTCTTAATTTCTATATACACGCATATTATAGTCTCACACACATTGTACAATGATAAATACCAAAGAAATCAGGCAAAGAATGAATGTTCACAGCCTTTGTCTTCTTTGTTCTAAGTGTATGTGTGAGAAATAGCCTAATGAAAATAATATGTATAAACTCTTCCTGTCAATGGTCAATGCATCTTCTTCCTAAAGTGTAGATGGTGTTCCTAGAATAATCCCACTGAAGAAAATAAAGTTCTGCCCTGGCCGGTTTGAGTCAGCAGGTAGAGCATATGTATGTCCGCGGACCAGAGTCCTGGGTTCGGTTCCCGCTAAGGGCACATACCTCAGTTGCAGTTTGTCCACAGCCCCAGTTGGGGTAGTTTGGTGGCAACCACTCAGTGTGTCTCTCTCACATTGATGTTTCTCTCTCTCTCTCTTCATCCCTCTCTCCCTCCCACTCTGTTTGAAGATAAACGCAAAAAAAAATAGCTCTGGCCGGTTTGGCTCAGTGGTTGGAGCATTGGCCTGCAGTCCAGAGAGACCCGGGTTCAGTTCCCGCTAGGGGTGCGTGCCTCGGTTGCAGTTTGTCCTCGGCCCTGGTTGGTCATGCGGGTGGCGGCCACTCAATGTGTCCCTTTTGCATCGATGTCTGTCTGTGTGTGTCTCTCTCTCTCTCTCTCTCTCTCTCTCTCCCTCTCTCTCTCCCCCTCCCTCCCTTCCTCCCTCCCTCCCTCCCTTCCTTTCTCCCCCTCCCTCCCTCCCACTCTGTCTGAACAAAAAATGGAGGGGTGTCCTCGGGTGAGGATTAAAAAAGAAAAGAAAAAGTTTCCTCATTTGTCTGTCTTGTGTATAAAACATTTTTTAATCTAGGTGCATTTTGTATCCAAAATAGTTCATACTACTTGAATACATTAGAAGAATTCAAAAGCACACTGATACACACATACACATACACACACACACCCCCCAAAACAAAAAGAATACTTTCCAGTGAGATTGCTAGGGTCAGTGGAATTAACTGTATTTTAAAACAAATTGTACATATTTTTAATTAGTTTATAAATATGTAAGCTCTAGGACAAACACCAATGTGAAAAGCTGCCACAGAGTTTTATAATTCATTGCTTCATTATATGGAAAGAACCTTCTAAAGAAAGGCAATTGGGCCTTGGCCAGTGTGGGTCAGTGGTTAGAGAATCACCCATGCACCAAATAGTCTCGAGTTTGATTCCCTGTCAAGGGCATGTACCTGGGTTGCAGGTTTGATCCTAGGCCCCCGGTCAGGACGCATGTGGGAAGCAGCCAAACGATGTGTCTCTTTCTCATGAATGTTTCTCTCTCTCTCCCTCTTTCCCTGTCTCTCTCTGCCCCCCTCCTCCTCCCTCCTTCCCTCTTTCTCTGTCTAAAAATCAATGGAAAAATATTCTCAGTTGAGGATTAACAAAAAATAAAAATACATTTTTAAAGCCAATTGCTTTGATTTCTTAGAAGTTAAAAAATGCATTTCAGAAAATGATTTGTAACAATTAGCAACACCACAACATTAAGTAATAAAATACTGGGAACACAAAAACTGAGGTCTTCAGAGTACCGAAAGAGATAGAATCAGATTTCACATTAAAATTTAAAGAATATAGTTAAAGGAAAACTTAACTGGGATCTTTGCAACTAGGTAAATATTTGACCACTTCAAACAGAAATGATTTGGTACTCTCACATAGTTCTGAAAATGTACTGTAACATGGAGTTTTACGTATCAAAAGCACGTAACTTCATTAGCAAAGGTCCCTTTGTTTTAGACTTAAAATGACCTCTCATTCATCAAAGTGTATACTAACAATTACCAAACCACTATTTTAATAACATTTAAACAGCTTTATCATGATATAATTCATATGCTATAAAATTAATTTGAAAATGTGCAGTTCAGTGGTTTTTAGTATATTCACAGAGTTGTGCAACCATCACTACAATCTAATTTAGAATATTTTCATTACTTTAAAAAGAAAGTTAGCCATTTTCAGTTGCTCCCCATTTCCCCTCTTTTCCCATCCTTAGGCAACTACTAATCTACTTTCTGTTTCTATTTATTTTTATAACATTTTAACTTGCAACATTATTGTTCTCATGTTTATTCCAGGTCATTGGATCAGAGGTTTAAAAGCTCTTGAACTAGCCAAATTTACAAGACCTGTGACATCCTTACTCAGAGAACATTCAAACGTTTTCCTGATGTTGTGATTGTTACATATTCTAAGAGTTTTTGTTTTGTTTTGTTTTGTTTTATCCTCACCCGAGGACATTTTTCGATATTTTGTTCAGATAGAGTGAGAGGGAGAGAGAGAGAAACATCGACGTGAAAGCGACACATCGAGTGGTTGCCACCCACACGACCCAACCAGGGCTGGGGACAAACTGCAACCAAGGTACGTGCCCTTAGCGGAAACCGAACCCGGGTCTCTCCGGACCACAGGCCGACGCTCTAACCGCTGAGCCAAACCGGCCAGGGCCATATTCTAAGAGTTTTTGATCTGGAACATATGTTTCAAATTCTCTTCTGTTTGTGCAACTTGCTAGGGGTGCTAAACTCAGAAGAAATAAAACTGTTCTGTCCAGACTCGAAACTGAGTGTTCTATTTGTGTCAACTATTCCAAGGTCTTCGGTAATAGAAACAGCCTTAGGAATCTTCTGTGGCACACCATTATCTTCAATAATAATGTCATCTTCATCACTGTCTTCATTCTCTGACTCAATATTTGGTTCAATCTGCTGTAGATAGCTTAGAAAGCTATCATCAGTAGATTGGCTAAAGCTGCCGGAAGTCCTATTATTCCTAATATTATTCTGGTTTGACTGGCTGTTATGATGAGGTTGCAGCTCTTATCATTATATCTGTTACTCCATCAAAATTCTTTCCTGAAACTTTGATACCATTACCTTCTAAAAGGTTATCATTAACAGCCAATAACCTTGTGCCATGAGCCAGACCTCTTGGAACAAGCCAGGATATAAAGAGATCCCTGGGACCTTCTCTAAGCCATGTGATATCTATCTTAGGCTGAAACCATCCCAGCTATAGAGTCCTAGGAAGTGTTCAGTGTTGTGCTTAAACATGAACTAACTCGCCAGCTGGTGTAGCTCAGTGGTTGAGCATCGACCCGTGCACCAAGAGATTGCCGGTTCGATTCCTAGTCAGAGCTCATACCCAGGTTGTGGGCCTGATCCCCAGTGGGGGGTATGCCAGAGGCTGCCAGTCGTTGTTCTCTCTCATCGATGTCTCTCTCTCTCTCTCTCTCTCTCTCTCTCTCTCTCTCTCTCTCCCCCTCTCCCTCCCTCCCTCCCTCCCTCCCTTCCTCCCTCCCTCCCTCCTCCCTTCTCTCTCTCTCTCAAATCAATAAAGAAAAAAAAAATTAGAAAAAGAACTAACCCTACAATGTTTCTGGGTGAATATCGACATCTGTAATTGAAGACAGGTGTAAAGTCTTAGGGCATAGCAGTGACTGGATGTGCTTTTTTCTGTGGTTGACAGGACGCTGCATTGGTTAAAACATTTTACTTTTTCATTAGCGTGTTTGTGTCAAAGGTACTGTTGTCTGTTTCTTTCTTTTATGTGCAAATTCTAAGCAGTGGGTTGGCTGTCATTATCATTATTTATAGGTAGTAAGTTTCCCTGGAGGTCTGCATAGCCTAATAAAATGTCGACATTAGGTGTCTTATGAACATGCTGCAGTGATCCATAGAACTCCTCAAATGTCTAAGGTTTGTTCTTTCTAGCAAAAACTGATGAAATTCAGTGCTGGACCTGCTCTTTCCCTCCAGGATGCCCCTGCAGCCAAAGTCATGCCGAGTGTGGGGCTGCCCCCTCACGAGCACTAGGTGGATGCAGCCCAGGAGCCTGCAACTCACCAAATGCACTTGTATTGGGGACATGGGTCTCAATGCTGAGCTTCTCTGAACTCCACACGGCTCATTGATGTCAGGTGGAGACACAGCTCCCTCCTGCTCCTCTGCCCTCTGCTTTGGTGGTTGCAGGGCTCCTGTGGAGGAGGATGAGGCAACTGGCCCATCCACCTCCCTGCTCTTGGCTGCTTCACACAACTGGGCGCCTAGCCCAGGCCACAGGTGCCATCCTGAGAGACATTAAGTGAAAATATTACTAAAGACATTTTGCAGAAAAAGATCACCTTTAATCCTGCCACCTTAACATATTTTATCCATTTATTAAAAATTACCTTCCAGGAAAACATATTCGCCAATGATACATCTGATAAGGGTTTAATTTCCCAAATATACAAAGAACTCATAAACCCTAAATACCAGGAAGACAAAAATCCAATTAAAAAATGGGCAAAGGACCTGAATAGGCACTTCTCCAAAAAGGACATACAGATTGCCATCAGACATGAAAAGATGCTCAACATCATTAATCATCAGAGAGATGCAAATTAAAACTACAGTGAAGTATCACCTCACACCTGTCATAATGGCTACCATCAACAAACAAGTGCTGGTACAGATGTGGGAAAATGAAACCCTAGTACACTGCTGGTGGGAGTGCATACTGATACAGCCACTGGAAAACTATGGAAATTTCTCAAAAATTTAAAAGTGGATCTGCCATTTGACCCAGTGATCCCACTTCTGGGAATATATCCTAAGAATCTTAAAAGATCAATCAGAAAGAATATTTGCACCCCAATGTTCATAGCAGCATTATTTACAATAGCTAAGATCTGGAAACAGCTCAAGTGCCCATTAGTAGATGAGTGGATAAGAAAGCTGTGGTGCATATACACAATGGAATACTATGCATCTGTAAAAAGGAAGGATCTTTTACCCTCTCCCCGTTTTTGGTTGATCTTCACCCAAGGATATCTTTCCATTGATTTTTTTTTTAAGATAGAGTGGAAGGTAGAGAGAGAGAGACATCCCACATGTCCCCAAGCAGGGCAGGGATCAAGCCTGCAACCCAAGTACATGCCCTTGACTAGAAATTGAACCCAAGACCTTTCGGTCCATGGGCTGATGATCTAATCACTGAGCCTAATGAGCCAGGGTGGGATCTCTTAACCTTTCAGTTAGCATGGGTGGGCCCTGGCTGGTTTGGCTCAGCAGTTAAGAGCATCAGCCCTCAGACCAAAGTGTCTCGGGTTCACTTCCTGGTCAAGGGCACATTCCTTGGTTGCAGGTTCAATCCCCAGGTCTGGTCAGGGTCATGCAGGAGGCAACCAGTCAATCTTTCTCTCTCTCCCTCCCACTCTATCTGAAAAATCAATGGAGAAATGTCTTTAGGTGAGTATTAACAACAACAACAACAAAACGACAGCATGAGTGGGCCCAGACTGGACACTTATGCTAAGCAAAATAATCCAGTTAGAGAAAGACATATCACATGATCTCATTTATAAGTGGAATCTAAAGGACAAAATAAACTGACAAACAAAATGGGTCCAGAGGTGTGCATGCATGGAAAAGAATAACAGATCTGAGTTGGGAATAGGGGTTGGGGGGGAGGGGACAGAAAGAGATTAACCGAAGAACATACATGCATAATCCATAGACACAGACAATATCATGGGGAAGGCCTGGGGTGGTGGGGAGAGTGGGGGTGCAATAAGGGAGAAAATGGAAGAGATCTGTAATACTATTAACAATGAAATTTTTGAAGAAACTTACCTTCCAACAACAATGAGGTATCACTTCACACCTGTCAGAATGGCCGCCATCAACAAATCAAACAACGTGTTGGCGAGAGTGTTGAGAAAAGGGGACTTGAGTACACTGCTGGTGGGAATGCAGACTGGTGCAGCCACTGTGGAAAGCACCATGGTGTTACCTCAAAAAGTTAAAAATTGAACTGCCTTTCGACCCAGTAATCCCACTTCTAGGAATATACCCTAAGAAACCTGAAACACCAGTCAGAAAGAATATATGTTCCCCTATACATAGCAGCACTGTTTACAATTGCTAAGATCTGGAAATAACCCAAGTGTCCATCAGTAGATAAGTGGATTAAAAGCCGTGGTACATGTACACAATGGAATACTATGCAGCTGTAAGAAAGAAAGATCTCTTATCCTTTGAGATGGCATGGAAGGACCTAGAGAGTATTATGCTAAGTGAAGCAGAAAGACAAATATCACATGATCTCACTTATTTCTGGAATATCAAGAACTAAACAAGCTGCTGAACAAAGTTAACCCAGAGACACGGAGGTGGGGCACAGGCTGACAAGCCTCAGAGAAGGTGGGGGGGTTGTGGGGGAAGCAATAAACCACAGAACTTACATGTATGCATGACCAGTGAACACAGACAACAGAGCTGGGGATGGGGTGGGGGGGAAGGGGAGGAAGGTGTCAGTGGGGGGAAAATGAGAAACATCTGTAACAAAAACAAATTAATAAATAAAAAATTTAAAAAAAAATTACCTTCCAGGCAATGCCAGTGTTATGTACGTTCTGTTTTCTCCATTAAAATAGCTTTAAAAAAAATTTTTTTTTTTTAAATCCTCGCCCAAGGATATTAGTCCATTTACTTTCAGACAGAGTGGGAAGGAGGAGAGAGAGAGAGAAACATCGATGCGAAAGAGACATATTGACCGCTTGCCTCCTGCCCAACCTGGACCAGGGCCACAACTGCAACCGAGACATGTGCCCTTGACTGGAATTGAACCTGCTGGACGATGTTCTAACCGCTGGACCAAACTGGCCAGGGCTAAAAAAAATATGTTTTTTACTGATTTTTTTAGAGAGAAAGGAAGGGAGAGATAGAAACATTGATGTGAGAGACATACATTGATCAGCTGCCTCCTGCGCGTGCGCTTGCGCACACACACACACACACACACACACACACACACAGGGGACCGAGCCTACAACCTAGGCATGTATCCTGATCAGGAGACAATGTTCAATCCACTGAGCCACACCAGCCAGTCTAAAATAGCTTTTATTTTGTATATTTAATGATTAAAACCCCGGGGAAATAGAAACTTTTATATGCAGATACCAGGTAGGTAGGTCTTTTGTGTGTTTTTTCTCTCCAAAACTGCCCATATTTCCACATTATCACTAAATTAGCATTCAACTTCTTCTCCTTGGCACCTGCCCATGGCTGTCTTTACCTAGTTCACTAGGCTCTCTCTATATATATACACTGTGTGTGTATGTATATTTTAAACACATCTCACATCTTGAAATCTATATCCCTCATAAACATGTACTGTACTTCTACTTGCTGATTCTTTTTTTTTTTGACAGTGTTTGCTTCGATAGTGCCATTTTCCTAAGCACATCAAAGCTTTCTTTGACTGTCTACTCTGTGCCTTCTTACCTTTCTGCTTACCCAGTACAAAGTTTGAATATGCTTTCACAAAGAAACGTTAAATTATCTCAGTATACTTTATTGCATTCAGACCTTTTTACATCCAAAAACCTTTTTTTATCATCTTTCTCCAATATCCATACTCCATTTTATTATGTATTCACAATTCCTATGCTCTGTATATACTTATTTTCTAAATATCATCTTCTATACCTTCATTTCACTTAATTTTTTTTTAAAGAATTCTCTCTCCCTTTCTTTTGGAGCCTTCCTCCAAACCCAAGGCTTCTGTCTTTTGTCAGTCATCTTTTTCCCTTTCACTGTTAACCTCTGGTGATTTCGTTTTCTCACCCTTTCTTCAACAGTTCTCTCTGATAATATATGTAGTGTTCATTTGAGTGCTTCTGAATAAATAACTGCTTTTTAAAACAGTGAAATCTAAACTATTAGCATAGAAAAAGTCCCTGGGAAGATAAGGTCTCTACTTAAAAATTTCAAATAGAGATTCTCCTGCTAATATTGAATGATGTAGTTTTATATAATACCTGAAATAGAGTGGCTGCTTAAACCACACAGAATGTACACATTATTCTGAAATGAGAATAGATCATTGATTTCAATATGTTTTATACTGATTTTTTTTTTTTTTTTTTTTTTTTTTTTTTTTTAGAAAGAGGAAGGGAGAGAGATAGAAACATCAGTGTGTGAGAGAGACATTGATTGGCTGCCTCTTGCACGCTCCCCACCAGAGATCGAGACTGCAACCCGGGCATGTGCCCTGATCAGGAATTGAATTAGGACCTCTCAATCCACTGAGCCATACTCGCCAGGCTAGATTGTTGATTTTATTTTAATTGACCTGAAAAATAAAACTTACCATCAGAGAAGATAATTTTCATATGGATTGCATTGAGCAATTAATTCTTCAGGGTAATTATTGACTTAGAAAATATTTAATACTGTCTCACAGTCCATGCTGAAGTACCTTCCAGTGATGGGAGGAACTATATTCTACAAGATAATATAAGGCAACCTAATCCATTTTGTACTGCTATTGATTATTGTAACCGTTCATCCTTGTATTGGGTTAAAATCTACAGCCTGTAGTTATATTTCTTGACTTTAATTCTACCCTCAAGCTTCACAGAATTTGGATCCCTTTTCTACATGACAGTATCTTAGATATTTAGATAGCTAAAGGTAGTTATTCTATCTCACAACAATTTTCTGTTTGAGATAAACACTCTCAGCTCTTCCAGCTATTCCTCATTTTTATCATCTTGATTGCTCTCAGGGATATTACACTTTGTTAATGTCCCTTCTAAAATTTGTTCAGAATTTAAAATAATATTCAAAATGTAGCTGAGTTGGCTCTGATATTGCACATCTGGACATTAATGTAGCCTGAATTTGCTTTAAGTTTTTTAGCAACCATGTAATGTTGGCTGATAATGAATTTGTAATTAACTAAAATTCCAAGATTTTAATCTACTTTGCCTTCACATGACTTCTTTCCATATTAAGTTTCTATCTTCCTTTAGTTGGGCAACAACTTTTTAAGTCAGAATATGAAACTTGACACATATCCCTGTTAAAATTTATCTCATTTGCCTATCAGCCAGCCTTGGTTTCTTTGAATGTTGATTTTTGTCATCCAGTTTAGGCTGATTCAACAAAGGTCCTTGAAGCTGATATCAGAATGTTTTCTGATATCAGAAAAACAATAATCAAGTAATGGAGACTCTTCCAAAAATGTTGTATGTAGATATAACTCAGCTCTTGAGGTATATATGAATTAACCACTGTAAATTGACAAAGCCAAGAAGGACTGATGTCCATTGCCAGGCTTGTGTTGAATATTACTCTAAGGGATGATGTTCTAACATAATGGCGAAAGAGCTGGTTATTCTTTCTAAGAAACCAATTAATGCACATATGAAATAGAGACAGACTCATTGAGACTGTTCTTTTATTTTGCATTTGACACACATATAGAGTACAGTATTAGGAACTGCGTGAGATTCTGGAGTACCAGATTTCCCTGAGGCAACCCAATTTCTGTCTATTGTTCCAGGGTAATTATTAGTATCATCAGTTTTCACTTTCAAAAGTGTCTAGGTTTGGAGGATAAATAACTGGCCATCCTTCTCATAACCCAACTAGTTCCTTTTGGTTTTTTATTTTTATTTTTTCCATTTTATTTATTTTTTTTTTTTTTTGGTTTTTTTTTGTTGAAATTTTATTTATTTTTTATCTTTATTGTTGAATGTATTACAGATGTTCCTCATTCTCCCCCCATTGACCCCCCCCCCCCAGTCCTGTCCCCTCCTGCCTTTTCCCACACTGTTGTCTGTGTCCATTGGTAATGCATATAAGTTCTTTGATTTATCTCCTCCCACCCCCCTACCCCCCTCTCTTTGAGGCTTGTCAGTCTAGCAACCAGTTTGTTCTTCTTAATCCCTTCACCTTTTTCACCCATTCCCCCAACCTCCCTCCCATCTGGCAACCAACAAAATGTTCTCTGTATCTATGAGAATGTATCTGTTCTGCCTCTTCATTTTGTTTGTAGCTTCCATTGTCGATAGATATGTATTCATTGCCATTTTGTTTGTTCATATATTTTACCTTTTTCTTCAAAAAGACCCTTCAACATTTCATATAATAACGGTTTGGTGGTGATGAACTCCTTTAGCTTTTTCTTGTCTGGGAAACTCTTTATATGGCCATCGATTCTAAATGACAGCTTTGCAGAATAGAGTAATCTTGGTTGTAGGTTCTTGCTTTTCATCACTCTGAATATTTCTTGCCACTCCCTTCTGGCCTGCAAAGTTTCTTTTGAGAAATCAGCTGACAGTCTTATGGGAATGCCCTTGTAGGTAACTAACTGCTTTTCTCTTGCTGCTTTTAAGATTCTCTCTTTGTCTTGAACATTTTGCATTTTGATGATGATGTGTCTTGGTGTGGGCCTCTTGGGGTTCATCTTGTTTGGGACTCTCTGTGCTTCCTGGACTAGTATGTCTGTTTCCTTCACCAAGTTAGGGAAGTTTTCTGCCATTATTGTTTCAAATAGGTTTTTGATCTCTTGTTCTCTCTCTTCTCCTTATGGCACCCCCAAGATGTGAATGTTGGCACGCTTGAAGTTGTCCCAGAGGCTCCTTACACTATCCTCATTTTTGGGGGGTTCTTTTTTCTTTTTGCTGTTCTGATTGGGTATTTTTTGCTTCCTTATATTCCAAATCGATGGTTTGCTTCTTGGCTTTACCTACTCTACTATTGAATCTGTGTAAATTATTCTTTATTTCAGTTAGTGACTCCTTCATTTCTGACTGGTCCTTTTTGATGCTCTCAAGGCCCTCACAAAGTTCGCTGAGGTTCTCACTAAGTTCACTGAGCATCGTTATAAGCAGTATTTTGAATTCAGCATCTATTAGGTTGCTTATCTCCATTTCACTTAGTTCTTTTCCTGGAGTTTTTTTCTGTTCTTTCATTTGGAACCTGTTTCTTTGTCTCCTCATTATGGCTGCCTCCCTGTGTTTGTTTCTATGTATTACTTAACGAGAGGTATGGGGCTAGCTGAGACCAGATGATGCTTGTTTGAAAGAATTTAGGAAAACCCGAAGCAGGATCCAAGACAGGCCGATCTTATGGTAAAGCAAGTGGCAACAGCTTGGATGGGCCTGAAAGTTGGGTGGGGCAGGGCCTCAGGGAATCACCAGGGTGGGGCAGCCAGTGTGAGCGAGGTTGCTGGAGTCCCAGATATGGCCGCTGTCTGCCGCCCCAGGGAAGGGCTCACCAAAGGAACAAAGGCCTCTGACAGCACGTCTGTCCAGGAGAAAGCCCCCTCTCCAGCCCTCACTCCAATGCCAAACAGCTCAGTTCTTCCCTGTATGTCTGTCACCCCTCAAGCTGCCTACCCTCCGAGCTTAGAGGGAGTGAGTTCGATAAGTCCGTGCGCGGGCCCTTTAAGAGGAGCTGCCTGGGGCTCCAGCTGCCTCAGCCTCCCTGAGCCTCAGTTCCCACTGGTTTTACCAGCCAGAAGTTATGGGGACTTCTCTTCCTGGCACTGGAAACCTGAGCGGGGCTCCTGGTGTGGCATGGGGACCCCTCAGTCTTCAGAGAGGACCTTCTCAGTCAAGGTATCCTCGTGATTTTTACGCACCACACGTGGGTGTGAGACCAGTCCGTCTGCCTGCGCCCCTCCTACCAGTCTTGATGTGGCTGCTTCTTTAATTCTGTAGTTGTAGGACTTCCATTCAGCTTGATTTCAGTCCGTTTTGAATGATAGTTGTTCTGTAGTTGTAGCTTTGATATGGTTGTGGGAGGACACGATATCATATTTACCTATGCCGCCATCTTGACTGGAAGTCCTCCTTTTGGTTTTGTAAAAATCTGGGTTAAATATTGCACAGCTATAATTTGACAGATCTAATGAAGCTCCAATGGTACTTCTTACATTTGAACTTCCTTGACCATGGGAAGTTGATGCAAAAGTAGCTACACATACTTAGTATTTCTCCTGAGCCACCCTCTAGTGGGCAGTATTATATACATCTAAAATGATCCAATTTCAATTTAAAAAATGGCCTCTTTGTTTATGCATGAAAATCAGAAACTTTTGATGTTCTTAAAGAACCCATTGGAACCTTTATTGTGAATAACATCTTTTGTTAAGCAAAAAAGTAAAGAAATATTAACATTAATTCATGAGCATTCTGAACATTTTTTTAAATTGTAGAAACTGAACTTTGATGTTTTGAATATATAATCATTATAACAATTATGCATAGACTTTAAGAATCTGCATATTTTATGCTTTTTTTATATTTTCCTAATTATTTCACATGGTTAATTTTAATGTATTCTGCATCACAGTTTCTATTTATGTAAAATAAGCACTTAAAATGAATAGTTCTGTTCTATTTGCTTAAATATTACTTTCCCCTAAAAGAGGTAACAGAAATGCTTGTTTTTACTTTATGACTTGAATCATGTGGTAATGTAGAATTCTAGTATACTTAGAATGTTTCTTAGAGATTTTATAATTACTTTTATGTCATGAGTGGGTAGTTTGTTAGTTCCTAATATCAAAAGTGCTTGCCTGTGTTTCACATTTTGGATTTCCTAATGTAATGTTCTCTTTTTAGAAAAGGTGGACAAGTCCTATTTTCAAGAGAAGATGACTTTTAACTGTTTTGGAGGATCTAAAACTTGTGTACCTGCAGACATCGATAAGGATGAAGAATTTGTAGAAGAGTTTAATAGATTAAAAACTTTTGCTAATTTTCCAAGTAGTAGTCCTGTTTCAGCATCAACGCTAGCACGAGCTGGTTTTCTATATACTGGTGAAGGAGACACCGTGCAGTGCTTTAGTTGTCACGCAGCAGTAGATAGATGGCAATATGGAGACTCAGCAGTTGGAAGACACAGGAAAGTATCCCCAAGTTGCAAATTTATCAATGGCTTTCATTTTGAAAATAATGCTGCACAACCTACAAATCCTGGTATCCATAATAGTCAGTACAATGCTGAAAACTATCTGGGAAACAGAAATAATTTTGTTTTAGACAGGCCATCTGAGACTCATGCAGACTATCTTTTGAGAACTGGACAGGTTGTAGATATATCCAACACCATATACCCAAGGAACCCTGCCATGTGTAGTGAAGAAGCTAGATTAAAGTCATTTCAGAACTGGCCAGACTATGCCCATTTAACCCCAAGAGAGTTAGCTAGTGCTGGGCTCTACTATACAGGTATTAATGATCAAGTACAGTGCTTTTGTTGTGGTGGAAAACTGAAAAATTGGGAACCTTGTGATCGTGCATGGTCAGAACACAGGCGACACTTTCCTAATTGCTTCTTTATTTTGGGCCGGAATGTTAATATTCGAAGTGAATCTGATGTCCTGGGTTCTGATAGGAATTTTTCAAATTCAACAAATTCTCCAAGAAATCCAGCCATGGCAGATTATGAAGCACGGATCATTACTTTTGGGACGTGGATGTACTCTGTTAACAAGGAGCAGCTTGCAAGAGCTGGATTTTATGCTTTAGGTAAACTTTATTATAAAACCAGGCTAATAAATAACTTTCCAACTATTGCAGGGTTCCTCAAAAGTAAATCAATTCCTTTAGCCCCCTGAACTGGTAAATATTTAGGTCTAGGCTGGCATTATTATATCACTATTATTCTTTTAACTGTTATATTGAATATGTAATGTAACCACTGAATTTATATGAAAAAGACTATTATGAATCATGCTTTTCTTCATATAACTTTTTTTTGAAGAAGGATGACATGCAAAAGATGATAGGTATCCCTGATGAAAGAATGGGTCTGATAATAATACTAACTATAATTTATTGAGTGCCTACTCTGTGTGCTTAATACATATATTACATGCATTTTCTCTTCACCAACTAAGAAGAGTTAACATTAGAGAATTTAGTTTGGCTGATAGTAAAATTGATAATCTGCCTTTTGTACAGAGACTATATATTTGAAAGCTGCCCTGCATGATGCCTTATTGCTTCAATGAGTGCTTTGCAAATGGATTACTGTAGACATCTCAGGAAGAGCCATTAATCTGATGGCTTCCAGGGATATTCAGAAAAATTATATCATTATATATCTGATCCATTTACTTTAGGATTGAATAATGCCAAAATACCAATTATTTAATATTTTATTTACATAGTATCATATACAGTCTTGAAGGTTAGCGTCATGTAGCTATATATAATCTTAGAGAAACTTATCTTGTAATTTCATTATGCATTAAACTTTATTATTAAAATTTCACAGTTTGAAAAAGTATAGTATTGATGGCCCCAAATGTTCAAAAAGAACATAACTGTAATTTTCCATGTAAAAAGTGGGTAATTTTATTTTTATCTTCTGTAAAATACCTCAAGTTGAATCAATGAGTTTAAAGTGTATTTCCTCCTCTAATGATTGTATTATTACTTAGACGTGAATTTGAATGTCTGTTAAGCTATGAGACTTTTATGTAAATTTAGAAATGCTTAATTTCATGGTGTTAAAAAGGGTATTTTTTATTTGTTGATTTTAGAGAGAGAGGGAGAGAGAGAAACATCAATTTGTTGTTCCATTTAGTATGCATTCATTGGTTGATATTTGTGTGTGCCCTGACCAGGGATTGAACCCGCAACCATGGCACACTGGGAAGATGCTCTAACCACCTGAGCTACCTAGCCAGGGCCTAAAAAGGGTACTTTTGTGTAACTTCTAATTGCACAAAATACATGTATTATTATTTGTGTGTTTTCTTAGGTGAAGGCGATAAAGTAAAGTGCTTTCATTGTGGAGGAGGGCTAACTGATTGGAAGCCCAGTGAAGACCCTTGGGAAGAACATGCTAAGTGGTATCCAGGGTAAGATATTTAAATGTTTATTAAGTAACAGCCAAGTTGGACAGTGTGTAGTGGGAAGACTTGAATAACTGTTCATCTCAACTTTTTTTGCCTTCCCATGGTTTGAAATTCATACCTAGTTTATAAAAATGGGATTACCTACTTTATAGGGGAAAAACACCTAAGCCTTTTCTGGTGACAAAAACATTATTGCTTGTATATTATATTTATAACATTCAGATGATTTCCTTTCTAAACACCAAATTATGAATGTATACTTTATTTTTCTTTTTAAAATATATTTTTATTGTTTTGTTTTTTTTTTAGAGAGGAAGAGAGAGAGAGAAATATTGATCGGCTGCCACCCCCTACTGGGGATCGAGCCCACAGCCCAGGCATGTGCCCTGACCTGGAATCGAACCATGACCTCTCAGACCATGGGATGACACTCAATCCACTGAGCCACACTGGCCAGGCCTTAATTGTTATTGGAATTAGGCTCTTTGACGATGGGCACTGGAGTCCACATTGCCAAGGAGATTCCTTAAGAACCCATCACACCCTTTAACAAATATTACTGTTTCTAAGACACACAATTGTTTCCATTTTCAGATCTCTGAAATCAGGACACATGTGGTGGTGGGCCGTAATTTATTGGCAGCAATGGTACATAAAATAATCATGCTTCGTACAGTCAGTGGCATCTTAGAGTAATGATGTCATACTCTAAGTATCTCTTTAAAACAACAAAGTAACAGATATAGAAAAGTGATGTGCATTTTTCATCTACTAAATAGTACAACTTAAAACTTCAGAGTAATCATTTGAAAATAAATCTTAACCTTAAACAGCCTTAAAGGGAAATGTTGAAAGCCTACAGAATTCCTTTTAAATGTACAATTGGTTAATCCTCTAAATAGAACTTGTTAAGTTAACTATTTAAAACTTTTAAAAAAATATTTAGGTGCTAATTTAATAATTTTCTTAAAAGTTGAAAGTTCTTAAGTTGATATGTTTTGCTCTACTAACATTAGTGTAAGTAGCATAACAAAGGGAGCATATTATTTTAACCTTAAAATGAAGTTGGATAGGGAATTGAGTAATATTTTTATTTTGTGGCTCTTCAGAAATACTGAAAAGTAAGTTAATGTAATTAAGATGATAGAGATTATATCATACACTTTATTAATTTTCCAGCTACTAAAATTTAACCTTCTTGTTTAGGTGTAACTATCTGTTAGAAGAGAAGGGACAAGAATATATAAACAATATTCATTTAACTCATTCACTTGAGGAGTCTGTGGTAAGTCAAATATTGTAGAATATATATTTTCAGATATTATGTAATTTGTTTTGCAATGATTTCTTGGTGTAAAATTCACAGAATAGTGTTTTAATAATGTATGGTGAGCTTTTTTTTTAATTTTAAAAAAAATTATTTATCTTTAGAGAGAGAGGGAGAGATAGAAACATTGATGAGAGAGAACATCAATTGGCTACCTCCTGCATGCCCTCCACTGGGCATGTGCCCTGACCAGGAATCGAACCGGTGACATCGTGGTGCACGGGTTGATGCTCAGCCACTTAGCCATACTGGCTGGGCTAATGTATGGTGAGCTTTAAAGGGAAGATCTTGAAAAGTGCTTGTTATTCTTAACCTGAATCAAATTTGTGAAAAGGGGATTAGGATGAATTTATTTAATATCACTATAGACAAAATTGGTCTTAAATAACTAAAATATTTGAATCTCTCAGCCTTCTAAAATTTGACTTTTGTACAATGTGTTTTGTACTCATAAATAGTTTTAAACTTTTCATATATAATAATTGAAGTCTCGAAAAGGTATCTAAATCGATATTGTCACCTGTGGTGGCCAAGGCATCAGTGTCGTGTGAAAAGAGCCCTGGTATAGAATGGGAGACCTGAGTTGCCATTATGGTTCTGCCATGAACTATATTGCCTCATTCAAGTTGTTTAATCTTCCTGAGCATCAGCTTCTTGTCTGTAAAGTGAATGGTTTGGGTTAGATGATCTTTTAATTTCCTTCTAGCTTCATCAGGTTGTACCTCTTGTGAATATTCATGTGTTGAATTGGAATAAAGCCAATTTTTAAATTCATGATTAATGCAACTTTTCAAATTGAGGTAAGGAGAGCCTTCCACAAAAATGAATTTTAACTTATGATTCATGTTTCCATTTTAGGGAAGAACTGCTGAAAAAATACCATCACTAACTAAAAGAATTGGTAAATATGCTTATTATAATAAATATACTTTTAATTTCATTGCCAACTTATACTTGTTATTTATAGGGTAGAAAGGAAAACATTCTTTCAGGTTCACCAAGGTGTATTTATTGGAGACGAGATTGCTGTAAACTTAAGAAGTAATGAAGTACCTATAAATTTCACTAGGCTATTTATATATTCAGAACATTACTGTAGAGGTTGGACAGTTAGCTTTTCCAATTTTAGGAGGAGCAGCTAGCTCTAGGTTATCCATCACCACTTCTGCTAAAATCACAACAGAAAGGGTTAGATGCATTTTTGTCCCTGGGTCTTTTTTAGTTAGCTAGGATCGTGAATATAGTGCTCTACTAATGTGCAATCACCATAACCAGCCCTAACCTACCTACTTATTTATTCCATGCCATCTTTCTGCCTTCCCCATCTTCTTCACAGAAGGGTATGGTTAGGTTTGTTTATTTTCTGTTACCTCACAGAGAGGTAGAAGTTTTTATCACAAAGATTATTTACTCATCATAGACATCTTTAAAAATCAGAAAGTAGGCAGAGAAAGATAATATATTAAGTGAAGAAGAAGCTGTTCCTACATTTCAGATGAGGAAACAGAGTCAGAGAGGTTAAGTGACCTGTCCATAGTTACATTACAAATCTTTAGTGAAACTAGGACTGTAAACAAGGTATACTGAATCCTATATCACACTACAGATCTCATTCTCAACAGAGGCATTATGTTTCAAAAATAGTAGAAAGTTTAATTTAGAATATGTTCTAGTGATTCCCCACTCTCTATACTCACAGAATTGTCTGTTTAGTATCTTAAGGATTACAAGGCAAGAGACTACTATATATATTCATAAATATGCTTGAGAAGGGGAGCCACTTTAATGTGGGTTTTATAATGGGAATAAATAATACAGTTTAAGAAATAATTTAGCCCGGCTGGTGTGGCTTAGTGGTTGAGCATCGACCCATGCACCAAGAGGTCGCTGGTTCGATTCCCAGTCAGGGCACATGCCTGAGGTTGTGGGCCAAATTTTCAGTGGGGGGCGTGCAGGAGGTGGCCAATCAGTGTTCTGTCATCAATGTTTCTATGTCTCCCTTTCCCTTGCTCTCTCTCTAACATCAATGAAGAAAAATTTTAAAAAAAGAAATAATTTATTCCAGCCTATATTTTTAAAATTATCCAGAAACAAACATTCTATAACATTTATTTTTTTTAATATTTTTTCTTTATTGACTTGAGAGAGAGAGGAAGGGAGAGGTAGAGAGAGATAGAAACATCGGTGAGAGAACATTGATTGGCCACCTCCTGCTTGCCCCCTACTAGGGATCGGGCCCACAACCTGGGCATGTGCCCTAACCAGGAATTGAACTGGCAACCTCTTGGTGCATGGGTTGACGCTCAACCAGTGAGCCACACCAGCTGGGCTCTATAATATTTCTTGATAATCACCCTTTCAGTGCATACTATTCTTTTTATGACTAATGAGACTCTTGTTTTGATTTAGGATTAATGATTTTAAATTGAGATATAATTTATTTAGCAAATTTTTCACCATTATAAAGTATATACTTAAGTGGTTTTTAGTATATTCACAAAGTCATGCAGCCATCATTACTATTTAATTACAGTACATTATCATAACCCCAACAAGAAACCCCATGCTCATTAGCAATCACTCCCCTTTGCTGCCCCCACACTCCCAGCCCCAAATAACCACTAATCTACTTCTGTCTCTATGAATTTGCCTATTCTTGACGTTTTATATTCAATGGAATTATAATGGCCTCAAGTTTCACCCATGTTGTAGTACTCATGTGTGAGTATTTCTTTTTTATGGTGGAAAACTATTTCTTTGTATGGTAGTCATAGCTGATGCTGCTGTGAACATTTATGTACAAGTTTTTGTGTGGACATGTTTTTAATTCTCTTGGGTACATATTTAGGGTTGGAGTTGCTGGGTCATAGGGTAACTATTATGTGTAACCTTTTGTTAGACTGCCAATTTTCCCAAGTGGCTACACCATTTTACCATCCTACCAGCAGTATATGAGGGTTCCAGTTTGTTTCTTCACATTCTTAACACTTACTACTTTTCTTTTTTTTTTTAATTCTTATTTTGTTTCTCCTTTTTCTCCCACTGATTCCCCCCTCCACTACCCTCCCCGCTCAGTCCCCAGCTTTGTCGTCCATGTCCATTGTTCATGCATACATGCATATAAGTTCTGTGGTTTATCTCCCCCCACCCCCTCTTCCATGTCTCTAGGACTACCCTATTCCTTAGACTGTTATGTTCATTATATTCCACAAACAAGTGAGATCATGTAATATTTGTCTTTTTATGCTTGGCTTGTTTCGCTTAGGATAATACTTTCCAGGTCCCTCCATGTCATCTCATAGGATAAGAGATCTTTCTTTCTTACAGATGCATAGTACTCCAAATTTTCTTTTTATAACAGTCATCCTAGTGGGTGTGAAATGGTGTCTTATCGTGGTTTTCATTTGTATTTTCCTGGTTGCTAATGATGTTGGATATTATTTATGTGCTAATTGGCCATTTGTCTTCTTTGGAAAAATGTCTGTTTATCTCCTTTGACCATTTTTAGTTGGGTTATTTGTGTTTTTATTATTGAATTGTAAGAGTTCTTTTATACTAGTTCTTTTTATGTATAAGTTCCTTATCAGATATATGATCTGCAAATATTTTCTCCTTTTCTGTAGGTGATCTTTTCATTTTTCCTATTGGCATCCTTTAAAGCAAACAAGATTCTGATTTTGATGAATCTGGTTTGGTTTGGTTCCAATTTGGTTTTCTTTGTTGCTTATGTTTTTGATGTCATATCTAAGAAATCATTGCCTAATCCAAAGTCACCTAGTTTTCTTCCAAGAGTTTTATGGTTTTAGCTCTTACATTCAGGTTTTTGGTCCATTTTGAGTTCATTTTTATATATAATATGAGGTAGTGGTACATTTAATTGTTTTTTTTGTGGGTATCCTGTTGTCCTTGCTTTTGGTTTTCAGTAAGTTGAGCTTCATGTACCTGCAGGATATCCAAGTAGGTGAATATCAAAACCTGGAATTCATATAAAGGAGGGTAAAACTGTGATAGTAGGGAAAGGGTCCTGAGAAATTGTAAAAAGGGGAAGGGTAAATGAGGGAGTGGAAGGGAACCATCAATATCTAATGAGGTGGGCAGAAGGAGCCAGCAAAACAAACTGGAAAAAGACAGTCGGAGTTAGTAGAACTAGAAAGGAGTGATGTCCAGCTGACCTCTGGACATCTCCACCTAGAAATCTCAAAAGCAGCTCAAATTCAGAATCTCTGAAATCCACTCAGAGAAATTCAGCCCTGCTCTATTCCCCCTCTATGTTAGTTAATAGTATCACATTTCACAAAGTTGCTCCGTAATTGAAGTCATTTTAAGCTCTTTGTTTTGTAGCAATTAATTTCTCTACATTTAATTAATCACCAGGTCTGATAAATTCTACCTTTTTAATATTGTCTAGAATTCACTGGTTCTGCCTTGGTTCCTGCCCTTATTTTTCATCCAGGCTATTGGTAGTCATCTCCTAACTGGTCTTTTATTTGCCTGACATTTTTTTTTTTTATTAATTTGTTTTTGTTACAGATGTTTCTCCTTTTTCCCCCATTGACACCCTCGTTCCCATCCCCCACCCCGCCCCATTCCCAGTTTTGTTGTCTATGTCCATTGGTCATGTACACATGCATATAAATTCTGTGGTTATCTCTTCCCCCTCAGCCCCCCTCCTCTGAGGCTTATCAGTCTGCACCCCACCTCTATGTCTCAGGGTCAATTTAGTTCATCAGTTTGTTTAGTTCATTATATTCCACAAATAAGTGAGATCATGTGATATCTGTCTTTCTCTTCTTGGCTTGTTTTACTTAGCATAATACTCTCCAGGTGCTTCCATGCCATCTCAAAGGATAAGAGACCTTTCTTTCTTACAGCTGCATAGTATTCCATTGTGTACATGTACCACAGCTTTTTTATCCACTCATCTACTGATGTACACTTGGGCTGTTTCCAGATCTTAGCTATTGTAAATAGTGATGCTATGAACATAGGGGTACATATATTTTTTGTGATTGGTGTTTCAGGTTTCTTAGGGTTGCCTGACAGAATTTTTACCAAACACAAATCTTAAGTTACTTTCCTACTTAGAATATTTTTTGTTACTTACCACATAATGTTTCTTAGAATTAAATCTCTACATGTCCACTCCCAAGTTATTTCTGACTTCCATTACCATAGATTAGATTAGAACATCTTATAAATGTAATCATACAGAATGCAATCTTTTGTCTCTGGTTCATCATTATGATGACATTTTACTCCTATTCATCCATTTGTCTGTGGCAGTAGTTTGTTCTTCATTGTTGGTGTGTGGTGTTTGAATATACCACAATATGTTTAGTCATTTACCTGATAATGGACTTTTGAGTTGTTTCCAGTTTGGGGCTGTTATAAATAACGCTGCTATGAATATTCTTGTGTATGTCTTTGGTGGATATATGCATCGTTTTTAATACCCAAGAAAGGAATTGGTGAATCATAGGGTGTAAATCTCCTTTCTAGCACTTTCTTACATACCCTGTATTTCTACTTTGAGTATCTTCAAAGTGGGTTTCTATTTGCTTCATTGCCTTACCTAGTTCACCCCCTTGAGCTATAGAAACTAAGTCTAAGAAACAGGAGACTGATACCTTCACAATCACAGACTGGGACTTCCCCTTATTTCCCATTATTTTTTTTTAAATAATTGCCAAGGACACTGTAAAGACATCTACTCTTTAAGTACCTTAGATTACTTGTTAATGACTACATCTGATTTGGAAAATGTTCAGATTTTTAAAGCTTTTAATTCTTATCATTTTTACTTTATCTTGTATTATTTCATCAAGTCTTTAAAACACCTAATCTCAGTTCATAGTGCTGCAAAATACTCACTGCATTTTAAATGAATGTAAAATTCTAAAAGTGATCAGTGCCTAAATATTTCAAAATCTTCTGTTCAGAGAAGCTTTGGTTTGGTGTTTTGTTTTGTTTTTCTTGCTGCTTACATTTTTCTTTTTAACTATACTTTGTGTTGAGTTGTATTAATGAAAATAATTCTTTAAACTCTTTTTTCCTCACCAATTTTCGTTTTCAGATGATACCATCTTTCAGAGTCCTATGATACATGAAGCTATACGAATGGGATTCAGTTTCAGGGACATTAAGAAAATAATGGAGGAAAAAATTCAGACAACTGGGAACAACTATAAATCACTGGAAGTGCTCGTTGCAGATCTAGTGAGTGCTCAGAAAGACAGTACACAAGATGAATCAAGTCAAACTTCATTGCAGAAAGGTATGCCTGACTGGTTTTAAAAAGCAAGCGACACCTAAAAGTACTTCATGTGGATAGTGTTTTATATGGCTTTGTGATCCATTCATTTCCCTCGTCTCACCATCCCCCTTAGGATAAACATTTTTTTTTTTAAGTTTTTATTATGAAAAATGTCAAACATACTCAGAGGTGGAGAAAACAGTATAATGAACCCTGATGTATCCATCAACCAGCTTCAGTAGTTACCAACACTTTTCCAATCTTGCTTCATTACTTCCCCCACTGTATTTTTTTTTTTTGCTGTAGTATTTCAAAGTAAATCCCAGACATCCTGTATATCTTTCATTTATAAATACTTCAGTAATTATATAACAGATGAGGACTTTCTAAAAACTTAACCTTAATACTGTGTGTTAGTCTGTTTGCAAAATGGCTGCCTTTTCTTTGTGTCCTCATATTGCGGAGAGAGGGCACTCTAGTTTCTCTTCCTCTTCTTTATTGCAAGTACACTGATCCCATCATGGGGTCCCGCCCTCATGACCTCATATAAACCTAATTAACTCTCAAAGGTCCCATCTCCAAGTACCATTGCCTTGGGTGTTAGGGTTTAAAAATATGAGTTTTAGGGAGACATACATTTAGGTCATAACACTATTATTACACTTAAATGGATTGAACAGTAATTCCATAATACCATCTGAAACTTAGTTGATTTAATTTTCCCCATTATCTTAAAATGTTTTTACAGTTGATTTGTTCTAATCTGGATCCAAATAAGATCCACTGATTTATTAATTTTAAAAGTATGAATTTATGCTCTTCTTTAGATTAGGAACAACAAGGCTAACTTTTATCATTGTGTGTAGAATAAGTTTACGTTGTTGAAACTGAATTTAGAATGTTCTGCAACTTTCATATGATATAAACATATAAAGGAGCCATATTTCTAAATAGAGCTTGAATGAAGGGCTCCTTAATACTGTGAATCATATATAGAAAGTGTGTTGCCTTGGCTGGTTTGGGTCAATGGTTAGAGGTCAGCCCACAGACCAAAGGGTCATGGGGTTCAATTCCCAGTCAAGGGCATGTACCTGGGTTGCAGTTCAATCTCCTGCCCCTGTCAGGGTTGTGCAGGAGATAGCCAATCAATGTGTCTCTCACATCAGTGTTTCTCTCTCTCCTTCTCGCCCTCCCTTCCCCTGCTCCCTTCTTTCCACTCTATCTAAAAATTAATGGAAAAATATCTTTGGGTGGGGACTAACAAAAAAAAGAAAGTGTGTTAAATAATGTAGAAGAGAAGCATATAAACTCCTTCTGGGGAAAAAAATTTAAATACAGTTTTCTCCTTTAAGGATGATAGCTACTCTAGTGATTGCCAGCAGCATTGAAGGTTAAAGAAAAGGTGTCAAACTGAATACATTTATTATAATAATTGTTCTCTAAGCTCTTGACCACCTTTCCCAAAAGACAAGAATTTTCATACTGCTAAATGAACCTAAAAGTTTACATAATTTTTTACATTAAAGACCTTTGTGATCTTTAAGTTATTTCAGATGTTTTTGAAACATTACTCATAGAATTACATGTCATAAAATAGTGTGACATTAATGATTTTTAAAATTACATTAGTTGATGTAAAAGATTCAGTAGAAAGCTTAAGACTCTTTTCCTAAAGATGCATTTAAAACCTGTAATAGCTCCACTTCCCTTGGCCATGATAAAGTCATCTTTCTACAAATACAAGTGATTGTGTCAATTTTCCCTGCATCTTATCCACAACTCAAGCTTAATTAAATTTGACAGTAAGGTGTTAGCTTTTATACCTTAAGTTGTTATCTGCAAAAGAAGGATTTAGTGGGTTTCAGGAGGAAGAGAGTTGACAGGGGTTCTTCTTATTAGAGACTACAAGCTAGGGTGGTGAGAGAAGGAGGATTTAAGTAATGGCAGCTCTCAGGAGCAGGGGTTGGAATTCATCAGCTGACCTCTCCTTAGTTTCACTAAATTGAGGGGCAGGTAATTGATACAGGCTATCTTCTCATGCTAGGGCTGCTGCCTGTTTCTCTTCCCAAAGGCTGGTGAATAAATACTGGCACTAAGAATCTTTTAATTCTAGCCCTGGCCGGTTTGGCTCAGCGGTTAGAGCATCAGCCTGCGGACCAGAGGGTACCGGGTTCGGTTTCCACTAGTACCTTGGTTGCAGTTTGTCCCCGGCCCCAGTTGGGGTTGTGTGGTGGCAGCCTGTCGATGTCTCTCTCACACATCAATGTTTCTCTCTCTCTTCCCCCTTCTCTCCCTCCCGCTCTATCTGAAGATAAATGCAAAAATGTCCTTGGGTGAGGATTAAAATAAAATAAAATAAAATAGAATCTTTTAATTCTATACAAAATAGCAGGTGGGCCTAATTAAAGTAAAGTAGGTAGAAGTTTTCTAGAAAAAGTACAATGTTATTGTTGCTTACTGAGAAATCCTAGCTTTTATCCCAGTGGCTGTGTGACAGAGAATGCCTCAGTAAACAGTCTTCTAATGATAGTACCAAATCAGTATTCTTTTTTATTTATTTTTTGGGCGGGGTTAATCCTCACCCAAGGATATTTTTCCAGTAATTTTTAGATACAGTGGAAGGGAAGGAGGAAGAGAGAGAGAGAGAGACATTGATGTAAGAGAGACACATCGATTGGTTGCCTCCCACACGACCCCCACTGGGGCTGGGGATCAAAGCAGCAACTGAGGTATGTGCCCTGAGCCAGGAATCAAACCCACAACCCTTTAGTCAACAGGCCCATGCTCTAACCGCTGCTCAGCCTGGCCAGGGTTCTTTTTTTTTTTTCTTTTTAAAAATTACATAGTATGATATAAAATCCTTTACTTCATGTATGTGCTAAGGTACTTATTTTAATCCTTATGTGACTACTACTATACATAATATACATATCAAATAACCCCCACACATTTCTCATCAGTCTTTCCACATGGATATACTCTGATAGTAAAATGAATAACATTAATTTATTCTGGAAGTAGTTTAAAATAATGTAGTAAAAATATTAGCAAATAACATCATCAGAAGTTATCTACTGCCCTGGCTGGTTTGGCTCAGCGGTTGGTCAGCCTGCAGACCAGAGTCCCGGGTTCGGTTCCCACTAGGGGCACATACCAAAAAAAAAAAAGAAGTTATCTACCTATTGCCTTTACTGTTGTGTGCCAGGAACCACCCAACCTAGATGAGGGCCTTGTGGAAATTAGAAGGGAAAAGGTGTCACGGGGAAGGAATCAAATTCAATAGTTCCATTTTGTTTGTTTGTTTGGTTGGTTTTTGTTAATCCTCATTGGAGGATATTTTTCCATTGATTTTTAGATAGAGTGGGAGGGAGAGAGACAGAGAGAGAGAGAGAGAAAGGAAGAAATATTGATATGACAGAGACACATTGATTGGTTGCCTCCTTCAGGGGGCTGGGGATCAAACCTGCAACCCAGGTACATGCCCTTTACGGGAATCAAACCTGTGACCCTTCTGTCCACGGGTCAATGCTCTGACCCCTGAACCAAACTGGCCAGGGCCCAATACTTACTCTTAAGACTAATAAAGTATTACCAGAGGTAAACTATTAGCCTGGGGGAAAATATTATGCCCAGAGCATCACCACTCAAGTAAGTGTCTATATATAATGCTGAAATAAGGTAGGAAAAGTAGAATTGATATTAGTGTTTGCTAGGCATGACCTTTCATTCCATTGTGATCTGTAAAATGGAATCTCAAATAGGACCAGGAGGAACCTTAAAGATCATATAACTTTCATTACTTCAGTGAAAAACCTGAAGTGCAGAAATGCTGTTGCCCAAGATCACTCAGATAGTCGGGAGTGAAATTTAGGTTTCCTGACTTCTGGTCCAATATTCCTTTTTGTTGTTGTTGTTTTCCTTATTGATTTTAGAGAGAGAAGAAGGGAGAGGGAGAGATAGATAGAAACCTCAATGAGAGAAAATCAATTGGCCACCTCCTGCATGCTCCCCACTGGGGATTAGGCCCAGAACCTGGGCATGTGCCCTGACCAGAAATCGAACCAGCATCCTCTTGGTATGTGTTCCGACGCTCAACCAGTGAGCCACACCGGCGCAACCAATGTTCCTTTTTCTAATTAAAAAGAAAATTATGGGACTTCCAGTTATTATGGTGGCATAGGTAAATGTGGTACTCGCCTCCTCCCACAATCACATCAAAATTACTACAGAGCAACCATCCTTTAAAACCACCTGAAATCAAGCTGAATGAAGTCCTACAACTACGAAATTAAGGAAGAAGCCACATTGAGACTGGTAGGAGAGGCGGAGGCGTAGACGGGCTGGTCCCGCACCCATGTGTGGCAGATAAAAATAAAGAGGGCTACCTCAGCTGGGAAGGTCCTCCCTGAGGAACAAGAGGTCCCTGTTCCACACCAGGCACCAGCTCAGGGTTCCAGTGCCAGGAAGAGAAGTTCCCATAACTTTGGCTGTAAAAACCATCGGGAACTGAGGCTGAGGGAGGCTGAGGCTGCTGGAGCCCCAGGCATTTTATCTTAAAGGGCCCCCACACGGGCTTAATTTGGATGAACTTACTTGGACTCGCACCCTCCAGGCTCCAATGTGAAGGGGAGGCAGCTCAAAAGACACCAGAGACATATGGGAAAGAACTCAGTTGTTTGGCATTGGGGCAAGGGCTGGAGAGGCAGCTTTCTCCTGGACAGAGGTGCTGTCAGAGGCTTTTGTTCCTTTGGTGAGCCCTTCCCCCACAAGGCCAGCAGATGGCAGCCATATCTGGGATTCTAGCAACCTGGCTCACACTATTTGCCCTTCCCTGGTTATTCCCTGAGGCCCTGCACACCCAACTTTCAGGCCCACCCAAGCTGTTACCAGTGGCTTTACCATAGAAATGACCTGTCTTGGATCCTGCTTCAGATTTTTCTAAATTATCTCAAACAAGCAGCATTTGGTCTTAGCGAGCCCATACTTCTTGTTAAGTGGTCCCAGGCCTGGCACTGGAAGCAGCCAGCCTTTGTTCGCATATTGGCTTTGCCTGGGCACCTCTAAGCTCAGCACAAGAAGCACCCATCTGCAGACCATTTTGTAGCTTATGCCTGGTGGCCCTGAGTAGAACACAGGCAGTGGCTGACCTTGCCCCAGAGCCATCACACCCAATGGACAGCTTCAGAACACTGCGAAGCATCACCACCCAACCACCTCCACAAGTGACACACTCAAGGAATAGACTCAGTATGTACCAGAGCCTTGCTGAAGTAAGTCTTCCTCGCTGTGGTGGCCCCTAACAGTTGATCATCCAAGGTAGTCAGAGGTTATTGGTCAGTGAGCACAGCCAGTCCTTGCAGCTGATCAGCCTGAGTAAATCCTCCCATTGATGTGCCAACAGCAATCAAAACTCACAACAGAAGGATGGCCAGTCTGCATGAGGGGTGCACCCCAAGGGCCCTGCTCGGGTAATCAGAGAGGCTGTGCCACTGGACCCTACAGGACACCTAATACACAGAAAAAACACAGGGAGGCAGCCAAAATGAGGAGACAAAGAAATATGTTCCAAATGAAAGAACAGAACAAAACTCCAGGAAAAGAACTAAATGAAATGGAGATAAGCAATCTGACTGACGCAGAGTTCAAAACACTGCTTATAAGGATGCTCAATGAACTTAGTGAGGACCTCAAGAGCATAATAAAGGACCAGTCAGAAATGAAGGATGCACTAACTAAATTAAAGAATAGTTTACAGCCCTGGCCGGTTTGGCTCAGCGGTTAGAGCGTCAGCCTGTGGTCCAGACAGACCCGGGTTCGGTTCCCGCTAAGGGCATGTACCACGGTTGCAGTTTGTCCCTGGCCCTGGTTGGGTCATGCGGGTGGCGGCCACTCGATGTGTCCCTTTCACGTCGATGTTTCTCTCTCTCTCCGCTCTATCTGAACAAAAAAAAAGAATAGTTTACAGGGAATCAATAATAGAGTAGGGGAAGCCAAGAAGCAAACCATTGATTTGGAATATAAGGAAGCTAAAAACACCCAATCAGAATAGCAAAAAGAAAAAAAAATTACAAAAATGAGAATAGTAATAAGGAGCCTGTAGGACAACTTCAAGCATACCAACATTTGCATCAAGGGACTGCCAGAAGGAGAAGAGAGAGGGCAAGAAATTGAAAACCTATTTGAAAAAATAATGACAGAAAACTTCCTGAATTTGGTGAAGGAAACGGACATACCAGTCCAGGAAGCACAGAAGAGTCCCAAACAAGATGAACCCAAAGAGGTCCACACCAAGACACATCATCAACATGCAAAAGGTTAAAGACAGAGAAAATCTGAAAAACAGTTAGTTACCTACAATGGAGCTCCCATAAAGCTCTCAGCTGATTTCTTGAAAGAAACATCGCAGGCCAAAAGGGAGTGGCAAAAAATACTTCAAGTGGTGAAAAGGAAAGATCTACAAACCAAGATTACTTTATCCTGCAAAGATATCATTTAGAATTGATGGACATATAAAGAGTTTCCCAGAAAAGAAAAAGTTAAAGTTCATCACCACCAAACCAGTATTATATGAAATGTTGAAGGGTCCTCTTGAAGAAGATAAAAAAAATTGAATAATAAAGTGGCAATAAATCCGTATCTATCAACAATTGAATCTACAGACAAAATGAGCAAGCAGAACAGAAACAGACTCATAGATACAGAGAACTTTTTGTTGGTTGCCAGTGGGAGGGGGATTGGGGAGAAGGGTGAAAAAGATGAACGGATTGAGAAGTACAAATTGGTTGTTAGAATGACGAACCTCAAAGGGAAGGGGGGAGGTGGAGCGGGAGAGATAAATCAAAGACCTTATAAGCATATATGTATAACCAATGGACACTGACAGTAGTGTGGCGAAGGCAGGAGGGGGGTGGGAGTGGGGAGGAAGGGGTCAAGGAGGGAAGAAAAAGGGACATCTGTAATACACTCAACAATAAAGATAACTTTAAAAAGAAAAAAAGGAGTAAAAAAAACTAGCCCTGGCTGGTGGTAGTTAGTGGTTAGACCATCGGCTTGTGTGCCAAAGGGTCGTGGGTTCAATTTCCACTCAAGGGCACATACCTGGGTTGCAGGTTCCATCCCCGACCCTGGTCAGGGCATGTGTGGGAGGCAGCCAATAGATGTCTCTCTCACATTAATGTGTGTTACTCTCTCTTTCCCCTCCCTCTCTAACTTCTACTCTAGAAATCAGTGAAAAATGTATCTTTGGGTGAGGATTAACCAAAAAAAACATAGTAAAATACACATAACAAAATTTACCATCTTAACCATGTTTTTCTTTATTGATTTTAGAGAGAGAGGAAGGGAGAGGGAGAGAGAGAGAAACATTGATGAGCCAACATCAATTGGCTGCCCCCAGCATGGCCCCCACTGGGGATTGGGCCCACAACCTGGGCATGTGCCCTGACCGAGAATTGAACTGGGGACCTCTTGGTGCATGGGTTGATGTTCAGCCAGTGAACCACACCAGCCAGGCCATCTTAATTATTTTTAAATATGCAGTTCAATGGTGTTAAGTACATTCACATTGTTCTGCAACCAATGTGCAGAACATCAACAAAATTGAAATTCTGTACCCATTAAACAACTCCCCATTCCCCTTCATGCCAGCCCCTGGCAACCATCATTCTCTCTCTAAATATGACTACTCTAGTATCTAGTCCATTGTTCTTTTTTATTCATTGCAGCATCACATCCAAAAGTAATGTATAAATTACTTCATTTTTTTCTTCCTTTTAAAAAATTACCAAGCTACTTTTGGTTCTCTCTCCCAGTAGCACATCCACATTTTTCTTCCCTCTCAGGCATGTATCTCCTAAACCCCAAAGGTACCCACAAGACTTGCAACCAGAGGAACCATGGGCAGCGGCAGCTCATCTGGGACTAATCTCCAGATCTTGTCTCCAAGGTCTCCTTTACTCGGACTTTCCAGTGAGCCAAAGCACCCCACCTAGGCTAATTTCTTTCCTATAACACTTTTAGAGAAACAAAGCAGCCCCGCGTAGGCTCCCCTGTTGCTTCTTCTACCCTACGCCCTTCCTTGTTTCACTGTCCCCAGCTTTAATAAATGTACTCTCAAAATAAGTAAATTTTACAGCACAGACCATATGGCTTAGTGGATTGAGTGTCGTCCCATGGACTGAAGAGGTCCTGGTTCCATTCTCAGTCAGGGCACATGCCCAGGTTGAGGGCTTGATCCCCAGTAGGGGGCATGCAGAAGGCAGCCAATCCATGTTTCTCACATCAATATTTCTCTCTCTCTCAAAAATAAATAAATAAAAACATATTTAAAAAATTTACAAAGCTACTTTTAATACTTGAAGTAAGCCCTGCAGGAGTAAAAAACACTGGGAAGGAGTAGTCCCCTCACCTCCCAGGAGTGGTCCAGGGGAAGAGAGGCTGTCTATGAGGAAGGAAGCACAAAAGAGACCCAGTGCAGACTTGGCAAAAGGAATGCCATTGGTGTTGGGACCTTTGAGCACTACAGGAGGAAACTTGAGCGTGGTGGAACTGGTTCCAGGCACACAGGCGAAGGGCAAGAGAGTTGGACATGAAGCCACAAAGCTACTTGGATTCCTCCTTGTTTTACCTTTTTATGCTGCTGCTGCTGCTGCTGCTGCTGCTGCTGCTGCTGCTGCTGCTGCTGCTGCTGCTTAATCTCCTAAGACCCTCTGCTTCCAAGTAGTAGCAGAAAGCCTGTCATCTCAGGAAAAATATCTTTTCCTTAATCAGGTGGCTCTGCTTTTTTATATTCTTCTGGTGAGCTAATTCATGCTGGTTACTGCTGGTTATGACAACAGCATGAATATGCATTTCATTCTCATTTCTTTGATCATATTCTTTTATATAACATAAGTCAGTTTATAATGCTATCTCTTTGCTTAAATTGTTTCCCTTGCCCTGAATGCCTTTTCTGTGTCTGTATACCTGGTCTCATTCCCCACTCCACCCCTACTTCCCTAAATCCATCTTGTGAACTCATCCTTCAAGTCTCAGCTTAGAGTTGACGTGATGTCTTTCAAGTTTTCCCCAGTACCCAGAGCAAAGTTTGGAGCTTCCGATTCTCTACTCTCAGTACTCTTAGAGCACTTGTAACATTATTTTGGAATTGTTTTCTTTTCTTTCTTTCCTGCCCCTTAGACAGCTTCTTGAGGCTAGGTGCTTTATCTTCTTGTGTCTGATAAGTTCCATGTTTGAGCCTATAGTTTTGATTATGCCCAGAAGATTGCCTTTTAAGAAAAAGGATTATCCTTTCTTTTTTTTTAAGAGGAACCTGGGCTTTCTGGCCATGTGGCAAATTCTGGTTCCGACATTTATTGATTTTTTTTTTTTTTATCCTCACCCGAGGACATTTTTCGATATTTTATTCAGATAGAGTAGGAGGAAGAGAGAGAGAGAGAAACATCGACGTGAAAGCGACACATAGAGTGGTTGCCACCCGCACGACCAACCAGGACCGGGGACAAACTGCAACCAAGGTACGTGCCCTTAGCGGGAACCGAATCCGTGTCTCTCCGGACCGCAGGCCGACGCTCTAACCGCTGAGCCAAACTGGCCAGGGCAGGATTATCCTTTCTTATATCCCTAGCCAGGGAAACTTTCTGAAGCACAAATCTGAGAACAACTCTCTCTAGGTTAAAACACTTCACCGGTTCCCAGCGCCTTGAGGATCAAGGTCAAACTTCTTTACATGGGTTGCTAATTATTTCAGGA